>NC_079351.1:7902414-9102414 GCF_029582105.1 Oenanthe melanoleuca | reverse complement strand
ACTTAGCTGTATTTTGTAACCACTGATTGGAGAAACAGGAGTTCACAGGATTCACAATGCCAGAGGAAGAAAAGATACTTCAGTCAGACCAATTTTTTTAGACTCCTTACATGTTTCTGAATTATTTTGGCTGGATGCAGGATCCCTGAGTACAGGTTTGGAAAAGATCCACCACATTATTTTCCTTCTAGAAAATTCCTTTCCAGGTCAAGAAGACCTGGTTTCTTTCCTTGATGGGCCCATGGATTTGATGGATTGCAAAGCAGTCAAGTATTTAGGTTTATATCAGCCATTTTCATACTAACAATAACACTCTGGTCAATGTCCACTGAAAACTGCTCTTCATGGGGATCAAAAAATGACAATAGATGTACAAAACTAAGGAAGACACAAACCTTGGCTGATGATGCTCCTACACCACATCTGAAATAATTTTTTCAGTAACTCTATTCAATATTTGCATTCTCCTCTCCAACTGAGCTAGGCAGACATGTAAATCCTGCTTTCTACCATGTAAATCCTACTTTCCATGTACTTATTTCTCTGCATGGGTGATGGAGACCTTGAAATCCTCCCAGACATGGATGTCTATGATGCAAATCATTGCCTCTGTCCAGGTGAAGTCTGTGCTCATGGTCTCAGGGTGGGGTGTCCATCACAAACCCACCAACCATGGAAACACACACCTTCATCCAACCCTGAGAGGGGAAGGTAAAATAGAGACCAACCACCACTTGAAAATGCCCATTTTCCACTGTTTGCAGCAACAGCCTGTAGAACTTCCAAAGACAAGTCATCAGATTTTAGGCTGAAATCTGGAGGCAACTTATTGAAGTCTTAGAGCAGAATTTAACATGTCAGAAACACTTCTAGTGCTAAAAGATTCCCAGCTTGGAGTTTGAAACTCCAGATTTATTTCTAAACCCACCAATCATTTGAAGGAGGAGAGGAAAAGAGCAATCTTTTCTGAGAGTCACAAATTAGAAACAACACAAATAATGAGCAAAGGGCCCTGAAGATGGATAAAAGTCTCCATTTAGGTACCCACAAGCCAGCTTGAAGAAAACAGAATCCAAGGCTTCAATATTCTGTTGAGACAAATTACTTCAGAAGGGAGATGTACAAACTGCACCTCTGAAGGTTTGGCCAAGGTTCCTGTAGCAGGAATGAGCAGCTCAGTGGGAAGAAGCTTTGTCCCAGCAGGACCAACACACAGAGACCTGGCCAGAGCCCATCCCATGCAGCAGAGCTTGATCCTTGTGCTTGATCCTTGCTGCTGCATTTGAGGCTATAGGAGAGCCCAGAAAAGGATAATGCAACACAGTTCCTGGTGCAATGGAGAAGCAAAAGAGAGAGCTTTATTTAAATAAACACCTATACATAGGGTAGTATGTGCAAAACAGAATAGAAAAGGTTCATTGGTCCAAGAAGGCAACACCTCTTTGAAAACATGCTTTCTGCAAAACATCACCAGACACGCACAGGGCTCTCACACACCCTGCAGGTGCATAATTATTGCTATAATTCCTTGTCCTTGTGCAGCCTGAGGAACCCAAGGCTGCTTTTTCCCTGGTTCCCAGCAGCATCCAACTGTTGCCTTGAGGAGCTGGAACAGAGATCACACAGAGTTAGGGGAAATAAATAGGTATTTATTGAAAGGCCTTCAAAGGCCTCACCCTGGCAGCAGCAGTGCCACAGCGTGGCCCCTGCCCTGCCCGAGGGGCTCCAAGGTGGATGCAAAGGAGGGCTTGGTCACTTGATTTTACATTTTTATAAACTTCAGTCCATTTACATACAGGAGTCAGCCATCCAATTAACAGTCTCAAATTGTAAGGTGTTATCCTCCTCTTCTCCTGGCTGGCCCGCCCTCCTCTTTTCACATTGTTTATACTTAGGGCCTAAAGTCTGAAGAAACTGTCCTTGAATCAATAGCTGGAACTGGACTGTTTTGTCTTCACCACCCTAAGCCCAGCAGAAAGCACACCCAAGCAGAACAGAAAACTCCAAACTTAAGGCATCACAACGACACTTGCCACTGGTCCCAGGAGGCAGAGCTGAGACTGCAGCAGCTCCAGCCAGGCACAAGTGAGCAGTGCTGAGTGAGCTTTGTACCCTGGGCAGGGCGACAGCAGCACCGTGTCAGCAGCTAATCAGTTCATAACAGGATTTCTTCCTCAAGCCAAAACCAGCCCAGATTTATAACTCTCCCATTCCACTCTGAACTTTCCGACACTCCTCCTGAAACATTTCATTATTGCTCAATTACTGTCATGTTCTCTTAAAGACCTGGAGGGGGAAGGTGGTCTCCATTTGGAGGCCAGATGCCATTTCCATTTCCTTGAAAAACTGCTCTGTGCAATAAATAACCCAGTCACCCTTCAGAAACAGGCTTTGAGGCTACCATAAGTTTTAAAAAAAAAGTGAAAACTGTGACATGTCCTATGTGTAATGGAAACTAACCAGAAACTAAGATGTTAAATTAGTGGCAGGGCACCTTTGTCTTGCAGCAGGGCCAGACTGTCTGACTGGCTTGGAGGCAAGAGCAGCAGAAACTCTCCCCAGCCTCAGCACTGATGCTGCCTCACTGAGGTACCTGTGCTGGGCTTGCCTGGAAAGGGTTTGGTGGTGTGGGGGCTACAGAAGTGGTTTGTTCATGTGAGGAGCTGCTGGCAGCTTCCCCCGTGTCTGACTGAGCCAGTCCCAGCTGCTGGCCAGGGCTGAGCCCATCAAAGACACTTCTGGGATAAGAGATTTAGGAAGGGACCAAAAATCCTGCAGAAGTGCAGAGGGAGAGGAATGAGAATGTGTGAGCAGAGCTCTGCAGGTGCCCAGGGCAGTGCAGAAGGAGCAGGAGCTGCTCCAGGCACTGGAGCTGAGATTCCCCTGGGGAAGAACCTGCTGAGGTCTGTGCTCCTTGCAAGTCCATGGGGAGCAGAGATCCACCTGCACGCCCTGGAGGAGCCCATGGCACAGCAGGTGAATGCCAGAGAGGGCTGTGTCCCTGTGGGAACCCCATGCTGGAGCAGGACTTGTGATCCTCTAGGGGACCCACATGGAGCAGCCTGTTCCTGAAGGGCTGACACAAAGGAAGGGACCCACATGGAGCAGCCTGTCCCAAAATCACAGCACCCCATGGGATGGACCCACATGGAGCAGCCTGTCCCAAAAACACAGCACCCCATGGAAAGAACCCACATGGAGCAGGTCCTGGGGAACTGCAGCACGCTGAAGGACTCACATTGGAGCAGTTCCTGCAGGAATGTCTCCCAGGGCTGGAGCAGTGGAAGACTGAGGAGCTCTCACCCCCAGGAGGGAGGAGTGGCAGACACAACATGTGATGGACTGACCACAGCCCCCATTCCCCATCCCCTGTGCTGCTGGAGCACGAGGGATGAGAATGAGAGAATTTGGGACTGAAGTTGTGTGGACACTGCTGAAGGCCTAGGCACAATTCAGCCAGGCCTTGTTCTCAAGTTCTAAGTCTTTTTCTCAGGCCATGAAACTTTCTCAGCCTCAGCTAGGATTTTTCCCAAGCTAGAGGCTCTTTGTCTACTGTAAACACAAGAGAAAGAATCATAACAGAGATAAACACCTGCAAGGTCCATGGGAAAGCCAGGGACAAGAGGTGTTTCCTTCTCTGACCAATGATTTTTCTGTATTTTGTTTTGCACTAACTGCCTTATTTAAGGCCTTGGCTTCCTTCAACAAATTGCTCTTTCCTGCACCAAGCAAGAGAGTGTCTTGTTGCTGTTTTTTCTCTCCACTCTGTAATCTTTCTTATAGCAACAAAGTAGAGCCCAGGAAAAAGGAGAGGTAGGGAAAGAACTTTTAGATTTGGATTTATTTCTCATTATCCTACTCTGATTTGATTGGCAACAAATTAAGTTAATTTCCTCTATGTCACCTGTGCTGCCCCTGAGGGATCTCCTCCTGTCCTCACCCTGATTCAGAATTTGTTGCATCCTCTCTCCCCTGCCCAGCTGCGGATGGAGCAGCTTTGGTGGGCACCTGATGCTCCTCAGGTCCCTCCAGGAACCTGGAGTGCACGTGTTCCATCCCAGCCCAGACTCAGGGCTCTCCTGAGACATCCCCAAACTGCCCTACAGCCCCAATCCACAGCAGAGTGGGCACACACAGGTGGTGGGCTGGCCCAGGGCGGGGGGATGCACCTCAAGGGAGGCAACAAGGACCTGAGCCCACTGCCCAGGACACAACCATCACCTCTGCACAGGCAGGGGCTCAGCACCCACCTCAGATGAGTTTGGAAAACAAAGCAAGTATTGTCCATACTGGAAAGCAGGTTTGACCTCTTGTTCCTAAGGTCTGTGCAGGCTGGACTTCAGACACCCCAGCCGGCACGGGAGGTCTTAAACTCTGCATCTAAGCAGGAAATCAGAGGCCCTGCTGTGCTCAAGCCCCAGCCTGAGCTGGGTGTCAGTCTCAGGGTTTGGGATCACCTGGCAGCTCCCATGCACTCCCCAGGCAGACACTCCCACAGCACATTACCATCCAAAACGTCTCCTCTGCTTTGATACTGGTGACAAGTATCTGTTTGTACATATGGAAACCACATTATATATTCCAGATGGAAATTCATACTCGATTTCAGAGAAGGAAACGAGCTATTTCATACGAGATGCATAATTTGGTGTGTGAATACAAAGTACGTGACTGCCTCACATGTTATGTTGTGAGCTCATCATAAAATAAAAAAAAAAATAGAATGGAAAAGGTGCCATCTGTCTCTAAATCCTATGATCCAACTGTTCTCAGTAACTGCAGCTCTGCCAGTCCCTGGTACAAACAGCAAGGAGAGGTTTCTGTGCTGGGAAGTCAGTGAAAACCAGGAGCAAATATAAAGCTGAAGTTACATCCAGGGCAGTGAGGAAACATCTTGGAGGGAATAGAGACCTTGTGACACCTCTTGAGCTGACTGAAGCCATTCCCTGACTCTTCAAATTGTTCTTGACCTGCCTTTTTATCCAGGCTCCCCTGTAATTATCTCCTTAACATCATTTCCCTGTAGTTCCCTGAAGAGCCTTAATGGGATCACTGGGGAAGATCCAGCTGCACTTTAGAAAGCATGGGGGCAAAAAGATGATGGGAACATTGCCACTCACATTGGTAAGGCTGCAGGTTCAGACTGGGGCTTGCTGGCCTCAGCAGCAGCTCTGCCACACAAACTCCCTGGATCTGACCTAGTCTGACATGCTTTGCCTCTTCTGTCTGGTCTCACTTATCAGCACCAGGTTCCTGAGCCTGACCTTAAAGCTCTGCTCCAGCATCACCAAAGAAACTCCTCCCTGGCATCCAACAGTTTAAGGAGAATTATTCCATAGGAAAACAGAAATATCTGCCTGTTCCTCTCAGTGAGTTACTGCAACTCCTTCAGCTTGTTTGCCTCAAAAAATGAAACAGGTTTGAAACAGCAGCACGAGGTGTTAGCAGCTTCTGATAGGACATTTTTATGCAAAAGGAAAAGAAGCCCCAACTCTGAGCCAGCAGCTGCCAGAGCAGTGAGGCCACTGAAACCAGGCCATGCCATTCCCCTCTCTCTCCACTGCTGAGGGCAATGGTGCTCTGTCTTAGATGCCACAGCTGAGTCCCCAGGTTTAATGGGATGAATCTTTGCCATCCTACAGGTTTAACCCACTTACAGGATTATATAAAATTGCCTGGATTAAGATAATTTTGTGTCTTGGATCCACTTCACTAAGCAATGCAGATCACTGCAGCTGAATCTCTTGTCCTGGGAGATTTATCCAACCTGGATTTTACCAGCACAGCCCTTCTACCATCCTTTTGGGGGTTCCAAATTGACAGCTCCTCCAGGGCTTGAGTCAGACTCTACTGCAGTCAATTAAAGGCTTTGGCACATTTCAACAGGGTTTAGATCTGCTCCTTAGGACTCTAGTAGTTACAAACCATGACCACATTTTAATCAAGGGACCATGCATTAATGATTTATGAGTTACCCTGTCTGGGCCAACCAGACCTCATGGACATCTTCCTGACAGGATCTTCCATCACACCAGTGACTGACACCCATGAATTTTGCCATCTCTGTTGAGAGAAAAGAAAATTAGTAAAGGAGTGAATTTACACTTCTCACAGTTTCCAGAAATTTCCCCAAGTTCTTTTACCTCATGTTTCCCATGCCTTCTCTGGTGGAAATCGTCCTGCACTGGGATGTGTCTGCTGACAGCAAAAATGATGTTAGAAAATACCCAAATTGAGTAGCCTGGAGAGGAAGGGGAAGGTGGGAGAGGTGCAGGACTGGCTCAGCATGTCACACAGCTTTGGGAAACTGGTCAGCTCTGGCTGTCAGTTTTAGCTGAGATTCTGAGATCCACAAAGGACAGCTGCTGCTTTTCTGTGTCCTCTGAGCCTCACCAATGGCCATGAGGGCTCAGGTAGAGCCATTCAATACAGAGTCACAGAATCACAGAATCACAGAATGAACTGGGTTGGAACAAATCTTTGAGATCATCAAGTCCAAACTGTGACCTAACACCTCCTCATCAACTAAACCACAGCCCTGAGTGTCACATCCAGGCTTTTTTAAACACCTCCAGGGATGGTGACTCCAGCACCTCTCTGGGTGGACAATTCCAGTGCCCAATCACTCTTTCAGTGAGGAATTTTTTCCTAAAAAAATACCAACAGAGTGAAAGCAGCATTTGCTCAGATGGGCTTTACCTCTGGCTCTGTCACCTTTTCTCTTGACTTGGTTGTAAATCCCCCCTGGATCCTTTATAGTACAAGAGGCAGGGAAAGGGAAGAATTGGCTGGCTTAAAACAAAGCAGCTCATTCAAAAGCAGTTGTTTGCCTTGGGCAGCAAACACTGACTTTTACAAACAGCAGACATGTCCTGGGGATTTGGGGTGACTGCTGCAACATTTTCAGGCTGGATAGTGAGCAGCTAGGTAACCACTGACACTGCCCTGATGCAGAGCTGGAGGTTCCTTTCCCCTTCCCTGGGGAGCATAAGGCATGATCCTGCTAGAGAAAAAAATGATTAATCATAGCAGGGGAACCTCATTAAGATTTATTACAAGCCCTTGTGATAGCTCAGGAAAACTGCTTCCAGGAGTCATCCAATAAAGCAGAATTAACAAGACAGCCCCTCAGATGGAACTGTGCTATCCAAAATCCCTCCACACTGACCTGCAGCCCAGAAGTGCAGCCCCAGCAGCTGCCCAGCATCAGCAGAGCTCTGAGCTTTCAGCAAGAGCCAGGCACAGGGCCCAGCTATAAAGCTATGAACAAAGAGAAGAGGGGCAAACGCATTTTGGCACAGCTATTGGATTGTGGTTTATGCCCCTTTCCACCTTGCCTTTAGCAGTAGAACACCACACAAGGCACAGAAATGGCTTTTGGTCTGGTGTGTGCAGCTCTGCTCCTCCATCCCTGCACACAGTCCTGCCATGGACTACCCCAAGCTTGCTCCCTCCAGGAAACACCTCGTGCCAGCCCTGGATGCACTGGTGGCCCCTGCATGGCCCTGCAGGCTGCCCACACAGCTCAGGTCTCTGCACAGCCTGGAGCAGACTGCAACACAAACCACAGCACCAGATCCCTGCACAGCATCTCTGCTCTGAGATCCAGAGCAGGCTCCAGCTCCAGCTGGAGGCAAGAGAAGGTGACACCCAGCACAGACCCCACAACCATCATTTTGCCAGTTCTCAGAGTCAGACTTTTCCCTGTTTGCTTTCTAAGTGGATTTTTTGTTTGCTAATAGAGTTTTAAAGAAAAGAGGTTGAACACAGGAGACAAATAATCCCAAGACTCAAGCACAATATTGGGGTAAAATGAAACAACTCAGTTTTCCCAATATTATTTTGTTTTCCAGGAAAAGAACCTTTCAGCAGGCAACCATGTCTCCCCATTGAAGGAGAGTAAACCCAGAACCTGCATTGCCATTAAAGCAAATTAAAAGGTGCAGGACCCAGAGCAGCTCCTTTCAAAGGTGAAATTACTGTTTCTGTGCTGAGCTCAGTAACACGAGGGAAAGCTGCCCACTGTGTGAAAAGATCCAGGACAACATTTCTCAGTTTGTTTTCCCATTGGTGTGTAATGCTATCCAGCTCCACATAGCTGAACTAGATCATTCCAGGAAGATATCCAGGTCTGAGGTGAAGCATCCCAGCTAGAAATAATTTCCCTCATGTCCTGGACTGCTGTTCCACTGGGTAATTGCTGTGTTGCTCCACAGTTGTCTTTCCAACCTAACTTCAACACCCATCCTCTAGATCTTTTGGTGCAGGGAATCACCTGCCATACCTGCCACACTGCCTCCAAACTTCCTTTTCAGCAAGGCAAGAGCCTGAGCTCTTCAAGCCTGCCTCTCACTGCAGACCTGAGCTCTTCCCATCACAGCTGAGTTACCCTCCAACCTGCATCCAAGAGAACAAAAACCATCCCACTGTTTGCAGGGTCACAAACTCTGTGCTTTGCCAAAGAGTGCTGCCCACTGAAACTGCCCCAACCTGGTAAAACTGAGGGGTGTGAGAAGGGGAGCATTGGATTCTGCCCACAGAATCACCGTCCCTGGAAATGTTCCAAAAATGTTTAGATGTGGGACACAATTTAATGGTGAATCTGGCAGTGTAGGTTAATGGGCTGACTCCATGACCTTGGAGGGCTTTTCCAGCCTTTTGTGATCCCATGAAGGAAATCCCAATCTCTGCAGCTCCCCCAAGGTTTCATGAGCAGCCAGTGGTGAACATTCTCTGATTTCAGTTATCCATCAGCTCACAAATGTCTGGCAACCTCCACTCTGTCAGAGAACTCTGAATTCTCTCCTTTGCCATGTGGCTGTGCAAGGTCTGTGAGCTGTGTGTGCTGTTTGAGATGGTTTCACTCAAAATGGCACCTGTCCTTGGGGAGAGCATTCTCCACACAAATGGCTTTTTATTTCATGGCATGGAGGGGTGCAAGGAACGGTTTCCATCAGCAGAACTCTCTCTGGGTACCACTGACAGCTAGAGCTTCCAGTCAAGGCATGCTGAGGTGAAAATCCAAGGAATGCCATTCCTCCTTGGAGCCAACTCCTTCGGTGTCAAATGACCAGCCAAAGAAAACACATTAAAATCAATGCCCTTAAAAATGACAAGCTCCAAACAAACACCCCCTGCAAACAGAGGTGGTCAGTCCAAAGCTGTTCGTGAGGCTGCCTCCAGCTGCCAGGCTCCCTCTCACAATATTCCCCCCAGTTTTTTTTATGGCTCTCCTGGCTGGAGGCAGTGCCTGCTGCCCGTTTGCTCAGCAGCACTGCAGGACTGTGGAGCAGCCTGTGCCTCACTCTGTTTGTTCAGTCCCAAAAAGGCAAATCTCTTCCTTGGCTCCCTCTGCTGAAAGAACATTCTGCATGGAGGGGTCTTTATTTTCCACAGGCTGTGCTGGTGGTCTCCCCAACCAGGCTGTGGTGTCTCAGCAGCAGCTCTAATTATGGAGCTCATGGAAGCAGATAAACAAGAAGCTGTGAGTGAATTTAGGCTTGTGATAACAAAGTCAAGCCCTGCAGCCAGACAAAGCCTGGGGGAACACTGCAGTTACTCATCTGGTTTGATTAAGGCAAACCATCAGGAGCCTGCTGAATCAGCCAAAAACTTGAGCTGCCATCCTCTGCAGGGATTCCCAGGATCTCACCCTGCTCTGCCAGCACCCTGGAACCCCTGGGACAGCAGCACTGAGCCCTCAGCGAGCCACAATAAACCCAGCACCATGGGGGTACTGCTCAAAACATGGTCAGAGTCCTCCAACCTGACCCTCACCCCTCAAGCTCCCTGCACCTACCCCTAAACCCAACCAGCTCCCTGCCTCTATCCCCTAAACCCAACCAGCTCCCTCCATCCATCCCCTAAACCCAACCAGCTCCCTCCATCCATCCCCTAAACCCAACCAGCTCCCTGCCTCTATCCCCTAAACCCAACCAGCTCCCTGCCTCTATCCCCTAAACCCAACCAGCTCCCTCCATCCATCCCCTAAACCCAACCAGCTCCCTCCATCCATCCCCTAAACCCAACCAGCTCCCTGCCTCTATCCCCTAAACCCAACCAGCTCCCTGCCTCTATCCCCTAAACCCAACCAGGTCCCTCCATCCATCCCCTAAACCCAACCAGCTCCCTGCCTCTATCCCCTAAACCCAACCAGCTCCCTCCATCCATCCCCTAAACCCAACCAGGTCCCTCCATCCATCCCCTAAACCCAACCAGCTCCCTCCATCCATCCCCTAAACCCAACCAGCTCCCTCCATCCATCCCCTAAACCCAACCAGCTCCCTCTATCCATCCCCTAAACCCAACCAGGTCCCTCTATCCATCCCCTAAACCCACACCAGGTCCCTCCATCCATCCCCTAAACCCAACCAGGTCCCTCCTGGCCTCAGGAACCCTCCAGCTGAGCCCAGGGCTCCACCAGTGCAGGCTGCACACAGCCACAGGTCAGGAGCAGCAGGGACAATCCCTGCTTTAGCTGGAGACACAGGCTGGGCACTAAAGGAGCTGTTAAGGGTAATGGGGGGTTCTCCCCCCATCTCTGGTCTCTGCAGATGTTTCAGTCAGGATGAGTTAGGGGCTCAGTGCTGAGGTTAATGGACAGAAGGTTTCATTCTGCTGTTCACAGCAGGTCAGGCTAGATAAGGCTGTGGATGTTTCCAGCACTCATATGTCCATGTCTCTGAACAAATAACAAAGAGGGTGTCCCAGACCCCTCACTGGTAAGTTCAGTTATGGGGAAATTGAGGCAAGTTGATGGAACAAAAGTTGATAAAAGCTGGACTTTCCCCCAGTGTTGTCTGCAAGGGGAACCAGCACTTATCTCTGTATTTAACACCTGTAAGACATTCCAGCACTTTCTAAAATGCATTCACATCACTGCAAATACCAAAACTGCCCACCAAGCACATCCTCACTTGGGAGCCGTGGCTGGAGCCCAGGCTGTGCTCAGAGGTCCCAGGAAACACGGACAGAGGAGAGGGGTGATGCTGGTGTGAGCAATATCTGCTCCCTGAGGCAGCAAAGGCACGGGGATCACCCTGGGCAGGCAGCAGCAGCTCCATCTGTCACTGCAGCAGCTCCTGCAGCACAGGAATCATCATCACCCAGAGCCCCTGGCTCAGCAATATTCCTCTGATGCCTGTGAAGTAATTACCAATAGCTCTTCCCTCTGTCCTCTAATGGAAGGTGGCCTCATTAATTACATTACACTGAGTCAGCTTAGCATGCTCAGAGATAATCAAAACACTGTTAGTCCTTCTTCCAAAATAAGTAGCAAACTTGCTACGAAACCTTCTGTGTAAATATTGCCCACAAAGCCTTAAATTACCTGAGCCTCATTTCCTGTGAGAATCAGGAAACTCCTGAGCTGCCAGCACCAGACCAAACACAAAGTGGTGTTTTGGGGCAGAAACAGCAGAGGATGGAACGCCCCTGCTGGACTTTGGTGCTGATAGAGCTGCACCAGGAGCCCTTGGCAGAGGGGCCACACCCCAATATTTCACAGGCTGACCTCTCTGACCTCTCTGGCCTCTCTGGCCCCTGCCAGGGTCGCTGCTCGATGCTGTTCTGAGAAGGAACCTCCTGTGCTGGCTCATCCCCTAAATGAATGTGGCTGTTCATGTCGACTCATCTGCATATTGCTCTGATGTTAATGCCTTTCCCTCACCAGCTCCACCTTCCTGATGCCTCTGCTCTACATTTGCACCCTAAATGTCTGGAAACACTGCACAATGTAAGCTGAGCTCAACAGAGCACATCCACAGGCCCAGGTTTGTCCTTTCCTTAAATAGATGAAATAACATCATTGAGGTTACATTATTTATTAAATAACATTATTTAATCCCCGTGGTTATTAGAGAAAGGCAAAAGGGCTGAATCACCTTCCAGAAACTTCCTTTTATTTGATGTTATTTTAGGGAACCTCCAGGAATTAGGAATAGGAACCATCCCATAGTAATTACTATGTGGTAAGGAAGAGACCAAAACTTCTTTAAGGGAGGAAAATTGTCATATTTGTGAAAAGAAAAACTGTTTCTGCTCAGCATCTTGAAGATATTTTGAAATGTTTAGGTTTTTTCTTCCTATACATTTGTTTCAGCATTGAAAACCATCAGCATTTAATTTTTAAGGAGGGATTTAAATGGCTTCAGAGCATGCAGCTGAAGCAAAATGAATCAAACTAAACATTTAGGGTCTCCTATTTGTTCTGCTGAATAATCTTCCTCTTAGCACTATCAGAAAGAAATTAAGAAACATTTTTTAGTTTAACAACTAAAAGTAGAAATCAATTATTCAGAGTTCTAGTTCTGAGCTGTTTTGAAAAATCTACCTTTTTGATATGCTTGAGATCATTTAAAGATATTAAGAAATATGGTTGCTTGCACCAAATTAAAGGAAGCATCAAAATATCAGATGCAAAATAAAAGCTTTAAAACAAATCTCCATAACCATCAGTGAAAACATTTGACAATTATTTATATTTCAAATAAAAAAGGTTATTTTTTTAATTAAAATGGAGATGCAATCTTTCTTAAAAGTAATGAAAATGCAAATACTCAGTACTAGATAAATTAGACTGGGAAAATGCATATATACAGAAAATAGGTCATGTTGCACTGAGTGAAGGAGGGAGGGAAAAGGCAAATTGAATTCAAGTTCTTATTTCTCAACAGCATCCTTTAACAAAACCCACTCTTTGTGTTTTCTCTACAAACATTGAACCAACAAGGAAAAGGTCACTGGGATCTGACCTCCCTTTAATAATACATTGGCAGTTTTTCCTTCCGAGGGAAAAACATTTTGTAAGAGCAAAGACAAATAATCCCAACCAGATTAATAAATTACTTAAAAGAGAGAGCTGGAAGAGAAAGCCTCACAAATCAAGACAGACCCTCTGTTTTTATTTTAGTACCTTTTGTTTTAGCACCTTATCTTTAAAAAAAAAAATATTTGGAAATAATATTTGGAATACCAGGGGGTGTTAGGGAAAACAGCCTTCCCTGCACTGCCTGGAGGAGCTGAGTCCCACTGGGCAGCAAACACATGAAGAAAACCCACTTTGCTCCCCTCCTGCTTGTTTTCACCCCTGTCTCAGGTTTGTTTATTTAATTAACCAATGGCACCTCCCAGGACTGTGGAGCTCATTCTCCTCCCCTCATCCTGCAGGACAGGAGCTGCAGGGACATCCCAGGGTGCTGGAGCCACAGGACATCAGCCAGGTCTGGCAAAATAAACCAGCAAGGTTTCAGGTCATGCTTTTGGAGGAGCAATAATAATAGAGGAGGAAAAGTGCAGGTGAGAAATGGGCATTGCTGTGAGATGTCTCAGATCCCTGACCCAGGGGCTGAAGCCCCAGCCACACAAGATTCCCCAGTGTGAGCAGGGCACATTGTGGCTCTGTAGCTGCAGGACCAGCCCATCAGCAGTCTGAATGGGCAACAGACTCTGAATGGGCAACAGCCCAACCCCAAAAACCCCCAGGAGCAGCTGGGCTGCCCTGCCCAGCATCCCACTCCTCAGAGAGGAGCTCTGCCCCAGCAAGGTCCATCCTGGATCACACCTGAGCTCAAGGGAAAAGATTCAGCCACTGACATGAGCCATGACACGAGCCAGCCCTTCTCTCTGACCCAGGCACAAAACTCCTGGCAGAGTTACACCCTGGCCCCAGGAGAGCTGCTCCTGCCCTGAGGTGGAGGCTGCAGCCCCTCTGGCATCCCCTGATCTTCTGCCCCTGCTATGAGTGTTTTAAAAACAAAATAATCCCAGCCAACCAAAATGCACAAATTAATTCTTACTAAAATTCTTTTCATGATTATTGTAAATAATATTCCAATAAAATGAGAGATGCAAATCTCCTTTAAACCACATTCCCCAGATTTCTGCTCTTGCCTTTCAAACCTCAGCATCAGCAGCCTTAGTCTTTCGTCTTCTACCCATCAATTGATACTTAAATAATGCATAAAACTGTCTTATTAAATGCATGTTGAATATTTATTTGGGAGCTCATCACAAGCTGAAAGATAACCTTCATTTTCAATTCCCTTTGGGATAATCAGCTAATTGGGAATCAGCTGAAGCTCAGAGTGCTGACAGCATGGGACCCCTCCTGACAATGCCCCAGCACCCCTGAGGGCTGGGGAGCTTTGTCCAGCCCAGCTAGACCACAATTCCACACCAAAGAGAAGATAATTCACATGCTCAGTGTCACCCACACCTGCAGTGCTGCCTGTGCTTTTGGGTTTGGGCCAGACTCAGGCAGGACGGAGCTCACAATTTCCTTGAGGTAGCTGCTTAAACCATGTCCTTAAATCAACTCTGCAGCACATCCTGGCAGAAACAAAGCAAGGTCTCAGGCTTGCTTGGTCCTAATACACTTTGCATAAAGCATCTTGTGATAAATCCAGTTTTTTAGAATTAGAGATGCTTTAATACAGCCTGGACTGCTTCTGGTCTGACCTGTGGGGTTGTTTCCTGTTCATCATATCAGGTAAATGTTAAGGAAGTCAGCTCAGCAATCAAGGCAGAAACAAACACTATTTTCTGTTCAAGAATCCTCTCTTCTCTCTGAAAAGCCCACTAAGGTTGGGAGGGCTGCTCCAGAGCCCCTGCCTCAGCCTCACCATTGAAAGGCTGCTGGTAAATTGCCATTTATTCTGTTTGGGTTTATTTTCTTTATTTTCTTTTAATCTATTTTGTGATTATTTTCTTTTAATATTTTAATTATTTTATTTTATGAGAAATGTGACACTATCAATGAATTAGGGCAAGGGTATTACATAACCTGGTAAAAAACCAGGAAGGACTGCTCAGCCCAGACACCTCCTTTCTGAGAGTCACATTAAAACCCACTGAGCACAGGGGCCACCAAACCCCCTGGCAGAGGAGCAGTTCCCAGCCTCTGACGAGTTCTGTGGTGCAAGACCTGACAAACCAGCACATGGAAGGAATTTACCCCTGCCCAGAGCTCACAGGGTCTTTGGCAGCTGCTGCAAACAGCAGCACAGGAAGCAAACAGAAGCTCTTGTGTGTAATTCCATCTTCCAGGCTTGTCAAATTCACTTTAGGAGGAAATTCAGTCAAACGAGGCTTGTACAGCAAAACTACTGATTTTCATACACTTGATTATTGCAAGTTAATGTTTCACACTGAGCTGTGCTCCAGCAGCACCCAGCCAGACATCCCAAGGGACACAGGATCCCTGGATTACCTGTCAGCATCACCTGCTCCTACTGTGCCCTCAGAAATCTCAGTCACACCCCTTTTCTCCCTGCATTACTTGCAGCTGCATGCTTCTTGCCTGGGATCAGCAAGGAAATGCAGAAGGAGCTCCAGAAATTCCTAATAGCCTCAGATTTTCACCAGCTCTGGGTTTCCTCCTGTGCAGAAAGTAATTGCGTGTGAGGAAATCCCAGTGTGCATTCCCCAGACTCACTGAGTTCTAAAGCTCAGGGTGGATTTTCTAAGAATCAGAACTAAAGTGACAAATTGGTTTGTGATCTAAAGCTATTTGACAACCAACTCCTGTAAGAAAGATGCAATCTGTGGCATTTTTTGTCCAAATTAAGTCTAATAATGACAAATGAGAGGCTTTAGGCCCCTCTGGAGTGAGACACAAGCACAATGCAGAGGGCAGTGAGGACCTGCCTGCTTCAAAATCAAACCTTGTGGAGTGGGGTGTGGAGGGGAAAATCAACACACAGAGTCACTGTCTTGGGTACAGGATGTGCCCAAAAGTATGTGTTCTATCACCATCTTTGAACCAGCTGGGCAATCATCTTTATCTTCCCACAGCCCATCCTCCCTCCAGGAGATATCTCCTGTTCATGGCCAGTGAGTCCCAGGGCATGACTGATAAAATTCCATCATCCCACTGGGAGATGCTCCAGCCAGGGGAGGAGCCAAGCCTTTCCTACCCAGATAAAAACTGACATTTTGGACACCAAGGGACCTTCTTTCCACTGGATTCCAGAGGAAAGCCAGACCTTTCCACATCATCCCTGGAGCTTCAGAGGAAACTGCACCTTCTCCAGGAGCACTGCTCCAGCTGAACCACATCTGCCCCTGCAGGAGGATGCAGCCACCATTGAATGGGACTGTGCCAATACCCTGACTGACTGACGGGTGTCAGCTTGGATTCTGACTCTGGCAGGGCTGGGATTGTTCTGTGTAATACTGCATTTCTATTTTAATTTTCCTAGTAAAGAACTGTTATTGCTAATTCCCATATCTTTGCCTGAGAGGCCTTTATTTTCAAAATTATAATAATTTGGAGGAAGGGGGTTTACATTCTCCATTTCAAAGAGAAGCTCCTGCCTTTATTGGCAGACACCTGTCCTTCAAACCAGGACAGTGACTGACCACAGACACAGCTTGGAAAGGAAAAGGAAACGTGAACAGAGAAAACCAGACACTTTCAGGACTTTCTTTCTGCTTCAGACAGGTGCCTGTGAGGAGAGAAACCACATGGAGGGCTGGTCTGTACCACAGCCCTTCACTCACCTGGGGCTGCCTGCATGTGGCCAGGAGAGGAAGGAGAGAAGATCCTTCAGCCCTCAGCAGGTAACTCCACATTTCCTTTCCCCACCCCAAATTCAAAGGAAGTTTCTTTTCCCATCCCTGAGGAACATCCAATACCTGGGCCAGGCTCCTCAGCCACACTATTCAGGTCTCTCCCTGAATCCATGTCAGGGAAGAACAGGTTCTCTGGAATTCTTGGGACTCAGGCTGGAAAAGCTGCACACAAAGTCTTTAGTTTCAGGCATTTTGAATTTTCTATGTATATTTGGGAAAATAAAATGATTCTCCAGTATTAAGACTGGTTGGTAATATTGGATTTGGAGGCTGGGGGTGACCCCAACTGAAATGTGTTCATTTCATTTCATCAAAACTGAAATCTTTTTCATTTCATCAAAACTGAAATCTTTCACTGGTGTTTTACACATCCAGAGGGAAAAATTTTAAAATGTGGCAACCATTACTATTTAATTTATCCAACTATTTTTTAATTGCTTTAGTTTTCATTCCCTCTTTTTTTCTGTTTTATTTGGGGTTTTTTTGAGTTTTCCCCTTCATCCCTTCCTTCTTAGATAAAAAAGAGAAAATGGGAAAGTAAAAGCTCAGCCTTCCTCATACTTTAACTTTTCCTAAACTGCTCTGAGGAACCATTTCTTCCAGGCAGGGCCCAGGTAGCCTTTGACATGTTTTAAGAACTCAGTGTCTGTAGATTCCTAATTCCATATTTCCAGCACCAAAGGTGTGAGTTGGTTTTAAATAAAGCTGAGGCTGCAGCAGCTCCCAATAAATTTCACATCCCTGCAAAAGTCCTGTTGCTGGGAACTGTTTCCATCCTTTCATTTGCAAGTTCCCTTCATCTCAGTCTATTTCTGTCACAGGCACTGAAGGTTGTTTGCTCCAGCTGGTCTGAAAACTGGAGACTGCACTAAAATTGACAGAAAAGCCATCACAATACTCATCTGCTTTGCCTTCTTATTAGCAAACATAGCTGTGAGGGGTGATTATGGGTGCTCATCATTTCCATTGTAATTATGAGACATTATTTGTAACACTGTCTTAAACTGCCTCTCACTAATTCACTGAAGAAAATCTGACTTCTGCTCACTTCACTATTGTGTTCTTGGTGTTGGAGTATAACAGAATTGGGTTTTTTTGACCCATTTTTGGGGGGCAAAAGGATTGCAATGACTGCAAAAAAAGAGAAAGAAACAATTAAGGTTTTCAAAACTCATCAGGTCCAATATTAATTACACAGTTTGATTTTAATTTTTAAGAAAGCACAGACAGTTTAGCAGATGAAAGTTGCCTCTCACCTCTGCTGTTGTGAACTCCCAGGATTCCACCAAGATGTGCAAGAAGTTTCTCCAGGTCAGTTTTGGGACAGCTTTGCTTTTGCAGTGAATCACAGAGGTCCAAAACAAATGTGTTCTGAATTTTAGCCTATATCTGGCTTATTGCATTCCTGGGAAAGAGTCCCAAGATACTGCTGGCAGTGAACTCTGGAGTGTTTCTCAGGGGCAGCATAAACATCCCATAGCACATCCTTTATTCAGGCTATTCCCCTCTCACCACTTAATGCTTGACAAGATTCTGATATGGTATTTAAAAAAAAAAAAAAAGGGTAACCATGAAATGAAAGGCAATCATATCTACATTTACTCAAGGCACTAACTTAAATTCTGGCCTGTTCTAATCATAAATTTTCTTAATATTAGTTAAAACTTTTTATTTTGATGTGATGTAATTGCCTGTGAATATCTGCAGTACAGTATCGAGTTTTAAAGCTGCTGAATATTCCTTAGCCTCAGTTGTTTACACAGCTTTGCCAAAATTTAATGATTTGAGATGAGATTTTACAGGTGAACAATCTGCCTTCAGCAATATTTTCTCTTTAATTTATATCTAAAATGACCTGCCCCTTTCTTGGATGAGGATAGAAACAAAAATAACTTTTAGCTAAGTTAAAGAGTTCAAGCAAATTTTTCCTTAAAAATTCCTCCCTGTCTTTTCCAATTTGGACCATTTATTGGCCTTTTATTGGGGATGTCCTTCAAAATGATATGGGCAATCTATAAGTTGTAAACTCGGGGTTTGCATGACCTCAGAAAAATCTGCACTTGCAGAAACCTCAACCCATTTGGGGCAGGTTCTGATGCCTTCAGTTTTACCTTTCATATTCCCAGACTCTGCAGTGCACTGGTGTGTGACTCTGAACTCCACACAAAGTGTCACAAGTTCTCCTCCCAGCTCAGGCACACAAAACAATCCTTTTCCAGCCCCACAACCAAGGACACCTGAAGCTGCAGCTTCAGCCCCAAAAAGTGCAAGCAGCAGCAATGGAGGAGAGAATGTGGGAGGATGGGAGTGCAGGAGCTGGAGCTGGGATTGGACAGTGAAGCCAAGATGGAAATGGAGCCAAAGTGATGCAAGTGTGAGAACTGGTGACTCGGATCCATCTTGGCTCCATCTTGGGTGGAGCCACGGCCGGGCTCTGGCACTGCCCAAGGTGAATCCTTTGGAGCCTTGGGATAAATCCCTGCTTGATTCCTGGGGCACTGCCCAGCCTCTGCTCCAGGAGCCTCTCCAGGCAGCACTGCTAACACAGAAGTGTTTGTGAACCAGTCCTGCTCTGAAGGGCACCAAGAACAGGTAAAAGGGAATTCAGTGCTGCACATCACTGGGCACGTGGAGGAAAGGTCCTTGTGAAACCTCAAATGAACCCTCCCTGTAATGCTAATGAGAAAATAAAGGACATGATTTCCATTGAATGAGGACATGAAGTGTGGCACTTCCAAGCTCAGCAGCAGAAGCAGCTGAGCACAGCACAGCCAGGACAGGAGCTCTGACATCCCTGAACTGGAGCTCTGATATTCCTGAGTGGGAGCTCTGACATCCCTGAGTGGGGGCTCTGATATTCCTGAGTGGGGCTCTGATATTCCTGAGTGGGAGCTCTGACATCCCTGAACTGGAGCTCTGATATTCCTGAGTGGGGCTCTGATATTCCTGAGTGGGAGCTCTGACATCCCTGAACTGGAGCTCTGATATTCCTGAGTGGGAGCTCTGATATTCCTGAGTGGGAGCTCTGATATCCCTGAGCTGGAGCTCTGATATTCCTGAGTGGGGCTCTGATATCCCTGAGTGGGAGCTCTGACATCCCTGAGTGGGAGCTCTGATATTCCTGAACTGGAGCTCTGACATCCCTAAGCTGGAGCTCTGACATCCCTGAGTGGGAGCTCTGACATCCCTAAGCTGGAGCTCTGACATCCCTGAGCTGGAGCTCTGACATCCCTGAACTGGAGCTCTGACATCCCTGAGTGGGGGCTCTGACATCCCTGAACTGGAGCTCTGACATCCCTGAGTGGGAGCTCTGATATCCCTGAGTGGGAGCTCTGATATTCCTGAACTGGAGCTCTGACATCCCTGAGCTGGAGCTCTGACATCCCTGAACTGGAGCTCTGATATCCCTGAACTGGAGCTCTGATATTCCTGTTCTGAGACCCACCTGGATCCCTTGCAGGAGATCTCCAGCCTCAGCCCAGGCAAGGCCAGGCCCTTCCCAAAAGTCAGCCCCACTGAGTGTACCAGGAGTTTGGCACTAAGGAAGAAAGCCTTGCTCAGAAACGTGGCTCAGCAAAGCCAAAAAGAACAGACTGACCCATAAACCTTCCACAAACAGCACTGCAAGAGCTTGCTGCTCCCTGGAGCCAGGCTGGATTCTCTCCAGCACAACTGGGGGCTCCTTTCTCCTTGAGTGGCTTGTTCCCTCCAGCTCTGCACACACTCACACCTCTCATGTATCTGGGACATGGTCACTAAAAATCCAGCAGACAAGAGGAGCTGATGGACTGGAAAGCAGCTGGGTTTAGGTTGCAAGGGAAGGCACTGAAGCATTTTTCCTTTCTTCCTCTGCCTTCCTTCTGCTTCTTCATTCCTCAATTCCCCCTTTTCTCAACCCAAATCCCTTAATCTCAGTGCTGATAATTGTAATTACTCTAATACCTTGCCATCTGAGCAGCTCAGAAATGTCCATCTTGGCCCAGTCTGTTTTGTGGTGAGGAAGAACGAATATGAAAAGCACATGGGCTCCTCCAGAATTTCAATTTAAAACAAATATGGAGTCAGGTCCAGATTAATGACATTTCCACCAAAGTCTGCCTTTTGTTGGAAGTTTCTGAATCCACGTTGCTCTTTAATCAAAGCAGGAAAATGATGATGGAGGGTGACAGTTGGAAAAGCTGATGGAGAAAGGCTGGATTTTCTCCAGGCTCTACTGTTCTGACCCACACCCAGAAGTGTGGTTAACAAATCAGGGACATGATTCCCCCCTTCAGCTGCTGGACTTTGGCAAAATATCCAAGGCTTGTGGGTGGTCAGCACAGAAATCAGTGCACAGCCTCTTCCAAGGAGAAATGGCAGAGAAAGAGTTCACAGAGTGACAGTGAGAGCAGGGCTCTCTGTGGGGTGGGAACTCCTTTCCCAGGGCAGAAGAAAGCTGTTCCACAAGCAGCAGGGCGATGATGGGTCTTGGGAGGAGCTGGTGAGCTCATTGATGCTTGAGGTGGGTCAAAACTTTGAAGTCTTTGTGTGGCAAGTCAGGGTGGGAATGAAAAAGCAGCGATTGCAATCTGAATTTGTACTACTCTACACCTCAGGTGCACAGGGCATTGGCTTTCCAGCCATGCACCCAATTAGGGATTGTGATTTTTAATTCATTTCCTTAGCAGTTCCTAACAAGACAACCCACTCCCTATCCAGCCCAGCATGCTCCTGACACTGCAATATTCAGGGCTGGCTCCCTTTTTCTGTCTCCACAGCAGTGACTCTGAGTCCCCCAAATGTACAGCAGGTGAGAGAGGCTGGACTAGAAATGTCAGAGCCACGAGTGGATCTGGTAAGAGTTTTCCAGCTTTCAGACATTAGCTGCCTTTCTAATTTACTTCACACAGAGTTTTCTTCCCTGGGTTCTTTGTTTACTTCTACCATATTTGGAGGAAAATGCTCTAATTGTTCTTTCAGTACTGTTCCATCAGTAAAGCATTAGATAGATATGGTTTATCAATAAAAAGAGTTTGAATTGAGTATGTAAGTGCAGGAAGGCAGCCATCAGTGACAGCCCACCCTATCCAAGCCAGGTCTGGCTGCCACTCCTGGAGCAGCTTCACCTCCCCAGCAGCTGCTTCTGCACAACTGCTGCCCACAGCTCTGGGGACACACAGCTCATGGCAGAGCCAGAAGCAGCTCAGTTCAAACAAATGCTCTGAGCTGAAAATCCAAAGCCTAAGAAAATCTGCAGCCCAGGCTGAGAAGGAGGTGACCCACTCCAGGAGCAAGGTGACCTGTTTTTACCCCGTTTCTGATGGTTCTGATCCTCTGAGTCCCCATGCAGCAGCACTGTGAAATCCATTTGAAACATCAGAGAGAGTTTGTGCAGCAAACTCAAATGAATTCTTCTACCCACCCAGCCCCCTCCCAGGCCAGCCAGAGGATCCTGCTTTCTCTGCTGCATTTTCACTGCCCTTTGCCTTGTCAGCTCACGTTCTTCACGGAAATCAAGCAAGCATTTCATTCCCTTGAAAGTCCAAATTGAGATGCTGGGGTTTATTTCATTCCATTTTCTTAAGCCCAAATGGAAAAACAGGTTTATACACATAAATAAAAAAATAATAACCTGCCATTTAAATGCTGTTCAGTCAATTAGCTCAGTGCCTTGCTCAGAGCTAATGCCATCGTCTTTCTTTGTTTGCTCCTATTTATCCTGCTCTTTAAAGTTCATTAAAATCACTGCTGCTATCTCACACAGAACAACTGTTCAACACATCAGTGTCATGCAGTCGAGAAATTTATGCTTTGAAGTTCCCTCCTTTACTCATTTTTATTCTGCTTTTTCCCTCTCCTTTTCTTTTTTCTTTCTTTTTCTGTATTTTTTTCCTCCGTTAATGACTAAACCAGTTTTATGCTCTTCACAGTTATTCCAAAATCTGTTCCTCCTGACACAGAGCTGATACATCATTCCTTGCTCATAACCCTTTTCCTCACTGTCATCATTTCTCCCTCACTCTCTCTGGCTCTCTGCTAAGTCCATCACAGCTTTGTTTTTATATCCTCGTGGCTGGATTTTATAGCCCAGTAAAACCTCGAAAGCTGCTTCAGAAAAACACCCACATGCCAGCCCTTTGGTGTTTGTGTTTGTGGGGCAGCTTGCTGGAACGTGTCAGCCCCCAAAGGGACACAAAGCCACCAGCCCTGGGTGCATCAGCAGAGCAGGGACAGGGACAGGGACAGGGGAACAGGGGACAGGAGAACAGGAGAACAGGGGACAGGAGAACAGGGGAACAGGGGACAGGAGAACAGGGGACAGGATAACATGGGACAGGATAACAGGGGACAGGAGAACAGGGGACAGGAGAACAGGGGACAGGATAACAGGGGACAGGAGAACAGGGGACAGGAACAGGGGACAGGAGAACAGGGGATAAGAGAACAGGGGACAGGAGAACAGGGGACAGGAGAACAGGGAACAGGAGAACAGGGGGACAGGAGAACAGGAGAACAGGAGAACAGGGGACAGGAGAATAGGGGATAAGAGAACAGGGGACAGGAGAACAGGGGACAGGAGAACAGGGGACAGGAGAACAGGGGACAGGAGAACAGGGGATAAGAGAACAGGGAACAGGAGAACAGGGGATAAGAGAACAGGGGACAGGAGAACAGGGGACAGGATAACAGGGGACAGGAGAACAGGGGACAGAATAACAGGGGAACAGGGGACAGGAGAACAGGGGATAAGAGAACAGGGGACAGGAGAACAGGGGACAGGAGAACAGGGGATAAGAGAACAGGGAACAGGAGAACAGGGGACAGGAGAACATGGGACAGGAGAACAGGGGACAGGAGAACAGGGGATAAGAGAACAGGGGACAGGAGAACAGGGGACAGGAGAACAGGGGACAGGAGAACAGGGGACAGGAGAACAGGGGACAGGAGAACAGGGGACAGGAGAACAGGGGACAGGAGAACAGGGGACAGGAGAACAGGGAACAGCAGAACAGGCATCCCCACCTGACATAAATCACCTTTTTGCCCCAGTTCCCCCCTTCACAGTGAATTGCTGCTGATTTTCCACGTGAGAAGCTCCATGGGACAGGAGATGTTGACCTTCCCAAGGTGCCAGCCCTGGGAGATCCCTGCTAGTGCCAAGAAGCAGAAGGCAGCATCTCCAGGCAGGGAGAGCTGCTCAGCAGTGACAGCCACAGCAGAGCCCTGGCATGGCAGAGTCAGGCCCAGCAGCAGGTGGAGGGCTGGAAAAGCAAAGGGGATTTGGCTGTGAGCTGGCTGGAGCAGGGTGAGAGGGCAGCTTCCCTGCCCTGTGTCCCAAGAATTGTGTTGGACAGTCTGCAGCAAATCACTTTTCTCATGCAGGCAGTCCTGCCCCTCCAGACCTGCAGGGAGCCAGGGGCAAGGTGAACAGTGGGACCTAGAGATTATCCCCCTGTGGCCAGGGACAGCCTGCCCAGCTGCCATAAACCCATCCTGAGCCCACCCCAGCTCCAAACTTGCTCCCCATGCCAGACCTGGGAGAGGAGCTGCTGCCCCAAAGCTTTTGTGCCTAAGCAGAAATCTCTGAGGAGCCCAAAAAAACCCCCACAATTAATGAACATTAAAAAGAGAATTATTTTCAGAGTGGTGCAGGGAACACTGCCTCTCCTGGTTCACAGAGGACTGGGAGGAGAAATGTGGATTGATCCTGCATGTGTCCACATCACAGACTGCCCTGTTTTAACCAGCAGCCTACTCTCTCTTCTGCTGGTCTTCAACAGATTTTTGAGGCTTATAAAGACAAAATAACCTGTATGGTTACTCAGGAATTCATTTTAGTTGCCTATACTCAAATTTTGTTTTGGATAAAAAACACTGTTCAGGCTGTGCATAGGTTATATCACTCTGTAATTTTGTACCTATGCCCTTTAGAAAGTGATATTTCCCACTCCCCCAGCACTGGAGAAACTTCTGCACTGAGAATGAGCAGAAGACCTCTGTTGGGAGCCAGGATCAGTTTTCAGCCTGCAGCAATTAATGAGTGCTGTAGACCATCACTTAATATGATACAAAGAGCACTGCCAAATCTCAGGATTATATCTGGAGCTTTACTCTCAGGTCCTCTGAGTCTGGAAACATGTGATTCCAAGAAAATCTCAGCTTTAATTTTTATTTTTTTTTCTTTAAATGCTCTTCTGAATTCTGTGTCTGCAGAGAAGATCTCGATGACATGCACAGTAAAGGCCATCAAAAGCAGAACAAACAGTTCTGTATTAATGTGTTTATATATTTTTTTTAACTTTTTCTTCCAAGCAGCCTCTGGAGTTGAGGTCCTGTTTCATGGTATCTTGGTTCCACAGTGACCAGAGGATGCTGTGAGCTGTCCCTCAGTAGATTTAAAGAGTTCTGGCCCCAGCAAAAGGTCAGCAGGTGGCTGGGACTCTTCCCCACCACTGTCACCACCAGGCACAGATGAGACACCAGCCCATCCTTGCCATGGCCTTTGAAAAGTGCAAACATTATTTTCACCTCTAAAACTTGGGTAACACAAGCTGGGGAATTATTTGGCTCTGAGTGCAGCAGCAGTGAAGCAGCTCCTGGTGCCCAGGTTCTGCCTGCAGCTCCTCCAGCTCACTCACCTCAAATCCTGTAAGAATGGGGAGGGCAAACTCCCTTTCTGTGAGGTCAGGAAGCTCTGCCTGTGCCTGCTCAGCAGTGCCACTCTCAGCTCTCCCACTGCTGTCCCACTCTTCTGAGCTTGGGAGCAGTAGAAAAATCCAATTTCTCAACACCACATTTACAGCTGAAGTGGGCCCCTCTGACAAGGGAAGGCATTGTGCTTATTCAAGCTGATCAAGAGCCTGAGAGCAATTTCTGTGGAAAAAAAGGTCTGCTTTAATAGAAAGATATTGAAAGTGAACTCACAAATTGCTTTGGGTTTCAGGTGAACAAAGCATGTGAAGGATTTGATTTTCAGCTGCTTCCCCCTTCTTCTTTCCCCAAAACCAACAGGAATGTGGAACACAGACAGCTCTAAGAGCCACAAGACACTGCCCAGACCTCTGTGCTCCTCATTTTCACACAACAGGGGAGGTTGCTGGGGTTTGATCCAGCCTGTGCATCCTCCAGGAAAAATCCCATTGTGTCTCCCACACAATGCCCAATACAGGCTCAGTGCCACCTGTTACACAAGACATGGTGATGCAGCAAGAAGGCAGCAAAACACATCTCCAGGAGCTGACATGGGCCAGCACAGGCAGCAGCACCCACCCAGCAGCTCTGGAGGCCAAGGGCACCCAGAAAAGCCCAGAGCACAGGGAGTGATGAGCTCAGAGCTTGCCCCCTGCACAGCACACCAAGGGTTAACGGCAGAGGGCAGGAAATGCACTCTCCCTTTTGGCCAGTTTTTGCACAGCTAATCTGTGAGATATTCTCCACCAGGGTCTTGACCATGAGCCTGAAGCACAGGGTGGACAATGAGGAAGGTTTTATGGGATGAAGAGTCCTGAGAGATACCAGGCCCCAAAATCCCTGGAGAGAAATTCTGGGCTGAAATGCCAAAACCTGCTCTGGGCTGGAAGGTTTCTGCTGTGGTTATAGTTATGTGGTTTTTGTCATGGTTATGGGTTCTGGTTGGAGGCCTGGGATTCAGACTCAGAGAGAAGGTGCTGATGGGCACACAGAGAATTTCCAGACAGTGCAGCCCTCCCCTGATCCTCTGAGCTGCAGCCAGCAGGGACAGACCCCAGACTCCCCCTCCTCACATCCTGGTCCCTTGCTAGCCTCTCACAATGCTGTGTCACCCCCATATACAGCAAACCCCAAACTGACAGGCTTGGCATCAAACACCTCCAGTTGCAAAAGCAGACACCAGTTCCCTGTCTCCTCATACACCAGTTCCCTGTGTCCTCATACACCAGTTCCCTGTCTCATACACCAGTTCCCTGTCTCATACACCAATTCCTGTCTCAGACACCAATTCCCTGTGTCCTCATACACCAGTTCCCTGTCTCAGACACCAGTTCCCTGTGTCCTCATACACCAATTCCCTGTCTCATACACCAATTCCTGTCTCATACACCAGTTCCCTGTCTCATACACCAGTTCCCTGTGTCCTCATACACCAGTTCCCTGTCTCATACACCAATTCCTGTCTCATACACCAATTCCTGTCTCATATACCAGTTCCCTGTCTCATACACCAATTCCTGTCTCCTCATACACCAGTTCCCTGTCTCAGACACCAATTCCCTGTCTCATACACCAATTCCTGTCTCATACACCAGTTCCCTGTCTCATACACCAGTTCCCTGTGTCCTCATACACCAGTTCCCTGTCTCAGACACCAATTCCCTGTCTCATACACCAGTTCCCTGTCTCAGACACCAGTTCCCTGTCTCAGACACCAGTTCCCTGTCTCATACACCAATTCCTGTCTCCTCAATTTCCTGCTTCCTCTCACCCCCACTTCCAGTGCAAGGTGAGTTCTCTGGTAGCTCCACACTGATCCTGGCCATGCCCTGGAACCAGAGCACAAAAACCCCTTGGTGGACACTCACAGGCTGTCCCATGCCCCTCAAACTGCTCTCAAGGACTCCCTCAGCAGTTTCTTGCTCTCATACAAGCCCCTACTCCAGGACATGGATGTTTGCAACACTAAAATCAGGATTTTGAGGTGTTCAGACCAGGCAGGCCACCAGCTCAGGAGCTGCTGGTGGAGCCTGCACGTGAGCTGTGCAAGGGAAAAGAAGAAATCAGAGCTAACACTGCAGAAATGTCTCAGAATAATCATGTGTGAGCTCCTGCCATGGTGCTTGTAAAGCCAGAGCAGGCAGCAGTCCAGCCAGAGCCCCTGGGAGCAGTGCAGGAATGAGCAGGCAAGGACACAGAACATAAAAAAACTCAGAATTTATCCCACTCTGGACTGGACCTCTCCCTTTGGCTGGTGGATTAGTGGCCCTCACAATGCCTCTCCCAGCAGCTCAGTTTGCTTCCCAAGGAGTTTATTCTCTTTGCAGTTTCTCCTACCTGCTCACCTCTCACAAATTCTTCAGCTGCTGCAGGGCAAGGGTGGGCTGGGCCCACAAGGCTGCCCAGTCCCTGCTCCTCCTGTCCCCTCCTGTCACAGCTCATGGAGGCAACACAGAAAACAGAAGGGTTTGGATGCCCAGTGCTTCTTTCTGTGGGAAAGAAAATCAGTGGGAATGTTAAAAGTGGGAATTTTATTTGCTTGAATGCAAGGTCAGATGGCAAATCAGAGCCAGCTTGTCCAGGGAACTTGCATGTGGCTACAGCCCTGCCTTGGGCATTTCCAAGGGCCCCAACTGCTCGTCTTTGCAGCTTGAAAGACCTTTCAAAGTCATTTTTGAAACCTCATAACTGCTTCCAGAGTCCACACATTCCTTCTGCCTAGCATAAAACTCCAAAAACCCTTTTAAACAATAAAACCAGCAAGGGAGCACTCAGAAGCAACCTGACAGAAAGTAGAAAGCCCTTGTGCTGCAGCAGCCTGAGTTTCTGGGAAGGAGGCAGGGTGTGGACACAAGGCAAGGGGTCCCACAGCAGTTGTGAACAGAGGGATTCCTGTTTCCAGCCCTGCAAGGTTCTTTAGCTCCTGTGGCTCCTGAGCCTCAGACACTGTGCCTTTTCCTTACAGAGCTCGTCCCACCTCCTTCTCCAGGCTGCCCCTGTGCCACAGAGCCAGCAGGACACTCAGGATGGACACAGCCTGAGGTTTCTGCTGACAAAAACCCTCCACTCTGGCACACAGAATGGACCCAGCTGTTTCATGGCAGTCCAGAGGAAAAAAACTACCAACTCTACTCAGAAAAGGAACATCAGAACTGCTTTTCAGCATGGTTCTGCTGTTTTTCCCCCTTTCATGCTCTGAAGAGTGAATAACTTCAGATTTGATGGAAGGATGGAGAGAAGGACACCAGGAATGACTCACTTATTGCTGCCATTCTTTTCACTGAGTTTTCCTCCCTTTTGAACATGGCCCTGGCTGGTTTCCCAAGCAAGAACTGAGTGAGCTGACTGTTCATCCATCTCTTTTTAAATTACTTCTGCACTGCATTGAATAATTGTGCCTCCATTTTACTCCAGGGCTAAAGGTGACTAACTTAAAGGTGATTATCTTTTGTTAATAGCCTGCATTACTGAGAAGGATCTCAGAATTACCTTTGTAATCCTTCCCCACACTTTAATGTTGCTATTATTATTAATACTGCTCTTTAAAACATTTTTCTCCTGTCATGTGGAAGCAGCAAGTGCTTCTCAGAGTTGGTGGAAAGGCTGCCTGATACTGCCAAGCAGAAAGAATCCAGAGCATCACTTCACTTTCTTCCCCTAAAAGTGGTGGGGCTCAAGGCCAGCCATGAACATGAGGCATGGTTTGATCAAATTGATGCAGAATTGGCTGCAGCCACATTTCCACAGTCAATAGGGGTGCCACCAGCCTGGGAGCATGGAGGATTTGTACAATGGGTTTTCTCTTTTAGATAAGCCCATTTCCACCCTGCTGCCCCACTGATAGCCCTTTCCTTCACCTGCTCCCCATGGAATGCCACCCCACATCAAGTGTTTGCAAGCCCAGCTTCAGAGGCAGCAGTGGCTGCAGGATTTTCCTTCCTCAGGTTTCAGAAGGGTAAAACCCAAGCCAGGTCACACAGGACTCCTGAAACACCCATCAGGAAATCCCAGCACACTGTGAATAATCAGTATTAGGCTTACATTTTTCATGGCCCTGACTTTCTGCAGTGTCTGCTCTAACAAATCTCATTTGTCAAGCTTTCTCCACATTGTCTGCTGAACACTGAGCCCAGCATTGCTTGATGGGTGTTTGTGAGCACTCAAAGGCTCTGCAAGGACTTTCTGCCAGCACCACTGCTTGACCACCCTTTCAGTGAAGAAATGTAAAATCCAAACCCTGCTTGGTGCAACTTTTAGGTTTTTTCTTCTTGTCCTGTCTCTTGTTCCCTGGGAGCAGAGCCTCACCCCACCTGGCTCCACTGTGCTGTCATGGAGTTGTGTGTTGGGAAAGATGTAACAGGAAAGCCTGAGTTCCTGAATAATCATGAAAAAATAGGATGGCCCCTGAAGGTAATCCCCTCTTGATAGAACAATGCCCTTGGCCAGAGAGCAAGCCCAAAGGTCCAAAGAGCAGTTTTTAAAGTGTAACACACTATGTTAATATAAGAATTCCTATAGGCTGTATGTAAATGCAATAGAATTTGTATCTTGTATTAGATTGGTTCTTGGAAATTAGAATACTCATCATGGAAGAAGATTTATTGTATTGTGAACGGGAAATTGCTCTCTTCCCTCTCTCTTCTCCCTCCTCTCCTCTTCTTGCTCTCTCTCCTTCTCTCTTACCTCTTCTCCCTCTTCTCTTACTCTCTTTACTCTCTCTTCTTACCCCTCTCTTACCTCCCTCCTATTACCCCCCACCCTTTTATCCCTTTGCTCTTTCTCAACCTCCTCTCACCCCTGGTCTCACTCTGTGCTGCAGCTAGCAAGACTCAGTAAGACTTTATGTTCTTTCACTCTTACAATAACTGCAACTAACAATGCAGTAACTGCATATACAGAGTTTTGTCCCTGACTACTGTCTATTCTTGACATAAAGACTCCCACAAGTTCCCCCTGAGCCTCCTTTTCTCCAGGCTCAGCCCCTTTACAGCTCCTCAGCTGCTCCTCACCAGATCTGTGCTCCAGACCCTTCCCCAGCTTTTTGGACACATTCCAGCTTTGCCCAGGTTCAAACTGGGAGATGAGATTGTGTGGAAATCTGAAATCACTGCAAATCTGGTTTCACTGCCTGCTCTGACCTGGATCTGAGCTGCAAACCAAGCTCACACCTGAGAAATGCAAGAGGCCAACCTGCAGGAGTCTTTGCTGTGGGACAGACAGACCCCAGGGACTAAACTCAAACCCTCTGTTGAAGCTAAAGGTTACAGTTCCAGTTTATTATAAAAGAGCCTGCCCAGCACAGCCCCAAAGCAGGACAAATGAGATAAAAGGGGAGAGGGAGAGAGAGAGAGAGAGAAGAGGGAGAAGAGAGCAAGAAGGACTAATTTCCCATTTACAATAAAATAAATCTTCTTCCATGATGAGTATTCTAATTTCCACTGACCAATCTAATACAAAATACAAATTCTATAGCATTTACGTGCAGCCTATAGGAATCCTTATATTAGCATAATGTGTCACATTTTAAACTCTAAGATCTAATCTTTGGACCCTGGCAAGTCTTTTGTGCCCTTTGGAGTTGTTCTCTGGCCGAGGGCATTGTTTAATCAAGAGGGGATTACCTTCAGGGGCCATCCTATTGTTTCATGGGAATTCAGCAACTAAGGCTTGGCATCTCAAACGTGGCTTTCATTTCAATTTCGTTCATGGTTTCAAAATCTGGGCATTCATATTTGCAAGATTTCTCTGTCTCATCTTTCCCAACACCAACCCCAGGATGGAAACGTGCCCTGCCAGGCACGAGGAGCCAGTGTGGATCTCTGCCATGACAAAAAAACCCTGTCAGCAGCACCCTAAAGGGAAAGGAGCTGAAGAAAGCAAAGACAGCAGCACTTGGCAATGCAGAACCCCACGGTTTGTGGAAAGCCCAGCTCTGCAGAGCCCAGCCCAGGCTGGGAGCACTCCCCATGCCTGATGGGTTGTGTATTTATTTAACAGCTCCTCCTTGTCACGGCTAACAGCTTAGCACACAACCAGGACCTCCTCTCTGTGCTGTGCTCATCGTGGCCAGGGCTGCCAGCAAATCAATGTCCATGGCTGATGGACTCATTTCTAAGCAGAAATTCCACTCTGGGACTGACTACAGAATGTTTGAGATTAATCATTGCACTTGTCAGATGATTAAATCCACTCAGCATTTGGCCTCTCCTCTTGTCATCCCCATTTATACTGAAACCATCAGGGCTTGCCCTGCCCACAGCCCTGGATCGTGCAGCAGAGCCTGGGCTCAGGTGGATGAAGTGCTGCTATATATCTCAGGCCTGAAAACAACCTTTCAGCTTGCTTCCACTGTGAAACCTGCATTTTTGTGGCTGCAGTCAGGCCAGAGAGCTCTCCAGGATGTTTGTTTAACTGCCCTAAACAGTGAGCCAGGCAACAGAGCCAGTAACACAAAACCCCATTCCTCATACTGGTTTTCAAGCAGGGTTAAGCAAGTCAAGGGAAATGGTCTGAGAGGCAAGAGGGAAGAAAAATATATGAGAAACGACATGTTAAAATGTGTCTGAGAATAAAAATCTTACTAGAGTCAGAATAGTCCTTCCCTGAAGCAGAAATTTTTCCAGTGTTCCCATAAAAATGAAAGCCATAAAACAGATTTTCAATTCCAAAACATACACATTTTCAACTGAAAAGCTTTCAAATGTAAATAGTTCTGTTGAGCCATGATGTCCTGGCTTTGAGTTGCTGCTAAAGCGTGGATGCTTTTTGAAAGCAGTAGATATATTCCACAGAAATTTGTATTTAATTAAAATACTTTTTTTTTTTTTTTTTTTTTTTTTTTTAAATGAAAAATGTTTTGGCAAGGAGGTTGGAACAGGCTTAGCTGTGGTAAGGACATTTGAGTGTGTCCAGGACTGACTTTTCTTCTCTGAAAGATATCTGTCCTTTGGCTTCAATGGGACATTGCCCTGCACAAAAGTGGTTTTAACCCCATTAGCTCCAAGCTTGACACCCAAATATATTATCAGTGGCAGGAAATCTTCAAATAGTTCACTAATTCAGTTCAGCATCTCCATTTTGGTAAGTTATCTAAAGCTGCAAGACCTGGAAAACAAGACTGAAAAATCTCAAGGAATATTCTGTATGGCTTCCCCTGAAGCTTGTGGCAAAACCACAAGAACAGTTTCTTCAGGGTACTTGGAAACCTCAGCTCCCAGCTGGATTGGAGAAGAACAGAGGCAGAAGGAAATGAAAATCAGCTGGGGAAATGTTCTGAGGCTGCTTAAGAGCTCGAGGAAGCCTCTGTCTGGATTTGGGTGGAAGAAAGAGGAAAAGGAAATGAATGAGATCACAGCAAAGATGGTCCCTGCATTCCAGCAGAAAGCTTCAGCAATCTCGAATTTCAAAATGGCTGAGAAAGGTGAAATTGGACCAAAGCCTGTCCCAGCAGCAGCTGGGATGGTCTGAAGTGGTCAGAGCTCTAAAGCAGCTGAATTTAGAGTGGATAAAGAATCACACCCAGCTCTATTCCTCAGTCTCACATCTAGTCTTGAACCTCAGCAGGACAAACGAGCTCCTGTCCAAACTGAACAAAGGAGCAGAATTCTCTCAGAATGGGTGGAAAAGGAGAGATGAGTCTTTCCACTTAAAAAAAAAAAACCCTCTCAAATTACTGCAAATTACATGTAAAGGAGGCCTGAACTAGGTAACTGAGCACTTTCCTGGAAGTCAGGTGCCCAATGTCCATGTGAGGTTTTGGGGAGTTTTGGCAGCTCCCACCTCTGGAACCATCACTCAGGATAGAAAAATCCATGAGGCCATCAAGTGTTGTTGGATACTGCTGGGAACCAGCTTGGATAAGGAAAGGAAAGGAAAGGAAAGGAAAGGAAAGGAAAGGAAAGGAAAGGAAAGGAAAGGAAAGGAAAGGAAAGGAAAGGAAAGGAAAGGAAAGGAAAGGAAAGGAAAGGAAAGGAAAGGAAAGGAAAGGAAAGGAAAGGAAAGGAAAGGAAAGGAAAGGAAAGGAAAGGAAAGGAAAGGAAAGGAAAGGAAAGGAAAGGAAAGGAAAGGAAAGGAAAGGAAAGGAAAGGAAAGGAAAGGAAAGGAAAATTATAACAATGATTATGCACCTGCAGGGTGTGTGGGAGATGTGACCAGGGTGTCACCTCTCTTGCACCAATGGAATCATTTCTATCCTTGCACAAACTACTCTATATAAGTGCAGTGTTTCTTTATATAAAAGGCTTTTTGCTTCTCCACTAAGAAGTTTGTTGCTATATTCTTTTCACCTCTCCCATAGCCCCAGTGCAACAGTCAAGGGTGCCACGGATCAGCACCAGCAGCACCTCCAACTTCCACAGCCTCAGCAGCAATGTTGGCTGAAGAGAACAAGAATTACAGGTCAGATGTGCAGCAAATGCTTTGATTTACAGAGAGTGCCTGTGCAGCTGGGAGGGAGCAAGGGGGGTTCCTTCCTCAGCTCCCTCTATCTGGCCAAAGAAATCATCCAGTGCCAGGCAGGGTGGGCAGAGGAGCAGCTGGGGGGCTCAGCCTGGGGAAAAGGAGGCTCAGAGGGGACCTTGTCCCTCTCTACAGCTCCCTGATGGGGGTGTGGGGCAGGGGGGATCAGGAACAGGGCTGGAGCTGTTTTATTGCACAGCTGAAGCCACAGAGGAGCCTCAGCCAGTGCAGCACAGCCACTTCATGGGCAGTGCCAGCTCCAGACTTGCTGCACATCTCACACTCACATCAGGCACGGCAGAGCACCAGCACCAGTCCCCATATCTCCCAGCAATGATGGAAAAACACGACTGTCCCCAGACAGGCTGGTACAGACCATCAGCTCCATGGAACCACCCCAGCTCACACTGGGGCACATCTGACTTTGCTCCTGCACAAGACAGAGCAGAAAAACATGAAATCTTTGTTCATAAATCACTGCCAGCCCGTGCTGAGGGCTGTCCAAGCTCCAGTGAGATTAATGCTGCAGTCCTGATTCCCTCTCCAAACCATAATCCAGCAAACGTGGCTTTTCTTTTCCTTTTACCTGGTGGTATTTCATGTGCAATAACACTTCAACCCCCAGCACAACCTTTCAGAAGCTCATGAAGGGAGCACAAGCTCTCCTGGGCACAAGTGCCTGATGCTGGCAGCAGGGATGTCCTGCAACACCACGACCAACCAAGGGTTACGTGGTGGGTGCCCCTCACAATGACTCCTGCTGATGATTTTTGTATTTTTCTCTGTAAAAAAGTCAATGCTGTGGAGGAGCTGACTAAGAAAGACTCTCCTCATCAGGGCAGGAACTCACATGGGGAATGGAGAAAATCCTGGAGAGTTTATCAATAGCAAAAATCACCCCTCTATGATTATTTTGTGACTTTAAATTACTTAATACACATCTTAACATTCTAAAACCCCATCCAGTTGTTGCAATAAAAAGAGAAGGGTTGAGATTCCCCTTGTGTATAATATTCCATTTCCTTTGACTGCTCTCCAGAAGACAGGAAACCTGCCCTGAGCTACATTTGTGACTGTCTTAAACCATCAGCAAGAGATGAGAAACTGCAAACAACTCAAACTCTCAGTAAGTGAGAGAAAATCTGATCTGGTCCAACCTGAGCCCAGGTGTATGTGCAAAGCTTTGAGCAGGAGCTAAGGTGAGGATTTAAACTGAAGCACTGTACATTGACATGGCACCAATGTTGGAATTTATTGTCATTTCAGACATTCTCTCCCTTCCCAAACCAACACAATAAGCTGGTTCCCAGTGATTTTTGCTATACAATGCTAGACTGCAACTAGAAACTTCCAGAAAAGTCCAGGTGCAGAGCAGTGTGATTGGCTTGGACACTCAGCAGGAGACAGCAGCAACTTCTCTCTGTGTAGGAAGGAAACATCAGCTCCTCAGAGCCCCAAGTTTGTGAAAGATGCTTCACAAGTCCCCTCCATTTTCTGCAGCCACACAAAATTGCAGCTGGCAGGCAGAAAAAGCACCAGACCCAACAGAAAACGTGATCCTCTCGGAGGAAAATTCTACCTTCTCAGCCAGAAAGGAGCAAACTGTGTCCCAGAGTGCTCTGAATTTAATAAGGCATGTTATTTTTAGCTTTTATAGATGAAAATGTCATTAAAAGCAAACATATTTCTGGAGAGGAAAAAAAAGCTAAATTCCTTGCAGTTTGGAGTCTTTTGAAGGCCACCTTTTCTACTTTCAAGAGAAGATGATGGGTTATAATAATAATAATAATAATAATAATAATAATAATAATAATAATAATAATAAACACATTGGGCACGTTTTTCTTTCCACACAGAGTGCTGCAACATTGCTTCCAAACAGATAACAATGTCATTTCCTTCCATTTAAAAATCCATTTATTGCCACCATGTAGCTAAGAACCTTCTCCTGCCAGAAAACCCATCTGAAGTCTGGCTGAAGAGGCAGCACCAGGAACCCCAGCACCAGGCAGATGCTCTGAACCCAGCCAGGCACAGCAATGACCAGTTCAAATCCACATTCAGAAATTGAGCTGAACTGAAAGCTCTGTCTCAGCAAGGGGGCCAGCTCATTTTGGGGTCAGTTTTATTTGTCCTGCTGGCACAGAGGGTAAGTAGGAGGGTAAATTGAAATCAGTCTTCACTCATGAAAACATCCATGAGCAAAGTAGTTTGCAGAAACAAAGTCATCTGGTGCCTGGGTTTGGGCTGTAGGAGCACAGATCTGGGCTCTGACTCCATCCCTGGGAGTTCAGGCTCTGCCCCAGCAGCTCTTCTGTGCCACTGAAATCAGAATTCTTTTTTTGGCAGGACCTAAAGCTGGATTTGGGAACCATTCTGGGAACCACATGTGAATGTTTCTGCTTAAATCTGCAAATCTTCCACCACTCCTCAAGAAGTAGATGTCAAAGTAGGAGTTTAAGGATTTATCCAAGTGGAAATTGCCACCTCCTTGCACTGGTCAGTGTGGGTTCTCAGAGCTCACAAAGTGAGGAATGTAGAATTTTCTCCAGGATAAACATTCACCTACCAAGGCAGGGGAACCTGACTCAGCTGCAGCATTAACAAAGCCCCTCCTGGGCAGATGGCAGGTGGACACAATCCACATTCTTCCCTAGGTTTGGTCTGCTGCTGCACTGGTGCTGAGCCCAGAATCCATCCAGCAGGATCCTGCAGTGAGGAGCAGCTGGAGGAGGGTGAGAGGCTCCAGCTCTGCCCTGCAAACCTCTCTCCAAGCACAGGAACTGGAGCCCCACACTCCCAGAAGCTCCAGATGCTGCTTCCCTCAGCCCCGTGTCACTGGGCTCACAGGGGTCCCACTCTAATTTACTGAAGGGTCACAAACATCACTGGGAAACCTTTAAACCAAGCACACTTTGCATTCTCAGGTGTTTACATCAGCTGTTCTCTCTTTGAACCAACCTCTCCAGGATCCAGACAGGATAAAGCAGCAGTCCCCAAACTGTGCACTCAACACAGGATCTTCACATCCACGTGCCCAGGGAGCATGGAAGCCTCAGGATGTTTCTGGCTTTCCTCTGAAAGAGCCATGCCATGCAGCCTTGCTCAATATGAACTCAGGAAAACACAATTTCTCACAAGGGTGGGCTCTAAACCAGAGTTCATACTATTCATTTTAATCTCTGCCTCTCTGGCTGTCTTGATGAATTTATTCTAAACACCCAAAGGTGCCAAGCAGCTTTTCTTGGAGGCACTGGACCTCTGCCAACCTATGCTGACTCCACATTGGCAAGGTTCTTTAATGGGTAGAATTCAGATATTTTGAGAGGTCCAAACAATAAAAAGTAACACTAAATTAGGGGGCTGAAGAGGAGACAAAGGGCAGACAGATTTCAAAACTCCATTCATGAGCCTTTGCTTTGGGAGAAAAGGGGCCACAGTCAGAACAAAACCCAACAGCCTAATTCAGGGAAACCACAATGAGGTGATAGACCTGATTTATCAGATGAAAATCCAGAGGAGCTTCAAGAGACAAAACCCTCTGATGTTAAAAGGGAAACTGCCCTCAGCTTCCACCACTATGGATCCGAGGGATAATTTTTATGAAGTATTAATTCTATTATTTATCATATCAATTATATTATTTATTTATGTATCATTATGTTATGTTATATATTAATTCTATTCTATTCTATTCTATTGTATAATATTGTATAATATTGTATAGTATTATTATATTATATTATATTATATTATATTATATTATATTATATTATATTATATTATATTATATTATATTATATTATATTATATTATATTATATTATATTATATTATATTAATTATTGAAGTATCTCATTTTTTTAGCAGTATTGGGGTGAGTAAGGAGCAGGCAGGGTGTCAGATCAAGCAGCTCCATGTCTGCAGGACTGATGGGCACTTGTGGAAAACCCTTCCCTCCCCAGAAATGGCAGAACAGAGATCCCCAGTGCACCCAGCCCTGCTCCTGCTGCCCCTCAACTGCTTCACAAACCTCAGCCAAGGGAGGCACAGCTCTGCTCTGCACAGCCTTTGTTGGCCACACAAAGAAATTTCAGGCTCTCACTGCTTTGCTAAATAGCATGTAATGGGTAGAAACAGCTCCACTCACTTGTCAGTCTCCTTTCAGTGCAGATTAGCTCACAAATTCTGTCTCTGAGTATCCCAGCATGTCCCAGGCTTTACTCCAGGCAGAGTGAGATCAGCATTTGCTTGATGTGGTTTTCCCCATGTGAAAAAAAAAATAAAAAAATTAAATACTGGCATTCTATTCAAAAAGGGGTCAACAATACAACAGAATAGGTCATGTCATCTTAATTGGGAAATGATAAATTCAGGGCTGTCCCCATCCTCGTAACACAGCAAGGATCTTTGTTCCAGGCATTAGGCAAAAGCCAGCACCCTCAGCCAAAATAACTTTTCAAGCAAACTCTCAATGAATAAATCTTTTACACCAAAGGGAACATTTTTCAGTACTCTGTTTTTTAACACCATTAACTTTAACTGTCAAGCCTGACAAGTATGGAAAACTGTTTTCTTACAAAAGTTAACACAAGAAACATTTTCCACTAGAAGGAGTTTTACTCATTACACATTAACTCTCCATTTTACCATTTAACTCTAATTGCTATTTTTCTCCATTCCAAATTTCTTTACCTCTCCAAGATCTGGACTTTAAAGAGCCTGAGCAGCCAGACTTGTTTATAGGAGTTCTGTGACATGGCTCTGCTGTAATGAAGTAATTATATTAAAAAGAAGGATCTGGGAATAACCATGACCCCTTAATCACATTCATTCACATGCTGCTGTTCTTTTTTCCCCCCCTACTGTTTCCAAGTGCCTAGGTGAATTCTTGAAAATATTCAGGAGTTTGGAAACATTTGGGCACTTTCAGAGCTGAATCAGAATATGAATGAACAGCCATGTGGGATTAAAGTCCATTAGAGGAGCAGTGGGCTGCAGACAGTCTCAGGGGGCATTTCTCTCCTCACTTCACCTTCTGAACACCACATTTGGTCTTGGGTGTCTCCTTAGTCAGTGGAAAGCATCAGTAGCTCCTGGTGAGGACTGCAGCCTGTGATTTCTGTGTGGATGTGCCTCTGGTCTCCAAGGGCAGGAATCAATAAGAAGCTGTGTGAATTAATCTGCATCCTCAATGCTTTAGTAAGCAACAAGGTTTTCAGAAAATTCAGTCCTGGGTTCATTAGGGTTTTGTTTTTTTTTTTTTCCTAAAGTCCTTATCAAAGCTGGTAAGAAACCAACAAAACTCGTGAGCTGCTGTAGCTGAGGCAGTTTCTGTGTGCTGGACACAGGCACACATGGTGCCACCCATGACAAAACCACATGAGACCACTGGGACTTTGACTTCTGACCCCTGGATAGCACAGCTCACAAGACTTGCCAGAACTGATCCCTTCTCAGACTAGAGCAGAAATTCTAGGAGAAGAAAGACCATATAAAAATTCCCAGTGGAACAGGGAGCTTCATGTTTTAGAGTGCTGCTGTGATGGTTAATTGCTCTCACTGCTGAGTGTGGTTTGTGTCTAGTCTGAGCTCCTCTACCTTTGATTTCTCTCTGCTGGGTTTTATTGCCTCTATTTGCAGCTTTTTCACTGTATTTATGTTTCTGCCCATCAGAGTGATCAGAACTCTCTGTCACCTTTCCCTCTGTCAGATGATGCCAAGTGTCTCCTCCAGTCTCCAGTGGGTGGATGTGCTTTAAAATCATTTAACAAGTCCTTTTTCTCAGTTCTCTCCCACTGCTGATGGCAACATTTGCCATGAACTTCCAAAACCACAACTGGAGACTGCAGGAGGAGTCCCTTCCTCCTTGTCTCAAACATTCCTCTTTTTATCCCCCCAAATATGACATTTTTCTTCTCTGCCACACTCCACACAGGGATCTGTGCTTGCTGATGGTCCCACAGGTGTTTTTTAGAGTCAACAGTTCCCTGGACATGGCTCAGCTCCACATTATTAAAACATGGTGCTTGTTTTTATTTAGGTTACAGATGGCACCTGAATCATTCTGCTCTGGTGATCTGTCTTTTATTTCAGTGATCTCCAGATTCTGAGCTCACCACAGAGGCAGATCTGTGATAACCCCCAGGACTCCATTAGAAGCATGTCCAATCACTGATGAATTTCCATTTAAAACTGGAGAGTGCAGCAGTTTCTTATCTATTTCAGTGGTGCCTAATTGGTTTTCTATCATCCCAGTCTTGTATAAGAAATTATTTGTAGCCAAAGGCAACATTTTGCAAGGGACCACTGGGTGTTCCAGGTTGGAAAGGGCCTCAGGAGGTCACCTGCCCCACCTGCAGGGTCAGCCAGGAGATCAGATCAGGAACCCCAGGCCTTCCCAGAAGTTTATCATATCAATACTATTACATTTATCAACACAATTTGTAATCTTCTTGGAAAAAAAAAATCTAATTAGACAAGAACTATATTCTATAAGCCCATGTTGATTGACACTACTTGCATTAATCCCTTTAATTCTTTACTAATTACATGCCCTATCAGCAATTCCATTATTTTGTCTAGGATTAATGTCAGGCAGAAAAATCCTTAGTTCTGTGAGCCACCTTGTTTATCCCTTAAAAAATAATGGCACACAGCTAAAATTCTTCCCCACAGATGTAACTTGCTGGTATTTATTATCTCTAATTAAGAGCTGCTATCCAATCCTCATTCAGTATAAAAAGTGTTTTATTGTTAAAGGACATGATCACACAGCCTCCCTTCTTCCCTTGTAAGGAACAGAAATATTTATTGAACTCTTCAAAATTCTGCTCAATATTACTAACAACACTATCATTTTCATGTAGCACTGAGCTATTGTAAACATGGTTATTCCACTCAAGACAGAGCTGCATTTCTATGGGGATTTCATTTGGAAAGCCATATGTTGGAGCCTTGTGCTGCAAATACTAAAAATGTGCTTGGAATTCCTAAAATTATACTTGAAAATATCCAGACACACAAACAATTGCATCTAACATAGAAGAAATTCTATATTAGACCTCATTTTTGCAGATCAAGGGGAACTGATGACAGAATGTAAAAATATAGCAGCAGCTTAGGTACAAGAGACTGATTTGATTACATTTGTTATGTGCAAATAGAATAAAGTCCAAATGAGTAATGTATCTACTTGATGATTTCCAATGCCAGCTTAACAAAGCTGAAAATAATTACAAAGCAAAACAATTGAAAGAAAGAATTTGAGCAGGAATATGTGACTGATAATTGGGAACTGTTCAAGATCCTTTTCCTCCCTACACAGAGGAACCACAATCCCATGGAAAAGAAAGAAAGCTGAGCTGGTAAAAACCCTTTTTTTTTTTTTTTTTTTTTTTTTTAAAAAACCACCATTGCTGCCCTCTGCTCTTTCCACTAACTTTGTGTCTGCACAAGCTCTTGTTCTTTTTTACTAAAAATGTAGTTAATGTAAAGTTAGTACATTTTATTTTTTGTTTCTGTGAATATACATTTCAAAAACTATTATTAAAATTTTATTCAACATGTAACTTTTATTTAGTTCTGGCTAGTAAGACACAACTCATTACATCATCATTGTGCTGTGCTGTTGGTCCATCCAACCCATCTCCAATAAAACAAAGCACCAAGAACGAGGGCTGTGGAGAAAATCCAAGGCTCCAGAACAACAGCACGGACAGCAGGCAGAACCATTCCCAAAATAGTGATTCCAGGCAGCACAGGAATGCTCCAAAGCCTCCCTGACCCCCACATGGGCCAGATTTCCCCCTACAAAAACACCTCAGGACATGGTGACTATGAGATCCTGATATAGAGTATGGCAGAGAAGCAGCAAAGCTCCTTGAGAATAAACACATTTCCAAACGCCAGGAGTCCCTAAACAGCCCTGCAGACATGCACAGTGGCCAAGGATCCAAACCAAAAGCTGTCACTTCATGTCTGCACTCACTCCCAGCATCACACGTGGGGTCTGAGCCAGTTCCCAGCAGGGAGGTCAGGAGAAGAGTTTGGGGTGCTCTGCAGCCCCTTCTGCCTTGCTCTTGGACAGAGGACTCTGCCTTAACCAGCCCCTAAATTCCTGTCCAAACAAACAGGGAGCCACTGAACCCCAGTTGGACTAGATGATCTTAGAGGTCTCTTCCAGCCTAAACATTTCTGGGATTCTCCTGAAGACTCAAATGTTCTGTCAATCCTCTGCCAGATGCCCCCCCAAATCCAAGGTGCTTCTGGGCACTTCTCTAAGATGAGACACACCAAAACAGCACTGAGAGGGCTCAGGTTCTGGAGAGAAGCAAGAGCTCACTGTGTGCTCTGCCCCAGCCCAGGATGCACAGGATGTCCTGCTTGGCTCAGGGGGACAGGGCAGACACATCCAGCTCTGCCACAAGCACCAGCTGCTCTCTGTGCAAACCCCCCCTCACCAGGGAGAAGATATTTCCATGGCAAAGGTGTCTTAGAAAGCAAAGTTGTTGAGGAAGGCCCTTAAGGGTTAAATTTCCTCTCTGTCTCCTCCTCTTCTCCACTCACCTCCCTCCTCCCCTCCCAGCACAGGATCCTTGTGAAAGATCTGTGTTCAATATGCACCAGGAGAGGCTCTGCTCTGGCCTTTTTAATAAAGGGCAATTCCTTTGCATTCTCAGACGTCCCTTAAAACCAAACTCTGATATTTCTGCTGTGTTATTGCTCTGCTCTGGAGATGTCTTCAGACTGAGGAAACCCGTTTGCTCTGCAGGTGTGACCTGCTCCTGCCCTGCTGAGCAGTTTCTCTCTGGTAAGAAAAGCCCCTCTAGAGAAACTGGCACTTGGAGCCTGTTGAGAGATCTCTTCCACCTTCTGTTTTGCCAGTTTTTGCTGGCAGCTGTGTCCTGTGGCTGCCACACCAGTCCTTACCCTGTGCCACATCAAGGTGAAACTGGGCAGCCTCAGGTGCCTGAAACCCTGCTGGACTTGGTTCCTAACCTGTGTGCCATTCTCAGTGATGCAGTCATGACTCAGCTTTCACAGCACTCATTAACACAGGTAGATTTAGCTCTGGAGGTGAGCAGAACCCCCAAAAGAGGCAGCAGAGCAGAGGGCTGCGGGAGACTCCTGGACTCTTTGTATCAGGGTGGACGCGAGGAACAAGACTCAGACGCTCTGTAAATGCTAAAAGCTACAGTTGCAGTTTATTATAAGGGAGTCTGCTAGGAGCTGCCCGGCACAGCCACGTGCAGATTAAAGAGATAAAAAGGGGGAGAGAAAGAGAGAAGAAGGAGGGTATAGAGAGAGAGTAAAGAAGGTAAAGAGGGGAAGAGAAGAGGAAAAGAAAAGAGAGAAGAGAGGAAGAAGAGGAGAGGAGTAATGGGTTAAAAGGATATTGGGGTAAAGGGAGAAGGAAAGGAGAGCAGAAGTGGGAGAAGAAGAGCAAGGAGTAAAGATAGGAAGAGAAAGAGAGAAGAGAAGAGAAGAGAAGAGAAGAGAAGAGAAGAGAAGAGAAGAGAAGAGAAGAGAAGAGAAGAGAAGAGAAGAGAAGAGAAGAGAAGAGAAGAGAAGAGAAGAGAAGAGAAGAGAAGAGAAGAGAAGAGAAGAGAAGAGAAGAGAAGAGAAGAGAAGAGGAGTGACTTCCCGTTTGTAACACAATAAATTCACTTCCATCATGAATATTCTAATCCCTAAGAACCAATCTAATACAAAATACTAATTCTATAGCAATTACACACAGCCTATAGGAAGTCTTACATTAGCATAGCATGTGACATTCTAAACTCTAAGATCTAATCTTTGGGTGCGGGTCAGTCTTTTGTGTCTTTTGGCCTTGCCCTCTGGCCAAAAGCATTGTTTAGTTAAGAGTGGATTAGCTTCGGTGAGCCATCCTATTGTGTTTATGGTAATTCAGTAACTAGGGCTTTCCTGTTCTACCTTCCCCAACAATTCCCAGAATCTGAGCATTCATATTTGCAAGATTCCTCAGTTTCATCTTCTCCAACAGAGGGCTGCTCCTGGAGGCAGGGAGGGAATGCCTGGCCACACTTCTGGCACACAGACCCAGCTGGGATGAGAAGGAGCCACTCTGCACAGCCCTGAGGGGAGCTTCAAGCTCCTCAGCATCTCAGCCAAAATCCTCACAGATGAGAAGACTGCATTAGACTCCTCAAACTAGAAAGTCCTTCTTGCTTTTCCAAGCAGACAGAATGAAGCAGGGAGGGAATTCAGGTCCACATTAAGTTTAAATGCAGGGCTTGGAATCAAAGGGCTTGTTTGGGTTTAGATTCCCAGATTTTTATCTCTTCAGATGTGGTAGCCTGACCTCCTGCATCATCCAGGTCACACAATTACATTTAAAAACAATCTGTATTGAGCCCCTGAACTTCTGCTTGAGCTATGGAGTGTTTCTGAGGAAGACAAACATTCTTGATTTGAAAAGATCAAACCATGGAGAACTCATCATACCCTGATAAACTGTACCAGAGTTTAATTACTCACTTAAAAAATTGTACCTTATTTCCAATTTGAATTTTTCTGACTTCAGTTTTCAGCCATTGGACCTTGTCATGCCTTTGAGAGCTCAATTAAGGAATGCTCAAGCATCAGATACCATTTCCATCTGTCAGTGCTTTAACACAGAAACCTCAGGAGCTGATTCATGAGGTTTTTATCAGGATCTGAACTACCAGCAGTAACTTTTCTGTCTGTCTTCAGAACTGACTTGGAAGCCAGCTAAAAATGGTGAATGAAATTGGTTTTTCATAATTAGTGATTTTTGAGAAAGCTGGGAAATACATAGATGTGATTAGAAAATCTCAAAATAATCTTGATTTTATCAGCATTGACACTTTTCTCCACTGCAATGTTGTACTGGAAGAGCTCAGCTTCAAGGATGGCATTGCAGGGTTCCCTGCACCTGGGAGCTGAGAGTGCCATGGATTCACACCGGGAATGTGACACGTGCCCAGAGGGATGGAAAAATGAAACTGCAGAGAGCTGGGAGCTGGATCACGACTGAAACAATCATCTCTGCTGTGCCTGCAGTGGGAATGAGCCCAGAACCCCAGAATGGCTGGAGCTGAAGGGACCTTAAAGATCCCCCATTCCACACTGACACCTCCCACTGTCCCAGCTGCTCCAGTGTCCAGCCTCGGGCACTGCCAGGGATCGGGGCAGCCACAGCTGTGCCAGGGCCTTACACCCTCCCAGGGAAGGATTTCTATCCAGCATCTAACCCAACCTCTCCTCTTTTCATTTAAAACTCTTCCCCCTTGTCCTATCACTATGTGCCTGCCACTGGCTGCTCTCTTCCATCCCCACAGCTCTGGGAATAACCCAAACTCATTGTGCAAGAGTCTGGGAGGGTTTTCCTTCTCCCACCTCCCTCCTTCCTGTCCCATGGAGCAAGTTTTTGACAAGCCACTGGCAAAAAATAATCCCCATGTTGAAATAAACACTGATAAACACAAATAAACAATCACCCCCCATGCAATGGGACAGACACTCTCCTTGGCAACTGTCTTACAGCAAATGGTGATATTTTCTCTCTCTAAAGACCCACAAACAACTTTTAGACAATCTGTGAGTCCCAGCATCCCTCACCAACATGGAGAACAAGAAGAAGGAGAAGAAGAAAGAAGACACCACACCCCAAATCCTCCATCTTGGCCTCATGGCTGATAATATAAACAATCCCAAAAATTACCTTTTCTACATGCTAACGATCTAATTCACACTCTAGTTTCCCTTAAAGGTTGCATTTCTTCTCTGAGAGAAGGCAGATGTTCCCATGGAGCTGGATCCAGCTCTCTGACCCCCCTGGCTCTATTTGGGGGTCTCTCAGGGGTCTGACAGGGGGGTTCTTGCACCCACAGGGAAGCAGGGGCTTGTGATGGAGCCAGGCTCACAATCTCATTTCTGAGCTGCACTCCTCAACCTGAGCTATCACTTTCCCCACTGCTTTTCTTGTTTAGCCTAAAAGCACAAGATACCATCACAAAGAACAGGTGAGACCTTATGCAAGGCTTCACAGCTGTATGAACTTGGGTAAATAGTGCAGCAAACACTCAAGGTGTGTTTAATTCAGCTACAGACACTTTTTGTCATGGTAAGTGCTCAGAAAATGAGAACAGGTTACAAAGGTCTATTCTCTCCTACAAACTATTGAATGCTCACCTGAGGGAGACTGATTTCTGCATCTGACATCAGCTGCTGCAAGGCCAGATCCAGAATGCTGCAGGGAGGACACTCAGGCAGGGGCTCAGGGGTATTTTGGACAATGATAATTCATTCAGAATTCACTGCAAAACCAGAGACTTACCTGGAAATGGAAAAGACCTCACAGGCTCCTCACCACAGGGTTGATCCCAAACCTTCACCTGTCCACAGAAGGGAAATTTCTGTGAGCCAAGGGCCCCCAGATGTTCTGCTGACCTCTGGGACAGCCCAGCCCAGCCCAGCCCTGCCTGCTGCCAGTCTCAGAGTCAGATTTCCCAAGCCCATGAACAAGAAATCAGACAGCAGGAGGTCAAACTCTTTCCCCACATTCCTCAGGTTATCTGTCCCAAAAATTCCTGTTACTGAGCCTATTTCTGACCTTGTAGCCTTGGTCAACTTAATCTTTCTATTATCAGGAGAAAATAGTGATAGTTTTTAGTAAATCTACCTGTCTTAGATTTATTGCACCCAGAAGGATGACTGTGTTTTCCATTAAGAAGTACCTTTATTTTACCATATCACTGAAAGAGAGAAGTATGCAGGTCCTGAAAGCTCTTCAGCCCAACCACCTCACACTTAATATTTTTCTTCACTAAAAAAAGGCAGGAGTTACTAAGGCCCTAAATTAGCAAAACTCCTAAGTATAAATGTAGCTTAAAAATACATGTTTAATTTCCATTTAGATCATGGGAAATGACAGGCCAATCCCAGCAGGCACCTCCAGTTTTTTATATATCCATTTATAGATATATAATTACAGGTTAGTGGGATAAGCACACCTCAAAGCACGTGCCTGAGTATGCTGCTGAATCAAAGCTCCAACCCTGCAGCAAAACACATTATTGGAAACACCATCAGCAGCAGCACATCCCAATAAAATGTGATTTTAATGCTGGGAAACATCCTGAGTTATCAAACCAGGACAGGACCTGCATTTGATCTTGCCTTTACACAGAGCACCAGCTCATAAACAAGTGAGGAAACACATTTAAGCAGCAAGCCACAACTTACTGTGAGCAGGCTCACCGTGTAGCACACAGGATAAAACAGCCCGATGGAGTCTGGGTTTGGGGTGATGATCTGCTAATTACCCGGGGACTGAGAGGGGTGGGCTCAGCAGCTCGCTGGGGCTGCTGGCTGCTTGTCTTCCCACCAAATTTGCTCACAAGGCATCTAAAAATAACTTTATAGACAAGTCTTCCTCTGGAGGAGAGGCAGGGCAAAATAAAAGAGCCTAGAGAGCTTAACCTCTTCATGCCCAAATAGCCACAGGTGTAGAGAGGTAACCAGCACCCAGTCAGCAGAATGCAATCCTTTGGCAGCTGTACATCCAGCACCAAGGCCCAAACCCTGTTTTTTCTCATTTCCTCCTCATTCAGCTTCCTGCATGCTCACATCTGTATCCTCCCCCTGTCCCTGTCTCACATCTGGCCATTGCCTCTGTTCCATCATCCCTTCTGTAATAAATATTCTACCCCCCTGGAGCTTTGGGGCTGTGCTACAACACACCTGGGAGCTGAGAATGGAGTCCTGACAGAGGTGACAGTGTCCTGACAGAGGTGACAGTGTCCTGCCAGAGGTGACAGGGTGTCCTGCCCAGAGGTGACAGTGTCCTGACAGAGGTGACAGTGTCCTGACAGAGGTGACAATGTCCTGACAGAGGTGACAGATTGTCCTGCCTGAGGTGACAGAGTGTCCTGCCCAGAGGTGACAGTGTCCTGCCCAGGAGGTGACAGAGTGTCCTGACAGAGGTGACAATGTCCTGCCTGAGGTGACAGAGTGTCCTGCCCAGAGGTGACAGTGTCCTGCCTGAGGTGACAATGTCCTGACAGAGGTGACAATGTCCTGCCCAGAGGTGACAGTGTCCTGCCTGAGGTGACAATGTCCTGACAGAGGTGACAGTGTCCTGCCTGAGGTGACAGTGTCCTGACAGAGGTGACAGTGTCCTGTCCTGACGGCAGCACGGGCTCTGTGCTCACACAGAATGTGAGCAGAGGTTTGCCCAGCAGCTCTCCTGTTCCCAGCCTTCTCTCCCCCAGCACCAGCTGCTGATTCCCACCCAACTCTTATTTCAAGCACATCCATCCCCATTCTTCCCAAGGCTCAGAGTTGTCTCTGTCTGGAGCACAAGGGGGAAACATGCTGATGTTTATTGTCACGGGCATGTGACAAGCACTGATTGTTTTCACTGGCTCTCCAGATGGAGCAGATCTATCAGGAGACTGAAATAAGCTAAGTGGATGAAACACAAGCAAAAATGTATCCACTAAGCAATTCTATTAGGTTGCAGACCAGAGGAGGTTATTGATTCAAAGAGCACAGCGTGAGGGACTAAATACTGAGCATCAAAGCCCCACTGCAGTCAATTACTGCTCCCAGCAGTGGCTGCAGCTCCACTTCAGGAAAGGAGGTGTGGTTCCAACAGCAGTGATCGGGTGGGAAATGTGCTGTTAGTGCTAAATGTGATAGAGCAAATATAAGGACTGGAGAGAAATGATTGTACAGGAGATGTGTGAGCTCCTCACCAAACTAAGGATGCTGCTGGTGAAAAGCCAGGAAGGAGCACAGGAGCTCAAACACAAAGGCCAAATTCCCACTTTTTAACCAAGCTGATCCAATTCTTGGTCATGTTTCTCATTGCAAGGTCATCTCCATATTCAGTCAGATGGTTTGTGATGTTCTAATGGCAGCCAGCAATATCAGCAGCTGTTAGGGTTGAAGTCTCCCTGACACAGCAGGTGGGTGACAACCACAAACAATGCACAGGTAAAAGCAGAATTACAAGGAGCAAAATACTGTCAGCTTCCAAAAAATGAGAGCAACTCCAGGGAAGTGTTAGAGGCAAATGCTGGAGCTAAACCTCAACAAGGATCCTCAACTTTAAAAATTCCTTCACACTGCCATGCAGACAACATGCATTTCTTTAAATGCTTAATTTTTGGATGTTGCTGAAGAAGAAATGGAGACACTTGCACATCTTGTTCCCCTCTTGTGTCTTTCAAGCCAGAATGAAAACATGAGCCAGGCCTATTATACATTAAACCAAAAAAACCCCACACTTGCAAGTCTCCTGATGTTTGCTCATCTTTATGTTTCCACTCCTAGATAAGGCTAAGCTCCAAAAGAACCTCAGCTCTGCTGAGGGAAATGCACAATATTGCTAGCAGAACTGAAAGACCACTTCCCTTTTTCCTCAATAATCCCCCTCTCTGTAGAGCTCCTCTGTGGATAGATGAAATTATTTTTTAAAGCCAGTTTTTCTTCCAGTAGTGTCACCACTGGTTTCCACTAGAAGCAAATGCACATAAACACGAGTTCCATGAGTTCAAGCTGATTTAAGAAATCCCCCTGTTCTCCAATCCCATTATTCCTCTGCTAACATCAGCTTGCAGGAGTCACAAGAAGCTGCCCCCTCCCCACAGTGTGGGACCCACCAGGAGCTTTGTTTTCAAAGTGTGTGGTTTGTATTCTTTTTAATCCTCAAATGCTAAAAATGAACTGAGGAACTAGGACAGCTGCTGGAGGCTGTGGTGAGGTGGTAATTTAGAAGGGTTTATGAACCCTGCCTTTTACAGAAAACATCATATTCCACAGAGACATTTTAAAATAATGGCCTAGGATAGGATACAGCTCTAATATTTCCTCATGTAAATTGCTTTCCTTCTCTCTTTTTTATTGTTGGCTGATGCCAAGGATTAAAAGTGTCAGTATGTGGAAATCATGCAGACAAACCCTCAATAAACCATTTTCACCCAACCTGTGAGCTGAGAGACAGAAACCAGTGGGTGCTCTGTGACCTGAGCTGTTTGCAGCACAAAATGTCCCAAAAAAAGAGCCATGGGATCCCCAATGGGATTGATATTGGGATTATTGCAGCTGGTTTGGAGCAGGGGTGGGGGCTGCTGTGTGTGTCCTCCTGGGCATTCCCTGCCCAGCTCCAGCTGTGGGAATGAATTTTCATCTCCAGAGAGGTGGGCAGGGACACAACTCATGCTGTCACTTACACACACCTTGCACAGCTGGACAAAACACAAATCTGCCCCAGGAGCCTGAGCAGGAGTTAATTTTCTGTGCTAACGTCCTACTGGAAGAGGAAAAGCCCTGGTGCACACAGGGGAGCTGCACTTGCACCTCCAGCTCCCCCAGCCCTGCAGAGCTCCTCTCTCCACCCTGCTGCCAGCAGAATTCCAGCAGAAAGCATTTCTGAGCATGCCAAGAGCAGGGCAGGACAAGGCACCATCTCCTCCCTGCTCTCTTGTTTGCAGGTTTTGCAATGGCCACCACCTACCAAAAAAAAAAAAAAAAAAAAAAAAAAAAAAAAAAAAAAAAAAAAAAAAAAAAAAATAGGCTTTAAAGCCAGTGTTGTAAAGGCTGTGGCTTTGTGGGGTACAAAACCCATCAGGTCAGGAGTTTTTGGAAACCATGTGTTTTCTGCCCAGTGGAGGGGTGTGAGTGCTGAATCACAGACATGGCAAATTAGGAAAAGAACACATTTTGTTAAGAGCAAAATGTTTAATCTGAATGCTTGACCAGAACCAACCTAGTTTAACTGAAGGGCTGCCATGAGCTAGGCAGGATTCCCACACTCCTCAAGAAGCTCTAGATTTAGAGCAAAGCTATTCTGCATGGGCTGGATGTTCTTACCACCCACAGCATAAAATATCCTGAGGTCTGAGACCCACCAAGGCTCCTGAAGTCCAGGGCACCACCAGCCATGCCTGAGGCTGCCCATGAAGCCCATGCCCATTCCTAAAACTGCCTAAACCTGAATTTGTCACAGCCACTGCTGTTACTGTCAGAAAGGGCACTCTCCCTGAGAACCTCCAAGGTTCAAGATTATTTTGCAGCATAAATACTTTGTTCACACGTTCAGAATAGGTCAAATTAAATAGAAACTGAATATTTGAGGAACTCTATAAAAATTCTTCCCATGGGAGAGGGGGAGATGAGGATAAAGGAGTTCAGTCCTTCATTACCCCTGCCATGGTTCTGGCTCCCAGCTGGTTTGACACCACCCTTCCCACACTCCATGTGTTTCCTGGCACAGCCTGACTGAGCACACTGTGCATGACACACCCTGTCATCACCACAGCATTGCTCATCCCCGTGGCACTTCGGGGCTCTGCTCCCTGCCCAGGCAACTCTGCTCCTGCTGGCAATTTCACAGCCTCTAGACCATGGACTGCACTTGGTTTTCTTCACTGTTCCACTCACTCATCAACACCCAAAGTCCTTCTTCCCTCAAAACAAGTGTTTAATTTTATTTAAAAAGACAAAATCAACCTACTGATGGTTTGGTACCAATTCCACAGAACAATCCACTAGGTGTATAAATTCATGGTTCCATTAATCAATACTTGCTCATGGATGAAATGAAGGAGCAGCTGTCTGGGCACATATGTTTAGCATCAGTTCATGACTAACCATACCTCCCATGGCTCCCAAAACCTCAAACAAAGAGCTGCTGTTCTCCTGAGATGCACAGCCAGGGTCAGGTAAAGGTTATGAGTTATCCCTATCTCAAGGTTACTTACACAGAACATAAACTCCAGGATCAAGTTGCAGAGTCAGCAGCAATTGCTCACTCAAAGTCAATCACCTTCAGCAGGGACCAAGCAAAAGCAGAGGCCTTTGGCTCTGCCCAGCTTCCAGGAGTGAGCTTGGCTGTTCTCAGCTTTCCTTCTCCAGGGAGCCTCCTGTGCTGCCAGCCCAGCAGCAGATTCCACACAGCATCACTGGTAACTGTTCTTGGCGTATTTTGGGTGAGTTTGAGCTCAGCAGAGCAGGAGAAGGGAGGTGAGGTGGGGATGAGAGGTGTTAGAGGGCTGTGGGAGGGTCCCAGACATGCAGCAAGCTGTTGTTGCACCCCACTGCCCAAGGGAGCACAGCCCACAGGACTGCTCTGGAACACTCATTTAAACCAGCCTGCCACAGGGGTGCTCAGCTCACCCTGCACCCCTAAGCTTTGGTGATGAAGAACAATGTTGTCTTTCTGAAGGACAGCCAGGAAACCAAACAGACCAAACTGTCTATGATTTTCACGTGTATTTAAGAAAATACACAACCTGATAATCAGGATAAAAGGCATGAACCACTGTCATGCCTTAAATCTGTGCACTCAGTGAGGCAAATACTGAGATTTCAACTTGCAAATCCATTTTTCAAACACAAGCCTTCCCCTTAGAGATACCCACCAAGATCTTGCTTGCTTTAAAGGCTTTTTTTCTGAAGTACAGGCTTGAATTGTCCAATTCACAGGTCAGGCATCTGATGGGCTGCTCAGTGTTTTGAAGATGATAATCCATCTTAAAACTGAAGAGCCAAACTGCTCACAAACCTTCACAAGAGGAAGAAGCCCCATTCCCATCTGCCTGCAGTTTGCTCTCAGCAGCACAAAGTCCTGGTGAGTTCCTGGCCTGGCTCACAGGAGAATTGCTCATTGCATTATCTGCAAAGGGCTTTGAAACTCCTCTGTCACAGCTTTAAATAAACACAAAGTGTTGTTGTTGGTTATGGCACAGATTGCCCAGAGGGGCTGTGGGTGTCCTGGAACAGCCAAGACAGGCTGGACAAGACTCTGAGGAAGAAGAAGATGAAGATGAAAATAGATGAAGAGGAAGATGAAGATGATGAAGATGAAGATGAAGATGATGAAGATGAAGATGTCCCTGCTCACTGCAAGGGAACTGGAATGAGCAGACCTTTAAGGTCTCTCCCAGCACAAACTACTCTGTGATTCCATGATACCTTCCTGTGCTTTCAGCCAGGCTGGGGGACTCTCCCCATCCCACATTTTCTGTGTCAAAGGGAAAAGTCTTTTCTCCCTTACTAGATTACTCTAACTTCTCCACTTAGATAAACTCATCAGTTTTTATGTGGCTGTAGGACCTGCTCAGCCACATCCCCCAGCTGTCCCTGGCTCCCTCCCAGTGTCAGGGGCAGAGAAGGGGAGCAGCTCCTGCTAGTGCAGTGTTTCATCCTGCATGGAAAACAAAATCTTAGAGCCCCTGCACCAACCCTGCACTGCCACAGGCTTTGTGCCCTGGCCTGAGGAGCACATCCCAGAAAAGGCTGGAGGAGCCTCCCCCTGCCCCTTCTGCATTTCCCTCTCATTCTGTCCCTCCCTTTTTTACAGTGCAAGGTGGGAAAACAGAAGAAATCTCACATTGACATCAGGAGCCATCAATTATCTGCTAAAAACAGATGAATAATAGAACAAAAAGGAGAAAAAAAGAGAGAGAGAAGGGTCAAGGCTGGTCCTTCAGTATGAAAATGCCTGTCCTGTTGAAATATACTGTAAATTAGTCTGAGACAAGGGAATTTGGAGCCAGCAGGATCTCCAAAGCCCACTTAATATCAACTCCAGAAACATTACACTAATGGCTTTTTAAATATGATTTACAGGATGCTCCATCGAGGAGCATCGAGTGGAGGGAGGATGAAGAGCTGACCTGGCAGGAGGGATGTGCTCTGGGAGGGCAGGGGCTGCCTCCTGCTGCAGGAGGAAAAGCTGGGGGGCAAAAAAGGAAAAGCTGGGTGGCAAAGAAGGAAAAGCATTTTGAGGGCAGCACAGCTCCAAGGTGAGTGACCACCCCTGCTTTTAAAAATGCCACTCAGAGCACCCAATTGGCAAATCAGAGCAGTATTCTGTGATTTAGGCACACACTTCCCACCAATGAACACAGTTTGAATATCTGGAAAACCTGCACCCTGTGGAGTTTTGATGACACACAGCCCAATTTCCAGGGACAAAGTCCTAAACTTCTTTTGGGGTGTGTAAGAACCAAAGATATGTCTATGAAGGGATGCAATTGTGCATGTTCTTCTGTGCTCCCTGGAAAAAAAACCAGCTTTTCTCCAGGACAAAACCTCCTGAATATATTAAACATCACAATAGGATGAATCTCAAGTGGTTCAAAGAGGGAAAATGCCTCTCATAGGCTGAACCCCCTCACAGGGAAGGAGGAAAATCCCCTCCCAGCAGCTCAAGGTGTTCCTTCAGCAGCACTGGCAGAGATTTTTGGATGGAGAACAACCCAGCTGCTCCCCAGGGCAAGAGCCCAGCCCTTGGAGACTGAGGAGCTGTCAGCAGGGCAGTGCAGTGGGGCTGTCCCCACTGTCCCCATGCCAGGACAAACCTGTGGCTCTGGCTGGGAGGGACAGACCCAGCAAAGCACTAGAGACTCTCCAGTCCCAGTGTGTTGGGAACTGCCCCAGCCAGCAGAGCACTTACACCAGGGAAGGAGACTGGAAAGGCTTTGGAATTAAACACTGGATGCTGTCATTCCAGTAATTTTCACCTGCCCAGACTTTTCATTTTTTAATTAAAATGTCCTTCTAGAGAGAAAATAAATACTTGCTCAGCTTCATGCTCTGTTTCTAATCTGGGTCGATTAAGAGGGTAACCAAATAAAGCAAACACAAATAACATGTCTATAACAATCTCCTGTAGCATCATCATGTGATTCTGACAATGTAGTTCAAATTATTAACAACTCTTAGCAGCTCTATTCATCATCATCTTCAGTGTCAAGATACTTCAAGAGTCAAGTGAGCTTTTAATGAGCTCTCAGACTGAAAGAGGAAAGGAAATATATATCCAGTGCATAGTGCTTTAATGATCACCTAATTCCTTTTATTGTATCTCCTCTTATGATTTATGAATTAGGCAGAGAGAGCAGAGACATTTGAAAAACACTCGTGTACACAATATCCAGGATAAGGCAAACTTGCATTTGTATAGATGGACTCTGGATCTGGATTTTATATACAACACTGGAGACTCGTGCTGACGTTTGTTTTTCCTTATAAGCCCAAGATGTTCTCACTGCACAAGTCTCTGTGTAATTATGGATTTGTCATATTGATTTAGACTCCTACAGCCCCTGGGCCTGCCTGCTCTTCTTTGTGCTTTACACCAGCACAAAGAAAGCAGCTCAGAGAGGTGGTTCTTTGGCTCTGGGGTATTAGTGAGCTGTTCCTCTGCCCCTCTCCCTCACTGACCTCAGCTCACACCCCCCAGTGAAATGATTTCCATCTGCTGCCAGCACAGGGGACAAGAGGTGCTGGACATTTCACAAATGCAGGTGACCCCTCTGACCCTCTCGGTGCAAGCACTCCAAACTTGCTCTCACTTTTTATGTAGCCTGCAGTCATATCCCATGAATAGAGGGGAACAATTTCCTTTCTGCAGCAATGATACCCCTGGCTAGGTGGATATTCCCTGCAGATGCCTGTTGCAGGGTTTCAGGAGTGATTGGTGATTTCTCAGTGTCCTTCTGGAGACCCTGCACAGCAGCACCACGCTGGGCTGTGTGTAACACCAGGCTCAGGAATCCATCACAGGCAGTGAAACAAAGAGCCAGAGCCTCAGCTGCACACACATCTGAAATAAAACCTTCCCCTTGTAGAGAATAATAAGCTCTGTGGACGTGCTGGGATGCAGGGAGCAGGTGTGTGGTGTTCCAGCCTGCAGGGCAGGAGCTGGGAGGAGGGCAGGGAGGAGCCCAGGGTGTGCATGCTGCAGGTAGCATTTATCCAAAAAACTGATCCCTTGGCCAGGAAATCTGTCCCTGCATCCTTATGAGCCAGGGAATGAACACCCCAAGATGTCTCTGGAGAGACCTTCCCAAAAAAACTGTGCCTCCCAAAACCCCCAATAAACCAAGCATACCCAGCACCTGCACAGGCTCCCTCAGCCCTCACATCCAGAGCCACCCCAGCCTTCCCAGGGGACAGGGGGCTGATACGTGGAGCAGTGTCCCAGGAATCAAGCAGGGATTTATCCCAAGGCTCCAAAGGATTCACCTTGGGCAGTGCCAGAGCCCGGCCGTGGCTCCACCCAAGATGGAGCCAAGATGGATCCGAGTCACCAGTTCTCACACTTGCATCACTTTGGCTCCATTTCCATCTTGGCTTCACTGTCCAATCCCAGCTCCAGCTCCTGCACTCCCATCCTCCCACATTCTCTCCTCCATTGCTGCTGCTTGCACTTTTTGGGGCTGAAGCTGCAGCTTCAGGTGTCCTTGGCTGTGGGGCTGGAAAAGGATTGTTTTGTGTGCCTGAGCTGGGAGGAGAACTTGTGACACTTTGTGTGGAGTTCAGAGTCACACACCAGTGCACTGCAGAGCCTGGAAATATGAAAGGTAAAACTTAAGGCACCAGTTGTTCTGGGGCTGAAAGCATCACCACACAATCTGCACTTTGGAAACACTTTGAGCACTAGACATTTCCCTCCAGAGGACAGTCAGCTCAGTGGGCTCAGCTGCTGCCTAATAACAAAAGGAAAAAACCTTGCAACAGCATTAAAGTGGCAAAATAAAAAAAGCAATTCTTCAGTGAAAGCTTTCAGGTGCACCAGATACAGCACTGCACACACATGATACAGGATTTCTATAATTTTTATAAGGTTAATTAATTAGTATATCTAGCTGGTACATCCAGTAGGATATCAGTTATTCCAGTAACCCTTGGAGCTGGTCCAGGGGCTTCTCTGCCCTATTTATTTGTTATGTCTTAGGTTCTGGTAGAAAATAAAATGTGCTTGTCAGGAATTCTCTTCTTAAGAATAAGACTCAACAGAATTTCAAGAATGTGTTAGTAAGTGTTTGTTAAACTGTGAGAGAGGGCAGGAAAAATACTAGAAGCTACATAAATATATATAAAAAATCTACAAGGCTACAAATATATGAAAAATATACAAATATACAAAAGGTAAAAAAGGGATCACAGTCCTTTGTTATGAGATCACATGCTATGGAGCTGGGTCTTCAAAGTGAGCAGGTGGACACAGCAGCCAAGAAAACCAACAAAACCCATTTCTACAACAGAATCTCAGAATCTGGATTGGGTTGGAAGAGACCTTAAAGCTCACCTCATTCCATCCCTGCCATGGGCAGGGACACCTCCCACCTTCCCTTTATGAGGACTGCTATGTGCCATTTCCTTTTAAGAGAGTTTCTCCTTTCAGCTCCAGTATTAATTTCCCAGTTAACATCAAATATCTTTTCATCTTTACCTTCCAAATGCCAGCTCCAGCACATTGGTCTAGAATGGTTTGTCCCTTTCCCACCAAGCACTATAATTCCTCCAAAATTCAATCCAGCACAGTCATAAGGGCATTTGTACTCTTATCAGGAAGAACCTGCCCACCACTAAAATTTGTTATAGTTTCAAGCCTAAAGGAACATTTTGAAGTGCTTTTTTTTGGGTCATTTTTATCTGTGCCCTGCTCTGGTACCTGGCAGTGAGGGAGATGTTCCCCACAGCTTCCATTCCTTCTGTTTTACCAAGTGCTCTCAGATTCCTCACTGCAAATACTCTCTGAAAGCAATAAAATATAAATAAAATACAGACTTTGTGCAGGAATCAAACACCATCTGAAACACCCCTGAAGTAACAGGTGCCTCTAGAAAACCCACCCCAAAGTGGAGCTCTCTGAGACACATCAGCTGGATGGAGTTTGGACATGATCCCTTGGAAAGCACCAAGGAAAATCAGTAGGACTGTTCAAAGTGATCAGTTATCCTGGCATTGCTCTCACGTGAGAAATCTGGAAAGATATATTGATGCCTGGTAATCAGCCAATTCAATGAAATTCTGTTCAAGAGAAGAGGCACACAAAGTACTGTAACTATCACAGCATCCCCCTGATGGTCAAGCATAATTCAGGATGTGAAGGAAATGATAGAAGCAAAATTAATGCCACCATCAGCTGGTTCCTGAGATGAGAAAGACACCTATGGGGAAATTAAAACCATCCTTCACATCACTGACAAAACAGAGTTTCAGCAGCCATTGGTTGTGCTTTCTGCAGGCTGCTCAAACATCCAATACATCCCTCTCTGTCATTAGATAAGGGAACTCCAGAGCATCTCACCAAATTCACTGTGATTTTATCATAAACAGAACCCATCCCAAGAAAGGCAGCAGGGAACAAGTGGCTTTGTCCTGGGTAGAAGTGACACACACATTCTGCCTCTGCAGCAAATTTATCCCATGACAAGCCTGGATAAAGTGGAAGCAGCTGGTGATTGCCCTGGCAGACACCTATTAACCTACATCATACACAGCAGTGACACCAGAGCTCATTGCTACAACCTCAGCAATAGCAGTGTTAGTGTCCAAATAAAGAGAGGGGAAAAAAAGGCTATTGATGAGTATGGGCTGCCCTCAAGCATGGTGAAAACAGGTGTGTGTGCATGTGGGTGCAAGCTGTCAATATATTAAAGGAACTGATGGCTTTGATTATATGAGACCACAGACATCAGACCAAAGAGGCAGTTTCCAAAAAATCCAGAGATCATTAGGAACAGCTCCCATAGCTGTGGCCTCCCTCCTGAAAATGTGAAATAGCTGTGGAGTCTCAAAATATTTAAGGGTTTGATGAAAAGTTTAATTTTTCCTTAGCAATTTGTGGATATGAATCATGGAGAAAGAATGCTGCTGACAGGGAGAAAAAACTGAAGCCTTAGTGATGTGGTCCTGACATATCTTTTAGATTGAAAGGAAGATGAATGCTGATGCTAGAAATATTACTGGGAACAAGCAGACTGTGCTGTCAGAAATCAATAGATACAGACTTATGTACTTTGGTCACATCAGACACTGAGATGAAAATAAACCTCAAGAAAGTAATTACGGGGAGAAAGCAGAGGATCAGTGCAGAAGAAAAGGAGCAGTGGGAAGATGGAGGGGACAGCACTGCAGGGGATGTCCACACATGGAGAGAAGGACTGAGCCTTGCCCAGGCCCAGAGTGCAGCAATGAGACAAGCAGGAAAAGAGGCAGCAGTGGCTGGAGGGGCAGGGAGGCAGAGCAGAGAGAGCCAGCAAGCAGGGTGAGGAAAGGAAAGGTTGCAATACAATCTGTGTCCATTTAAAACAGGATTTTTGGGCTCTATCCCATGTTAATTTTTCCTTTAACCCTTTCCAGAGGACCATCATAACCCTTTCCTTTCCATAACTTTGTAAGAAAGGCAGGGGGGAAAACAAAAGTTTTAATTTTGTGTGAGTGGCCCTTTCCCATAGGCCTGCTACCCTACCCCAGCACACACCAAAGGTGACACCAGCACGAGTGTGTGCTGTAGGACTGATCAGACTGTGGGGGATGTCCAGACCTGCACTGCCCTTCAAAGGAATTCTTCAAGAGTCTCTATCCCATGCACAGGCAGGGAGCTACACCCCTGGAGCTTTGCACTCCAAAACCTGCAAGGAAAAAGCCAGGACAAGTCCTCATCTGGCTAGGGAGAGCAGGGTTTGTGTGCCTGTGTCTGTCTGTCTGTGTGTCTGCCTGTCTGCCTCTGTGTGTGCCCAAATCCCCTGGGATGCACGACCTGTGCACGTCTGGAGTGGCACCCAAAGCTGTCACCAAGGCAAGCCAGCTCCTCCTGCTTTTCCTCCCATCCCTTCCCTGCCCACTGCCTCCACACAGCCACTGCAGGTCTCTTCTCCTTCCTTTGAACCCACTCCTGGTTTTTCCCATTTTTCCCAGTTTCATATCATGAATGGCTGTGGGGATGGAGCAGATCCCAGGCACAGGGGTCTGCTGTGGGGCTGTCACAAAAAACCCACCCCTGCACAACAGGCAGCAGCTCCTCATGTATTTTCAGAGATGAAATCTCTGACACAGGCTCTTAAAACTGTGATTTAAAAGTGTGGTCAGCAGCACAAGTGCCAGAGAGGGGAACTTAATCCATCTGAGGCAACTGCCACTTTCAGGAGCTGCTGCTTGGAAAGGAAAAGGAGCCCATGAAGCAAAACTGCATTTCCAGATCTCTGCTGCTTCCAGACCCCTGCCAGGACCAGCTTTGTGGGAAGCATCAAGTACCCACTTGCCTAAAATCCACCCTCTGCTGGGAAGCTCTGAAGCACCAAAATGTTTTGACAAGAATCCAAATCTTTTTCATGATAAAGGAAAACAAGGAGCAAGGCTGAGTGTGGAATTAGAAGCTGCATGCACAGAGCACACAGCTGAGGTGGGCTGAGCTGCTGTATCTCATGCAGAAGGTGATTTCTGCAGCTCCCATGGGAAGCTGGACATCACTGATCCACTGTGTCTGAACACATGTTTTATGTCAGCTACTTGTTTCAGACAAGTCTGAAGAAGTTAACTCTAAAATTCATGTAGTATTTTGCTCTTTCCAAATATTTAGGGATTAGCTTTGCAAGCACCAAGAATAGCTGTAAGCACTGATAACCTCTCCAAGGTGCACAGCTGAGCCCTCACCCTGCTCCTCTGCACACACCCCAAACAGAGCCCTCTCCCTGGGCTGCTCTCCAGTTCTGCACTGTTTCACCCAAAATGGAGCTCACAATGGAGCTCACAATCTGATCAAACAGCAGATAATGCCTCAGACTTCACTGGCATTAATTCTGATTTCTTCTGGCTAAAGTGTATGCAAACAACACCAGTTTCTTAAATCAAGAAAACAATTCAAGGTAAGAGTGAGGCAAGTCCCGAGCCAGCAGGTCAGAGAGGGGATGCCTGTTTCCACAGGGCCTTTGATCTGTGCTGCTTGACCTCGCTTCTGGCAACCTTGGGAGGTCAGGGAATTGTTTGGGGGGCCCCAGAGCCTATTGATTTCCTCACAAGGGGCAGGCCATGGGCATTGTCATGGTAATGGCAGAGCCCCAAGGCTGGTTAGGTGTCCCACCCCTCTGAGATGTGCACAGGCCTGGCTGCTTTGGGGGCCAACAATCTGCCAATCAGTTCCACCCCGTGAAAACTAAGGTGAATGTGAGGAGACCTCACCACCTGTATTATAATCTGCAGCTGCACTGAAATTTTCCTGGCAGAGCTGAAATTTTAATGTTTAATTTACTTGAACTAATGTGTCACAAAACCCCCATCTAGGCTGAAAATTCTGATGAACCTTTGGGTGGACGAAGAGACCTCCAAACTTTGATCCTTTTCATCACTATATCTTAAAACAAGCAGCTCCTTAAGAAGGTTAAGGAAGCAATAATAAAGAGTTTTTAGTGTGCATACATACTGATGCACTTCAGCTTTAATAATATTGTATTAAATTTTATTGTAACCTCGCTGACATTTACTGCAGGGGAAAGTGCGTAAGCTTAACAGCCTTATAAAATACAGCCCAGTAATGTACCTATAAAGCATAATATTTCTGTACAAATGATGAGCTATTGCAATTGCATCCAATTTAGTGGCTCATTATTAACGAGAGCAATCACCTTCTCAGTCACATGCTCTGAAACACAGCCTGGTGTGTCGGTGCCATTTCACATTTTACAAGGCAGCTGCTCCAATTTCACCCCGGGCACAATGATGTGACAGTGGAAATTCTCATCATGAATGAGCTGCAGAACACACCTGGTGATGAGGAGGGAGTCCTGCACATCACCATGGCTCAGTTTATTCAAAGGAGGGACTGGTTTGCACCACCTGAGATCAGGGTCGTTTAAGCTGATGTGACTCCCTCCACTCCCAAAGACAGCCTTTCACCAAAAACCTCTTCTGCTACCAAATATTGGGCTTTGGTGGAGTTTAAGTTGGGCTTTGGTGGAATTTAAGTTGGGCTTTGGTGGAGTTTAGCACCTCCTTTCACAAAGGCACATCTGAAAGTCCCTGCATCCCCAACCACTTGCTCCTCCAAGCCCTTAAAACTCTCCAGTGAGCTCTCTGTGGTCTGTTATTTTTCTAACAGGCATTCCCAGACCATTCTGATGGGATCTGCTGGGATCCAGAAACCTGGCCAAAAAAAGAGCTTAACTGTCCTTATAATCCCAAAAGAGGTCTCCTAAGCAAGTCCTCTGGATCCTTCCCAAAGGCACTGAGGACAAGGTGATGCTTGAAGTCAGAACAGCTGTTCTTATTAAAGAAAAGGCGGACAAGGATCCAAATTTCAGCACAAGCAACAGGCTCAGTTGCCACCTCCAATAAACATAACTTGTCTTTTCTTCAACAACCCTTTCAAAGCTGAGCAAAACTTGGTACTTTCACTGTCATGCTGCAGATTTGCATCATTCAAAGACCAAATCCTGGAGGGCACAACTTTAAAATAGGCAGAAGGGAAACTCCTCCACCCCTAACACACCCACAAGGTTCATGACTGTGGATTCCACACCTCCTTCAGCTGAGCTGAGACAAAGCACAACAAAAAGATGACAGGACAGGACCCTACAAGATGTGAGGGGTGCCCCTGGCATGACCCAAGTTCGGAATGTCTGAGGACCTCTCTCACAGGTGCAGTGAAGTCCTCAGGAGCAGCTGGGGATTTTCTGAGCTGTCAAGGTGACACAGCCTCAAAGCCATCAGCTGCTGCTCAGCAGGATGAGACAAACACAGCTGGTACCTGGGAGAGATTAATTCAAGGAGTCATCTTGGCTGGAAGACAGGCAAAGATTTGGAGACACTGTGTATATGGTGTAAAGAAAATAAGTAGTTCATTTTCTTCGAGCATTAAGCTGTAATGGCTGTCAAGGGGGATTACCAATATTGTTATGCCAGTGTCAGCACATGTTGTAGAGCAGCTATATTTTGAATTTCCATACTTGCTTAATTTAATGTTCAGATAATCTGGCAAATGAAAGACGAGCCTCAAAGAGTCTTTTCCCCCCACCCCCCCTCTTTAAAAAAATCATTCTATTAAGAATGTTAAATTCTTGGGAGCAAGAGCTGGCGTACATGGAGGGCACATACTAATCTCATTTATGCTGAGATTTGCTTTCTGTTAAGCAACAGAAAAACAGCTAATCGAGCATAATTCAATAATACATCATCTGCAGATGCAAAGACTCAGAGGATTGGTATGGAGCTTTGCCCATTTACATGAACTGATGATCTAGGCCAGGTGCAATTAATTGCACGTGGGGTGTGGGTGCACACCTCAAAACCTCTGCTGATGGCTCCTCCTCAGCTTTGGGCTCACTGGAATCTGGGACAGCTGCCAGCACATGACTGAATAGGATCTGTGCTTCTCTCCACGTGTCTCTGCTCTGTGGCAGCCACGAGAGCTGGGCAGGGACTGGCCCAGCTGCCACTGTCCCCACTGCCCAGTGCCACCAGAGGCACTCATGGCCTGGGGAAAATGCCAGGTGACACTGGCATGTCCTGCATCACACCTCAGAGCATTTCCAGACATCCTCAGAGCAGCTTTGTGCTCCTTGCAGGAAAGCCCAGAAGGCAAAGGCTGCTCAGCCACTGCTGGGCTCAGGTGCACTTCCCCATGCCACCACCCAGCAGGGCTCAGGAGAAGGGACATGGGGCATGCCAGGAGGACAAAGGGTCCCTGTGTCAGCAGCCCAGGCACTCTGCAAACAGAGCAACACACTGGCCCTGCACCCTGGAGCTGCTGCCCCACGAGGCACCCCAAGTCCCAGCTCTGCAGCTGAAACAAGGACAACATTTCACACCACAGCAAACCCTGCACCATGCTGCACTGCTTGGAACTGTCTGCAGGAAGCAATTTTGTTTTCTGCACAATTTTGATACACCTTTTCTTTGTTTCATTCAGATTCAAGCAAAAATGAGGTGTTTGAAGTTCCCTACCCAACAGAATGGAGCTGTAGTCCAGGGAGAGCTGCTGGGTGCTGGAGACAGACTCCTGAGCCCTGGGCTCCCTGTCAGAGACACTGTGCCAAGAACTGACAAAGAGACTCCTTCAAACCTCTGAAATCAAAAACATGCTCACTAAATAGTCTGTTTGGCAAGCTGGCAAATTCTATCCTCTGAATACCTTTTCAGTGTTACCATTATGCAACTGCATGGATCACAATGTCACACAATAGGGCAAAAGCCTCATATTTCAGACTAACTTACAAGAGTCCAGCTTACACCTCTTGCCAATGCTTCCTCTGACTAATATCTGATATATAAGGAGAAAACACTCTGGGAGGTTGGAGGTTTTGGAATGTACAACCCAGCAATGCTAACAGCCAGGAGTAGCAGAGAGTGCTGTGCATGGGGGCCATAGGCAGGCACACCAATGGAAACCCACACAGCAGAGAGACCAAGAGATTCCTCTTTGTTCTCCATCCCTGTTTTGTTGTTCAGGCTCTGTGCTAATTTCCATGGAAATGCTACAGCACATTTGTAAACACACATGAAAGGCAGCCAGCTCTGCAGTCACTGCTGCCTTGGACTATTAAGTGCAATATTTAGCTCAGCCAGATGCCACCAGGAGTTCGCCAAGGCCATAAAACAAGCTTGATCACACACTTTCAAAAATGAGGATATGAAGCTGCTCTGGAAGAGTTTACATGTATGTTTGTGCATTTGTTTCCTTCCATCTGGCACATCTCCTGAGGCAGCGAGATGAAGCCCAAGGGAGGCAGTGTTTGTGCTCAGCCACCTCTCAGCAGCACCCTTCTGAGAGAGCACAGGCTGCTGCTGTTCTGGTGGCCCTCAGGGGATCCAGGCCCTCAGCAACACCCTTCTGAGAGAGCACAGGCTGCTGCTGATGGCACAGAGGGTTGGGCAAGGTGCTGCTGCAGTTTTTGGTGGCCCTCAGGGGATCCAGGCCCTCTGCCACTCCTCCAGGGCAGCTGGCTCCACTGCAGGTTCCCGAGGTGCCACAACCCCAGTGTGCAGACACAGCACAACCCCAGCCTTTCTCCACACTTAGGGCAGTTTGAAGGGGCTCTGCAGGGAGAGATCATGCCACAGGTTCCTCACAAAACCTGCACACAGACCTGAGCACCTCAGTAAGGTGATGGGATGGAGACATTACCTGTGCAGAGCTCAGGGCTGGGGACTACAGAAAATCATCCCTGGATTCTCCTCTCTCTGCATCTGCTTTGGGGCTCTGCACACCTTCAGTCCTGTTGAGCTGAGTCCAAGCACCATCAGCTCCCTCACAGCAGAACAGGGCAGGAACAGGAAAGCAAAGGACATCAAACTATTAAACCACTCAAACTACTGCCCTATGGCATATTTAATTATGATCTGGTGCAGAAACTGTTGCAAAGACCAGAGAGATGGAGGCCACAGAGGCAGCCAAGAACAGATCCACCAGGAGCAGCCAGCCAGGCCCTGCCCAGGCTGTGCCAGCTCAGGGATGGCACCGAGCACAGACAGCAAGGAGCCACAGCACAGAGCTGTGGAACTGCTGGGGAGGGAACAGAGAAAGCTTATAAGTGCCTAGCAGGTAGTTCTGAAACAACAGATGAAATAGAGATGTTGGCATATTTTGATATAGATGCTGAAAACTGCCATGTTAAGGTTTGAGGCCTTTTCCAAATACTAAAAAACTAACAGATATCTTGTCCCAAGGATGGCAGGAAAGGTTTGAAGATAAGGGTTACAGATAAGAAAGCCATAAAACATGGTAATTTAGTAGTTCCTATAGGTTGCATGCAAATATTAGGAAATTAGTATATTGTATTAGGTTGGTTATTGGAAAATTAAAATATTCATTGTAGAAGAATACTTATTGTATTGTGAATGGGAAATCACTCTCTCTTCTCTCCTCTCTTTTTTCTTACCTCTTACCTTTGATCTCTAAGCTGTCTCTTGCTCTCTCTTACCCCCTTGCTCCTATCTATTACTCTCCATGCTCTACACTCTTTCTTATACCCACACCCTCAGAATAAACTGCAAACCTGAAGAAAAAATAATAGTGAGCTCATAAGTCTGTCCAGCAACCATCCAACAGCCAACCCCCACATGGAACCATCTCCCTTCAGGAGAAAGATTCTCAGCCCCATCACCCACCCCCAGCCCTGGCTCTGTTGTCCCCATCCCCTCCTGCCCTCCCACCCCACTGAGTGCAGGAAAGCTCTTTGCACAGCTCCTGCCCAGGATTTTTCCTTGCATCTCACTCACAGGAAATTTTACATGGTTCCACAAAATGCAATTATTTGCAAATCAAATGGTTCCAAGTGGCACCAGCCCCTGCTGCAGGCTCGTGGGATTTAGCCTTGCTCTGCCCTTGCACCATTTCTGCCACGGGGTCTGAAGGGCAGGAGGTGTCTGCTCCAGGAGCCTCTGCCTGGAGGTGTCAAAAATAAGGATATAACCAGTGCTAGCAGGTGCAAACAATCCAGACAGGTGAGTGGCTTTAAAGTTACTGCAGAAAATCCAGCTTTGTGTCACCCAGAGCTGGCTCTCTGCTTCCATCACCACACTGCCAAACCAGCAGCTCTGGTATCAAAGCACAAAACCAACTGAACAGGCAAAAAAACCAAAGCTGGGCAGTGCACAGGTCACAGCAACCAGCTGCCCACACCCTCCAGGCTTCTCCCTCATCCCCAGTGAGGTATCACAGATTTTTAGAATCATTAAGAAATCCTCTGAGATCCTTCAGAGCCCACCTGTTGATCCAGCACTGTGCCCACCACTAAACCATGTCCCAAAGTGCCACATCTGCATTTCTGGAGCACTTCTAGGGATGGTGATTGTACCACCACGCTGTCCCAAAGCTTGACCACCCTTCCAGTGAAGGAATTTTTCCCAATGTCCACCCTGAGCCTGCCCTGCCCAGCCTGAGGCCGTTCCCTCTCCTCCTGTCCCTGTTCCTGGAGCAGATCCCAAATCCCCCCGGCTGTCCCCTCCTGTCAGGGAGTTGTGCAAGTTCCCCCTGAGCCTCCTTTTCTCCAGGCTGAGCCCCTTCCCAGCTCCCTCAGCCCCTCCTGGGGCTCCAGACCCTTCCCTAGCTCCATTCTCTTCTCTGGACACATTTCAACCCCTCAATGCCTTTTTCAGTTGTCTCCCCTTGATCCCATCCCTCAGAAAGGAGACACAGAGCACATGGAAAACACCCCCACCACAGCTGGGTTCAGATGAGTGGTCAGGGCACAGAACCTCCCTGTCCCATGGCCATGGGTCCTGGTCCCACTGATGCCTTACAATTTTAGCCTTTCTGTTTATCAGATACTGCACTGCCTTGGTACATAGCTCTGAACTCCAAACAGTGTTAGCTGCAGTCTTCACATCTTGGTCAGACAAAACAATCCTTCTAAGCCAGTGATGCAAGGACACACCACAGCCTCAGGCCCCAAAACGTATAAACAAAAGTGAATTGGGGGATGAGGCAAAGCAGGGGAATATGACTTCATCACCTGAAGCTGTAATGGGAGAATTAACCCCTGATATGCAAAGGGACCAAACTTATTTCTGTCTGAAACACTTGTGACCATTGTTCATTTTGGGTGTAGCCCCTTGGGAAGGCTTTGTCTGCCCTTAATGTACCTGAAGGCCTTCATTAAATATTTCCACTTTTATCCTTTTGACTTTATTGGCCTCTGTCTCTAGGTAAGCCAGAAAAAGGCATCACCACGACCAGCAGCTCCCTGTCCATGGCCACGGGGCCAGTGGGTGACCTGGCCAGGGGCCAGCCCTGTGCACTCGTGTTCCACTCACAAAATAACCAAAGTTGGTTGCTAAGCCCAGGTTTATCCACAGGGCTGGAAGGCTGAGGTGCTTGGCCCTGCCCAGAGCCAGAACACATGTTTGTGGGATATACAAAGTGCTTGAAATAGAGGCCACAGAGGACCCATTAGAAATTCAATATTAGCTTTGTAAAATTGCTAATAATTAGCTACAGCTCTTTTCTCCATCACAGCAGCTGGTGACATGAAAGTGATTAAGTTTCTAATGAATAGATTAGGGTTACTGAATATATTAAATAACAAGGTTTTTAATCAACTGTTTATTGATTCCAGCAAGACAGTTCTGACGGCAAAAAAACCACTGGGTAGCAGTGGAATTTATTTATGGGCTAGTGTTCTACATCAGAAATAATTAAAAATAGATTATTTTTCACCAAATCTAGAGCTTTTTTCTCTTTGAGGCAGGTCAATATGGATTAAATTAACTGCAAATAATAAATTAAGGGAGAATTGAAAGCTAAATTCAGAGCAGAAAGGTGCTTGCAGCTTGGCAGTCAATCTTTGTTTGCAGTTGCTGGGGCAGAACCAGCCACATATTTATTGTCTGGTTTCAGCCAGGAGAGACAAAAAAGGTTGGACATCTTGAGCAAAGGGTTTCTGAGACACTATCCCTGTTGTCCAGTCTCATGGGAAGGATCCATGAGGATCCTATCCCAAAGGCCATCTGGGGATAGAACAGTGTTAAATAACCAGAAATCAAACTTTTATTTGCTCACTTGGTTCACTGGGAACCAGGTGAGCTCCTCTAGGAAATTCCTGGGGAGCCAAGCAACAGTCTGGAGCCCTGAGCCTTCTTTTTGGACTAAGAGTCCCACCTGGTGTTTGGGATGCAGCCAACAAAAAAAACACCTTTTCAGCTCTGCTGCATCCCGACCAGGGGCCAGGGGTGTGTTGTAAAGCAAAGGATCGTCTGGGGGGTCACACAGCTGGAAACACCTCTCTGACCAGCAACAGCTTCCTGCTGGAGAGCTGTGACCTGCCAGCACATCTCAGCTCCCAGCCCTTGCAAACACAGCCCAGGAGCAATTTCTCTCTGCTCTTCAGAGACCTTCCCCGTGCGGCTCGTCGGCCTCCAAGGCCAGCCAGGAGACAAGCAGCACATCCCACATTCTCCTCAAGCAATTTCCACTTCTGCTTCTGTCAGGCTCAGAGGAACATCCCTTCATGCAGTAGGATCCAGGATGTCCTGCAGTTTGAAATACTCACTTTCATAGGAAAAAGAAGAAATCTTTAGGAGCTCCAATGTTTCCATGGCTCCAAAGCACAGAACAACCTTCTGCCAGCATGTACAGCTACCTTGGGGTCTATTACTTTTTTAAGGGATATTCGAAGTGCTCCATGACATAAGCAAATCCATAATGTATATATACACAGTGCATATGCATATGGAGCCATTTATAGAGCAAATCTTCCTAGCTCTGATAGTTTATAAGGTAGAAGACCTTTAGTCTGGCATTGAACCAAAGCCAAAAGCTTCATGTGCTCTTTAAACCAGCATAACACAGAGAAGATGTTTCCCTTTGGATTTCATGGAAGGCTTTGCTGTCAGAATGGCATCTGTCTGAAAGGCTGGGGTTGGTGTGAGCAGTACCTGTGAAAAGGTGTGCAGAGGGGCTGTTGGGGTCATCCAAGGGCCGTGATAAATCAGGTTCCTGTGTTTGTCTGGGGAGCTGTGGAGTCACTGCTGCATGTGGGCTGGAATTTGGAGAGATGTGAAAACAGGATGGACCCACATGGCCTTCACAGGGACCCCAGCCATGCCAAGGGGGGGCTGCAACCTCCTCCTCCTCCTGTTCTGACTGTCTGCTAAGTCATCTTTCCCAAAAGAAAATTAGCACACAGGCAAAGTAAAACCCAGATGGCTTCTCCACCAGCTCTCCTTGCACTAATGTCACAGTTTTAAGGCCAATGAGATGTGATTTGCAATATTAATACTGATGCTGATACCAACACTGCAATTACACATTTACACCATGTAATCATTAGACACAAAGATCATCTACACACCAAAGCTCTAATGCAATTCCTTAAAGTTTTTCCTTTATTTTCCTTTTTTATTTTCATCCTGCTGACTGTCAGTCTCAGCTCTTGAGTACAGGAAGGGTGATCCTTTGGAGGAAGGGAGAAACTCAAGCATGGCTTGCTAAAGGGATTCCCTGAGGGATCCAGGAACATCCCTGGCTTGTGCCCCAATCCCTGATACACCCTGGGCAGGGGAAGGTGATTTAGGGCATATTTTCCACACCACAGCCAGAGAGTGCCCAGAGGTGACCTGCAGTCAACACCCAGGTGTGGAGAGCAGAAAAACTTCATAGAGAAGAGGAAGAGGAAGAGGAAGAGGGAGAGGGAGAGGGAGAGGGAGAGGGAGAGGGAGAGGGAGAGGGAGAGGGAGAGGAGAGGAGAGGAGAGGAGAGGAGAGGAGAGGAGAGGAGAGGAGAGAGAGAAGAGAAGAGAAGAGAAGAGAAGAGAAGAGAAGAGAAGAGAAGAGAAGAGAAGAGAAGAGAAGAGAAGAGAAGAGAAGAGAAGAGAAGAGAAGAGAAGAGAAGAGAAGAGAAGAGAAGAGAAGAGAAGAGAAGAGAAGAGAAGAGAAGAGAAGAGAAGAGAAGAGAAGAGAAGAGAAGAGAAGAGAAGAGAAGAGAAGAGAAGAGAAGAGAAGAGAAGAGAAGAGAAGAGAAGAGAAGAGAAGAGAAGAGAAGAGAAGAGAAGAGAGAGGAAGAGAAGAGAAGAGAAGAGAAGAGAAGAGAAGAGAAGAGAAGAGAAGAGAAGAGAAGAGAAGAGAAGAGAAGAGAAGAGAAGAGAAGAGAAGAGAAGAGAAGAGAAGAGAAGAGAAGAGAAGAGAAGAGAAGAACAAACCCCAGAGGAGGAGCCAGCATCTCCTCTGTGTACCAGGAGCCAGTCCCAGCTGGCACTGTAATTCCCAGCTGGCATCAGCAGCAGTGTGAGATAAATGAAGGTGCCTTCAAGGCATCCTTTTCCAGCCCAGCATCAGCCTGTTTTTTCTCTCTCAATCATTCAGCTGCTTCTCTCAGCACACACCCAAGTCTGGAGAGAGTCCTCAGCACGTTCCAGCAGGACCCAACCCTGCTGGCACCTGGCAGCACTTTCTGTTTAGCCCCTGAACTGTGTGGGGCAGTGGGTCAGTAGGAGATGTTGGCACACAAACCATGAATCACTCTCTGAGGTTGTGGGGTCACTCCTAGAAGCCACTAAGCCTAGAGCTGAGCTTAGTGGGACCAGTTTAGATGTCAAAGCTGCACCACAAGAACCATCATGAAAACACTCTGATCATTACCCCCTCTTCCTTTCCTTCTCCCTCCCATCTGATGAGTTCCTGGAAAGTGCAAGGTCAAAAGTGAAGAAAGTAGTAAATATTTCCAGGGAGACACTGCAGGGCAGAAAGACCACTGAGAGTAAATCCATCCTGGGTATTTCCACCATCTGGTGCAGCATTCCCTCAAATACACTCCTTGAGGGGATTACCCCATCACCTTCAAGCTCAAATTACAATTTATAAAGAAACTCCAGGAAAATATCATGTCAGAGCTCTTCAGAGAAGGGGAGTGTCCCTGGGTTGCCCCGGGATAATCTGCTCTGCCTTTTCCTCCCCCTGTGCAGCATCAGAAAGGTGCCAGGCATCCATCCACAGGCACACCCCACCTCAAACCCCCTGGGTGCCCATCCTTGCTCCAAGGAGATGCACAGAGCCAAGGAGGAGTGCTCGAGGCTGCACCATCAATCCCTGAGAGCCCCTGGGGACCTGAGCTTTGTCAGCATTTCCATCTCACATTTCCTACTGGAAACCCCTCCAGCAGGCAGGATGCTGTAACAGGTACTGCTTGCAAGCTGATTAAACCCACATGTATGTGTCAGAGAGATAAGAGACACATGAGGGCTCTGAGATGTGCATTTGGCACTCTGCAGAGGGTATCTGGTGTGGCAGCTGCAGGGCTGGGGGCAGGCAGATCTACCAGCACTGCAGCTGTGCCACCTTCCCTCCCCACACCAAACCCTCCCTGCCTGCAGAGCTGCTTTGGCATGGCTCAAAGGAGCCCACTGAGCCCTCATCACTCCCACCTGCAGCTGGAGCTGTGCCCTTCCTAAACACTTCAACAATCTGCACAATCTCTCACTCCACCCTGCCTTTTGGTCACATGAATGACCATTGTCCAGCAAGAAAATGACCATTTGTTCTTTAGCCAGATCAAGCCCAGGGAAGGACGTGGCTTCACCTCCCACCCTAACTCAGTGTAAAGAACCTTTGATGAGAGCACTGGAGTAAAGAGTTTTGGAAATCCAAGTAGATTCTGCGGTTTGGATTGAGCTTGTTTGCCAAAAATATAAATTCTGTGCAATCAACTAAAGCACATTTTCCACAGGTTGAGCATGAATGTCCTTTGGTGGAGGGAAAGCCAAACCCACCACGTGGATCTTGACATGCAAGGCCCATGGTTCAGGCCAAGGTGTGACTTTAAAGGAGATCCTCTCATTTTCTGTGGAAGCTCCTCGATGTGTGAGTGCATATCCAGACAGCCACAGCACACTGGGGATGGGATGTCATCTGGAAATCATTACAGAGCACAGACTTGCCCTTGGGATTTCCTGCCCTTCCTGCCTGACGTGGGAACAGCCTGTTCCTCATCACTGGGCTGCTCCTGCTCCTCTCCTCAACACATCAGCTGCAGGCAGCAGAGACACAGCAAGTGTCTCCACAGTGAGCTGCCTTCCCTTCCTGCCCTTTCCAATCGTTCCTTTGGCCCTGGCTCCCAGCACAGAAATTCCCCTGCTGCCATTCTGGGAGCAGTGTCCCTCCTGCTGGGACAGGGAGATGCCCCACACTGGGGACTAGGGCACTTTCCAGAGCTCTTGGTCAAGGCCTGAAACCAAATGGAATGGAGAGGTTTGGGGTTCCAGGTATTTTTTTGTATTTTTTTTTAAAACATATTTTGCTAAGCACAGAATAGTGGAGGACTAGCACAGAATATAAACTTCTTTCCTTTTTCAATTAATTTCACAAACTGAACAGGATCCATAGCCTTCCTGAGCTACCTCAGGGATTCCCTGGAGTGTCTCATATGTTCATATTTCAGCCTCCTTTCTGTCTGCATTTTATGCATTCCTCCTCCCAAAATTCTAAACTCCCTCTTCTCTCTCTTCCCTGCTTTTAGAGAGATTTTTACAGGCATTAGGAGGCTTCAGATGAAACACAAAGAGCCAAATTCTCTATTGCTGTATAATTTTTACAGTCACTTCCACTACTGAAAAGCAAAACATTTCTGATTTATACACACATTTCTGATTACTAGTGGAGACCAACAAGTGCTATTCAGCTGCATATTCTGAGGGATTCTCCTGATTTGGTCACACATATTGAAGGTGGAGAAGCAGCAGGTAATACATGTTCTAACAGCTTTGATAATTATCAGGTGACCTCCCAGTCCTACAGTGCAGAAGGGAAATCTGACAAAGCAGGAACATCTGGATACAGCCAGAGCAGTTTGTGCATAATTACTGAACAAGCTTAGCTACCATCTAATTGTTTCCAAGCAGTTTAATGTTCTTAATGCCGTGTCAAGAGCAAAGTCAGAGCACTCTAATATTTAATAGCTGACTTAAAGCCCCACCATCAGGAGTCAGCCAATGGTAGGAGGAGCAATGCTGCTCTCTGAGCTGCCAGCCAAGCACAGAACACCCCCAGAGAACTTCTGCAATGGGGTGGATGAGAGAGGAGCTTGAAAATGGAGATCAGAAAACTGAGGGCCAATCAAAGACAGAGAAATTACACTTTTAAGAGCTTATCATTATTCACTGAACTCCTGAGTGTGTTCTCCTGAAGGAGGGTTTGGCTCATGCCATAAACAGTGGTGGAAGTGGCTGAGCAGTTGTAACCACATGGAGGCCTGGATGGGAGTTATAAAAATGGAGAGTGACTTTTTAAAATGGGCAGATAGAACAGGGCATTAATAGGAAATGGTTTTAAGCTAAAAGAGGGGAGACTTAAACTAGAAGTTTGGAAGAAATTCTTCACTCTGAGGGTGGGCAGGCCCTGGCACAGGGTGCCCAGAGCAGCTGTGGCTGCCCCTGGATCCCTGGAAGTGTCCAAGGCCAGGCTGGATGGGGCTTGGAGCAGCCTGGGACAGTGGGAGGTGTCCCTGCCATGGCAGAGAGGTGAAATGGGGAGAGCTTTAAGGTCCCTTCCAACCCAATCCATTCTTTGATGCTACAGGGATGGATGGATGGATGGATGGATGGATGGATGGATGGATGGATGGATGGATGATGGATGGATGGATGGATGATGGATGGATGGATGGATGGATGGATGGATGGATGGATGGATGGATGGATGAGCTCCTAAGCTGTTGGTCCTCTAGCAAATACCTCAGACTAGCTAAAATCAGCAACAATTCAACAATTTTCCACTAACAGCTAATGTGTTACAAAAGAAGAATTAAAAGAAAAAACAAAACAACAACCAGCCACTTTTTATTGCCACTTGAATGTCAGCTGGCATACTCTGCCTTGGGAAAATGCTCCCTAATTGTACAGCCAGCCTTCCAAACACACTCTCCAACTCTCCCACATGTGGCATTTACAGTTGCAGTAATAATGCAGCAGCCAGCCAAGAAGCAGAGCCTGAGCACACCTCTGACCTGCAAGTGACCCTGTAATTAGTGGATGCAGGAGGTTAACGAAGGGAGCAGTTCTGACTGGGAGGAGTGTGAGCTCCAGCCTCAGCAAACTGGGAAATCTGTTCCAGCAGGTGTTTATACATTCATTAATGGCATTGGCACAACAAAACCCAGCAGAAAAGCCCTTCATGGTAATATTTTGCTGGGAGTAACATGAGAGGTCTCTTTATTCCTGCTCACAATTTCTGCAGAGGCAGGATGGTGAAATGGAATGAGGTGCTGTGTTTGGAAGCTGCAGGCAATCAGTTCCCCAGTTGGCCTGGGATGCTTTGCCAGGGTTTGCCTACCATCACTACCAAGTCACAAATCCCTTGCTTTGTTCCCTTTGTTGGTAGTAAAATGGTTCTGGATGCTTGAGATTTCAAGTGGATTAGCACTTGCAGAGAGCTGGAAGCATTTTCACTTGGATTAGGAGGGCACATGGCCCAGCACAAAGGGAGAGACTTGGCCAGCCCCAAGGTCTGCACTGGGGTGAGCAGAGCAGTGCTTCTGGAGCATCCCCCAGGCCCAGGAGGCTGCATTTCCACCCTCACCCTTCCTCTCCTCCCAGAGGCAGAATGATAGCACAATAACCCAGAAAATCAGCACATCTGACTTCTCCCAGTGCTGGATGGGCAGGGACAGCTCAGCCCCAGTCAAAGAGCTGCAACCCAAGCCACCAGACCAGAAGCTTCAGTGTGAATGGGGTGAGATTTTCCAGCTTGCTGCTATCAGGACAGAAAGGGAAGGCTGCTGCTGTCTCCAGTCAGATTTATCAAAGCAGCTCCCAGCTCTGCACTTGTAGCAAATCAATAGCAGGGTTATTACTACAAACTGCTGATCCCAGTTCCCATCAAACAATGACACAGGCCTGTCCCAAAACGTACTCAATCCTCAGTTAAACCTCCTAAGGCATGATCTAGGGCTGACAGGAGATAGAACAGGTGAAAATTGCAGAGAAACTGATGTGAGTAGAGGCATCCCAGGACTGTGCAAGCACAGCAGCACACATGGGGGAGGGATGGAGCATGAGCAGCTTGTTATTAGCAACAGGGAGTTTGCTATTAACAGAAAGGGAAACAGCTATTTTTGTCAAAAGAGTCATTTTGGTGGGAAAGTAATTTTTTGACAGAACACCAGAAATCTGGAAGCTATTTTTAAATTTTCTTTTTAAAGAAGAATCATGTAAATACTTCCAGCCTCCATCATCACAACCCCAATGGGCTCTAAGGATCTCTCATTTGAGAAAGGGAGCATCAGCACTGTTGACAAAACTGATCATCTAAGGTTGTGTTAATATCTTTTCCTACAGAATGAGCCATTTCTTGAGCAGCCCATCGCTCCCAGAGCTGCGTGGGTGCTGCTGGAGTGACACAGCCCAGCAAGGGAGCAGTGCCAGGTGTCCTGGCTAAAACCTGCATCCTCCATCCCTCCTGCAGCAAAACCACAGAGGAGCCAGAGAGGAGGATTTTACACTTGAGAATCCTCTCTTCTTTGGACAACACTGACTTCTTGGGAAAGAGAAAAAGAAAAGTCTGATTTTCCTGGCAGATCTGTGAGCTCTATCAGAGAAGCTGATCTCTCTGCTGCTGCCAGTGTAAGGAAAGACTTCCTGTGTTGCTCCAGGTGAGGAGCAGAGCTCTACACTTCACACAGGGATTTTTCAGCTGCATTTGGAAGCAAGGATTCCCTCTGATCCGCGGTCTGAGGTGGGATTTCCAGCAAAGCTGCTCCCCTGAGTTATGGGAAGCAGCCCCACGAACAAGCCCAGCTCTGGAGGGAAGGCTCCTCCAGGGGGTGACACATTGTCCCAGCTGAGAAAAGCCACACAAAGGCAGTGGTGCCGTTTGTTCAGCAGCCGAGCAGGAGGCAGCAGGCAGAGGCTGAGCAGGCACTTTGGAAGGAGGGGTGGCAGCCAGCCCCGGGCTCAGGGCACAGATAGCCCGCGCAGTTTGCCACGCTCCTGATTTCAAACAAGGATAAAGCAGCTGAGTGCTTTTCCCTGGGGAGGCTGGAGTTGAGCTGCCAGTGACTGTGGCTTATTGACTCCACTCCAGCTGAGCAGGCACAGAGCAGCCTCTAGAGGGAAAAAAAACAAAGAGCTTTCCCCCCTGTTGGAAGATGAGGGGATTTTTGTCTAATCCCTAAACAAACACATTTAATGCCATTAAAGACTCTCTGGCATTACTGACACGTATCATTCTCATGCTGCTGCATGCAGAGCACAGGCTGGATTTGTTGCACTGCATTCACAACCTGTCCCCAGAGGTAAAAACAGCTCTCATGCCACTGTTTACTAGAAACAGGAGGAAAGTGGGAAGTTAACTTCAGGGAAATGGATAATTTTAAAGATTTTATAGCCCAATATCTCTAATAAATTTCAACAAATCTCAACCAAACTAGTTATCTCTTCTTTCTCTTCTTGTTCTATGATCTTTCTCTCCTTTATCCCAGTTTGCCTCTACTCTTCTTCCCAACAATTAGTCCAGCTCAGAAAGGAGCATCTCTTTTCTGGTAGGGCAACAGGGAAGGGAAGCACAAGGAAAAGAAGGGTGACAGCTTGAACAGGATATCTCACAGCTCCTGACACTTCCATACAAAATATTTTCTTCTTCTCATCTTAAAACAGAAGGCACACACACAAAAGCCCAAAAGCTCTGTGAAGTTGCCCAAGCCAACATTAACTGAATTGAGCAGATGTCAAATTTTTTTTTTTCAAATGCCACTAGTTTGTTTTTTCTCTTTTTTTTTTTTTTTTTTTATTTTTAAGAAGGAGAAATATTAACCTGTACTCTGTTTTGTTACAAATTAGTAATAATGCCAAAGCAACATAGCATTTATATTTAAAAAATTGCTGAAGCTGGGAGTATTTAATTCTGTAACACTATAAAAGTCTAATTATCCCTTAAAATGATCCCTTTTCTCATTAAGGGCTATTTCAAAAACTGGATTTCAAGACTTCTATTTCTCAGACATTCCTGACCAGCTCTTCTGTGAGCTCCATGGATAGGGATGATTATGTGGTTAGGAATTCAAATCTCTGACATGATGAGTTGGACAGGGGTGGCCCAGCTCCAGCTTGTACTCAGAGCCTGCTGCCACTTGACTCCTGCTCAGCCTGGGGCAGAGGGAGCTCTGCAGATGCTCCTCCTCTGCCCAGCACTGTGGTGGGTCTTCTGCAGCCTCCAGGTGAACAGTGATACTCACTGTGATAAATCCTTGCAGAAAAACCATTTTGGAAAGGATCTGCAATCCCTTTTTTCTAGATTTAGCCCAACCTCTCTGCACAAAGGGCATCTCTACCCCAGTTCTTCTCTGAAGCACATGGCCTTGGATGCACTGGGCAATTCCAGACTGCTCATGGAGCCTCTCAGACCAGCACAGTGCAACTCCCCCTCCATGCAAGCAGCAGCAAGGGCCAGCCCAGCCTGTCCTGGGGACTGTGCCCATCTCACACCCTCCTCCTGCTGCCCCCTGTCCTCCTCACAAAATCCCTCCTCCAGCTGCTCAGGAGCTGCTCTCCCCTCTCTGATTCCAACTGCACAACCAGCAATTCTCCCTGGGCAGAGCAGTTTCACCCTGCTCAGGTCAGGGAGCAGTTACCAGAGCAGCTTTTCTGGTGGAGAGGATGGACAGACAGCCAGGACACATAACCAGTGCTGCCAGCAGGGCTGCAGCTGAGCACAAGCCCCCAGCCTTACAAACACCCTCTGGTTTAGGGCACAGCCACTTTCTTTAGCAAGTCTGATGGATCCTGGCTCTGCCTTCTCCCCCTGCCACAGGGACCTGCAGAGATGCCAGCACCTCACTGTCCCAGCAGCTCCAAGCACAGGGATTGCTGCAGCAAAATGAACCACAGCCAGCCTGTGGCATCACTGCAGCACTGCTGCCATTCACCTGAGCAAAATAAAGCCACAAGCATCCCTTCAGAAGAGGAAGAAAACCGTTTTGTAGGACTGTAATGATGATGAGGAGTTCAAATCTAACCACATATATAAAACTTTAAAACTCTCATAAACAGATTTGGAAAGGGAGCCAGAGGCACTGGTGCAAATGTGAGCAGCTCCAGTACAAAGCAATATCAAAAACACAATGAAAAACCTGGGGAAGGAGAAAGAAAGAATCAGAGAAGGGCTTTCCATTTTTTGTGTGTGCAGAAATAGCTTGAAAACAGGATACTTTATAAGCAGGGAGAGCTTGGGTTTATTTTCTTATTTTATTTGATTTTTTGCAGCCCTGATTAATTGGTGAACACAGGCATGCCAAATGCAGATGTGTCAGGTTCTTCAGGTGGCCCCGAGCCAGGTAAACATTTGACCACAAAGCCCACCTAATTTTAGTGGGCTGAAGTCTGGAAAAGTGATTAAGTGCAGAAAGGCCAGTGTGCTGCTCTGTACCTGGGGAATGGGGCAGCAAAGCAAAGGCTCTCAGGCCCTAATTAAGAACCTGCCTTTTCACTCTGTGGAAAGCTGGAGTGCTGTGAAACGAAGGAAGCTGGTGCTTTTCCAACAGTGCTCATAAAGCTGTCAATAAGTGAAGAAAGTGGCCTTGATGGTGTGAAAAGCCATCTCCAAAAAAAAAAAAGGGGGGAAAAAAAAATCCCTCTTTGCTGTCCAATAAGGCCTAACAAATCATCTATGAACATTTAAATGGCAAATTTAACTGCAAATTAGCAGTGTTTAGGAAATCCAGACAGTTAGCCAGCTAGAAAATCTGAAAATCAAAAGTAGGAAATTCGAATTCAGCACATAATTTTGTTGTTTTGGTTGTTTTTTTTTTTTTCATTCTGGGTTTCTCTGTAGGTACAGCAGGGAGCTGTCCTTCCTTTGGAAGCAAAATGTTCCTTTTGGGAACAGCATGGCCAAGGTGGACACATCCACATCCCCAGCAGGATGAGGCTGTGGTGGTTTCCTGCATGGCACAGAGCTGCTTCCCAGCTGGGGAAAAGCCCATCACCTTATCTTTACAGACTCCAGAGCTTCCAGAGGACTCACATGGCCTCTTCTCTTCATAAAATTAATGGTGTGCTTTTTATGGATCTCAGCTACAGCTGGGAGCCTGATTCTGCTCAGAAGGGGCTGTTAATACAATTACCAGGCTGGTTTTGCACTGTGAATTCTCTGTTGTTTTCTTTGCCCTGTTTAGGGGTTTCATTGAGACGTGCTGTGGAAATCAGGTCGGGCTGTTACCACAGCTGGCACTTGCTTTATAAAAAACATATTTTCAAGGTTTATAATAGCAATAAAATTTTCCCCTCCTGCCAAAACTTGGCGTTGACACTTCAGCAGAGCTCCAGAGGACACTTTTTGGAGAATTTTGAAGAAAATAGGCACACACCCCGTGCAGTTTCCAAGTCCAGAGGTTTTAGGGGGCAGACAGGACTTGGGGGCTGTAATTGGGGTCTGGGACCATTTCTACAGCACCCACACCATGGCACAGGTTACCCTCCCAACCCCAAAAAGGACTTTAATCATTTGTCCTCCATTAGGAAGTGGTGCCACATTAACTTAATTGCAAGCTGATAAATCTCCTGATGTGAATACAGTAATAAATGGGGTTTTTTAGAGGTGTTTTTCATCTTTTTTTTTAACTCTATTTCCTCACAGGAAAAATAAATTTTACCAGTGTAAGTTCTAACACTGTTATAATTATCCCAACATAAGTTTGAATGTGCAGTTATTAAAAAAAATCACCGTTTTATCCAGTGTGACCATATTAAATATTAAATATAAGCCACACTTAATCAAATGAGCAAGGAAGGGGGAAAGAGGAAGCACAGCTCAATTTAAGCATATTTATTTACCACTAGAAAAACAATCAGGAAACAATTTTCTCCTCCCAGAAGAGTTTGAGATTCCCAGGCAAATTCAGATGAAAAGTTAATCTCAAGAATATTCAGGTGTTGAAAGACAGGAAGGAAAGGGGAAACTTCACTAGATGCATGAAAATGGGAGAAAGTTTTGTCCTGTTTTATTTTCATGTGGCTTGTTTGTTTGTCTTTAAGCAAGATGCAATTTTCAGCCCAAACCAGATTTTTTAAAATCTATTTCAGAAAGATATTGACTTAAGCCATTTAGGAAGCTAACCAAACACAAGAGGGCAAGAAGAAAAGTCCTTGCAAGGATAAATCCTGTTTAAAAATCAGGAATGTGGGGATGGTGAGGTGGATCAGACCTTGCAAGGAGCAGGGCTAAGAGGGAGCCCTGCAGAGATCTGGGCCATTAAAAATGCAAGTTCATAAATGATCCAGAAAAGGGCGTGAGCAGTGAGCTGGGGAAGTTTGCTGACAATACTAATTTTGAGAGCATCATAATCAACTCCAAAACAGTAATTAAATGGCAGGTGAAATTCAACACACATAAGTGTAAAGGGAGCCACCTGGGAAAAAACAGAATCTGAACTTGCTGTGTGAAATGATGGGCTCCAAGCTGGCCAAACCACACAGGAGCAATGCCTTGGGTTGTGAGGGATGGATTTGTGGAACATTAACCCACTGGTCAGCAGCAATTTTTTTTTAAAAGGCATCATTAGACATTATTAGGACTAAAGAATAAACCAGGGATAAAGAATAAACACTTTTACCCCTGTGTAAGTCTGGGCTTCACCTGCAGCTTCATCACCATGTCCAGGTGCTGTGGTGTTCAACCCCTCACAAATTCACTTCATTGGCTTGGGTTTTGTAACCAGTTATGCAGCAGGTCAGAATTTCCCAAAGACTGAGATCTCTCTGAATTTTAAACTTCAGAACAAAGGTCAGCATAACAGATCTATAATCAACAACACTCCTGTGCCACATTCTGCCCAGGACACCTCATGGTAGTGAAGAGCAGCTGGGCAGAGTTCAGAGCTGCCTTTGATGGCCACTGCTGAGCACAGCACCAGAAAACCAGGCTCTGTATGGGAAAGAGCCACAGCCATGTCTGCTCTGTCCCTTTCTTTCAATATTTTTTTTCCCTCACTGTGATTTTCCTTCTCATTTACCTCAATCAATCTCTTCTCATTTCCAGGCCAGAGCCAATTCCTTAGGGATTCATTGTAGTTGTTATTTTCACGGGACAGCAGCCACGCCGAGTGCTCAATTAATTATCCATCACCTTCCACTTCCTCTGCTTGGGGCAGACTGGAACAATTACTCCTTTTTAAAGCCCACCTTCACCCTGCCATCACCAACCTGCTCAGAGGAGACCCAGCCAGTCCAGCAGGAAGCAAGAGTGAGCCCTGAAAAGTCTTTGCCAAGCTATTTTTAGAATCAAGACCCCTAGATTAAGAGTGTGCTGGGTTTGGGGTTGAAATTAGAGTGGGAGAGCTTTGGACAGCATTGACACAATGAAGAAAGAGGTGGGTATGATCTCCCAGGTTTATTAGGTACATTTTTTTCCTGTAGATTGTAGTTTAACTACACAGCTAGGAGAATTCTATCCTTGTTCCAGGTTTTTCTATCCCTCAGAAATGAGTAAGAGAAGTGTCTGGTTTGCACAAGCAGCTCCACAATGGAAAGGAGAGCATTTGTGGGTCAGCCCTGAGCCTGGACAGTGAGCTCTGTTGGAGCAGCAGCACCTCTGCTCACTCACTGGATGGACTTTCCCCCTGTATGAGAACCTGGCACCAGTCTGAGCTTCAGTGTGCCCCAGATCCCTCCTGGCACCAGTCTGAGCTTCAGTGTGCCCCAGATCCCTCTCCTGGCACCAGTCTGAGCTTCAGTGTGCCCCAGATCCCTCTCCTGGCACCAGTCTGAGCTTCAGTGTGCCCCCAAATCCTTCTCCTGGCACCAGTCTGAGCTTCAGTGTGCCCCAGATCCCTCTCCTGGCACCAGTCTGAGCTTCAGTGTGCCCCCAAATCCTTCTCCTGGCACCAGTCTGAGCTTCAGTGTGCCCCAGATCCTTCTCCTGGCACCAGTCTGAGCTTCAGTGTGCCCCCAAATCCTTCTCCTGGCACCAGTCTGAGCTTCAGTGTGCCCCAGATCCCCCCTGATGCATTCTGTGTTTGGCTACTCAAGCTTCCTGCTCTGCAGTAGGTTTAGCCCTGGGCCAAGCTCTGATATCATTCACATCTCATCATCCTGATGATGCTGATTTGGGCACCCTGTTACCCACATCTGTTGACTTTTTGTGATAAGTGTATTCCTGATCATTGCAGTTCCCTTTATCCACAGCCAAGAAAACGCCTCCAGCAGCATCTCCAGCAGGTCTGGTCCATATGTTTGGGTTTGTTTTTAGTAGCTGTTAATAGAATAAGGGATGGCTTGGGGCTGGAAGAGAGCAGAGGGGCACTGCAGAGTCACCTGCAGAGTATCAGATGGACACAGCAGTGAACATTATAGCTCGTTTTTAAAGAAAGACATCTCATCTCTGGAGTTCCCAACACTGAAAATACCTGTGCCACCTTCCTATCACTGCTGGCAGAAGTCCCAAGTACCTGAAGGTGGGAGTCTTTGTATGGGATGGACGGTCCTTGGGGACAAACTCCTGGGCTCTGTACAAGCTGGTGTTACAGCTGTGGTTTAGTGTAAGGGTGTGGGTGTACAGAGTCCTGCTGAGAGCTGCCAGCCTCAGCCCAGAGTAGGACAGAGAGAGAATGCGGGAAGAGAAAGAAGTAAGAAAATAAGAGTGTGAGGGGGTGAGGGAGGAGGTGAGAGAGGGGTGGTAGCAGTAAGAGTAAGAGGGGTAACAATAAGAGAGCGATTTCCAGTTTACAATCCAATAAATCTTCTTCTATGATGAATATTCTAATTTTCACTAACCAATCTAACACAAGATACAAATTCTATAGCATTTACATACAGCCTATAGGAATCCTTACATTACCATAGTGTGTTATACTTTAAAAACTACTCTTTGGACCCTAACAAGGTCTTCTCTGACCTTTGGACTTGCCCTCCAGCAGAAGACATTGTTCTATCAAGAGGGGATTACTTTCAGCTGGCCATCCTATTGTCTTCTAGCTATTCAGTAACTGAGGTTTGGTATCTCAAAAGTGGCTTTCATTTCAATCTCGTTCATGGTTCTATATTCTCAGAATCTGAGCATTCATATTTGTAAGGTCTTCCTGGTTCATCTTTCCCAACACCTGCAGCCTGGATGAACAGAAGGCACCAAAAATGCATTTCAGTTCCCAGAGGCAGCAGCAGGAGATGTCCTGCTCCTACACCAGCCTGGCTCTTTCTGCTCCTCACAGGGAAGGCTCAGGGCATGTCAAGGCATCCTTCTGCAAATCTGAAAGCAGATCTTTCTCCTCTCTCTCTCTCAGGAATAGATTCCTAACCTGACCTTACCTTAGAGCAGAGACCACCACTGTGAAATAAAACATGGCTTTTGGAGCTGTGTTTTTATGATCTATGAAATCACCCAGACCTTTTGGGTAAATAAATTCTGGCTTTGAAGCTGACCTCTTAGCTTCTAGCAGATCACTAAAGCCTTAGGGTTTTTCATTAGGCTTCAATAACATCTACAAATCCCTGTTTTCTAGTCTTTCTTAAAAATCCCTGGGAGGTAAAGCCTCGTGGTGAATTTTGCTTCAAACATCAACTAGAGATACAAGTTCAATAAGTGTAATATCTTAACTGCAGAGTGCCAGAGGCAGGCAGTGCTCACCACACAAGGCTTTTGTGAGGTTATTTCACTCTGCTGCCTAAGTTGTCTCCAAAATACTCTCTCTTAAAGGTTGGCTTCACAGCTCCAACTGATTTCAGTCCCCAAGCAAGTGTGAGGAACAGCCTCATCCAGAGAAAAGCATCAGATTTCCTTCCTCAGCATCCTCTGTTGTTGGTCACCAAAGCCCAACTTGGCATCAACAAATAGAACCAATAATGGATTAAGGACACAGAGAGGAAGGACAAGGTGAAATTAGATGCTGAAGAAGTCACCCAATGAAGAATGCCTTCAGTCAAAAGGAAAAGCAATATATCAATCTCCACATTTCTTACAGGCAATATTCCAGCTTGCTAGAAGGTGCAAAATTGAAATCCAAATTGAAATCCATGCAATTAAGCTGAAAAATTGACTAATATGAGAAGTTCTTCAGGCTACAGACCCAGCAAGAATCAATACAATTCTTTATATTGCTTATTAACATAAAAAAATATCATGTATGAGTACTAGAGCAGATATCAAACCCATCTAGACTTTTTTCTCAGTAAGTCTGAGGCACAGTTCTGTCTCAGAGACAGGACACAAAACTGTGCAGGTCTGATTAGTCCAACACAATCAATTGTGGCATGAGTTTTTCTAAAGATTTGATTAGAGTGAGAAGCCTAGTGACAGGCAAGACCAGAAGGAGCATTCCATGATCAAGGGACAAAAACTCCAAATATACTCTGCAGACCCATTCCTAGCACCTCTCTATCTTCAGAAAATGGATAACATTACTTGTAGAGAAAAAGTCCAGCTGTTGCCAATTATAACCCAGCATATCTGTCTCTTCCAAAAGCAATGTGGTTGAACATATCATATAAATCATGAATAATTCCTGAAGTCAATGCCAATTTGCTGCTGCCCAGACTGAACAGAGCTGTGTTTTGGTCTGGTCAGATTACAGTAGGTGTTGTCCCTATGCTCCTCAAACACTTTGGAATTCAAACACATTGACACAAACCAAGAAATCTCTTTTTGACTTCCCTTGTGCTTGAATCAGCCTCCACATCTCCCCTCTGATGGGAGGGACGGGGAGTAAATCCTTCCCCTCCCTACACTTGGTTCCCATTAGCTGTAAAAGCCACACAGGATTTCAGAGCAGTGATTCACAGGGGAAGGAGGGAAGGAGGAATGGCAGCTCTCAGGCAGCAAAGCCTTTACCAGGAGGCTGGGGGCGAGCAGGGTGTGTGGAACACACCCAGACCCCGCGGATCCACGTCACTGTGGTGTCACCAAGCACACCCATGTGCCAGCTGCTTTGTGCCAAGTCCCTGCTATTGCCCTCCAGCCATTCCTCCAGCCCTGCTGTGGCACTTCCCCAGCTTGCTGAGCTCACTTCCCCTTGGAGGAGTTTTGATGAAGTGGAGCAATGGTAACCACATGGCCTGTTTCACTCTCACCAAGGCATCTGCTCCAGCAGCCTCCTGCTCAGGGCATGCAGGATTTCACACTTTGGCTCATAAGGCCCCAGCACAAAAATAATAGACACATGGGATGGAGTGCACCTTGCTGCCTGCTTAGTTCTGGGGTTTGGTTGTGGTTTTTTTTTCCTAAAGATCTTCATAGTCAATTTTCCTTCTGTTTCCATTTGTTGACTCAGCTGCACCCACAGCCCAGGGTGATGGATCTGGCCTGGCAGGACCTTCATTCCTGCAGTTCTCTTGCTGCTAACAGCTGGGATCACTGCAGGTCTCAGGGTCTGCAGTCTATGGGTTCTGCTTGAAGCAGGGGAAAAAATATCCCCAGACTGCAGGCTAAAAACCTCTCAGCCACCCAACATTGCCATGTCCAGGATTTCCACTTCTCCTCCACCCACATGTTCTTTAAGTCATCAAAGTTTGTTCAGCCTAAAGAAGAGGAGATTGAGGGGAGACCTCCCTGTCATCCTCAATATCCTCATGAGGGGCAGTGGAGGGGCAGGAACTGATGTACAGGATGGCCTGGAGCTGATTTGGGGGAGGTTTAAGTGGAATAGCAGGAAAAAGCTTTTCACCCAGAGAGTGCTGAGCACTGGGACAGCAGTGACAGCCCCAAGGCTGCCAGAGCACCAGGAGCATAGGGACAATGGTCTCAGGCACAGGGTGGGGTTGTTGGGGGGTCCTGTGCAGGGCCAGGAGTTGGACTGGATGATCCTGATGGGTCCCATCTGTTGGGGGTTGAGTGTTTTTCTATTACTGTGTCAAACTCAGCCTCTTCTATGATTCCTTGATAAAAAAAAAGGATGATCAGGAGATGGTTGACAGCCTAACCAGAGCTATGGAATTGAGGAGCAGTTATTAGGGTTAAAGGACTATTTGTTATTAGTTAAGAGGCAATCTGTTGTTACCTGATCAATGACACATCCTGGGCATTTCTCTAACCATGCCTTAATACCAACTTCTGCTTTTGAGACATACCCTCCTCAAAATAAAACTTGACTGGAAGTGTTATATTAAGCTATTCTCTGTACACTCTTTAGTTGTCAATTATCCCCATCCTGTTCCATTGTCTTAATTTAAGAAGGGTTGCAAATTCCAGGAGTGTATTTTCTACCAAGGTGTTCCCACTAGTCACCCACAAAAACCATTTAAGTCTCAGAAACCAAAAATGGTGGGCTGAAAACAAGCACAGACATGGTGGAAAATATCTGAAATCCTCCCATTAGCTCTCTTGCCAGGACCTGAAGAGATCCTTCACATCCAGAAGACTCTTTGGTAAATTCCAATGTGTACAACATGAATGCATGGCTGGTGTGACTCTCCCTGAGTCATTTCTGCTCTAACACTTTCCCCTGTGAGCTCTGCAGGTGGGATACACACAATTTATGGGTACAGAATTGCTATTTATTGGTCATTATCCCCTGCAGTTTTCCAGGAGTTACATCCTACCAGGATAAGTATTAGTACACCCAGTGAGTTTCTGCTGGTCAGGGTGGAAATGTGTTCCCCTTCTTCACACAGGCTGATTCCCAGTCTCCATACTTGCTGTCTTATTCTGCATTTTTGCTTACAGTTTTATAACTTTCCCTTTTTTTATAACTTTCCACATCAACAGTTTCCCTCTTGAATCCTTAAGTCATTATCCCAACAATGACTCTCTGTTTTCCCTTTTCCTACCTTTCATGCCTTTAGCCAATGGACTTTCTCACAGCTCAGAAACAATTTTCTCAGCAAAACAGAGCCAAGGTCACACAGCTGTGCTCCTCCAAACCAGGCCTTGGGTCTGGGAGAGCTGAATTCCTGGGCTGCAGGTTACTTTGGGTCATCTTGGCAGCCCAGGGCTCCTTTTCCTGCCTTAAAAAGCTCTCTGCTGATTCCCAGGGCAGAAATCCTGCCTGGCCATTTGAACAGCCAGGACAGAGCCCAAGGGCCAGGCTAAGGCCAGGCTAAATCCCAGAGCAGCATCTGTGTGTCCCAGCACACGAGGAGAGCCTGACACAGACCCACAAGTGGCGTGTGCTGGTGACACCACAAGTGACTTTTCCAAAAGGAAAAGACATCATCAAGTCCTCAAGGCTTGTGTTGAGGGGGAAGGATGTGTTGTTGCTGTTGAAGAGCAGCAGCCACTGATCACCCCTGAGGTCAGCAGCTCCTGCCTGGGTGCATTTCTTGCAAGGAAAAAGGCAGAAAGAAGAGAGGCTGAGCTCTTCAGAGATGCACCCTCAGGAGTGCTGTGCTGAGCCTCACTGCACCTCGAGGGCCAGCACTGCATCTGCACAGGAAATTTCTGCTCCAGATCAGGGCCAGGGGACACCCACCCAAAACAGGATGGGTGTGAGCCAGGAACAAGCATCATTTCTACATTTAGCCAAGTGGAAAGTTTTCAATAAGGCACGGGGAGAGTGGATTCATGGGGAAACTTTGATGGAAGTGAAATGGGCTTTGAAAACTCTAACCTTTCTTATAAAACTGGAATTTTTACCAAAAATACGTTGACCTTTGACATACACATACACACAAAAATACAAATATTTTGCAATAGCACAGCTAATGTCTCAGCAAAAATTTGCTTTAACACAACCAATCTCCTACCAAGAAGCAATTTTAATAGACAGTTCTCAGTCAGCCCTGCCCAACAGACCATATTGTAAGGAAAGGGCTGGATAAAATGACCTTTCTTTCTTCTGAGCATCAAAGGAACCTGCACAAAACAAACTCCAGCACCATTTTTCATCTTATCCCCAAGATCAGTCAAACAATTAACTGCAAGTAGCAACCACTGTGGCTTGAATCTTCATAATCTGTGAACTAATCCATGAGTTTTTGTGAGCCAGTCCATGACTTCATTCCTCAAAGCTGCTCACCCAGAGCTGGAATGAATAATTTTCATCCAATGGACCATTCACACCAGTGTGGTTGCTCTTCACTACCCAAGTGTGAGACTGCCCATACAGGTCACACAACATCATTTCTACTGCCTTAGTGGATAATAAACATTCTAAAGACAGAAAGGAGGAAACAATCCCTTCCCTGTTCATGCAGGAGTACTCTGTCCTTTCAGAGGACAAGAAGAAAGAGCTCTAATACAAGTAGGAAGGATTCTTAGAGCTACTTGACTGGCCAGAGATAATTAGGAGGATCAGCCCTAGGCAAGGCAACTGGTGTAATTACTGAAAGAGATGCAGACACAGACTTTGCCTTATGACAATAAGAAATTCACCTACAGACAACTAAAACTGTCTAAAGAGCCCAGGGTATCCTGTAGAAAATACCAATAGGATTGGACTCCAGTATTACCATGATAACATCCACAAATGCAGCTTAGATTATGGTTAAGAACAGGTTATCATCTGGTGTTAAACCATTACAGTATATTTAACCAACTGAGTTATTTGTATTTCCCTGCTGCAACCCCCACATCATCCTATGGGCTCATCCTGTTATCAAAAATTGGTTAAAATAAAAAAGCTTCTTAACAGAATTTAGAAGCAGGCATTCTTTATCTGGCCAGATGCATGAGGGGAGATTTCCAGAATTGTGTGTGCTGAGTAAAGTTTCTGTTTATAGACTCTGTTTTACATGCATATTCATTGATTGTCCCAGAATGAATATGCATATGATAATCATTTCCCCAAAATCATTAACATATTTTCTCTCCTCTTTATGTGTGTGTTCTCCCTTCCCGAGGGTCTCTCTGGTGGTCCCAGACCCCAGTGTTGCAGCTGGCAGGGCACTGGGGCTGGTGAACTTCCAGTTTCCTCCCTCTTACACAGTGGGCATTGTGCAGCTCCCTCAGCCAGGGGTTTTTGGAGAATAAGCATTGTGTTAGCTCACCAGGTACAAACAATTCACCCCCTGGTAGCAGTCCCATTGCCAGGATTTCCATGGCCCCCACAGGGTGGGTACTTCTGCTATTTCTGCCCTTGCAAAGGTTCATCCTTAGCAGTTTTCAGGCAGTGATGCTGGAAGGGACACACCTGCCAGGCACTGCAAGCTGCATTCCCACCCACAGAAGCATTCCCAGCTGGAAGCTTGACATTAAAATGTCACTCCTAGTCCTACAGCAGAGCTGGAGGAAAGCTGGCCCACAGAAAAGTAAGTTGCTAATACACCTGCTCCAGATGAGAGCATCAAGATTTAAATAGGCACCACATTTGCATAATACCCTTGAGATAAGCAGCACTACAGCAAAGCCTTGCAATGCATGGAGGATTTATTTTGTGTCTTATCCATTTCTGTATTCCAGAAGAGGCCATTCATCATTGTGCCAATACTTCAGAGATTTCACTGAAAGCTCCAACAGCTCTAGATTATCAAGGAATTATATATTTTTCCCTACTGAATAATCATTCCCAGAAGCCTGCGAGGAAAGAAAAAAAAATCGCATTTTCATCATGTAGGCTAATGACACTGCAAGCAGTGATATTCACTTTTTATGACTACCCAAAGACACTGAAACCTCTCTTTTTGACCAGCTGAATGGATTTGTTCATTACTGCTTCATTTCCAGCTAAATGCACACTCAACATCTTACAGACAGGTCTTCCTCAGTGCCCTGGCTACACAGGACCTCTACAAAAAGAAAAAATCCACAGAGTTACTGCACTATCACTGTAATGAGGGATTTGTCCCAATTCAGGAATATGGAAAGAAAATTCCTGTTCTTACAGCCTGCTCTGCATGGGTCCTGCCTCCTCTGCCACTCTGGGGACCCAACACCACATCATGGCAAACCCAGGCCAGTCTTTGAAAACTCACTGCTGCCTGCCCTGGCACTGAGCTGGCCAGCAAGGAGCACTGGGAGCTGGACAGTGGCAATGCTTTTACTCCAGCAGTGACTCTTCTGTTCACAGCACCAGAGGAATCTGGGAAAGCCAAGAAAAGCTTAAAACTTGTGGACAGGTGGGATATTTAGAGAGGTAGAACCTTGTATTGAAGTGGTTTGAGGGCTTAACTCACTTAAGCTCCTCTTGAAACTGCCAGGCTCAGATATATGGTGATGAGGCTATAAAACTTTCCTGTTGAGACTAATGTATTGATCAATCCAGAAGCTACATGAAATTTGTCCCATCTGGAGAGAATTCTGTATGTGATATCTTGCCATCAGTCATCTGTGATAGCCTTTAAACCTCCAGCCTCTGCTTTGATACACATGTGGTTTAACTCAATCTGTTTTCTTTAAATAGATAAGTGAACACATCTGGCAGTGATGTTTAGACTGGGAAAACCTTTTGATAAGGGGAAGGAGGTTACTAAATATCAGAAAAAGCCCTGTACCATCACTGCTGGAATCAGTAGAACTCACTGCTTGTCATTCATTTGCTCTGAATCTTCTGCTGCTTCTCCAAAGAGACCCTTGAAAACTATTACAGAAAGCACTCATGCTTTAAATGGATGCAGCCATGGATCACAGACAAAAAGTGTGCACAAATGTCAATACTGTGATCACTCCTACTTGCAATACCTGTTAACACTCCAAAAACACCTTCAAAGACCTGTAAATGATATACACAGTCACTCAAAGGAGGAAGCCAGTGGAGGAATGTTGCATTTTGGCTATAGGGGAGAGGTGAAAAGGATAATGCAACACAGTACTTCGTGTAATGGAGAAGCAGAAGAGAGCTTTATTTAAAGAAATACTGCACTTATACATAAGGTAGTTCATGTAATAGAAGATAGAAAAGGCTCATTTGTCCAAGAAGGCAACACCTCTTTGAAAACATGCTTTCTGCAAAACATCACTTCTCTCACGTGTTTGATCATTGTTATAATTTCTTGTCCTTGAGCAGCCTGAGAAACCCAAGGCTTCAAGGCTGCTTTTTCCCTGGTTCCCAGCAGCATCCAACAACAGAGGAAGTAGAGCTACTTGAGGACATTCCTTGCTCTTCTGCTTTCAGCCTGAGTGCTAAAATCCAGTTGTTAATGTGGATCCCTTGCTGTGAGCCCCTGGGCCTGTCCCTGGCATGCAGACCAGTGACTTCTGAGCCCAGTGGCCCTCATCACCCAGCCCAGCCCCAGGGCAGAGCTTCCAAAAGCACAACAGGCATGAAGGCACGTGCTGCAAGACACATGAGACAGCTTGTAGCACAAGCCAAATCTTTACAAAGCACCAAGGAATCCCAAGGAAAGACACGTGGTTTGAGTACTCAGCTATGGAACTGTTTGGTGTGGTGGGCACCAAAGAGCCCAACCCCAGAATATTCACAAACCTGAGTCAAATGCAGTGAACTATTACTTCCCTGTCCCAAAACAGCAGCATTTTGCACAGTCACCTTCCACGTGGGACCTGCCTGTTTTTGTCACAGGCTGAGGTGTCCCTGAGATGGAACAAAGAGACACAGACCAGCACAGCTCACAGTCACATCCCAGCTCTGCAATCTGCCCCATCCCACAGCCCAAGCTGGATGACTTCATCCCTTCTCACTGCACAGATCCCCACTGGGCTGGTTTGCAGGACAGATGTGCTCTGCTTTACAGCAGGAAGAATCTTTGGTAGAGCAACACCGAGAAGTATAATCATTCTTTAAATGAAAACTGATCCAAACCTGACAGGGATGCCAACAGAGACTCAGAATCCCAGAGGAGAGGGCTTGCTTGGGAGATTTGTGGAATTTCCTGTTTCTGGACCAATTAGAAATAGTACAAGATCATAACAATATATTCTGATGACAGTGTACCGTGTCACTCATCATTTTGGCCTGAAAATTGGAATTAGAGATGAAATAATGGGAAGAAGAAACTTTTTTCACACTTGCAAGGTTCCCTCAAAGACTCTTCAGGGAGACAGGAGTGTTGTTCTTCCATCTGTATTCCCTCACCCATCCCATCTTTAGAGACGCTCACCTGGCAAATTACATCTGTTTCTGGAACGTGTTCTCAGGAATTTGAGTAAAGGATATTGTAGTTATAAATGAGAACATCCACACTGCCTGGCAGACAGTGCATCCACTGTGCTCAAAGAATTAATCAACATATTTCAGAGAGCCTCAGGAAAAAAAAAAAAAAAGGGAAATTCAAGGGGTTATTGATCCCTGTGGGTTAGATATTTTACACTGTTAAAATTTCTGGTCATCTCGTAATCTTTCATACATCAAAGCCATCAATAGCTCTGGGAGATAAGGAAGGGCTGCTATCCCACTCTTCTGGAGGGAGAACCAAGAGGTGCAGAGCACAAAACAAGACCTTGGCTGTTGGCTTTATAAACTCTCAGTGCATCCCTTCACACTGGGCAAGGCTTGCTCTGAGCTCTGCTGGAACCTCACGAGCCCCAAATCTGCCACTGCCTCAGTTTGGAGCGGGCAGAGGTGGTTTGTGCTGGCTGAGCTGCCACTCCCCTGCCCAGTGCAAATCGTGGTTTCCAGCTCTGGCAGCACCAGGGCTCCTGCTGCAATCCAGGCAGAGACTGACCCTGTGTGCCACACAGCAGCAGGAGGGTCACAGCCTCCAGACCCCGTGGCATTGCTGAATCCCCTTCTGGAGCTCAACCTGGGGTGAGGTTTTGCCCTGACGCTTCAAAGCACTGTGGCCAACCCCTTGCTCTGTCTCCCACCCACAGCATCACCCTGGGTGCCCTTTTCCTTTCCCATGGAGCAGTCTCCTCTCCTCCAGCCCTATCCACTCTCCCATTTGGCACAACACATTGGTTGAGGAAGGCGGTTCCTGCCCCTCTGCTCTGGCCAGGCAGCACCTGGTGCTGTGTCCAGCTTTGGGTTCCTCAGCACAGGGAACACGGGATCCTGCTGGGGTGGGTCCAGAGGGGGCCATGAAGATGCTCCAAGGGCTGGAGCATCTCTGCTCCAGAGATTTGGGTTTGAGATTTGAGAATTGGGTTTGTTCAGCCTGGAGAGGTGAAGGCTCTGGGAAGACCTTTATTACAGCCTTTCCATACACAAATGAAGCTTGTAAGAAAGATGGGAACAGGCATTTTAGCAGAACCTGTGGAGATAAGACAAGGGCTGATGGTTTAAAACTAAAAAAAAAAAAGCCATTTTAGACTAGCTGATGATTTTTTTTAAATACTGGGGTGGTGAAACACTGCTAGGAAAGCCATTGTCCAGAGAGGTGGTGTGGCTGCTGAGCCCCTGGAACATCCCAGGCCAGGTTGGATGGGGCTTGGAGCTACCTGGGCCAGTGGAAGGTGTCCCTGCCCAAGGCAGGGGCTTGGGCTTCCCTTCCAACCCAAACTATCCTGTGATTCTGTATCTAACTTAGTGGCTGGCAAAGGGGATGAGTCCATAGGGAAGGTGGCTCAGAACTGGCTGAGGGCAGCAGCAGCACTACCAGAGCCCACTCCTCTCCTTCCTGAGAGGAGAGCAGGAGGCTGGATGGGCTCCAGGCCAGGTGAGCTGTCCTGGCAGGTCAGATGCTGCTCATGGGCCAGACACTGGGCAGCCCAGCTTGAGATTATTAAACAGCAAAATCTCATCACTGTTTATGGCCCAGTCCAGGTTCACACAAGCCCTGTATCCCAATCTTCTGACCCAAATGTAGGCAGCAGGTTTTCAAAATCTGGACTCGAGCCCAGAATGTAATTTTCAAGCTCTAGCCACCTTTTTTCACTGGTGCTTTTGCATTTCTGATGTCAATATCATTTTAGGTAATAATATGTTTCAAGTCAATTCGCTGTCTGGCCTTCATACACATACAAAGTCTGACAGGCAAATAAAGAAAAGAAACATATATTTGATAGATTTAAAAGCTGTTTCCATTTGGATTTCCTTTTAATAGAAACATTCTGTTGATCTTTGGTTTTGTGGAAGTTGAGGGTGCTGGATTTTTTTAATAGAAAGTAATTCAGGGGCCAAATTTGCCTTAATGGGGTCCTGTCAATCCCTTCAAATACCACCTTGGAAAACTGCAATTAAAATGTATTTCAAAACAACAGGACAGGCACTAAGTGGAAAGGGTAGATTGTAGAAATATCCTCCAGTTCATTGCCTGGGTTTTTGCAAATTCTGCATGATAGAAACATGCTTTTAAAATATGGAGGCAAGTAAAAGGAAATAGAGAAGCTTCATAGGCAGAGGTCATAAGGATAATGAATAACCCAGAAGTAGCTTCTATCCAGGACTTGAGCACTACCTAACTGGATTAGAATTTCAAACCCATGAAGACACAGTGACCAAAACAACATAGGGAACCTAGCCCTGCTGGGCAAATACAGAAATATTCACAGGTACATTTTTACTTACACAATTCAACATTTCTAAGTAAATCTTTGATAACAGAGTGACACACCTGTCATGTCAGCATTGCCACATAAAAGCCTCTCTGACCAAAAAAAAAAAAAAAAAAAGCTACACCCACCTCCATCCTTATGGGAGCTGCACATCAAACACACACATAAATTAACACCACCAGGCTTTCCAGGAGCCAGAGTCCAGCAAGGAAAGAGACTGCCAAATTTACCAGGGCTCCCAAACCTGCCTTGTGTTTTGTGCTATTCTTTGATTATACTGACATCTAAAGGTCACCAAATTAACTGTGTTAAACTTCCTGGCACATTCTTTCTGCTTCTGTTTCCCTTATCTGATGTCATCTCAAAAAATCAATGAACACTTGCTACATTGTTAAGAAGAATGGAAAACTGGTAATACATTACAGATCTTTCACTGGTTTGCTTTTTAAATAAAAGACTTACAGGGAAGGAAAAAAAAAATAACAGAAGTCTAAGTCTGTTAGTACCAATATATCTGGAGGATCAAGAAGGTATGAAGAATCAGGAAGATAATAAACTATTTATCATACACCAAAACTGTAGTCTTGATTCATTATTTACTTCTGCATTACCCCATTGGTTTCTAAGAAGGAATTCCAGGTATTCAGCAGTACAAGGAAGAATTAATCTGGCCCATATATCATACATTTCAGCAGTCCTTTTCCAACAAATCCAAGAGGGGACAGAGCTCTGTTTGCACAAGCTGGAATCCCATTTTGTGCCCTGGAACTCTCTGGCATCTCTCTTAATGCCCTGTTCAGTTTTACCAGCCTGCAGGGAAATACAGGGGAAATGAAGAGCACTTGTCCAAACCTGCCATGCCACAGGCAGGGACTAGCCAAGTTTTCAGCACATTGTCACTCGTGCCACCCAGCACATGCAGGTGGCTGAGCTGCACCAGCCCAGTGCCCATGATGGGTAGAAGCAGCTCCAGCTGGAGCCACAGCCAGTGGTGCTGGTGTCAGGAACCAGCTCAGCAGAGAGCAAAGTCACAGCCCCATCCTGGTCACCCTGGAAAAGCCAGGCAAATCCCCAAGGATTTCAAAGAGAAAGGCAGGTCTGAAAAAGGGTTAAACAGAGGGCAACTGACTTATTCACATCTCATGTCTCCAAAGGGGGCACATCCAAATGAAACAAGCCATCCACTCAGCCTGAACCAGCTCCTCTGAAGGACAGCAACCCTCTGAGTTTCCTTTCTGCAGCCAAAGCAGAGCCAGGAGCTCAGACAAAGCTGTGCAGTCCAGGAGCCCCAGACTCTGCTCCAAGTGTTTGAACATGTATATCATCATTATTATTATTAATAATAATAATAATAGTTTTGCACAGGTGAGCACTAAGTAGCCATCAGCTTCTCAGAGCCAGCTGCCTTGAGGGAATGAGCACCCTGCAGCCCAGGGTAAACAGCAGCCCCTGAGCCCCCTAAGCCAGGCTGCCTTCAGCAGGCTGGCACTGAGTTAGACACTAATCAGATTAGGATAAATAGCTTTAATCTGACATTCAGGAGTGAAAAGTCCCCACACCTCCTCTACCAGGGCTTTGAGCAAGCCTGGCTGCTGCAGCTTCACACCCAAACCATCAAGTATTTGCCTTATTCCAGCCAGCAGTTTTATCATCTTAATCATGGATTAAACGACTGTATTTAAGGAAAGAAAGGGATTGGATTTAAACAGGCAGAACAAGGGATGCTGCTGTACCCCACAGGCAAACAGCACAGATGGGGAAAATGTCCCCAGGCTGAAGATGGCAGAAAGTGGAGGGGTCTGAGGCAGCCAGGCTGAGCAGGGAGAGGATGCCCTCAGCATCAGAGTGGATGGGGGAGGCAGGGTCAGCAGCACTCGTGGGGGACCTTGGAGATGCCATCAGGGTGAGCAGACACTGAGCCTGCCCAGCCAGGCAGAGATGCCCAAGGGAGTGCACAACTTGCAGCTGCCTCAGCACCCCTGGCTTTGCTTCACACACACAGTGTTTGAGAGCAAGAGCAGCAAGGCCTGGGGTTTGGTGCTTATTAAAGCCTGAAAACACACACACACACACACAGAGTGCTCCTCATTTCCTCCCTGCAGCCACATCTCCCCACTCCCCCATCCCCTGCTTGCAGCAAAGAGCCATCGAGCCAGCAGCTCTGGGGGCTCTGTCCCACCATCAACCCCTGCTGCAGTCAGCTCCAAAGCCATCTCAGAGGGCTGCCAGCAGAAAGCAGCAGACTTGCAAACACAGCAACATAAACCTTGCTTCCTTAGGGGGTGAACAAAAAGAACAGCCAAAGATGAAAGCAGAGAGCCCTGCTGCTCTGACAGACACAGCACCAGCCTTGCAGCAGTGCCAGGGAATTAAAGTGAATTAAAGTGCTGCAGAAGTGCCACTGGGCATTGTAACTCACAGGTACAGCATCACAAATGGCCAGAGCAGAGAGGCTGACACAGGACTGGTTCCTGCTGTTCCCCCAAACCACCACAGAAACAGGCAAACAAACACAGGACAAGCAAAACCTGCCTGGTTTTTATTTAAATGCACTCATCCTGCGGAGGCTGCATCCTCCACAACACACAGAAACCCAGCCCTGGAGCAGAGCTATCACTGGTAACCAGGCAAAACACTAACAGATCACTGGGATTCTTGCCCAAGTAACACCTCCAGGCTGGGCTTCAGCTGTTTTGATTTCCCTGGCAGACTGATGTCATTGGCTTGCTTAAACAAGGGCTCGAGTTGCCTTCCTTGCCATGACCTCTCCATGCAGAATTAGGAGGTTTATTTGTTCTAAGATAAAGTATGGTGACACATTAAAGATGCCCTCATTCCTCCCCTTAGATCAGCTTGACATCTGTTTCAAACCCATTATGAAACACTCCCCAAAGCTGCTGCAGAATTGGATATTCCATATTTCACCCAGGCGCCGCTGGAGCGAACTTTCACCTCCAAGTGAAAGTGTGAGTGTCAAAAGTGAAAACAAACCACTCAGAGCCTTTCCCTGGGACAGACCTTCAGTGACACTGGGTGTAGGGAAACAACTGCAGATGGTATTGTTGTGGGGGAAATCTCACCTGCCATGAAATCTCACCCTGAGCCAACATTCGGTGCTTGTAAGAACAGATCATCATGGAAACACATCCAGACTGCAGCAAGGTCAGTCCACAGGAAGCCCTCACACAACAACAGGGTTTTGTTCACTGTGGTTAATGGTACTAGAAGGGGGTATGAAGGGGAAAGAAAAAAAAAAAAAAAAAAAAAAGCCTAGCCAAATACTTTTGCTACAGATAAAGCAGGCTTCAGTGGGAGGGAGTTGTTTTTTCCATGTTTAAAATGAGGAAACAAAAGCAGAAAAAAGATGATGTTCATTGAAAATGAAAGAGGGGGTCTTTAACAAAAAAAAAAAAGTAAAAGGTTGATATATTAATCATGAAAAAAGGAGAATGCTTGCCAGTTTAGTGGAATTTTCTCACACATAACAAACAAACAGTTTCGGTGCTCTGTGCACAAATATCTTTCTCAAAGCCCCTGGGTGATGCACAATTTCCACTTCTCCTGTAGAAAGGGATCTGGAGAGTATGTTTTAGCCACACAGAGGTGCTGCAAGAGAAGAGTGATGCCAGCAGAGACACAGACACACACTGGAGAGCACAAAGAGGATGGGGTAAGGGTCTGGAGGGAGAGCAGAGAAAACTCATGGTCAGTGAAAAACTGAGGATGCCACGAGGCTCATCCATGATCAAAGCCCCTGCAAGCTTCACTCTGGACTGAGACAAGGAAAGCAGCAGCAGAGTCTGTTCAAGTCCTCACCTCCATAACCATGAAGCCATCCTTCAAATTTCTTTTATTATTATTTTTTAAATTATTTTTATTATTATTTTTTTACTACCTAAGTAGTAATGCCCTACCTCCAAAAAAAGAAAATTCTAAAAAAAACTTTCCCAATCTATAAACAGCTAAAGAAACAGCCCAAACCCATGTGTCCACAAAAGCAGATGACTGTGCTTTTCATTTAGATTCACAATTTCTTTCATTCAAGGTGGTGAACCACAATGACTTCATTCACCCACAGGAGTCAGCTCAGCCTGTGCTCCAGTCTCTCTGGGATAAAATCCACCCAGTGCCTTCCACCTCACACCATCCCACAGCAGGAGGGTGAAGCTTTGCATGGCCCTGTACCAGCAAAGTGACATTTTTGTGACTTCAGCATCATCCCTAAATCTGAGTCTCTGGGAAACTTTGCCAGGCACAGAAGTGTGAGAAATATCAAACTGCCCTGAAAGGATCTTAATGTGGGATTACAATTCCTCCAGCTGTCCCCACCTGCATCTCTGAAATGAGCAGGCACCCAGGACACATCCCTTGGGCCAGCAGCACACATGAAAAACAATGGAAAAACTGAAAAAGTCTAAGTTACCCTCACTGGGGAGCCACTGAGTGCCTCCTGCTATTGCCTTTTCAATTTGTGGGTGATTTTAGGGGCCACAGAAGGGCTGGACAAAGACACCTCCTCAACACCCCATCAGCCCTGGCTCTGGCATCTCCTCTCAAATATTCTGTTTCTCAGAGCCTTGTGGGGTCCTCACATGGCTCTGAGAGGTAAAATCCCTTCAGATGAGCCAGAAGCAGAGACAAACCACTGCTGACATAGTACAGGTGCTAAACAAGGAAATGGAGAGACAAAGGGTTAATGGGCTTAGATCCACCCTTAAACTGAGGATGGCCCCAGGACCTCTGAACACTGCAGGTCCAAGTCAGTCACTGAGAGCAGGGGCTCCTCAGCCTCTTTGGGCCCTTTGCAGGACTAAACCAACATTAATTTGGTGAACATGATGAAGCTGCTGCACATTGACCTCTGCAGCCACGTGTCAGTGCCTTTATAGGGATGGGGATCCTCCTTATGCAGGGCTCTGGCAGCCACATGGACTAAAGGTGCTCAGCAGGCAGCAGCTCTGCAGGAGGGTGTGCAGGCAGTAAAAGCTTCTCTGTGCTTCCCAGCTGTGTCAGGTGGGCAAACAAACCATCACCTGTGCCTCCAGCCTGAGCCTGCCCAGTCTGGAGCTAACCTGCCTTCTCCTCCATCTGGAGTGGCTGCAAAGCATCTTTGTGTGTGCTGGCATTCATCCAGGAGAAAAGGGTTTCAGATAGAAAGATTGACACACCTCCAGCCAAAACCCCAAAGAGAGTCTGAGTACAAAGTGTCCAGAGAAGGTTTGGAAAACCAACATTTACAGGAGCATATTTCACAGACATTATCCTGATTAGGACTGAAAACTTCTAGAGGTTAAACACAGGAGTAACAGCCTGACTTAAAGCTCCCTTCCTGCAGCTGTAATGGACCCCAGACTTCCCCTGAGCTCGGGTGAGAGTGTGACCTGTAGCACCCAACAGGTCTGATCTGTGTTTCCACATCAGAGCAACAGTCTGCTGGTAATGTGCTGCTCCATCTGCAGCACTGACCACGGCCAAATAATGGAAGGCACCTAAAAGAGCTCCTGGAATGGCTCTTGTCTGGAAATCTCTCCATTTCTAACGAGGGACAAAGACAAGTGCCAGCCCCAAGACTGGGCAAATCCTGAGGGACAGAGCTGCTGCTGGGGCATGGAGCTGTGTCAGCACAGGGAAGTTGGTGAACCCTCCTCCTCTTCCTCAGCCCCGTGGCATCAAGATTACATTGCACCTTATCAGAATGAGCATGCACAGACAGAGGAGGAGAAAGGAAAAAGCCTCTGTGCTGAGCCCAGTGCAGGTGTGATGTGTGCCTTGCACGCCAAGCAACGTGGGCTCACAGGGTGATGGAGCCAAGGCAAACAAGACACAGCAAGGGCCAGTTTTGGCCCCCTCAGGATCCATAATCCAGCCTCTGGGAGCTGTGGGGGGCAGGTTATTCCTAATTGTGTCTTGTTGAACTTGGCTCTTTAACCAGCAAATCTTTTGCTGTCTTGGCCAGAGTCCTCAGTCTCACACCTTGGAGGGGCTTACCTCTTTTCTTGGATTGGTAAGTTAAAGAAATCCCTTATGCTGACACATGCTAGATGTCTTTGATCAAAACCCACTCATTTTTATAAGAAGTAGTTAGGATGACATGCTGAGAGCCTCTCCTATTCATAGGGAGAATTCTTCACAGAGAGGACAAGATCCTCCCTTTCGTGCTCCAGCTTCACTGATTGCCATCACCTTTGTCTGCATTTTCCCTCCTAACCAGCAGCAAAACAGAGAGTTCTGCCCAGCAGAGGAGAAGAACATCCCTCTGCAAACACAGGTGTAAATCCCAATAGCCTCACTCCTCACTGACACACAAAGCAAGGTAAGGAGAGCCCTTCTGAGGAAGAACCACCAAAACCTTCAATTTATGCTTGACCTAGAGAAGTGAACAGCTGGTATTTTTCACACAGGAATAACACTGCCCAAACACACTCAGGAATGGCAGGACCAGAGCTTACTGTAATGAGTCCAAGAGGGCAACCCCCCTGCCTGCAGTCACTTGCCACCAGCCACATCAACAAGCCCAGGGATGCTGAACCCCTGGAGCAGGCAGCCTGGAAGCTCTGTGGAAACCCCTGGGTTTCTTCCAGACCAGTCTTTCCCTCTGTTTTCCCTCCAAATTTTTTATTTTGGCCCAGTGGGAACACAACTGTGTTTGCTCAAACTGAACGGATCCAGGCTTGAAAAAGGGAGGATGAGGTGTGAAACTGTCAGGCTTCCAAAGTCTGAGGGATTTGTTAGTCTAGTGCAGAGATGAAGAAACCTGAGACAGAAAAGACACAACATTTCAGCCCTCCCTCCTGCAGACTCAATGAGAACAACAAGACATCCAAAGAGAAGTTCACTTCATGGCAGCTCTTCTGGCCCACTCAGCTCTGCTGCTGCAGGGAGGGCTCAGGGGGCCCTGCCCTGCCCTGCTGGGCTGGCAGCAAAGCTCACAGGCAGCCAGGGCCTGAGGGATGTCCCAACACCACACCTCAGCTGTGTTTAATCCAGCAGTGACAAGGTCAAAGAGAGACAATGGCCTTGGCTGCTCCCATTCTCCCAACCCCTCAATGGCTCTGTGCCCTTATTCCCCCTCTCACCTGCAGGTTACCCAACCAAATCCCATCCCCCTTACCCAGAGAGCTCCTCCAGCCATCCCTCTGCTCCTTCTGCAGGGGCCAACCCTCCCAGACCTCTGCAAGTTACCTTTGCTGTTGTACCTACAGCACCTGCCTGCTTTAGGAGACAGAACTGGGGATAAACACTCCCTTCTGTTCCCACAGCAAAAGAAACCATCCCCTACTTGGTTAGTGGTGTCCTGCATGCAGAGTTTCAGTGTTTTCCCTGAAATAGGAAATAAACCAACACAAAACCCATCAGTTGCTTAATGCATTGCAGGTTCCTGTCTGATCTGCTCAAGGTTTTCTCAGCCCTGCCAAATCCCAAGTATCCTCCTCCGTGTGTATGTCTTGGATTATCATTTCACAGGGGAATTCACTGCTTTTTTTCTAGTTTGCACCTCCTTTCCTTATTTCTGTTCTGCTTTTCCCACACTTTCTGATCAGTCAATACACTGAACATGAGAAATGGAAACTGGATAAATCAGCATCACACCTTGTCCAATTACCTCCCATTATAACCACATCCAGATGCTACACTTAGAAGTTGCAAGAAATTCCATTGGGGATGGTTATAAAATTTGAAGCATATCTATTCCATTCCTCTGTTATCAAGTCACAATATCTCCCCTTTTAGTATCAAATACATGTAAAATTTGCAATACACACAGCCCTCATCCCAAAATAGCAGGGAAAAGACAGAGTTGGACATTTCCAGTACCTGCAGACGAGACCAGACCTTACACAAAGCCAAGGCCAAGGAAACCTGTGGCAGGAGAGAACACAAGATCTTGTGTACCACATGGAATAAAATAACCCTGTTCTGGATCTGGACCTTTGCAGCATCCAGATTCCTCTAGACATGCTTCCAGTGGTATTTTTTGTTTCTTTGAGAGCTTGCAGGCAGAGCTACACCAGGATTCCCAGATCCCCATGATATTGGGGAGAGCCTACATTTGGCACTTATGATTATATCAGTGTCTAGAAGGCACCTGTGATTGATTTACACAAAGCTCCTTCACTTATGTCACTGACAGACAGTGACAGCAAAAATTCCTGATCTTAATCCATAAATCCATCACCTTGCACTTCCATGTCAAACCAACTTCTATTGCTCCCCCTCTCCAATCCTCCTCCTCTGCTGATGCCTCCCCACAGTCCATCATCAGCCACAGCTTCACTAATGGAAACATTTAATAAAATCAGCCATAAAAACCACTTCACAAGACTCCACCCCACATCATATTCAGTCCTGACAACTCTGCTATCAACAAAATCCATCACATGTCCTTTAATCAGTTCCCCCTAGACTAACTTTTAAAATCTTGCTTTAATCCTTTTTTTCTCTGACTAAACTAATAATTTCTTACAACAACTTGAGCAACCACAAATAACATTCCTGGCTTTTTCTAGAAGAAGATAGTGCAGTTTACAGAGGTGTCATCTTTGACCCATCTGATGTTCCTAAACTGAACCTGCATGCCATCCCACTTTCCAATCTCTATGTCTTCAACAGTATTTTCTGCAATATTCATTGCAAAGGTTTTCCTTCTATTCAGGTCAAACCCTAAGCTCTACAGTTATTCACTACAGCTAAGTCTTTTGTTACAGTCACTATAAAAACACAATTAAAGCTGGATTATGGTATGCTTATGCAGAACAGGATGTTAATCCACAAATGGTCCTGTGGAAGCCACAATTGGAGTCAAATCATAGCTGGTGCAAATAAGAAAACTGGAATTGCACCCAGAGGAGATTAATGCAGCAGTGCCTTGCTAATTGACACCGAAGGTGAGAAAACCACGTTGAATATTTCCAGCTAAAGGGAGCAAGAGAAGTACAAAGAATGCATCATGAAATGCTCTCCTTTTCAGTTTCAAGGAGCAATCTCTGGGTGAACATCATGGGGCACTGCAATGAGAGGAGCATGCTATATATAGCTAATGAAATCTTGCTAACATTAGACATGGCTGCAGCATCTGTTACTAAATCTTTGCTGAGCAGTGTACATAGACCAGCAGTTCCTAGGGAGCTTGTAGGAAAAGCAATGTACTGAAATGAAGCTTTGTCAGCTTCTATTGTACATAATGCAACGTTAAATTGAGGCTAAATATTTACTGCTGTGTCATCTCCACAGGCAGTTATCATCAGTGCCTGAGGTGATCCTCAGGTGATGCTGAACACCACAGCACCAGCCATTTCCCTGGCTGTCCTTATTACTCTCCAGAAAATTTTCAATCAACACAAAGGAAATGATGCCCGAGGTACAGCTGTAAGGCTCAGACCTGCTCTCATGAACTCAATCTGCATCCACAGGATGGCCTCTTGGAGGAAATTTAAAAAAAACCTCTTGAGCATCTTCCTCATGCTGAGCATGGATCCCAAAGGGCCAACCTGCAGGAGCCCCTTGTCACAGCTGCCCCAGGGGCTCAGTGCAGAGCTCAGGGCTGGGACTGTCCCAGCACATGGGACACCCTGAGCTGCAGCTCCTCCAGCTCCACAGGGAAAACAAGAGAAAGGCTGATAGTGCATCCCCACCACCAGCAGGGATCTGCTGGTTCAGTGTGCTGCCTGGAGAGGCTCCTGGAGCAGAGGCTGGGCAGTGCCCCAGGAATCAAGCAGGGATTTATCCCAAGGCTCCAAAGGATTCACCTTGGGCAGTGCCAGAGCCCGGCCGTGGCTCCACCCAAGATGGAGCCAAGATGGATCCGAGTCACCAGTTCTCACACTTGCATCACTTTGGCTCCATTTCCATCTTGGCTTCACTGTCCAATCCCAGCTCCAGCTCCTGCACTCCCATCCTCCCACATTCTCTCCTCCATTGCTGCTGCTTGCACTTTTTGGGGCTGAAGCTGCAGCTTCAGGTGTCCTTGGTTGTGGGGCTGGAAAAGGATTGTTTTGTGTGCCTGAGCTGGGAGGAGAACTTGTGACACTTTGTGTGGAGTTCAGAGTCACACACCAATGCACTGCAGAATCTGGAAAATATAAAAACTAAAACTTAAGGTATCAAGTGCTACTGTCACTTTTCTCTCCACGTGGTGCTGAGGGCATCACTAACATATTAAATCTGGCCTCTGTTCAAGACTAAACCCCAGCCCAGCACAGGTAGGTTCAGACATTGAGTTTGTTTCCTGCTCCAACAGACAAGCAGGGGAGAAAGTGGGCTCTGAGCTGAGGAGGAGCTTTGCCAGCTCTGCATGCTGCAGCAGCAGGCTCTGCCTTTGCTGCACCCCCTCCAAATCTGTGAGCTGATAAGAGAGAGGATAAAGGATAAGGGAAGGATAAAGGGAAATGAGCATGGAGGAAAGTGAGGAGAGGGAAAGCAGAGGTGCCCCAGGATGGATGCTCTCCTGTCCCTCTAACGGGGAGCGAGTGCCTTGGAACAGTGATTTGAGAAGGATGGGATTTCTGCACTCACCCTCTCTTCCCTTCTCTGAGGGTGTGTTGGGTGGGGTTTCAGTGCTGGGGGCATGGAGAGCACTGGGATGGCTCTCTGGAGGCACTGGCACTTGTCCTGCAAACCCCAGAGGTCCCAGGGCAGCAGGAGGGAGCTGCTGACACCTGATGGAGTTGGTGGCTCCTGGCTGGGCAGGGTCAAGCTGCCCTGCCAGGGGGAACATCTGCCACCCTCCTGCTGCTTAAACCCACCCCTGACCAGGATGGACTGCAGGAGGGAGGAGAGCAGTGTCAGCTCACATGGGAGAAACCAGATCTTTAGAGGCTGGAATAGGGACACCTGGTGCTGCACACAGGGCTTTGGGACTCTCCATCCCACAGCTCCTGGGCAGCCCAGGCAGGGCAACGTGGGTCACAGGAGTCCCTGCAGATCACCAGACACAGCACAGCAATGTCACTTCCAGGTGGCACTGAGCATCTGTGCACAGCCCCAGCCTGCTCACTCCAGTGTGCCCCATGCAGGAACAGCATTAACCTGGGCTGTTCAAGCATCCTCTGCCCCTGCCCAGCTTCCCAGTCCTCAAAAGCTGAATTTCTGCATGATAAAATCCTCAGACATCCAAGTTCTCAGCAGCAAACATAAGCCAAAGTGTGCAGGTTTGGAAGGCAAGGCCAGGTCAGGCCAACGCCCACCTGCACAGAATTTTCATGTGACAAATCCCCCCCAGAGAAAGCCCTGAAGGCAGTGACTGCCCTGTAAGCTCAGGGTGTCAGCCCTGCTCCAAGTCCCTCACTCCTGGTGCAAGGCACAGCAAGAGGAGCAGCCAAGGGGCAGGGAGAGCAGCACAGACACTGCATCATCCCAGCACACAGTACTCTGGGCTTACATCCCTTTGGGGACAGAGCAGAGGCTGTAGGGTTATGTGGAGCAGAACTGGAGCTTTTGCAACTCAGACTATCCCAGAATAAACCAGCAGGAACCAGCCAGGAATCTCCAACCACAGCAGGACTGCCTTTGTGAAACCAAGCATTAGCCCAGCAGTCATTTCTCAGCTGGTTCTTGCTTTGCAGAGCCTTTTACAACAGAAGCAAGAAATTCAGAGCCACAGGTAGGGTGTGAATCCACCCAGGCACGAGGACAGCAGTGGTGCTCACTTAGAGCTGGAAGCCCACAGCAAAAGATCTAGTCCCTGGCAATACCTTCTAGAAACCCATCTCTCATCATCATGGTGTTAAGCAGCCACAGTCAATAACATCCTGGCATCTTGGAGAATATTCATCTGCACCTGGCTTTCTAGTGAGTTAGAAAATTTCTGCCTCACAGGACCCTGGCCATTTTTTGTGCCAGTTCTCCCTTCAATTTCACACTTAATTAAGTCCCCAGATCAAGTCTCAGGATGGATTGCTCTCTAGACCAGCAGCCAGAATTGATGTCATGTCTAACTGATGGGACCTGAGGACCAGAAAAAAAAAAAAAAAAAAAAAGAGAGAGCAGGAGTGATAATAAGAGAGGGAGAACAAGAAAGCTGATTTTATTCCAGGGTTAAAAGCTTAATCTTCTACTAAAATGGCATCACATGAGAGGAAAAGAGTCTCTTATCCATGTGATGCTGCTGACCCAGGCTTGGTTTAGAAGCTGTAATATCACTCCAAGAGAAAATTATGTCGGCAAGTAAGTATTCTTCAGAGACAGCTAAAAGGAAGCAGCAGTGAGAGAGAAGACAGCCTGGGATGGGAAAGGGGGCTGAGCAGTGCTCCTCTGTGGAGGAGACATGCTGAAGCTCTGATGAGGAGCAGTGAAAAACCAGACAGAGGTAATGGGAAAGCCTACAAGGGCTCAGTGTGATGAAGTGCTCAAAAGCTTGGGTGTTTCCTCTGAACTTTCTCCAAACTCCCCAATTTAGGCTGAAAACCTCATCAGCCAAACCCTTCTCAGGAGATTTCTGGAAGTTCCTGTTCTTTTTGGAAGCATCACAAGATTTTTATTGCTGCACTTGGCATTGCAGCTTGCAGTATGGTCAAACCCAGGGAGGCTGAAGCAATGGAGAAGCAGAGCTGGCACTTTTGGGTGCTGTGAAGGACTGAACCCAGGCCATCAGCCCAGGTCAGTCTTATTCTGGGCACACACAAGCAGCTCTTCATGACAAGCAGACTGCATCCTCTCTTTAGAGGGATTCAAACAAACATGAGGCACATTGCAGTGTATCTCAGAGACCCTGGCAGGCTGCTGAGGAAACAAGAGAGGGCTGCAGGGGTTTCCACAGCTCTCTGTGGTCCTGTGTACAATGCTGTACCCATGCACTGCCTGTCTGGCACAATTAAAAACCAGGTCATTGACCATATTCAAGTTTGCTGAACAAATTACCACAGCAGCTGACTGAACAACTCACAACCCCTTTCTCCAATTCATTATTGACTCAACTCCCCACCAGCACACCAGATAACCTGTGATAACACATGCTAGGTGCTGCAGACCCTACTCACCATCCCTCACACATCACCTGCTTTTCCTTCACATTTTCTTCATCTACTGAAATGTCACAAGAGGGAATTTAGAATTCTTTGGCCCAAACATTTTGCTGATTGAAGCACATTCCTGGCCTCAAAGTAAGGCTACAGACTCTGGTACTAACCACCTGTCCAGAAAAGTGAAAAAGTCTTATTCATTAAAAGTAATTAGGTGGATTTAAGCTGGCCACTTGCCCCACAGCAATAAAGGGGCTTTCAGTTTGGTATTTCTGAATTAACAAGCAGAGAAAGAGAGACCCATTAGAAACAGTTAATGATAAATGTGGTCCTTCCAACAGGTTTTGCTATCAAGCCTCTGCAGAGGCATCTTTACTACCTGGTCCCATTTTTAGCCACAGAGAGGTGATACCTCAGCATCCATGGAAGGTTAAGCCATGACCTTACCAAGGTGCCCACCATGAAATTCACCTTCCATCCTGAAACTCCCAGAAATCTGCAGGTGCCAGGCTGAGCAGATTTCCAATACAGGAACACTGCAAAGTGTTAACAGCAAAGTAACTAAATTCAACCCAGAAAAAATCACAGTATCTGGCAGGGCTGGGAAAAGCCATGAAAACTCACCCATAATTCCCTCAGGAATTACAGGTTTGTTTTCTTGGTTTTGAAACAGCTACAGTGACAAATTTAATGCCTCAAGCATGTTTGTCATAATCCACTTGTTCAATGCAAATTCTGTTAATTCCAGGGAATTTTATTCCATTCTTCCCCAAACCAAGGTGAAGGATGGGATGGACTGAAGTGGCCAGAATGGTGTGGCTGGTCAGGGTTATCCAGATCTGCCTGCTCCTAGAGGAAGGGGGAAGCTGCCCTGCAAGCCATCACCTTTTTCCTGCCATTTACATTTTGTGGGAGCAATTTTGGATTGAGCCTTGAGCAATGATTCTCTCCATTCTGCTCACTCTTTTGTCTCCTTGGACACACTGGCAGATTTGCTTCAAGCTAAAGCAGGAATCTAGCAGGGTATGGAGCAGCAGTTAGTGCAGGGGGATGGAAATCAGCAGTGTGTCACTGTTTTTAATTGTTCCTGCTGTCAGAAAACAGAGTATAGTAGCTCATGTTATTTCCTGCACAAAATCCTATTCATTGCCTGCATGGGACCCATCCCCTGGCAAAGCAAAGACTTTCCAAAATTCTATGTTAGATTGAAATAAGCATCCACTAGACTCTGCCTTGTGCCTCCTGCCTGCATGGAAAGGTTTCACTCAGCCTCTGTGCCCTGTGCTCCTATCAGGGGTTCACACCTCATATCAACCTGCACACAGAAAAAGAACATCTTTAAGACCCCAAATATGGTTTTTTATTGTTTTTAGACTGTAAAACTTTGCACTGCCATAACAATGCTGACCACAAGAGCAGCTACTTCACACTCCAATTTGTACATCACATTTTCAATGTAAATCACTGCAAGGACACCAACCTACATCCTTGGGTACCTCATCCCCCCCTCTCCTTACAAACCTAAATTTAAGAACAGATAAATAAGTCTTTTGACATTTTCTGCAAAACTTGGACTCAGTGCAGGAACCTAAACTCTGTAGTGACAGAATTGCCCCAGCTATGACAAGATGGGCTTTAATCCTCCCTGGTGCAGAAATGGACAGAACAGACCTCCCCAAACTCCACAGACACAGGGGGAGAGGAAATGTGCCTCAACAGGCAGCACTGGAGGCAGAAATCTCTGCTGAACCTAAACCTGAGCAGATTACAGGGGTCACATTGGGTATATTATTCCAGTTGGTATTTTGAGAACTGAAAATCTGAGAAGAACAAAGTATACCCACCAGAATCAATCACAGCCATAAATCCAAGTATTTGAACTTATAACTTTATTGTGTGTTCATAAATCAAGCAGGGAGAAGTAAAATCTTTGAAGATTTTCAGAGAAAATGTTATTATGAGTTTAGAAAAAAAAAATAGAGAGCAAATTTCGTGGCTAGAGTTGCACTTTTTGAACATAGACTGAATGTGAATGATGGCAGCAATTTTTTAGTCTTTATTATTTTTCACAGAAAATAGTCATTTCACAGAACACAGAAGGAGAACACAGAAGATGAATTCTGAGCCCTGAGGAATGAAGAACCATGGAATGGTTAGAAGGAGGATTCTCCTTAGCACAGTCTGGGAAATGGTCACATCCAGCCTGACACCCACAGGGAGATGCTTGTCCTTGAATTTCTGGGGAGGCACCTCCTGTTCTCCACCCAGAGCCTCATTCCCTGCAGATGGCAACAAAGCTAACATGGAAATTGATTCCATATTTCAAAATACATTCACTTCTCTCCAGCAAGAAAAGACAACATCCTGAGGTTTGCTCCAACACCTTGAGAGAAGTGATTCAATTCCCTATATTTTCATGCTAATAGACTTTTTTTGCTTCAAAAACGTCAATCTATTTAAAAGGTCACTTTCATTTTAAAAAATTCTTCATGAAGGGTTTCAGAGTACCTTTGACACTGGATTACATCATGCTTCCTCTGACACCTGAGTCACAAAATGCTCAGAGCAGGATTTCCAAGGCTTCCTTTTATTTTGTGTTCCCATGAATTCTGCTCCCAGCACAATCAACAGGATTGCTGCCACAGGATTGAACAGGAGAGGGGCTGGCAAATTCTGAACATATTTGAAGGGCCAGATCTCAAAGTTAACATTTTCCAGTCCAGAAAACAGCACTTTGGTTATCAATATGTCAAATATGAGGCTCATTATGAACGAAACAGAATGGTAACAGGCCAAAAGAAAACAATAGTAGTAGTAGTAGTAGTAGTAGTAGTAGTAGTAGTAATAATAATAATAATAATAATACATACATACATACATACATACATACATACAGTCTATGGCAGCTCACTGTGATGGATTTGAGGTGGTTTAAGTGCCAGTTTAGTGAATCAAGAATTAAAGAAGTGTCACTGAGTATCTCCATAATAATAATAATAATAATAATAATAATAATAATAATAATAATAATAGTGCCAGCCTACAGCCTATGGCAGCTCACTGTGATGGATTTGAGGTGGTTTAAGGTGCCAGTTTAGTGAATCAAGAATCAAAGCAGTGTCACTGAGTATCTCCAGGAGGGTGGAAAGGATGCCATGAGGCTCTTACTGTCCTTCCTGCACCCCAAAGCAGGACCAGCCCTGCCCATGTCCCTGCTCCACCTTTCCCAAGCAGCTCTAAACCAATTTCAGCTGCTCCAAACCCCTCCAGAGCTCTGCTGCCTCCATGGCTGCACACTCCTCTCCTCCCAGCCACAGCCCCTCCTGTAATGCAAACCTGGGGCAGCACAGTCCAGAAGTTCCCCCAATCCTCTTCCCAGCAGCTTTTGCACTCACAAAGCCTCCTTCTCCTGTCCCCTCACCCCAAATTAAAACACCAGAATTTCTCCTCTTTACAGGTCACACTTTCCCAGTCTGTAAGTACTCACCTGCAGACTCTCCTGGAGGATTCTGAATCCTTGACTCCATCCCTCCAGTGTCCAAAGCCAACAAACTCCTCATCTCCCCTGATTTTCAGAGTCCAGCCCAACCTCTCAGCTCAAATCTCAGCACAACCATTCTCACAGCAAGCCCACAGCTTTCTCCTCCAGCTTTGATCACAACATCACATCTACCCTTCGACCTGTTTCAAGGAAGGGATTGCTTAGAGCAGTGCCTGCAGTTTCACAATTGTCACCTCTACAATAGCAGGGACATTTCTGATGCAGTCTAGACATGGTTCCATAAAAGTTGTGGCCAGCACAAAACCAGCCTGGGTCAGTGCTCCTGCAGCCTAAAGCCCAGTGCTGCTCCTGGAGTGGGAGATTCTTTCAGAGCAGTGTTAAGGTTTAGGACTCATAACTGAAGTGCTCTAATCCTTCCCAGTGGAGGCCAATGGTGCATGTAAGAGTGTTAAGCTTGAGATATGTTAAATCCTAAACATTTCCAAGCTGCAAGCAGAAATAGATCACAATCAAAGCCTGCAATTCAAAGATGCTTAAGAGAATGAGCTCAAACCCAGGCTCTGATTTTGGGAGAGCTCTTCTCCAGACACTGTGTGTGCCAGATCTGGGTGAAGATATTAAAAAGCTGTTTCAGTCCTTATCTTTAGCCCATCTGAAGATCAAAGAGAATTGGAAACAAAAGCATTCCAAGGCATTTGTAATGAGTTTCTCCTATTATTCCACACGCTTGAGATTCTTTTTTTTTTTTTTTTTTTTTTTTGGGGAGGGGGGAAGGAAGGCAATTTTGGCAGCCTGTTAAGAAGCGAGGATGGAAACACATCTTAACACATTTTACTACTAATTTTCTTCCCTCTTCTCCTATTTTTCCTCAATAAAACCACTGAAGAGATCCATGAAATTACAGGAGATACAAATCCTTTATCCACAGTTTGCAGGTGTTGACATGCAAGACCCTTAATATGTAAATAAATTGGGCTTTTTTTTTTTTCTCTTGCCAAACCAGCATTGGTCAGCAGATAAACAGCAACAATGCAGCCTGTGGGATGGCCCAAATAATTAATTCCTATAACCAGGAATCCTCTTGAAGCATTTCTTCAAGTCTAACTCTGATGGGGAGAGTGCTCCAAGTGAAACAGTGACAGGACTGAGAAGGAAATTCAGCTCTAAATCAGCTGCTGCTTTGAAATTCATACCTCTTGCCCATGAATTAGTGTTGAGGCAGATGATGAGGGATGAAGTAAGGAATGAATGAGTGAAAGAGAGCAGAAAGAGAGAGAAAGAAGCACAGAGATTCTCCAGAGGCTTTTGAGAATCGTGCACAGAAACCATCTCCTTCTGAAAGGAGGCGTTTTGCCAAAAAAATAAAAAAAGACCCTGATCCCTAGAAATGTTCCTGTCTGCTGGCTCCTAGAGATAAGGCAGTGATATTTCACAGTCTGACACTAATCATATTTGGGCATACTAAGTAAGGATGGTCCAGGGGCTTTCTTTGCAGCATGCATATTCCAAGTTCAAAGCAAAAGCTCGTTACTGTGCCTAAAAAATCCTCTTAACTCAGAAACACGAGGAAAAAAGGGAAGAGAAAAAAGAAAGTGAGGGAGGTGCTTGGAGGGGGGGAGGAGAAGTGTCCTTATCTTTGTATTGTTGTCTCTAGCCAGCCCCATCAGTGATGTCTGCTGCAATATTTGATCATGGGGGGAGGATGCTCCCCTCTTTCCGCCCCTCCATCCATGAAAATGTAGCAGGGGGCTTAGTAATGAAATATTTCATGGCTGAGATTTACACATCCCAGTCTTCACTCCATCTCAAGGCAGAACAGCAACAGCACCATGGAGCCAGTTCCTGGGGTGAAATCAGTGGAATTTTCCCCACTGGAGACCCAGCTGGCCCTGTTTGCTCCTGCAGCAGGAAATTGCTCACCTGGCTCAGCTGCTCCCTGTGAGCAGAGGTCACTGTCTGCCTCCCTGCTCTGGGCTCCTCATTCCAGCCAAACCCACCAGAAAACAACAAATCCTTCACTAAAGCTGTGCTATGAGCTGGAGCCCACAGCACAGCTAACCACAGGAAGAGAAGAGAGAAGAGAGAAGAGAGAAGAGAGAAGAGAGAAGAGAGAAGAGAGAAGAGAGAAGAGAGAAGAGAGAAGAGAAGAGAAGAGAAGAGAAGAGAAGAGATTTGTTCCACAATTGACAATTTCCAGTATTTTTTATTCTTCCCTGAAAGCCAAAATAAAACCCAGACTGCTGCTCATAGCATGAGCATGGAGCTATCACAAGACAGTGGCTTGCCAGAAGTATTTCTCATCCCTCCCAAGCTCTTGTGAACACCTCAGACTAAGTCCTGCAGACTGATCCAATTGTGAAATATCTCTGGTCAACCTGGAATCGTTCAAAGAACCTCTTGGTTTCACTGAGACTAAACAGCTACAACTGACCTTTTCAGGAGCAGCATCCCTGCTCTGGAGTTGCCAAACAGGGGATTATTAAAGAGAAGAAAACTGATTAAGATTTAGCCAAGCACAAACCCCACTGGTCCCTGAGGAGCTGTACAGGGGAATGGTGGGAGATGGATTAATTTTTTTATTTCAATTACTATCTTGGAGGCATTCACATGACAGCACTATTGCAGTGTCTGCAGAAGAAGCAGAGTTTGTTTCCACATGCTAAACTTCGTGGGGGTTTCTCCTGAGCTGGCTCTGCTCACCAGGGCACATTTGTGCCTCAGCCTCCACCCCACTCCTCAGTGAAATGACTTGGACACGAGCAAACAAACATCAGGATTTGAAATATTCCCTGCTCACACCGAGGCTAATCCAGCAGCACAACATCCTCCCTGGAGCCCACACTGCCCATTCCATAAATCTGGGTGTGACTGAAGCACTCTGAAAGGTACAACTTACATTTTTTTCCCAATGGGGAGCACACCCCTCCCTCCAGGCTAATTAAATTGTGCCTTGCCACTCACATGCTGATCCCTCTCATTCCAAAGGTCAGCGTTGCTTACACCAGCTCCCCCCACTCCAAAGACCTCAGGAGCTGGAAATGTTCAGGTTAGGGATGAACACAGTTTTGTGTGTTTGCTTCCCAGAGAAAAAGCCCTGTGCTTAACCATCCTGAAATAAAATCACCTTCTAGAGTCCTGTTCCTCTACACAATTCCTGCCCTCAGCTGCCTGCTGGCCAGTCCAGAGGCTGTAGGGGCAACAGGAGCATTCCTAAACCCAGTGGGGAATTTCACATGGCCACATCCCAGGGGCTACCAGTGGCCCCTCAGAAAACACTGCTGCTGTTTCTTCCTGTTTAAAACAGCAGGAGGTTAACTCCCTAGCAAGGCAAGGCTGGACACAGCCACTGCTGAGCCCTGGGGCTGCACCACAGCTGGCCCTGGGCTGTCCCTGCTCCTTGTCTCCTCCTGTCCATGCAGAGAACGTGCCCTGCCCCACAGTGAGCTGGGAGCACTCCCCAGCTCCCTTAGAACTCTGACCATCAGCTGGAAAACCAGTTTGAGTGGAGCCCAGCCTTCCAGGCACACGGAATGCAAGGAATGGTGTTCAGAGGGATTCCGTGCTCCTGGCAAGCAGTGAGGTTTGATAGCTCAGACAGGCATTGCCTTCACACACCCTGCACTTTGTTTGGGCAGGCAGCACCCCCAGCCCCTGCAGTGGGAAGGTTTCAGGGATAAGCCATGTGCCACACAATTAGGATTCCATTTCTGCTTATTGTTCCTGCAATTTGGAATGGTCTTTTGGAAGTTTGCAGGATTTCTCTGTCTCTCCAGGCAAGACTGGATGTTCAGTAGTAAACATCCCAGAGGGGAGAAGAAAGCCTTAAATCTGAGTAGAATGGATACAAGCTTCCCTCTAGTTTAAGCAGGGAAATTTTAGAATTAAGCTATCCATTACTGTAACAGAGTTCCACACAAAGGCAATTCACAGGGCTCAGATCCTCTCAAAAATGGGACACAGGCTTTTTGTTCAGACTCTCTGGTCATTTTGGATTGAGTGTTTCTCTCTAATGCAACAGGACCCATGTGGTTAGTAAATATAACCAGTTGTACCAATACAGTGCATGTATTTTATGGGATGTCAGAGGAACAGGTCTTTTTCAGAAAGCTGTTCCAGTGACTCTTATTTGAGCAGAGACTTCAGGAACCCACAGCCAGCATCCCCTGACACCACCAAGGCACCTGCATGACTGACTGCTCCACACCAGTGAAACTTCCTGAAACACAGGCAAATACACGAGCCCTGAGTGGACCTGATCCCAACACTGCTCTGCAGCTGATCTTCCTCTTAATCCAGGGGTCTAGCTGGAACCAATGCCTCTGCTCTCCAGCTGGGGATGCACCAGTTTCCCACCTCACTGCTGAAAACTGTGTCTCATTTCCTGGAGACACATGGCCAACATGTATATTCTGTGCCCCAAAAGGGGAAATGTCCCTTTTTAAAGGGATGTCTGCAGTAGCAGAAGCAGCAGCCTGGAAGTGTCACCTCCTCAAAAAGGGTATCTGTGCATCCCAAGCATCCCACATCCCCCTTCTGGAGTTATCCCCACCACACTGAGACATCCAATCCATCCCCACCTCTTCTTCCTCCCCTTCAGCAGCCAAAGGCTGGAAAGGTACAAATCTTGCAATGGATGGATTGACACAATCAGAAATAATTTAATTCATGATTAATCTGCAGCTAATGACTGCAGGTTCTCTCCAGCTCTTGGTCCCCTTCCAATTTTTCCCCAGTAAATCGCCAGTTTGCAGTTGGAGCTCTTCACAGTAGATTAGTTAACATTGTGTTTTTATTAAAGCTGAAGTTAATATCCTTGTTCTCTGAAGGAGACCACTGGGCTTGTTGGAATTATTTTTTCCCCTTCAGATTTTTACTAAGAACCTTCTCTGCTGAGTTAAAAACTGAGCCTGCAGACCCCCAGCTGAAAGCTTAAGGGAGCCCCAAACAGTTACCTCTTAAATGATTATTTACATTGGAATATAAAAATCAGTCTGTTGGATCAGAGCAGGGGTTTGTCTACCCAGTATCCTGTCTCTGATGGTGCCCAGCTGCTCTACAGCAGGGCTGGTCATCAATTTTATGGCAAAGCTTTACTGATAGATATTTTTTTTTTAAGTATATAACATTTTTCACCCAAAAAAAGGAAGCTACTGCCTTCAGAAATTGTGATTTCACAACAACAAAAAAACAATAATAGAGCTCTTTAACATGAAGGATTCTGTAATTTGGACATTAAGTTTTCCATTTCCAAAGATAACTGCTTTTCAGTGAAGAGTCAGAATTTTCTGAAAAAAAGATGATCTATGAAATTATGCCCATATTCATCAGTATTTTCCATTGAAACAGCTCCATCTTATAAAATAATGAAAATTTTCTTTTCAAAATATTTTCAGCTCTGACCTAAAGAAATCCTTGCAAAGTGTCAGAGAGAAAGTTATAGTACAAGTTCCTCCATGGAACTAAATCCCACAAAGCCACCAAAGGCACCAAATAATAATGTTTTCTGAGTATTGATTTTTTTCTAAACTGGCTTAAAGATACCACAGGACCCAAATGGCCTTGGGACAGACAGACAGACAGACAAAGGGGGTTAACACCTTAACTTTCTCCTGGATGGACTCTGAATGGTGCCAGGAGCATCCTTCTGTCCTGGGAAACTGCCCAAGGAAAAGAATTCATGAACATTCAGAGTCCATCCAGGAGAAGCAGCAATTAGCCACACACATAGAAAAAGGAAAAGGATTCCTTGGAGCAAAGAGAGCAGAGCCATTATCATCTGGAGAGATTTAGGAGACAGCTCTAAATCCCTCAGGAACCATATATCCAAGTTCATCTCTTCAATCAGAAGAGACAGAAATTGCCTTTAAAACACCAATTAATGCTGAACTGTCCAATAAGCGTGAGATGAGGTTTGAAGGAAATGTCCCATTTCTCTGGACTCTGTGAAAGGCAGAGAAGCTGCCCCAGCACACCAGAATATTTCTGAGTGTGCAGAATCACAGGTGTGCAGGGAGCAGGGTTTGCCAAAAGGTGGTAAAAAATCTCTCACTGAGACAGGCTGTACAAGAGAAAATAGCTTTTTCCACTCTTGAGTCCATTTTCACAGAACTTCTTCCAGCTTAATGAAAATAACTGAGGGAAATGGATGAGTTCTACAAATTCTTAAATATTTGTGGGATTTTCTTTTCCTCTGGTATTGACTCTGTGAGACACTGGAACCTGAAATATATTTGTTCAGCAGCTAAAATTGCAGAAATTGCAGTTTCACAGAATTTACACACAAGAAAAGTGTACAGCGACAACCACAACCACAGCCAGAATCCAGAGAATCCAGAATCCCAGAGCAGCTGTGGCTGCCCCTGGATCCCTGGCAGTGCCCAGGGCCAGGCTGGACACTGGGGCTGGAGCAGCTGGGACAGGGAAAGGTGTCCCTGCCATGGAGGGGTGGGACAAGAAGGGCTTTAAGAGCCCTCCCAGCCCAGCCCAGCCCAGCCCAGCCCAGCCTAGCCCAACCAAACCCAGCTCAGCCCAACCAAGCCCAACCCAGTCCAGTCCAGCCCAGCCCAACCCAGCCCAGCCCAGCCCAACCCAGCCCAACCCAGCCCAGCCCAGCCCAACCCAGCCCAGCCCAACCCATCCCAACCCAGTCCAGCCCAGCCCAACCAAGCCCAGCCCAGCCCAGCCCAACCAAGCCCAACCCAACCCAGCCCAGCCCAGCCCAACCCAGCCCAACCCAGCCCAGCCCAACCCAGCCCAGCCCAGCCCAGCCCAGCCCAGCTCAGCCCAGCCCAACCCAGCCCAGCCCAACACAACCCAACCCAGCCCAACCCAGCCCAACCAACCCAGCCCAGCCCATTCCATGATTCCTTGGCTCTGTTTCCAGACCAGGCTGGCCTCAGCTCCCAGACTTGCTCTCTCCTGAGCTGCCCACAGCCCCAGGATGCAGGAGCAACCCCAGGAATTGGGGTTTGTGCTGCTGTTTCCTCCTCTGAGCCATGGAGGAAATGACCCACAGCACTCACCCAGCCCCAGGATCTGCCTCTCTCCCACTTGCCTCCTGTGCACTGTGGTTTTTAATTAACCTTGGGACAGCAAAGGCTCTCCTTTTCTTCCATTTTGCCAAACACAGCCATATTTTACAGGGATGGTGACAAGCTAATTAACTTAATTCTTATGACACCTCTCCAAGATGAGGCTAGGGTTGGCTAGCTCTGCAATGCAGTGTTGGGCTAATTAAAAAATAATTACTACTTCACCAAGGACAAGAACAAGAAGTTAATTAAAAGAATGAGGTGTAGCCTTAATGAAACTCATCAGATTGTATTCATTCAGATGTCCCACAGCCAAATCCCTCCCATTAGAAAATAAATCCACTCTGCCTCCTTCACAAGTGTTTGCAAATGGGCTCCTCTCTCCCCCTCCTCCCGTGCACCTTACCCTGGCAGAAAGAATATGAATTATTTCAGCAAGAGTAAACTCAGGCTGAGATTACACACACCCTTGAGGGCTCTAAATACTATCTGGGGTTGTTTGCACTACCTCAAAAACCACGTGCTGCAGAGGGACTGGACCACTCATTACCAAAAATCCTGGGGGTGATAAGGGAACCCCTCACTGCCACAGCCAGGGCTTGCAGCCACCACCTTCAGACACTGGGAGAAGGAGGCAGAAGGGATCTCCAGGGAAAAATGAGTTTTTCCCTGAGTAAAATCGACCCATGCTGTGATTCACTGCTCATGCCCCATCCCTGGGCAGGCTGGTGCAGTAACCAAGCAGCATTAGCTGGGGTGGAACCTGCTCAGGAGCTGTTTGCTGATTCACATGGACTTAAGCCCTTCACAAGTTTAGCTCAAATGAACCTCTAATGTTTCTATCAAGGGAAAACCTGAAATTAATCTTCTAACAGTAATTCACTTCTACATGAGAGGCAGCTGTCCCCAAGCTGAACTAAATTTTTCAGAAGCAACATCATTCTCCTAGATATATTTTTAAAACCATAATATTTAGTCAGGAGTTGGCAAGATTTTTATTTTTTAGTCATTATTTTTTAAAATAAAAAACAGTGAGAATCAAACCAAAACAAAAAAGGGCTTCCTTGTATTTTGGTGCCATTACTAACACAGAAATAAATTTTGCAAATCACAAGCCACATCCCTGTTTGTACACAAAGGCAGTGTCCCTTCATGCATTCCTTGTCTTAGACAAACACCAGCTTATCTCCTTTCTGGCAAGGAAACTACAGAGCCATCTCCTCCAGCATGGGAATGGTCCAAGGGATGCTCAGATTTCCCAGCACCTGGCACACCCACCTAGAAAAGGACTGGTCAAGGCTGGGGACACACAGTTTTGTGAGGGATCCCAAGATTTGCTGGACACAGCAGCAGGTCTGCTCAAACAGCATTTTAAGAGTTTTCTGGGCTGAGAAAATTCAGAGTTTGGAAGTGATGGGAGTGTAACATAACATTCTTTGGCTGATCCTTGTGATGGCATGGGAGGTGGCAGCACAAGTGGCCTTACACATCTGAAAGAAAATCCAAGGGAAAAAATGGAGAGAGAAATAAAAAGTGCAAACAAGTCAATATTTCCTGGTCCTGACATTACACACCAATTAACAGCAGCAGCACTGGACTGTGAGCAGACCCACAACCCTGAGCAGGTGTCACCTGAACCAGGCCTTTTCCAGAATGGATCCAGTAGTCCTCCAGTAAAAAAGAGAAGAAGACAAACACCAGAGCTGCCATGCTCCTTATTGAGGAAACAGCAGGACCTTTGTCCTGGTTTCAAGAACAGGTGTCTGCTAAGAAAGGCAGAAGCTTCTCTTTGAAATGGGAAATGTAAACCCCTCCCTCTGAATTACTATTATAATTTTGAAATTAAGGGGCTCTCAGGCAAAGATATGGGAATTAGGAATAACAGTTCTTTACTAGGAAAATTAAAATAGAAATACAGTATTACAAAGAACAATCCCAAACCCTGCCAGAGTCAGAATCCAAGCTGACACCCGTCAGTCAGTCAGGGTGTTGGCACAGTCCCATTCAATGGTGGCTGCATCCTCCTGCAGGGGCAGATGTGGTTCAGCTGGAGCAGTGCTCCTGGAGAAGGTGCAGTTTCCTCTGAAGCTCCAGGGATGATGTGCAAAGGTCTGGTTTTCCTCTGGAATCCAGTGGAAAGAAGGTTCCTTGGTGTCCCAAATCTCAGTTTTTATCTGGGTAGGAAAGGCTTGGCTCCTCCCCTGGCTGGAGCATCTCCCATGGGATGATGGAATTTTATCAGTCATGCCCTGGGACTCACTGGCCATTAACAGGAGATATCTCCTGGAGGGAGGATGGGCTGTGGGAAGATAAAGATGATTGCCCAGCTGGTTTAAAGATGCCCATGAGCAGATAATGTGTGCCAGGAGATCAGGGTCACTGCCCCACCCGGCTGCAGCAGGTGGGACAGAATTCACATTGCTGGTATTGGAACCCAAGACATGATGGCATCACTCCTGCACACCAGATCCCCCAGCTGCAGCAGACCCAGCCTGCCCATGTCCAACCTTTCCCACTTTCAGGTTTAGCAAACACCCCAAGCACTGAAGCCCTCAGCAGGAGCAGGGGTAGCCTGACCCAGAGCCCAGCAGGTTCCTTCACCACCATCACTGTACCACCCTCAAACACTGAGGGCAAGGTTCCCATGGGCCCAACAAATCAGTGAGGCAGAAACCACCTGCTCAGAAACACAAGAGGCCACACCAGGGAAGCAGCAGCTTTGCAGGGAGCTGGAAATGCCAGGTCACTGCTGATAGACCAGTTACAGCAGGGTGGTGCAGAAACAGTAAAGGATCAGCTCCTCCAGGAAAGGGCTCACCCCAGCAGCCACCACACCTCATAGATCAGCTCAGAACCTACAGAAACAGATAATGAATTTTGCTCTGTGGCAGGATCACAGGCCTTTAAGTGTCAGCTCCATCTTCAGTGCCTGGCTTGGAGCAAACGTGGCAATGCTTAGAAGTGTGCTCAGGAGACAGCAGGGAGTTAATTTTCAGAGACACAGAAGGAAGGCAAAAAAGAGAAGTGATAGATACACAGGAAGTCAGTATGATAAAGCAAGTTTTACAACACTGTCTTTACATTATCCAGTGTGTATACATGAGAATGTAAAGTCTACATCACTAGTTAATAAATTTCTTTGCCTGGGACTCTTGTTGGCCTCTTTTGCTGACAGTGCCAAGGCTGGCAGCACATGGGAAAACAAACTCCTCTTCCATCAAGCTGCTCTGCTTGTGCTATCTTAGAGGTTCCCTGGTGCTGGGAAAAAGCTGATATTACACTCAGGTGTCCTGCATTACACCTGGGCAGCACAAACCTCAAAGGCATGGAAAAATGTTTTGCCCAATGCATAAAAAAAGTCTCCAGAATACTTCCCCCTCGGCAGTGGACATACTAGATGAGGGAAAATTCAGAGTTTCATGTTTAAAACTGACAACAAAAAATAAAAATCAGCAAGGAGTTTGTGTCAGTCTGGCTTGTGGAAGTTTAGCAGCCTGTTCTTTCAGTGCTTGTGACTGGCATTTCAGCAGGATGCATCTCCATCTATTTTTGATGCTTGGATCAAAGGGCTCCTGAAACTGCAACTGTCAAAGAAGATTTTATAAAAGACTTTTAAAATCCCTGGTCAGTGTCCTTCCCCAGCTGGGGCTGGTTATCAGGTAATACTGTTCAGAAAGCTTGTTGCACTTGTGCCTTTTATTGGTTTTTGCAGTGATTAATTCTCAACAGGCCAATTAGAGGCAGCCTTCATTTCCTGGCATATAGAGGTTATTCTTCTAAGTAGGCTGGACTGCACCTCAGTGAAGCTGGAATTGCCACCCTGCAGGGACATCAAGGCCCTAAAAGGCACCTCTCAGTCACAGAATTAGAAATTTAAAGTGGCAAGAAGAAAACCAGTGATGCTCTTGCCGAGGAAATCTTTCACACTCTGTGTTTCAGTGGTGTTTAACATCTCCTGAAATGCCTCCACTGGACTTGTATGACCTTCTACAGCAAATCTGAGATCCTGAAGGCTATTCAGGGTCTTTCCTCTAAGTCTTTTCTGTCTTTCATTCTTTCCTCTAAGGCTGTCTTTCCTCTAAATCTTTCCTTCTTTATTTCCCCACAGAATTTTTTTCTCACCAGTCAGCTGCTTGAATGCCTGATGCTTTTTTACATCTTCCAGCTTCCTTTTATTTTTGATCACCAGCATCCACATCCTTGTTGTGACATCTTCTGCCACGAGCTCTGCATGTTGATCAAGTGTCCCAAAACATAATGTTGCCCTTCATACTTAATTATTATGACCCACTGGAACATTTGTGTGAAATGCTTTGAAGCTGTATTGTTAAAATTCATAGTAAAAAATTTTGTGAATGGTTCAAATTCTTGTGAAAGTCGAGTGCTGTCACCTTGAAGGTGGTTCTGAGAAGGGAAAAGAGGTGAAGGAGGATTTTCTCCATGGTCCAAGTGGGTTTTGCCTCAGAGTATCAGATGTTTTTAACTGTACTGTGAGAGAAATTCTAAAGCAACACAGTGCAACCAACAGTCCCATCACACAGGCACCTCACAGTCCTTAAGCTTCAGAAAATAAGGAGGCTCCAAGCTGAGATTCTTTTTAAAAAATTGTTAGGAAGTTAGGCATTTAAATTTTCTTTGCAACCTTCAGTAACATCAGTACTTTCCTACCAATTTAAATGGAAATGTGCCTGTAACTAATTAAAGGTGGATTATACATTCTGCTAGACAGAAAGACTTAGCTTTGTGCAAAAGTAGATTTGCAGTTATGTGGCATTGCCAAATTTCCTGCCCTTGTGCAGAGTCTTCTCTGACTTTTTCAGTATTTTCCATCAGGAAAGGTGTTTTCCCAGAGCACCAGCCACATCTTCTTCCTTCTCCCACTACATTTTTGCTCCTTGTTCACTTACACTTACACAGTTTATTTATGTGCATGGTTTTGTACAGTCTTATAGAAAATAAAGACATAACACTAGAAATCAGCAGAGATTTTCTCTTTTCTCTCTCTCTCTTTTTCCTTTTCTAGCATGCCTTTGCACTTTTCACGTTTCCTCTCTCCCATTCTTCCTCCTCCCTTGTGATCTCCCCAAATCCCTTAATTCAGAGTAGAGGAAACACAGTTCAATGGAGCCCTCTCTCGGCCTCATGTGGCAACTTAGCTCTGCAAAAATCAGATTTTTTTATGAATGAATTCAAGATCAGTTGCATAACTTGAATTTGCTGGGGAGCACAGCTCCTGTGGTGTTGCTAATGTTGCTGCTGTTCTGTGGGTGTGATTTAAACAGCTCTATTTTATGTGTTTGTGTCTGCAAGCTGGAGCCTGGGTGCAGAGAGATGTGCATGGACCAGCTTGAATCCAAGAAATTAATGACAGCAAAACTCTGTGAATTTCCTCTTCAAAAGACAGCAAAATTTAAATATCTATCCTAACCATCTTTTACTGCAACAAAAGGGTGGTCTGAGGACAAGTAGGTCAGCAAAACTGAGAAAACAGCTGAGAAGATAATTCATGTCTCTGCCTTCACCTTTTTAGCTCAAAACTGTGAGTAATCCAAGGCTGCTGTCATCACTTGGCTGCTCCAGAATGAGAGGGACAGGCTGTGGATGTGTGTGCCTGGAGCTGAGCACAGCCTTTCCCCCAGCACTCCTGGAGAGCCTGGCTGCTCTGGGGTGGATGGCTCTAAACTGGGGAAAATCTGCCTGGCCAGCCCCAGAGGGTGGGGTGAGGGCACTTAGATCCAGTTGGTGGCTGGTTTGAAGAAACTGTGGTCTTCAGAGTCCAGAGGGACACCATGTGCAACTTCCTGCTGAAATCACTGAGCAACAGATGAACAATCTCACTGATTTATTTCATTACAGAAGGGAATCTACTCAGATGTAATATAATATTGATATTATCCCATCAGTGCCCAGCCTAGGCTTTCTGGACCTGCAGTGGAATCGTGCTCTGTGGCAATCCTGCTTCCTTCCTGCCTGTCCAGAGCTTTCCCTGAAGGATAAAATTACATATTCAAGCCACCTGACTTCCATACAAACACTGTCTGCTTCTTACCACTTCTGTATTCCCCAACAAATGGCTTCTCCCTGGAAGGGAGCAGATCTGTAAAAGCAGATTTGCAGCTGTCTGTGCACACACCCTCACAGGCACATCCTTTAGATCCACCCCTGAAGCATTCTAGGCCAGGCTGGATGGAGCTCTGGATGGTTTTTATGTCCCTTCCTACTCAGACCATTCCACAGCTGTGTGTGGCATGTGAACATGTGTCCAGGGGCACAGACGTGCATGTGCCTGTAGCAAGGTGCACATCACACCCTGTACCAAAGCAGCTCAGCTCAGCCCACCCTCTTCTCCACACGTCCCTCTGAGAAGGTTTTTTGCTAGAGGAAGCACCAGTCTTTGTCACTACTGTTCATTTTGGGCTCCTGCTGATCATTTCTGTTTCTCTGAAAGAGCTTTCACTTCAATAGCTCCAGAAACCAAGGGAAGATGAAACAATGACCTTCATCAAGGTCATTCAGCAGCATCCTCCCAGCTGCTGGCCTGCTGGAACCCAGTTTAGGATGCTGTCAAAGAGCTGGGACCCACAGGGGTCCTAGACTTTCTGAAAGGTTTATCCTCAGATCTTTCTCCATTTCAGGCTGTTCCAGCAGATTTACTGGCTTTGGCAGATCTACCAGAGCTAAATTAGCACAAGCAGAGGTGAAATTATTTACACCCCTGTACCCCACAGACCTGCAGTTTGAGCTGTGTGGCCCTGTGGATAGGGGATTAGGATGTGGGAGTCTCTTCCCCACCCTAAATAAAGATCCCCTCTTGGTCTCATGATGCCTCTACCAAGCACTTGTGGACAGAGCCAACAGCATTTCAGTTTGAGCTCTGTAGGGAAAATCTGCCCCCAGGTATCACTCCCAGAGCAAGGCAAACTCCAGCTTTGCCCTTCTCTTGCCTTTGGGGTGAAGTTCAGAACTGCTCAAGCCTACAAATTACAGAGCCCAAGTGAAGTCACAGCTTCAGATGAGGAATAAAAAGCTCGAGTGCAGACCTCAGTGCAGTTCAAGAAATGAATGTTTTGCTGCTCTTCAAACAGAGTGGCAATGAAGTGAGAAGTCAGCCAAACCTCCTTGGGAAAGCCCAGTGGTGATTATGTGAGGGTGGGAAGGTTGCACATCCCAGTCTGCTGCAGTATTGGGTGGGAAAACTCCCAATTAAACCCAAAATACAGTACCTGAAATCATCAGGGGAGAGAAAATATAGCCAAGAATGCAAGTAGAGGAAATTGATTCTTGTTGCAATCAAGTGTCATCCTTTCTCAACTTCCCTGCTCAAACATGAGTTACAATTTTTAATTCAAGTTCCTAGCAGCCTATAAAATCTCATGGCTCTCATGGCTGGGTTTGTACTGTCCCTTTTGGATTGTCACCAGCAAGAAAAGTCAGTTCAGAGAAGGAAAAGAAAGAATCAAACCTTTCATCCTAAAAAGGAGCATCAAAGCAATTCAACATCAGAACACCAGAGTCTGAGCACCAGCTGTGAGGGGAAGAGATTTCTACCCCATTTTACTCCCTGGCAGCACAAAGGGGATGCTGCATTTGAGGCTATAGGAGAGCCCCAAAAAGGATAATGCAACACAGTTCCTCGTGTAATGGAGAAGAAAGAACTTTATTTAAAGAAACACCGCACTTATAGAGGGTAGTTTGTGCAAAACAGAACAGAAAATGCTCATAGGTCCAAGAAGGCAACACCTCTTTGAAAACATGCTCTGTGCAAATATCACATCTCTCACATCTCCAGCAGGTGTTTGATCATTGTTGTAATTTCTTGTCCCTGAGCAGCCTGAGAAAGAGCTGCTTTCTTGGCTCCCAGCAGGTCCTGACAACAAAGGGGAAAGCTGCTGCTGCTGCTGCTGCCCTGGCCAAGGTCTGTGTCCCTGCCCTGCCCACGAGCAGGGAGCTCTGGGGCTCTGCTCCCAGCAGAACAAACCCTCTGCAGATGGAGCAGCTCTCCACTCTGGCTGGCCATGGGGATTCAGGGTGCAAGGAGGCCTGTACCTCCTTCCTAATCCTCATCAACCTGCGGCTCCTTCACACCCTGAAGAACCATTTGTGCCATTTATAACTGCTGGGGATGGAAATACTTTTATTATCCACCCAGATGTGAAAACTACTGAAGCCCCACTCAGCCTCCTATTAGGTACCAGGCAGGGTCAGGGGACACAGAGCTTTAAGGGGTTAATCCCAAGGTAAATACAAGGGCTTCAGATGAGGGAGTCAACCAAAATCATATTATACATAAAAAAATAATCCCTAAAAAGCTGCTGCAAAGAGGTGAAGCCTCTGCATCCAATTTCAAGGACAAACCCTGCAGACATCACTCCTGTCCCAGTCACTGACCAAAGCCAGGGAGCAATACTGGGGAATAATATTGTGGGTTTTATAATAATTAGCCAGAGAAATAAAAGATTGAGATTGAAGCTTCAGTAGTAGAAATGGGACCCACCTTTGTTGCCTCAGCTCAAGGGTTGATTGTTCCTTCCAAGAAAATGGGGTTGGACCAAAAGCAGCCAAAAATTAAATTCAAATTGCTCTCAAAACTGTTTTCATGTCAATATATTGTAAGCTGCACAACTTCATCTTCCCCCAGAATTTCTTTTTCAAATTTACATTAAAAACATCAAAAATATTTAGAGGATTAAAGCCTGATTTACAGGTTACATGACAGGTGACAAGTAATCTCAGTATTGCTTGGATGGTTCAGGTACAACTTGATTTATTTTAATAGGCATTACAAATGAAAATACCTTTGTAAGCAGTGATTTCCATTCAAATAAAAAGCCATTCATCAACAGCCTGAAAGGTTATTTGGTTCCTTGCCCTGTACATACCTCAAAACACTAATTGGTATTATAGTTGGAGGCAAGATTCAAAACTGAGCAGAGGCAGAAGCTGGGGTTATACAAACTTGGACACAGCCTGCACTTCCCAGGACATCAGAAAAACACCACAAAAATCCTGGAAATTTCATACAATGGGGACCACTTGGCATTTTTCCACTGCAAGGAACATTAAAGGATGTGCCTGGATTTATGGAGCCCTGACAGATGCCCTGAGCTGGAGCCACAGCCATACCCCTGGCTATCACCCCCAATTATTCTCACAGCCCCCTTCTCCCCAGTGTGTTTCAGACCTCCCAACCCTCCCTGGCTCTCCCTGAATTTGGCTTTCCCTGGTCCCTGCTGCTCCTCCACCACCTTTCCAAACCCCTTCTCCCAGGGCTTTCCCCCTGCACCCCAAAGGTTTCCTTGCAGGCTCCCACTAAATGCCAAGTCTTTTCTAAAGTGAAGCTTTTAAGCAATCAGAGGAGCCAATTCACAAGTCCTCACATCCTTCAGTTGTCATTTGTGTCCCTCCCCAGCTGCTGCAGCAAGCAGCCCTTGCTGGTTGTGTTTTATTTTGGCAGTGCTCCTTTAGCAGCCACATTCAGTATCTCTCCACAAAATTGCACTCATTTAATTTCCCATGTGAATCTGTTGACTGTTTGCAGGAGTTCAGAACAGCAGCACTTCTGTGCTCATGAGCACTTGAGAGCATCTGCTGGGAAAGCTGCATCTGAACCCCAGGCCCTTCACTCTTCTAGAGAGCTCAGCTCATACAGAGAGCTCACTTTTTGTTGAAATCTGCCCTAAAAATCTGGAGAAAAGGAGCAGGATTCACCATTGCCAGGGTGCCTGACATGTTACTGCCAGCCCAAGCTAATCCAGAGTCAAGCAGAGCTCGTTCTGTTCCTGACACAATCCCTGATGGGCTCCCTCTGTTTGGGCCATGAAACAGCCCCAGCTCCTCACAGCACAGCTGGGCTCACATCCAGCCCGGGTTTCCAAGCCCCACAGAAATATTTGCATGATCCTGGGTTTTATTATTTTAGCTTAGGCTGCACAGACTGTTCAGTCAGCACCACACATCCCATTTTCAGATCCTATTCAGCAGCACCTGAAACTGGCTCTAGATCAAAACACAAGCCAAGCCCAGGTCTCACTTTCACACTGCCTTTCCCAGCACACAGCCAATATTCCCCCCTTCAAAAGCCTTTTAATCCTTCTGCAGTTCTAAGCTTAACCCAAGATTTCTTCACTTAAAAAAATTAAATGAGTGCAAAACTCCCCTTTGCTGAAGAAGGACGTGCCTACCCCAGAAGTGTTCAGGCACCCAGCCTGAGCAAGCCTGGCAGTGCTGTCACAGGAAATCCTCTGTTAAAACATACATCAGGGTGTATACTTTGAGAAAAGGTATTTTGTTAATTTGTCTGAACAGTTTTTGTCTTCAGGCCAACAGGCAGAGTTCTTAAGGACAGATGAGGTGGTACTTTTATTCTGTAACTGAAAAGAATAAATTCAGTACTTTATTTCCACAACTGCTTTTGAAATATATATTTAATTCTTGAAACAGGGATAAATACCTTCAGATATGTTGTCTAGAGAGGGACAAAAACAGGTCAGCACCCCACAGTGCCTGCTGAATGGCAGTTATGTCCTGTGAAAGCACAGGGGACCTGCTCTAACACAGACACAGAAGGGAATGGTGTCTCTGCTGGAAGGAGAAAGGGATAATTCATTTAGCCTCCATCCATTTACAGACACACACTGTTTGACTAGCTCCCAGAGCTTAATCCAAGAGCTGAGTGACCAGAAAATTGCTCCAGCTCTGCCTCCAGCCCAGGCAGACACCCCAGAGGGACCCAGGGCTGACAGGGCAGAGCTGCAAGGAGCAGCCTGGCTGAGATGTGCTGAACCAGGCAGCAAAGCCAAGGCACACAACAGCAATAACTGCTTGTGAAAATCCAGCCTTCAGTGCTGCAAACACTGAAACACTGAATAATCCTGTGAATAATCCTGTCCTCCTGTGGGCTTCGTGGTTGGCCTTGCCTGCCCATGCTGGGGTGAGGGAGTGCTGCTAATAATGATAATATTGAGATCTCACACGGCCTGGGGCACATGGGAGCTGGGTAATTATAGAGGAAGGTGAGTCAGGAGAAAACAACAACCTCCCTCTCTCATAAAAAGCAAATTTCAGCCTGGCAAATACAGTGCACTGAAAAAAAAGCTGAAGTAAACAAGTGCTGAAAGAATTCTGTATATCAGGAAAAAAAATGCAGGCATTGTGGGCAGCTATGGAAAAAAAATAAATCACTGCCCAGTGGTCAAAATGAGCAAAGTAAAGGTAAATGCTATGAAATCCAAGTGAAAACACAAGATGCACTCAGTGTACACCCTGCCCTGGAGTGCCCTGCCTGTACTATTTCAGCCAGGACAGGAAGGGAAAGGCAGATTCACACTCAGCTCCCAGCCAAGAGCATGAATGATTTTAATTCTGGTTAATAATTCTGGAGATAATCACATGGAGTGATTGCAAAAATCATGATCTTTTCACTCAAATTCCTACAGTTATGAAACAGCTGAAAAGCAGAATTATGTATAGCAAAGGTGAATCCCATTTCCTCAGAGCACAAAAATGAATCTTTGAGATGAACTGAGCCCTGACATCTATGAGAGCAGCTCTGAAACCAAACTCACCTCTGCTCACCCCAGCAGCACAGCCAGGCTTGGATTAGGGATTAAAAAATAAAATACCAAGGAAATGCCTTTAAAAACCTCTCCTGAGCAGGGCAGATGGACCAGACACAAAAAGGGCATTTCCCACTCTGCAAAACTTTCATGAGAAAGAGCTGCTGTGTGACCATTTTCACTGCCCTCATAAATGAGAGACAACTTCCCAACTGCCTTGAAGCCATCAGATATGCCCCAAATTATAGAGGACAGATGTTATGTGAGAAACAAAAACTTAAACCTCCCAGTAAGATGAAGTTCTGTGGAGGTGCCAAAACCTTTCAGGATGCTGTGACTGCAGTGCCACCCTCAGGAAAAGGTCACTGGGATCCCTCCTGCCTTAACTGAGGCACTTGTGTTGGACAACACTAATGTTTTCTCTAACCAAACCATTAACAAGCTTTAATAAATTTAAGAATGGGGTGAATTATCTCCTGTGTGTCTCTCCACTGAAAAAGAAGGCTGCAGGAGCAGGCAGCAGTTCCCACAAGCTGAGGTCAGGTGTACTGAAGTCCCTCCTACATGCTGCACATTATCAAAATTCAGTGTTCTCTGCAGACATCACACAAACACTCCTGCACTAACAACAATTTTCGGTCCTTTCTCTGGCTCTGGCCACCACAAGCAGCAAAGAACCAGGCTCTGAAAATCAGATTTGACTAAGCATGGGAATTCTTGGGTACCAAAAAGTTGTCCTTTGATTCGTGGCATATTTCAGATTAAAGTTCCAAAGAGCTACAAGAGAGGCAATTCTCCATTTCAGTCCTGATTTATTATTTCTGCCACCACATAATGCATTGTTTGGTTGAGATTGGCTGCTAAAATCCCTACTTATGAAATATAATATTCCTCTGGAAATGTCCCATTCTGGTTCTTTTTTAAATGGTATTTTTATAGTGAGGAAGGGAATGAGCCTAGTAATGATGTTCTAAACCATTTCATCTGGGAAAGTCAGGTAGACTAATATTTTATTTCCATTTGTCCTCTTATTTCTTTAACCAAAACTAAGATGAGACCCTTGTGAGAATTCTGGCAGAATAATTAAGGATATGGCTGTGTATCTTCCAAAAAAAATAAATACAAAAATGCCAAAGAATTGGAGAATGGCTCCATCCTTACTATCTGCTCACACTGGCATTGCTCAATATATATAAATAATAAAGTAAATAATAGAGAATATGGATCCAGTAATGCAAGTGAGCCTGACAGGGGTTCACAACCACAGACCTCTCCAGTGGACAGACAATCCAGAGCCCTCCCCTGGCTCAGGAGAGACCTTGGCAGGTGGCACAGGGCCAGTAAAAACCAACTGCAGAGGCTGACAGGAAAGTGTAAAGGAAGCGTTTTCCCAAGCTCTGTGCCATACCTCCTCAGCTGATCACCTGTAAATCTCACTCTGTCAGGTTATTAATAACTCCTGGATTTAACTCACAGAGGCCAGACCTGCAGCTCGTGCCAGTCAGGGTCACTTGACCACAGGTGACAAACTTGTGAGATCCCAGCCACAAGGGAAAGCAAGGCAGCACACTGCAGTATGGGGAAAATGGGATTTTAGGAATGGGCCTCCTTTCTCCTTGGGGGGATTTACCCTTTGTTTCCACAGAGAGAACAGAGGGCTCCACCCTCTCGTTGTATGGAGCAGCCACAGGGGGAAAGGAGCCAAGGATAACACCTGGAATTGTTCCAGGCCAGGCTGGACAGGGCTTGGAGCAGCTGGGATGGTGGGAGGTGTCCCTGCCGTGGCAGGGGGTGGGAATGGGATGGGCTTTGGGATCCTCCAGCCCAAACCCTTCTGTGGTTCCATGCCAAGCAGGCTCATCACAGAGCCCAGCCTTGGCAGAGAGCAGAGACCTGCATCCCTGCAAGCAGCACTGGGAACATGCCCCACGTTCCCTGTGTCCCCTGCCCTGGCTGTGGGGGGCTCAGGAGCCCTGGCACTGCCACCAAGCCTCATCCAGCCTCAGACAAGGTGATGTTCTGCTGGTGCCAGCTGCCCAGAGCCTGGCACAGGCAGCTCCTCACCCCTGGCACCATCAGCACACCACTGAGCCTGCTGTGCTTCAGCTCTGCAGGGTCACACTAAGTACCTTCTTTGGGCTTATAGCACCACTAATGTTAAAAATCACAGCTCCACCAAAATAAACTTTGCTTTTGATTTTTGCAGGGGCTGGAATGCTCCTTTTCCTTGTCTCTCTTACATGATCCTCTGGGTGTAAATACTTAATGGAAATGTTCCTGGAAACACATTACCATTAAATAATAAAAAAAAAAAAGTGTTATCCCAGCAACGTTTGCATGAGACAATAGTCTGTAGCTTTGCATCATCTAAATCCAGATGTTTCTGGTGAGAAAGAAATAGATGACCTGAGAATTAAACCCAGGCCCCTTGGCTACCCTCCAGATGTTCTACCAGCTGCTCACACCAAATCCCCTCTGGTCAATTACTTTACTTGATGCTTCTAATCAACAATATTATATATGTGATGCTATAAACTTTTGTATTTAATATTAGCTCATAACTCAGCATCCAAAACCAGATGTTTTTGGTGAGAAAGAAATTGATGACTTATCAGAGGACTGAACCCAGGCCCCCTGGCTCCCTTCCAGGCTCTCTACCAGCTGAGCTGCAAAGCAAACCAGTCACCTCCTGCTCCCCCCAGCCCACTGCCTTTCATGAAAGGAAAAGGGTTTCACATCTCCCAGTGCAGGAATATGTGAGAGATGTTTTAATAACAGCTTTTAAAGCAGTGCAACACAGGCTTGCTTTGAGCCAGGAGAACACTTCTTCCCAGAGGAAGGGTTTGCAGACAAGCCCCTCTCTTTGCTAACAGGGCCCATGCACAGCTCCTGCAGGAGCAGCACACTGGATGGTGAATTTAAATCTGAGCCTCAGCTTCTGCATGCCCTGCTGAAGATTATTGAGACACTCCCTGCAAGCACTCAGGACAGCTCACTGGATCAGAGGGTGCTGCAGAATATGAATGTTACAGGACTGAGAGCAGGCTCCTGCAGGGCTGGAGGGTGGAACAGGGGCATTTCTGATTTATGGGAATTTAATATGTTCCAACCAGGCAAAGCAGTTCAGCAAGTGCTTTACTTCAAGCCTGCATGGATGCATTGAGCTGAGTGCAATTCCTGCTCTGTTTGAAGCTGAGCACAGACCCCAGTGCTGCCCTGTCCAAGCCATGCTTTGGCAATCCACAGTAACTGCTCTGCTCTTAACTGCCCAAAATCCTAAATCAAGTATTTATTAAAGGAAGAGCATCAGTTTTATAACTATGAATTCACAGTGTTTTAAGTTATAGCTACATAAGACATGATGAAAAACAACTTCCATGAAACCCCAAAGCCCACAGACCTAAGAGCTTTGTTTAGGATTAGAGACAACATCCATTACAGATCTACAAACTGTAAGGAACAGAACTGTAAGGAACAACTGTGAAAATATTATTGCAACCAAAATGAATCTGAAAGCAGAACCAGCACACTAGGAAAATGTATTAGAGATAATTTTCCAGAGAGGCAATTCCAGCTTCCTAAACTGACCAAGACAGTGTGCCTTTTCCTAGGAAAAACTACTTTTTAAGAAAAGAAAAATGGCTGTGAACATACAGAGAGCTGACAGTGGTGTTCAGAGTTCATTTGACTAGATCTTAAGACCAAGGTTTTACCTTAACTTAATTATAACAATGTGGTTTTGCAATCTTCAGTAAGATTCAGTGTTCACTTGTAGGGCAATGAAATTAGACAAAAGTTTGGATAGATCCTCCAGCTGCTGGAAAAACAAACCTCATCCTCAGTGAAACAGATTTCTAAATTTGGCTCTGCTCTACTCTGAGGACTCAGCATTATCTGCCAACATTTCTAGTACAATCAAAGTAGCTGAAATCAAAGCTCATATAAAATATTCTGGTTAAACTGCAATGGCATAAAAAACTTTCCATTCAAGGACTAAGATCTGAAACAGTATAAAACTCACTGAGTCATCTTTTACCAAAAATTTCACGTCTCTGATCAAATTACCTTCCCAGATAGCTTCAAGCTGTTTGGGAGGATATATTGCACCAAGGCTCTTTAGCACAAAGAGAAGACAAATATGAAACAAAGATGGAAAAAAACAGGTTGAGAGAGCTTAAAGGTGAGTAGAGACAGACACAGGGGCAGGAGCAGCAGGTCAGGGAGAAGTCCAGGGAGATCACACTGCTGGAACCAGCAGCTGGGGCTGGGCACAGCACATGACAGAGCGCTGAGAGCTGCAGAATATCAGCAACTTTCATCTCTAGAGTTGGCACAAACCATGCTGGGCTTGACCCCAGTGCTGCAGCAAAACCTGCAGAAGCTGAGGAGAGACAAGGAATGCAGAATGTCCATTCTTGCTGTGCATTTAGCAGGATGGGCCCCACACAGGAGCTCTAGCCAAATAACTCAAACAAGAACATCATTAATACATTTGCCTTGGTGTCCTCTTGCATCTGTTTCAAGGTACAGGTGTGACTGATTCTGACAGACTCAGTCCTAAGCAACATCAAAAAATTACACCACCATTTCAGAGTTTCCAACCTTTCCTTTTAACAGATTAATGAAGACATTTATATCGATATATTTGTTTAAAAGGACAATTACCTCAATGGAATATGACAGTTCTGGCCATCCTGGTTGAATATCTACAGCAAAGGAGAGGAGGCTTTAGACACTAGGCCCTAACCTGATGGTCTGAGTGCTGCAGTATCCACCCCCTGTGGGAGCTGGGACCTACAGAGCTGCAAGAAGCCCTTTGGGAGCCCTGAAACACCCAAGGGTATCTCCATGAAAAGCAACCAAACTGGTGCCTTGTAAATGCTGTTTTCCATTGGGTGCTCCTCTAAGTCTCTGTCTGGGGTTGCAATCCAGGATGTGCCCAGCAATGTGAATTCTGTCCCATCTGCTGCAGCCGGGTGGGGCAGTGCCCCTGATCTCCTGGCACACATTATCTGCTCATGGGCCAGCTTTAAACCAGCTGGGCAATCATCTTTATCTTCCCACAGCCCATCCTCCCTCCAGGAGATATCTCCTGTTCATGGCCACTGAGTCCCAGGGCATGACTGATAAAATTCCATCATCCCACTGGGAGATGCTCCAGCCAGGGGAGGAGCCAAGCCTTTCCTACCTAGATAAAAACTGAGATTTGGGACACCAAGGGACCTTCTTTCCACTGCATTCCAGAGGAAAGCCAGACCTTTGCACATCATCCCTGGAGCTTCAGAGGAAACTGCACCTTCTCCAGGAGCACTGCTCCAGCTGAACCACATCTGCCCCTGCAGGAGGATGCAGCCACCATTGAATGGGACTGTGCCAACACCCTGACTGACTGACGGGTGTCAGCTTGGATTCTGACTCTGGCAGGGTTGGGATTGTTCTGTGTAACACTGCATTTCTATTTTAATTTTCCTAGTAAAGAACTGTTATTCCTAATTCCCATATCTTTGCTTGAGAGCCCCTTAATTTCATAATTATAATAATTCAGAGGGAGGGGTTTACATTCTTCATTTCAAAGAGAAGCTCCTGCCTTTCTTGGCAGACACAGGTGAGAGCCTGCCTCCTGTGACAGCCCAAAGACAAGCAAACCAACATGACCAGACATCATCCACTCTAGGGATGCTGGCTTCCAAGTCCAGAAAAAATTCCAAGACCAAATGGCAAGAAATACTGCTCCTTCTTCAAATCAAACTTCAAGCTGTGTGGAGGAAGGGCTAATGAAGTGTAAACCCAGCACAGTAATCAACAGGCTGGGAGAGAATGGTGTTCCCTATTTCCTTTTTAGGTGACTGCATTTCCAGCACCAGCTCAGGCTGTCTCTAATTAACCCTGATTGCACTGAGTCCTAATTTGCACATTGTCAGTACCAACATAAATTCAGAGAAAAACAGCACTATCCCCTCAGTTCTTTCCCAAGCTTTGATTCCCAGATATCCAAGGGCTTCAGAGAGCAAATTCCAGATCTTGAACCAGATCTGAAAACAAAATAAAAATGTCTGGTTGTAAAAACTACATGTTTCCAAGGGTTTGGGTTTGGGATTGTTTTTGCATAATTAACTGATACACAATATTTAAGAGCAGTGAACCATGCTCTAAAACACTTCCTTAAAGCCTCCTCTCCTCCTCCCAGTCTGTTGTCTGTAGATATGACATGGACACCAAGTGATTAAATCTGCTTGTTGCTTCATATATTTTTCTAATCATAAACAGGATACTGTCCAGGAAAGAGCAGCTGGAATCACAGCTGCAAAGCTCTCACTAATGTGACACCACACAATCACACTTGATAGCAGAAGAGTTCTCTGGAGGAGGAAATCACTCCAGGAGATGGGCTGTAATTGAGCAGGACTCTGCTGCTGGCACTGGAAGATTTCTGTGCTTGTTGAGCTTTTGTTAACAATATAGAAGATCTTATATCCTAACAAGTACACTGAACTGACAAAAAATTAAAAAAAAAAATATAATACCTACATATATATAGAGATATACCTATAGATATAAACCTGAAAGGCAAAAGCAAATCCAGGAAAATAAATTGCTTCTTGTCTGCACTCTTTGAGGTATGGTCCTGGCTGGAATAGCCCAAATTCTGGGTGTTAAATCTGCAAGGGGCAGTGGAGGAGGAAGGGAGGAGACAGAAGGCTGGCTGTGGTTACCTGTGACCTGCCCTGATGGAGGAGAGGGAGCACTGGAACCAGGGGATGCCTGGGGGCTCCTCCCAGCCTAACAGGACCTATAAAAATGTAGGAAACTGCAAAACGTGGAGCCAAGGACACAGGGAGGGCCCAGGCAGTCAGATGGAGTTTTTATAACATTCCATAGGAATGGAGAGGAACCTCTGGAGCAGCTGGGTGTCAGTGAGAGTGTCACACCCACAGCCTGGGGACACCACGAGTGGCACCTGTGGGGTGTCAGCCAGAGCCAGAGGGTCACAGTGTCCCTGAACACGGGGTGGGCAGACCAGGGAAGTGACAAGGAGACAAAGCAGCACCAAAGTGGTGCCTGAAGGCTCTGTACTGAGCCAGGCAGGAGTTCCCAGGGCCTTTGGGGAAGGGAAATCTGGGGGTGCCCTGTGGAGGGAAGGCAGGCAGGAAACACACACATTTTGTGGTGGCAGGACAGACTTACCCCTCTGTGTCTGGCTCCTTTCAGTACTTTGGAGGTGCCTGGTGAGGATGCTCGTGGGATGGGCTGTCTGGAGAAGGCTGCTGCTCCCTCCCTGGATGAGCCCAAGCTGCAGGAAGAGCACCTGGAATTTTCCTGGGACACTGGCAGGAGCTGGAGCAATCAGCTCACTCACCTAATCCACAGCCACACTGCAGCCTAATCCCTGACAGCCAGAGTAGAAAACTGCAGATTAATTAGGGCAAGATAAGAGGGATATACTCCACTCACTGTTCCCCAAATCTAAAGAGGAACACTGCTGAGATTCACTGGCTTTGCTTATCAGCAGAGCAAGGGAAAGCAAGGTAAATTTTGTACATCTGGGAATGAAACCCTCCTGGGGCAGCTTGTACTGACTTTATGGAGCATAGGAATGGAGAGGGGAGTGCAAGCCTGAAAGGAGGTTTTGTCCCTCGTGTTTCAAAGGACTCTGGCTAGCACAGTTCCTGAGAGACTGTGGCCTTTTTCTGCTACCTCAGTGAGTTAGGACTTCATTTTCCAGTTACCCCACACCCCAACAGGGATGATGTTGTCCTTCTCAGCAAAGATTTGTGCACAGAAAATGCCTGTAGGCAGTGAGACAAGACAGCTTCTTTCCCATTAATTCTTCTTCCAGCCTGGGCTGAGAAGCTGAGCTGGAGACAAAGCTCAGAGCAAAGCAGGAGTGGATGGAGGAGAAGAATTGCTGCCTGTGCAGCAAAAAGGTTGAAGCATCTTGCTCCGTGATCCTTGACCTCAGCACAAAAACTTCAGCCTGCAGACATGGGAAACATGCAGGGCAGAGCCCCATGGCCAGAGGGGGAGATTCCTCTGGCTGCAGCACTGCTGTGCTCACCCTGTCATTCTGTGTGCCACTGAGACAGCCCCTGGGCTCTGCCACCACCCAGCCTTTAAGTGGTTTAAAAGCACATTTATTTCTTGGAAGCCTATGAAGATCAGATGGAGCTAATTAAAACCAGGAGGGCTCAGGGGAGCCAGGAGGGAGACAGTGCAATTTGGTTTCCACTTCAAAGTGGTTTAGCAAAATAAAAGCACTCAGCTCTCTAATGCAAGTGCATGTCCATGGGGAGGGAGAGGAGAGGCCACTCAGTGCTCTCCAGTGGCCACTGTGCCCCCAGCTTTGCTCCCCAGGCTCAGTGGAGCTGTGTTTGGATGCTCTGCCAGCTGATTAGTCAGGGCACCCGAGGTTAATTGCAGTGATTGCTCCTGTGCCCTCCCATCAGTTCTGCAGGGCAGGTGGTGCTGCACAGGGAGGAGGGTGAGGAGCACCCAGCCACACAATCCATAGGAGCTGGGACCATCCTCAGACCAGACAGCAGCTCCACTGAGCCCTTTCTGGGCAGTGTGAGGCACCTCAGGCAGTGACAGGCAGGGTCACTGCCCAGCCTGGCTGCTCCAGGCACAGCTCCCACCATGGACAGACTCCTTGCAGGACCCCAGTGCCCCCCAGCTCCTGCCTTCCACCAGCTCTGCCCCACTGGGGTGCCCAGGGTGGGGTCCCCAAATGTTTCCCATGGGGAAGGCTCCCTGCCCAGCCCCAGACCCCACAGACCCCTGAAAATGGGTTAGCTGCACCCCTTCATTGGTGGCTTGTCTTCATTTTCTTCTGTCTTCACTCAGAGTCAGGGTTAAAAACACAAAGGAGATTAATTTCTCATGTTCAGACTTGGTTGTTTATTAAACCTTATCTGAAGTACAGAGTTCTGTAGCACTTCTAGCTACCAGCAAAAAGTGAGCAAAATGGAGGTGAACTGAGCTAGTCACAAGGTATTTTAAAGCTAAACAGTCCAACAAAGAGCTGACACTCCATTATTTGTAGTTTTGACCCAATAGCCAAACATCTGTGACCCTCAGTGCAGCTCTAACTATCCAACCAAAAACTACTGCCTGAAGCCATGAAGAAGAAGGAAGAAGACAGAAAGAGACAATGCCCAAGAACCTCCATCTCGTCCCATGCCTGTATTCTAAAAACCTCAAATTCCAAACCCTTCACCATGTGAAAGCACACGCTTCCATTCTAACTACACACCCATGGCTTTAACTCCACCACTCAGATTTGGAAGCTTCTCCAGGGGGTCAGTGCCAGACAGCACAGGAAGCTCTGTGCTTCCTCAGGTTTCTGGGTTCCAGCAGACCCCTCAGGAGGGCCCTGTCCCCTGTGCCATCCCTGTCCCCCAACCCACACCATGCTTTGGGTCCTGCACCCCACAGGGCTGGGGGTATCAGCATGGAAAATCTGCTCACCAGCACTGCCCCCTGTGCCTGCTCCATCCCAGGCTTTTTTTTGTTACTTCTTTAAAAAACGTGTTTTCATTCTAATCTGGCATTTTACAGCACGCTCTAAAGCCTGTGTTAAAAGGGGGGCTGGACTGGCTGGCAGCTGTGGGGCTGCAGGATCACCCACACCCAAACTCCTTCTGTCCCTGTTAATCCCTTATTTATCCAACCCCCATCCTCACTGATGGCATCCCAGGGAATGGGTTCCACAGCACCCAGAGCCACAGCCAGGGCCAGCAGTGTCCCACAGGTACCAGTGCCCAGCACCCCTCAGTGACACAGGGGGGCAAGTGGAGTCTGACTGGTGGCCCACCCTCCTGCACCCACTTTTGTTTGCTCTTCCCTCGTTCTCCATGGCTGGGGAAAAGCAAGGGGAAGAAATCAATAAAAATTAACTCTGGAAATAAAAAAGGAACAGATCAGCAACTCGCAAGTGGCAGCAGATAAAGTGGCCTGTGATGGCCCCATAAAGCATCTCTCAACACACCATTTATCACCAGCATCAGGCTTCATTTACTCAGCACTGAAAGACATAAACCTGGCCTTGCAAATTTAGGGAAAGGAGTTGCAATGACAATTCAGATGTGAAGGTGGCTGCTGCCTGTGCTTGGGGTTCTCTGCTGCTGGGGGTGTGCAGGGGCCAGCTGGGATGGTCACTGCAGGGTTTCAGCTCCCTGCACTAAACATCTGGATGCAAAAGGTGAGAGCTGTGCAGACCTAAGCATGTGTCATGGATTGCAATCCAGGATGTGCCCAGCAATGTGAATTCTGTCCCATCTGCTGCAGCCGGGTGGGGCAGTGCCCCTGATCTCCTGCACACATTATCTGCTCATGGGCCAGCTTTAAACCAGCTGGGCAATCATCTTTATCTTCCCACAGCCCATCCTCCCTCCAGGAGATATCTCCTGTTCATGGCCACTGAGTCCCAGGCCATGACTGATAAAATTCCATCATCCCACTGGGAGATGCTCCAGCCAGGGGAGGAGCCAAGCCTTTCCTACCCAGATAAAAACTGAGATTTGGACACCAAGGAACCTTCTTTCCACTGGATTCCAGAGGAAAGCCAGACCTTTCTACATCATCCCTGGAGCTTCAGAGGAAACTGCACCTTCTCCAGGAGCACTGCTCCAGCTGAACCACATCTGCCCCTGCAGGAGGATGCAGCCACCATTGAATGGGACTGTGCCAACACCCTGACTGACTGACGGGTGTCAGCTTGGATTCTGACTCTGGCAGAGTTGGGATTGTTCTGTGTAATACTGCATTTCTATTTTAATTTTCCTAGTAAAGAACTGTTATTCCTAATTCCCACATCTCTGCCTGAGAGTTCATTAATTTCAAAATTATAATAATTCAGAGGGAGGAGTTTACATTCTCCATTTCAAAGAGAAGCTCCTGCTTTTATTGACAGACACCTGTCCTTCCAACCAGGACAACATGTCCCAGCTGTGGGGCTGGGATGGAGTGATCAGACTCTGCATCCAACACCCTGGGCAGCACCCAGCTGCTGCAGCCCCAGGATGCTCTTGCCCAGCACCCAGGCTCGCTGTGGCTGTGCCACTGCTGGCACTCCCTGTGAAGGGAAGCTTTCTCCATCCCCTGTCTGACACAGAGAGCTCTGTGAGCAGCCCCACAGCCCCAGCAGAGCCTCCTTGGCTGCAGCACAAGAGGAAGGGATGCTGGCTGGCCCTTGGGTAAAGCTGACTGCATTTTGTTCAGTGGCTTTTTCTTTGAAGAATTTTGTAATACACTGCCCAGGACACAGTGCAAGCTCTGTGTGAGACATGAATAACTAACATTCCCTCCTGTGGGTGTTTGTACAGCTCAGGGCACTGCAGGTCAGGCTGAGGAGTGCTGTAAGGATGATGCAAGGCCCCAGCCCCTACAGACAGACAGCATGGCAAGAGAAAGAGGCATTCACAGGCCTGTGTGGGTCCAGCACACAGTAGCTGAAGGCCCAGGAGGTCACAATTTAATGCATGTCCTTGGGCTACCCCTGGGGAAATGTGGCTCTTTTCTGACTGCACAAAATGTCATTATCAAACTCTCCTTTGAAAGCCAGAGGGAGACCCCCCATCAGCCCTGGAGAGACAAATTGTGGTATGGGGAGAAGAAAAGAAGTTATGTGATCCACATGGATGCACAGAGAGAACAGGTGACCCTTCCTGGAAATTCCAGCTGGCCACAGACACGTGCTGTGCTGTCTGTGCCATGTCCCCTCATCCCCACCTCACAGCCCCACCACAGCTGCCCTGGGCACCCTGACTCCATCCCTGCCTGCATCTGCAGGTCCTCACTGCCCCAGATCCTCCTCATGGCCTCTTCCCTTGCCAGGAGCAGTGAGAAAAGGCCAGGGAGATGGATGGAAGGATGGGTTTATTCCAGCTTTCATCCACGAGCCACTTGTTTGGCTTGGAACTGTAGAGTAAAGAAAGCAGCTTTTCCCTCCCTCTTCTGTAGCATTTCAGGAGGATTTTGGACATAGCCTCTCAAATAAAAAGGCCAACAGTAATTCACACAGTGCTGTCTTCCTTTAGTGCCCATTCCTGAGAGCACTGCTGCTGCCTTGACTCACATTTTGGGGTTTAGCTCCCCAACCCAGACTCCTGGAAATGATACAACTTCTAAAAATGTTTGACTAACTTTGGGATTTTTTCTTCTTTGCCTGAACATGAACTTGCAATCTGCAGAGTTTGACTGTTTATGACACTCTTGACCACAAATTTTGGCACATGCCAACCAGTACCCTCCTGCTCCAAAGCAGTGGCACAGCCAATATTTTACTGGGAGAACAGACACAACCAGCTGAGCCCCTGGGGTGAGAGAGCCCAAAATCAAGGAGCTCACAGTCCTTTGTGAGCTCTGTATCTCTGGCAGCCCTCAGACAGGTTTGACCATCAGGACTGAAGGGGATCAGTGTGCACAGCTTGGAAATTCGTCCTTGGCTCCCAAGGTGCTGCTGCACGTGAGTCCTGCCAGTCTGGTGTGACCACACACTCCTTCCTCATGTCATTCCTGACATGCAAACTGCATGGCCCAGCAGAGAGAGGCACAAACGAGGTGAAAAAGAAACCAGAACCCAGCCCTGGATTCTTGCAGCCTGCTGCTAATGAGGTGAGACAGGGTAAGAGGAGCCCCTGCTATCAGCCAAGCCAAGGCAATGTAAATATTTGCAAGTCTGGGTCACCAGGTCCATTATTTACTGTTCTGTCCTATGACATAAGGTTTGACATAAGACTTGATGTTTTTAGATGTTTGTTGTGTTTTGGTTGGGTTTTTTTTCTTCTTTCTGCTTTGGGTGTCCTTTGATTTCTTGCCAGTTAGGTAACTGAGGAAGGGAGGGCTGCCTTCAGCATCCCACCCCCACAGAACAATGTGCTACTGTGAGCTTCTCCCATTAATCCCAGTTTGCTGGGTGGCACCAGGTGCTGGGTGCTGTGAGCCAGAAAGGAAGGGAGGCAGAGCTCTGGGCTCCTGTGCTGCAGACAGGCACCAGTGCATGGCCAGCACTGCTTCCAGTGGGGAGAACAGCCCAGCAAGGGGGCTGAGCTGCAAAACCAGGCTCAGCCATGAGAGACACAAACTCTCCCTTTGTTTCAGCAAGAGCCTTCAGTTTGCACATGGACACTGGACCTGGACCACGGGCTCCCATTTCCAATTTCTTTGCCAAAAAGTGGGGAAGGAAAATGATTTTTTTTTTTTTTTTTTTAATTCAAAGGCAATATTTCACATTCAAGGCAAAATCTGCATTCATCTACCCATATTACCCAAAAGCTCCTGCCTGTCAGCATCAGGCTGCTGCCATCTCATCTTTCCACATTTACAGATTAGATACAAGGATTTCAAAGGTTTCTTTTTCCTTCTCCCCAGTAAGTTGGTTTTGCCCATTGTGGGGGAATCACATTCATCTCACCCCCATTCCCCACTGCTGCTCACAGTTCAGGCTTCCCCAGGCTGCAAAGGAACTAATATTGTTATAGTTACTATTAAATAAATAATATTTTGTCAGTTATGCTGGAGCCTGGAATAAACAAGACCTCTGGAGCTGGGATTTTGCAGAGAAAAGCCACATCCCTCTAAGCCAGGTTCTGCAGCCTTCCAGGAGCTTTGTGCAGCACCCAGACCAGGTAAAGAAAAACAAAGCAGGTCTCTCTTCTTTGAGACAAGCTCTGAAATGACCAACTATTTTCCTTTTTCACTGGATTTTTAATTTTTACTTTACTTCCAGAATGCAAAATATAGAGCAGACATTTCCTATGGGACATTTGTTTCCAGAGACGTTGTTTGCCCCTAAAAATCCCTTCAATTTATAATTTTCCACAGGGGAAATTTCCCCCAGGGTCTGCAACTGGCTTGATGTGAATGGGTTGAGATCTCCCCCCTCCAGGAACAGGGAGGCAGTGGGGAAGGAGGAGCAGCCACGTGGAAGGGATGGAGCAGGAAACAAAACAATTTCTTTGGGTTTATATGTTCAAAAGAGCCACAGCAGTTCTTGGTTGCTGTAAAGTTGGTTATTGTAAAGGCACATTAGTCTCAAAAGACAAAGAGTCACAAGTGTTAAAGTTCAAGCTAAAAACTTCCTGTCCCAAGTAGAAGCAGAAGAGTCCTGAGCAGGGGCAGATGCTCCCTGGTCTTTCTTCTTCTGTTCTTTCCTTCTTTCATGTGGTGCTAGTGATGATGATGATGATGGTGGAGGGAGAGAGAGCAAGAGAACTCTCACTCCAATACACAGATTTTTATTTACAAATTACCCAATGAGCTAAAAGCAAAAACTTGAAGCATTTCTTCTAAACCTATTAGAATTCCAGTTTTTATAATATGAAAATTTATGCATAATTTGTGTATGTAACCTATCTGTTCTATCTGAAAAATGTAAGCAATATTCTTACAATATTCTTACTTCCTGTTATGTCTAGAACTGTGTTTTTGAGCTCTCACTGAAGTTTGTTTTTCACACTAGATTCTAAGGCTTTTCCTTTTTAAGGCACTTAAAACATATTCTTACTTACTTGAAACTTAAGCTTACACCTCTATTTCATGTCTGTGTGGCTTAATATATTTTAATTTTTCTAAAGGCTTTTATTCAACCCCTGGGGCCAGGGGAGTCACCCCAAACTGGACACAGCTCAAACCAAGCTGCCACAAACACACAAAGCTGGAGGAGCACAGCAGGCAAAGGAGAGGAGATGGGAAATTTAGTTTTATATGGCTTGTAAGAAAGGAGATTAAATGGGGAGGGTGATAATGCTATAAATACCTCCAGGGAAATACCATCAAAGGAGAAAGGGGGATTATTCAAATGATCTGGAAACAGTAAAACAAGGAGAGCTGGGGCCAGGAGCTACAAATGGAAATATTTCAGGCAAGGCACTAAGAAAAACTGAGGAGTGGGAGTGGTTAGGTGCAGGAATTGGCCACCCCAGCAGTCAGGGCTCATCAGAGTGTTTGAGGTGGTGTAAGCACACGTTGGGAGGGCATGCAGGTGAGACCTGGGGAAGGAGAGGGGTCAGACCTCCTAAAGGTGCTTCAAAGCCCCCTCACCAAGATGCTCCTGGGCCTGACAGCTCAGCATCAGCCCTGGAGCAGACACAGAGCCCTGCAGCCCCAAAGACACCCGAGGGCCAGAGCTGCTCATCCCTGACTGAGGCACTAGAGCATCCCCAGGCACTCACCTTCCTCTTCCTTCCCAGCCTTTCTCCATTCTTCTGCATTCATTCCCCTGTCCTGTGGCTGAAGAAAATAAAGGCTGATGGAGCCATATGCTGGCTTTTCTGGTCCAGGATAAAATATGAAATAAAATATTCCAGCCAGCTCACCACTGTGTAACTTGGCAGAGTAGCATGAGTAGCTAATGAGTAAAGCTGAAGTTGGCTGTGCAATTAAAAGTGATATATTTTTATATATAAATGATGAGTTTTCCATCCTCAAAGCTGATAAATTTCTCAGGCTAAGTTCCTTGAGCTAAGAGCCTTTTGTGGCCACATTTTTACACGCAGCACTAGTTGTTTTTTTTCCTCTGCTCTCCTCCAAAAAAAATGACCAGTTTTCCCATCTACTTAATGGGCTGTAAATACTTTTCTGCTAAGATGAAAAGTCCATTCGATTTGCATTAAATCTTCATCATTACAAGCTCTTGAGAGACTGCAGCTAGGCTGGGTACTGACACAGAATTCTGCTTCTTTTTCTGGAAACCTTCCCTTAAAAATCCCATAGGGGAAGAAGAAACAAAAAAGGGGCAGTCAAGGGGTGAATCAAGCCCCTTGGTTTGGTATTGGGACACATCTACTTGCTGGAAAGGGAATTGTGAGTGCTGGGGTCTCCTTGGTGTGTTAGGGGTGATCTGCCCTGTCTCAGAGCATCTCTGGTGCAGCAGTTTCCCTGGAACCAGGCAGGATGGAGCCAGCATGGCTGGAGCTGCAGGACACCCTGGCAAGGCTTCAGTCCTTGGGAGCAGAGAGAGCCAAGGGAAAGGATCTGTCCTCCCAAAATATCCCAGCAGGGATATCCAGGGAGCTGTGTTCCTCCACCTGACATGCTCTGCTTTACACCAAACACCCAACATGCCACTTCTTGGTCCTCATTTCTTCCTCCTGTCAGACTTCTGCACAGAAACAGGCTCATTGCTGGGTTAAGAATTTAGGCTTTCCTGGTACTTTTTTTCTGACTCAGCTGTAACACCTGAAGTGGAACTGGACACATTTGTTCATCACTTCCAACCTTCCTGAGCCATTACAATTCACTTTTTTCATGCAAGATTGGGTTTTTTTCAAAAGACAGGGGGTCTTGAGCTGCCCTTTCAGCTTCAGGCACAGCTATCATCTCTTCAGCCCCTGATCCTGCCAGCTCACTGCTCAAAAGCTGCCTGCTTTGCCTTTCTTCTTGGCAAAATACAGATGATTTAGAACATTTTGATGATTTTTGACAATGATGAAGAGTAAGGTCTCCATCTGGAGCACTGTGCTCAGCACGGGGCTGTGCTCCAGCCAGAAAGCTGCTCTGATTGTCAGCTCTTCCCTTGCAATGGCATTCAGGAATTCTGTTCTTTGCCTGATAGAGCCTTCCACAACTTGTTCAGCTGTAAACAAACACACTGCAGCTGTGAACAACACAATCCCAATGAACAAGTGTAATGGTTTGAAAGTAAAACCAGTGAGAGACTCTGAGTCAGAAACACAACTTAATAGGAAAAAAAGAGAAAAATTAAATACATGCAATAGTACAAAAGAAAAACAACTGACAGGGTCAGAATAGAACCTGACACCCCATAGGGTGGTGGTAGCAGTGCAGATGAAGTTGTTGAAGCAGTGATCCCATAAAAAGGTCTGGTAGCTCTTGTCCTCTGGAATCCAGTGGGTAAGGGCTGCTTTGATGTTCCAAATCTCAGTTTTTATCTGGGTAGGAAAGGCTTGGCTCCTCCCCTGGCTGGAGCATCTCCCAGTGGGATGATGGAATTTTATCAGTCATGCCCTGGGACTCAGTGGCCATGAACAGGAGATATCTCCTGGAGGGAGGATGGGCTGTGGGAAGGATAAAGAACATTGCCTCACCTGGTTTTTAACAGCTGGCCCATGAGCAGAGGATATCTCCACAGAGATAAGGATCACTGCCCCACCTGGTTTCAAGAGTTCATGAAGATGGTGACAGAATTCATACTTATGGGCACATCTTTACATTGTAAACTAGGACAACAAGTAACTCATGTGATGAACAGTGCTACCTGTTTCTTGGTGCAGGCTGTGATCACAGTGCTGCAGAGCAAGCACAGAACATGTGGTGCTGCAGACCAGAGCCCAGTGAGCTCAGTTCCCCTGAGTTCCTGTGCTGGGGACCCACCAGCAGCACAAGCTTTAGGGCCTCAGCACCTCAAAACCCATCACAGGGGTGCAAAAGGCTTCCACCCAGGACCTTCCAGTCTGAATTTACTGCTCAAAGACAAAACAACATGGGAAGGAAGGTGAGGTGGGCACAGAAATCCCCTCCAGAGGCAGCTGATGCTCACCTGGGAAGGGCTGCCAGGCACAGCATCCCCTCCCAGGCACGGCTGCACAAACACTCCCATCGAGGCTGTTTATTGTCTCTGCCATAAAAGGGTTTCAATCAAGCTGGGACAGTAAACTCCAGTTTAAATTAAACTGCCCCATTTAGCCAGATGAAGGCTGTTTGCATCTGAAACCCCATCTTGGACAAACAGTGCTGCAGAGCACAGATTTGGCGTCTAGCGTTTAAAGCAGCTGTCTTCATAAAAGCTAATAAAATACCGCTGGATAATTAAAAGCTTTAATTAAAAATGCAAAGTCCAAATAGTTTCATATTAACAAGGAAACTTGTTTTGACATCTGAAATCGCTGCACAAGCTGAATTCCCATGTATTCTCTCCAGGCTATTTAGAGTTTGCTGCGTAGCTGGAAATGTCTCCTAACTCACTGCAGTCACCATGTGTTGCTGGGGACGTGCACCAAAAATTGATGGTGCTTGTTTTACAACTTCACTTTTAATTATCACAGTCTCAGGCAGCAGTGGGCTTATTTGCATGGCAATCCCTGAACGAAGCCTGGGGATGGAGCAGCCTGGCATGCAGGATAAAATATGGAACTTCCAGGCACGGGCTGCCAAGCTGGAGAGCTGAGCCAGCCTTGGGTGGAGTTTTCAGCAGCTCTGCCCGTGGCTGTGGGCCTGGGACATGGGCTACACACTGTGTCACCACCTTCATCCCTTCCTGAGCCTGCAGCACCACACACAGGTGCTGGGAAATGGAATTTGGTGTGACCTTGCTGGGGATGGAGAGCCTGAGCCTGGGTACAGGAGCTGGTTTTGCAGCTGAATGTGGGATTTGAGTCCCTGGATGGTCCCATGTCTGTAACAGCTCAAATGCACGAGTTGTGTGTCTGTTCCTCCTTCTGTCCACGTCAGGGTGAACTGGAGCACATCTCACCTGTGTGAAATCTTATTTCTTGCTGGACAAGGACAAGGCTGGAGACAGCTGGGGAGAGGAGAGGAGAGGAGAGGAGAGGAGAGGAGAGGAGAGGAGAGGAGAGGAGAGGAGAGGAGAGGAGAGGAGAGGAGAGGAGAGGAGAGGAGAGGAGAGGAGAGGAGAGGAGAGGAGAGGAGAGGAGAGGAGAGGAGAGGAGAGGAGAGGAGAGGAGAGGAGAGGAGAGGAGAGGAGAGGAGAGGAGAGGAGAGGAGAGGAGAGGAGAGGAGAGGAGAGGAGAGGAGAGGAGAGAGGAGAGGAGTCTCCTCTGCTGGGGCTGATGGAGGTGCAATTTTCAGCCCCTCCTCTCCAGCATATTGGAACAAAACACTCTTGTAATGAGCACTGGTGAGATAGCAGTAAATCCATCAGTTCACCCTCGGGAATGCAGATCCATAAGGCTTAAAACCAGCAGGGACTGATTTAATTGTGTAATTTGGCATTTCTCAGAGCACAGACCAAGCAGCTCTCCAAGCAGCAGCTGCTGCACACCCAGCTCCACTGCAGCTTTCCCTGGAGCTGCACAGCCCCTCGCTGCCTGGCCTGGGGCAGTGGGGAGCCCATCCTGGAGCTGCTGAGGGGATTTGGTTGTTACTGCCATTACTTTGGAAATGGGCCCCTCCTGTCCAGTTTCACCTCCAAGACACTGGATCCTGCTGAACCATTTAATGACTTGATGAATTTGGAGGTTTTTTCCAACCTTAATGATTCATGACTTATTGGATCATAAGAAAGCAGATTTATTTTTCCATTTCACATGCTTCTATAGGAGTTTAATGGGAATAAACTTAAAACATTTGGATTTCAACAGCCAGTGGCTTTGTTTTGGCCTTTCTTTGGCATTTTATTGGTATTTTTCTCTCCAGGAAAACCACCAAAAATTAAAATCTGGCTTTTGTCCAAGTCTTTTAAAACCATGAGCAGATTCCCATGCCTTGGTGCTTTTTCTTTCCCTCTGCCCCATCTTGGCACTTCTGTTTTTGTTTAGTACAGAGAGCACAATAAGCATTTATCCACCACAGCCCCAAGGCTGGAAGTACCTGGGATAAAAGCAGTGGCTTGGCACTCACTGCACTGGGCCCAGTGCTGAGCTGGCTCCTGGATGCATTTCTCTGCCAGGTAACCACTGGCAAATGGTTTCTTTAACTCCTGCCTCATTTTCCCCACCTGCAGGATGAAGAGATCAAGGACTCACCTACTCTGCAAAGTGCTTTGTAAAAGCCTCTTTTTCTTATGGCTCTGCTGACTTCTTGGGGGTGGAAATTTTGAATTTCTCAGCAGCCTGTGGCAGCTCCACCAATTTCTGCTCTCAGCTTGATCCACCCTGCTGAAGACCATGGTGTGTGCAGGGATTTTCTCATCTTCCCACCCATTTCTGTCCTGGCCCTGGGTGTAAGGGGCTGCAAAGGTGACTTTGGGTCCCCAGAGCACTCTCACAGCAGTCCCCTCTGCTGTATCAGTTCCCCTGCAGTGATGGTCACTTTTTTGTTGTCTCCAGCTATGTGCCACATGCTGGAAGAAACAGAAAAACAAAAAAGAGTAAGTTTGAAACATCAGAGAAAACTTTTTTCCTACTGTTAGGGTTGCCAGATGGGGATTACTAGGGGGGATATTTTGCCCAAAGGGGTTTTGGACTCTCCATCCTTGCAGATATTCAAACCCAACTGGGCATTGCACTGAGCAGTTTGTTCCAGCTGACCCTTCTCTAAGCAGAGAGGCTGGATCTGAACCTTCCAGAGGTACCTTCTGACCACAGTGGTCCTGCAGATTTTTCATGGGACCTGCACAGGATCATCCTCCATCCTGGAGCTTTGCATTCCCACTCTGCACACAGCCACAGGAGTTTTCTGGGACTGAGGGAAGCTGTGGTCATGCTAGGTTTCAGTCAGCCACAAGAAAACTAATTAACATGAAAAATCAAAGGCAAGCTATGCAAGACACTCAAGAAAATTAAACTGAATTGATTTTTCAAGTGGATTAAGATAAGTCACATTTTGCTTCTTTGTAGTGTGTTTAGCAGAATTAAAATGACCGTGACTCAGTTTAGTTCTCCTTAAATGAATGAAAGTAAACTGAATCCCTTGTAAGAGCCTCCTACCAAGGAGTTTAATCTATAAACATTTGTTTAATTTTGATTTTCTTTCCTGAGTGTCTTTATGAGCCTAAGCCAATACCTGAGGCTCTCTTTGCAGTGAGGAGAGGGATGCCCCTGGTAGTGCTGCAGTGCTGCTGACAGAGCTGAGTGCCCAAGGCAGGGGAGAGACATTTCACCCAGAGAGACATTTCCTCTCCAGGCATCCCTTACCAACCTCCCCATAAATACAGGGCAGCAAAAAAACACCCAACCCAGGACCTACACTTGAGGAAATCCCTCCCTGTGTTTGCTTGGGGGGCAGAGGTGTGATGGGTGGATGGGTGATGGATGGATGATGGATGGATGATGGATGGATGATGGATGGATGGATGGATGGATGATGGATGGATGGATGGATGGATGATGGATGGATGATGGATGATGGATGGATGATGGATGGATGATGGATGGATGATGGATGGATGGATGGATGGATGGATGGATGGATGGATGATGGATGATGGATGGATGGATGATGGATGATGGATGGATGGATGGGTGGATGGATGGATGGATGACGGATGAATGGATGGATGATGGATGGATGGATGGATGGATGGATGGATGGATGGATGGATGGATGGATGATGGATGGATGGATGATGGATGATGGATGATGGATGGATGGATCCATGGATGGATGGATGGATGGATGGATGGATGGATGGATGATGGATGGATGGAAGGATGGATGGATGATGGATGATGGATGGATGGATGGATGGATGGATGGATGGATGGATGCATGGATGGATGGATCCATGGATGGATGGATGGATGGATGGATGGATGATGGATGGGATGGGCAAACACCCTCATTTTGATCCCACAGGTCTCTTCAGGAATAAAAGGAAAGGGAGCAATGATTGCAGCCCCAGCACTACCAGGGCCCTGCCAGGGGTAGGTGGCACTCTCAGTGTGGGGACTGGGACAATGGGCCCTGGCTGTGCACGAACAGCTCCTTGTGTTGTCCAGAGGGTGAGAATTTCCTGGCCAGCGCTGCAGAGGTTCCATGCAAAGGGAGGATTTGCTGAGCAGCTGCAGACGTGGGGCCTGATTCCAGCTGGGCAGCCCCACATCAGCCTCACAGCTCTCTGGGGAGCAGCCTGGGCTCGGGGTGCTCTGCCCTGCACCCCTGCATCCCCCGAGCCACAGCCACTCTCAGGGGTGGGGGAGAGAGACCAGCAGGGTCTCTGTGATGCCAGGATCTGCAGGATCTGTTTTCTGCTGCAGAGCTGCTCACAGCTCAGGGCTGTTTGTCCAGCCGGGATCACACACGCTCTCGTGCCGCCTACAGGCATCAGGGCTGCTCTGCACGGCTGCCTCAGCTCTCAGTGAATGAGAGATTGCTCCTGCCTGAAACTGCGAGAGTCAGGGTGCTTCAGCATCCTAAATACACCACAAGATTAGTGCTTGAGTCCCATCTCTGCTGACATTTGGGGTGCAAGGCGCTTCCCAACACTGATCCCAGGCAGCACAAGCCTTTCTCTTCATTACTGCTGCTATAATTTTGTTTTGCTGAGGAAAACGGGGTGATATTCATACACTGCTGGGATTTATGAGGCTCAGCCACGTTACCCTGTGTGGATACAAACTCAGACAGTTTTTATCTTGCTGAGATTTCTACTGGAGACTTGAAAGGAGCCGGGCCAGGGACACTGATAAGGCTCAGGCTTTCCACGTACTAAATCACCATGGGCTGACTGCTGCTGTTTATCACTGGGAAGAAACACCAGCACAAAGTCAAAGTGGGGAACCATAAAACCTCAGTCTTTCTTGCCCTCTGCTCTAAGGTGGCACTGGAGGGAGACCCAGCATCCCTCTTGGTGCAGGGAATTCCTCCCCTCTGCCTTTGATCATCCCACAACCTGCTAACGCCTCATCACAGCCTGCCACTAAAGCAGGGCCAGAAACAGCACTGAAAGCATCCTGTAATCACCACGGTTTTCCCATTCCCTGTCAGGATGAGACCTGGAATTATTCAGCAGGAGATAAAGCAGAGGTAGCTCCCAGCCTGACCCTGGTCTTGGGGGACTCACCAGGATGCTGAGTTCATGCATCTTGTCTTGGTCTTTGTTGCTCACACTGTGGGTTCATGCCCTTTTTATCTGGCTGTTTCTCATTTTCTCTGAGCTGACAAAAAACTCCCTGCAGGATTTGAAACGTGTTCTCCAGGGAAGTTTTATCAGGGCTTCTGGAAAGTTCCATTTTTAGCAAATCAAAATTTAAAAAAATCCATTAATTTACTGGCCTGTTGTGCTTGCTGTCACAGCAGCCAGGGTGATGGTGCAAATCCAAACTGATGACCCTACCATGCAGAAAGGTAATGCTGTATTGGTGGGCTGTGGTGAGTTCCAGCCTGGCTCACGTGCAATTTTCTGGGATTTGCTTTTTCCACTTGGTGACAGCACTGAGCTGTTTATAAGCAAGATAAGCCCTCAGATGCAACTTTGCAAAAAATAAGTAAAAACAGATATCAGACTGCACAGCTGAGCTAGTTAGAGACAGTTTGTCCTTCAGGCCAATGTAAACTCTGGGAACAACATCTGGAGGAATTCCTGAGTTCACAGCACTCCTGGCCAATAAAAAACAGAAATAAACAGAAAGGTCCCCCTGGTTTTGGCTACAATGCTTGTGTCAGAGGCATCCTGCAGGCAGGTATGGCCCACTGCAGCTGCAGCAGCAGGGAAAAAACTTGTGTTAATAAGTAAACTCAGGCAATGCACCTTGTAAGAATGCAAATCCTGCCATCCATTACTTTAAAAACTGCTGGAAGAGGAGTATAAAGTATCCATCCCACCCAAGCTCTTACCTGGGTGAAGAGATTCACACCTCAGATCTGCAGAGAGGTGGAAGACCTGGCAGGCAGCCAGTGCCCAGCCCCAGAGAGCTGCTGCATGCTGCAGCCTGCCAGCTGCTCCAGAGCATCCCAGGTGGGGAACAGCAGGCACAGAGATCCTGCAGGGGATGGCATGGGGGTCTCTGCAGACCTGGGCTCTCACCTGGCCCATCTGGCAGATGTTTTCCAGGCAGCCAGCAAGGTGCAGGGCAGGATATCCATTGCACAGCAGCACAAAGTTTTCCCTTTTTACCATAAGTTTTATTATTTCTTAGGATAATGCAACATAGTTCCTGGTGTAATGGAGAAGCAGGAGAGAGAGAGCTTTGTTTAAAGAAACACTACACATATGTAGGGTAGTTCATGCAAAACAGAACAGAAAAGGCTCATTGTTCCAAGAAGGCAACACCTCTTTGAAAACATGCTTTCTGCAAAGCATCCCATCTCTCATATCTCCAGCAGGTGTTTGATCATTGTTATAATTCCTTGTCCTTGAGCAGCCTGAGGAACCCAAGGCTCCAAGGCTGCTCTTTCCCTGGTTCCCAGCAGTATCCATGACAAGGAACCAGCCTGCTCAGTCCAATCTTCCCCCAAGCCATCCCAGCCTTCCCCCTTTCACCTCTCTGTGTGTACAGTGGGGGCATTTTCTCCTTTCTAACCTCACACATGTAGTGGCAATTACCAGGGAATAGTGGATGGAAATAACCAAATTAGGAAGAAATAACTGCCTTTTCCTATTATTTTTGCTGGCATTGTGTTTGGCAAAAGCTCCTTTTGGCAGAAGTTTGGTTTTTAAGCAGTTTTAATGCAGAGTTTGTTCCAACTTTGCAAAACTGATTTTACCAGAGCTGGTTTTCACCCACTGCTCAGAGCAAAGCTGAGACCTGGGCTGGTGGAATGCCCTGGTGTGCTCTGCCTCCAGACAGCCTGTGCCTCAGCAGAATCTGAGGGAGACTGTGAGATTTGGCTTAATAACCACCCTTAACACCTCTTCTTTATTTTATAAACCTGGGCTGCTTGTGGCTGAGAGCAAGAAGCAGATGGTTTTAACTGCAGAAGAAAGTTACACTCCATTCAGAGGTCACTTTTCTGAATAAACTGTTGGGATCTCTCCTTTTCAAGATCCAAGTCCTGCCATTGCCCAGGGCACATCAATTTGTTCCCATCCCAAGCCATCAGCCCATCCTAAGCAGGGATGTGTTACCCAAGGAATTTCTCCAGCAGTTGTTTCTTCTTTCAGAAAGCCAAAGCCAAGCAAAACCAGTTTTTCTGCAAGCTCATGCAGCTAGAGAAGGGAGAAGAACATGCTGATAAATATCTTGGATGGCTTCAGGATAAATTTATGTCTGATCTATTCCCTAATGCAAAATATTTTGGTTGTTTTCTCTCCTCCACAATTGTACATGAAAATCAAAGTTAATGAGACCAGGATTAAATACCCTCAGGGTGGGGAAATAAACCTTGACTTCTGGCAAGATTTGAGAGGTTTTGTACAAAATAAAGTCATGTGAACAGCAGTGTAAACTCTTCAGCATGAGATTTCCCACAGCACTTTGTACCTTAGAGCACATTTTACAGGTGAGGACTGGGGAGCACTTGCTTGGCTCCATCCTGTGATGGGACATGACAGAGCCCTGAAGCCACCAGATGTCCCATAAGAGTGTCAGGAGGATTGGCCAGGCTGGAAGGAGGGAGCAGCACTCTCCTGTGGGGCAGGAGCCCCACTGTGTGCCCAGTGCCACAGGGACAGGACAGTCAGGACACAGCAGGTCCACTCCACCCGTGGTGAGACTTTGGGATGTGCAAAGCTTTCCATATCAAACCTGAGTTTGGGTCATTCCGGGGGCTCCAGCCCAAAAAGCTGAATGCTGGAGGGTGATAAAGGGTGATAGAGCTGGGCTCCTGTCACAGCACAGGAGAAACACAAGGAAATGAAAAATCAACAGCAGGGAGGGAAATGTGCTGGGGCAGTGCTAAGGGCAGGTCCTGTCCCCTCCACAGCTTACACTGTGCCCCTCAGGTACAGCACCAGGAGAGGGATCCAAGCTCCCAGCCCCATCTCCAGGGCACCATCAGCAACCTGCAGATCCCAAAATTCTGTGCATTGAGTCACATGGCAGGAATACCAAGCCAGGATATTTGCTGACATTAATAAGCCTCATTCACCACCAATTAAAAGGGATTTATTTTAACAGGAGAACTCAATGTCCTGAGATAACTTTTTGGAAACCAGGCCAGAAGCAGAATAAGGGACAGAAAGCCAAACCCAAGGAGTCCCTTTCCTTTCCTTTCCTTTCCTTTCCTTTCCTTTCCTTTCCTTTCCTTTCCTTTCCTTTCCTTTCCTTTCCTTTCCTTTCCTTTCCTTTCCTTTCCTTTCCTTTCCTTTCCTTTCCTTTCCTTTCCTTTCCTTTCCTTTCCTTTCCTTTCCTTTCCTTTCCTTTCCTTTCCTTTCCTTTCCTTTCCTTTCCTTTCCTTTCCTTTCCTTTCCTTTCCTTTCCTTTCCTTTCCTTTCCTTTCCTTTCCTTTCCTTTCCTTTCCTTTCCTTTCCTTTCCTCTTTCCCCATATCCAGATTTCCCAACCCACTGAGTACACTGTGCTGCAGGTTTTCACACACTAGATGTCAGCAGAAGAATAAAAATCACTCTGGTGCTCCAGCTAAAACCTGGTGGGGATTTCCATTGGGCCACTAAACCTCACAACCTGACACCAATTAATCAGCAGCAATAACCAGATTGGGCAAAGGGTGGCAGGGAAAACCCCCAAGGGGAGACCTGGTGTCTCTGTAAGTGCTGGATGGAGAAAGCCACAACCCTGGACTGACTCATCTGTGTCAGCAGAGTCCTGAGACACTCAGGGACACCAAAACAGCATTTATTTTGCACACACATTCTCAGTGGTGGGGGATCTGCATCTCTAGCAGAGCTGATTTAATCACCCACTGCTCCCCAGCTTCTCCTGCAGACACCTTTGGAGCTGGGGATTAGGAAGGAGCCCTGCAGGTATGACCTGCCCCTTGCTCCACCAGCAGAACAACAAGCCACAGCACAAAACACCTTTCTACACCAGGAGAGAGAGTCCTGTGCTTTCAGCTTTTGTACTGTATGGTTCATGCAGCAATGCCCTGAGTGCAGCCCTTGCAGCAGAGGGGTCTCAGTCAGTGTAAGCCACCCCAGGGCTGTGCCTGCTTGTCCTGGGCTGGGCTCTCACCTCCCCAGCAGCTTTTACCCACTTTTGGACAGGACTGAGAATGGGAGAATTGAGATCTCTTTGTGCAAGAGCAGGAGAATGGATCACTGAACCCCACAAATGTGCCCCCACAGGCTCAGCTGTACCTTCACTGCACTCCTGGCTTGGGGCCACCTGCCTGTGTGAGCAGAGAGCATCTTAGAGCACATCCCAGAACATCCACGTGGGATTGCCCAGCCCAGAGCTGAGCTGCAGCCCAGGGGTCCCCTCCAAGTCACCCCAGGGTGTGGAGGTGCCCAAGGCTTTGGGGCACTCAGAGTTTTCCTTCCAAACCACACTCTTACCCAGAGCACCTGAGCCAGCCAAAGTGGCATTGCACCCAGGGTAGATAGATGCAGCTTTTGGAATAAATCATGGGTCACTACTTGCCCCCAAATTCTTCTTCCTGGCTAATGCCCTGGAGATGGATGGGCTCTCAGGGCTCTCCCAGGCAAATTGGTCTCCCCTTTCCCAGGGTCTAGGATTTCAGACCCTCCCCATCCCAGCCCAAGGTGTCTCCCCATGCACTGACCCTGCAGGACACAGTTCAAAGCCTCCAACAGGAAAAACAGGAAAATCCTCCCTGGCTGTCTGTGCTGACAGAGTTTCGGTCTGGCTGGTGCTGTCAAAGGAGGCATTCAGCTCCACCTCAGCCCCTGGGTGCTGCTGGGCCCTCAGCAGATGCCAGGAGGCCCCTGAGGGAGGACACTGGTGCCATGAATCCCTGCCAGAGCAGGTTTGGGGGTACCAACCCTCTGCCCTGCTCTGGGAAGCAAATCCCACGTTTAACTGAGGCAGGAAGGGGGAAATCTCTCTCCCCTCTGTGGCAGATCAGCGAGGCACCTTGAGCAGCAGGAAACAGGGAGAGGCTGAGAGGTGAGAGCCAAAACCTCCTGCTGGGGCTGCAGCCAGGAGATGGCGGCTGACCCTCGCAGGGCACGGATATTTGGGAATCTCAGGCACTCAGAGGCTGCACTGTTGTGGGGTGATGGCAGAAAGGGGGGCACAGGCCCCTGGCACACACAGGGAGAGCTCAGTCCCAGTGCCAGCAGCTCCTGGGGAGGGATAAGGAGGGGCTCAAATGCAGGAAACTCCTCCTGAGAGAGGTTTGTCCCCTCCAGAGCAGCAGGCTGTCCTGACTCCCCCACTTGCCTCTGTTTCTCCCCCAGGCCAGCAGGTTTCTGTGCCATCAGGAGGCTGCATTTCCTGCTGAGCAGGTTATGGCTCTGCTTCAGCTCCAGCTTGGAGCAGGGCAGTGCCCAGGGAGGGGACCCAGCCTGTGTGTCACCACATGGAGGGGTGGCACACTGGCCAAGGCAGGAGCTGGCAGCAGCCCCAGAGGGCACAGGTCTGAGCACCCCTGATAATGCCTTCAGTGTGAGCTTTCATATCTCCAGACTCTGCAGTGCATTAGTATATAACTCTGAACTCCATACACAGTGTCACAAGTTCTCCTCTGTGATTCTGTGGGTCAGCAGAGCTGCCATGGCAGGTGTGTGTCCCCCTGGCCATGCTCAGTTCCCATCTGCTGCTGCCAGTGCCTGCTCTGTTCTCCAGCTCAGGAGCCCCAGATCTCCCTGTGATGCCTTCAGTTTTACCTTTCATATTCCCAGGCTCTGCAGTGCATTGGTGTGTGACTCTGAACTCCACACAAAGTGTCACAAGTTCTCCTCCCAGCTCAGGCACACAAAACAATCCTTTTCCAGCCCCACAACCAAGGACACCTGAAGCTGCAGCTTCAGCCCCAAAAAGTGCAAGCAGCAGCAATGGAGGAGAGAATGTGGGAGGATGGGAGTGCAGGAGCTGGAGCTGGGATTGGACAGTGAAGCCAAGATGGAAATGGAGCCAAAGTGATGCAAGTGTGAGAACTGGTGACTCGGATCCATCTTGGCTCCATCTTGGGTGGAGCCACGGCCGGGCTCTGGCACTGCCCAAGGTGAATCCTTTGGAGCCTTGGGATAAATCCCTGCTTGATTCCTGGGGCACTGCCCAGCCTCTGCTCCAGGAGCCTCTCCAGGCAGCACAGTGAGGCTGCAGTGCTGCCATCCCACTAAAAGGTGCCCCAGTGACAAACCCTTGCAGATCAGGGGCTGTGCCACCCCCACCAGGGACACAGGGATGAGCAACACCCCTGGGAACCCTGCTGGGGCTCCCCAGACCAAAGCCTCATCCTCCACAGCCTGCACAAATCCCATATAAACACCCTCACAGAGATCCCAGCTCCACTTCCAGCCCTTCACCTACAGATTTCCTGCAGCTGTTTCACACATGCCTGCAGGAGGCAGCTCAGATCTGAGCAGCTCCAGCCTGGCCTGTGCTCAGCACAGGGAGATGCTTGGGAGGGGGAGGCAGCCCATCTGCAGAGCAGGGCCTGCCTTTGAAGAACCACCCTCTGACTTTTGGCTTCTCAGAAATGCAACCACAGAAAAGAATTTTTCTCTCCAGGCCTCATCTGGCGGGGTCCTTGCTCTGAGGTCTCAGCTTAAAAGCAAGAAATTCTTCCAGATCTAATGCTGTAACTGCCAGGGGTAGATGTAGCATAGAGAAAAGTCCCCTCTGGGTCTGTCTGACATCCCCCATCTCCCCAGATGGCACCAGTCCCACCTCCAGACATTATCCTGACTGCAGTTGCAGACGATGCTCCAGCTCCCTGATGCCTTTTGCATCCATCAGCTCTTTCCCACATCTTCTTCCCACTCCTTACCCTGCTCTTTACTGTCACCAAATTCATCAGCATCACACATGGATGGAGATTTCCTGTGGGTCACACACATCCCATTGCTGACCTCCTGCTCAGTCTCCCTGTCCCAGCACTCCCCAGCATCTGCCCTTCACAAACCACATTCCCAGAGTGTCTCCACCTGGGACCTGCTGGAATTCACCAGCACATCCACAGGCCAGTGGATCTGTTGAATTCATGACCAGACTAAGAGTGCCCAAGCCAGGCCCAGGCCAACAAGGTGAACAACATCCCTGTCCTTACAAGCATCTGGGGCAGCATTCCCCTCCCAGATGGATGAGGCAGCACAGCACATGCACTGGAGCTTTTCTCAGGTGCATCTCCCAAGCCTCAGCCAGAGCAATGCCACCATAAAAGTGCTGCTTTGGAGCACTTCAAACAGCCTCTTGCACATCAAGCCCTGGGGAAGGCAAGGACACACTGACCCCACTATTGAGACATGCAGGGGAAGTCAGAAGAGGGTCCTGCAGCCTCTTCACCCCCTGCCCTGCTGAGAGCTGCTGTCAGCAGCTGTTGGGGTGACAGTGTTGTTGAAACAACCCTTTCCCATTCCTCCCCCCAGCCATGGGGTGCTGCAGCACCAGCTTCATGGCTTAATGTGAACCAGCTTTGGTAAATATAATGAAATCATAAAAAGAGGGGAAATTTCAGCACAAAAGAACTGAAGTCTCTCATGCAACTGTACTTTCCCTTTGGTTAAATTGCTGTGAATGGTGGATAGATCCTGATTCTCATGGGAGCCCATCCACTTGCTGTTTATCTACAATGCAATAAAAATAATATTAAAAATAGTCTGTGGAGTAGAAAGAGAAGGAAAAAAAATTGACACCTGATGCTGTTCTTCTCCCTTGCCTGAAATCCAATAGCTGAGCTCTGGGAACAGGCATGTCCATGCAATTACAGCTCAGACACTCCCAGACCTTGTCTTGAACAGAAACTGGGATGAAATTATCCTTCTTGAGGACTGAAATGTTTTTATGAGGTTATTGAAGCAGGTATGGGGCTGTTATCTCACCCTGGGACCACAGCCCACAGCTCTGTTCCACCCTCCTGTAGAGGGGAGAACAGATGAAAATATCAAAGCTACACGGCATTAAGGCATTGTGTTAAAAGGCAGCATTATAAAAACCTAAATGCTGCAGGAAAGCCTAATTTTGTAACATTCAAACCTCTCCAAACTACATAAAAGGGGGAAAGATCCATAAAATGCTGAACCCAAGTGCCAAGGGACAGGGCAGTGCTGGAGCTCCAGCCATGCCCCCAGACAGGCTGTGCTCTTCAACACAGACATGTTTGGGGTGGTTTGCTGAGGAAGTTTTGAATGAATACTGCTGGGGAGCAAAGCAGCAGGCTTGGGAATCTGCAAATCAGAGATTGAGAGGAAGAGAGGTGCTGGTTCCTCCTTGCACTGAGCCTTGGGGTCAGGTCTGGACTACCCTGGGCACTGCCTGGCTGGGCAGCACCTTTGCTGTTCCAAAGTGAAGCTTTTTCAGTCATCATTCACTTTTACTCCTTTTTACTAGTTTTAGTAACACTCCCATAAACAGGTTTTTAATGCAATCCTTTTTCTCTGACACACTGCATGTTAAAGATTAGCAGAGGCTTTTTATTGCAGGTAATAAAGAACCCTGATGTCAAATATTTTAACAAGCCAAGTGCTCCATGGGAAAAGCCCAAGGGGCTCCAAATGCATTTCTGCTCTGCAGCCTCTGTCAGGGAGAGGGCGAAGACACAGAGAGATTTCTGGGAAAATATCTTAGATTTTATCAAATTTTTGGAAAAGTACAAAGTGGCTCCAACCACAGTACTGGACTCAAGAGCTTCCCAGCCAGGTATTCCCTGCAATCCATGCAGAGCTAGATGTCCCCTCCTCAGCATCTTCATAGATTTGTTCAGGGGAAACTCTACGTTGTCTTTTGTGAGCTGCAGTATCTCCTCTCCAATCCACCCAGAGCTGCCTGAGCAGCATCCCCAGAGCTGAGCATCATCCCCAGAGCTGAGCATGATCCCCAGAGCTGAGCATCATCCCCAGAGCTGAGCATCATCCCCAGGGCTGAGCATCATCCCCAGAGCTGAGCATCATCCCCAGAGCTGAGCATCATCCCCAGAGCTGAGCATCATCCCCAGAGCTGAGTATCATCCCCCAGAGCTGAGCAGCATCCCCAGTGCTGAGCATCATCCCCAGAGCTGAGCATCATCCCCAGAGCTGAGCATCATCCCCCAGAGCTGAGCATCATCCCCCAGTGCTGAGCATCATCCTTAGAGCTGAGCATCATCCCCAGAGCTGAGCATCATCCCCCAGAGCTGAGCATCATCCCCAGTGCTGAGCAGCATCCCCAGTGCTGAGCATCATCCCCAGAGCTGAGCATCATCCCCAGTGCTGAGCATCATCCCCAGAGCTGAGCATCATCCCCAGAGCTGAGCATCATCCCCAGGGCTGAGCATCATCCCCAGAGCTGAGCATCATCCCCAGAGCTGAGCATCATCCCCAGAGCTGAGCATCATCCCCAGAGCTGAGCATCATCCCCAGAGCTGAGCATCATCCCCAGTGCTGAGCATCATCCCCAGAGCTGAGTATCATCCCCCAGAGCTGAGCATCATCCCCAGAGCTGAGCATCATCCCCAGAGCTGAGCATCATCCCCCAGAGCTGAGCATCATCCCCCAGTGCTGAGCATCATCCCCAGAGCTGAGCAGCATCCCCAGTGCTGAGCATCATCCCCAGAGCTGAGCATCATCCCCAGTGCTGAGCATCATCCCCCAGAGCTGAGCATCATCCCCAGAGCTGAGCATCATCCCCCAGAGCTGAGCATCATCCCCAGTGCTGCGCATCATCCCCAGAGCTGAGTATCATCCCCCAGAGCTGAGCATCATCCCCAGTGCTGAGCAGCATCCCCAGTGCTGAGCATCATCCCCAGAGCTGAGCATCATCCCCAGAGCTGAGCATCATCCCCAGTGCTGAGCATCATCCCCAGAGCTGAGCATCATCCCCAGAGCTGAGCATCATCCCCCAGAGCTGAGCATCATCCCCCAGTGCTGAGCATCATCCTTAGAGCTGAGCATCATCCCCAGAGCTGAGCATCATCCCCCAGAGCTGAGCATCATCCCCAGTGCTGAGCAGCATCCCCAGTGCTGAGCATCATCCCCAGAGCTGAGCATCATCCCCAGTGCTGAGCATCATCCCCAGAGCTGAGCATCATCCCCAGAGCTGAGCATCATCCCCAGTGCTGAGCATCATCCCCAGAGCTGAGCATCATCCCCAGAGCTGAGCATCATCCCCCAGAGCTGAGCATCATCCCCCAGAGCTGAGCATCATCCCCAGTGCTGAGCATCATCCCCAGGGCTGAGCAGCATCCCCAGTGCTGAGCATCATCCCCAGAGCTGAGCATCATCCCCAGTGCTGAGCATCATCCCCAGGGCTGAGCAGCATCCCCAGTGCTGAGCATCATCCCCAGTGCTGAGCATCATCCCCAGAGCTGAGCATCATCCCCCAGAGCTGAGCATCATCCCCCAGAGCTGAGCATCATCCCCAGTGCTGAGCATGATCCCCAGAGCTGAGCATCATCCCCCAGAGCTGAGCATCATCCCCAGTGCTGCGCATCATCCCCAGAGCTGAGTATCATCCCCCAGAGCTGAGCATCATCCCCAGTGCTGAGCATCATCCCCAGAGCTGAACATCATCCCCAGGGCTGAGCATCATCCCCAGTGCTGAGCATGATCCCCAGTGCTGAGCATCATCCCCCAGAGCTGAGCATCATCCCCCAGAGCTGAGCATCATCCCCAGTGCTGAGCATCATCCCCAGTGCTGAGCATGATCCCCAGAGCTGAGCATCATCCCCCAGAGCTGAGCATCATCCCCAGTGCTGAGCATGATCCCCAGTGCTGAGCATCATCCCCCAGAGCTGAGCATCATCCCCCAGAGCTGAGCATCATCCCCAGTGCTGAGCATCATCCCCAGAGCTGAGCATCATCCCCCAGAGCTGAGCATCATCCCCAGAGCTGAGCATCATCCCCAGTGCTGAGCATCATCCCCAGAGCTGAGCATCATCCCCCAGAGCTGAGCATCATCCCCAGAGCTGAGCATCATCCCCAGAGCTGAGCATCATCCCCAGAGCTGAGCATCATCCCCAGGGCTGAGCATCATCCCCCAGAGCTGAGCATCATCCCCAGAGCTGAGCATCATCCCCAGTGCTGAGCATCATCCCCAGAGCTGAGCATCATCCCCAGAGCTGAGCATCATCCCCCAGAGCTGAGCATCATCCCCAGTGCTGAGCATCATCCCCAGTGCTGAGCATCATCCCCAGAGCTGAGCATCATCCCCCAGAGCTGAGCATCATCCCCAGTGCTGAGCATCATCCCCAGTGCTGAGCATCATCCCCAGAGCTGAGCATCATCCCCAGAGCTAAGCATCATCCCCCAGAGCTGAGCACCATCCCCAGAGCTGAGCATCATCCCCAGTGCTGAGCATCATCCTCAGAGCTGAGCATCATCCCCAGTGCTGAGCATCATCCCCAGAGCTGAGCATCATCCCCAGAGCTGAGCAGCATCCCCAGTGCTGAGCATCATCCCCCAGAGCTGAGCATCATCCTCAGAGCTGAGCATCATCCCCAGAGCTGAGCATCATCCCCAGAGCTGAGCATCATCCCCAGTGCTGAGCATCATCCCCCAGAGCTGAGCATCATCCCCCAGAGCTGAGCATCATCCCCAGTGCTGAGCATCATCCCCAGAGCTGAGCATCATCCCCAGTGCTGAGCATCATCCCCAGAGCTGAGCATCATCCCCAGTGCTGAGCATCATCCCCAGAGCTGAGCATCATCCCCAGAGCTGAGCATCATCCCCAGTGCTGAGCATGATCCCCAGTGCTGAGCATCATCCCCCAGAGCTGAGCATCATCCCCAGTGCTGAGCATCATCCCCAGTGCTGAGCAGCATCCCCAGTGCTGAGCATCATCCCCAGAGCTGAGCATCATCCCCCAGAGCTGAGCATCATCCCCAGAGCTGAGCATCATCCCCAGTGCTGAGCATCATCCCCAGAGCTGAGCATCATCCCCAGGGCTGAGCATCATCCCCCAGAGCTGAGCATCATCCCCAGAGCTGAGCATCATCCCCAGAGCTGAGCATCATCCCCAGGGCTGAGCATCATCCCCCAGAGCTGAGCATCATCCCCAGAGCTGAGCATCATCCCCAGTGCTGAGCATCATCCTCAGAGCTGAGCATCATCCCCCAGAGCTAAGCATCATCCCCAGGGCTGAGCATCATCCCCAGTGCTGAGCATCATCCCCAGTGCTGAGCATCATCCCCAGAGCTAAGCATCATCCCCCAGAGCTGAGCATCATCCCCAGTGCTGAGCATCATCCCCAGAGCTGAGCATCATCCCCAGTGCTGAGCATCATCCCCAGAGCTGAGCATCATCCCCCAGAGCTGAGCATCATCCCCAGTGCTGAGCATCATCCCCCAGAGCTGAGCATCATCCTCAGAGCTGAGCATCATCCCCAGAGCTGAGCATCATCCCCAGAGCTGAGCATCATCCCCAGTGCTGAGCATCATCCCCCAGAGCTGAGCATCATCCCCAGAGCTGAGCATCATCCCCAGTGCTGAGCATCATCCCCCAGAGCTGAGCATCATCCCCAGTGCTGAGCATCATCCCCCAGAGCTGAGCATCATCCCCCAGAGCTGAGCATCATCCCCAGAGCTGAGCATCATCCCCAGTGCTGAGCATCATCCCCCAGAGCTGAGCATCATCCCCAGGGCTGAGCATCATCCCCCAGAGCTGAGCATCATCCTCAGAGCTGAGCATCATCCCCAGAGCTGAGCATCATCCCCAGAGCTGAGCATCATCCCCAGTGCTGAGCATCATCCCCCAGTGCTGAGCATCATCCCCAGTGCTGAGCATCATCCCCCAGAGCTGAGCATCATCCCCAGAGCTGAGCATCATCCCCAGAGCTGAGCATCATCCCCAGTGCTGAGCATCATCCCCCAGAGCTGAGCATCATCCCCAGGGCTGAGCATCATCCCCAGAGCTGAGCATCATCCCCCAGAGCTGAGCATCATCCCCAGGGCTGAGCATCATCCCCAGAGTTCAGCACCATCCCCAGTGCTGAGCATCATCCCCAGAGCTGAGCATCATCCCCAGAGCTGAGCATCATCCCCAGAGTTCAGCACCATCCCCAGAGCTGAGCATCATCCCCAGAGCTGAGCATCATCCCCCACTGCCGGGCATCTGTCCGGGTTTACTGATGAAGAAGGCGGCCAGCGCCATCCCAAAGCTCTCGGGATGGGCTCCCCGCCCACACTCAGGATTAGGTTTCCACCCCTCCGCTCACTTTCAGAGGGGCCGCAGCCTGAGAAACCGAGCAGGGTCGCGCACACACGGCATCAGCCCACGCAGTCAGTGCGGCAGCTGCCAGATTTATCACTGCCCACGGACCGGGGAGGGAGGAGGCTCGTGCCGGTCTCCAGGAGCCCAAACTCTGTTTCCCGTTGCCTTTGCCCTCCCTTCCCAGCCATCCCCCCTGGCCGATGCTGAGCGCTGCCGGCAGGAGCAGGGGGCTCGCAGCGCTGCTCACCAGGCAGGAGATGTGTTTGCCAGCCAGACACGCTCCTGGCATCGCCTGCAAGGCCATGGGATCATAGATCAGTGAGGATGGAAAGGCCTCCAAGGTGATCAAGTCCAAGCAGGCTACCCAGGGCTGCAGGCAGCAGGAGCCCCACAACACCCCAGTGCCCTCCCTCCTCCTTCCAGCCCTGCTGAAATGAGCAGAGCTGTTTCTTCACTTTCCCATGACTGGATTCCCCTGAAAACAGCAGAAAACACTCCTGCTGATGGTAATTAATCTGACAAGAAGTCAGGAGACACAGATTAAATGTCTGGTATCACTGGGGATCACAGATAATTGTAAAGATAGGCTCTGTTGCAGAGCTGGCACAGCCTCAGTGTGCATTTACAGATCAAGGGATAGACAGCCAGCCTGCACCTTGGGATTCACCACAGGCTCAGTGATTCCCCAGCACTGCTGGAGCTCACACAAACACACCCTCGCCCCAGGTTTGGCATGCAGGGCTCCATCCTTCTGGGGTGGCAGCCAGGACCCAACACATCTTGGGCAGCTGCTGGGGGGGATTTGGGGACATGGGCACACTCCTGGCAAGGGGAAAGGCATTTCTGAAAGCTTTGAGCTCTGGCCCATCGCTGGTGCCAGCAAGGTGAATGACCAGAGAGAGACAGAGTTATTCAGGTGCTGACCTACAGCAGTGGTGCCCCCTGGCCCAGCCCCTCCTGCTGAGACCCCGAGGGTCTCCCCACTCAGCAGATGGAAGCACCTTCCTGAGCCTCTGGGAGCATCACAGACAAATCCAGGCACTTCCACAACTGCCATGCTCACACATATTCTGTAAAAATGCAGCCACAGCCCCACACTGCTGCAGCCAACTCTCTCTGGGAGCAAATCAGCAGCCACAACTTTCTCTGCCATCCCAGTCCCACACCACAGGACTCTACAGATAGTTCTGATAAGATGATTTCTCCCAGCACCTAAACAATCCTGAAAATATTTCAAAGCTGTATTGGGTTTTGTTAAGCCTTCAGCACCTGCTTCAAGCCAGTCTGAGGGAGCTGGGGCAGTGATTGCACAGGTAGGTGATGCCAGGTAGGTGCTCTGAAGGTGGGCACTGAAGACTTGGGCTGTTTGAGCTCCTGTTGAGAGCAGCACAGGCTCAGAAATGGAAGAAATTTCCTTGAAGAAGAGCAGAGTGCAGGTGATGCAGCATTTGCATAATGAAGAGGAGCAGAATGTGAGAATGTGCCCTCAAAGGAGCAGAAATCATCTCTGATCACTTTTTCTAAGGGCAGATAGATGAAGTAGATGCTTGGTAACCCATCTGCAGCTGCACATCATCCTTTTAGGATAATCCATGCAAGCTTTGCAGCCAGCATCCACAACCACACAACCCACCCCTGTGTCCTGCATCACTGCTGCTCTGCCTGTGTCCTTCAGAGGACTTTCCTTTTTTTCTCTGAAACAGGGAAAGCTGAACTTGGATCTGAGATCAGAGTGGCTGTGGATTCACTGGAGTTTACTGAGGCCAAGCAGGCCCTGGCAGCACAGATGTGTCTCTGAACAATCCAGCCTGGGCTGAGGCTCTGTCTTGGAGCACAGGGCAGGCTGTGGCTGCTTTGGCCTTTGGGGTGGCTCCTCTCACCACAGCTCCTGCTTCCTGGCAGTCAGCATGGGGACAAGCTGACCTCACTGCAAATGCAGTCAGTGGCCTCTGGGTCTCAGAATTGCTCAGGGCATCTGCTGGTTGGTACCAGCTGGAGCAACCTATCCCTTTTCTTTCCTCAGAGCTGCCAGGCTTTCTCTGCCTTTCTTATCTGTCTGCAAAAGCCAGAAGTTTTCTGTCCCTGAGTTCTGAGATGGAGAGATCAACCAAACTGAAAAAACAACTAAAACCAGAGGTCAGTACTGTGCTCTGGGGAGCCAAGTCCTTCAAGGGAGGGCTGGCTTCAGCCTCTGAAGGCAGGAACCTGCAGAGCCTGATGGTGGCATTGCCCCAGGACATCTCCAAGAAGATTTCTCTTCAGAAAGAACCTAGGCAGCTGCTGGCCCTCCTTCATCACCCTGACTCAACTTTTCTGCCTGCAGGGACCCTCCACCACCACACTGCCAGTCTGCAATCCCTGCCCAGTGCCCACAGCACCCCTGCCCCATCCCCACTCTGGGAACAACTAGGAAAACACCCTCACAGCATTGCTGCCATCAGCTTGCACAACTTTGATTCCAGCTGGGACAAACCAGGAGACCAGACAACAAGACTGAACCAGCCTCAATCACATGTTCCCAGCAGCCTCTCAGTGAGGCAGGAAGGTTTCCTACTCTGTTTAAAAAACAAACAAACAAACAAACAAAACAAAACAAAACAAAAAAAAAAAACCAACAGAGAAAGCAGAGAACTTGACCAAGGATGTGTGGAGTTCCCAATGAGCCAGAGCAGTGGAGATGCTGTCCCACTCCTGGCCCTCCAGCATTACTTTCTCCTCTAAAACTCAGCACAGGAAAGAGGACAAGAAACTCCCAGAGAGAGTTAGAGACCCAACACTGATGGGAGCTGAGAGCTGAGCACAAAGCAGTTTCCCTCTCTGCATACAGACTTCACAGGGTCTTGCAAGATCCCACCAAAAATCAGAGAGAACAGCTTTCTCCTCATAGCCAAATCCACCACGGGTCCCACATCCTGGCCAGGGCCAAGCAGGGATGGCACAGGGATCACAGAGCCCAGGCACAAGCTGAGCAGCCTCCTGGGATTTCCCCAGGAAGATTTTTCCAGGCTGGCCAGCAGATGGGGATGGAAGAGCAGCCAAGCTCTGGTCCATGGGCAGCCCTGCTCCTCCTGGCTGTGTCCTGGTGGCTGTCAGGGCTCAGGGGCACTGCTGCTGTGCTGGCCACGAGCAGGGCTCAGCTCCCCTGCCTTGGAAGAAGAGGAAACACCCCAGAGTTTAAATGTCCTCCCTGGGGCAGCAAGAGTAGGGACAAACCATAAAATAACTCCACCAGGTGTCCCTGGGGTCTGCCTGTCCCTGATGATCCAGGCTGCAGAGGTCCCTCCTCACCATGGGTGTCCCCAGTGATGACAGGGAGGCTGCAGGACATGCAGGTGCTGCAGCACCACTGCAGTGAAGCTGTGGCCAGGTGCAGCTCCTGGCAGGAGTCCCTGAGAGCCCATCAGTGCCCCAGCTTGTCTGTACCTGCACCCTGTGAGCTCCTGAGAGCCCCCAACACCCACACCCACACCTGTGCCCAGCCAAGACACTGCATGGAGGGAAAGTCTGGAAACCCCAGGAGGAGCCCAGAAGCACAAACTCCCTCGGCTCAGACAGCTCTGCCACGTTCTGCTGTGTCCCAGTGGGTGCCAGCTGAGCTGGATCCCCCTCTTTGGCCTGTTCAGGGTTTTCCCAGTGGAGGATGATGAGCTGACACTGGCCAGCACAGAAAGGAAGGTGTGGGTTTCTGAGGGGTGCTGGCCTTTGGACACAGCACTGCTGCAGAAGCTTCCCCCACGGAGCTGGGCTGCCAGAGCCCAGAGCTGCCTGCTTTCACCTCCAAAATAAAGAAACAGGAGCAAACAATGAGCGACACTCAGTGCCCTGCCCCGAGCGCTGCCGTGTCAGGAGCCCTCATTATGTCAATGTGTAATTATACCATTAATTACTGACCATAAAGCTCTAAAGAAAACAGACCTGAAATGAATCTAGTGCTGGAGCAAAGTCCTGAGAGATAACTCTGTGGCTGCTAAGGTGATGGAGACTGAGCTTCAATTTCTAACCAAAATTGAATTTGCAATTAGCTCCCCTTGTTGCCTAAATCCAACAAAAGACCTTCCTGCATTTAATACCAAGAAGGGATGGCTCAGAACTGCCATCAAACCACAGAGCCTTACAAAAGCCAACTGGGGCAGAGCAGAGGGAGCAGAATCCCAAATGTCTACTAGGGCTGAGCAAGGCTCTTGTTTGATTTTGGATTTGCTGCACACTCAATGTACATCTCCGAGCAAGCCACTTAATCTGACCCTGGCCCAAAGTTTAGCTGTCTGTCAAATGTTAGAAAAGGGCTTTGTCTCCCTCACAAGGACTTGGAGGTTTAATTACTGGCTGTGCCAAGATGCCCTTAGGTGGAAGCTGCAATGCAAATGTAAAGTATCATTACTAGAGCTTAGCAAATAACTCAAATGTTTTTCTGCAGCAACTCCCTCAAAAAGAAATTAGATTCCTTTCTGGTGTGCTTGGGCACCTTTCCAGGCTCTCTTGTTGTGACACTCATGAGCAAGTGGAGAACTAAGAATATGAAGGTAATTCACCAAAAGTCAATGCCCAGCTCCTAAACCTGAGCCTCTGCACGGAGCCACAGCCCCTGTGTGTGCCCAACCCAGCCCAGGGGGGCAGGGATGGGGCTGCAGGCAGCCAGGGGAGCCCATCCCTGCCACCAAAGGGACCCTTGGGGACCTGCAGGCACAGCCACTCCTCCTGTGCTGCTCCCTGGGGTGGCTCCCAGCCTGGCCATCATCCCTGGACATGAGAGGTAAGGACAGAGGCCACACATCCCTGTCAGCTCATGCCATGCAAATCCCAGTGCTCTGAGCCATTTCATGCTGGTCTCTGACAAGACTGGGACGGAGATTTGCGCCATAAATTCTTTGGGATGGTGGTTCTCTGGGGCTGGGCAGTTGCTGTAAAGCTCCAGGAGTTCATGAGGATCTGACAAAACCTGCTGGAATCACTCAGCACCTTCCTCAGCACCGTGTGCTGGACTGTGGCCACTGAGCCCCAGGCCAGGGGAGCACAGGAACATCCCCACAGCCCTGACCTCCCCAACAGCCTCCTGTGAGTGGGAGCAGCACAGAGGAGCATTTTCAATTAGCTTTACAGAAAACATTTGCCTGAAACTGGATGCTGTGTGAAACTCCTGAACTCTCCTTTTTCTTTCAGAGCTGGGGGTGAGGAAAGGGAGGGATGGGGGGGAACTGGAAGAGCTTTTTATTTATTCAGGTCAGAGTTGCACTGCTTTGGAGCATGTGTGGTTTGGCCAGGCAGAGCCAGGGCAGGATAAAGGAGCTCCTGCTGTGCTCCACACCCAGGCTGCTCCATGGGACCTGAGCAGGACACAAAGCAGAGTTCCCAGTGCCCGTGAGGAGCCAGCCTGCAGCAGCCTTGGGCTCAGCCACACAGTGCCTGCGTGGCACAGGGTCAGGGAATGCTGTGGGCTGGAAGGGACCCTAAAGATCTGGGGCAGGGACACCTTCCACTAGCCCAGGCTGCTCCAAGCCCATCCAGCCTGGTCTTGAGCACTCCAGGGATGGGGCAGCCACAGCTTCTCTGGGAAACCTGTGCCAGGGCCTCCCCACCCTGTGGGGAAGAATTTCTTCCCAATATCCCATTAACCCTGCCCTCTGTCAGTTTGAATCATTCCCTTTGTCCTGTCACTCCAAAGTCCCTCTCCAGCCTGCTGGAGCTCCTTTAGCACCTCAGCTCTCCCTGGAGCCACCTCTCCTGCAGGCTGGGTACCTCAGCTCCTGTCTCTGGAGCAGAGGGTGCAGTGCCCCATGCCATGCCCAGGGCCACCAGCCTGTCACACATCCCCTGCTGGGGCTGCTGCTGCTCTGGACACAAGCAGAAGAAGGAGAAGGGGAGCTGGACCTGCCCAATGTCAAACATCACAACGTTTTCCTCTCACCTGGGAGCTGCACCTGCACTGCCTGAAGCCTCCTGCTGGTTCTGGTGAGCATGGCCCTGGTGCCAGGGAGTCAGATCACCCTCAGTCCCAATTTTGGGATGGTGTGGCCAGACAGGGATGCCCTGCCTGCTGAGTTGCCCCTGCCCTCAGCTCCCACAGCTTTCCTGGGCCCTGATTCCAGCACACACTGACATGATTTATTCCAGCTAATCAGCTTCTCCTTCCCTCTGTGGCTGATTTCTTCACAGCAGGCTCCACAGCCCCTCCAGCCCACTGAGCTGCCAGCACAGTGTTTTATTTCAGTTCCTGCCTCTCCCAACAGCCCCATCTGCTCCTGTTCCCCCAAAAGCACCAGCAGCAGCCCCAGTGCCCAGAGCAGCACCACTGGAGCCAGCCAGGGCTCAGCACAGCAAACTCAGCTCTGTCCCACCATGAACTCCTCTGAGGTTTCTCTGTTGGTGTTTTGATTTGAAACAGCAACAATTAGGAAAACAGCAAGAGCTTTTATTTAATGTGTTTTTCCTCCCCAGACCCCACCCTGCCAAGGTGCCTCAGCCTCTGCAGGGCTCTGCAGGTTCAAACATCCACAGAGCAGAAACTGCTGAGGAGAGACAAACATGGGTTTATCTGCAGCTCACAGCTGTGGCTGCATCACTGGGACTCCTTGGGGGTGATTTTTCAGCAGTACTGGGTTTCCATGCTCTTGCTGGGAGCTCTGCACCCCATTTTTCTCTTTGGTGCTCCCAGTGAGAGCCTGGTGCTCTGCCTGCAGATGTCCTGATGGCTGTGTGCCCCATGGCTGCACTCCCAGCTGAGCCACAGCTTCTGCAAATCCCTCATGGCTGGGACACATTTTAAAAATCTGTATCTGCCATGCAGACTGTGACAATATGAAAAATAAGAGCATTTGTAATTAAAGAAACCCACTGCAAATTACTTAACAGCACAAGCTCACGCCGAGGCCAAGGCTGTTAACAGTCTGAAGCCATTCAGCCAAGCCACACTCAAGCCATGACAAGTCAGAAAAATAAAGTTAATAAAATATCCTTGAAGTGAAATGTAGGTCATGGTACTTGATCTGCATATTTATAAAAGCTGAGCCTAATCCAGCCAAACTTTCCAGAATAAAGATCTTGCTGGTCTTTGATCCTGCCTGTGCCTCCTCAGGGAATATCAGTTTTCCTTCAGCAAGGTTAGGTGGGATTAAGTCACCTTAGAAGGAGCAAGAGCTGCACAGGGTGGGAGGTGATGGAGCTGAGGGGTGTTGGGCTGGCAGCAAGGGAAGCTCCTGGCACACTCTGGGCACACAGCAGCAGCACTTCAGGCAGCCAAGCTGTACACTGCACCTGCCAGTCCAGCACTAAATTCATCATCAGCTGGAGCAGGAGGATCTCCCTGCCCCCAGGGCCCAGCTCAATCTGCTGAGTCCAGCCTAGAGCCTCATGGCAAAACCTTCTCTTGGCAACTCATTTATCCAGCACTGCACAATGACACTCCAGCAGAAAACCTTAACCTTAAAGGATCCCACTCACACCACCAGCAGTAAGGGTGATGGTGAGGAGCACGGCCAGGACTTCACACCAGGATGGGGGCAACACCTCTGGGTCACATCATCCCCTGCTGCTGCTCCAGCTGTGCTCATGCAACACCACAGGGCTCCATTTCCACAGAAAACAGCAGGGGAAGGAGCCCCCAGGCAATGTGGCTTGTGCTCCTGAGCAGTGCACGAGGTGCAGAGCCCCTGTTCCACAGCCCCTGGGGGCTCTGAGCCCTGCAGGCTGTAGCCAAGCTGCCTCCAGCAGGGTGAGGGATTTGGCACAAGGGGTGTGAAGCTGTGTGTCTCAGGACAGAGATTAACAGCTTCACCCCAGCTGGAGGTTTGGGGGAAGGAAAAGCCTTTGGCACATCAGCTCTTGGAAGTGTAAGATGCTTCTCTTCCATACCAGAGGCTGAGAGTTTCTCTGTATGTTTGCAGATATAAATACTTGTGCAAATACAAGGGAAACCACAGATATTCTCCACCCCAAAATTGCCCAGGAAGTGGCTCCAGAGATTGTCATCTTAGCTACAGAGTAGCAGGAAAATACAGTTTCAGGCCAACAGGACCAGTGGTCTCAATGTGTTGAGGTCAAGAAATGGGAGTGAAAATTCTGAGAATCATTATGATAAAACCAGTGTTATAAAAACCTCTCACTTACACTCCTGCAGAGTCCTGAGAACCAAAGCAGTGGCACCAAGCCAGGCCCAGCTCCCCAGTTTGGCCAGTGCACATCCCCAGTCTGAGCTGGTGTGACACCACCACCCTCTTGCTGCTGCCACCAGCCCAGACTCATCCTGGCTCTGACCATCCTGCACGTCCTGCAGGAGCCAGGCCACATGTGGGTCATAACCCCTCCATCCCAGGTCACAAGGGGCATCCCAAAGTCTGTGCAGCCCTGCAGGTGAGGGCTGCCAGCAGGGTTCAGCCTCCTGAACTCCCTCCCTGATCACACAGTCCCTGTGTGAGTCACTGCCTCATGGTGATGGAAACATCCCTTCATCCCTCTGGCTGTGCTCTGCTCCCTGGAGACTGAGGGGTGCATGCTGTCACCACCAAAACATGTCATTCCTCTGTCTCTTGGCTGCAGAGAGAAGCAAGAGGACAAGAACCACTGGGGCTCAGAAAGCAGGAGCTGATGAGCACACAGAATCCAGCACAGCTGGGCTTGCAGCAAGAGGGTGTCCATGGCTTCCTGAATTTTTGTGCAGTGGTACAGCATCCAATCTGTCCTCTGCAGTCTGACCTCTTCCCTCCCCTTCTGTCTGCTGCCATTCTCCATTTTAACATATTATCTATTTAAATGCATTAAAGCAGGAGCTTTAACCTCCATGTGCATTCCAAGCCACATTCACCTCTTGGTCCCTGCTCAATCTGGGGCTGGTGCTTTGCAGAACAGAACATCAGCTCCAGCTCTGCTCACCACAGAGACAGGGGGCTGCAAAGAGGGGATCAGACTTCTCACCTCCCCACTCGTGGCCAGAGACTGTGGTGATCCACTGGGGCAGGAGGGAGTTTGGGGGGTGAAACCATCCACCCAAGGCCCAGGGCACTGAGCAGAACCTGGCTCCAGCCAGGGCTGTGTCCAGCCTGGGGACACTGCAGCCACCTCCTCCTCCTCAGAGATGCTGCTCAGGTGTTTGAGAGCATTGCAGGGGCAGGGAAGAGCAGCTGCAGGCTGCAGCTCAGCCCCACTGCCCCAGATTCTGCAGGGATAAGCTGAGGCACACATGGAGCTTCTCCACACAGAACAGGACTTCCAGCAGGCTCCAGCCCTGGGTTTAGAGCCAGAAGGAGAGCAGGGGATTGTCTGTAGTTACACAAGAAGTTTGTGGAGAGGAAACAGCCCAGTTTGTCCAAGTCCTTGATTATCCCCCCAATAAGGGATGCTCAGCACTTCCTCTGCAAGCCACAGAGATTCTTGGAGGCAGGAGGTGCCAGGTCTGTCCCTCTGAGGTCAGGGAAATGCTGGAGGCAACCAGGGCCTCCCCCCTCCTTTCCCACTCTGCTCCCCTCCATTCCCACTCTGCTCCCCTCCTTTCCCACTGCTCCCCTCCATTCCCACCCTGCTCTCCTCCATTCCCACCCTCCTTTCCCACCTTCTGCTCCCCTCCATTCCCAGCTCTGCTCCTCTGCTCTTCCACCTCTGCTCCCCTCCTTTCCCACCTTGCTCCCCTCCATTCCCACCCTGCTCCCCTCCATTCCCACCCTGCTCCCCTGTTCTCCCCACCTCTGTTCCCCCTCCATTCCCACCTCTATTCCCCCTCCTTTCCCACCCTGCTCCCCTGCTCTCCCCATCTCTGTTCCCCCTCCATTCCCACCTCTATTCCCCCTCCTTTCCCACCCTGCTCCCCTGCTCTCCCCACCTCTGTTCCCCCTCCATTCCCACCTCTATTCCCCCTCCATTCCCACCCTGCTCCCCTGCCCTCCCAGCTCTCCCGGCAGCACAAGCACCCTTGGGCAGGGGCAGTCCCGCTGCCCCCGGCTCCCCGAGCCCCGTCCTGAGTCACGGAGCGCTCCAGCCCCGGCACATTGTATCGGGATGAATCACTCACTGACCTCTGCCTTCCACAGTGCTCGCTTTCTAATTTTATGGGCTGTATCAGCAGGGTTATTGAATCCAGATGTCTGCAAGATGCAACTGCAGCGCACAGAAAGCCACAAGGAAAGGCGTTGGTGGCAAGGACCAGGCGTGTGGTTCATTTTTCATAAGTGAGCCCTGGCTTAGGAGGGAGAGGAAGGCACCTCCTGTCCCCTGCCTGCTCAGGACTCTGCAGGAGCAGCTGGTTTCCACAGGCCATCTCTCATTTCCCTCACTAACTTTCCCTTGCACTCCCTTTTGCTGAAAGCATCTGTTCCCCCAGGCAGCGCTGCACAGTGTGTCAGGCTCAGGTGGGTCCCACCTGGGGGAGCTTTGGGAGATGCTGCAGAAACGTGGGTCCTGTGGGGCCTCTGAGCCTGGGCAAGGACGTGGTGCTGCCATGGGATGAGCACTGGAGTGGGGCAGAGCTTCAGATCCCCATGGCACAGGCCAGCAGCACCTGACAGCTGCCTGTGCTGGCATCTGGTTTGCATAGAGCACAGCTGGCTCCCAGACAGCACCACTGCCTTTGTCCCTCCATGGGGAGAAGTAAAGAGGAAAGAAATATCCAGACCTTGCCTCAGCATCAAAGGGAAGCCTGTGGAGTGACCTGCCTGCAGTGGGGCCACAGGAACCCCCAGCACTGCCCGTGCCACGTGGGTGGCTCCTGAGCATTGGCACAACGTGGGATCAGAGGCACCAGGGGGTGGAAAGGATTATTTATTTATTTATTTATTTATTTATTTATTTATTTATTTATTTATTTATTTATTTATTTGATGCTTTTAAAGGTATTCCTGCCCCTTGCCTTCCCTGCAGCTGTGGCATGGCAGATCCCCAGCAGCTGTGTGTGGATGCACATCCCCTAAGGGAGGGTGCCCAGCCCCTCCACCAGCAGCAGCTTCCTGCAGCACTGCAGCCCCTGATCTGTGCTGTGACAATGAGCAAGGCTGTGTCCAGGACCCAAACAAACAGCAACAGGTCATCACCCAAAAAAACTGCATTTTCTGCTTAGCTCCATTGGGCAGTGACTCCAAACAAACAACTCCCTCCCAGGTTTTAGCTCACCTGACACCGTGCACTGATCTTCACCTTCAGGAGGAATGCTGGTGGAAGATTTCTAGTGGTGACTTCTTCCTGCTAGCTGAAAACCCCACAAACCCTTCCTTGGCTCTTGCTAACTAGAAGTGCAAAGTGCTGTCAGGGGATGAGCAATTTGGCTGCCTTGTCCACACCTTGGCCTCTGCTCCTCCTGAGTGAGCCCCAAGAGCACATCAGGGGCCAGCACTGATCCTCTGCAAGCTCATGGGAGGTGGAAGATATACCAGTGCTTCATTCTGAGCTTCTCCCTGGCATTGCTGGGATGTCTGTGGGGAATCTCTCTGCACCCACCTGCTCTCCTGCTGCCAGGGGGCTCAAACCAAGCTGAGACCAGGCTGGGAAAGGCTCCTCTGCTCTCCCCTTTTCCCTGCAAGCTTCCACATCTCACTGCTCAGAACAAAGCTGTGCAGAGGAGCAGAGAGCCAGGAGCACATGTGGGTTTTCTCATTTTCTCCTGTGTCACCTTGGAAGGAGTGAGGTATAATATATAAAGCAGAGGTAGACAGTAATGATGGAGTTGGCCTTCCCCTGGTATTTCGTCTCTCCTGGCCTTGGCTGCTCTTAGGGCTGCTCCTGCCTCTCAGGAATGAGTCTGTCAGAGCAGCCAGTGAATCTGGGCTGGCATTTCTCCTGCACACAAGTCACACACAAACACTTTGAGAGAGCTCAGCAGACCTGCAGGGGATGAGTTGAACGTACAGATGGACTCGGTGCCAGGTTCCAGCCTAATGGGAATCACAACAGCTGACTTTCAACACCCCCCCTTTAAAGTCAGGGTTTATGGGGAAGGAATCTCTGCCAGATCCAGAAACTATAGCAACTGCTGCAATAAAATAGCATTTCAGTGTAAAGCTATTTTTACAGCACATGGCCACGTCTGTGGGATGGCAGTTTCCAGTGCTGTTCAGATGTCTGCTGCCAGAAGACTTAGCTGGATTAGCAGTTAAAGAGGGAGGGATCATATTGAGTAGTCAAACCCACCCCTTTCCCTGCAATGGGAAAAATTATATCCTACAAGGTGATTCATCAGGTATTAAATTAATATCACACTTGATCTCAGCTGACTGAAAGGCCAGCCTTGCTGCAGGGCCCAAACCTGGTCACACTGAAGTCAACATGACTTTTGAACTGGCCTCAGTGAGGCAGCTGTGATCCAAGCCACAGCCAGGTTTGCCTGAAGCCTAGAAACCCATGTCCACACCACTCCCAGTGTGAGCAGCAAAGAGTTACCATCTATAATGGATTGAGGTTTATCTCAGCCCAAGCTGATGCAAATTTTACCACTCATTTGCATGGGGCCAAAATGCCAAATAAAATTTGGCTTAATTCTAAGTGGCACCATTTCTTCCTGTCATTCCAGTCTGGTGTTTGCCTTATCTACAGCTCTTTGGTCTGTTCTGTCATAGGAACATTTATTTCAGTGTTTATGAAGGTTGAAAAGGTGGTGCTGTGAGCAGAAGAGAAGATTTACCAGTATCTAAACCTAAGTTTGCACCAGCGGACAGACAAATTGGTCCTACAAGCTTCAGCACTGACAGCACAGAGGAGAAAAAACACTAAAAAGAAAATCAAATTCTGTTTCAAAGAGATAGTGATACCATATCTGACTCTACATTAAACTGATGCTCAGAGAGCTGTTTGTTCCTGATAACTCAATGCAAGGGATCCTGGCATCTCTGTGAAGGTGACAGACTGACACCCACAGCTTGAAGCAGGATTCTGCTGCCTGGTAACCCTAAGATGCCTCAGACCTGACCAGCAGCCTCCCCTGTACACCTTGAATTCAGCCCAGGCTCTAGTGATGGGACAGCCACCTGATTTACCCCATCCTTGGGCCAACCTCTGTCTGCCAAAGTATCCTTCTATCAACCTGCACCTCCTTCCCACAATTAGGGTTTTTTCACTTTATGGAGGAGTTGGGAGCCCTGCCATGGCTGGCTGGGGCAGCCCAGGTGTCCCCAGCCCTGCCACCAGGGCTCCCCCACCTGCTGCACTCTGCTGGAAGGAGGGTCTGAACCCACACACAGAATCCACAGGCACCACCTGAGGCCAAGGGGGCTTCATCAGGGCAGTCATCTCTCTTCAAAACTCCTCTGGGGCTGTGGCCCACCTGCTCCTGTTCCCACTTGTGTCAGTCCAACATGGGTAAAAAGCCTGGGGAAATCAGAAGTGATTGTCCAAGAGAGAAACTCAGTACTAAGTTTGAGTTGCCCAAGAAATGCTGCCTATGCATGAGGCTCAAAGTGAAAGATCACTCCAAGTGTGCACTGTGTAAGGCAAAAAAGGCTTTGCCCTGTTTGGTTTGGGGGTTCCTACCCACAAACCAGCACAGCTTGGGCAGCTGGAGTGAACAGACCTGGCCAACACCCTGCCTAGTGTGTGGAAAATACATATCCTACTCAGCCTCTCAAACAAACCCATCAATGCCTGCTGGGCTTAGGACTGGCAAGGGAGAGCTGCCCCTGTGCTGAGTATTTACTGGAGTCTTTTCTGCACACCTTGATTGCAGCACTCAGACAAACAGTGAAACTCTGTGGGTGTCTGGGCAGGGAATGACCCGTGGGTGCCACAGAGACTGTGGGATTGGTGTCAGCTCTGCAGGAAGGTTTGCTCATCTGAGCTCTCTGAGCCACACCAAACCAGCCCTCACCTTGTTTATTCACCCAGGGCAGTGAAATGCAGTGGGAGCTATTATACACCCACTCAGGACAGGCAGGAATGGCAACACCAGGTGCAGAGAGATGAGAAATGGACAGGGGAAGAGTCAGCCTCACTGCCATGGGTTCCTCAGCTGACACCAGGAATGACACTGAACAGCCCAAAGGGCAATGGCCAGTGTAGGAACAAATGAGAATCCCAATCTGGTGCTCCTGCCCCTCTGGAGATGGTGGCTCTGGGGTGAGCTGGGAATTTGGGGTGGATGAGGATCCCAAGGGCAATAGCAGGGCTGCTGGGTATCCATCAGCCAAACTGCATTTCCCTGAGCTTTGCCACAGATCAGAGCATGAGCTGCAGATCAGATGCTGTGCTGTGACAGGGCAGCAGCACCCTGGGCACACTGGAGGATGGGATAAAACCTGAGTGCTCCCAGAATTCCAGGCACCTTTCCAAAATGTCAGCCTTCACCCCAGTGCTGGTTTGCCTCTACTTAAAATGGCACTTTAAAACTTGCTGCCCAGGAGGGAATTCAAGTCTTCATCAGGCAATCTTCAGGGATTCCTTTGAAGATGGAAAGTTTTATTAAGTTTTATTAGAATGGAAGATGGTATATCCATAGATATGAAAGCTCTCTACACAGAGATTTAGTTCACTTGAAAAGTGTATTCACACTTTACAAAGTGATCTGCTCACATGTAGAGCTGCAAAGTGGATGTCTGGGGGCTCATCCCCAGCTCAGCTCTGTGACAGCCCTGTCCTGATTCACACCAGACAGGAATCTGCCTGCTTCACAGAAATGGGCCTGTTCTTTGAAAACCCAGAGTCAGGCTGATCATCCAGCCTTTGACATGGCTTAGAAGGGAGGAATATTTCTTTCTGTTATTTCACAGCTTTGGGAGGGAGATAAGGAAAGAAGTAGTGAGTTACTCAAGGTCATGATAGATGTTTGGGTTATTTTACTGAGGTCTCCAGGGGCATCAGCCACCTCAGCCACCCATCACCTGGAGCCTGTCGTGTTGGCTGATACCCCATCAGCCTCAGGGGTCAGTTTTTATAGGGGAAGAGCAGATTGTGAACAATGTTCACCCAGGAAATGTAACTGCTGCTCAGGAAGCTGAAGGGGGGAAAAAAATCAACTGTGTATAAAAGATAGCAAACACCTTCAGTCCCACCATAAATAATATAAAGGGAGAGAAAGAGCACAGCTCCATGAACAAAGACATCCCTAGGATTGACAAGCAGCACCAGCACCTCCCCTCAGCCATCACCTGTGGTTTTCAGTGCAGAACCTTTTTGTATCTCACCACCATTGTCTGATCTGGTTTTTGATCTGTTTTTTGCCCATTTTCCTAATTTTGCACAGCAAGGAGCTGCATCCTGGCCTGGCTCGTGGAGGAGCCCAAGGTGCCTCCAGTGCAGCCCAGGAAAAGCCCTGGAAGCCCAGGCACAGCAGCAGCACAAGGACACAGCTGAATCCATCCTGAGCCACCAGGACACAGCTGAACCCATCCTGAGCCACCAGGGCACAGCTGAATCCATCCTGAGCCACCAGGGCAGAGCTGGATCCATCCTGAGCTACCAGGACACAGCTGAATCCATCCTGAGCCACCAGGGCACAGCTGAATCCATCCTGAGCCACCAGGACACAGCTGAATCCATCCTGAGCCACCAGGACAGAGCTGAATCCATCCTGAGCCACCAGGGCACAGCTGAATCCATCCTGAGCCACCAGGGCAGAGCTGGATCCATCCTGAGCTACCAGGACACAGCTGAATCCATCCTGAGCCATGAGGACACAGCTGAATCCATCCTGAGTGACCAGGACAGAGCTGAATCCATCCTGAGCTACCAGGGCACAGCTGAATCCATCCTGAGTGACCAGGGCACAGGTGAATCCATCCTGAACCATGAGGACACAGCTGAATCCATCCTGAGTGACCAGGGCAGAGCTGAATCCATCCTGAGCCACCAGGGCAGAGCTGGATCCATCCTGAGACACCAGGACACAGCTGGATCCATCCTGAGTGACCAGGGCAGAGCTGAATCCATCCTGAGCCACCAGGGCAGAGCTGAATCCATCCTGAGTGACCAGGACACAGCTGAATCCATCCTGAGCCACCAGGGCACAGCTGAATCCATCCTGAGTGACCAGGACACAGCTGAATCCATCCTGAACCATGAGGACACAGCTGAATCCATCCTGAGCCACCAGGACACAGCTGAATCCATCCTGAACCATGAGGACACAGCTGAATCCATCCTGAGCCACCAGGACACAGCTGAATCCATCCTGAGTGACCAGGACACAGCTGAATCCATCCTGAGCCACCAGGGCACAGCTGAATCCATCCTGAGTGACCAGGACACAGCTGAATCCATCCTGAGCCACCAGGGCACAGCTGAACCCATCCTGAGCCACCAGGGTACAGCTGAATCCATCCTGAGCCACCAGGGCACAGCTGAATCCATCCTGAGCTACCAGGGCAGAGCTGGATCCATCCTGAACCATGAGGACACAGCTGAATCCATCCTGAGCCACCAGGACAGAGCTGGATCCATCCTGAGCCCCAGAGCCCCAGCCCAGCCTGTCCCCTCAGCCACAGCCCTTCACCCTTTCCTTCCTCTGCCATGAATTGCTCACAGACACACAAAGCAGCCAAGGCAGAGCTGGAATCTGCATCTCCAACACCTGGGATCCACAAGGGATGGAGGCCCTGCCAAGGATTATTTTAACCTTCAATACTCCTGGCAGCAGAACTTCAGTCAAACGGTTCCTGCTGTTTTTTTGGGTTATGTCACTGACACGAGTTGGTCCAGACCAGAACTATCCACGTGCTCAAAGAGAGAAGGGTTTGTTTTCCATCTTAATGGACTTTCAGTAGCAGGGGAAAGGATGCCTGAAATAATAATCCTTAATAAACTCAACAGCTTCAAGAAGGAAAATCAGGCTCAATACAGCTCCTGTCCAGCACAGATGCAGAGTCTATTTTTCTCCTCCCAACCACTCATCAGGCCAGTGGTGGGCACTTCCCTCCTGCATCCCAAGTCCTCCCTGCAGAGCCAGGTGCAAAGTGCTGTCCAGGGACCATCCCTAAACTGGCATCTTTAGTGCAAGTTACTTGCAAAGAGTATTTCTTTCTGGAAAAATAGAAATGTAAATGAAAGATTTCAGTTGATGTGAACTATGCTGGTTTCAGTTAACCATATTTTTTTTAAAGGAAATGGTGAGTTTTTAGAGTAATTTGGAAAATCTTAGGGAAACAGCCACTATTAGGCAAGGGGAGGAGTGGCTGTGTATCATTTCTTGTGGTTTTCTGGGTGTTTGTTGCTGCAGGTGGAGCTTCAGAGGAAATTCCTGCCCTGTTGGAGGATCCTGGGGCTGTACCTGGGTTAAGGAGCCCTGTTGGGGCTGCCATGGGAGCAAGGGGCAGATGCTGATGCACTGAGGTTCCTTTTGAAAATTACTTATTAAAAATCATGTGAAAAGCAACAAGAGTGCCTTTTTCCATCCCGTTATTTGAATCCAGCTGCTGACCTTGTCTCTGGGAAAATAATTATTCTTGACTTCGAAGTGAGGAGGTTTTTTGTGCCAAAGGCAAATGTCTATAGATTTATACTATTTGGAAAAATCAAAGGGCTGCAAGCCAAGCCATCCAGCTTATAAAACACAACCAGCCCTCCAGGGATAATTTAAAACTGACCCTGCAGCACTGAAATTCCAGCCATAGATGATGCATAACATAATTCACCATTTTCTTATCTCCTGGATGCTCCCATCAGTGTGGGCTTCAGGGACAAAGACCAGCCAGAGGAGACTGAAAGAAATTAAAAATAAAAATTTAAAAAAAAAAAAATCTCCAAAATAAGTTTGTGCTAACAAAGGCAAAAACGGCTGGCAGGCCAGAAGGCAAACTTTGTCATCCACACAGCCAAGAGTTGCAAAGGCAGCCACAGTCCATGCTTTTTCCATTGTGCTCTGCCAAAATAACCCACAAAATTCTCCTGGGATGAAACAACCCACTCTCTGCTGCTCCAGCAATCCAGGCTTAGATCCTGCTCCTGACTGACAAAACTGGAGCTCTGCTGCTTCCTTCCTGCAATCAGGAATCATCTGATGCTGATTGGTGTCCCAGCCCTCACACATCTAAGCACAGGGAAGGTTCCTTTACCTCTCTGGGATCTCCTGCAGCCAGGGAACACCTGAACCAGGATGGAGCAGCACCAGGTCCCACCACAGGTGTCAGTGCTGGTGGTGAACCGGTTTGGCAGGACAGAAAAAAAAAAAAAAAAAAAAAAAAAAAACCTAATCATTTCCTGGGTAAGAAGCTCTTGTGGAACAGAGAAGCTGGAGGAGATTTGCCCAGTTGTGTTTGCCACAATCAGGAGCACCATGAGGAGTGTTGCCTGTTGGGGAAGAATTTGGTTTAGACTGCCAGGATTGCTGTGTACTCCACCTTCAACTCACTGCAACAATTCTGCTCCAGCTCACCAGGACATGGTGATTTCTCTACAAACAGCAGGTACAGAGCTCACACAGAGCAAACACAGGCAAGACTAACAACAGACTAGCAAAAACCACAAAATACATGCCAAGGCTTCAGGAACAATAGAGTGATCATTCCTACAATATCAAACTCTGAGCAGGGTGTGGTGATAAACACCCAGGCTGAGCCATCTCAGCATTCAGCAAACATCCTCTCCAAATCTGCAGCACACACAGCTCTACCTGCCAGGAGACCTGGCCCATCATGTTCCAGGTGAGAGTTCCAACCAGAGCAGCACCAGCCCCCCTGCAGCCATCTGTGCCACTGGAGGGGCTGATGGCTCTGTGAGCCCCTGGCTGGGTGTGCTCTGCACTCCCCCCTCCACTCAATAAGGGAGAATTCTCCATTCCAGATTCCCCACTTGGTCTCAGCCTGCAGTACAGCAGAGAGGGGAGTGCTGTAGCACTTGCTGTGGGCACTGGGGAGGAGTCAGAGCATCCTCTGGCAGCACTTTGTGGTGGTTCAGTTGGCCCATGTGCTGCATCAAAGCACAGGCAGCTGAGATCACCTCTGCTAATCCCCCTCCCCTGCCCACAAGCCCCTCACAGATGTCAGAGCACGCCTTGGTTTCACTGATCACTCACACTAGGAAATTTTGAGGGGCTGAGCTTGTGACTCCAAGAGTTTTGCCAAGTAAAATATTGGCCTGCAACGATGTCCTAACAATACAAAGTAGTTGACACCACAAAATAAACAATTGCACTCAGAGACCATAGCAAAAGGGTGTTTGGGACTGCCAAGGATCTTGTGGAGGTATTACTGAGCCAGACTGGAGTTAGCAAAAGCAATTTTTATGACAAAAACAAGTGTCAGTCTTTCCATCACCCCAGTCCCCACGTAGAAAATGCATCTCTGCCTAGAACTGGCCACATTGCTGGCTGCTTCCTCCAAGTTTCATAACTTTTACAGCATGCAGAAATAATAGAAACAGTGAAAACAGACTGGGACAGAGTATCCATAAAAGAGTGAGTGTGTGTATGGTTACACAGCTCCACACTTGGATATATTGAAATGGCAAAAGGAGAACTAGAGGCTGCCATGTTCTTGTAATATAATCACAAGAAAAATGCTGTAATTCCAAGCAGGAAGTCTTCAAAAGAATCAGCTGGGCTCAATTAGCAGCAGCAGTGGAACTTCTTCCTTGCTTGATCATGCTGAGAGTATCAGCAGAGAGCAAAGAAGAAAAAATAAAGAAGAAAAATACCATTGTTATTTGTCAACAGAGCCAGAAAAGCCCTTCCCAGGTAGGATTTCATTGTCTCCAGTGTCTGTCCTTGCTGTCACTATGAGTCACTAAGCTGTTCATAGTCAGCAGCATCAAGCACACCTGGAAGCCTCCCTCAGTGAGCAGCACACAAAAATCCTCAGAGCCCTCCCCCATAACCATCTGCCCTAATCACAATTTCCATGCAAGAAGTTATTTGCACTTTATTTTCAGAGACAGCTCAGATTTCAGGTCCATCCTGCCCTGCCAGGTGCTTCAGAGCAGCGTGGGGGTCCCACAGCAGCTGGCTGGTGGCAATATCTGCTCATCATGTTAATCTCAGAGCTTGTTGGTAGGGCTGGGCTAAAGCCCTGCACTAAAACACCTCTTTTTGGAAGCCATCACCGTGGTCTAGGACAGCTTGAGTGCCTTCAGCAGGGTTTTACAAATCTACACTGGTCACCCTGAGCACTGTGAGGTCCATGAAGACAAGCAGCCACCCCAGAGCATGAGCCCCCACCTGTCTTAGGATGAAGCATCTCCTGGGGAGAAATTACTCTATTTTTGCCTATTTATTCTGTTCACAAAGAAAATAACTGAGCCTTGGGAATCTTGTAGGTTTGGTGAGAGGACTCCTGCTGTCATGTGAAAGTCTTGTGCCCCTTTGGACCCTGTATTAGCACAGCCTAAAGCCCCATTCTCTCAGGAGGAGCATGGCAGGGAGCACAGAGCACAGTGCTGCCAGGCCACATCAACCTGGCAAAAAAAGAAAAACCCAAAAAATTCCCATTCCCTCCTGAGATGCTGCCCAGAACACTGCTCCCCATTCCCACGCCTCACTGAGCACATCCAACACCCTGCTCAGCAGAGCAAAGCCTGGACGTGGTTTTAAAGGCCTTTTGTTGCCAAGAGAGGGATATTTCTGTGACCTTTCTCACCATTTCCTATAGCAATCTCATCTTAATTTAAAATGTCATGCCCTGCGGCTTCTCCATAAAATTTTAAAAACACCCAACACACAAATAAACAAACAGAGCAGATGAGTTTTTTTCTATAAGCAGCAGAAATAACACAGGGTAGTTTCCTGGGGATTTCTGCATTGTGGTTGGATTCTCTGGTGCACAATAAAGGATGTGCTGTGATTGAAACTCCTTCTGTGGTTGGAGCATTTATAGCAGCCCCCAGTGTGGATTCTCTGCAGTCTATGAAGGGTTGAGCTTAGATGTCATCTCCTCATTGTGACTATTAATAGAAGTGGTTTTATCTTTTGAGCTGCATATTTCACACAATTTTAGAGATTTATAAACTCCAAGAACACTACCAAAATGTCGGGGTTTTGCTGAAATTTGGGGCTCAAAACCAGCATGTAGAGTGAATGTGGGTGGATAAACACATGCAAACACAGAGCCCCACATGAGCACACATCCTTTCCTCCTGTGTTGGGTTGATGTGCCCAGCAATGTGAATTCTGTCCCATCTGCTGCAGCCGGGTGGGGCAGTGCCCCTGATCTCCTGGCACACATTATCTGCTCATGGGCCAGCTTTAAACCAGCTGGGCAATCATCTTTATCTTCCCACAGCCCATCCTCCCTCCAGGAGATATCTCCTGTTCATGGCCAGTGAGTCCCAGGGCATGACTGATAAAATTCCATCATCCCACTGGGAGATGCTCCAGCCAGGGGAGGAGCCAAGCCTTTCCTATCCAGATAAAAACTGAGATTTGGACACCAAGGGACCTTCTTTCCACTGGATCCCAGAGGAAAACCAGACCTTTCCACATCATCCCTGGAGCTTCAGAGGAAACTGCACCTTCTCCAGGAGCACTGCTCCAGCTGAACCACATCTGCCCCTGCAGGAGGATGCAGCCACCATTGAATGGGACTGTGCCAACACCCTGACTGACTGACGGGTGTCAGCTTGGATTCTGACTCTGGCAGGGCTGGGATTGTTCTGTGTAATACTGCATTTCTATTTTAATTTTCCTAGTAAAGAACTGTTATTCCTAATTCCCATATCTTTGCCTGAGAGCCCCTTAATTTCAAAATTATAATAATTCAGAGGGAGGGGTTTACATTCTCCATTTCAAAGAGAAGCTTCTGCCTTTATTGGCAGACACCTGTCCTTCAAACCAAGACACAGCCAAACCACAGGCACAGACCAAGGCTGCTCCAACCACCACACTCAGCTGTGGAAAGTGTCTCTGCTTCTGTTAAAGAGGAAAATCCCACCACAGGACCAAGAGCCAGCAGAAACAGCTCCTGCCAGGTGACCTCCCCACTCCCAGCTGGTCCTTCCAGAGCAGGAATGGAGCCCAGCAGTTCCACATCTTCCTGGCTTCACTGCAGGCTGAAGGCAAAACCTCCTTGCCCTGCACCATCAAACTGGCATCCCACACACATGAAAACAGAATTTCAAGAGCCTTCTCTGAGCCACAGGACAGTGGCAGTGGCAGGTGCTGAGCTGTTTGCTGTCACTGACTCTGCAGTGCTCACTGTCTGCATGGTTGAAGTGAGCAGGAGAGTGACACATGAATCACTACAAAAAACTGACACTTAGGAGGGCCAGAGCAAAAACAATGGCTATTTCTCCCTTTCTGAGCTGAGCAGATGTTTAAAACTATGTCAGTGACCTCCAAACCATAAACATTTCTCAGGAACATGTAGATGTGGTTTGTAAAAAAAAAAAGAAGTGTCCAATGTAAAGCAGAGGCCCTTGCTAAGCCAGCCCCCTTCCAGCAGTGGGAATGTCAAACATGCTTGACCTCCAAATCAGCAAATAAGCACATTATAAACAAAGTTATTAATGGTTATGCTTTCACTACAATGAGGAGTCTCCCTGTTTGTTTAACGTGCAGAGCTGGTTAGAGTGTACATAGTTTCATGGCCAAGCCACATTAAAGCAGGATGGAGAGTTTTGTTTGGTTTCCAGCTCCACTGCTGGAAGGGCTGGTAGATGGCAGGAGGGGAGAGACACAGCTAATCCCAGCAGCATCAGGATCACTGTCATCATTTCATGTTCAGATACCAGCCCTGTGCCTTGGATCACCCAGTGATCACCACCCAGCAGCTGGGATGGATGAGAGAGGTCATCACTTCTTTATGAAAACAGAAAATGATCTCCACTTTCAGCACAAGCAGATGTCCCCATCCACATGCAAAGTCCACTGAGGGCTCAGCCAGCCCAGGAAAAGGTGCTTGAGGAGAGGACAAGGTGCTGCCTTGAGAGGAGGACAAGGAGCAGGTGAGGTGCTCTACCAGGACTTGTCTCTTCCCCATGTGTTCCCTCATACAAGATGTATGTTACAGCCAATTTAACTGCACATTTCCAAAAAAACATCCCTGTGACCCTATAACCTTCCTGCAAACAAAGCTGGGCCTAGGCAGCCAGTCTACATCCTGACTACATCCCAAAGAACTTTGGGTCCACCCAAAAGCTCATGTGTGAAAAATTCCCTTTTTACACAGCTCTAACCCAGCTGCCAGGTGTGGGGGCAGCTGGAGGGCACAGGGAAAGTGAGATGGGAAATTTCACTCAGGGTGTTGAGGCAGAAGTGTGCAGAGGTGAACATCACCTAGACATTGGTACCCAAGGCCCTCCTTACATCAGCCAGCATCAGCTCAGGGAGGCCAATGGACACATCTCCTCAGGAGATGCTCTGTAGCAGGGTTGTTACAGACCAGCAAGGAAATTCCTGACAAAAATCCCATTGGGTTTGGTCAGCCCAGTGCTGTAACCAAGTGGAGCTGGCTCTGATGGGAAGAGCTGAGCCACTTCTGTCATTCATGAGCCTGAATATTTCAAACCTGGTCCTCAAACTGCAAAACCTTCCCAAGTGACCACACTGCAGCAGCCAAAGATCTTGGTGTAAGGAGTTCAGGCTCACACTGAAAGTGTATCAGACCAAGGGTTAACACAAACCCTGAGAGAAAATACAGAATGAAAGGAAATGGAGTTGTCCAAGTCTTCCTACCTGTGCAAATGAGCAATGATGTCCCAAGCACAAAGAAAAAAAGTAGGAACCCAATGAGGGAGCAAGGCAACAATAACAGCAGCAAGGGGAAGGAAACAGAAGGAATTTAACATTCCTGCAGTGAAATCTGCTCTTTGAGATGGACTCTCCTCTCTCTCTTGGCAGGGGCAGAGCTGCTGGGTCAGCCTGGCGTGTCCCAGTCACACAGACAGCAATCCCTGCTCCTTCCAGGCACAAGGACAGGACATTCCCTTCCCCTGGCACACTGAGGAGATGCACAGCAGCCCCAGGGAGGCTCTGGGGACTGTGTGAGGCCACCCCACGTCTGACAGCATCGCTCAAGGCCACAGGCACTTGGCGTGATTATTTTTACCACTTAAGGACTCATCCACATCTAATGACATTCCTCCAGGTCAGACCAATTTTCTCCTCTGATAAATCCCTTCCCTCCACCCCCAAGACATCAGTTACTGTCTCCCTTATTTTATGAGCACAGAAAGAAACCCACAGCAGACTAAACACCTCCCTTGTCTTGAAAGACTCTGTGGAGCAGAGCTTGCCACTAAGGACAAAACAAGCTGATAGCCCAGCAGCATCCCAGGAAATGAAAAGCAGATGAAGATACAATTTCTACAAGCTCCAAAACATCCAGAGAGGCAGAAGTGGCAGGGAATTGCCCTGTGAAAGGACAGCACCCAGAGGTAAAGCCCCTACTGTGATTTACATTGGATGGGTGCTGGGATCAATCAGTGCACCCATCCTTTCCCATCAGAGCAGCATTTGCTCACAGAAAGCTCCTGTGCCTCCAGCTTTGGCCACGTTGTGGAGGAAGTCACAGGGACTGAGGAATGTGCACCAGGGAGAGCAAATAAACAGAGGTGTGCAAATCTGCTAAAAATAACCCAGGAATTGTGGCTCTTGGAGAGGAACACAGGCACTCAGTTGTTCACCACCATCTACCACAATTGAGGCCTTGTCTGAACAGGTGGGTGGCTTTCCTGGCAAATCCTATCTTAAAAAACAAAACACCACACAGAAAAATCCCTCCTCAATCATTCCTGCAGCCCCTCTGTTTTCATCCAGATTCTTGCCAGAGGTTGTCAAAACAGGAAAGAAAAATAAAGCTCCAACATGTTCTCTGCTGTTTTCCCACTGCTCCCAGGGCATTGAGCTCCAGGCAGCCCAAGGCTGAATCCAGCACTCTGGTGACAAGGGCAGGGCTGGCAGGGGACATGGCACCTGCAGAGCCAGAAACAGGCACCAACCTGCCTCAGACTCCCTTCTGAGCAGCCCTGGAAGGAAAAGGTCCTGAAGAACCCTGGAAGAACTGAAAATGGGATTGAATTATAGATGCCTGTGTTCTTGAGGTCTCAAAATTGAGTAACACGAGCACCAGGCACAGCAGGAGGAGGGGAGCACATGATGGAGAGCTCAGCAGAGGCTCTGCAGGGGTTGGGTTGTGTAAGACTGGGGTTACAAACCAAACCCACTGGTAAGAAACCTAAGCACTCTGATTTTTTTTTCCAATTCCAGCCTCTAAGCTCAGTGTGGGTAAACCTCCCAAAGTCAGGAATGATCTGTGTGTGTTAAGAAATCGCCTTGCATCAAAATTTCCTGGTGATGTCTTTTATTTCTTTGACTCCTCCCTTAATTTGAATGCTGCAAGCCCAGATAACCCCAAGTCTCTCAAAGCAGAACCTCAAAGCAAATATTTTTGTCTTTTTTTTTCCTGCCCTTCTTGGCCAGGCTTCTTGGAAGTCTCTTTTCATCTCACCCAAGCCTGACATTTGCTGAAAGGCTCCTTACAGGGTACTGAGCACATTTCCCAACACCAGAGCACACACAGCAACAGAAGAGGCTTTTCCATCTTTCCCTTCCCATAGTGCAAACCCAGGCTTAGACTCAGATTAGCTGATCTCCACTGGGTGCAAGGATGGGCATGGTGACCACAGACATTATCTTGGCTCCAGCCCTTCCCTGGGGATGCAGGCAGCTCATCTCCTGCACTTTTACACCCTTATTTCTGGAGCAGATGGGTGGCAGGAGCCCAGCTGCAACAAGAGCAGTGAAACTCTTTGAAAGGGATGGCACAGCCAGACCAGGACATGGGGATGGCACAGACCATGGCACCAGAAAAACACAGCACTGGTGCTTTCCCAGCTCCTGTGGGTGTCAAACCCCTTTCTGGGCAGCATTTAAAGTGATTTCATTCCTGTCCAGTGTGGTTGCCATGGCTTTTGTTGGCAGCAGAGACCAGGTAAGTTAAACTGGCCTCAGCTCAGCTGCCTCCCACCAGCACTGGGGACACTGGGGGCAGCAGGCAGGTTTGGGCTCTGTGCTGTGCCCCAGACTGGTGCTGCTTTTAAAGGAGTCACTGCTCTCTGTGCTGTGGGACAGACTCCAACCACAGCAACCCCCAGAGCTGGGGCACTGGGGGCTCCAGGCACACAAGAGCCAGCTCAGCAGGCTGGACAAGCATCAGGGTGTTCTTCTGGTGCCTGGAGAGGCTGCCTGGAACTGAGGCTAGGCAGAGTTAAATGGTAAAGGATGGGTATTTATCATTAATTTACACCTTGGGCAGTGCAAGAACCCCCCAGAGGCTACAGCCAAGATGGACAGTGGTCATGAGTTTTTCAGACAGAAATAAGTTTGGCCTATTTGGATATCAGAGGTTAATTGTCCAATTTTATAGCTTCAGGTAATGAAGTCACTTACTCCAGGTTTGCCTCCCCTAATTCACTGTTGTTGACATTATTCAGGGCCTGAGGCAGTAAGGTGTCCTTGAATTTCAGGCTGGAGAGAATTGTTTTGTCTGAAAAAAATGGGAGAACAGGAGCTGACAGGCTGTGGAGCTTTAGAGTCACACACTAAAGCAGTACTGATGTGAAAAATATAAAACCTAAAACTTTAGGCATCACTTCCACTTGGTCCTGAAGACAAAAATCTGCACCTGAGGACACCAACAGAAAGAGCAGCCTGTGCATACATGGCATGGCTCCCAGGAGCTGCCCCAAGCTGTGGGACACCCCTCATCACCAGGCTGGGATTCCCTTCCCTGCTGACCCCAGCACAGCTCCCCAGACCTCCCATTCCTGCCACTGAGGGAGTCAAACACAGCAGGATCACTTCAGCTTCCTGCCTGACCCGGTGTGAGCTCAGCCCAAGTGCCTGAGAGGGATATCTGCACTCAGGGCTTCCCCTGGGGATCCTCAGAGCCTGGTCCAGAGCTGGGCTGGAGTCTGGCTGCTCCCCTGCTGCTGCAGCAGCACCAACAGCAGCACAAGCCTGGCCTGGGCCAGGCTCATATTAACTGCAAAAGTAATTTTCAGGCTGCACAGACATAGGAAAGTCTTTGAAGGGGATAAATAGCCAACCTCACTCACAGAGACACATATTTGACCATATTACCTCATCTCAGCTGCACACTGCCCTGCTCACAGCTGCTCCTCCTGATCTCTTCCCCTTGCAAAACTGCATCCAGCTCCCCCAAAGCTGCTTTAGCAGCCTGTTTAACTGCTGATGTCTTTGGCCATTTGCTCCCTATTTTGGATGAAGAAAGCAAAATTGAAATTTTTTATGTATCACTTCAAGCACTTTGTTCCTTGCTGGAGACACCTGGTTATAGCATTGCCATCTCATAACTGCTATAGAATAGGTTCTCTTTATAGCAGTCAGGACAGGATTTTTCTGCTTTCTTAGTCTAGTTTTCAGTCTGGTTGAGCTCCAGTGACTACAGGAATTACTTTTCTTTCCAGTGCTGCATGCAAGTCAGCTTAGAAGCTGGCCTGATGCAGTTTCCAGGCACTTGGCCCCTGTGTTTCACAGTTATGGGTAGGAGTGGTATTCCAAGAGAGCTTCTGAAGGAAAAAAGCAAGGCAGCAAAGAGAGGGAATGGAATAAAATACCTTTCACCTCAGCAGTTAATGGTCTGGGGTTTTAAGTTTTCCACCAGTGAAGGAAATAACATCAGGAAGGTTCAAGGTAACGAGGATACAAGAGCCAATCTTCCCCATCTTTGGTCACTAAGTGGTCCAAAATTTGCTGCTGTTATTCACACCAAGAAGAAAACCCCTGTCCTGTCCCTTGCCCTGCAAGGGGCTGCAGGAGCCATCATTGTGAGCACTGGTGGGACTTGTGGGGCTGGTGGGACTGGTGGGACTGGTGGGACTGGTGGGGCTGGTGGGACTGGTGGGACTGGTGGGACTGGTGGGATTGGTGGGGCTGGTGGGACTGGTGGGACTGGTGGGACTGGTGGGACTGGTGGGGCTGGTGGGGCTGGTGGGGATGGTGGGACTGGTGGGGATGGTGGGGCTGATGGGACTGGTGGGGCTGGTGGGGCTGGTGGGGCTGGTGGGGCTGGTGGGGATGGTGGGGATGGTGGGGCTGGTGGGGCTGGTGGGGATGGTGGGGCTGGTGGGGCTGGTGGGGATGGTGGGACTGGTGGGACTGGTGGGACTGGTGGGGATGGTGGGGCTGGTGGGGATGGTGGGACTGGTGGGACTGGTGGGACTGGTGGGGATGGTGGGGCTGGTGGGGATGGTGGGACTGGTGGGGATGGTGGGGATGGTGGGACTGGTGGGGATGGTGGGGATGGTGGGACTGGTGGGGATGGTGGGGCTGGTGGGGATGGTGGGACTGGTGGGACTGGTGGGACTGGTGGGGATGGTGGGGCTGGTGGGGATGGTGGGGCTGGTGGGGATGGTGGGGATGGTGGGACTGGTGGGGCTGGTGGGACTGGTGGGACTGGTGGGACTGGACTGGTGGGGCTGGTGGGCCATGGTCCCTTGGGTGAGCAGGGATTGCTGGAACACAGCAGCACCCATCAAGAAACCTCTGCAAGCCTTGGCTTTGAGGAGTTCTGCACAGCTACAGCTCCTTTTGCCTGTGACAACCCCTGAAACCCCTGGCTGCTGGCTGAGCAAAACTGAGGCGGGGCTGCTCTTTGTAAACTGCAGCACAGAAAATAGAGATGTGGGGCTCAGAACTCCTGCCAGGTGTGTGGTTAGCACTCCCAGGACTTCTTGCATCCCCCAGGAAATCCATTTATGACCTCAAGAATGCATGTGTCAAACCAGATAGCCTCCTGAAAAGAGGTAATTCAGCATCTGTGTTGGGTAGGTCACCCCTGTGGTCTCAAATAAGACATGTACAAAAAAGCCCAATCTAGCTTAGCTTAAAAATGAAGAGTCTTTCATCTTTAGCAACAGAACATAAATTCTATTTATTTGCCTGCTGCTACTCAGTCTGTAGAGTGAAAAAGATGCACATTTTCCAGGTTTTCTCCTTGGCTCCTAAAGGTAAAGCAATTTCCTCCTCAGATTCCCCCTGAATCAGAAGGGCTGTTATGGAAATGTTGAAGTTGCCAGGACTGTGATAAGGCCATGGAAGCAGACACAGCACCCTGGCAGATGACAGAGGCAAAGCTGACCAGTGGCTAACACCACATCCAGCAAACACAGCCCAAAGTAATTCAGGTTAGAAGTGCTGTGTTTTCCTCTCTCATTTATAAAGCAGGACAGGAAATGTATAAAAGCTGACGGGATCATTAGGGATTTCATAAATGCTGCTTCCTGTGGTACAGAAAAAGGAAAGGAGAGAGGCATGGGGCCAGAGTGTGCTGAGCAGACACACGTGGCTGATGCAAACTGGTGGATCTGCACCCAGAAGGATAAGGTGATCCAGGATGTGGCCTGCTGTGAAAATCAGGGTAAAAGCTTTTTAAAAAGCTGAAGAACTGTCCCAGAGGGCAGGTGGTGAGGTGGGGCTCCCCATGGGAAGGCTCCAGCACCTGCACATTCCATGAGTCAGCAGCCCTGGCCCCAACCTGAACCAGGGACAGGAGGCCCCAGGATGGGAGGGGGAGTTGGTTTTGTTTTATTTTCTTCAAGGCTTTCTCTATGAAAACAAAACCTCCTACCAACATCAGACCGTTTTACCGAGCTGACAAAGTCAAAGAATGAATTTTGGCACTTTCCTTTGGTATCCACTGCCCCTCTGGAGTCATGCTCTGGGAATCTGGAGGAGGAGGGCTAGCAGGGAGGCAGGCTCGTGTTTGTCTTGGAAAGCTGCTCACAAAGGCAGCTCCAAGCATCACTCTGCTTCTGCTTCCATCCCTGGCTGCAGGCAGGGAGCCCCTGCTCCAAAAGCCTTTGGTGCCCATATTCCAGCATGCTCAGGAAAACAAAGTGGAGGGGAAGTGGTGGCACGTGGATTTGTGTAAGAGGAAAGAGAAGAGCAGAGGAACATCACTCAGCACAGGACAGGATAGCTTTGGTGGCACACCATGGTTGGAGGGAGCACTGCCAGCCCAGCTCCCCCATCCAGGCAGGATGAGCTCCCAGTTCACCCAGTGCAGTCCAGCACTGCCAGAGCAGGAGCTGCTGGGCACTCCAGAGGGGCTGGTTATCCAGCACCAGCACACCAGCAGTGCCTCCAGGGGCTCCAGGAGCTCTGCACCAGAGCATCCCAGTCCTACAGTCCCTTTGCAGGTGTATCCAAGGGCATTACAGCAGACAGCAGGTGAGGGTGTGCCAGTCAGCTGGATCCTGGAGCTGCAGGGGTGTGCAGCATCCTCAGGGCCCTGCACACAGGTGCATTTGCCTGCTCCAACATGGGGATGAGATTGTGATGAGGGAGCCACTGGGGAGCCAGACTGACACAGCTCTGACACAAATGCAGAAAAACCCACTGTGAGCAGCACAGCTGAAGCTCTCCAAGTGTTTAGGTTGTTCAGCAGCCAAAGCAAATACATTTGCTCTGCAGGTTACAGAAGGCTGTTAAACCAGCCATGCAACCAGCTCCTCCAAGCCAAAAATTATCTTCTCCCTCTGCACTGGAGCCTAATACCTACAGTGACCCTCTTCAGCTTCAATGCTCCTGCTGCTCAAAGCAGGCACATCAGAAATAAAAGGATGAATATGTCAAGCATATACATCAAACTCCAGATTCAGCTCAAAATTGTCTTTTTTTGTTTAATGGGCTTTTTTCTACTTGAAGATGAGCTCAGCCTTTTCCAAAAAGTGGAAGAACAGCAAGGATTTACCCTTAAATATTTGGGACTGAAAAGATAGCTGATATATCCCTACAGCAGAAAAGGGCAGAATCCTTGTCTGGGTTTTATGCAGGGTGTTGTCCAGCAAACAGCTCCTGCTCATTTGTTCCCCCAAGGAGCTCCTTTGGGACCAGGCTGGACAGGCAGGGCTGGCACCAGCTCCCTTGGGAGGTGGTGGCAGGAAATGGTGTTGGGCTTGTTTCAGAGGAAGGGAGGAGTGCCTGGCTGTCCCTTTGCACAAAGAGCAGGTGACAGGCACCAAGGGCCAGCACTGCCCATGAGCCAGGAGCCAGGGATGCCCATCAAGGGGGCAGATGGCAGAGCACCTTCAGGTGGCACTCCAGGGCACCAGCTGCCTCAATGTCAGGCAAGAGGTGGAGGAATATCAATTACAGAGCACCTATCTGTGAGGTTTTCCTGATCTCCAGTGTACTTTGTGCCTGATGAGTCATGCTTAACTTGCAGCACCAACCTCTGCCCTAAAACCACCAGGATTAAATTGTTGCTTTTCTAGCCCTGAGCCCCAGTCCAGCCCAGCCTGCCCTGGCCTGGCTGCTCTGCAAACACATCCAGCCTCCAGGAGAAAACAGCCCTGCTTCTCTAAAGTCCTTTTCACAAAACATACTTGCAGCAGCTCTGAAAATCCCCACACCTCACCAAAACACCACGGTAGGAGTGTTGTTTGTGTGGACCAGGAGCTCTTATGCCACACACTGTTGCAATACCTGCCTATCTCATCAGATCTTCTCTTCTGTCAGCAAACAAGTCCTGAGCACCACTCAGCATCCCACAGCCCTGCAGCATCTCCTCACACAGCCCTTGCACAACCACCAGACAATCTGGATTACTCACTGGCACACGGTTTGCTCAAGTTTCTTTGCTTATCAGAAATCAAAGGAGGATTTTTTTTTATATTTGCCAAGACGACAGCACCTAATGTTACACCAGGCAGGCTGACATTTGTCAGGTTACAAACCTGCAGCCTCCAAGCCATAAACCAACCTTTAAGGGATTAAGGAAGAACTTTCCCCTGAGTATAGGGAGGACAAGATATCCCTTTTCTCTTCCTCACCAATGTCCAGCCAGTCACTGTAGCAGCAGGATGGCTGTGGGACTGTGCACTGCCTTGCTCAGAGGCTTGGGGGAGCCAACCATTTAAATAACAACAAAACAGAAAGAAAAAAAAACAAAACCAGAAAAAAAGTATCCCACTTTCATTTATTTTCACCTTCACTGACAGCATAAACACACTGCAACTGCTCCACAACAGCACACTACACCCAAATTATTTCTGTGGTTGTTTATTTACTGAGATTATAGTCGTGCCTCAAGGCCTCATCTTTGTTGTCTGAAACTCTGTGGGCAAAATTTTCTGGAGGAAAGGAATGACTTCCAGTATTGCCCTGTGCCTTGGCCAAGGTCAGGGACAGCACACCTCTGCAGGGGCAGTGCTGGGGTGACTGTCAGCACCCCCTTCCTGATTCCAGCTGCAGACACAGGAATGACCATGTCATCGTGGTGAAACCAGTGAAATTAGGCAGCTAAACCATGCATGGGTTTAAAAAAAAAAAAAAATCAATTTAAAAAAAATTTTTGAAAACAAAGTCATTTTCACTGTGAGTAAATCATTTGCTCTACAGGTCTAGCAAAGAGTGTAAATAGGAAATTAAAAAAATTAAAAAAAATAAATAAAAAAAAAAAAAAAAAAAAGAAACTCAGCAAGAGATAAAGTTCAAGAAATCTGCACAGCAAAGGACAGAACTCCCCTCAGTACCTGACCTTACTTGCAGTCAGGAGGGATGGGGTAGATTAACAGATACAGCAGCTGAATTTCTTCAGCAGGCACAAAAAGCAAGAAGCAGCAAGAGGCACCAAAAGCACTGACTGCAGGCTGAGTCCCCAGCCAAAGCAGGCAGCAAGCAGGAGAGCTTTCCCTGAGCCCTGCAGCAGGGCAGGAGCTGCAGCAGGAGCTGCCAGGGGCTCAGAGAGTCCAGGGACAGCAATTTATGGAAAAACAACTCTGACACAGGCTGCAGGGCAAGGAGGGAGATCTCACACCAACTGGGAAACACTGTAAAGAGGAGCCTAGGCAGAGGGAATGCAGTTTCCAAAAACTGTGATTTGACAAGTCACTGGTGGTGGAAAATTGGAATATTTCAGACAAGTGACAGCAGGAAAGCTAAAATGAATTTCTACATGTGTAGTGAGTGGGGAGGACATCATATATTCCATCTGAAGGGGTAGCAAAGGAAAGATAGCCAAGAGCAGCTTCCCAAATGGAGAGCCAGATAAAATAATATATTAGACCCATTTTTTGGCAGGAGGAGCCAGACTTTCAGGGTCCTGTACAGGCACAGGGAATCTTTCACCTTCCCAAACCCCCAGTCCAATCTCCATTAATGCTGTCTGCAATGTGGGGATCCACTGGATCCCCAGTCACAACATGGAGACCCCACATGATTTACCATGGAGGGATGCCAGGGGTGTTGTCAGAAGTCAAAAGCAGGGAAGGCACAGGCTGTGCTCAGGTTCAGGCTCACAGTTTCACATTGACATTCTCTCCATTTCTGCTTTCTTGGGTGAGATCAAAAACCAGAAAAGTTTGGTAACAGCTTGCAGGTACACCTGGTTTCTACCTGAAACCAAATGGTCTGCACCAAACTGCTTCCAGATTTGCTCTGAGGACTTGAAGCCTTTGAGGCATCAGCCAGGCAATCTGCAGGGAATTCAAACTTGAACCCAAGTATGGCAATGGAATCACAGCTTCCAGCAAAGCATCTTCAGCCTTCCTCACCCTCACTCCATTCCCATCCCAGTGCCTCTGGTGCCAGGAAGCTCAAATGGCACCACAGACCCACAGAATGTGAGTGCTGACATTACAGAACCATTCAATGCTTTGGGTTGGAAGGAACCCTAAAACCTGGGCAGGGACACCTCCCACTGTCCCAGCTGCTCCAGCCCCAGTGTCCAGCCTGGCCTTGGGCACTGCCAGGGATCCAGGGGCAGCCACAGCTGTGCCAGGGCCTGCCCACCCAGGGGACAATTCCTCCTGACATCTAAGCTAAATCTCTCCTTTTTCATTTAAAACCCTTTCCCCATTGTCCTCTCACTATCTGTCCATGCCATACATCTCTCTCCCTCGTTTCATAATCTCCCTTTAAGCACCTTAGGATTTCTCCTGGATGCCTTACATGCAGACAAGTGGGGAAGCAACTGGAGAAGCAGGATGAGAGCAGAGACCAGCTCAACCCCAGCAACTGCTGCACTCACAAGGCAAATAAATGCCATGGGACACCAGCTCTGCAAACGTGCTGTGTCCACGAGACAAAGGGCTCAGATGAAGCAAAGAATCTGGAAACAATGAGTGAGCATTTTTCTGAAACATCTTGGTGATGTGGAGACTGGAATTTAACAATGTGTTATGCTACTCAAAAGTTCTGCTGAATTTCTCCAAGGGCTGCCCTGGATTCAGCTCAGTTTTCTGGTATATTGTTTTATAGGACTCACAACTGCCTTCCCAAAATAAGACCCTCAGGCTCTCTGAAGCTACACCAGCACTGTGACTATTCTAAGATCAAGAGCAAGTTATTAATACACAGCAGAAGCGTGTGAATTGAAGGGGCAGGATGAGCTGCCCACAAATAAACAAAACTCTAATGTTCTATTTCCAGGCACAAGTGTGAGTGGACTGAAGTGCTGGCAGAGCTTTGGACACAGCCCAGTTCGTTGCCAGAAATCAAAGGCAGCTCATAGTTTATATTTGGGGCACAGAAATTGAAAGTTTGGTCTAAAACCCCCCAGACAACATCCCCCATCTCCCCTACAGAAACCTGAAGAGTGAGCTGCTGTCATTTCCTACTCACTGCATTGGCACAGGGTTCAGATTTTGGTGAAGGCAAACTTTAACTTTGGGGGCAAAGAAAGTCACCAGAATTTGTTTCTCATAGATTTTTTCCTGGTAGGTTAAAGTTTTCTCAATATTTGCCAGCCCAGCAGATGAAATTATGATTCTTTCCTCTTGTGCAAAGGGTGGCAGACAACAGGTTGCACTCTGAGCAAGAAAACACATTACAGACCTGCCCAAACATGTCTCAAGTAGACATTTTGTGCATCTCTCATTGCATTTGTTCAACCCTTTGTACAACTAAAGAGTTCTGAGACTTTATTCTTTTTTAAGAAAACACTGGGATTTGTGTAAAATGGGCAGTTCCTGCAGAAATTCCCTTTGGGTTGTTAAGTTCGTTGTGGGTCTTGGGACCCCATAAAGGGAGAGCAGACTCCCTCCTGGCTGAAAGTTAATAACCAGCACAGAAAGCAGAGCTGCTGCTGACAGACATTGTTTCCATAACCTACAGAAGGAGAGGGCAGAGGGGACAGGGGAGATCAATAGGCCTGGAGTGTGTGTGGAAGCCAGCCTGTCTCTGATCAGGTTTCCTCCAGGGGCTGGATCTCCATTTTTTTAACTTAACAGAAAAAATATCTTCCAGCCCTGAAGAGTAAGTTTAGACATAGATCTTCAGCCATAACAGAATAAAAAAAAAAATTAAAAAAATTAAAAAAAAAAAAAAAAAGGGAAAGAAAAAATAAAATAAAAGCATGTACTTCTCCCATGTACCCTGGTGTGAAAGCAAGTGATTGTTTTACAGTGCTGTGACTGGGAGCACAGATTATCTTATCATTTTACATGTTTTCATCCAGATTAATGAAGCTTTCATGCTCAGAGCATTTTGGTCAACACTTAGCAGTAACATCCCATGTTTAAGTGTTTGTAAAAGCATTTGTAAAACGATGAGTAGGGTTGTTATTTCTACAGCCAAGATTCCAAAGAAAATGAGTCATATGCAGCAGCACTGCCTGTTTCTTTGTCCCTTCCTCTCATTACTGCTAGCCTGGAACCCTGAACCCCACAGCACTTTTCAGTCATGTTTGATAAAGGAAAAGGCATCAGCAGGATATTCCACCAGCTCTGCAGTTTCCAGACACCCCAAACACCATTCAAGTCTTCTCAACCCTCCCCAGATCTCAGAGAGCTCCCAGCTGCACTGCTCCAGCTCTGAACACATTTCCATCCCTGTATAAGTACCAGAGAAAACCCAGAGACCATCAGATCTGCCATGGTTTGTTTGAGGTTGTCTCCTGCCTCTGAAGCAGGTGCACAGAGATGCAAGAACGAGCTTTTCTGGGGTGGCATCTTCCACTAATTAATAGAAACACAGGTTGGAAAAGATCCTTAAGGCATCCAGTTCAACCTTACATCTAAAACAATGAGATCTGCTCCTTCCATGAGCTGTACAAGAAGAGCAGAGCCATTCCCAGGTGGAAGATGAGTTCTCAACTCATGGGGAAGCACATCCAGGGCTGGAAAAATCCCTTATCACAAATGTGCATGGAGTTACACCAAACACCCCTTTAGCAGCCCTGCTTACCACTGCCACCCTCTCCTCAAAGACAAGATTCTGAAACTCCCTGCTTGTGTCTTTTCCTGAATTTTAGCATGAGCTTTGTGCTCCACATCCTTTGCACATCAGTGAGCCCAACTTGCTGCCCCGGGAGCTGTGAGCTCAGCCACCACTGCTGGGCAGAAAGTGTGAGTCAGGTCCTGGGCACTGACAGAAAGTGTGTGTCAGGGTCTGTGCAGGGACAGAAAGTGTGTGTCAGGTCCTGTGCAGGGACAGAAAGTGTGTGTCAGGTCCTGTGAAGTGACAGAAAGTGTGTGTCAGGTCCTGTGAAGTGACAGAAAGTGTGTGTCAGGGTCTGTGCACGGACAGAAAGTGTGTGTCAGGGTCTGTGCACGGACAGAAAGTGTGTGTCAGGTTCTGTACACTGACAGAAAGTGTGTGTCAGGTTCTGTACACTGACAGAAAGTGTGTGTCAGGGTCTGTGCATTGACAGAAAGTGTGTGTCAGGTCCTGGGCACTGACAGAAAGTGTGTGTCAGGTCTGTGCATGGACAGAAAGTGTGTGTCAGGTCCTGTGCACAGACAGAAAGTGTGTGTCAGGTCCTGGGCACTGACAGAAAGTGTGTGTCAGGTTCTGTGCAGGGACAGAAAGTGTGTGTCAGGTCTGTGCATGGACAGAAAGTGTGTGTCAGGGTCTGTACACTGACAGAAAGTGTGTGTCAGGTCCTGGGCACTGACAGAAAGTGTGTGTCAGGTCCTGGGCACTGACAGAAAGTGTGTGTCAGGTCTGTGCATGGACAGAAAGTGTGTGTCAGGGTCTGTACACTGACAGAAAGTGTGTGTCAGGTCCTGGGCACTGACAGAAAGTGTGTGTCAGGTCTGTGCATGGACAGAAAGTGTGTGTCAGGATCTGTGCAGTGACAGAAAGTGTGTGTCAGGGTCTGTGCACTGACAGAAAGTGTGTGTCAGGTCCTGGGCACTGACAGAAAGTGTGTGTCAGGTCCTGTGCACGGACAGAAAGTGTGTGTCAGGGTCTGTGCATGGACAGAAAGTGTGTGTCAGGTCCTGGGCACTGACAGAAAGTGTGTGTCAGGTTCTGTGCAGGGACAGAAAGTGTGTGTCAGGTCTGTGCATGGACAGAAAGTGTGTGTCAGGTCCTGTGCATTGCAAAGGGCTCTTCCTCCCCAGCCAAACCTCATTCATGCCAGGCTCCAATGCTGGACATTCACATGCCAGCCCCTCAGACATGACATTTAACTTCACAAAGGCATTTATCACTCAGCATCCTTATCCTGGTTTAAAATCCCCGAGTCACAATGCAAACAACATTTTTCTGTGCTTTTGTAGGTTTCTGACTGCCTTTCTCCTGCTGTCTATTCAGCTGCTTCAATGAGCTCCCCCAGTCTCTGTTCTCAGTGCCACCATTGTGCACCCACAATACCTTTGGGCTGCCCCATCCAAGCATGTCCATACCAGTTTCCCCATCAATTCCCCCACAATTTAGCAGTGCCATCTAATTCACAGCTTTTTTTCTGTTCCCCCATAGCAGAGACCCCAGCGAGCTGCTCTGGCTGCCTTGGCATTTTAAACAGCTTTACCCTGAACTGGTCAGCTGAAAAGCACTTATTTCTACAGAAAGGGAGATGACATCAGCTGATGTGGGATAACCATGACAACCTCCCCAGACCAGCAGGGCCACATGCTATTTGAATGAGAAAGTTTAACTCTCAGCAGTTTTCTAGGCAGGACCCCCACTTTTAATTGGCAGAGTGAGCACATCACTTCTGCACACACATGTGCTCCCCCCAGAATTTTATGAACCAAGGACTCCTCAGATGTGGTAAAAGGAGATCTTTCCAAAGTGGCATTTTGCATTCCTACCTGCCACAGAGCTGACTTGTAAATAAAGAGGATATTAGCCCCAAAACCTTTCTTCAGTTTGTTTTCTAGCAGACTTGCACCAGCATCAAACAATCAACCATTCTTACTAAGAAATGCACTTTGGGACTTGACACATGACAGGACTTCAGGAGTCAGGCTCCTCATCTTTAATCATCTGCTAGGAAAGCAGAGAACTGGGTGTATTTCAAAGCTTGGGTTTGGATCCAAAGCAAAACCAAACCCATCTTCTAAATTACATCTTCCTACAGAAAGGGGTCCATACCTGATTGGTGTTTTTTTGCTCAGGTGGTGTGGAATTGCTTTTAAATAGGCTATTTTAAATAGATGTGCAGAATCTAGAGGCAATGTGCTGGATCTGGAGAGGTTAACTCTCCTCTGCTGCACTTTGGAAGCATGATTGCATTCTGGAAAGCCCCACACTTACTTTCTACACCATTTCTTTCCAGCATATAAACTCTTTATCAAAATAAATAAGTGTAGGAGGATTTGCCTTCTGGATCCAGAATCTCTTACTCCCCACTTCTTCATAATAGTGTATTTATAAAACACATGTGTCCCATTTTGGGGCAATTTAAAGTTTGCCTAGGACATAAATGCTTCATTAAAACAGCTGCTCACAATCTGTTAGTGTAAATATTTTCCACCACTTTCTGTTCATTGTGAAGGGAGGCCAAGGCCAGAGCCATGGATGCAGCCCTTTGTGCTGGAGGTGTTCAGTATTTACATTCACAGAAATACTTCAGGGCTTGAGCCTGCCAGCCATGGCTCCTTCCAGGCTCTGGGAGCAGCCAGTCTGCACCCTTGGGTCTCCCCTGAGATGAGGCAAAGGGAGCCCAGGTGTGCAGCAGGAGCCCTCTGGAGCATCTCTGTGCAGCAGGACCTCACTGGATACAGTCATGCAGATATTTCACTTCTGCACTGACACCTCCACTGCCAAAAGGAGCAGCTCCTGCATCACCTCATCCCTGCTCCAGACCCCTGCTCCACCTAGCCCTGCTCCAGACATCTCTTCATGCAGCCCTACACTGGGTCAGAAAACTAGAAGATTTTTTTCCCCCTCTTTCTCACCTCTGCTTCATGGGTTTCTTGCAAGTTTAAAAAAAAAAAAAAAATAAAAAAATGAGCAGAGCAAAAAACAAAACCCCAAATATGAAGGATGCAGCCAGAATTGTGCAGCTCCAACCCTAATAAACACTCCCAGCCCAACGTCAGCAGATTGGATATAACTCACAGACAAAATGAACATCTCATCACCTACAACAACATCCTAATTTGGGACCAGCAGGCCCCAAGGGGTCTAGCTGGGAACAGGGAAGTCTCCTCCTCCTAACACATCCCTGCCAGTGTGGAACAAAGACTTGCTCACTGGCCCAAAAGATCTGTTTGACTTGGAAAAATTAATCATGCCCAGTAAGCCAGTCTCCTTGGGATCAGGAGGCTCAATTCCACATTTCATTAAACCCCTGCCCTTCTGGAATAACTGCAAGTGAGGCAGCAGGGTCACATCTGATTCATGCTGTGACTGGGAATGAAACCTGAACCGTGGGCTCAGACCATTAATCCTGTTATCTGCTGCCTCCCTGCATCAATCCAGAGAGGAGGGAGCCTCTTTATCGCAGCTCTATGCCTCATGATGAAATAATTCAACTGGATTAAATCAGCTCTTTGGGTGCATCAATCATGCTATTGTCCCTGGAGCAGGAAGTTTCCTCCTTAGCCCTCAGCCACCCCTGCCCTGACCCATATTCCAAGGACTTCCCTGCACATTTTGCTCACGTCTGTGCTTTGCATTTACTTACACAAGCAGTCATGTCCCGTGAGCAAGAGCAATAAAAAAAAAAAGCTAATAAACAATAAAGTTAATAACTCCTAAAGTCATGCAAGATCTAATAGATACAGACTGGGATGCCTGGTGAGATTTTCATTAGAGGCAACGTGCTGAGATTTCCTCCAAGCAGGGTGTTGAACAAAGAGTTTTGGCATCTTGAAGCTACCACTAAGCACCTGCCTGAGTGGAAATCTCACTCAGGAGCCCACATCTTCAAAAAAAATGTTGACTCTCAGTAAGACTTAAGGAGAATCAGACCCTGAATCTCCCTGTAAGGCAGCATTGGAGCAAGACACCAGTCAGATACAACATCCATGTGATTTCCCAGTTACAGCCTGTGGGTGAGAACTGGGAAACACAGGGACCAGAACAACTAAACATCACAACAATGACTCTAAAAAACAACAGTAACATTGGGGTCTCCAAAGGAGAAGTTTTTTTATCTTAAACAACTTTCTTGCTGCGGGGAATAAATTCCCAAATGCAAGTTTTTCTCTACAAAGTGTCCACCCAGTTGACTACAGTCATTAATGTTGATGAGTGTCCACCCAATCAAACATAATTGTTGATGTTTGTGTTGACTATTTGTTAACATTTTATGTCTTTGTTGATTTTGTCCTCCTTTGTGTCCTCCAGTAGGAGCAGTGGTGGTGTGTGTGACCCCTCGAGTTCCCCACCCAAAGCTGATTTCTAAAAAGGCCTTAAAAAGGAGCTGCTCTCCTGGCCTGTTCATTATACCCACCATGGATGTGACAGCAAAATCCACATCCCACTTTATGGCTCTGTTGCTGTGCTCTGAGAGATCAAAAATCAGACAACACAGGAACAAATTTTCCCTCAACTTTTAACCTCTGGGGCTTCTGCTGGGCCCACAGGATGAGTCTGGGGGTGGCTGCTGGTTCAGCAGTGCTGTTAGAGGTGGGGAAAAAGCACAGGGGCAGCTCTTTCCCTGGGAACTTTGCACCCAAAAGCACTTGTGTTGTCCAAGCAGGAACATTGCCTTTTTCCCAAAACCAGCCCAGAGCTGTCAAGGTGCCCTCCTGCTCCTCACTAGCCCCTGTCTGAGCTCACACCATGGAATCAGTTGTTCCTCTTTGGCAGAGATGTGGTGCAGGGACTCTGGGGAAGGCAGGATTGATCAGAAAGGATCAGCTGTTGGGCTGTGGGGGGTTTGGAATCTGTTCATGAACTTCACAGTAACAAAACTGGCTTTCCATAGCATTATTTACACTCCTGATGCAGAGATAAACCACCACTTCCTTGCATTACCCTCTTCCAAGTGAGAGCAGTGAGAAACAGGACAAAAAAGCATTCCCATTTAAATTCCTGCTCCTTTTCCCCCTCTCCCTCTACCAAACACACATTTGCTTTGAGCCTCAGGTTAATAAAAACCACAAAGCCCCACTTTAGCCAAAACCACAACATTTTCCTTGATTTGGGGTCAAAACTGACAAGTTCTGCCTGTTTTCCTCTTGCAACCATCAGACTTCTCAGGTTCACTCTCAGAGCACCTCGGTAACACTGGAAAGTTCACAGACCTGGCACAAGTTTGGGATTTATTATGAAACCTGCCAGATTTCAGGTTTGATTTATGGCTCTTTCACAGGGCCCTGTTATCGAGTAGAGACAGGCCCTGCAGTGCCTGCTGTGAGGAGCTCTCAGAGCTACAAACCAAAGCCAGAAGGGACCACTAGAGCTGCTCTGCCCCACGTAGAAATTCAGAGCAGCCACCACCTACCAGGTCCAGGGGTGTAGCTTCTAACAATCCTTCTGTGTGTTCTGTTTCTGCAGCTTTCTGTGGTTTCTAGGGGCTCATAGCAGCAGAAAGGGAGTAAAGAAAGGGCAGGGACACCTCGTCATGCCCTTGGTTCTCTCGTGGTTTGGCCTCTTTCTGTGCTGATGCTGAATGCTCACGGGGAGGTGAAGCTGTTCCTCTCTCCAGGGTGTGAGTTACAGAATTCCTGCCCTGCTCAGAGCACTTCAGCTTTGTGCAGGACCACAGCATTGCTTTGGCCCAGAAGGATGACAGCAGTTTCACATTCAGCAGCAAGGCTCATTTCCAGCTCCACCCAGGACACCCCCAGTGCTCAGGGACCAGGCAGGATTCCTGCAGCATTTCATGAGCACTTCTGCTTTTGGGACCTCCCTCCTGGATCCAAGTCACAACTTCAAGCACTTCCCCAGGATTATGGAAGTAGGGAAGGGCTGTGCACACACAGCCCATCCTTGTAGACCTGTCTGCAGAGGGAAGCAGAAAAATAGATAAATTTTACAAAACACCCAAAAAACCCACTCAGTATTTCTGGCCACCATGACCCACAACAGAGAAAAAAAATGGGACCAACTGACATTGTCCCAGGAGATAAATCTCCATTTTTGTGAGCTTCCAGAGGTCTTGGAGAGATTACAGAAAGTGTGGAGAGGAAATAGTAAAGAGCACACACAGGAAACCCTGACGTGGTGTCACTAAGCCATATGGTCAACATAAAACATTGAATACTTTTGTTTGGATTTGCAATGTGACATTTATATTATTTTTATACATTTTATGTGCCTGTGCGTGTGTGTATATACACATATACATAGAGAGAAGATAAATATAATTTATTTATTTTACATTTTAAACTCCAAGGATGTCGAAGGCAGTCTGCAGAGATGAAGGGCGATTTACTGCCCAGGTTTCAGGAGCAGTCCCAGGGGCCCCGTTCACAGCTATAACAACACATTTTATCTCTGCACAGGCAGGAAGGGGGGGCACAGCCAGACTCGGGGCGGAAGCGAGAGCTGGCAGTGAATCAGATGATGCATATTGGGGAGATCCTAAGGAGAGATTACAGCCCTGGCTGTGCCCCGGCTCTGCAGAGCTCAGGTTCCTGCCAGCACTGCTCGCTGCTCCCCGGTGGTTCAGTCTGGAAGCACATCCCTCCAGGAAACCTGCTGTGCCCAAGGAGCCCCGTGCTCTCTGCCCTTCCAGTTTCGGTGAAACTCCCATCTCCAGGAGAGGATCAGCACAGGGAATCACTGCAGCCCCAGCCCTTCACAGCTTCCAAGTGCTGCACATCCAAGTGGGTGGCATGCCCAGCTGCCAAGTTCTCATCCTGAGCAGCACCAGGGTTTTCTTTTTTTTATTATTTTTTTTTTTTTTAAAGGCAAACAGCTGCACAGCAGACATGCAGAAGGGCTCAGCAGGAGCCATCACCATCAGGTAGCTGCACTGCCTCTAACACTGCAAACTATTCATTTAGGATGGAGTCTTGGCCAACCCACAGCCTGGAGGTCCAGTGGAAGACTGTGTCCAGCTCAAAGTGGCTGGCACTAAGAAATTCTTAATTTGACAACATTGCTTAATAGAAAAGTAAAAATATGACCCATTCAAAGTTTTTTCTACATTTCCTTGTTCACCTGAAGACAAGGTGGCCAAAGCTTCATAAATTACTCAGGTGGGCTCCAAAGCATTTCATTTCTTTCATAGAAGGGTTTGGGATGGAAAGACCCTTAAATCACAGAGTTCCATCCCCCAGCCATAGGCAGGTACACCTTCCACCTGGGCTGCTCCAAGCTGTCCAGCCTGGCCTGGAGCACACCCTCAGATGTGGCATGCACAGCATTGTACAGACTTTGTACAGCAAGTCTCACTCCTGGCTCCCTATAAAACATCAGAAGCTCCAGAGGAGCAGCACTTGACTCTAAAATAAGCATTTGCTGACTTACCACAGTGACTCACTATTTTCATCATTCCAGTAAATGCTCACACACTTGTTAGGTTTTGCAGGTGCTCTCCAGATCCTTGCAAGCATCACTCTGCCCTTTTGCTTTGGCACTCAAAGGTTTCTTGCAGCAAACCACAGAGCCACGTGCTCAGGGGGACCAGCTAAACCCATCAGTGCTAACAGGCCTGTGGTAAGAGTGGGAGAAAGCAAAATATTGTCCCTCCTCCACCTTGAGGGTTGTCCACTTAGTTGTCTGCACTAGAAACTTAATTAAGTCAGGTACAGCTGCAGGAGAAAAACAAATGAATCAGCAACTCTGCTTTGCCACCAATTTCCCAGCACAGAACAAGTGTGGGAAGCCAGAGGAAAAAAACCCCAAAACAATTATTTTTAGTAATGATTTTTTTAGGTGGTATGACCCCAACTGCCCAAAACAGGAAAGTGAACAACACCACCATGTTCAGCAGCCAAGGCTGGCTCTCTCTAGTAGATGTGCTAAAGCTTCAGTAGATACCAAAACCAGGAGGAAAATGTCTTTGGCCAATGTTGGGAGCAAATATAATTAGGTGACTGGAATAAGTACTTTTGGACCACAATTGCACAAAACTGGGAAAATGCTCAGGTTTTCACTTAAACGTGCTGAAATGCTTTGCTCAATAGTTCTAATTTAGATACAGGTAAAACACTATTTAAACACCTTTTAGAAATGAGTAATAACTCATTTCTTTTCAGTTTTCTAGCTGTACAGCCTAATGAATGAGTTTTGTCCCAAATACATCCACATCCTCATCTGTTCTGTGCATTAATTCTCAAAAGGAGCTTCAGCAGAGGATTTCTTATCTATGCATAACTCCCTAGTGAGGTTATTTCTGAAGTTTTAATAAGAAGAGAGTTTCGATTCTTGGGGTCATGTTGCAAATTATATCTTCACTAATCTAGCAGAGGTCAAAAACCAATTTGGAGCCAAAGAACATCTCTGGCTCCTTAGCACACGTGTGTCTCAAGGCTTTTAAAAATACCCAGTCCTGATGTTATAAATAGAGCGTTTTTCTCAAAGGTCAAAAGCTTTCAATGTCCAGGAAAACAACATTTTCTTTCTCTTTGGAATTTTTATCTGTTTTTTCTCCCCAGAATAAGGGTGCACTAAACTGGGACAGGAATTGCTCTCAGGGGCATAATTTCAACCCATCTATTTTTACACTGTCAGAGGGTTAACTTGAACATCAGTGTCATTTCCTTTGTCAGACACTTCAGCAGGGCAGCACTGAGAGCAGCAACCAGGCAGCAACACAAGAAGAGAGTAAGAGCATGAAAAGCCAGGAGTGAGGAGGAACAGTTTTGCACTAAACCCTCCTCAAGGACACGAGCGTGGGAAGGCACCAGGGCAGGGTAAATCCCGTGCTCCAGGCTGTGATCAGTTCTCTTACATTAAGAAGGTGCTGGAACATGTAGGAAACTGCTCACGGGAGTTTGAAGAACTAAAATCTGCTGAGTAACTGCACAAAGACAACAAACCATGCAAAAAGAAATCCCAGACGTCAGCTGGGAGCTGAGGTGTCACGAGACTAGGGGATTCTCTGAAAAGGGGTTTTCCACACAGTGGGCACACAATTTCCACACAATTCATTGCCTTCTTCCTTCTCCAGGTGCAAGAACCCCTCTCCCATCTCCAGCACTTGTCCATTCCCTTGGAGACTGATGAAAAGAGCGACCTCAGTCATTCTCTAACTGGCCTTGCTCAGGAGTGATCTCAGACAGCAGCTCATGTCTCTGCATGCAGGATCTCTCCTTGCTGAGGTGGAGCTCTGCATGGAGACAGCTCTGCTGGATGTGGCCCCAGGGTCTGCTGGGAGGGCTGTGCAATGAACAGGGATGATGCATTTGCCTGGTGCACAAACCCAGGTTTTATAAAGAAAATGCAGTTCTTTCAGGGATCAGATCTGCCAACAGCACCTGCACTGTCCAGGGACTGGCTTAGCTTCCACTCTTGAGCTGGCTTGGTTTCAAAACACTTCATGGAGTTCTGTCGTGGGGTTTGGTCATAATCTCTGAATTTGACCTGAAATAAGGGAATCCAAAGCAGGTTAGAGGTGCCATCTCCTTTTATGCTACCACCACTTGTCTGTCAGGCTAAGCTTGACATGGCTAATGAGGGTGGTGGGGTCTCTGAAATAAGAGCAGCACTTTTCCAAAGGAGCAGCATCATGGGTTTACTGAGGGACACCTTACTGTGCTGACGCTTGAGGCTTAAAAATGTCTCCTTTGGAGCAGCCTGGGAAGGCTTGACTCTTTTTAGGACCTCAGCTTTTGAGGAGCTGCTCTAAAATGTGATAATGTACAAGCTTTCTTCAAGCTCTTCTGTTCCTGTACTGATGCCAGGAGATTAAAAGGGTGTTGAGTGGTGCTGAGCCTCCGGAGGGGTCATTAACATCACGTGCAGTGCTGGAGTGGTTTTCACTGGCTCAAACCATCCCATCCTGCTGATGAGCAGGCAGGGTCACAGGAAGCTGCTGTGGTCATAGAAACCACATCCTCTGGGGTCTGTCCTTGCTCTCCTTTCTCCAAGACACGTTACAGCTCTCAGCCCAGCCCAAAGCCATTTTCCCAGCCCTGAGCAGCACTCCCCAGCTCACTGCCCACATCACCAGTGCTTTGGAAGAGCAGCAGCAGTGCAAGGGCTGCATTTGGGGAGCTCTCCTGGCAGAGCCCTTGGCCATGTGCACCACGTGTGAATTTTACCAGTCCCAAGAGCAGAGCTCATTATTCAGACACACACCACCTCCCTTCACATGCTCAGACAGCTTCCCCCAAAAGCTCTGTCAGCTTTACACAGCCTCAGCAGCTCAGTTTCACAAAAGTTAACACCCAAGGGCAATGTGGATGTTACACCTCCAACATCAGGGAAGTGTGAGAGTGAGGTGCTTTTCCCAACCCTCCTCCTGCTCCAGCTCTCCCCTGGCCAGTCCCTCCAGTGAAAAACTCTCTCCCTGGCCAAGGGAATGGCTCCCAGGCTTAGAGATGGTCCCTGTGCTGGAGACAGCAGTGTCCATCCCCAGCTCTGCTTTTGCCAAGGGTCACCTCAGTGAAGCCTTTCCCAACAGCCATGGCAGCTGTGCCACCACCAGTGCCACCAGGCATGGCACAGGGAAGGGTGGCACCTGCCTGTTGAGAGCCTCAGGAAGCAAAAGCTCTGAGCAGCCACCATGTACAGGTGTAGGGGTGGCAGAAAAACAAGGCAGAGCTCAGAAGGACCTGCCAGAGCAAAGCCAGAATTTCTGCCAGAGCACAGCCAGAATTTCTGCCAGAATATCTCCTCAAGTAACTCAGCTCATCCCAGAGGAAAAGTTTCAGTCTAGGGCAGGTGAATCTCACCCTGGGGATTGTGCCCTGCTCAGGTGAGACTCACCTGCAGAGCTGCCCCAGCCCTGTCCCAGCACAGGAAGGACCTGGAGGCTCCAGGATGAGCAGAGGATGGAGCAGCCCTGCTGGGAGGAAAGGCTGGGAGAGCTGGGATTGTTCACCTGGAGAAGGGAAGGCTTTGGGGTGACCTGAAGGGAGCCAACAGGACAGATGGAGAGAGACTCCTCACAAAGATCTGGAGTGACAGGATAAATAAGGGGAATGGCTCCAAACTGGCAGAGAGTAGCTTTAGGTTAGATATCAGGAAAAATTATTTAATGTGGGGTTGGTGAGGCCCTGGCACAGGTGCCCAGAGCAGCTGTGGCTGCCCCTGGATCCCTGGCAGTGCCCAAGGCCAGGCTGGACATTGGGGCTGGAGCAGCTGGGACAGTGGGAGCTGTCCCCATGGCAGGGGTGGCACAAGGTCATATTTAAGGTCTCTTCAACCCAAACCCTTCTGGGATTCTGTGACAGTGGTGTCCATCCCCTACCACCAGGAACAGCCTCGACTCTCCAAATCTTATTTACCTGCCCTGCTCAGCACTGACAGCACCCATGTCAGCACCACCCAGCTCACAAGGATGTGTGGTACTGTGACATGGGGACAGACAAAATCTAGTAGTTAATCCCTCCTTGAGACTTACATTTATATCTATAGTATTTTCTGACTGCCAAATCCACACAGTCTCTCCCTGGCATTATATCCCTTTCAGTAGCCTGACCTTTCTGCTTGAGTGAAAAATAAAAAAAAATTGAAAAATCCACCTTTGCCCCCCTTTCCAAGCAGCAAGTCCAACAGGAGATCAAAGCACACAGTAATTTAGCCCATGGGATAATAAAAGTCAATGAGAACAGTGTGCTGCTGACAGGGGAGTTGTGCTGTGCCACAGTGGGGAGGAAGGCTCAGGCAAGCCAAGAGTTATTCCCTGGAGCTGAAGAGACCAAACAGAGCAGGGACAGAGGGAGCTCTTGTTTAAGAAAGTTCTAATTTTTAAACAGAATCCATGGATTAAACCACAAAGCCAACAGTACAAATATTTATGGGGCCAAACTCAGCAAGCCCATACCCCATGAAATTTTCCACTGGCTTTAATAGGGGCTTTGCCTTCTGTTTGGTAGAACCTCCCAGCATCATGACATTCCACACTGGAGTGTGGTTGTCTTCTCCACTCTGTGGACACTGGGCCTTGCATCTGGAGCAGCTTCAGCTTTTTATGCACATCAATTTTCCTTTTTGAGCCCCCCTCAGACACAGCTTGTGTAGGTGGGAAAAGAATCTTTTGGAATCTCCAGATGCAGAGCAAGATGAAAACAGAGTGTGCATGGTAGAAGGTGGCAGGTCCAAGTTGATGGTCCTTCTTCTGTTTGCATAGAAAAATTCTTGGTTTGTTCCCAACTGGGAGCAATTGGCCATCACCCAAAATTCAGTGAAATGAGAATAGCTAAACCCAAATCCCCCCAGCACCAAATGGAAAAGAAACTCAAATTGCAGGGCAGAGTCAAAAATAACTTGCAGTTGGCCAAGAGGTGAGCCCAGTCCCTCCAGCAGAGGAATCCTCTCAGCCAGGCATGCTCCCTCCACATGGACCCATCTGAAAGGAGGGAAGGAAGTGACAGCTCCACAGCTGCCAGCCAAGGGCTGAGGGGTTAATGATCCACCTTTAATACTGCACATGGAAATAAAGCAAAGTTTTCCTTGGCCTGCCACACATCCCAGGAGATTCCCTGCTTGCATCCCTTTCCTTCCTCCTCCCACCTCCGCTCCCAGCGCGCCAGAGCGATGGCTGGAGAGAGCAGGAGGCTGGGACAGCAGCCCCTGGCCAGAGGACAAGCCCTTGGCCATGGCACACATCCCCCAGGCTGCAGGAGCAGCTGGGGCTGCTCTGGGAGTGCTCCCATCTGGCCAAGGCAGGCAGGGAAGGGGTGGGGGGTCACTGGGGTCACTCAACCCCTGGTGCTGTGTGGGGCCCAGCCCCACTCCTCTCCTTCTGATGGAAGGGTGGGAGCAGGAACACCCAAAGGAAACAAGCTCCAGGTTTGGGTCTGACCTTATGAATTGTGCAAAGCTGTGTCCTGTTCCTCCCAGAGTGTCCTCAGCACAGCTCTGGGACCCCCCCACTGCAGGCACAGTGACCAGGGTGGGCTCCTGGCTCTGGGTCCAGCAGAGGAAACAACCAGCCCAAAGCTCAACCAGACAGACTCAAGCCAACCCTCCACTGAGGTTAGAAAACATCAAGCCAACATCTTTTTTTAGTCATGCTTTATTTCAGCATTTTTGCACATGTCTGCACTTTGTTGGCTTTGGCAGGTACCTGAAGCCATAATGCTACAAGAGAAGCTGATCTCTTCATGCTCCATTCTGGCAAAACCAAGGAGACCTGGAAACCTCTTACAAGTTGCCTCTAATTTTGTGAAGTTTCCAGATCTCAGTCTGGACCAAGAGCTTCTATTAGTTTTGGATAAACTCTGGATAATCCTTTGAACTCTCAAATGTCTCAGGAAAACAGAATCAAATATATTGTCTGGGATTTGGAAAGGTTCAGTGCTCCTGGATCAGCACATTAGAGATGCAATAACCATTGTACACCCATGACTTTCATAGAAATTGAAAAAAAAAAATAGAGAAAGAAAAAACCCCACACACATTGTTACTAAACTTATGGGAAAGAAAGGCAACCCCAATTCTCTCACTGTATACCAGCCTAAACCTGCAGGGGAGTTCACCAAGGCACAGCAGAAAAGTCAAAACAGATTTATCTCTCAGGTTTAAAGAAGGGAAAGCATGAATGACAGCTCCTTTCTTGAAAGGGAAAGAAAAGAAACATTAACTCCTGGTGTTAAAATGCTGTAAAACTGGCTTTTGACTCAGCACAGCATAATGCTGCTTGTAAATGGGGTAATTGGTTTGTGTGAGGTCATGAAGTGAAGCATGCCTGCTCCTGCCCATCCCCTGCAGCACAGTCAGCTGCAGGAGACAACAATACCTGCACAGCACAGGTGGGCTGAGAAGCTCAGGTATCATGCAGCCCATTAATCAGGGGTAAAAGACATTAATAAATTCAAGTGTGTGAAGAGCCAAATGGCTGAGAGTTTGAAACTCCCTTACCCAGGAGGTGACACCCATGATCAGATGGGGTTTCTAGTCCCATCCCTCCTCAGCTCAAAAGAACCTGCCAGAGCAAAGCCAGAGCTTCTGCCAGAATATCCCCACAAGTAACTCAGCACATCCCAGAGGACAAGTTTCAGTCTAGGGCAGGTGAATCTCACCCTGGGGATTGTGCCCTGCTCAGGTGAGACTCACCTGCAGAGCTGCCCCAGCCCTGTCCCAGCACAGGAGGAGCTGGAGCTGCTGGAGAGATCCAGAGCAGGCTCCAGGATGAGCAGCCCATTAATCAGGGGTAAAAGATATTAATAAATTCAAGTGTGTGAAGAGCCAAATGGCTGAGAGTTTGAAACTCCCTTACCCAGGAGGTGACACCCATGATCAGATGGGGTTTCTAGTCCCATCCCTCCTCAGCTCAAAAGAACCTGCCAGAGCAAAGCCAGAGCTTCTGCCAGAATATCCCCACAAGTAACTCAGCACATCCCAGAGGACAAGTTTCAGTCTAGGGCAGGTGAATCTCACCCTGGGGATTGTGCCCTGCTCAGGTGAGACTCACCTGCAGAGCTGCCCCAGCCCTGTCCCAGCACAGGAGGAGCTGGAGCTGCTGGAGAGATCCAGAGCAGGCTCCAGGATGAGCAGCCCATTAATCAGGGGTACAAGATATTAATAAATTTAAGTGTGTGAAGAGCCAAATGGCTGAGAGTTTGAAACTCCCTCACCCAGGAGTGACACCCGTGGTCAGATGGGGTTTCTAGTCCCATCCCTGCAGCAGGGCAGTGACCAGCAGGGCTCAGCCCCCTTGTGCTTCCACCTTCCTGCCTTAGAGGTCCCTGACAGAGCCAGCCCCCAGCAGGGCTGGTGCAGAGAGCAATCCTGGGCTGCCAGGCAGACAAGCAGATGTTGGAGGGGTGGCAGGGAATGAAACAATGTGGTTCCAGCATCCAGACACCGGGAGAGCTGCTGGAATCCCTTCTGTTTATGTTTCCAGACATCCCCATCAAGCAGGGGGTAATTAAACACTACAGCAATTGGGTGATAGAATGATTTATTTTTAAAGCACCCTCACAGCCTGGGGCTTTGGGAAGCACATGGAGACATGAAGGTTTCTGCAAAGAGGAAGGAGAGCAGAGCACTCCATGAAACCCCAGCTGAGGGCAGGCAGAGGTGCAGGAAGGAGGGTGAACATGGCCTGCATGGAAAAGTGATGCAGCTCCTTATTTCACTGTCAGCTCAGGCTCTTTAATCTTTGCAGGGTTTGTTTATGAGTTCAGAGAGAAGGAGGGAGTGGTGGCAAAAAATGTGAAAAGAAAATAAAATTACATATTAGAATATGAAATGTCCCACTTGGAAAGCAATGTCCAGCACACAGAGAAGGAAGCTCAGAGACCATGACCACAGACCAGTGAACAAAAATGAAAAAGCCAAACCAAGGTGGAAGAACCTGCCCAGGGTCACCACCCCAGGTCTGGGGCAGAGGTGAGAGAGGTTTTTCCAAGCTTCTGTCTATTAATCAGCTATATTTCCCCAAAATTTACTGTTCCCTGGGTTCCCTGGTTTTAAGAGAGAAGAGAGCAAGGGGAAATGTGGAAGTGCTTGATCAAAAGAGAACTGTGATAAGTGACAAAGGATTTATTCCAGAAGGGACAAACAACAGGGGCACAGGCTGCAGGGGTGACAGAAGAGAGATGTTGGAAAAGGCATTTCTACCTCCACAGTGTTGAAAAGCAAAGGTCCAAAAATGTGAATGACACGGGACCATTTGTCTTCAGGACCTATCCAGTCCCAAGAATTCTTTTTCCTGAACCCTTCCCCAGTAAAGTCATGGAAGAAGGAAAGAGAAAGAGCAGCCTGACCATTTGAAATACACAGAGCACCAAAGGCATCTTGTCCTGCCATAAAGGTCAGGAGAGCAGACCCTTGAAGCCAAGGACCATGGGAATTCAGCTTTACATCCAGTCCTGCTTCACTCCGTTTATTTTACATGTTTATTTAACATCTACATGAATCAAGGCAATATTATTTCATGAAAAAAAAAAAAAAAAAAAAAAAAGGGAAAAAAAAAAAAGAAAACTTGGCTTCATTTTTTCAAACATTTGGACAAGGAAGGAAGAGAGCCCAGCTCAGGATTTGGCTGGGTGAAGAAGAGGAATATGCAATTATTACCTTGTTGGTGGTGGTTCAAAACCAGCCTGATTGGAGGAACTGAAGTAATTTTTATCTGGCAGCTGCTGGAGGAACCTCCCTAAAAGAAGTCATGGCCTCAGCACAGATCCAAGCAGATAAGAGTCCTGCAAGGACAGGGAGCAGGACAATGCCTTAATTTTTCCTGGAGAACAAGAGAAACTGTGGAGTTTCTGTAGGTCTGAGAGTCCCAGTGAGAAGGTGCTCACACAACTCTTAGAGTGCCCATTCTGCACTAAAAGAAAAGTCAGACTGAGCCTGTCCAGACCCACCACACTCTTACCTTCCTGGCATCTCCCAGAACCTGTCAGTGCCCAGAATAACAACCACCCAGAATAACAACCATCCAGAATAACAACCACCCAGAATAACAACCATCCAGAATAACAACCACCCAGAGCAAAGGCTGGTCAGGGAAACACTGCTAGAAGCTGGAGAATAATACCAGCAGCACAGGGTCATAAACTAGAGCTGCCAAGGCATCAAAACAAGCAAGGGCTGTTATTCCCCCCACTCCCCTCCTCTCCTGAGAATAACATTAAGCACCAAGGCAGCTGCAGAAGCCATGTTTTTCTAGGCAGTTCCCAAAGCTGCTACCATGTCTTGCCCTTAAATCAAGGCTGGATGGGTTTTTGGAAGATGTGCTTTTGTCAAATGCAAGTTATTGGGTTCAATAAGGGTTGAAATTCTCTGGCCTGTGCTATCCAGAAGGTCACAGCCTGGATGATTTAAAGTCTCTTTTGGTTCCAAAATCCATGGAAAGAGCTACAAAACCTCCTGCACTAGAAATAAAAGAATGAACAGTGGCAAATAATAAAATTGTCAAATACAGACAGCCTTCACCCATGGAATAGACATGAGCAAAAGGAAGGCTCCTTGGCTCTGTTCATTAATCACAAGGATTCAAATTCATTACTGAGGTCTTTTATCCCACTTTCCAAATGAACCAGGATTTATGGAGTCACACTGCACACTCACTCCATCCTATCCAGTGTTTGAGCCTATCATCCACATCCAGCCAGGCTGCAGGTCTGGGGTATTAACTGACTTCACTTTGGCAAAAGAAAGTAAGTGGGTAGAGGGAAAGAGAGCTCAATTGATATCCCCAGTGAAAGAAAGGCAGTAGCATAAAAATCAATCCTCTGCACACCAGGAAAAACCTCCTGGAGCAGGGAAGGGTCAGGCCCCCACCTTGGGGAGGGAAAACCTCTGGTCAGGATTGTCATACCCTGAGGAACCTACTCCAGGAATTTCTTATTGGTGTGGATTTTCTGACTTCTAAGGACAGCAGAGCTCGTGCTGTAGCTTTAATACAATTAATAAAACTTGAACGAGCCACAAGACACCAATCAACGGTAAACTGAGCTCCAGGAGTTTCAGAACTCCCAGAATTACTTTTATTTATGGTTAATAAGCCACAGCACGATGGCAGAGCTTCAAAGCAGTTCACAAGCCCCTGCATCCCACAGCCTGCAGCCTGGATACCCCTGGGAGTGTGGATGGGCTGGGGCCAGAGCCCCTGCAGCCCCCTGTGCCTCTGCTAATGAGCAACAGAGCTGTCTGCAGGGTTTGTGCAGCCTCCATCCAGACAGGACCTCATTTAACAGTTTATTCTCTCCATTTTCTTCTGGGGAGCAGCTCAGGGGGAGTGCAAACCACCCCAGCACCATTTAGAGCTTCCCATGTGGTGGTTATTGTTAAAGTTTCACTCCCGTTGCTCGGGCACCCTGTGCAGAAGGCAGAATGTAAAGAATTCCTGCAATGACCTCATCCTCTGCTTGGCAGGCACTGCTCTGGCTGTGTCCTGGGGTGGAATTCATCCTCAATTGCCTTTTGCTTGTGTCCTTGTGTATGTAACACCAGTGACATCAGCCTAGCTGTGGGAGCAGTGGCTGCTCACAAGCACAGGCCTGAGAAAGCCAAATGGTGATTTATATAAAATGCTATATCAATTTCACCCCCATCCCTGTGCCATTTAACACTAAGACTTAAAATACCTTTTTATTTCATATAAAATCAGATGTACCTTTGTTGTAGTTTTTAATCAGGTTGACACCCCAGTGCGTAAAGATTAGTTCTACATGCCTGGATTCATCACTGCCTTGACTGGAAACCCCAATGAAATCAAAGGACTGCACACATCTTCCTGCCATAAATCCAGAGTGAGCTTTGGGAAGCTGTAGAAGGCCTGGGGTTGGTTCTGGCACACAGATCACCCAGGATAAACAGGTCTCAGAGTGCAGGTTCACTCCAGGGCTGTCCTGTAGCCAGCACAGGACAAGCACATTTCCAGAACAGAAAGAGCTCTTAAAACATGAAATATTTTTTTAAAATATTAACACTCATGCTTAACCTCCACCCCATGGTTACCTACTCCACAGCCAAAGCTGAATTTATTTCCCAGAGATAACATTGCTTTGCATCCAACATTAATTCAAGAACCTCTGAAATCCCAATAGTTTGGTGAGTTTATCCAAGTTGAGAAGATTTAATGAATCTGTCTTTGACTGTGGATACCTGTAATTTTTGCTGGTTTTCTCCATCAACATATGACAATAATAATTCCACTTGCTTTCAGCTGGAGTCAAATCCAGTTTTCTTCACACCAAATCATCTCAGTCACTCTTCAGAAAATCCATTCCAGCCAGCTACTATGGAAAAACCTGTGTTCACCTGGAACTGATGATTGAATAAAATAAACTGTGAATGGGACAGTCAGGAGCCAGGGTTTCCATGGGAAAATCTGACATTTTACCAACCAGGTACTGGAATCAACCCACAGTCCTCTCCCAGGCTGGATACCAGGCTGAATCCAATGGCCCAGTCCTTTCTTATTCCAGAGTTCTCCCTCTCTAAACCTGAGCCAAGAATTCCCCATCACCTCCCCAGCCTGGTGTTTTTCTCATTTGGGCTCTCATTCCTGTGTCTGTAAATCCCAGTAGGAGAATCATGCCTAGTGCATTATATTTAGGTGCTGGATGTGAGAAACCAAGCAGTTCTCCTTCCCTGAGCCCCTCCACAAGCAGAGCTCTGCTGGGCACTGCCCTGTCCATCCCATGGGCTGCCAGCTGTCACCACTGAAGGCAGCACAATTTTCCTACAATTTTTTCCTTTACTAAGTTTCAAAGTATATTTAAAATCCATCTGACATGCCTAACTTATTGATTCCATATTGAGGCGTGGATTGATGGTTTGGTTAGAGACCTGCAGGGCACAGCACACACATGCAGCATGTCCAAGAGCACATGAATGAAATCTCATCCCTCAGCCTCCTGACTGAGTGATCCTCACAATCCAGGCAAGGACTGAAGGGCTCCTCTGCAGCCCCTGGCCAGGGGTAGAGTCCCCTTGGGCTGGGCTGTGTGGCCACTCCAGCCCAGGGAAGCAGGGCTGGGTTCAGTTAGAAAACAGCCAGAAACCTTCAAGCCAAGAACAACAGCACAGCTGGAAACAGTGCAGTGCTTCACACTGAACAAACAGGAGATAACTCAGCAGAGCACTGACTCCAGCTCCTTCCCCAGATAGCGCTGGCGGCACCTCTGAGCACAGCAGACAGACAGGGGCAGCAGAGGGGAGGCCAGCCAGGGCATGGAGAGGGAAATTCAACCCAAACAGCCTTTTAGAGGGAGTCAGACTAAACCAAAACAAGGACAGAGGCCTTAGAGCTCCCTCTGAGCTTTGCTGCTCGCTGCAGACACAGTGCACCCAAAGGATGCTGGCACAAGACAAGCACTGGAATAACATGAGTGCAAGAACAGACAGATGTACAAAGACACACACACTGCCCTGTCTCACTGCTGGACACACCTAGCCCTTAGGAAAAGTGAGCTCAGCAAAGTCATTCCAGCTTGCTGTAGGTCACTCCTGTGCTTATCTCGATTTCAATTGGTCCTCGTACCTTTGTTGTACAACATTTGGTTTGAATGTAGCAGGATTCCAAACACAGCTCTGTGGAGTGCATTTCCAATGAAGAATGAGATGCAAACAGAGCTGCCAGTGGTTCCCAGTGTCACAGCCCCTGTCCTTTCCTGCAGCAGTCAGAGGAGCAGCACCAGGCATCAGACACCTGGCCCATTCCCTGCTAAACTTCTTTTTACCAGCTCTAATGTCCCTGTAAGGATCAGGAAGTTTAGATACCTGTCCTAACCACATCTCAAGGTTTCTCTGTCCACTCACTGCAATTCCAATGGGATTAGAGCTGAGCTGTCACTCAGTGTGGGTTACTTTTCCCCACACCAGCATGGCCAGGCTCAGCTCCTCTGCCTCTGCCACCTCCTCTCTGTCCCCTGACCCTTCTGCACCTCAGGGACAAGTCCCTTACTGCTGGGATATGTATACATATATGTATACTGGCTTGTACAGGCTTATACTTGTGCTTAGTAAAAACAAAATGTCATGAATAGAGTGAAACCTCTACGTTTCCTCCCTACTTGGGAGTTTTTGCTTCTTTAACAACTCCTTTGTTATTTCACCAAATCACCCCTATCTCTTTACAAGTAAATATAAACTGTCCCTGCTGGGGGGTGGGGGAAGAGAGGACACTGTTTTCCCTCTGCAGTATCAGTTTTCAGTGTGACACACAGTTCACTGGGAGAGCACACAGCCCTAATGAGAGTGGCTGTGCAGTTGCTGCTCCCTGTGTCAGCCCCTCAGCAGGGTCAGTGCCAGGGAAATGGGGAGCAGGACATGTCCCAGAGCCCCTGCAGCTGCCAGCACAGCCTGCCCACTGGGGGACACTGCTTGTGACAAACCTGCCTGTGACAAACCTGCCTGTGACAAACCTGTTTGTGACAAACCTTCATGTGCCAAACCAGTTTGTGTCAAACCTGCTTGTGACAAACCTGCTTGTCCCAAACCTGCCTGTGACAAACCTGCCTGTGCCAAACCTGCCTGTGACAAACCTGCCTGTGTCAAACCTGTTTGTGACAAACCTGCCTGTGCCAAACCTGCCTGTGACAAACCTGCTTGTGACAAACCTGCTTGTGACAAACCTGTTTGTGACAAACCTGCTTGTGTCAAACCTGCCTGTGACAAACCTGCTTGTGACAAACCTGTTTGTGACAAACCTGCCTGTGTCAAACCTGCCTGTGACAAACCTGCTTGTGTCAAACCTGCCTGTGACAAACCTGCCTGTGACAAACCTGCTTGTGACAAACCTGCCTGTGTCAAACCTGTTTGTGACAAACCTGCCTGTGTCAAACCTGCCTGTGACAAACCTGCTTGTGTCAAACCTGCCTGTGACAAACCTGCTTGTGACAAACCTGCCTGTGTCAAACCTGTTTGTGACAAACCTGCCTGTGTCAAACCTGCCTGTGACAAACCTGCTTGTGTCAAACCTGCTTGTGACAAACCTGCCTGTGTCAAACCTGCCTGTGACAAACCTGCTTGTGACAAACCTGCTTGTGACAAACCTGCCTGTGACAAACCTGCCTGTGCCAAACCTGCTTGTGACAAACCTGCTTGTGACAAACCTGCTTGTGACAAACCTGCCTGTGCCAAACCTGCCTGTGTCAAACCTGCTTGTGACAAACCTGCATGTGCCAAACCAGTTTGTGACAAACCTGCCTGTGCCAAACCTGCTTGTGCCAAACCTGCCTGTGACAAACCTGCTGAGGCCCCAGTGGAGCTGGGCTCACTGCAGCCTCTGCTGTGTTTGCACCACATCAAAGGGTTCCCAGGTGATGCTGCCTCACTCTGCATGCAGAGTGCTGGGTGCCAGGGACACAGAGAAAGCTGTTTTCTAGCTTTAGATGGTGTTTGGATGGGAGGACAAGCCTGGGGCATTCAGTGAGGTTCAGGGTTCAGATGTCCCTAACTGAGGGATCAGCATGTCCTAAGGAGGTGTAAGATCCCCAGCCACAGAGCTGGGCAAGCAAGCCTGCAGGCATTTGGAGCATCACTGATCCCACTGACCTGTCATGGCACCTCACCCCCTGGGCCATGCTGGGCACTGCAGCACTTTAACAAAGCCTGTCTTTCCCTGCTTAGCAGAGAGGGGTGTGAGCAGGCATCCCATAGGCTGCTGAAGGCAAACCCCAAAGCAGACCCCAAAGCAGACCCCAAGGCAGACCCCAAAGCAGACCCCAAGCCAGACCCCAAACAGACCCCAAACAGACCCCCAAGGCAGACCCCAAACAGACCCCAAGGCAGACCCCAAAGCAGACCCTGCTCCCAAGGTGTGAGCTGTAGTTTGCATGGTCCTGCCTCCAGGACCCCCCCCCCAACCCCAGGGTCCTGGAAGGGGCAGACATGGCCATCATCCCCTTTTCCCTCTCAGCTGGAGGATCAGAGCTCCTCCTTTGTTTGCTCACATGTGCCTTTTCTCAGGCTGTGTTTTTCTTTTCACTTTTAACCAGCAACCACCATTTTAACTGGCCTCCAGCTCTACAGCAATCATATCCTGATATATCCTTGCCTTTTATCTGCCTATCAGAGAGCTGTCTGCCAGATTTAGGACACCCCACAAAGCTTCTCCTCAGGCTTTGAGTGTCCCCATTGACTCAGCACAGGATCCCAGGCTGTGGAAACCACCATCAGATCCTCATTCTTCACTCAGCTTTAATTTGCTCCTGACAGCAGGAGTCCCAGGCCTCTCCTCTCTCCTCCCTTGTGCTCTGCAGCCACCCCAGCAGCTCAGCACCCGGGGCTGGGGCGAATGGCACCCAGAGTGTTGCCATGGCACAGACCATTGTCCCCTGGGTTCCCATGGCTCCAGGCCAGACATGCAGGGCTGGGCAGAGGGGAGAATGCACACCAAGCTGTTTGTAGCCCATCTGAGCATCTCACAAGTTAAACAGTTTGTCTTTCTTGCCCTGCTCCCAGCACCCATCCAGGGCAGCACTCACCCTGCACAAAAGGCTGAATAACTGTCCTGACTGACCTGGGGACAAAAATAAAATTCAACTCGGGTGCTCAAGCGTGGCCAAGGGCAGGATTTGGCTGCAGTGAGCTGCCTGTTGGCTGGTTTATTCTGCAGTTTTGGCATGCAGTCCTCACCTTGGCCCTTGCTGCAGGCAGGGGCAGGGCAGGGATTTGTGCCCAGGGCTGGGGTGCAGCAGAAACCCCTGGGGGAATTTCTCCAGCCCTGGGAAGCACAGGACACAAGAGAGCTCTCAGGGGCATGGGAGGAGGATTTCTCCAGACCAGGGAAGGAGCTGGCAGTGGAGACTCATCCCTCTGGCCGGGGAGAAGCACACATGGGACAGCTCCTGCACCTCTCCCTGCAGGCTGAACACAACAGGTCATTCTGCCAGCCTGGGGTGGTACCAGAGGTACAGAAGCTCCACCAGCCCATCCCCACGTGCCACAGGAAGGTTCCCTCGGTCCCTCAGCTGTGCCTGCACCCACTGATCCCCCTGCCAGGGATGAGGTGCATCAGCTGCCAGCACTCCAGCTCTGCAGCCCTTTAAACCCCTCTGATGTCCCTTCTGCTGGTGATGTCAGCCACAAGATATTTCAGCAGAGGAGGGGAAAACAGCCCAGCAGCAGCTTATGGTGTGATCAAATCCAGAATAAACTTTGCATACAAATGAAACATCTTCCTCCTTTAAACTGATCCCCTCCTTCTCCAGGCCCTCAAACTCATATCACCCCTCAGATCTCCCCACAAGCAGGGGAAATCAGCAGCTAGCCAGTCTGCTGGACATGGTGGTGAGAGCAAGAGGAATTAGTCTCCATAGTACATGAAAAGAATTAGGACTATTTAATCTCCTTTCCCCTTATCAGTGGTCTCAAATATCCCTTTGAGGGGGAAACACAGTGGAAATTCCTGCAAATCTTGCCTACAGTTAAGGAATTGACAAGATTTTTCAGCTTTTTCTCTCTGTGTTTGAAAAATTACTGCATAAAGGAAACAATCTTTGGGGCACATATAACTCACAATAGGCTGAAACATTATCTTAAACTATTCGTCTGCTTCCTGCTTAAGTAAGCATATTAGGAATGTGTGTATATATTTCTTGGGCAGTTTAAAAATAAAAAGAAGAGGTATATAGTCTGTCCTGCTTTTGAGGAGCATGTTGTTTATGTTGTTATAAGCACAGGTCATATTTATAGCTGAACACTCTGTGAAAGTGCAGGCAGGCTGGGAAACATTTGTTAGGTTTAATGATCTTTTATTTAACTGGTGCAGAAAAATGCACCCCTTTGGATTGATTCATGACATGAATTGTATAGAAACCTTCTTCCTTGAGAAAAGAAAAACCTCAAAAGGTCAATCCGACATTTCAGCTTTCTCAAACATCCAGCAGTGAGATGTTCACAGAGCAAAATTCCCAGCCTGACAAGCTGGATGGGGTTAGGGCAGGGAAAGGATAAACCACAGCCAGAGACACCTTTCAGGACATAAAGCAGAGCCATTGAAATCACCTGGGCTGGGAGGGAGGCACCGTGCCCTGCAGCAGCCCCACTGCACACTCCCCAAAGCACCCTGAGGCAGAGCTCTCAGCCTGCAGGAATGGCACTGACACTTCCTTTTGCTGGCTGCCATCTCCCCATTCCAAACTCGGGCTCACCAAGGCCAGCCTGCCTTGGCTCAGCCACTGAGCCAGAACCAGAGCTGAGCCCAGCTCTTCTCAGCTGCCTGAGCTGGCTGCAGCACCTCCTGCTGCAGAGTCCCAGCTCCTCTCCCCTCGGGCAGGGTGTCACTGGCTCTACACTTTGCTCCTCTCTCCTTGCCGAGGTGTTGCATCTCTGCAGTGCTGCAGAAGCAGCTCAAGGCTGGGCAGTGACCCATCACACAGTGACCCATCACACAGTGACCCATCACAGAGTGACCCATCACACAGTGACCCATCACACAGTGACCCATCACAGGACCTGCAGTGACCCATCACACAGTGACCCATCACAGGGCAATGACCCATCACTGGAGGGCAGTGACCCATCACACAGTGACCCATCACACAGTGACCCATCACACAGTGACCCATCACACAGTGACCCATCACACAGTGACCAATCACACAGTGACCCATCACACAGTGACCCATCACAGGGCAGTGACCCATCACACAGTGACCCATCACACAGTGACCCATCACACAGTGACCCATCACAGGGCAGTGACCCATTACACAGTGACCCATCACACAGTGACCCATCACACAATGACCCATCACACAGTGACCCATCACACAGTGACCCATCACTGGACAGTGACCCATCACACAATGACCCATCACACAGTGACCCACCACACAATGACCCATCACACAGTGACCCATCACACAGTGACCCATCACACAGTGACCCATCACTGGACAGTGACCCATCACTGGACAGTGACCCATCACACAATGACCCATCACACAGTGACCCACCACACAATGACCCATCACACAGTGACCCATCACACAGTGACCCATCACACAGTGACCCATCACACAGTGACCCATCACAGAGCAGTGACCCATCACACAGTGACCCATCACACAATGACCCATCACACAGTGACCCACCACACAATGACCCATCACACAATGACCCATCACACAATGACCCATCACACAATGACCCATCACACAGTGACCCACCACACAATGACCCATCACACAATGACCCATCACACAGTGACCCATCACAGAGCAGTGACCCATCACACAGTGACCAATCACACAGTGACCCATCACACAGTGACCCATCACAGAGCAGTGACCCATCACACAGTGACCCATCACACAGTGACCCATCACACAGTGACCCATCACAGGGCAGTGACCCATCACACAGTGACCCATCACACAGTGACCCATCACACAGTGACCCATCACACAATGACCCATCACACAGTGACCCATCACACAGTGACCCATCACAGGGCAGTGACCCATCACAGAGCAGTGACCCATCACACAGTGACCCATCACACAATGACCCATCACACAGTGACCCATCACACAATGACCCATCACACAGTGACCCATCACAGGGCAGTGACCCATCACACAGTGACCCATCACACAGTGACCCATCACACAGTGACCCATCACACAATGACCCATCACAGGACTTTGAACCATAACACAGTGACCCATCACAGGACAGTGACCCATCACAGGGCAGTGACCCATCACAGGGCAGTGACCCATCACACAGTGACCCATCACACAGTGACCCATCACAGGACAGTGACCCATCACACAGTGACCCATCACACAGTGACCCATCACAGGACAGTGACCCATCACACAGTGACCCATCACACAGTGACCCATCACACAGTGACCCATCACACAATGACCCATCACACAGTGACCCATCACACAGTGACCCACCACACAATGACCCATCACACAATGACCCATCACACAGTGACCCATCACAGAGCAGTGACCCATCACACAGTGACCCATCACAGGGCAGTGACCCATCACACAATGACCCATCACACAGTGACCCATCACACAATGACCCATCACACAGTGACCCATCACACAGTGACCCATCACAGGGCAGTGACCCATCACACAGTGACCCATCACAGGACAGTGACCCATCACACAGTGACCCATCACACAGTGACCCATCACACAATGACCCATCACACAGTGACCCATCACACAGTGACCCATCACAGGGCAGTGACCCATCACACAGTGACCCATCACACAGTGACCCATCACACAGTGACCCATCACAGAGCAGTGACCCATCACACAGTGACCCATCACACAGTGACCCACCACACAATGACCCATCACACAGTGACCCATCACACAGTGACCCATCACACAATGACCCATCACAGGACAGTGACCCATCACACAGTGACCCATCACACAGTGACCCATCACACAGTGACCCATCACACAGTGACCCATCACACAATGACCCATCACAGGACAGTGACCCATCACACAGTGACCCATCACACAATGACCCCATCACAGGACAGTGACCCATCACAGGACCTGCAGTGACCCATCACACAGTGACCCATCACACAATGACCCATCACAGGACAGTGACCCATCACACAGTGACCCATCACACAGTGACCCATCACACAATGACCCATCACAGGACAGTGACCCATCACACAGTGACCCATCACACAATGACCCCATCACAGGACAGTGACCCATCACAGGACCTGCAGTGACCCATCACACAATGACCCATCACACAATGACCCATCACAGGACCTGCAGCCCCTGCTGAGTCTCCAGCACTGCTCTGGGCTGCACCATGTGCTCACACCCGTGTGAGCTGCCCCAGGGGCCAGGGCTGGCTGAGAGCTGCTTTTGTGCTCATGGAGAGGGAATGATGTGCAGAGAGCTGCAGCAGAGCAGTCCCATGAATTCAGCTGCAGAGCCCAGCCAGCCCAGGGGGAGCAGCAGGGGCTCCCTGGCAGCTCTGCCCACACCATGAACGACCATCCCTGCAGCCTCAGGTGCTCCAGCCAAGCACATCCCTCTGCCTGGGGCTTTTCTGAGCACACTCCAGACCTGCAGACCCACTGTGGGGCTGAACACTGCTCACTCAACAGGTGTTGTACATAAAACAAAAAACACCCCCAGTTCTTCCACAGACTGTGGGGGGCTTTGTGATGGGAGCTCACACACAGCAAACACCATTTCCCTTTAGAATCCCTGAATCAGTTAGGTTGGAAAAACCCTCAAGATCATGGAGTCCAAGCATTAACCCAGCACTCCTAAGCACCACTAAGCCATGACCCTGAGTGCCACATTTACCTGTATTTTAATCCCCCATGGATGGTGGCACCCTCACCTGCTGGGCAGCCTGTTCTGGTGCTGACAGTCCTTTCTGTGGAGCCTTTTTCCCTAATAACCTAAACCTTCCCTGGAGCAACCTGAGGCTCTCCTCTTGTCCTATTGCTTGCTGCCTGGGGAAAGGCATCAGTCCCACCTCATTAGAACCTTTCAGATTTCCCATTCTCCAAGATAAACAAGCCCAGCTGCCTCAGACTCTCCTCACACAATTTGTTCTCCAGAGCCTTCACCATTCTTGTTGCCCTTCTTTAGACACTCCAGAATCTCTACTGAGGTTCATCATTGGTCTCCCAAAAGGAATACAGTGAACACAAGTTTGCTACTTGCTAAAAATGCTTTAGAGGCAGAAAAAGGGGGGATTTGCTTCCAGAGATCACCCAGAAGAGTGGAATCAGGAGGGAGCAAACACTCACCACTTTTGCTCTCTCCCCAGGGGTGGCTGTAGGTCTCCAGGCTGTTTGCTTTGTACCTGGGAGGGTCTGCAGCACCTGAGGACAAGGACAAAGCCAGCAAAGGGCAGCTGCTCCCTCACAAAGCTGGCTGCCTTCAGCCCTAAAGCAGGTTAGAGATAACCATGAACCTTTACTTGCTGCTCCTGCCTCTTCCCATTGCCCACAGCAGGGCTCAGGGTTAGGGAAATCAGGACAGCAAGAATTGCTTCACACTGGCCACATTCTAGGAAAATCTCAGCATTTTCAGGACTTGGCAAGACCCAAGTTCAAGCAGCAAGTAAACAAAGCATAAAAACCAAAACAAAGCACTAAGCTCCTTTGTCCTTATCTGCCTGGATTCTCCCTTTTATCCCACAGCTTCAGGGGAAACAATCCTGCAGGCAAAGTTATTCCATGGTGCCAGTTTCACCCCCAGCATCACCTCCCCACAGCTTTCCCATGGATTAAATTGCATCTTTGAAACCAGCACCCTGTATAAGGAGGCAGCCCCAGAAATAAACTTGATTTCTCCAGCTAAACCTCTGCTGTAGTAGTTCTGCTCTGCAAATTTTATCAGCTTCTGTTTTCAAGGAATCTAAGAAGCAGATGAGTGAATTAAAATCCATCAGTTGTTCCATGAGTTTTATTTACCCCAACCAGGCAAGGTGCAGAGAGCTCTCTGTGCTCCCCATGGTGTAGTTGGGGCAGTGGAACATTTTGCTTGGAAACTCCTTTAGTTTTCACAAGAACCAGATTTGCAGTGCAGGATCTGTTTGCTCATTGACTGCTGTGTCTCCTAAACATTATTTTTGGACCCACATTTCACAGGCTGGGGGTGAAGACACTTTTTCCAGGTAGGTAACAGAGAAGCCCCAAAGGGGAGCTCCATGGAACAGCTTGTAATGGCACTGTGAAAATAAGGATGAATTTTGCTGCCTGCACAGCAGCATCCAGCCATGGCCAGTGGCTGCAAGAAAAAACAGAAGGTTAAACCAGTGCCACTGAGCCTGCTGGGACAGCTGTGGGCTTGTCTTTAGGATGGAAGAAGGAAATCACTTTGGACTGTGGCAAAGCCCAGAAAGCACAGTGGAGAGATTTAATTAGAGTCTAATCACCACTTTTAATGGGATTTGCTACAGGTCCTGCAGGGTGGACAAGTCATAGAATCACAGAATCATTAGGGCTGGAAAAGACCCTTAAGATCAAGTCCAACCATTGACCCAGCACTGCCAAGGCCACAACTAAACCATGTCCCCAAGTGCCACATCTACCCTGCTTTTAAATCCCTCCACCACTTCCCTGGGCAGCTTGTCCAGTGCTTGACAGCTCTTTCCATGAAGTTTTTCCTGACATCAACTCTAGACCTCCTCTGCTGCAGCTTAAGGCCACTTTCTCTCCTTCTGCACTTTTTACCCAAGAAAAGCAGCAAACTGGAGCTGCCTGCCCATCACTGCAGGACTCACAGCAGCTCCAGCATGGACAGCCTCAGGTCCCCACTGCCCTTTGGTGCCTCCTGGATGTGGTGACCATTTCAGGTCAGGCTTAGGACAGCTTGAAAGGAGCTGTGAGGGGGAAGGTGCTTTAGAAATCAAAGTGGGCACTGCTTTTCTCCATGAAAGATGAACAAATTTCACCATCAGAGGATAGCTCTGTCGATGGTTGTTGTAACCTTTGCTCCTTCTCTGAGCAATTTTCCTCCTGAAGAAGGAGCTGCCAGGCCAATTCAGAGGGATTGCTCCTTCCAAAGGTGGAAAATGCTGGGCATTGTGTCCAGCCTGTGTTTGAAGTGGGAAAAAAGCAACTTTGAATAAGCTTTTGATGGGGCCCATGGCTCTGCTTGACCATAATGTCAGCTTGTAATTAGCAACAGATCCCACTTCTGTCACCCCCGATGTTATCATCAGCCGTCTTGCGTTTCAAAGTGAGGAGAGGCACGTCAATTATGGGCAATTTGGTCTCTGAAATGGATTTTATGGTTTTTGGGTTTTTTTTCTGCTGGGCAGCCCAGCAAGCCTGGAGCTTGTTGCAGAGATAGTTGTTGAGCCAGGAGGAGCAGGAGGGAAGCAGGGGATGTCACAGAGCTGCTCCAGCAGATCCCTGGAGGAAACACAACCATGCCTCTCCTCCAGGAGGGCAGAGCTCAGTGGTGGATATCACAGGGGCTGTGTGCTTAGAGCAAGGAGGAGAGGAGGTTTGGAAGGAGCCACTGTCCTGCCTCTGCAGTGGGGGTCTCTGCAAGGCTCATTCACACACTGATGGAGAAAAGGGTGGCTCCTGCCTGGGCAGCCAGTGCAGCCTCATTTCTGCTCAGCATGTTGCAAGTACTCAGCTCACTAAGGCTGAGCTGGCCTGGGAACAACTGAGGCAATCTTTTCCCCTCATTGATAGAAAATCTTGCTTTCAATTAAAATTCAGTTTTCAGAGTGAAGGAAAGGTTAGTGTTTCCAAAAACAGGTTGGAATTTTTGTAAGAAAATCAAAACCCCCACACTCAAGTAATTTCCAACTTTGACCAAAAGCAATTCTAACTTTTGTTAGAAAAAAGGGAGCAAAATTTTTTTGCTTCTTTTTTGGAGTGGGGTGGAGCAGGGGAAGTCAATCTCTTGCAGCAAGCCCAGTGAGTTTGCCAGATCCCTGGCACTGCTCTGCAGCTTAGCACTGCCAGAGCAGTGGCCCAGTGTTTGATTTCATCTATTGCTGTACCAATTACCAAGTGTCCTGTTTCTCCCCTTTCCTGTTTTCTTCCCTCTCCTGTTTTCTGGCCTTCTGCAGAAGGACTCACACCAGAGCTGCTCTTTACAAGAGCTCTCCAGGAAATGGGCTAAAACAGAATTTGGCCCCACATTGACTCTGTGGTGTGGAGTTCTCCCCTTTCATTTGCTGGAGGAATTCAAGCATCACTCTGCTGCTCCAATCTTTCTATCTACCACTGGCAAATAACACAGCCAAGAAGGTTATCTGCCTCAAACAGAAATAGCTTATGTTTAGAAAAGAATTAAAATTTGTTCCCTTTAGAGTTACAACCACATCCTCAAAGCTGTTAACCTGAAAGTGAACTTCAGATAATAAAACTCTAACCTCACCCCTCCAGAAGAGCCAGCAGTCAGAGCTACCTTGCGTGCTCTCCCCTATCTGCCCCATCGACTGCCTGATAGCACAGCTTGTTTTCTTCCTTCCAAGGGAGACAGCTACTAAATCTGTGCTCCCCATCCCTCTCAGCACTCTGGGGCTTCTCCACAGCTGCAATGCTTTTCCCTCATCCCTGCTCTCAGTTAAATAAACATTATGACACACACTGATTGCTTTAACAAACTTCGCTGCTCCACGTCCTCGGCGCAGCACGGTTATCTTTTTACAGGGAACATTCCTTTCCTGTTGCTATGCCTACTTCAGCACCATCCAGCGTGATAGCCAAGACTGCTGAACAAACCCACAGTTTCCAACCACATTTTGCTCATCCTGAAATAGCTCAGGAGGGGTGTGGGGCCAGCCCTGGCAGATGTGAGCTGTCACAGCTGCTCTGCCACAGCTCATCCCAGCAAGGACCCGGCCATGCTGCTGGAGCTGAGTGCTGCCTTCTGAAAATGCCTCAGAGCTAAAAACGTCTTTGTGGAGTGAGGTGGGAGAAGGAAAAGAGGGGTGTAGTCATAAATATTCTCCCAGCACAGCAGGGGAAGGGTTGGTTTTACTCTCCCCATAAGGCTGGGCTCGTTGTTCTATAATTTGCAACTCAATTGCAGAATCCAGAAATATTTCTGGCAAATGGTATTTCACAGCCATTCATCATCCTCCTGCACCATTTCCTTTGCATGACAACCTGTGTTTTAAAACTCACAAAGAGAGGGGAAGCTGCCATTTGTTTTGGCCAAGCCAAAATGGCCCTTGGCCCCAGGACTGGTGGTGCTGAGGCTGCTCAGGGTGATAAGCCTGGTGGGGCAGGTCCTGCCAGGTGGGTGAGGGCATCCCCTGCTACACACATCACCCAATTGGAGAAATGAGTGCCTCCAGTTCCCCCAGCCAGCCCATTTCCCACCTCTAGCACAGCAGAGCTATCACCCCAGTGGTTGTGCCATTCTGCTAATTAGTGCCAGGCAGCCCAAAGATATTAATGACAAATTTCCCCAAAGGCTATGATCTCACCTTTTTACATGTTGTTTTCACTTCCCCTTGTGCAAACATTTTCTTCTCAGCCAAGGACAGGTTGGCTCCTGAGATACCTCTGCTCTCAAAGCTCTGATTGTTTATGTCTAATAAAGACCCAGATGCTCCAAAATGCACCTAGAATGTTGGACAACAGAGGCAGAGGCCAGAGAAGCTGAAGAAGATTTCTGGCAGCTGATCAATTGTAGAAAATAGTTCTTCCTCCAGGCATGAGGCAGAGTATTTTTGGGGCTGCAGGATGTGTGCATGCACTGCCCTCACAGCTCTCCAGGGTGTGAGCAGAGGAAAGGACTTGGAAGGAAGCAGATAAATCCCAGCCCTGTCACCTGCAGCCTGTATTCCAGCAGCAGGAACATTTGGAGCTGTGCAAGGGCTGGGCACAGCCCCATTTCCCCCTTGCTGGGGATTCACCAGCTTGTCCCAGCTCTGCACACAGAGCTGTGTCCATCCCAAGGGTGCAGGAGCTGCAGGCAGAGGTGCCCCAGGGCCAGGGACATTCTGCACACAGCTGGAGGGTCACCTTGGGATAAACCCAGCACTGGGGGAGGTTTCTCTGTTCTCCCAAGTGGGGTTGTGCATGATGGACCTCTGGAGACCCTGACCAGCCCTGCCCCAGGGACCCAGCCAGGCAACTTCCCCAAACCCAGGGATGCTCCTGCTGGCAGGACAGCAAGGATTCAGCTCCAGCCACAGCAGCACTGAGAGCCTGTGTGGCTCAGGAAGTGGAGGGATCAGAGAGCTGGACAGACCCAAACCAGATGGGGAGAGATGGCCCCAGAATGGAGGAAATTATTCAGAACCTGGAACTGTGGGCAGGCTGCATGCCCTGGGTGTTCAGTTGGCCTCTCCTGACACACAGTGCTTGGGTTTTGTTCCAGGACTCAGACAGGGATTCTTGGAAGCACATCAGGGCTGGGTGTGTGCAGCAGATCCACGTGGAGAAAATCTGCTGTCTGATGTCTGGAACATCAGCTGAGCCATTTTCCATTTCTCTCTTTGCAGGTTATGCAAGCTGAAGATTAAACAGATGCATTCCTTGTGTTCATTTGCCTTTATTAAAGGAATAATGTACCTGCACATTAGCAGCAAGACTTTGCCTAAAGTACTGTGGGTTATAATGGGAGCAGGCTGACCTTCCATGGAAAAACACGTGTCCAAAAGCTTTTCTGACCCATCAGGAACAATTCTTTGAGTGATTCCAGTGCTTATTCTCAGTGGTGAAGATCAGCCACGTGGAAAGGGCTCTTTCCCACCATCCCCTATCAGAGCTGGCTCTGCCCTGCTCTGGAGCTCCCTGCCCCAGCCCAGCTCCTGTGCCAGGCCCCCTTCACCACCCTCTCTTTAAGCTCACCTCAGATTAACAAGCTGGCACTACTGGTCCCTTTTTCAGCTTTTCCAGCCCATTTCCTGGGCTCAAGCTCTGCTTTCTGCCTCTCCACAGAAATGGGATTGTCTGATTGTCCTGGGTTTAGGTAAAAATGGGCCTCCAAGACACCCCTGTGACTCCCACAGCAGCTTGCCCAGTTTGCCAGTTTGACTGTGTGAGGGCAGCAGATGCTGCTTTTTGCTTTGGCTCCTTTTTGGCCCTTTGGCAAAGTGCTGTAGAAGCACATCAGACACCTTGGCTGCTGCTGGAAAGGGTTGCCCCTGACCACTGACACCCCATTTCCATCCCACTTCAGCCCTTGCCCTCTCCCCATCCCTACACATTACCCATTTGCCCAAAATCACCTTCTTGTCCTGCTCATCCAGCTTGCAGAAGTGAAATAAGTTCATCTTTTCCTCCTGCCTATGGTGTGTCCTCCACTAATTTACATCTTGGCTGGGCAGGAAAAAGTCAAAGGCAGCAGTGATCCCCAAGCTTTGATCATCTCAGATGCTGCTGCAGGAGTTGTGACAGTCCCAAGAGAAGGAGAAGATTGAGGGTGGATGGTCCCAGATATCATTGTGTTTAATTTTACCTCATTAAATTGAAATGGGGTTGAGTTACATCCAGTCAGTCTCTGAGAAATACAGTCAGGAGGGTCAGTGGCAGCACCCAGCCCTTGGGATGTGGCATGGAGTGAAGAAATCCCTTCCCCACAGGACAACCAGATGAAATTTCTGAATTCACCCCTGAATTTGACACACAGGAAGGGCTAGATCCACCCACCTGAGAAATTAATTTGTTCCAGACCAGCCTAAGCCTGGTCCTGGAGGCAAACACACCTCCCTGCCCCCGTGTGCTCTGGCCATGGACTGGAAACACCACCTAAATTAGTGGGCAGGGAGTCTGCTTTCCTGTTTGTGCAAGAACTGACTTCTCTGAAGATTTGCCAGTGATGGGGCTGGGTTTCAGAAACATAAAATACTGGTGAGATGAAGGGGAGCATCAGTGAAGGTCAGCAAGTACTTGGGGTTAAATTTCTTCCCAGATTTATGTGAGGTTAGCATTGTCTGGCTTTCTTAAGCTGTGTGATTTCTTGCATTCCTATGAAACAAGAAGCCAAATTCATACTATGTCCATTCATTTCTCTCCTTAAATCAATTTTGTTCCCTCTGAGGGAGGGCTATGGATGTTTTACCTTTGGCTTCCAGCTTGCTTTGAGCCTGCCTTGGAGTTCTTTCCTTTCAAAGGAAAGAATACAAAATCAAAATCACACCCATCAGACCCACATTTCCAAATGTATCTATTTCCTACCATCTCTTTAGGAAAGAAGCAGAGTGAATCTTTACACGTCTCCCAACAGTAAGTGCAGAAAGAATGGTTTGGTGAAGAAATGGAGAAAGAAATCTGCAAACTTACTCCAAGATTGAGCAACAGATGAGATCCTGCCTCTGAAGAAATGACATTATGAGTCTGCTTGCTGGATTTTCTATCTAGGAAGCAGCAGGCTGCCAGAATCTCCTGTAAATGGAAGTTCTGGAAGAGAGTAGCATAACTTGTCAAAGGGAAGAAGTGGTGCCAACCAACGCCATCAGCAATGCTTGACAGAACAACTTTGTCTGGACCATTTGAGAATTCCTGTCCATTACAGAGGCTCTTGCAAAATCCTGACAAAATCCCAGTTCAGACTCAGCTATTCCAGAAAGAATGGAACCACTTCAGAACAGCAAGCAAATGCCTCATAATCCCTCCTGCTCCTGGCCCAGCAACAGGGGTGGGAGGGGGCTGAGAGCCCAGATGTGCAGAGTACATCTGCACTGCTGCAGCCATGGCTCTCCTGGAATGATCCCTTCCCCTTGGCCAGCCCAGCACCAGTGTCCAGATCTGCTCTGGCCTCGAGGCCACAGCCACCAATTCCTGTCCTTGTCCCTGCAGCAGCTGCCTCTGCTCTGGGTCAGGGACAAAACAGGTCTGCAGCCTGCAAAGCCTCAGGCTTTGCTAAAGTGGTTTCACTCCTGTTGAGCCATGGCAGGAATAGGACAACACCTGGAGACACAGACCAGAGACACACACACAGTTTTGGGGTGCCAGGTATGTGAGTGCTCCCCTCAACCTCTTCCAGAAATCACTGCCCCACTAACCCATCTTTCCTTCTGTCATCACCCCTTTCTCCACATATAAAGTGTGCTTTAATCATTTTTTTCTAATATTTTCCTCCAGTTTAATCCAGAATGAGTATGGGGAAAATGGAGCAAATGATGGACCCAAGGCAGTGACTCCCAGCAGGCAGACATGGTGAGCAGATGGGATGGGCCAGCCAGAGCTGCCTCTGCTGGAGTCAAGCACTGCCATGTGGGCATGAATCAGCCAGGGGATTTGGCTTTTTGGGGGAAGGAACTGCCCAGCAGGATGTCAGTGACAGTGCCACTTCTATGTGGCACGACCTTGGCCTCAGCAAAAACCCAGCAAATCAAAGCCCCTGCAGCTCCTGCTGAGCCCAGCACATCCCACACCTCACACTCCCAAGGCACAGAGTGGGTCCCAACATCTCAGGTCACACCTGGGAGTGTGGCTGGGTCTGGCTCAGGTGTCTCACACACACTCTGAGGCACAGGATCAAATAACAAGAGTGTTCAGATACCTGAAAAGAAGAGGTGGGTTCTCCTAGATGGCTTTTTTTCCCTCCAGCCCACAACTACTACCCCAGGAGATGCAATAGCTGCTTGCTGTGGGCACTCAGTAGTAAGAGGACACATCCTGGACAGCTGGAAAAACCATGGTGGGTTTTTTTTGTCATGTCTGCATTTTCTTGACTCCATGAGCATCCAAATGAGATTTTAATGGATTACTTTATAAGAGGAGAAATCCATACCTCAAACAGCAGGAACAGAGTATGCAAATGCATGTACATTTTCCATAAGATGTGTGGATTTTGCAGGGGCTGACCTGCTTTTGAGCTCTCTGCTCTAAGACATCTCCTAAAAGAAAGTTGTCATTCAGTTATGTGATATTTTGATAAGTAAACAACTGCTGCATAGAAATCAGCTCCAGTCCATCTGCAAAAGCCTGAAAAATGCCAAATTCATGATTCCAGGAGAATATCATGTCTCAGGGCTCCCACCACCTGATCCAGTAGCAAATCTGCACTCATTTTCCAGCAAGTTATGTTGAATTCTGGCCTCTTAGAGCCAGATTGCTGAGCCCTGAAGCAGGAAGTCAAATACCCCTTTCAGAACATCATTAGCATTAACTATTTTACTGCATATTCCTGTTACTCATGGAAATGGATCCCCTTTGGGCCTGGCTCCAGGCAAGCCCTGAGCATTTGCCCAGGTGAAGTTGATGTGCTCCAAGCCACAGCAAAGAGCTGCTCCCAAACTTCCTGCAAGTGATGCTCACCCAGCACGAGCTCCACAGCTGGGCTGGGGGGCTGAACACAGACCCTGGGCACTGGGCACAGCTCAGAGTGGCTGCAGTGCTGCCTGGAGAGGCTCCTGGAGCAGAGGCTGGGCAGTGCCCCAGGAATCAAGCAGGGATTTATCCCAAGGCTCCAAAGGATTCACCTTGGGCAGTGCCAGAGCCCGGCCGTGGCTCCACCCAAGATGGAGCCAAGATGGATCCGAGTCACCAGTTCTCACACTTGCATCACTTTGGCTCCATTTCCATCTTGGCTTCACTGTCCAATCCCAGCTCCAGCTCCTGCACTCCCATCCTCCCACATTCTCTCCTCCATTGCTGCTGCTTGCACTTTTTGGGGCTGAAGCTGCAGCTTCAGGTGTCCTTGGTTGTGGGGCTGGAAAAGGATTGTTTTGTGTGCCTGAGCTGGGAGGAGAACTTGTGACACTTTGTGTGGAGTTCAGAGTCACACACCAATGCACTGCAGAGTCTGGGAATGTGAAAGATAAAACTGAAGGCATCACAGGGAGATCTGGGGCTCCTGAGCTGGAGAACAGAGCAGGCACTGGCAGCAGCAGATGGGAACTGAGCATGGCCAGGGGGACACACACCTGCCATGGCAGCTCTGCTGACCCACAGAATCACAGAATCACAGACTGAACCAGCTGGAAAAGACCTTTGAAATCATCAAGTCCAAACTGACCTCACACCTCTTCATCAGTTAAGCCACAGCCCTGAGTGCCACATCCAGGCTTTTCTTAAACTCCTCCAGGGATGGTGACTCCAGCACTGCCCTGGGCAGACAATTCCAGTGCCAATCACTCAGTGAAGAATTTTTTCCTGATGTCCAACCTAAACTTCCCCTGGTGCAGCTTAAGCCTGTGTCCTCTCATTTTGTCAGTGCTGCCTGGGAGAAGACACCAACCCCAGCTGAGCACAGCCACCTTTCAGGGGGTGATGGGGTTCCCCTGAGCCTCCTTTCCTCCAGGCTGAACCACCCCAGCTCCCTCAGCTGTTCTTCTCAGGGTTTGTGCTCCAGGCCCTTGACCTGCCTTGTCGCCTCCTCTGGACCCAGGGCAGAGACTTGGGTGGGTCCCACCCAACCCAGCCCTGCTGCACCCTGCACGTCGCTCTGGGACAGTGAAACCCTCTCTGCTGGGTTGTTGTTGGTGGTGGTGTTGTAGGGCAGCCTGCCAGGCTCCCTGCAATCCCTTCAGAAGTGCAAAACAGCCTGATCTGCATCTCTGGTTCACACCTAGTCTTTCAGTGATATTTTTGGAGTGAGCCAGATTGTTAATTGGAAAGGATGTTACCTGCTGCCTGTGCAGTGAGGATCAGTGCTCATGCTTCCTCTCATCATGTTCTCCCATTTGCTCTGCATTCAGAGCAATCCTAAAATCTTGAGATAGAAAAATCTTCTCCCAGGAAGATCCTTTCAGTCTGATAATGGCATTTTTCCTCATCTGCTATGAATATCATTGCTGCATCATTCCCTTTTAGCACTCTGGGCTGCAGCTCTATATTAGGCCAACAAAAATAATAAGTCCTAAAATGAAAATCTCCAGATGATCTTGGCAGGAACAGCACGTCCATCACAAATGGAAGTCACATTTGATACTCCACAATGGCAGGAAACTCACCTGGTTTTATTTAGTCTCCATGCAGCTATGTGCTATTGGCACTTCTCCAGAGTATCTTTTGAGAGGGATTTTTTTTTTTTTTTAACTCCCAGTTAGTGTCTGTCTTTTCTTATCTAGAACAGCCCTCATGTTTGATTTTCATTGGGGCCCTGCGCTGATTTTTTTGTTTGCCTACTGTAAAAAGGTATAAGGGAACTCAGCAATTCATGCATTTACAGTTCTGTTCCCACAACAAGGTGCTTAAAATAAAGAAATTGGCTCAGGGTAATTGCTTGATATGAGAAAGATTATACAGGCAATGAACATCTGTATCACAGCTACAGTTGATGGCTCTGAGTTCTGTATCATGTGCCAGGAGCTCCCTGCCAAAAAAAATACTCAGAAAAAAAGAAATTTCCAGCCCAGCATATGCTTATATAAGACTTCTCCAGCATGCAAAGAAGAAAAAAAAAAGAAAACAAAACAAAAAAAAAGAACAAAAAAAGAAAAGGAGAAAGACAAGAGTGTTGAAACAACACAGGAAATTATGCAACTGATACCTGAGGCTGAGCAGTGCAGATCCCATCCGGAAACCTCCCTATCTCACAAAGCCTGGGTGAAATTAAACAAGTCCTCCTTCTTTTTGGAACTGAGCTGTTGATGCAGAGTCAGATGGAGGTTTGCAGCAGCGTGGTCACTGCAGGGCTCAGCAGCAGCAGCATGGACAGGTTCTGTGTCAGCAGCTGGGCAGTGACTGCCCCCTCTGCCTCCCACCGTGGGAACCACGGGGCTCTGCACACCCCGGGGGACAGACGGACACCGGGGGGCAGATGGACACTGGGGGACACACGGACACTGAGGGACAGATGGACACTGGGGGACACAGGGACACTGAGGGACACACGGACACTGAGGGACATAGGGACACTGAGGGATAGATGGACACCAAGGGACACACGGACACCGAGGGACACACGGACACTGAGGGACAGATGGACACTGAGGGACACAGGGACACTGAGGGACACACGGACACTGAGGGACACACGGACACTGAGGGACAGATGGACACTGAGGGACACAGGGACACTGAGGGACAGACAGACACCAAGGGACACACGGACCTCGGACCGGGGGACATATGGACACTAAGGGACACACAGATACTGAGGGACTACGGACACTAGGGGACACACGGACACTGAGGGACAGACAGAGACCGAGGGACACACAGAGACCGAGGGACAGACAGACACCGGGGGCCATAGGGACTCTGAGGGACACACGGACACAGAGGGACAGATGGACACTGGGGGACACACGGACACTGGGGGACATAGGGACACTGAGGGACACAGGGACACTGAGGGACAGACGGACACCGAGGGACAGACGGACACCACTGATCCTTTGCACAGGCTCGAGTTGTCTCTGTGGCTTCCAGCATGTGAGCTGCACGGATTAAAGGGAACGGGGAAACAAGTTTGGAATAAAATCAGCTGTGAATTTTTGCCAGAAACTGAAGCTGACCCACAGAACAGTAATTCCTGAGATGAGTTCAAGAACATTTCCCACCCTGTTATTTCCACGTTTGCCTTTGACACCCAGGAGGGGCACAGCCCTTCTGCAGGAACCCAGGAGGGGCACATCGCTTCTCTGATGGAGCCCTGGCTTTGGGGGCTCTGCAATCCCCAGCTCACCTGGGGCTCCCAGAAATTCCCCTGGAGCCTGCAGCAGTGCAGAGCCCATCACCCCCAGGTGAGCAGGTGAGGCTCTCAGAGCTGCAGCTCAGGGCTCAGCACGTGATGGGAGCCTGGGCTTGCCCGGGCACAGCACTGGGAGCTCAGCTCCATTTCCTCAGCCTTGCCATGGGAGATCCCTTCCCACCATCAAAGGAGCAGGAGATTCTGGGGCTCCCTGGTGACCAGGGAAGCTCTGGTTCTGCTGTGTTCTGGTGAAGAGCTCACCCACCCCATGGCCTGCCACCCTTGCTGATGGTTTGTGTCTGCACTGAGGGTCTGCACAGCAACAGAGGAGAGACAGAAACATCAGACATCTAAATCTTGCCAAGCAGTTGTGTGGTGAGAGGAAGGCAAAGGCAGGACAGGACCAGAACAACCTCCCTGCCCTGAGTGAAACACTCACACCTGTCTCCTGAAAGAAATCTGCCTGCAGAATGCTTTGTGGGAGCCCTCCTGTAGGCTGGTGTGAGGAAACACTGCAGGCTGGCTGGAGAGCTTTGGGCTGGACTGGGGTTTCCACAGTAGCTTCAATAAGCCAGAAGCTCACCATGTTCTTGTTTAGCCTTCAGGAAGCCACACACGGAGGGGGATTCATGCCCTCACCTCCACTTTGGTCTGTCCCTGCTCCCACAGTACCCACGCCACCACTGTCCTCTCCCACTGGTCCAAAACCACAGCCCACTTTCTTCCTGGCAGCACAGCTGCCCATCAGCCCATGGGGAGCACATTCACAGAGCCTGCAGAGATATGTTCCTCCTCTTGGGCTGCAGAGCCCCAGAACAGCCTAAAACCAAATTAATAGCTTCATGTCAGGGAGAGAAACACATCCCCACTGCTGCCTTGCCAGGCCCAAACCACAGCACCTCCTAAAGAGCCCCAGTGCAGGACCTGGCCATGCCCAGTGGGACCTGAGCCCCCCGACCAGGAAGGAGCCCTTTGTACCTCTGAAATGCTGTGAGCTTGTGAAACAAAGTCCCAAACTCCTTGGTGCCCCAGAAACTGAGGGAGGAGAGGGGCTGGGAGAGTTCCCCAGCACGTCTCAGTGGGCAGGAGGACTATCTAATCAGATGTGGATGGAGAACAAATAAAAACCAGCTGCTTCTCACCAGATCTTCTCCCAACTGGAAAAAAAAAACTGCAAACACATACAAGAACAAGGGAAAAGGCACTGATGAGCTGTTATCTGAATTTATTGCCATCATCTGACCCACAGTGGGGTCTACTTTTTTTCTTCCTCTAATTTATAACCCAGTTTCTCATCATGTCATGACATCACCCAGGGAGTTAGATTTCATAAACACACACACATCTCACTGGAAGCAGGATGAACCCCTGGGCCATCCTGGGCTCTGAGCAGCATCACTCCCCAGGCACTCTCTGTTCCAAAAAATCCCTTGGTGTGGCCATGACAGAGCCACCCAGCCCTGAAGGCAGCTTGGGGGATTTTTGTCCCACTCCAGCCTAAGGCAGCATTCACCCTCGTGTCCTCTTGCTCCACCCTCACTGCACTCTCCTTCCAAGGGCTCCAGATAGCTCTGCACTGCAGGATGATCTCTGCTGTTTTCTTCTGGCAGTACAATATATCAAATCCTTCCGAGACTGGGTGGAACCAGAGCTGCCTCCTCCATGCTCAGTCCAGGCTCAGGCTGGAGCAGCAGTGATCAGCATTCCCTGGCCCAGCACTGGTCCCAGAGCAGACTGCCCATGTGGACAGCCCAGGAGGGAGCTCTTGGCTTTCCTAAACCTACCATTGGAATGAGAGAGCTGCCATTCATCTGTCTAAATTCTCTGATATTTGTCTGCCTGCAGCTCCCCTTGGTGAGAAATCAGGAACTGCCCCACGGTGATCCCAGCTGACAGGCCAGGGCCAGGCCATGGGGTTTAACTTCCCTTTGCTTTCAGAGGTGGCAACACAAGCTGCAGCTCAGGGTGGGCACGTGCAGAGCACTGTCAGCGTGGGCAGTTCAGCTCCAAACTGATTTTTAAACCAGTTCAGCCAAGCCAGTGAGAGACTGGTACAAACCAGCCTTGAGACCAGCAGCAATCGTGCACCTACTGAATTCTGTGGATTCAGGAGTGATCCAGGCTGCTCTCCCAACAGCCTGATTACTGTAAAATCAATTCCAGTCAATGGGATGTGAAATGGGACAGAAATGAACTTCCCTGTGATGTGCAGGCAGGGAGAGAAACACAGCATCTCCAGCTGGCTCACCTTCCCTTCAGCACAGACACATCTGGGCAGGGCTTGTCCTGGGCTGGACACCAGCAGGCTCAGCTGGTGGCCCCAAACGAGTCAGCATCTTGTTGTTCATCCTTTCCTGTGCACCCAGCCTAAAATGCACCTGCCCAAGTGCTCAGCTCCACACTGATGTTCTTACAAACCCTCAGGCTCTCTGCAGCAGATTTAACCCAGGAGCTCTGGGATAATTCTTGGAAGAGCAGAGCAGCTTCCTCCAGCCCATTTGCTGGTTGGGATAATTCTTCCTTTGACTGATGATCAAGAAGCTATTATGTCCTGAGAGGGCAGTGATTTGTTCTATAATGCTCATGGCACTGCTTCAGTGCTTGGCAATTCTGTCTTGTTATCACTGGTGGAGAATTTTACAGGCCACTGACAGACCTTCAAACGCAGCCATTGCTGTGTGGAAAATCCAATTTGCTTTGGAAGTCTCCTGACACAAGGCCTTGTCTTCATGGTCCCTTGGCAAACCATTTTCAGCACATGCATTAGTTCATGACCCTGTGATTTAACGGACATCATTAAATTTTAGCAGAAGAATCCATCACTTTGAAGGAACCCCTAACAAGTGTGTGACCTAAAAGTGAGACCTTATATCCTGGCATCTTCACACAAAGGACTCCTTTTCTCTTAACATTTGGCTTATCTCCATGCCACTCCCAGGTCAAGTTCAGCAGTGAGCCCTGGTCATCAATGCACCATTGAGCTGCTCCAGGAAAAGCAAATTGCATCAAAGCAAAAAATGTAAATGTGCATTTCTTCGCAGCATCCCCCACTGCCAAACAGATAACAAGTTTATGTAGGCACAGAAAAAAAAAAAAATCCCTATTTGAATAGTAATTGTTTGCTTATAAATTAACCCACAGAACTGTGCCACATGCCGTAAAACAATTTTACATTACATGGGCTTAAACGGTGGGGCTGGTATAATAAACTCTGTGTTGAGTCACCGAATTCCTCACATTCTTTGACTTCCCATTATGTCTCAAATGTCAGATATTTCACTGGGGTAACAAGCAGTAGCCAGGGCTGGGGGTTTGCGTGGGTTTTAATTGTAAAAGCAACATTCTCCTAGAGAAGGACAGACCAGGCTCACAACCCCACTCTGCAGCTTGGGCAGATTGGAGGAGCTTCAAAGACTCCTTGTCTCCCCACTGGGCTGTTTTGGGGTTTCAGGCCCCCCCAATCTGGCTGAGGGTCTCAAAGCTGTGCAGCACCCCCAGCCCTGGGCCGTGGAGCCTCTGCTGCCTCCTCATGAAAAATGTGTGTGAGAGAGGGGCTGAGCGTGGCTGCAGCCTGGGGAGGCTCCTGGCTTTGGGCAAACCACCAAAGTGCTGCAGTAGCCTGACAGCTACTCTGCCTTCCAATCATATTGTCAAAGTAAGGCTTTATCACTTTGAGATTGTTCAGTAAAATCCAGGCTTTATTTACTGTTAAACATCACTGTTTAAAGATTGTTAAGATCTTGTGGATTCCCCTTTTCCTTTGTATTCTGGTGCAGAGGAAGCCAGACCTTACTTAGAGAGCATTTTGGGCTTTTGGTGCATCAGTAAAGGTGGCAGTGTGTCTCAGCTCCCTTCTCCATGGAGCCAGACAAACCTGTAGGTAATTTGGACATAACCTTTCCTCAAAAATGCCAGCCATTCTCCATCCATATCCTTCAGCATGGATGCTTCATGGAGGCAGAAACTCAGGAAAAAAACAGGAGCCCAGAAATGCCCTGTGATGTACCCAAAACATGTGCATGGATTAAGAGAGGAATTGCCCAGGGGCAATAAAAACAATGGAATTTCCCTCCTCTCAGTCTCAAATCAGGTTTGGCTGGTGTTTAGCATTGATCCAGGGGTGAAGCAAAAAAATATTGGGAGGGTCAGGCTGCCATAATTCACTTTTCCTCCTCTCCTATGCAAACAGGGTTGGCAGAAAGGGAGGGAGTTGCTGTTGCTCATCCTGATGGCAGGAGCACCCAGAGCTGAGCAAGCCCTGTGCCCCACTCTGATTTCAGCAAGCCTTGAAAAAACACAAAAGAAGCACATGGATTTATTATCTATGGTCTCTTCCCAGCTATAACCAACAGAAAACATCTGTAGGGGGAAGGAACCACTCATTTACTATCTGAAATGTCAATGAAACCCAAGAGAAAAGGAACCAAATGCAGCAATTACCCAGGGCTCCTCCAGCCCCCTGCAATAATCAAATAAAGCTAATTTGCACTGACCCCTTTTGGTGCTGACTCCAGGCATGGAAGAAAAATATCACAAAGGAAAATCACCCCAATCCTCCAGTCTTTCTCAAAAATTGGGAGCTGAGGCTAACTAACCCATAGGAAGAAAACACACAGCCAGAAGGGCAGGAGCTTTAAAAACTTAATCCCTTCAGACAAATGTGAAATACTTGTGTTTCAGCTGAGCATGAATCAGAGATGACTCTCAGCAATCCCTGATTTAATAACAGCAAGGGCTGGGTGCAGTGGGTGCAGCTTTCCCCCTCCCTCTACCTGCTGAATCCATCTCCAGCTTTTGGGGCTGATTCAGGGCTGGCCGTGGCACCATTAAGTCAAACCTAAACAGCCTGCTCCCATCATTGACAGGGAGCCACGGGGTCAGCTGGAAACCAGAGAAAATCTGTTCAGCCATTTCTGAGGGCAGAGCAAACCCTGATGCTATCACTTACTCCTGCAGACACTCAGTCGGAGTTTGCTGCCAGAGCACCTGGTGCTGCTGCCTCAAACCCTGCCAGGGAGCCCCTTGCACTTTATCAACCACACTCACAGGTTTCTTTCCAGAAAACACAGGGAAGGTGATGAGCAGGGCTGTGGGTGCAAGCAGGACCAGCTGGCACAGCTCAGCCTCCTTCATCCTCATGGGGTGTTCAGGGAGATGCTCCCACCCATCCCCAGCAGAATCCCCCACTCACTGGGGTTTTGTGGTGGAGGGGCAGCCTTGTCCTCCACTGCCTCTCACCAAGGCTGGAGAGCTGCCCCAGCTCCCTGACCACAGCTGGCCATCCCTCCCTGGGCAGCTGGAGCAATGGCCAGGCTCAGCACTCGGGTGTGGAGGGGGGACACGGCCCCAGGAGCCCCCAGCAGCTCTGGATGGCAGCCAGCAGGTCAGGGAAACCTCACACCACAGGATCCCAGTGCCCCTGGGTGGAGAAGCATCCACCCCACAGTCCTGAGGAGAGCCAGCCCTCAGCAGAACCCTCTTGTACCCCAAAACATGCAAGGCAGGGGGGAGGTGGGGAACAGCACAGAGGGGATGAGGGGAGCAGAGCCAGCACTGCCAGACACAGGGGGATGCTCACTCTGGATCCAGCAAGGCCACCTGAGCAGCGAGGGCACGAGTGCTGGAGAGGGGCTGCCCACTGTCCCCAGGGTGTTCCTGACTGGGGACAGCCAATAAACCCCTCTAAAGCAAAAAGGTTCTCTGCTCAGGCCAAGGAGCAGGAGCTGAGCCCACCAGAGTGGGACCTGCACCACAAACAGCTCAAGGCCACCAGTTTGGGAAGTGTCATCACAGCCAGCTCAAGCCCACCAGAGTGGGACCTGCACCACAAACAGCTCAAGGCCACCAGTTTGGGACCTGCTCCAGCTCCTGTGCTCCCACTGCCCCTGGGGGTCAGAGCAGGGTGAGCTCCCAGGGCATGGCCAGCACCACCACTCTCCATGGCTTTAGCAGTAAATAAACAGGATAAACGGGGAAAGGGAGGCTCAGAGGGAGGAAACAACTCGTCCCTGAGTCACCAACAGCCAGGAACAGATTGCAGGTCTCCTCCAGACCTCTGCTCTGCTTTCCTGCCTGGGAATGTTGCTGTGTGGCTGTATCACATTCTCCCCAGCACTGAAGCATCTAAGCAGCAAGCCCAGGGTTGGTGGTACAGTAAGAAATGCAAGGAAGGAGGCAACCTCTCTCCTGGGACCAGACTAGGTGGCCCTTTTTTAGTTCATAGGGAATTAAGGGGGAAAATGAAAATAAAAAGAGGAGAAAAATATCCATGTCCAAAGCTTGTTTTTTCTCAGCAACTCCAATTGTTTCTGCTTCCTAATAAATCATGTAGGCCAGTGACAACCAATCTGCACAGCATTATTATTGTCTCAATACATTTGTTGAAAGAAAAATAACACTGTGGCTTTGCTGTAGCAGACAGGATCTGCTTTTCCAAAAGGTTTGTTGATATTAGCCCACAGTCTTGTTGGGCTCCATGTATACTCTGGACTGAAAGAGCTTTGCTGCATTCCCATCTCTAAGATACAGAGAGTCACCAAACCTAAATATTACCCTGAGCAGCTGAGACCTCAAAAGGTCTTTCTTTGTTTTGCTCCACACTCTGTTTCCCATTAACTCTTCACAGCATTTGTGTGTCTTAGGCTTGCAGAGCCCAGGGCTGAACTTGGCTCCAGGCTGAACTATCTCACATCCATCTAAACAACAGCCAGTTTGCAACCTGCAGGATTTACTCCAGAAGATTTTCCACTGCATGTCAGCAGCACAAGTCCCTCCTTGAGGGGCCAGCTTGGGGAGCCCAGGCTGTGTCTGCTGGATAGCAGCACTTAGGTCCATGGTCATGTCAGCAAGTTATTGCCCCCAAACACCCCCAAGGGGTGATCTGCAGTCATCCCACATCAAGGAGCTGCAGGTTCTGCTCCCCAGCAGCCCAGTCCTCTGCAGCTCCTCATGATGCCTTGGAGTGGCTCCCCAGAACAGAGCCCAGACAAGGAGTAGAGAATAAAGTGGGGATTTATTAAAGGCCTTCAACAGATACACCTTGGGCAGCCAAAGCCTCCCTGAGGCTTTGACAGCAGTCATGAGTTTTTCAGACAATTATAAGTTTGGTCCATTTAAACATCAGGGGTTAATTCTCCAATTACAGCTTTAGATAATGAAGTTGTATTTCCCCAGTTTGCTTCTCCCCAATTCACTTTTGTTTATACTCTCTGGGGCCTGATGCTGTGGGGTGTCCTTGAATCTCAGGCCCAGAGGGATTGTTTTATATGACCAAAATGTGAAGACAGTAGCTAACATTTCATCTGGAGTTCAGAGTTATGCACCAATGCAGTGCAGGATTTGAAAAATATAAAGGCTACAATCTTAAGGCATCATTCACAGCTTAAAGCATCAGCACATTGTATGGACAGACCATCTGCTTAAATCCCCAGTGTTTACAGAGACCCAGAGCAGGGGCATCAGCACCCCTGTTCTTGTCCTGGGTGTCCCCAAGAGAAGCAGGGAGCTGGGTGGGTGCAGGGAGCAAAGCCCTGGGGTCAGTGGTGAGCCCTTGCCTGTCCATGCTCCACTTGTGCTACTGCTTATTGCTGAATGACAATCAAACAGGATTTTTCTGGCTTTTTTTCTTTCCACAGCACATGGAGACCAGGAGAGTTCTCCAGCACACCAGAAAGATCCAGCCAGGGCATATCAAGAGCAGCCTCAGCTTCCATGGGGGTTCCCATGAAGTGTGTCCACAGTGCACAGCCTCTGAACCAGCCTCACAGTGCTCTGCAATCAGCTTACCTGGCCCCAAGCAGCCTGATAAGCAAAAATGGAATACCTGAGTCTTGCTCACCCACAGCCCAGCCTTGCCTGCCAAGAAGGGCAAAGGGAATCCCAAAAACCTTGTGTGAGCAGCCTCAGGGAGCCCAGGCAGGGCACACCAGCCCAGGTGTGTCTGTTCACACCCACAGCAGAGTGATCCCAGCCTGGAGATGTGGGAAGGGGGAAACTGAGGCAAGAGAGCCACCAGCAGTGAGGCTGCCACAACAGAGCACCCACAGCTCTGCAGGTTGTGGCAGTCACTGAACACTTCTGCAGCCACTGGGCAGTGCCACAGCAAACAAAATTTACCCCCTGATACTCCAAGTGTCAGACATTCTGGTACCTTTGGCTTTGAAGGAAATGATAATTTAATTTTGAGTGCCAAGCCAAGGCTACATGGGGTTTGGAAGCTGAACAACAAACACAGAGGGGTTTTTCCACCCAGCTTCACTTCTGCTGCCTCTGCAGCAGTTCCCCAAAGGCAGGCTGCTAACACAGGGCTTGCTTAACACCATCACCCATTCCTGCTCTGAGAGGAGGAAGGAAAGGGCATGTGGTGTCACAAGGGAGATAAGGCAGGGAGCAAAAACAGCCCTGCAAGGTGGGCAGAGACAGCTGGCCTGACTCAGAGCTGAGCCCATCCCCCCTGAGGGGCTTCAGAAACAGGGGGAAAGAGCTAAGTGAAATAAAGGCCAAGGTTTAACTAAGGTTTGGCTACTTCCAAAAATTTTTATTTTAAGCATGATCAATAGATTTAGATGCTGTGACCCTCAGGAGCCAGTCCTGCAGGGTTTACTTTTTTAAGGAGGCATTCGCAGCCATGGGTCAGTAACAGGTACTTGAATAGACAAGCCCAGACAGGGCCATATCTCCACACTGGCTGAAATCAGCTCCAGTCTTCCTCACCCAAAATCCACCACTCACCCCCAGCTCACCAGTATCCACCAGCATCCAGGCTGGGATGTTCCTGTGACACCCTAAAGCACTGAGAAAAAATCAGATTAAAACATCCTCTGTGGGATTGAAGAAAACTATTGCAGGGCATTAACATTTGTGGGGGATTTTGAAAACATTTTTTTCCCACCCTGGGAAAGACAGAAAGTCTTTTTCCATTTGGGGCACAATAATAGGCAGATAGGATTTCTCTGGAATAAGCAGATTAAGAACAACCCAATGAAGGGTGGTAACACTGCACAGTCAGAAGGAAAAAACCCAGGGGCAAGGCAGGCTTGGCTCAGCTGCCCCAGACAACCAGCACAAGGCTTGAGCTGCAGCCACTGCTTTTATCAGCAGTGCAATGATTGTGTCCATGCTGAAATCTGCTCCTGAAATTGCTCCATGCCTGAGTTTCCTCTCCCTCCAGCCAGCCATGCACAGGCAGTCTGTGTTAGCAGCACTCTGTGCAGCCCCTCCAGCCCTCCCAGAACCATCCCACCACAATCAGAGATGTTTGTTTGTGTCTCACCCAGTCCCGTTTGTCCTCTCTGTAAACCACGGAGTGATTCAGCCCCAGGGCAGCTCCAGCCTGGCCACAGCCCCACAGCAGGGAGGGGGTACCCAAGACCTTCCCCAGCCACTCCCTTTAAAAACACAACTCTGGGCTGAGGTGACTGAACTGATTTTTTTTTTAATTATTATTATTGTTATTATTATTTCCTCTCCAGGCAAATACAGGCTCTGCACAAACCAGTCTGACTCCAACTCCATCTGGCACTTCCCAGAGGAACTGGAAGAACTGGTTGGTGATGGGGCCACCCTGGTGCCTGGGTGGGCACCTGTCCCAGCCCCCAGCCTCAGAGATGGCAGTGACATCCACACCTCATCCACCCTCTGCCGTTTTTAGAAGGAATTCCATCAGGTTTCCAGCAGCCAACAATGCCCTGCTCTGTATGTGGCAGCAGGGCTCTCCTTGCAGCAGGGCCCAAAGCCCTTCTCCCTCAGCTCATTCCAGGTGGGGTAGACAGGTTTATCACAGGAGCAGTCAGGACCAAGCAGGACTCAGCCTCTTGGCTCCACTTCCCATATGGAGAGGAGCCTGCTGGGCTGCTGGGAGCATCAGGAAAGAGCCACCCCCTTCAGCACAGCATGGAACTGGCAGAGCTGCTGGGCTCAGCATCCCTCTGGCTGCAGCAGCTCCAGGTCCATCCTCATCACCTGTGAGATGTTCCTCAGCCAAACCTGGCCACTGGCTGCAGAGCCAAGCCCCTGTGTCCCCAGTGCTGGGACAACCTCCACGGGGTGTTTCCAGCCCAGCTCAGCCTCACCCAGCCTCCCCCAGAGCAGGGAGCATGTTCTGACACCAGCATGAGTAATCCCATCAAATGACAGCCTGGAGAGGCTGGAGAAGAGGCTCCCTGCCCCAGCCCAGCCCTGCAGTGGGGGTCACAGCAGCACTGTGCAGCACATTCACCCAGGAACCAGCCCAGCTGAGCAGCACGTGCTGCCCAGCAGCGAGCAAAACACACACAGGAGCAATCCTGAAACCCTTACTGAGCTTCTTGGCTCTTGCCCCAAAACAGGCAAGGCCTGACTCTCCCAAAACCAAGGACTGCTGACTCCTGCTGCACTGCCACGGCCTCTGAGCCCCAGGAGATGCCTCTGGTTTCCAGAGAAGCCAGGAAAAGGCAAAGCAGCTGAGTCAGCACCCAGCCCTGGGGAGAAAGCCCTGACTCAGCTCTGCTTCCAGCACAAATGGACTCTCCTCTCCTCTCCTCTCCTCTCCTCTCCTCTCCTCTCCTCTCCTCTCCTCTCCTCTCCTCTCCTCTCCTCTCCTCTCCTCTCCTCTCCTCTCCTCTCCTCTCCTCTCCTCTCCTCTCCTCTCCTCTCCTCTCCTCTCCTCTCCTCTCCTCTCCTCTCCTCTCCTCTCCTCTCCTCTCCTCTCCTCTCCTCTCCTCTCCTCTCCTCTCCTCATGCTCTGACAGCCCCACTGAGGCTCTGACAGCCCCACTGATGCTCTGACAGCCCCATCCCTGCCCTGCTGCCCCATCAGCTGCACACACAAAGCTCATGAGTGAGGCTTTGCAGGCTGGAGACCTCAAGCACAGGAGCAGCTACTGCTCAGGGCCAGTTAACTGTGCAAGGACCCAGGGGTCACAAAAACCTTCTGGAAAAGCTCACAGCAGCACAGCACAGAGCAAGGCTATGAGGAGAGCTGTGGGGTAGAGCAGAATGCTGCAGCAGTCCAGCTCAACACCCTTCAGCTGGGGAAAGGACACAAGTGGGGGTCCCAGCTGAAGCCCATGAGCAGCAGTCACTGCTGGTGCTCTCAGGGCTGGCCCAGGGCCTTGGACAGACACCCAGCATCCCAGGAATGGGCTGCCTGCCTCTTCAGAACCCACCTGGGCTCTGCAGATCTCCATGCCTGCACAGACTGCCTGCCACAGCTTCCTCGTTGTGTTTGGGGGTTCTGCACCTCCTTTGCTGGGCAGAGGGAAAGGAGTAACAGATGAGGGAAATTCTTTAAACAAAGTGAGATTGAAATAGCCACTGAAAATTGCAATTTCTTTTGTTTTCCCCCTGTCCAACACTCTCAGAGCTCGAGCTGAGGTTCTCCCTGGATGCTCCTACCCCAAGAGGAGTGAGCAGCCAGGTGCTGGTCACAGCAAGCACAGGTGCTGTGCCAGTGGTGCTGTGTGTTTCCTGCTGCCATGGGCAGCCCCACACCTCTGCTCAGCTCCAGCACAGAGCCTGGAACCACTGAGGAGGGACACAAGGCAGAAATCCACCTTTCCTGCTCAGCCTTGGCTAGAGATTTCCAAATGCTGACTGGGGCAGAATCAAGGCACGTGGGTGATTTTGAGATAGGTGGGTGTGACACTCCAAAATGAACTTCACTGGGTTGGGGCTTTTTCACTGTCACCAGGCATCTCGTTTTTGGTAAGGGAGGAGGAAGTGAGTGCTCACAGTTGTTCATTGGGTCCCCTCAACATCTCTCAGTGAGGCTCTGAGGTCAAGGCTGATGGTGAAGGAGAAAGGATTGTCTGAAAAAGGCTCCTTCCTTATTGACCATCCCAGAACAAGGCCAGATGCTCCTCACTCAAAGGAGGTTCAAAGTCAGCTGAAGGGGAGCTGCCCCTACAGCAGAAAGGGAAATCACTTCTGCCAAGCTGGAAAGGAGAAACTTGATTCTTCTTCCTCCCCAGCAGCCCCAGGCCTGAATCCTGCTGCAGTCAAGACATTTCTTTGCTTTGGCTCTGTATTACTTCTAACCACTCTCAGAGACTTACACATAGCTCCCCCCTAATGTTTTCTGGTTTAATTCTCAACCAATTTGGTTTTCAATCTGCTGTCTCCTAGAACAGCTGGTCCCAACATTGCTAACCTTATTTACCACTTAACCAGCATCTCTGACACATCACCCAGAGACTTTTCCAGTTCCAGAAATAAGTATCAGCTAATTAAGTTAACGAGGGGCAGGAGAGCTCCTATCTGCCTCGGAGGTGTTGCTGGTCAGGCTTGGAGCTCATGCAAGCCCTGCCACACTTCAAAGGGCAGGTTTGCAGCAAACACCTGCTGCACTGCAGCTCCTCCCGGCTGTGAACGCTCCTGGACGCCCAGAGCCTGATGCAAGAGCCAGATCACATCTCCTGCCAGCGTGACTCACTTCAAATCACAGCCCTCCCCTCTCCAGCAGCACAGCACCAAGGTGTGTGCTATGAAATCAGCCATGCTGGTGCTCAAGGTGTAAACAGCTCGAATAACTTATTATATTATAAACATAATTATAAATTATTTAGCTTGAATAACTATGTTAGCTTGACTAATTATGGTAGTCTGAATAACTATGTTAGTCTGAATAACTATGATAGCTTGAATTACTATGTTAGCTTGAATAACTATGGTAGTCTGAATAACTACGTTAGCTTGAATAACTATGTGGTCAAAGTGTCCCCCCCAGAGCCCAGTTGTGTCCTTGGATGAGGTCCTCATCTCCACAGGTCACAGCATGCCCAGCACAGGGATAAATCAGGACAGCCCCTCCTCCAGAAAAGGCTGAGCTGTGCTGATGGCAGGTACCTGTATCAGGAGACCAGCAGTGGGCTGGAGCTAAAGCAATGCCTGATGCTGCCCAGAGGGAAAACCAGGGTCACCCATGAGCTGGGAGAAGGTGGCAGCACCAGAGTTTGATGAGAAGGTGTCTGCAAGCAGCTCTGATCTGAGCACCCTTAGCACCCTGCCAGCGGCTGAGGGTGGCTGGGACATCACTGGGGACAAGCTGTGACAGTCACACCTTTGCAGCCTGGCTGTGCCTCATGCAAGAAGCAGAGTATCAGCACAGTGTGGGGGAAGTGGCTGCTCCTCCTGAACGGGAAGCAAACAGGTGAACTAATCCTGGCTGGCAGCAAAGCAAGCTGTGACCCTGCTCCCTCCATGGAGGCTCTGAATTCATGGTGATTGGAGAAGAGATGACCCTGCCACCCCACAGGATGAGGGACAAGATTTCCCCCAGTCCAGCAGCATCTGATAAACCTCAACCAGACCCTGCAGACACCCACAGAAGTTTCCCAAGCCATTTGTCACCAGAGCAAGCTCTGCATGGCTCACACCTGGGAGGTGATTTAGCTCACCATGGGCTCATGGAAAGTCAGAGGAATTGAGGGTTACCATGGAAATTGTGTTCACCAACACAAACCACACACTTGCCAAAGTTCAGACACAGGAACACAGCACATGCCTGGTGCCTATTTATGGGCAGTGTTGCCCAACTGGAGGGGGCTCTTAGAGAGGCAATTCAAGTTCATTAGTTCTGCTTCCTAAGGAACAGATAAGTCAGCCTGCTGCTTTCAAGAGGAACTCAATTATGCTAATTGGGTATCAAGAGGAAGCCCTTCATCTTCAGAGAGCTGCAGTGGTAGGAAGAGCCAAGCTTTGCAAGCACCTGCTCCACCTCTGAGTCACCTTCAGCCAAGGTCTTTCATTAGGTGGCAACGAGCATGTCCTCACATGGCACTGCTTCAATGTGGCATTTGCTCCTCATTACACAGTGCAGTCAGCACATGTGAGCAAAGACAGTCATTTCTAATCCATCCCTTCCATGCCTGACTCTGCCACCAGACAAGTAAAGCTATAATCATGTTTCAAAGACTCAAGGGTGAGCATTTGGAAACTGGATTTTAGGGCAGTCAGTGAAATCCCTGTGTTAATCTTCCTCTGTAAAAAGGTGCAAAGGGTATTTAAAAAAAAAAAAAAAAAAAAAAAAAAAAAAAAAAAAAAAAGTCTACAAACAACTTAAACTGCCATAAAAATTGAACTGCAGCCAAAGGTGGAGCTCCAGGGCCAAAGCCTCCCCAACTGTTTGTATTTTGCTTGCACTGTCCTACTTAATTCAGCTCTTCCCCTTGCTCCCACAGCCTTGCAGAAGAAGATGAGAGTGGGCAGGTTGGAGACAATTCCAGGAACATATTGTTCTTCTCTTCTCACCCTGCCAGCAGTCACTCTGTGCTGGAAAAAGTTCAACAGGAGAGGAGAGGTGAGGTACAGGCTTCTGGAACGCCCACTCAGCTGAGCTTGGGAGTTTCCTCAGTGCTAAATCACTTCTAAAAGCCTGAAAAAGGCTGCGGTTGAGATCCCCAAAGTGGAAGCAAGGCCAGAGAGAATCATTTTACCCCTCTACTGGTCCTGGCCCATTTCTCTCAAAATTCCAGGTAGGCTGGAGGGAACCTTGGAGCCCAGAAGTGGCTGCTGGGTTTGGGCTTTGGCTGGGAAGCAGCTGAGTCAAAGCAGCAAATAGGGTTTAGAGGTCTTTGCAGAAGTAGTCACAGTGCCCTGGAGCCTCTCAGGATGACCCTAACACAGCTAAAAGAAATTCTTCTTCTGCCCCTGGCCCATGGAATGAATCCTGCTGAGAGGAGTTCACAGAAACACTTGCAGAGGGATTTTGGTTTCTCTTCAGGCCAGTATTTTGGTACAACCCTGGGGCTTTTAGCCCTGATAAGGGTCATGGGACATCTCAGAACTTCCTGCACCCACCCAAGACCCTCCCCTGAGCTGCCCTGCCCAAGCCTCAGAACCAAGTCACACAAAGGAGAGGGGAGGGTCAGGTAGAAAGTGACACTGAGTAAAAACTTTTTATTTAAAGAACCTGACAACCTAAAATAAAGGTTGGAGCAGTGGAGAATGCTGAAGAATGAACATGGGCAAGAAATTAAAATCCTTGTGAAGGATCAGTGATGCACTGGGAGCAGCAGAACTGAGGGGAGAGCTCCTGCAGGGGTGGCACACCCTGATCCAAGAGTTTGCTCTTCCCAAGGTGGCCTGGCCATGTCCCCCAGCACTCACAGGCATGGGCAGGCACTCATGCCAAGCTGCCAGCCAGCACTGAAAAGCTTCAAGCTGAACATGAAGGGGCAGCCTGCCTCTGGAGCAGGTCCCAAAATAACACTGCTGGCATCAGAGAGAAGAACACTTAAAGCCTTGCCTGCACACATGTCTGAAAATCTCCAAAAATAGCTCTTGCTTCCCTTTTGAAAAACACTGTGGTTCCCAATGCCTCACAGGAACTCTGGTTCTGCTCAGAGAAGCCACAAAATAAGTGAGCAGCCCAGAACTGATCCATGAGCACATCTGGACAAGCTGAGATTGGCCTTAAGAAGAAAGAAAGAAAATAAAGATTTTAAACAGCATGTGTCAAATCCAGGGACCTTTATTTCTCTGGAATGGAAAGAATTTGCCAGCCTGGACAAAAAATTGCAGGCAGCAATTGTACATTCTTTCAAATAAAAAAAAAAAAAAAAAAACCAACACACACACATAAGAGTTTGGCTCCATAAATTTCTGTCATAAGAAACAACTTTGAATTGTACACCAAGCTTTTTACAAAGCATCAATGTTAAGATGTTTTACCGTGCTCTATCACATTCTTGGCCATTTATACAGAATAACCATACCAAATGCTACATCAGCTTAAGACATTTTTAAAAATTAGTATTAAAAAGATACAAAGGCATCTTGGCTTTCATTTGGGTTTTTCTTTTATTAAGACATGGGAGTTTTCTTTGTTTGTTTTCCTAAGGAAGTCACTAAAAAAATATAATAACTTAATTCATAAGGACAAGATTGGTTAAAAATCCAGCCTTTCTTGCTTGGCAGCCTCTGAGCTCGTACCTCTGTTGCTCCCAGGAGCCTGTGAGCACCACTGTGGGGTCTCAGCCTCCAGCTCTGTCCAGCCCCAGTTACCAGCTCTGTTCAGAGTTCCCACTGCAGCCAGGAAATATCCCTGGCCAAATGCTAGAAGTGATCTTCGGCCAGACAGGGGGTTTCAATCTGGGCCAATCTCACAGGGGTTCAGCCCTTTGTCTTTTGCCTCTTTGTACATCCTTTGGAAGTCTTTAAAACGAGGGGCACAGCCTAGCCTGGCCTCCCCAAAGTGCATACGTCCTGTGAAAAGGAAATCTCCATCTCCTGGCTTCACCCCACACTCCAGCAAGGTCTTTATTTGTCCTCTCCAGTTCCCACTCTCCCCTGTCAGCTGGAAGACTTTGCTCTTCTGCCTGTACAGTTTGTTGACCCCGACGTGAATGATGGATTCCTGCTCTTCTGCCTCGTTGGTTACGTTTTGAATGGAGCCTCTGATGACTGGAAACAGAAAAAGGTTTGAGGATTAATTACTCAAAAAGGTTTTGGAAGACCCTGGTCCTGTGCAACCAGGGGAGCTGACTTCACTACAGGAGCCCAAGTTTTGGTCCTTTGTTATTCTGAGAGTTAAGATTATCCAGTAACCTCCAGTATATATTTGCATTTTTTATAGTTTATATTTTTAATCTGCCCAGCAAAGGGCACCCACATATTAAATTTAAACAGAAAAATAATTACATCAGAAAATTAGCATTAATCATGAAGAATTCTAACAAGAATATATGTGCTAAATGCTCCCTGAGCATGTACTTTCAGTTCTTCAGTCATTACAGATACAGCTAACCCGAATTTCCCTTTTAAAAAGGGAAGCATGGACAATTAGTGAAACTTTTGGTCTCCTGTCAAGTAGACCAGCGCTGTAGGGCAACAAGTAATGGTCTCTCCTAGATGAACCCAAATCCTTGACCTCCTACCATGGTTGCTGTGTCACTCTGTCCACCTGGGGAGGTGCAGACAGTTCAGATATCAGAGCTCCCCATGAGCCCAGCACCCCTGGACCACACGTGCTGCTGGTGGAGGCTGAGGTGTGAGCAGGTGTCTGTTGGTGTTTATGGCAGGAGAAGGGACTCACCAAAATCACTAGTGCAGACAGCCAGGAGGACCTCAGTGTCACTGCAGGGCCGGCAGGGAGCTGCACAGCAAGGGTCACAGTTAGCAAAGACAGCAGCAAACAAAGAAGTTTAAATAAATAAACCATTTAAACTAAACAAAAATGTGACTGACAAACACACACAACCACTCCAGAGATCTGACTTCTCTACCTCTACAAGAAGGGGGGGCTAACCCCACCCTAGAGCCTCCATGAGATTTTTGTACCCAAGCAGGAATATGGATCTCTTTACCAATCCTGGGATATGTTGTCTAGCAGACATTGCACACACTCACTGCATTTATCCAGAATACATTTTGGTGCTGGGTGCATTTGCAGGCTGCTCTGCTGTAAATTCACTCAAAAGCATTCAGATCACGTGTCTCTTACTCTCTGATGGCAAGGCTTCTCTCTTACAATTTCTATCAAGTGCTGTTGGGCCATTTAGTCATCACCACATCAAAGATCCAGGAGGTTCCATGGGGGGAGGCAAAGGGGAGAAACAAACCCCAATGTGTGTGTTGGAGGGCGCTGAGGCAAAACTCAAACTCGAGCCTGTATCTGTTTGAGCAAGAGCAGCACAAAGACCATTTCCTGTACTGCTGGAAACATTTGGATATCTGCACTAATCTAATCAATGCAAGAATGTGCCTCCTCTTTGTACTCAGCCAGATATTTCTGAGGAGAAGGTGCTGCAGTTGCAATACAGATGTTTCTATAACACCCTGTTGAGTTCAGGAATTTGCTTATTATCAGGATCTGCCCTGCCTGGCCATGCTCAGTGAGCAAGAGGATCAGAACCTTGTCTGGCACCTGGTGTCACCTCAACACATCATCCAGAAAAAGGGGGACCCTGGAGCAGCACAGGCACAGACTCCAGCAAAGCAGGGCTCCTGCTGGGGTGACTGGACAATGAGATTCCACCACACAGTCACCACCAAACTGCAAACTGGAGCCACCCCCACTTCTCCCCAACCCCAAAAAATTCGGGTTTTGAACCTCAACATCTGAAAACACTTAGTTTAGATTCCCAAATAGTCACAGCCTTCCTCTCCCCCCAAAGTCTGCTTCCCAAAGTTTATCCATTGCACTTGAAAGTAGATTTAAGCTTGTCCACACAACACACAGCTGGTGCCTCTGATGCTCTGTCAGACACCACAAGCCACTCTCTGACACAGGACATGGCAAATCTCTTCTTTTTTCCAGGGACCCAGAAAGGCAGTGAAAGAAGGATTATTGAACCAAATCCACCAGATTTGCTCCAGTCAGATGATTCATACACAGTGTAACATGCTGTTTAATAGGATTAAAGGAAATGTAAAATGCACATTTCTGGGCAGGGATATTTGAAGGAATAATTCAAGGAGCTTAAAAAGCTCCAAAAGATGAGACAAGGAAAAGGTAAAATAGCATCTGGATCAATCACATTTCTGTTTAGTTCAAATACCTCCAAAGCTTTCAGAAACAAGCCAGCTTTCCCTGCCCTTCTTTCCCCACATAGTACTTCAGCTCTCTTTTTGTCAGAAAAGTTTGGAAAATATTTAATATCATGAGAGATGAAGAACCAGAGGAAGCCTGGACATAACTGGAGTACTAGAATAAATCAGGCTAAAGATATTTCAAGTTTTAGACTCAATAGATTTTGAGAATGGTTAGACCAAACATACAAGCTTCAAGACAAAGAAAATTGTAACAGAATCACAGAATCACTCAGGTTGGAAAAGACCTCTAAGATCATCAGTCCAACCATGAACCCAGCACTGCCCTGGCCACCACTAAGCCCTGTCCCCAAATGCCACATCCACACACCTTTGGGACACTCCAGCAATGTGATTCCACCACTTCCCTGGGCAAGTCTCAGTGTGCTAGTCACTAAACATCCTGCTATGGAGTTGTTCCATTCACCAGATTTGGATTTGGCACCTCCCAAATCCATCCCTCTGTCCAAATGAGGACCTGACTTAGATACACCAAACAGAGGGAGCTGCACAAATCCCATGGCATTTTCACATGGACACAAGCTCCAAAACAGAGCACAGCTGAAGGACATCCTCTAAACCCACAGCTGGATTTCAGATATTTCATTCTGGAAAGACCTTGTAATAAAAAGTCATCTCAGCCTTTTTAAGTCTTGGTTTAGAGCAGACATCTCTGTAGTTCATCCAAACCCATCAGAAAATTGGAAACACCGAAATGACTAAGGCATTTCTGTTCTCCAAAGGAGTGCCACACAGCCAACAGCATTAAAGATGAAACACAAAATGCTTCAAAAGTCGTTCCTTCCATTTAAATAGACTGACACAGTAATAAATCAGATGAACAAATCTCCCTCCATGTGTACACAGAATCGAACCATTTTAATTGTGGACCCTAGGCAAAATCCTGCAGCCTTTTTAAATGCAAAAGGAAATTAAAAATGCTCAGCATTGCTCACACTAGGTCATTACTTAAAACCTGCTTCAGGTCCAGCTGACTCACAGCAGTGTGGTGGCATGTGAGCTGCTTTCCACCACCCATCTCTGCAACTCCAGACAGATGAAGACCAAAAATCCTCTTCTGTGGGACAACTCCCACATCTGCATTCACAGAGTATCAAATAGATCTTGCAAGTGGCAAAAACAAGGTTTGAAAGCACAGATGGAAAGCAAGTTGTGAAGGATTACTGCTGAGGTAAATGGACCATTAAAAAGTAAATAACATCCCCTGGCTACAACCAAAGCCTCATTCCTATAAAGGCTCATAAAAGAAACTAAATCCTTAGGAGGTGGCAATGCCTACACTTTCTTTTGAATCACAGCCATGAAGGAATCTTTGTGTTTAACACAAAAGTTGGTGGCTTTAGCTGCAGTTCAGCACTCATTCCCTTTGGACTGGGCAGCAGGTGCTCTGCTCCATCCACAGGTCAAAATAACACACACACCTCTGGCTAGAACAGGAAGCATCCTTATAACTATTAAAAATTTTTAAAAGAAAAAAAAAACCAACCCCAAGAAAGCACTGCACTCACACATAGCAGGTGAAGATGTTCATTTTCTGGGGAGCTGGGCCTGCTTACTACACAAGGCAGCTGTGTTTGCCAGATCCTGACTCCCTGGGGATGCCTCGAGGGCTGCCCAGGTTCTCACATCCAAAATCGAGCCTATATTGCAACAACAATAACAACCTCAGCTGCTCCAATTCCTCTCAACTCCACGAGCCAGAGAGTCTTAATTCAAACAGCAGCAGGAGAAGGGTGGGGGAAAAAAATAGAAACATAGAAAAGCAACATTTTATTGAAGTCCCCCAAAGATGCCTATAGCCAGCCCACAGCAGCGGCACAAAGCCTGCACTGTGCAGGTCGGCTGCCCCTCCTGGGACGCTTTGATGGATTTTGACAGCATCCTGACCTGAAGTAACCTGAGGCAGCCTCTCCCTCCCCAGCCCCAGCCCAGTGCCCCCAAAGGCCTCTCCATTCAGCTCCCCGCAGAGGGAGATGTAATTACATCATTCCTCACAAGGCAGCAGTCGTGTCCCAGCTGCTTTGAGCGATTTGCCCTCTGAACCCGGTGTTACTGAGCAGGACCAGGCGATGCTAACAATAGCCAGCACTTGTTGGCCAACAGTCCTGTCAAACACGCTGCTGCTCCTCTCCTGGACCTCTCCACAGGGAGGCAGAGAGAGGGATGTGCCCTGGGGAGATGCCACGAGCTTCAGGTGGTCCCCAGCTCCACCAGCAGCAGGGAGCTGGGCTGTCTAGGAAGGATTCTCCCCAAAATTGTGGGTGGGTTTGAGTGCCCCTGCACTCTGCCCAGAGTGGTGGGAGGTGTCGTGGCCTGTCTCAGCTCACACACAGCTCCAGCCCTTCCTCTCTGCCCTGTGTGCACACAGCCCTGCTCTCCCTGGAGAAGAGGAGCTGGGGCTCTGGAGGGGCTGTGCTGGAGATGACAGCTCCCTGCAGGACACGCACCCACGGCGTGCTGCCTCCGGCTGCAGCGTCACAGAAACCACATGAAGGGTCCTGCTCCTCTTTTGAAACACTTGTGTTTCAACAGCCACCCATGGGTCTGGCTGACCTGACCTTACCCCAAACCAGCTTCCAGCCCACAAGAAAGAAGTTGCCTCTGCCTGTCCAGATTTTTCTCAACACACCCCACGATGTCACAGCACCAGAGCACCCGATGAGCCACACTGCATGTCCCTCACCATCCCAAAACTCCACTCTGTGAGCCCAAAAACTTCTCCACCCTGTGTCCCCAGATAGGCTGTGCTGAGCATCCACCCCTGCACCAGCAGCACGCACAGGAAGAGACACATGTTAAGCAGAAGTGAAAATGTTGAACACAAAGCAATAGCAGAAAACCACTTCACCGAGGAATACCCCTTGGTTGGTGAAGCAGCGGCTGCACGCGTGCCCTGTGGTGAAGGTGTGGATGGTGGGGGAGGGAACACTGAGCTCTTCATCTCAGCTGCCATGGCACACACCACCCACAGCCCAGTATTCTGAACAGCCCTTGGATGAGCAATCAGACCTTTTCAAGCACCAAAAGCCACCAAGGAGGTCCAGGCAGGGTTGAAGCTTTATTTGCTGTGTCTTTTCTCCTCAAGACATTCAGATGGGTCTCGCTGCAGTCCCTGTACTGCAGCACCTCCAGCCACACCCGTGTGGGGCCACAGACCCCCCTCCTCAGCCTGACATCAGCATCCCTTCATAGGAAACAAAGAACCCCACCCACACCTCTCAAACTCTTGCTCCAGCTGTGTGACTGGCAGCACCCAGACTGGAAAGGGCATCATAGGATGAGTCTCCTTCCTGGAAACAACAGAGTGCAGACTTCCCAGAGAAGATTATAAAAATAGAGATGTGGTTTCTCCAATAATGGTGTGTTTCTCCATTATTTTTCTGAGTCCTAAGCAAAACTGATTATGTCTCAACTGCTTACTGGATCAGTGGTTTAGCTGGGAGACAAGAGTTTAGGGACAAACATCATATGAGCAAAAAAAAAAAAAAAATCTTACCCTGATCCTGCTTTAACTAATTATAAAGTGAAAAAAATCCTTGTAATTATTTCTTCTGAAGTATGCCTGTGCTTCCTCTCTGAAAGAGCATTTCTTCCATGAAGCATTTCTTCCTTCATTTCTCCCATGAAGCAAACCTCTCACAGCAGCTCATATCCCAAACAAAAAGATTTGCTTTGCTGTGCAGGTGGACAAGACTTTGATAACCACTCTGGTTTACCAGGCTGTGACTAGTCCTTTCCTTTCTTGAGACACCTCAACTTTCCTCACCACCTCAGAAAGCTCTTCCTGAGCAAGACAAAACAACCTTCAACCTCAAAACCCTCACAACCCCCACACTGAAACACCACCCAAAATGACACCAGTGCATCTGCACTGCCAGTGCATCTCCTGTTTGAAAGGAGCCTGCTGGCTGGGAGCTGAGGCCAGCAGAGCTGCATCAGCACACCTGCATTTAACACAAAACCTGCATTTAACACAAAACCTGCATTTAACACAATACCTGCATTTAACCCAAAACCTGCATTTAACACAAAACCTGCATTTAACACAATACCTGCAGCCACACAGCCAGGGAAAGCAGGGCCAGAAGACACAGAGCCTCCCCACAGCTGGGCTGGAAATTACTGACACCCTGTCACAACACACAGAGGAGCTCTCTCATCACTCCTTTGTTTTACAAGGTTTTCCTGTCTCTGGATGGGGTAGGATTACAGGGATTTCTGCAAGCACTGCAGTTTTTCCAGCGTGTCAGTAGGAAAACACCAAGTCAGGGAACAAACAGGAGAGCTGGACTTGCCCTGCTCCCAGCCCTGTGGCTCAAAAAACCTCAGACATGGGACACAGAAACACAGAACAGCTTGGGACAGAAGGGACCTCACAGATCATCTCATTCCACTCCCTGCCATGGGCAGGGACACCTTCCACTATCCCAGGCTGCTCCAAGCCCCATCCAAAGTGGCCTTAAAACACTTCCAGGGATGGGGGAGCCACAGCTCCACTGTGCCAGTAACCTCACTATCCTCAGAGCAAAGCATTTCTCCCTCACATCTAATCTAAATCTCTCCTCCTTTAGTTTACAACTGTTACCCCTTGTCTTATCACTATCTGCCCATGTAAAAAGACACTCTCCCTTTTTTTTGCTGGCCCCCTTTAAGCACTGGAAGGCCACAATGAGGCTGTGCTTTGATGAATACAAGGTTAATGCTATGAGTAACATAAAGAGAGAGTTTTGTGCCCTTCTGAAGGCAGAAATGTTCATCCCACTGTTTGCTAGAATAATCTGAGCCCCTGTGCTGAGCAGAAGAGGCAACTTGGGACAGGGATCATGAGCACAGATACAAAACTCAAAGATTCCCTTCTTCTCACAGCCACAACACAGCCAGGATTTGGTACAGGACAAGTGGGGATGGAGCAGCTGAAGCAACATCAGGATGCTGCAGTGGACATCCTTCCCTGACCTCTGTGTGAAGAAGGGATATCAGTGATTTTACCCCTCCAGAAAAGAAAGAGTCAACTCCCATTCCTTGCCTTAGCTCGTTTCTAACACTCAGTTCAACTTGTACATATGTACAAGTTTCCAGAATTAACTTGGAAAATACAGACAGTGGCCAAGAACAATTAAACCTGCAAATAAATTTAATGAAATGCAGATTTTGCAGGCTGTGGCATGGACTGTGACAAGAGAATCGAGTTAATACCACTTCCTTCCTGCAAAGGGAGTATAAAAAAAGCATATTGTAAAACCTCATCATCAGAGATGTGATGACCTTTGTGTTCTGAGAAACGTTAGGACAAGAGATCATAAACCAGAAATTTATCTTTTCACAGAACGTCTTCCAAGAGGGTATTAAAGTCCCTAAGCACCAAAGATTAACTATTTATGTAAACAATGTGAGGAAGAGATTTGGTAGAGGCAAGCTCCATTTGCAACAGCTCTCACATTGAAACTTGGCTCAGCAGATCCAGAGCACGTAAGGATCCTTTGGGATTGATGCAGCAGCCATTCTAACAAATGAGCTGAAAGGTCAGCTGGAAACACAGCCATTTGTTTAAAATTTAAAACAAAACAAAACAAAAGGAATGAAAAACCCACAGAGCAGTTTTTATTTAAGCAGCATTAAACATTATTGAACTCTACCTCCATGGATGAGTTGCATCAACCCAGGAGAAAGGATGAGAAGTGTCATAGCTTCAAGACACTTCTTTCTGTCACTTCTTTCTGTCACTTCTTTCTGTCCCTCCTCTTTCCCCTCTGTGGCAAACCCCAGCACTGGGGTGGGCAGAGACAGAATGGTGACTGGATCAGTGCCAGACCCCAGCCCAGCTCCTACACTTACCCATTGCATCACAGCTCTAGCAAAACCCTCAGTTACAGGCAAGATACTGTGTCCCAAAAGCCTCACTCAGAAGATCAGATGTCCAGTGAAATTCCTCTGTCTGCACTGCAAGAAGTCTCTGCAGCCACACCAGCACATGTTCCTGTGCAAGCAGCACCTGTACACATCCATTTTTTTTTTTTTTTTTTTTTTTTTTTTTTTTTTTTTTTTTTTTTTTTGCTTTCCTCTTCTCCCTCCCTAACTGCAATTAAAGGGAAAAGATGGCAGCAAGATAACTGCTGAGCTTCTCCTGCTCTACGTGCACAAGACACCACTATAAAGCCATAAAAAAGCAGCTCTATTTGACTATCTCACAGAAAATACCTCCCTCCTTCCTCAAACCTTCCACTGCAGCCCCAGGAGGGTTAGGAGTGGGAAGCAGGAGGAGAAATGAGGTGCTGGAAGTCAGAGGTGCCTCTGGGTGGTTGAGGGGCTGCTCTGTCTCTGCAGCACTGCACCCCTGCACTGCCCACCTGCCAACAGCACCAAGGGAAAAGCTTCCCTCACTCAAAACCCACTGAGACCTATGGCTGGGCTCAGCCCCTCCCAAATTCACTGTGAAAATATTTCTCCTTTCTTCTAAAGAAAACCTCATGCCAAAGTCAAAGCTGACAGGGGTCAGATTTAGGAAAAGGTGAAGTTATGAGGTTTTTGATGCCTTGCTGGGCTAACACAGCACTCAGCTGTCCTGCAGTGCTTGCAGAAAATGAACAAGTAAGGTGTTTTTCACTGCCATGCCCTGGGGAAATTGTGCAGCCAAGCACTTCTCCATGGCCCTGCCAGGCTTTAGGAGAGGCTGGAGCCAGCACCTACTACCAGGCTGGAAACCTGCCAGGGGCACAAAAGCTTCCCCTCCCTCCTCCCCTTCGGTCCGGTCCATTAGTGCCTCTGATGGAGCAGAGGAATAGAATTAAGAAACAAGTGGCTGGTTAAAGTTAAACCCTGAGAGCAGAGTAATGACAGATCAAAGATTAAGTGAGTCCTTAAAAGAAAAAAAAGAAAAAAAACCAAAAACATATATGCTCTCAGCTCCACACAGGTCCTTCTCCTTCCTGTTTCTAGAAATCAGTTTTTTGGGGTATGTGGGAGAAATCTGAAGGAACAAGGGAACAAGGCCAGTTTTCATTATAAAACCATGTTTATTTGATCAGCCTATTCTTGGGAAGGGCTGTGGAGGGGCTGCATCTAAACAAAGAGAGATCCTCAATGCTGTAACATTGTTCAGTTAACCTTAAAAAAAAAAAATCTACTTAAAACTTTTCATTTGTAACAGTAAAAGCTTTGAGATACATCATCGTTTCTCACTTAAAATCACACCGGGCTTGGTCATATCAAGCTCATTCACCAGTTCTACATTGGAACATTTTTTTTTTCTCTCAAATTTCTGACATCCACTTGCAGATAGGAGAAACTGATGCAAAGCTACCAGCAGCTGTGGTGGGGCAGAGGTGCATCCTGTGCAACAGGAATGATGCTGGGAGGCAGACAGGGCACTGGGATGCCAGACAAGCTCCGTGTGCATTTCCCAGCACCTCTGATCACTACAGAAAGCACATGGGCAAACCCAGAGGTGATGCCCACTGCAGGAGTTAATGCTCAAATCCCATAAAGGAGTTGGGAGGTGCCTGTACAGCCCATACCAAAACAATCCTTCCACAAATCTGATCCAGCACCAAAGGTTAACTGGACCAAGGCTGTCACAGGGCAGCAGCTTTTCTGAGCCAGTTAAACCTCCCATGGTCAGACATAACACATCAGCTTTAGGCCCAGGATATCTTGCAAGTATCTGTACAATATTTCAGTGAATATTTTCTGGTTTCTAGCACAGACTGAGGTGAAAGAGATTTTCTGTCCTGCAAATGAAGGCTCCAACACAGGGAAGCTCTGCCCACGTTCCAGTCAGTGGGAAGAGGAATGCAGCTTCCCCGCCCTCTCATCCCTTCTTTAGCTACAGCCTCAGGAATTAGCAAACTAAACAGTTTTGCAGAGCAAGCACAGAGCATTATTAAAGACTGCCAAGCAACTGGGCTGGATTGCAGCTCAGTTTGTGGGAGCATCTTTGGTGGTACACAGAGGTCAGAGCAGAGGGAGCCCCAGCTGCCCACACAATACACCTGACTGCTGATTGCTTCTGACTGCCCACTGAGTTGGGAAATAACCTAACGGCATTCGTGGCCAGTCTAGCAAAAATAAGCTATTTTCTGTCCCCCTCTCCCCTGCAGCTGGGTATTTATCACTGCAGCCCCGTTGTCACCTCCTCTGCCTGCTGCAAAACCAGCTCCTGTCCAATATCGAAGGACAAGAAGGGCCAGAGAAGATGCTGGCAAAACCATTTTCTTGGGAGAAGGAGAGATTAATTTAGGGAATCCATCCAATTTTGGTGAGGGCTTTAAGTGAAGGCTTCTTAGTCCAACATTTCTCCGGCTCAGGTCCCCAAAACATCACCCTTGCTCAGTTCAAGCTGATGTGTGAGCCTGTGCATTCCCTGAGCATCACAACAGCACTCTGAAACCATTCCACACAGGAAAAAAAATCAAAAACTGCTCTCAAACTCTCCCACCCAGTCAATCATTCACTGCAAACCTGACCACTTCAGGCACATGAATAACTGGAGCAGGTTTCCAGCTTCTGAAAATGAATCCCACTGCAGCCAGCCTGATCCAGCCAGGTGCTGCTCCGGACACGGCTCAGTGACACGCCCTCAAAAACCAGCTCAAATGTGCCTTTTGTACATTTGGGTTAGGGAATGCTAATGGTTATATTCTCATGGTTACTTTGTACCAAGTTTTGCATCAGCCGTGCTATGGGATAGACAAAGTTAGTGCGGACGGACTCCTGAAAGGAGGGAGAGCACGCACCCAAAAAACCCCATTTGAAATATTGTATCCTGGAACAGGAGGGTCAGAAGGATCCCTTACACAGCCCCTCGCTGCACCATATTGTGAGAAACTGCAATAAAGGCTTTTTTTCTGATGTTTTTCTCTTAAAACTTGTTTATGACCTTTTAGAGAAAAGCCAAACAACTCATCAAAGCTTTAGGTGCAGAGGTGAGCCACCCAGCAAGGTGTGCTCAGGATTATGGGGCAGATCCCTCACTTTGCTGTTTATTATTCATTTCTCCAGCAAAGCCCAAATGGGAGGAAAGCAGTATCAACCTGTTCTGTGCACTTTCATAGAGTCACAGGATGGTTTGGCTTGAAAGGGACCTTAAAAACCATCTAGCTCTAACCACTCAGCCCTAAGAGAGTTGCACAGAAGGCAGGGAGGGGAGGAATACAAAAAGGCATTTTTCTCATCTGATGGGGTGTGTTGGAACAGACCCCATGCAGCACCCACCCTCTGCCACACCGCACAGTGCCAACACCTCAGATGGCCACAGTTACTCAGGCAGAGCCTGTGCTAGGCATAAAGGTCATGGGGACTTTCAGTCTAAGTGTTCCAAGTTTCCATCACCCCTTCTGCAGTGAGGAGCTCAGTTCAGTCATGGTTACCTGGCAAGGAGTGGGCACAGCAGGCACAGCCTCCTGCTCGCCAGCCTTGGCACAAAACACCAGAGTTTCCACTCTGACAAGAAGTGAGAGGACGGGGAAATACTGGAACAGGATGCACAGAGCAGTGGTAGATACCCTAAACTTGGAACCACTCAAAGCCAGCGTGGGTGGGCTCTGAGCAATGGGGTCCAGTGGAAGGTGACCCTGCACAGGGCTGGACTGGATGGAATTTAAATGTCACTTCCCATATAAACCATTCTGTGATTCCATGATCTGCTAGTTCAGGTTACAAAGCTCAGCAGTACATCCAAACTCTGAGAAAGTAAAAAACCTAAAGACTGGATATTTGTGAGGAACCAGAGGAAAGCATGAGACTGGGAAGGTACAGGAATGACAGTAGAGCCCTGGGAGAGTAGAGCCTGCAGAGACAGGGCAGATTGGAGCCCCACCTCTGCCAAACACACACTGCATTAAAGATCAGAAGTTAAGGGTGCTTTAAAAGGCCATTTGTTAGCAGAAACACCAGTATGGACCAAATACTTCTAAGCTTTCTGAATTTCTGATCTGTTTTCTCAGGACAGTAAATTAATAGCATACAGGAAATAGCTGAATACTGTTAATTATTTAACTGGATTTATCCAGTTTTGCCTTGTTTTTCAGATACCCACACAAGTTTTGTACCTCCAATCTATTAATATTCTCAGCCAGGTATCCAGCATTAATAAAGAAAACATAAAACAGTTAATAGGATCTGCACTAAGTCTGTAGATGCCATCAAGATAAAGGGGCATTTTTGTTAAAGTTTGACTTCTTTACTACACAAAAGCAGGTGGGTAATGAAAGGGCTTTCAATATACACTGAGCTCTGACAACTGAATTACAGACATCCCCACGGGTGTGCAATGGGAAAAGCAAACCACACAGCTTGAACAAAGCTGGACACAGAGCTTGATGAGACACCTTGAAACACTTTAAGTAAGAAAATAAAGCTCCTTTGGTGGGACAGGGAGGAGGATTCACCTTCCTCTCCAAAACTCTCGGTCAAACCTACAGATTCTTGTTTCAGATTAGTTGAGCAGAAGCTGAAGTACTCAGAAAGTAAATTACTCTCCAGGGACCTTCACAGTTTTCATGGAAATTTAATGCAAGCAGTGTGCTGTGGTGCAAGGCAGAGCTAAACAGGCACAGCTGAGAAGCTCATGTGGGTCAGCACCTCCAGAAAACTTGTAGGGAGAATGTGGCAAACACTATTTGCCAAAACCTCCATCTATTTACATAGCTGATACTCAGAGTATTTTCTTCCAGCACAAGCAGAAGAGATTAGAATCAACAGAATTCAACAACTTAAACAGGTTCTGCTGATTCTCCAGTGGCCTCAGGCCAAAATGTCACAGTGCCTCAGTTCTTCATTTGGGCAAACATTGAGGCTGCAGAGCTGGAGTTAATGGAGCATCAGTGTGGATGGGAATGATAGAGGGGTGCAACCCAAAGCCTAATCTGAAATCAAAAGCACTTTCAGTCAACCATCACTTTTGGAAATGAAGAGAGAACACACCCATCAGGATGCCTGAATTGTCAAGGTGACCCTTCTTAGGGACTACTCCCATTAAATGATGTCAAGCACTGTGGCATGTTTGCCTTCACTCCTCTTCCCATCTTAAGAAACTACAACCCCACAGAAATGCACTTTGCTGACTGTTACTATCACAGTAAAAGCTTTCCATACCAGATGTCAGCAACCTGAATTAAAATCTATCAGTACAGTACAATTTCTTCCTACAGTTAGGAAAATTTTGGGAATGTGGTAAGGCAGAGTCAGAGCCAAGAAAAGGGTTAAGTCCCGAAAATCTGAAAGATTTTAAAAACTGTCCTATGTCATTCAGCCTTCCAAAAAAAAAGGGAAAGGCCAATGCAGAACCTGCCATGTCTTCTACTGAATTATTTGCTAGACTCTGATTAAATGGGAAAGAATGGCTGTAAACTAATAAAACTTGAGGATTTCTAATTAAACCACGGGCACCATGCCAAGCATTGTTGATTTGTTGATGCACCCTGCAATGTCAGGACACAACAGGTCATTAAAGTATTAAACAGATGACTTACACCCTTTAATCAGTGCTGGGATGCCAGGTTAGGAAGAGAGAGTAATTCAAGGGCAGAGTACAACAATTATCACCAGGAAACAAACAGCACTTAGGGAAAGTGGGGAGAAGTTGTTAGCAAGTAGTTATTGCACAAGGAAGGGGCTGGATTACTGAGCCCACACCTGGGTCTTTTATGACACTCATCTCCCCACTCTGAAGCAGCAGAAAATTGTGCAATATTGGTGATTTTCAGCTCTCAGAGCCCATCTACAAGAGCATCTCACATCTTTGTCACCTCTTCACACCTACTGCCAGCTCTGCTAAACTCTGTCAAACTGCAACTGAGACACGAGCAGCCTCCTTTTTCCAGAGTGCAGCAGAAAACATCAGCCACGTTTGTGAACAAGGGACAGAAATAAGGGTGGTGGGAAATGCAGAACCTTAAACTCACTTTTCACCTCCTTTAAGGCCAGCACTTGAGCCTCTTCTCCAGTGAATAAATCTTTAGTGATTTCACTATTGTAAACTCCCCCTCCAAATGAAAAACTCAGTAAAGCACATTTCATCTGAGGTTTCACAGAAAAACCGAGAAGCAGCTCCAGAAGAAAGGAGGTCCACGAACTGCAAAGAGCCTCAAATATATTGCTCTGTGGAAGGCTCACAAGGCAGCTATTTGGCAGTTCCTCCAGACATACAGATATTTATAGGAAAATAAAAGTGCTCATCTAAGTGAGTAGTGGAAAGAGTCATGTATGGCATTTTCATCGTGTTTTCACCCTGCACAGCCCCTCCCCAGAGTCTGGGGATCCAAAAAAAGGCAAGAGAAATAATTTAAAATACAATAGAGATCCCCAGTTTGCCCTGAAGGCTCTGCTGATGAACTATTAAAAAGCTTCTTCTAGCCAAACAAGACACTTGGAGAATGGAGCAGATTCCCCACCACATTGTTTCATAAGACAGCACTGAAATTCAACCAGTGTCTGTTACAGCTGAAAATACAGCAGTCACTGAAAAAGTGATTTAATGTGCCTATTAAAGAGGAAGGCTGTAATTGGATTCAGTCCTCAGTTTGACTTCTGAACGTCCCTGAAAAAATTCTCCCATTAGCTTTAAAAATCTCCAAGATTTTCTGTGTAAAGAAGAGCATTTAGTTCTGAAAACAACAGCAGTTTGTGCTGGCTTGTGGTGGTAGAGGATGTCAGCAGCAAGTCCTCAATGCCAGCAAAGCTCAGGAGAAACCCTAAGTGCAGACTAAACCCAGCAGTGTAAACCAGTGTTTCTGTCATATTATTTAACTGCAAAAGCAATTTCAACTGTTTTTGGGAAAAAACAAGCACAGGACTTTTCTTAGTAAGTTCACTAGCCTGTCTGTGTCTCCATCCTCACAGCCTGACAGAGAAAGCAGCACTGAATCTGGGAACATTCTCCAAATAACTGATTAAACAATGTATTTAATGTCTTCTGCAATGGAATTTTACTACATAGCTGACATTCTGCACAGCATATTCATCTTTGCACAAATGATCTTACTGGGAAAGCAGCTCTGCAGAGACACCCCACTTGGTTTGCAGCACTTTTTGGATGTAGCAGGGCAGTCTGCTTAAAATGCAGAATGCCCAATAATAAGCTACATGGCAAAAGTAAAGGCAGTGACTTCGAATTTAGAATATTTGTGTTTTTATTTTTTTTGTTTTAATGGCAAAGCTGCCACCTGTCAGTTCCCAGGGTTACTGCATCAGCCCTGAGCCCAGCTCTGCTCAGCTGAGTCCAGCTCAGAGCTGCACAAAAATAAAGCTGGCACCACAACATTTAACCCTGGCAGGGCTGCACAAATCCAAACACACAACCCAGAGCCTGGTGTGGAAAGGAGCCAGGGGAGGGGAGAGGATGGAACAAGTTCTGCAATCACTTATCCCAGAGAAGATATCCCTGGAAGATAGAGCTGCAGTTTAATTAGTCACAGCACTGCTTATCTCAGCATCTCAGGCAGAGCTTGTGGCATCAGCAGGGCAGAGTCTGGCCAGGCTCCATGAGGCTCTTGGGGCACACAGCCTCACCAAACACCAGCTTTGCCCTGGGCTGAGTCATCCCAAGTGTGCTCTGAGGACTCTGCTCTTGCCTTCACCCAAAAGAGAAAGCACAGCCCGCTTTTCAAAAGAAATCTGGTTGAAACAAAACTGGTTCCCTACTTAAAATGCCTAAACCTTGAAACCTTTGCAGTCATTTGAGACAAACTACCCTAAATCTGCAATTCCTTAGGCTGTTCTGGAAATCTGCCCTCCTTGGTTTTGGGGATAAAAGCTAAAGGCAATCCTGGATGGGTGAGATGCATGAACCAGATCCCACCTATCTAAAGGGAGTTCCCCTTTCACGCTGTCATCCTCCATAAATTCCAGTTTTTCTTCTCAAACTAATTGCTCAGCACACTTAGGTCACACCTACAGCCATTGTTCCAAATGCTGTTTAGTACCAGACTTTAAAGGCTTGCAGGATCTCTCAGTTTGTCCACTCCTCTTTCCTATAAGCTTTTCATTGGATTAAAACTCCTCCCTACAAAACTTGTTCTTCATAATGGTTGAGAGAAAAGACAACACTGTCCTGTTAAAGTATTGTCAGTGTTGAAGAGTTCTGGCACAGCAATGCTCAGGAGAGTGTAACAAGAAGAGCTGAGGAAGGAACACACCATTTTTCTTGTTTGAATTTAAAAACAAAACAAACAAACAAACATAAAAAAAAAAAAACCAGAAAAAGCAATAATTAGGTCAGCAAGTAGCACTACTTGCAAAGGGAAAAAAACGCTGAGGAAAAGGAGTGCCTCCTTGTTCAAATGTTTATTATTCAAAACATGCAGCAGAGTCTTAAAAACTGAGTCAAAAAGTAGTCAGGAAAGTGTTACAACAAGGCTGGGAAGCTCAGCTCAGACTGGAGCTCAGTGCAGGGTGAAGCCAGCTCCTGTAATACACCCTGCCCCTGCCAGGGGACAGAATCCTTCACACTGCAGCTCTCAGCTGATCACTGCAGCTCAGCCCATGCCACCAGCTTCCAAAATACAACAAACCAAACCCCAAATCAATTCTTCTGCAATAATTGTTTATAAAACATGTCCTTAAAACTCACATCCAGCCACTTTCCCACTCACTCTCTCGCTCTCTCAGCCACCAGTTATGCATCCAACAGAGGACATGGAAGTGTGGCCATTCCCTGGGACTCACCAGAAGCTGTGTGCAGGTCAGCTGCTATCCCCTTGCTCATCAGCTCGTACTGGAAGCCTGTGATCTTCCTGCTAATGTCCTGCTGGGGAGTGGCCTCCACAAACAGGCCCCCCTGGTCGTAGCCAAAGCAATACACTCTGCTGGGGCTGCGCTCCCCATCTCGGACCAAGAGCTTCAGTTCTCCAGTTTTTTCCAAATAAATATTTGCTCCTGCAGAGTCTTTGAAGGGCTTTATGCAAACAGTCAAGTGTTTGTAAGAGGCAGGTGAGATATTGGGTCGCAGGTTGACTATGAGGGCTCCCGTGGGGTACATCCACTCGATGGAGCCTTCGGAACAGCGGAGGTAGACCTGTTCAACATCCTTCCTGTGAGACTCGTGGGTTAAGCCACTGCAGGAAGAAAGAAAGAGAAGGTTAGAGAAATGACAGAGCTAACAGTGTGAATGTCAACCTCAAACCTTCCAAAGCCAGAAATGCAGGAAGCCCAGGACATCTCTGGGTGTTGGCAGTGCAGGTCTCTTGCAACACTTCAGCCTTAATATTACAGGACAATTTTAAATCATCCCCCAGAAGAAAACGTCAAACCACTAGTAATAGGCTTCAAAATTAAATAGGATATAAGCACATGATCAAAAGCAATTAAATTACTGCAGGCTCAGTTGCTGCCCCTCAGCTGAGCTGTGCACACTGAGTAAAACACGTACTCAAACTCCCTTCCTGGTGGCTCAATCCAGCATGTTCCCCAGCTTCACAGATCAGACTCCACCTTTTCCCAAGTACTTTGTTCCCCTTCCAAGTCTATATTCCCAATGGATCTGAAACTGGGAGGGATGCCAAGCTCACCCTGTACACTGCAGCAAAAGCAATGTTCTACGTGCTACAAATACCCTCCAGCCCAGCCCAGCCCTGACAGGAGAGGAGAGGAGAGGAGAGGAGAGGAGAGGAGAGGAGAGGAGAGGAGAGGAGAGGAGAGGAGAGGAGAGGAGAGGAGAGGAGAGGAGAGGAGAGGAGAGGAGAGGAGAGGAGAGGAGAGGAGAGGAGAGGAGAGGAGAGGAGAGGAGAGGAGAGGAGAGGAGAGGAGAGGAGAGGAGAGGAGAGGAGAGGAGAGGAGAGGAGAGGAGAGGAGAGGAGAGGAGAGGAGAGGAGAGGAGAGGAGAGGAGAGGAGAGGAGAGGAGAGGAGAGCTCATTCCCTTGTCATAGCTGGGGAAGCACTGAACTGTGCTGCATTTTTTGGCAGGAACTTGTTCCTCCACTGCTACCCAACATGAGGTTTAAGCTCAGTTTCTAGTTATCACTGATGGGCTACAAGCAGACACAGAGCTGTGTTTAGCAAGAAAGAGAACATGTGGCCATTTACTATGGCCAAGAATGAAGACCCCAACAACCATTTCACAGAGACCACGGGATGGGATAGGAGAGCAGCACAGGGTGCCAGGGCCAGCTGCTGAGCAGAATGAGCACTAAATCCCCATGGCTTGTTTGCCTCAGCCTAAGCTGAGGGCAGCTCCAAACAACTCCTGCTGCCTATCACTGATGCTGGATCAACCCCACCAGCTCCTTCCCCAGAGTGACTCAAGGCCCTAAGACAACACTGCACAGTGCAGCACTGCAGCTGGAAGAACAAGCTGTGGGAAGCCTGATTTACTGGCTGCAGTATTTGGGCAATTAGGGAAAAATCCTTTGGTTCCAGTTTCTGTCCTGTCACAAACCTGTTAAGAGAGTATGAGCAAATCACTTCACCACCAAGCTTGTTTCTCCTCCTATGCTCTGAGCACCTTGTTCCCAAACACAAGCATCTTTTATCCTGTGCCTGTAGAGGACCACCCAAAAACAGACTCTTTGTCACCTCATGGGTCTGCTTTGCAGGACTTTAGGGAACTTCACGACATTCCCACTTGTAGGTAAATGAATCAAGACAGGGGGGAAAATAATTTAAAAATATTAAGTCTGAGGTTACACAGGAAATCTGTGGCAAAAACATATTTTAGTGTAGTGCAAGTGATGACACCAAGTCCTGGTTCCTCAACAGAAACCTCCAAATACACAGTTCCCCATCCCAAAGACACATTTGGGTACTGAACAGGGTCTAGATTCAAGTCAGCACTTAGAAAGTAACTGCAAGCAATGTGTAAAAGGGAAAAAACCCAAACCATATGGTTTGCATTTACTGTTGACGTGACTCATTATTGTGAGTGTCAGTGTGACCCACTTGATAGAGGTTACATGAGGAAGCTCAGAAAGAAAAAAGTCATATTTAATAACAATAGAGCCTCCAAACGTGCTTTTGAAGAATCTTGAAAGCCACATCAAGAACACAGATGAGGAGGAAAGAGGGACAAGCTTTTAACCTTTAGTCTCTTGCCCTCAAATTCAGTAATGCTTAACACATTCAGGAAACTTTACTTGCAAAGGGATATTTCAAGTTGACTGTAAATCCACATCTGGTCCCCAAAATCAGTTTTCACCACAGCACACACATGATGCCACTCAACAGAAAACACAGAAGTCTGTTTACATGCAAGCTGTGAATAAACAAAATTAAACAGTGTAAAGGTTATCCCTCAGCAAAGGGGCAGAAAGTTATCCTCACACATCACTTGTCCCTACTCAAGACATCAAAACAAGCTGCAGAGGTTTTGCAGGATTTATACTGCAAAACTCTCCAGCCTGAGTGCTTAAACAGAAGGAAGACACCAGGGTCAAAACTCTGAACTCATGCAGTGAAACTTCTGTTGCAAGCGATCCCAACAACACTGAGTGAATTTCTGCCAGAGGAAAAAAAAAAAAAAAAAAAAAAAAAAAAAAAAAAAAAAAAAAAAAAAAAAAAAAAAAAAAAAAGGCAGCTAAATTAATTTTGTTCAAACATTCACACTGTTCAAACGAAAAACAGGGTGGACTCTGAAATCATCTTCTGAAAGCCAATTATGTCCCACAGGCAAGAGTGATGCCATTAGACAGATGCATCAAGCACAAGTACCTGCACACATTAAGCCCTATAATAAAGGATGACTCAAAAGTTAAGCAGATTTCAAAATACATGTTCACATTATTTAACAGGAGGCATCATCATCCAGTAAAACCTGTCGCTTTGCCTTCAGTCAGAATGACTTGTCCTCACACTGAGGGACTGTTCATCACCAGCTTAGCTCTCACTAGCCACCCATCAGACACACCATGTCCACAGGAATGGAGACCTGGGAGCCTTTTTATTCTCCAAATTCATCTGAGTTTTGGGGTTTTGATTATATGGTGAGGACATGGGTCAGGAGTTTCATCATTACAGAGATGGATGAGCCACCCATTACCCATTTTAAATGTCTGCTGTTTATTGGGACTTACTTCTACAGCTACTTCCTCATACCAATCCATGAGGACATCCTGAATCACTGCATCTGTCTCCTTGCTCTGCTCCCTTTCTGGCTTCAGCCATCCCCTCATGTTTGCCCTGAAATACCTGTTGCAATATCATGCACTGAGCTGTTATGCTGCAATGTGGAGCAGGTGTTATTAAAAAATAAAGGGAATGAGAAGAATATTCACACTATCTAATTGAGTTATTTATTAATTTATTATATTAAAGATGTGCTGAAGAGCCCTACAAGTACCCATGTCCTCCCTGCAATGAACACAGGGAAGTTTTGCTCCTAAATTGGAGAATTTAATGAGAAAAGACAGTCTAGAGAACATTAAGAATTCCTCAGAGCATCCACCATACTGAGGGCAAGAGTGATGGACAAAAGCAGCCACATCAGAGCAGAATTCTCTGTACTACAGTCAAACAGGCCAGGCCAGCATATTCTCCCAGCCTGTCACTGAAGCACTTTTGCCCAGAGCATCAAGAGGTCATTGGAGCACAAAAACCTGAAGTTACAGCAAAAGTAATAACTGGACACATCATAGTGAAGTTTCTGCTTTCTCCTGGACAAAGCTTTCCTGGAAGCTCTCTGACAAGCTATTTATTAAGATGCTATTATGGCTTGTACTTAAATTGCAGGTGTCAAGCTGTGCATTGCATCAGATTTCCCTGGAAGCATGGGGGATGTCCAGAGGAATCCTAATGAAGGATTCCTTCATCCTACTCAGGGGTAGAAGCTCATCACTTCTCCACAAGCTAATAGGGAAAAAAAACCAAAAAAAACCAAACCAAAACAAAACAAAACAAAAAACAAAAAACAAAACAAACAAACAAACAAACAAACAAACAAACATATCCAGAATGTTTTAAGAGTTGCTTTTAATATAGGCATATATATAAAGGTGAGAAAACACCTTCAGATTTACTACAGAACATGACATGACTCTCAAATCCACCAGCACAAGCCAACTATGACTTGACTGTGGGGAAGAAAGACTAGTCTGGCATTCCAGCTCATAACTTTTCCTAACAGTCAAGGTAAAAATCATCACACAACTTCAAAATATTATCTTCTGCATAAAAAAAAAAAAAAATGTTCTTTCCAACCCATATAACTCTTAGCGTCCACAGCGATATATTTAATTAATGATATTTACTGGTGCATCAAATTACTTTCTTTCCTTCTTGACTGCTGAGTTTTTAGGACAAATCAGATTATATTGAATGGTCTTAAAACTGCCTGTTTGCCACCAGTAACACCTAAGCCAGCCTGGGTTACTTTATCCCCTCCCTAAACTCCAGCCCACCTGAACACTGAAACTCTCCCACAAGTGAAACCACCCAGACTAAACTTTGCTTTTCCTTCCCTGCTCATCCAACAGCTTCACCTCGAAGCTGTCACCATTTCAGCTCACCAGAACAACAGCAGGTGAGTAAATCCAAGCTGGCATTGGAGGTTCATCCCAAACTCAGTTACAAGATTTCACTCCCCCCTATCCAAGCATCACCCCCTTAGCTGATACTCAAGGCATTGCTTATTCCAACCCTGCTCAGGTGATATGAGGAATCACTACTTGCTCTAAGAAAACAGGACAAAAATAAGAGCAAAGCAGGACAGAATTGCAGGTATTTGTCACCACTCTTTTAAAACACTTGCTGCAATACCAGTGGTAAGGTAAGTAGCACAGCTAGGATGCCTTGGTACAGCATTTTCAGGGAGATTTTTTGTTTGTTTGGGGGGGTTTAGGGTGGTTTTTGTGTGTTCATTTTTTGTTTCGGTCCTTTTTTTTTTTTTTGTAAAGAAAAATGACAAATTAGGAGTTTGTCAGAGGTTTGATCCCTATCAAGCAGAGTCAGTTTCAAGTGGATTCCCTTAATTATCAAGAAAACTAAAAAAAAAAAAAAAAAAAAAAAAAAAAGAAATACGAAGCACCATGTTTCAGACAGTAAGAGATAAGAAATCATGATGTTGAAAGTCAATCCAATTGTTTCCTCACTTTGAATTCTCTCTGCTCCAAAACACCCCATTGATACAGGCCAGCCAAACTTTTATGTTGGAGAAAGCCAGAAAGTCATTATGAAGAGTGTATTAGAGTTGAACCATTTTACTCTTCAAGTCTGACCCAGCAACACTTACTAGTTGAGCAGAGTTGCTTTTTTAAACCTATAAAGAGAGGAGGTCACAGACCCAACCACACGCGCTAAACATATTACAAGCAATTAAAGGAAAGATAATTTGGGAGATAAACACTCGAGAACTGGAGAGGTTTCTCAACAGGCGCAATTAGAATAAATCAGGAGCGCGGCCGCCGAGCCAGCCCCTGCTCCTAGAGCTCATCACCATCATCATCATCATCAGAGACAGAGAGCAGGGAGTGACCGCGGGGCTGCGGCTGAGCGCCAAGTGCGGGAGGGAAAGGATGAGAGCGGCGGGAGCCAGCGAGAGCCCCGGGAGGGACGGGCTGGCTGCGGCGGGAGCGCTCCGCAGGTGCAGCGCATCCCGGGGCCGCAGCATCCCGCTCCGAGCCCGGCACCGCATCCCGCTCCGAGCCGGGGCCGCAGCATCCCCCTCCGACCCGGGACCGCAGCATCCCGCTCCGATCCCGGGACCGCATCCCGCTTCGAGCCCGGCACCGCATCCCGCTCCGAGCCGGGGCCGCAGCATCCCGCTCCGAGCCGGGGCCGCAGCATCCCGCTCCGAGCTGGGGCCGCATCCCGCTCCGAGCCCGGGACCGCATCCCGCTCCGAGCCGGGGCCGCCTCGCTGCTCCCCGGCCGCCGCAACCCCCGAGCGCTGGGGCCGAGCGAAGATGGTCGCGGGGAGAAACTTCTCCGCGGCGGGTTTGGCACCGCCCTCCCTCTCCCAGCCCCTCGAACAGCGCCGAGGGCAGCGCATCCCGCCCCGGCCCCTCGGTCCCGCCGGGGGCAGCGCATCCCGCCCCGGCCCCTCCATCCCTCGCTGCCCGGCGCCGCTGCCCCGCGTCTCTTGGCGGCGAGCCCGCCGGGATGGACGGAGGCAGATCCGCCCCCGGCTCTCCGCCGTCCCGCTCCCCGAGCCCCGGCTGGGCACCGCGGCGGGACGCTCTCCCTTCTGTGCTTGGCATCAACTCCTTTCCCCGGTGGGACGGCGATGGACGCGGCAGTGCCCGCTCCCCCCTGCCCGGGCAGGATGCCGCCTCACCTCCCCTTCCAGTTGCACAGGTCGCTGGAGTACTGAGCCGCGGCGCCGCCGCCCAGCAGCAGCCGCAGCCCCAGGAGCAGCGGCAGGAGCGCGGAGAGCGGGGCGCTCCGCATGGTCCCCGGGCCGGTGGAGCGCGGTGCAGGCGGCGGGGAGCGATGTGCGCGGCGCCCGGGGCTCGCTACATGGTGCGGCTACCCCATGCCCGGCTCCCGCATCCCGGCTCGGCGCGGCGCCGCTCGGCTCTGCCGCTCGCACCCGCTGGCTGCGGGCTCCCAGCTGAGGGGCGGGAGCGGCTCGGCCGAGGGCCGGCTCCTCCTCCCCCTTCCCCCTCCCGCCGCTCCTCCTCCGGCGAGGCCGGCACTTGCTGCGCCGGCAAAACGCGGCGCCGGATCGGGAGCAGCGCCCGCCCGCGGCTGCGGCCCGGCACGGGCTGCGCCTCTGCCCCAGCCCCCTTGGCAGGGGTCCTGGTCCGGGTGAGAGCCCGCTCTGCTCCTGCCCCGCCCTGCTTGGGCTCCCCAAGCTACCCTGTCAGGGAAGGGTGATGATGGGCCGGACCGAAGGGTTCTCAGCCAGGAGAGCTGCTGAGACACAGCCTCTGTGCTGGGGTAACCCGCAGCCCGTCCCCGGGGGTGCCGGCAGTGACCCGCAGCCCGTCTTTGGGGGGGTCAGCTCTGGATGCCCACAGTGACCCCCAGCCTGTCCCTGGGTACAGCCCTGGGTGCCCGCCGTGACCCGCAGCCCATCCCTGGGAGTGCCCGCAGCGACCTTAAGTCTGTGCCCGGAGGATGCCCTCAGTGACTTGGAGCCCGTTCCTGGGTACAGCCCCCGGTGCCCGCAGTGACCCGCAGTCTGTGCTCGGGTACAGCCCCCGGTGCCCGCAGTGACCCGCAGCCCGTGCCCGGGTACAGCCCCCGGTGCCCGCAGTGACCCGCAGTCTGTGCCCGGGTACAGCCCCCGGTGCCCGCAGTGACCCTCAGTCTGTGCCCGGGTACAGCCCCCGGTGCCCGCAGTGACCCGCAGTCTGTGCCCGGGGATGCCCGCAGTGACCCACAGCCTGTGCCCGCAGTGACCCGCAGCCTGTTCCCGGGTACAGCCCCCGGTGCCCGCAGTGACCCTCAGCCTGTTCCCGGGTACAGCCCCCGGTGCCCGCAGTGACCCGCAGCCCGTGCCCGGGTACAGCCCCCGGTGCCCGCAGCGACCCGCAGTCTGTGCCCGGGTACAGCCCCCGGTGCCCGCAGCGACACACAGCCCGTGCCCGGGTACAGCCCCCGGTGCCCGCAGTGACCCGCAGCCCGTGCCCGGGTACAGCCCCCGGTGCCCGCAGTGACCCGCAGCCCGTGCCCGGGTACAGCCCCCGGTGCCCGCAGTGACCCGCAGTCTGTGCTCGGGTACAGCCCCCGGTGCCCGCAGTGACCCGCAGCCCGTGCCCGGGTATGCCCGCAGTGACCCGCAGCCCGTGCCCGGGTACAGCCCCCGGTGCCCGCAGTGACCCGCAGCCCGTGCCCGGGTACAGCCCCCGGTGCCCGCAGTGACCCGCAGTCTGTGCCCGGGTACAGCCCCCGGTGCCCGCAGTGACCCGCAGCCCGTGCCCGGGTACAGCCCCCGGTGCCCGCTGTGCACCTCGCTGCAGCAGGTGACTCAGCCTCCACCAAGACGTAGTTCCCGGTTGATGAAGACTGATGATTTTGCTGAGGCTTTCTTGTGTCTCCACTCACCAAGAAGCACTTAGGACTCGATCTTATTTGTATTACTCTTCACCGCTTAATGTCCACTCGGGATAACTCCTTGTGTTGTTTAATGTCCCGGGTTATTCCGCTGTTGACTTCGGATACTTAACCCATAGTGACAGAGACCCTTAGAAGCCTTCCAGGGCATGAGAGTGAATCAGCCTAAAGCCCAAATTACCCAGGCCAAGATAAATGGGGAAAAAAACACGGGTGGGGGTAGGAGGAAAATGATCCAGCTGCACACAGACTGTGCTCTGATATGCCAGGTGCCACATAATTTCTTTCAAAGAAGCAGCAAGGGGTTGAGATTGATATTGTACATCCACAGATAGGAGAGGAGTTAAAATATTTCCAGATCAGCGAGTTTCTTAGTCTCCTGTTGTTCTTTCAGGAGTCTGCCATGCAGTTTTATTAAGGGCACTGCTCAGATTTTTCTAGGCGAGGGTTCATGAATGAGCATTAAACATTTACACCCTGTTCACAGTTTGGTGCGTTAGCCTCCTTAGTACCTGTTAAAACACCTTGCAAAGTGCCCTGGTGCTGGCTGAGAGCATCCGAGGGCTGAAGCAGGATATTCCAGCTCTGAAAGCTTCCTCTGCCTGCTGCTGCACCGAGGATTAAATCCTTTGCAGTGTATCCCTTTCCATTTGTGGGTTTAGCTTTTCATGTCCTTTTTGTTTGGTAAATTACAGGTACTGTGTTCTGTTGATTATGAAGTATTAACATAATTACAGTAATTCTGCCCAATGATGCAATGCATGTAAACATGTAATTAGCACGGAGGTACAACACTGAGCAAAGTGATGACAACATGCAATAATGCAAAATGCCTTTTTCTCCCAGTCATGTGCAGTGATACAGGCTTTAGAGCTCAGAGCCTTGATTATTTCTTTAGAAGGTTTTGTTAGAATGTTTTGCTTCCTTCTCTCACACTGGAAAGAAAAGCATACAGAGAAAACACCGTGCTGCTTTTTTCCTCAGAGTGTTTATATGTGCAACCTTCTGCCTGCCCCCCAACCTACTGTATCTGATTTCCTTTGCAATATTCGAACTCCCTGCATTTGATAAAACAAACAAGTGCCCAGGCTGCTCACATTACACTCTGGAACTTTTGAAACTGCCTGAAAATTGTGAACTTTTAAGGTAGAGAACACAGTGTGCTGTTTTGCAGTGGCTACTACCTCTGGCTTTTATTCCCCCGCCTTTGAACTCAGAAAAAGCAGTGGCATTTAGTTCTCGGGACCCAGAAAAGTAATGGCAACACGGGGACTTTGAAAACCCCTCCTGTCCTCCACGCCTTCCTGATGCTGACACAGTTTTCATCCTACCCAAGCTGCTGAGCCTTCCAAGTGAGCAAAGCCCGGGCTGGTGGCTGCAGAGCCAAGGACTGTGGCTGCAGAGCCAGGGATCGCGGCTGCCGAGCAAAGCCCAGGTTAAGCCTCCCCGGTTCAAAAGTGAGGGGCAGCAGGAGATAGGGAACCTCTGCAGCGAAGGGGGCTGCTTGCTTTGCTCATTTGCATCTCAATCCCTACAATGCTCTTCCGGCTACTCACAGCTATTCCATAGTAGTGCTCTTGGCTGAGATCTGGGAACACGCTCAAAGGGTGAGGCAGCTTTTGGATGCACTGAGCTGTTTTCTGTTTGAGCTGTGAAAAGCAAACATCTTTTCAAGAGAGAACATTCTGAACAGTAATTTTTTTTTCTTTTTTCTTTTTTCTTTTTTCTTTCTTTCTTTTTTTTTTTTTCGCATTTACAATTCAGAAAGAGCTGAACTTCAATGAAATCTTGGGAGGAAAATATTGTATAATGTCAAACGGAAACATAAATCTTCTGCAGCAAAGGCTTCACACTCCTCTGAAAACAGAAGTCACTGAGTAACTACTCTGACCTAATGCGGCAGGACTGGAGATACAGGTTCTGGAAACAGCTCCCTACACTCAAACATTTGAACCCCAATAAAGCTCCACTGCCTTCCTCAAGGAGCAACTCAAAGATGAGACTCTACATGGTCACTTCAGACACTTCCTTCTAAATTCACTTTAAATATTTACTTGTCACGGCTACCAGCCCAGGCACAAACAGCAGCGATTTTAAAGGACTTTTAAGGATTTTAAAGAGCAGGCGGCTGCAGAGGAGAACCTTTTGAAGGAGAGATGACTCATTTTCCTCAGTACTCAAAAGTACAGATTTGAGGAAAGCAAAATCAAGTGGTGATTGCAGATGGGCTCAAGCTCAGGTCTGGATTCAAATTTTCTTCAAAGCATGGCTGTGTTTACATTATTAGGGACAAACCCCCCTGCCAAGTTGGGACCCAGCCGGAAGGCACAGGAAGGGTGCTTTCAGATGCTGCGTTTGGGGTTAAGCACATCTCAGCTGAACATTCAAAGCTGCTTTAAACAGTGGGGCAGAGCTAATCTGCTGAAAGGTCTCACTCAGCCTTGCTGTCCCCAAGGGAATATATACGGGAGAGCTGGGAGCTCCTCGAGAGCTGCTCTGCTCACTGCCCAGCCGTGTGTTGGTTTCACTACGTGTCCCTGTTTTGCAATTTCCAAGCAGCCCCCTCTCAGCTGATTTATTGTCACGCTACTCAGTTTGCAGGAGGGGAATCAGGTCCTGTGGTTACAGAGCAGACCCAAGGGCTGGTGCCTGGTGTGCAGCCCCTCGCTGCCTGCCAGCAAGGGAAATCTGAAACTTTGAAGGAGGAGGGGGAAGGAGGAGAAGCAGGGTATTTTCTGGAAAGACAAGCCATAGCTAAATAGCATGCATGGCAAAGCAGGAGGGAAAGAGAGTGGTCTAAGAATTCAAACGAGCCACAGAGAGGACAATAGACAATGAATACAGGAGCAATAGGAAATAAATAGAATTTGTAAGGTAAATCCAGTGGACAGACAGGAGTGAGCAGAGTAACAAAACAGAGAGAGGTTCAGCAGCTGAATGGACAGTGGGAAACCTTTGTGTGGGGTGAGGGGGGACCGTGTTACTTGCTCTCATGAAATTAAAATCAGTAAAGAAAATACACTCATCCATAATTGCACCCTCCTGCTCATTCCTGTGAACTTCTTTAGCACTAATATCCGAGCACAATTCCTACTATGCCTAAACCACTACTGCTCACATCTCGCTTTTCTTGTTTTGTTTTGAAGGGAAAAGTTTTGGCCTTTGGAATGCAACTGAAAACAACAGCCATTTAAAGAAAAATAAGGAAATTTTCCTAAAAGAAGCTGGTGTTAGGGAAAACCTGAAATCCCTCTGCAGGAAAGCAGTATTTCTGCTGAAACCGTGTTAATTTAAAGATTGCATTTTTAAGAGTGAGGCAGCATTAAAGAAGAGTGGGAAGAGGGGGAGGGGAGCAGAGCTGCCCCTCTGCCTTGGACACACACAGGCAGCTCTGACACAAACAGCTCCCACTGAACTGGCAGCTCCTGCTGCACACACAGTCCAGCTTCCGCCTCTGGATGTTTCATTGGGGTCCAGCTCCCACCCAAATCAATGGATTTTGCCATAGGCATGAAAGAGACTCTGAGGTACTTCATTGTCAGATACCTACGTAATTATTGTCAGGTACTTAATTGTCAGAAACGGAAAAACTTTGGGAATAAAAAAATCATTATCTGGACAGGCTACTTAGAAGATGCAACAGCAAAACACATTAAAAAAAAAAAAAAAAAAAAAAAAAAAAAGGCAGAGATGCCCAGACTTGTGATGTGGCCAAACCAGTAGGTGTACCTAGAGTTACACCTACTGGCCCTCTCTGCACAGCACTGTGCAAACAGGGGTGAAGCACTGCAGGCACAGGTTCACTTCCCAAGAATATTTCAACATTTGAGGCAAATCAGTAGTGTGGCCAATGTGTAACTCCTATTTTTTAATAAAATAATACATTTCCCTTTCTCTTCAAGGACTTTATTTTGATGTCCCAGGCATGAAGCAGGAAAAGACACAGCACTAACACCAGCCTTTGAGCAGGGAGCTCAGGTGTGCTGTGCTGCCCTGTCCCCCAGGGCAAAGCCCCTCTGCAGGATGGGGTAACTCAGCCCAGCCCAGGCCATCCCTGCCTCTCCATGCTGGCTGCAGAGCAAGACTGCACTCCTGGCTACACTACTGCTGATTGAAATACCTCAGCAAGGTAAAATACATCGACTGGGGAAGCTGAGCAAGGAATATTTTTGGCCAGGAGGTCTAAGGTGGAGAAAAGATTAAACCCTGTATTTGTGATAGTGCTAAACCCACAGCTTTGTGATGTTAAGGACCAGCCTCCCAAACCACACAGCTTGGTTTGGATCAAGCCACAGGCCACAGCATCATGGTAGCAATGGTTTTGGTGCTTTTCTCTCACCATTTCCCTGCTACCAACACCTTGAACTGTTAGGCAATCCAGCCTGTGCAGACAGGAATTTGCATTTCACTCTTTGCACATCAAACTCAAAAGCCATGAAGGGAATGATGTCTGGACCCAAGCAGCCTATTGAGAGGATCAAAAAGGTAACACAAAGAACAAAAGATGGCTAAGAAACAGCTCATTCCCATCCCACACAGCAAGGCAGTCTCAGGGCTGGGGACCCAGGCAGAGGATTTAGTGCCTAAGCCCAGAGACCCCTCTGGGGTGCAGCAGTAACTCCTGCTTGCATGCCTGAGTCTGGATAAAGCTGAAGTCAAAACCAAAAACCTCTGAAGAGGCCTCAGCATATTGTTGTTTTGGGGCTAGTCCTGTGCATTTCATCCACAAGAATTAGTGTTTTCTTTTCATTTCACAATAACCTAGGTATTTAAAATGTCTGCCAAGAAGTACTCAGAAAACAGCATTTAGTCTGAGGACTCTTCAAGAGGACTAGTTGTTTATTTCTACCACTTAATAAGCATTAATTTCCTGTTTTAGGAAACATAATTTATACCACTGGTGGAGCAGATATTAATCATGATGCTTATCTCTTGGCTGGCTTAATTTTTCATTTACTTCAGCTCCTCCAGCCTGTCTCCTCCAGCTCCTGCAACCTGTAGGCTCAGCATGTGGAATCAGTCCTTCAAAAGTATTCAGCAATTTCCAGTAGATGGAGGGAGAATATGACAGCAGAGGACACAGGCCCAAATCCATTAGCAGTCACTTCCCTTAATAAAAACAAAGCTAAAGAGAATATTTGTAACACTGATCTGAAAACAAGAATGTATTTTCCTTTCTGCTTCAGAATTTGGACAAAACTGGTGCAAGTTACACTAAACAAATCCAGCCCCTGCCAGGATAAACAAACATTTGCAGTGTTACTTGCTACATGCCTGTCAAGAAATAGACACTGACATGCATTTTAATGCAACTCTCCTACAAATTGTGAAAAAATAACTGTGCACTCTGTATTCATTGCTAGGTTACCAGAAGGAGAGAGAATATTTTTGCAGACATGATGAAGTAACAAGGTAAATAATTCAACTTAATAATTTTCAAATTTCACACTTAATTTTCAACAGCAGGTCTTTTCAGAGACCAGATCAACCTCAGATCTGATGACAGGGATTTTTTTAGAGGCAGATTTGGTCCACAGAGTAGTTTTCACAAGCCAAGTTTCACCCCTGAATTCAATGACAGTTTTTGTAGGAAAAAGACAGTGAGGTTTGTCCAGCTGTTATTAACAGCAAAAGCATTTTTATTCCTTCTTAAATTCAATCACTTGCTAAATGAGTGATGTCTTACCAAATATCTCAGCATTAACAGAGAAAAAATGCAAAGAGTTCTGCAGATATCCTGTCTGTCTGTCTGCACAGCAATCCTGTCAGCAGCATTCTGGGAGGAACAGCACTAACTCTGCTCAAAGCAGATCAGGGATTGTACAACTAATCCATAAATTCTGACATTATTACATATTTGCTTAAGGAAAAACAATGGATGTGACGATGAAATGAGATCTGTGCTGCTCCACAAAGCAGGGGCCTTGGTGCTGCTTTGTGGCAGTGTTTGCAGGGCAGATGTATCTGCAGGGGATAAAGGACCCTGCTTCACCCCTCCCTTTTAACACCAGCAGCAAGAAAACTCCTCAAAAGAAACCCAAAGCTCAAATGAGATTCTCACAATTTTGCAAGCTCTGCTGAAAGAGACTCCAATTTATTTCCCTCTCCTTTGGTTCAAAGCATGTGTTGACTATCATGGCTTTATTAGGTCAGATCACACTCTCATTTAGGTGCCAACAAATCTGACAGAAATGCTCCTCTGAGTAAGTACTGGACTGAGGATAAATAAAGTTAGGTTCTCTGTCAAAGTCCTCTCTCAGTTCCTTGCATGACCTTCTGAAAATAATTTGTCTATATTATAATACTGAATGTAGTTGATGAAGAACTCTGAAAATTCATGGTACTCTGCCAATTTACTGTTGTGAGATCACTGACAAAAACACAACATGAAAGTCTGAAGGTGTGGTAAGAGGCCTTGTTGAGGCTAAAAAATCTTAATTTGAAAAGTCCCAAGGACAGTGACAAGCCATGAGATCTAAAATGATCCAGCAAAACTAACAGCAATGACTAGCAAATGAGGAAGTGTTTTTACTCAGAAACACCCTCAAGCCAGAAGAGATTCTAATATTTTTAGAAGATGCCATGGTCACCCAAACTTTTTTTTAATGCTTTTTAAGGAAGTTCTTGAAGCAGTACCTAAGGATCAAATCTGGATTCTGCCATCTTGGTAATATATTCATCTATGTATCTTCTTCTTTCTCATGCTGAATTCTGACTGAAAATCCAGTTGAATCCGTTCAAGTGTAAGACTTTGAAGGAAAGGGAATCCTCCCTACTGTTGAACCTTGTGCCCCCAAGAAGAGCTGGAGGTCTCTTGCAACATGTCAGATTTTCTCATCCTCTCACATGCTGGCAAGTCTGGTTGGCTTTATGTGGATCCAAATGCTTGAATGGACATGAAAATCTGACAGTCTGTACTTCCCTAACACAACTTGTCTCCCACTACCTGACATGTGACCTAAGCAGATTCCTGGAGATCTCATTCATATTTAGATCAGATTCTGGCTTTAAATTATCACTCAGTCAGACTCAAAGAATGAACTTATTTTCTTCCATGTTAGAAGACATATATCTCCCATTTATAGTCACTTTTTTTTTTTTTTTTTTTTTTTTCTGTGCAAGACAATTTCAAATAAAATAAAAAAGAAAAAAAAAAGAGAAAAAGAAAAAAGTAGAACCAACCCAAATGGTTGGCAATCTATTTATCTCTAGTTCTATTTCATTTCATGCCTCTCTCACTTCACAGCACTACAACCTTTTTGAATTGCCCTCTGATATCCACTCTTCCTTGTTGACCATTGCTCACTCATTCATTGCTTGTTGGATCAGCTGGGCACTTGCACAATCAAGGCTTTGTTATGCTTTCAGACAGGCTGCAGGTCACAATATTGAAGCAGCACAAGGACTGTTTCCTCTCCTGGTATTCTTCTTCCCTGTTTTTTAGGAAGACACTATCCTAAACACATGAAAAAGAATATAAAATAAATATGACAATAAATATTAGCTACAACAGCTACAACAGCTCTCATTTAATTTGCTACACAATGTCTGTTTTTCCCTTTGTCATAAAAGAGTGAAATATTCAAAAATCTGAAGAGTTTTTGTAAGTTGGTCAACTGAGAAACGAGAATTTTCTTTTTTGAAAAGTGCAGCAGAGCTCAGGTTTATTTAATAAATCAATGGATGATAGCTGGTGATGCACAGTTAGTGGGGACCCTCGAAGAGCTGCTCTCACCACCAGTTAATTGGCCCAAACAAAATGGAATGGACTTTTCTAACTAATAAGCACTGACAATAATGAACAGCAACTGCAGGGATGGTGGGAAGATAAAGGAATGCACATAGCAAGGCTCTGTGACAGGATGGAATGTCAAAGTTCAAGTTTACGTGCATAATAACTACAACGGTCACATGGGTTGTCAGCTGCATAAATAATCTGAAAATTCAAGATGAGAACAGTGACAAACACAACTTCCTACAGTTGGAGGTTTTAAAACAAAATTAAACTTCTCATTTGCATCTAAAGATATCCCAGTATTTAAATACCTGAGGGGTTTGCTTCCAGGCCAGTGCTCTCAGTGGAGCTGGACACTTGGCTATCCTTGAGCTCTGTCTTAGCAGGCACAGTACTGGGCAGACCACAAGCAGCAATGTTAGCAAAAATGTATTTTTAGTTGTTTTCACTTGAAGTCAAAATGAGGATCTTGGCTTCCCAGCTGGTGAAATTAAATTTCTTTCTCTTGTGGAGAAGAAAAAAAAAAAAAAAAAAAAGTACTTCATTTGGGAAGGGAAAGTTTAGATAAAAGTTAAGTATTTGGGCTGATTATGGAAAGAATAAGAAGTAGATGAGTAAGGATTTTGTCACAGGGAGGGAGATGCAGAGTCTTTTGTGCATGGTGGTTTATTGCAGGCTCTAATGGCATCAGGATGACGTTACCAGGGAGCCTGTACACAATGAAATAATTTACTGTCATCTCTATATCCCACTAGCACAGCAATGCAGTCTCCATAGACCTGCTCCTAAAACAGTGTTGATAGCCAAATTCTGTCTCTAATGTCACAGGTGCCATAACCTTACCTGAAAGAACTCTAAACTTGCCACAATTGTCAGTTTATTCACATAAAATTATTGTGATCTGACAATGTCCTTTGTAAAGTTCATTGTACAGATGGATCTGCTGAAGTCCTTTACTTTCACTCCCAGTCTCTCTGATGGCAGCCCCCATCATCCCCAACCCTGCACCAGCCCCATCATCCCTAAACCCTGCACCAGCCCCTAACCCTGCACCAGCCCCATCATCCCCAAACCCTGCACCAGCCCCATCATCCCAAACCCTGCACCAGCCCCATCATCCCTAACCCTGCACCAGCCCCTAACCCTGCACCAGCCCCATCATCCCAAACCCTGCACCAGCCCCAAACCCTGCACCAGCCCCATCATCCCAAACCCTGCACCAGCCCCATCATCCCTAACCCTGCACCAGCCCCTAACCCTGCACCAGCCCCTAACCCTGCACCAGCCCCTAACCCTGCACCAGCCCCTAACCCTGCACCAGCCCCATCATCCCCAAACCCTGTACCAGCCCCATCATCCCCTAACCCTGCACCAGCCCCATCATCCCTAACCCTGCACCAGCCCCATCAGTCCCTAACCCTGCACCAGCCCCATCATCCCCAAACCCTGCACCAGCCCCATCATCCCAAACCCTGCACCAGCCCCTAACCCTGCACCAGCCCCTAACCCTGCACCAGCCCCATCATCCCAAACCCTGCACCAGCCCCATCATCCCAAACCCTGCACCAGCCCCATCATCCCTAACCCTGCACCAGCCCCATCATCCCAAACCCAGCACCAGCCCCATCATCCCTAACCCTGCACCAGCCCCTAACCCAGCACCAGCCCCCATCACCCCTAATTCTGCACCAAGCTCCAGTTCTCCTCAGCTCTGCTGAAGCCAGGCAGAAGGAGCAGAGCTGAGCAGTTCCAAGGCCTGGTGCAGTCCTTGCCTCCTCCCCACAGCAGCCCCAGTGGTCCAAGAGCAGTGTGTCCCCAGGGTGAGTCCCCACTGACAGATGATCCACACCGGGCTGTGTCCCTGCCCTTCCCTCTGCCCCGAGCTGTGGGCACTGCTGGATAAGACAATAAATAACAAACCACCACAGATATCATTTGCACAGCCCCACTGGCTCCTTTGAGAGATGCACGTCCCCAGGTTAGCACCACATTTTTCAGGCTGTTCAGGCCCTCTTGGCCTTGAGAAGAGTTACATTCAGCAAAGAAAGAATATAAAGACGGAGTAACAGTTTTTCACTGAAAAGGAAGAGTTTCCTGTGTCTGCTCTGCTCACATCTGGTCAATTTTCTGACAAGAATTACATCTTTGCTACTCTTTTACAAAACACAGCCAGTACAGCTGAAAGGGAGCGAGCTGCTCTCTCTCCTGCCCTTTGTATTACCAGCACTATTATTAGCATCAATGAAGCTGTTACATCTGTTTTACTGAAAATGCATGAACATGAAAACTTTTAATTTCACAACCCAAGGTGAGTACAATGAACTGGCATTTACAGGAAAATGCAGAACAGTATTGGCTTGAAAATTAAACAAAACTGAAAAGGAATTAGTCACAATAAACTGTACTTTAAGACTCACTTTTCAGAGTACATTAGTACTTTAAGGATGGTTTTAAATGATATAATAAGATGTAATAAAATTTTTTATGGGGCAGTATAAAAATTTAAAGAACCTATTGAATTCTGTTTTCAATGAAGACATATTAAGTAAATGCTGCTGTATTCTCTAGAGCTATACAATTGTTGTATCATTTCTTCAGATGCCTTTGGCTAGTTCATAAATCAAAATGTTACTCATTTCTCTTCCTGTGTGTCATATAAAGATGTGCACCCAATACATTGTCTGTGGATCTCTTATATTGTACACATCCCAGTTCCTGTTATGTATACATTCTTTAGAAGAGATATGATTTATTTTTTAAGCACTTTCCCATCTTAAAATGTCAGATGCTTCCTGTACTTATATACAAAGAAGTTTAAGCTCCCAAAGGTACTGAAGTTCAACAAAATTCCATCTGTGGATAGTATGAACTTACCAGTGAATCTTTGGGAAATATACAATTCCACCTACTTTCCTCAGCTCTTCAGAATAACTTGATTTTGCAAGTGTTTAATACTTCAGTCATCAAGAAGATCAAGCAGAGGCGTGGTTTTGAAAAACAAAGGACCTAAACTGAATGCTTGAAAGGTTTACTCTTCTTCAAGTAGAAGCATTGATCCTCAAGGGTTATCACTGGTGGCACACAGGAAAATGGAGATTCAAGGCTACCCTTTATCTCTTTCCATTATCTGAATCTTGCTATCTTCTGTAAATAAGAACCTTTTCCCTCCAAATAACTTACTTATAAAGCTTTTCGGGGGTATGTAAGGAAAATGCCTTTATTACTTTACTGAGTTTCAGATTGGTTTGTTGATAGCAAACCCAAACTGTATTAACTGAGGTGGTAAGGCCATAATCACATGCCTATCACTGAATCCTCCAGGAGATTTCACAAGCTAAAAAGTAAATTTGTTTCTTTTACTCTATTTTAAAAATACTGCATTATTTAGAACCATTCCTTCAGGAAAAGATTACCAAATTAAAGTCTAACTTTGCATAATATTGCTCAAATATTAAAGCCCTTGAAAAAGAAAAACCTGCACTAATCTGCTCCAGTTCTCTGGAAGAACTGTGCCTCTCACTTGTCACTGCCTCATCTCCTGCAGCCTCAATGCCACAAAATCATACTGAATATAAAGCTCCACTCAAAAGCCTGAGCTGGAGCAGCAAGGAGAATGGCTTGAGCAGAACAGGGAAGCTGCAGGACAGGGAACCTGCACAATACCACACTGCTGCAGCCAGCAGTCTGAGGAGAGGATGTGGAAGCACACAGAGGGTGGGATGACTGGTGGCCAAGGAGAGTGTATATTTGGAGGTGTGGGCTGGTACTGAAATGAATGGGATCTTCCTAGTTCACCCACAAAGGTACCCAAGTCCAGTACTCAGCTAACAGAATATTTGTGGTATTTGCCACCTCTATGAAAACAACCACCGGCTTCTTCAGGTTGACTCATTTGAAAAGAAGAAACAAGTAACATCCTTTCTAAGGACAGCTAATGTTTCAGAGAAAGAAATGTATCACACACCGTTTCTTCTCTAAGGAGCAGCAACATTTTTCAGGGAGGTTACCCAAACTCAATATGTCTAAATTGCAAGGGCAATTAAGCTTGTAATTTCAACTGAGCATTTGAAGTCTTGAGTACACAGGGAAATTGGCCCAAATAACGATTAGGTACTAGTCCCTGCTAGTAATAAATGCTCTGAAGGCCAAAGGAAGGCATTGTGCAACTCCCTTAACAGGGTGTACACATGTAACTAATTGGAAACCAGTAAACAATCCTGGTATTGAAGGGCAAAGCAGATAATCTCACTCACACTACTTCAGTCATTTTCTTCTCATGTGGCTGACTGGAATAAAACTGCTAAAATACTGTTTCCCTCATGCAGAAAAAGATCTAGGGGATATAATAGATCACAAGCTGATTAGGAGTTAACAGTGTCAAGCCATTGTGAAAAAGGCAAACACTGCACTAAGCTGTGCAAACAGGAGCATGGCTTGCAAGACATGGGAAGTAATCCTGCTCTGGTCCAGCCCCAGCAGGAGCACCAGGACTGGTGCTGGGGCTTATTCTCCAGCAGAGAAGCAAAGTGCCCAGAGAGCATCCAGAACAGAGCCAGGAGAATAAACAAAGGTCTAAAACATCACTGAACAAATCAGATCTCCATAACCTAAACAAGAGCATGGGATGGGAGGGAATCTCAACAGCAATTTGCAAATTCAGAAAATCATAAATTCATAAAGGGATTTTATGCGTGCAGGCTGGGGAAGGACTAAAGGATTTGTGATGGAATTTGCAAGCCCTCTCAGGCAAAGAAACAGTTAACACAGGCATTAGGAAGAAAGCAGCTGAGAAGGCACACAGCTGCAGGGGATAAAGCCACTGGGAGAGGGCTATCAGGGGACCCCTGAAGGAGGGGGCTGAGCAGCCTCTCAGGGTGGAGATACAGGCTGAAGGGATGGGGGCTGTGTCCTTTCTAAGAGATTCTAGTCTTATCTTTGGGCAGGTTACTGGCCTCCTTGGTAGTATTCAGTCAGGTTATTTGATTATAAAATCTTTTTTAGGCCTGCAAAAAAGCAGAGTAGGGTGGTAAGTGTCTTGTTGTTTCATTTTTTTTTGTAGCCCAGCAAAACCTTTCACACCTGGTCTAAAATGTGTCAAATCTACAAAAGTAGGAGCAAAGTAGGGTAATTCTTGCCTAAGGTGAAATATTAAGATGCTATTACTAACAGAGAATTCAAAGTGGGGAGCTGAACACTATGGAGGGAGGGAGAGAGAGAGAGAGAGAGAGAGCAAAAAGCATCTGTATAAAAGGGATAAGTTATGCTATAGGCTCAGCCTCAACAGCTCTAGAACTGGGGAGATCACAGAAGGCTGCATCTTTTAGCCAGAGGGAAAAGATTTTAGCTGGCCAAATCTCAGGGGGGTTTGGAAAATGCTGCAATATCTAAGCTGGATATTAAGAAAATCTTTCTATGGGCAAGGATAGCAAGGACTGCAATAAAGTGGCTGAGGATGTCCTGAAGTCTCATAGACCAGTAGGAGTTTGAGTTGATCCTGTCTCAGGATGCCAGGACTAGATTAGATTCTCGAGGCTCCTTCTGCTATTTTGTACTGTAATGAGACATATTGCCCCCCTCTTCTCTTGCCACTCAACTGTGACATTTTATGAAAATAACAGAGCATTTTTGGAGACTCAAAGCATTCTTTGAATAGAAACAGTTTTAAAACTTGCTCTGAGCTGAATTTTTTTACCTACTCTGTTGAATGATCCTTTCAACAGTGTGTTCTGGAAATACTTCAGTACTAGAGCTTGTAACTTCAGTGACAAATGTGTTAAAAGAACACCCTATACTCACTCATTCTGTCTTTCCAATAAAGATACAACCAAATTAAGCTGCTCCACAACACAACAGATTTGTTTGTACAGATGCATTTCTACCACCCCAGTTACTGCTTTTCAAAAAGAAACTAAACCCAAGACTACTTGGCCTCAATAACCCCACTGATAGCCCATACAAGCAGTGTTGCTTTATCTTCTTTTAAACTCCAAATCAGCTGAGATCTTCCCTTACAAGTCAATAGACCCATGTTGTTCATACTGTGAGTCTGTGTCATTTTAGAAATAACAGTGTAATGTAAAAAAAATCAAAACTAATTATCTAGATTTTACATTTCTCCATTAAGACGAGAAAAATTTCTGTTTGATAGCTAAATCCTTCAGAAAATGCAAGTCTTATATTCACAGTAATATTCCTCAAAAGATGATTTTGTCAGAAATCAAAGCCAAACATTAATTTGATGAGAAATGTCTGAGTTTGCAATGCTTTTAGCTGTGGGGACTGCTTTGTGAGCTGCCCTCCACCACTGTGAGAAATCTTTAATGTAGAGCAATTTCAAGTAGAACTAGGACCAAACCATCCTTGCTTGTTTCTTAACGAGTTTGTTGCGACAGTGTTGAGAGATCTTTCCATTCTGACCCACATGAAAGTGGAATGGGCAGTGAAACATTTGACTATGTCTTGGAAACTATTTAATTTCCCGAGTTGCCCAAGGACACAGAAATGCCTGCTGGAATTTCAAAAGCCAGTAGGTAAGAACTCTCACAATGGATGTTAGCTGCCTAGGTTGCCCTGACAATCCCACTGAATAGGTTCCACATGCTTGTGGGCCTTTAAATGTCTTTCCAAACCCACCCCAAACAAAAATCACATTCTAAGGAGTTTGTATTTAATTACTATCTGTGGTCAGCTACATAATATAACTTAGAAAACATTTCTGGTGGGTTTGACTGGTTCTGTATTTTCCTCAGGGAAGGCAGCAAGGGCTTTGCTCTGCATTTTGCTTCACTTAATGAGGCACTGTCCCTGACTAGGACTTTTGTTTGGTTTAGAGTGAGTAAAGCAATACTCTGCTACACTTTCTTAGATAAAGCAGGGCACACAGGCAACATAACAGTGCCAGCAGCCTTTGTCTCCAGAAACAGGAATGATCATATTTAACAGTGCTGCTCATAGAGAGATTAAACTCAGGCTGGCTGGTGAGAAGCTGTGTAGATAATTTGAAATAGATTCCAGGGGTGAATTACTGCTTGGCTGTCCTCCTCACCTCCTCAGTTCTCAGATTTGTGTGCCAACCAACATTTTAAGATAACTCTGCTCTGTTTGCTCCTTGAATTGTCTGGCTGTTTAACAGGCTCTTCAAATAAACAAGGGATAATCTCAGGATTTTGCTTAACAAAGATTGCTTTGTGCAAATTTTAAAAATTCTGAATAGGTTGTTGTACAGGGCCTGGTGCTGCAATCCCTTTTAGCTGTGAATACTTTCAAGGGAGTAAGTGGTTGCACAAGTATAATTTCAGTTAATAAATAATCAATAATACTTTCCTGTATATTTTGAAATGCCATCCAGTATCTGAAGGGCCTACAAGGAAGTTGGAGAGGGACTCTGTCAGGAACTGAAGTGACAGGACAAGGAGCAATGGGTACAAGTTGAAAGTAAAGAAATTCAGGTTAGACATCAGGAACAAATTTTTTACCATGAGGATGGGCAGGCCCTGGCACAGGGTGCCCAGAGCAGCTGTGGCTGCCCCTGGATCCCTGGCAGTGCCCAAGGCCAGGCTGGACAGGACTTGGAGCAGCTGGGACAGTGGGAGGTGTCCCTGCCATGGCAGGGGTGGCACTGGATGAGCTTTAAGGTCCCTTTCATTCCAATCCCTTAACATTGCATGATTCCATGATAATGGCATCATTACCACCGGCAATCTTCCCTTTTTAAAGGTTATTAGAAACTTTTCTATTAAAAAAGCACTGAATACAGTAGCTCAGACCAAGAAAAGCCCAGACTGGAGAGATTAGAGAGCACTAGCATTACCATTATAATTTTGCAGGAATATGTACGAACAACTCCAAAGCTAAAAATTGGTTTCAGTTTGCACAAATTCCAGTTCAAGCAGGCTACTACCTACTGTCATACCTCAGTGTGGGAAATAACTTCGAAAAAGCATTGTAACACTGCTGAAAATTTACTGGTTTGAGGTTAGAGAACAGGTGGGGAGTTGCGAGCAGCATCTATTGAGGAATCAGTGTGAGAGGGAAGATGTGTGCTCATGTCTTAACAAAAAAATTCGATGAGAGAAGTATGGGTGTCAACGTCTTTGAAATAGGTCTTAATGTCTCTATTAACTTCAGGCAGCAAGTTTGCTACAGAGCCCAGAAAGCTGGACTCCTGAAACAGAGAAATGGGTCAGCACAAGCCTGAACTTCTGAACTTTGGGGGAAAATTACAAGTTTAAGGAGAGGAATATGTGGTAAGCGATAGGGGAAGGCTGTACCTTCGGAGTACCTCAGCACTGGGGAAGGAAGAGGGCAACATGCGGCCGGGAGTTTGGGATAAAAGGAGCCTGCGTCCTCCAACACCGAGAGAGAGAAAATATCCTGCAGGAGTGTGCCTCTCCTTTATTCGAATAGAGCTGCAAGGCTCCTCTGCCTCCTTTGTAGACATTGGTTTTTTTATAGTGTGATTTTCCGTACGAGTGTCTCCACAGCTGGGGCCAGGTGTCCCCTCACGGGCCAGAGCCGGGGCCGGGGCCGCGGCCGGGTGTCCCCTCACGGACTGGGGCTCCCCTCACGGGCCGGGGCCGGAGCTCTGGGTTCCCTCATGGGCCGCGCCGGGCCGCGGCCGGGTGTCCCCTCACGGACTGGGGCTCCCCTCACGGGCCGGGCCCGGGGCCGAGGGTCCCCTCACGGGCCGGAGCCAGGGTCCCCTCACGGACTGGGGCTCCCCTCACGGGCCGGGGCCGAGGGTCCCCTCACGGACCAGAGCCGGAGCCAGGGTCCCCTCACGGACTGGGGCTCCCCTCACGGACCAGAGCCGGAGCCGGGGTCCCCTCACGGACTGGGGCTCCCCTCACGGACCAGAGCAGGAGCCGGGGTCCCCTCACGGACTAGGGCTCTCCTCACGGGCGGGGACCGAGGCCACAGCTCGCCCGCCGCCGGCAGCAGAGCCTCTTCCGGCCGCTCCTGCCTCCGTCTCTGTGGCTGTTCCTGCCGCTCCTCCCTGCGGGGCGGCGGCGATGGCGGAGCGGGGCAGAGCGGGCGGGAGCCCCGGGGGCCCCGTGCAGGTGGTACGTGGCAGGCGGGGCCGGGCCGGGTGTGCCCGGGGCGGACACGCAGCTCGGGCGGGCCGGGGCCGGGGCCGGGGGTGCTCGGTGCCCGCGGCTCGGCAGCCTCGGCGCGCTCGGGTACACGGGGCTGGCGATGAAAGTCGTGAAATCTACAACACTTCCTGCTTTTGTTACTTCCCGTATCTATACATACATATATATATAGCATGTGTATATGTATAGTGTGTATGCATATATATTTATAAGTTTTTATATATGCGCACCTATGTATAAGTTAAACACATGGATAAATACAGTTAAATATACAATATCTCTCTCTATCCGTGCCCATATAGCTGTATAAATAGAGATATAAAAACACGGGTTTCTATATAATACTTATTTAGAATGTGTGGAGTTCAAGTAGTGTCACAATGCTCAAATCCTGGTTTGATTCACAGCTCTGCTTTAACAGTAATATTTGGCTCATAGGCCGTGAAGCTCCTCTCTGTTGGATGCTGCTGTAAATCAGCCTCGGTTAATGAAATGGTAATTCTTACTCACAGCACTCACATTGTCACTCACTTGATTTGTGATGTCAAAAGCACATTAGTTGTTTGCGATTTATGTCCCTAATACTCAAAATTGCTTTGAGAGCTTTATGCTTTCTGTAGTTCACTGCTTTGGTAGCAGTCTTTAAACACAGGAGGGACTACAGCAGGGAGAACTGGAATAACCATCTGTGCTGGGATTGGGAAGTGGGAGCTGGCATAATCTGTAGCAAAAGGACATTGGGAAAACCATTCTAGGTCTCCTTATGCCTTCTTTTAGTGAGTGCCTTAGCAAGGCTGGTGTTTGACCCTGCAGAAAGGATTTGTCAGCAGTGACAGAGCTGGAGCTGATATTGTTTTGGGACAGAAGGAGCAGACAGTCTCTGGAGGTTACTAGCAGCTGGCATTTTTGCTGTGAGACTGCACCTGTAAGGGAAATTGTGCCCTGGTTCATGGTTTTCCCCTCTTTAAGTGGTCCAAGGAGATTGAATTATTCTGATACAGTCACACAATATTAAAAGCCAATTTATGACTGTCCAATTGCAACTCTTAAGCCAGGGTACAAATCTAGTAAAGAACAAGGGAGAAATGAAAGTCTAGATTTTTGATTCATCCTCAGACTAAAACTAAGCACAGAAAACCAGTGAGCTGAGCAAGAAGACTAATATACAACATCAGCAATACTCAGAGGTGTTAATCCTGCTGCTGAGTACAATTACTTGTGTGGATTTGTTAATTTTTCAGGTTTTACACGGAAGTATCATCAACTATTCAGCTCTGGGCCTTAGTTTGGCAGGTGTCCAGTTCTGTATGGTGGTTATGGTTCTGTGGAAGTAGAATTTGCTCACAGTAATGTGTTTAGGAGCAAGTGAATACATTATAAGCAGTTCAGGTCAGAGCACCTCAGTGCCATCAGGTATTTATGGGTTGTTTTATATGTGCTGCCCTTAAAGTACTTTTTTCTGTTTTCAGTTCAAGCAACACAGGGAGGTCAAACATCATCTTGCTATTTTGCACTGCTGCCCTGACTTAAAACAGGAGTACACCACGGAAAAAAAGCAAAGAAGTTCCAGTTTTCAAACCAATGGCAAGCTAGTTGCTGATGGCTTAGTCAAATTTTTACTAAGTGAATCAGAAAACAAATTGAAAAATAACTGATTTTTCTGGATGTGCAAAACTGCACAAGTTTATATTGTCATTGGAGAACTGTGGAATCCTTTTTTCCTGAATGAATATGCTAGATTGGTTGGTATGAATGTGTAGGGTCATATTTTAATTGCCCTGTCCACATAAAGAATATTAAAATCTTGAGTAAGTTGAATGTAGCACTTCAGAATCTCAGATTTTTGCTTTTTGTTTAGTCTCAAAGTACTAATCTGAGACAGTTCTGGAATAATCTTTTTTGTCTGCATGTTGTAATTATTGGATAATCAGTTTCACTTTTTTTTTTTGTTTCTCCCTATTTCTCTTTCTAAAACACAAGTCAAAGGCCTACTTTGCTTAAATTTCAGAGAGCTTTTGTCCTACTTCTTTTAAGAACTGTTCCATCATCCTGCCAAAAACCAGGAGGTTCATTCATTTTAGATGTTTACTATTTTATCTGGCTGTGAAATGTTATTAACTATTGTACCCTACTGGGTCCTACCTGTGTGCACATCCTTCACTGTCCAAAAATCTGCCTTCTGATGTGTGCACCTGTGTGTATTTGCTGATGTACTCGTGTTCACATGGCTCTCAATCATGAATAATTCCATTTCTGTATCCTTGTGTTTTGTTTCTCAGGATTCTCTCCTGCTCACAATAGGAACAAATCCTCTCTTTCTTCCAACCATGTGTTTGTGGTTACCCCACATAATGAGGAGTTTAGTTGTGTTTCTAGGGACTTCTTGAAATGTCCCATGAGATTTTTAATGAGTTACTTAGGCCCTTAAGTTCCCCATGTATAAGTAATTTTAACAGACTTGGGCTCTCCTTTTGCAAACACAGCCAGTGTATCACCAGGCTGATTTTTCAGGCCTTTGCATGCTCTGAAGAAAATGTGTTCTGTTTTGAGACACTGAAAGAATTTTGGGGGTTGTTGGCTTTTTAGGGGTAATTAGAAAGGTGGTAGCTGAACAGACAAAGCCCTCCTCTCTGGTTTCTAACCAATTTTAAAATCTTTCAGGTGCTGTGTGTGCACCTCTGAACCAAGGGGCTGTAGGAGGAAAGCTGCAGCTGGAATGGCAGAGTATGGAACTGCATCACAGATCAACTTCCAATGTGCTTTAGAGCACTTGTAGGTGGAATAATTTTTAATAACTTGTCTGCAGGCTGAGGGTCCAGCTGCATACATGAGCATCTCCAATTAGGCTTGGAGAGAAATCAATGAGCAAGATGTATTAATGGAAGACAAAAGCATCTTAAGAAATGAAGGAGTACTAGAAACAGATTAGGGTGGTATTACAGATGTTTCATTTGTGTGTTTGCTTCAGTGGTCTCTCTTGTTTCCTTGGATTTCTACCAAAAACCATCTTGTGGAACTTAATTTAAAAAGAAGCTTTATAGAGAAGAAATCACATATATGTAATGAAAATAAAGGTTCTTTGCCTATTTTTATATTTTTTAAACGCAATTTTTGGTGAAAGTTAGTTTCAGGAGGATCTGCTACTTCTCCTTTTTAATAAATATTCTGTAAGTAAATAAAAATATGCTTCCTGGAAGACATGTGGATCTTTGTTTGTTTTTTTGTAGTCTGTCATTGTGCCTGTTCACAACAGTGAATGCTGGTTAGATGAATGCCTAAAGTCAGTTTGGGAACAAGATTTTAAAGGAACCATGGAGCTGTCGATTTTTAATGATGCCAGTAAGGTGGGTTTAAACCTTTAAAATACTGTCCAAGTAAATATTGTCTGTGACAAGAATGTTTGGTTTGCTTCACCATACAAATTAAAATAGCTACATCTAAGTATTATTTTTTCTAGGATGGTTCTGCTGAAATAATTGAAAAATGGAAGATCAAGTTGGAAGAAGTTGGTGTTTCAGTAATCATTGGGACTAATGATTCCTCTCAGCCTCGAGGTGGTATGTAGCTTAATAGTGATTTTGTGAGAGTTTGGTTCTTATTGCAGGCACCTTCTGATTTTTAGTTTAAAAAGTGTCTTTGTAGCCCTTTGCACTGCAGTGGAAAAAACTCCACATTATTTCCTAAAGCTCTGTTTGAAAACTCATTCCAATTTGAATTTGGCCCTGTTGCTTTGGGCTCTGTAGAATTTGTTTATATGTTCAAGGAAAGAACTTGGCTTAGCACTTGTGTCTCTACTCTGCAAAAGCAAAAGAATTTTGTTTAATTGTAGTATACACAATGTTGTTAATGCTTACAATTTTACTCTGGCTTTCTGATATCTGATTCATCTTCAGGATATCAGTTTTAAGAAAAAAATAAATTAAAAATTTCTTGCATAAAGATTTTAAAAGTAAATGCATATCTTTCAGTCCAGTAAAATATTCACTGAAACAGAAAATGAATACCTTTATGATATTGCTTCAATGTGCAAATCAAAACAGAGGTTTCAGAAGTTTTAATGGGAGCTAAAAACTCACTAAAGTCCCAGGTATTCACTCAAAGGGCTAAAATATTATGTGTAGTGGGCTGTCAGACAGGTGTGTGATGTGATCCCCTGTTCATTTGTATGCTAATATGAATCACACCCACTGCAGGAGGTTACAGACAAATCTCTCTAACCAGATTTTCTTTTGCTTGTTTTGGTTGGTTTATGGCTAGGGTCTTTTAGCACAAAATCTTCCCAAAATGTAAAATAGAAATAAAAGTCAGTTGGTTTTTGGAGAAACTGTTGTTGAGTGACAGTAAAGTTGGAAGATCATGTCTGTGTTCTGAGGAAGAGCAGCAGCACAAAGGAAGAACAGTGTGCTCACATTTTGTACTGGAGCTGTGTTCCCAATGTTTCTGTCCTTCTGGACTTTGTTTCAATGAGCAGACTGGTAGGAATTGTTAAAACGTTGGTTCTAAGTTTGTGTCTTTGAAGTTATCTCTTAAGAGTCAGGCTTTGGAAACACTCTAACACAAAATGTGGACAGTTTCTGTTTTTCACTGTACATCCTGTTTGTAGTGGAAAGAAACACAGGCTTATTACCAGTCCCTCAAAATGATCTTATGCAAAAGCCCAGTTCTGTTTCAGAAAGTTTGATTTTCATCCCCTGCTGAGACATGCAAATAAATTGGGAGTTTGTGCACTGTCTGCAACCTGGTAGAGTCCCCCTGCTTTATTTACTGTCATTTCTCCTGACTGTAGCTTTACATCTGTTTTTAAATAGTTGTCAGACCTAGCAATACTGAAGTAACACAGCATAACCCTTACTATAAATATTTTTAGTATTTTAATACCTCTAGCATGAACTGGTGGTGTTTTGACAGTGCAGCTTGTAATATTAGAACTATTGGGCTGGTAATGATGAAAGGCAGACAAAATTTTTAGAGGGAATTTTTCTCTTTTGGGCAACTGATAGAGCTGGAGTTGAGCAATGTCAAGAATTACTCATAATCCTGTAACTTTGTCTTCTTTTTCTTGCCTCTCCAAGGTTGGGTGATCAGTCTCCTTTCAAAACTGACTTCTTTTAGTAGCTGATGATCAAGAAACTAATGGATTACAATTTCTTAAGTAGAGAATAATCCCAGAGGTTGTAAATTCTGATTCTTAAGATAGTTAGTAATGTTTTTGCTAATACCATCGTGTTGTGTAACATATTTTCCATTTTTATAAACATTTGCTATGTCTAAAGTCTTGTTCCTACTAGAGTGTTGTATCAATTGTGTATAAACTAGGTTTTAGTTTGCCAGAACACACAAGCAGGATGGTTTTGGTTTGTTTGTGGTTTTTTGTGGTTTTTTTTAGAATTCTGATGTCTGTTCACCTTTGCACTTCAGGAAACTGAGCCTAAAACTGAATTCCAGTTGTGAATTCCATTGTGCCATTAGGGATGTGTCAGATAATGTTTTGGTTTAGCATGGATTTGTCAGTGTTGGGGTAGCTGGAGACTGAACAGATCTTTAATAAATTGGGGGTGGGAGGGGCAGCTGTGCACTATTTAAATAATAGTGTGAAATGTATAGTGCTGCTGAAAAACAAACCCAGGCTTATCCATGTGGAAGACATTCTCAGGTCACCATTAAAACAAGAACATCTTTAGTTCATGGCTGTTAAATTTTAGAAGCAGGTTGCTTGAAATCCAGAGTAATTGTTTGCTTTTGGTGATTTACTTTCATTTTGTTAAGGACTAGGTACAACTGGAAGGAGTCTTGCCTTTAAAAGAAGATGCTTTGGTACAGAAACAATGTACTAGTCAGGCTTCACATCTTCAACTATTTACACAAGATTAGGATTTATTTCTGATTCTTTTCCAACATGTAAAAGAAAGGGGGAGAACCTAGGCAAAAAGAAAGGGTCACTTGCCTAAAAAAAGGAAACCTTTTTCTTTCCAAGAGTGAGGAATGTTAATATCTCACTGAGGCTTAAGTTTTTATGGCTGTAACCATGGTAACAGGCTCTTTTCACCAAGTAAGCAGGCCTTACAAAACTCAGAGACCTGGCACAAACATTTCATTTTGTTCAGTAGAGTAATATTAAAGAAATTTTTTTACTCATGCCAAACACAGAATTTGTTGTGGTGAAAGAATTTTTAATACCTAGTTTCTTCTATGGGGAGTTATATTTATCTTCTTAATAATTTAAAAAATATGGATATTTTCTTCTTTCTCCTCTAAAAGATATCTGGTGTATGAAAAACTTCAGGATGTTTCTGTCTTATACATAGCAAGAAATATTTTTCAGCTCTTTCTCATACTAGTATCAAATACTAGATATTAGTGATTTTATTTAAACTGGTTTATTTGCAAATGAGATCTGAAATACCTCAGAGTTCATAGAGTAATGTAAATGCCATCTTGTAGTTGCCTTGAAGACTCCTTCACTTTCTTCTTGCATTTTTGATTCCTTGTAATTCATTATTATCCACTGAAGGTAGTTGAAATATCTGGGTGTGTTAATGACAGCACTGAAATGTAAGTCCAGTAAGTTGCTGTGGCTTCTAGTCCTGACGTGTTTGATGTTGGGCACATTTAATTCTGTCCTTGTTTTTGTGCTGTTCTTTTATCTCTTGCTTTCCTAGGGATTCTGCAGAACTGGGGGTTTGCTGCTTTGGCATGTCCAGACCTGTTGACTTGCATCACTTGTTTCCCACTAAAACTGCTCATGCCAGGATCCAGCTCTGCTGCTGTGGCAGCTACTGGCTTTGCCAGCTGCTTTTTTACTGCCAGTAGGAAGGAGACTGAGAGTTACTGTATAGATGAAATTAGATATTCATAGATCTGTAAAAGGTAGTGTGTAAACATCCTGTAAAATAATAATCCAAAAAACCCACAATGAGGAGAAGTTAAGGTGAGGATTAAAGTACATGAGAAAAAATAACACAGTTATAAGGAAGAGCCTTTATTAGTTGTGTTCTGGTGGTAGTTGACATAATGTTCCTTGGAGGCAGTAAGAAATGCAGTCATAAGTCTTTTTCTGTACTTGAACAGCTCAGCAAAATAACCAAGGAGCACGTGCATCACAGCTAAGGGAACCTTTGAGCCCAGTTAAATCTGTTTCCTGAGCAAACTTAAACTTGTAACACATAAAAAGGAAAGAGAATTACAGAACTCTGCTTTTTTTCAAATGCAAAATCAGAAACTTTATGGATAAAATTATTTAAAATTACTCTGCTACACTTCAAGGTGAGATTTTTTGGCTTTACATTTGCAGTTTTCCCTCTAAAGAGTAAAAACCCTACAGTTTTGTATGTCATCACATATTTATTTTGCAGGTCAGGGTGATCTTGCTGGATTCCCTGACTTGGTTCCATAAATACTCCAAACAAAGCTTAAGTGTTACATATGTGACCAAGTGGAATCCATACAGCATTTTTCTGGATATAGTGTGGACTTTTCTCAGAATGCTGCCCAGGGCAGGAACTCAGAGATCAGAATGTTCTTAGTTACACCTTGTCTACCTGCAAAAATGATCCCAGGTAAACATTCCCTCCTTGTGGGTGCATTTCAGTGGTTGCTGCAGTCCTATCCTTACCTTCAACTGTGAATTTCTATTTTTCTGGTTCTGCCATTTGTTTGACCCTCCAGAGCAGTCATCTTCAGAAATTAAGCTGACAAAAATATTTTTTTAATTTGGTTCAGCTTCCTGAAATGAATGGCTTGGTAAAAAGATTCACCAAGTGTCAGGAGGTCAGAAAGTAAGAGACTCTATGTGCCAATGTTGTGATATGTCTGAAGTGACATTTCAGTGTGATCTACATTGATGGTACAACATGTTATGGTATAAATAAGCCACTTTGTGCTCTGTGTGTGTGTCTAATAAATCAGCCTGCTTTGGCTCCCCTCTGCATTACATGTGCCTTACATAAATGGTAGGTGAAGTTTTAGTATTTGCAAGTTTTATACCTAACAAGCACCAAGGAACAGAATTTTTGAGTCCTTCTGAGGACCTTGATGGGAAGAACAGCAGTTTCTAGTCCTTCTCTGCCTCTTTTATGATTTGCTGGTATTTTTTTGGTCTTAAAAGATGAATGTATGTACAGCCAAGGGTTTTCAGCATCTGCTCTTTGCAAGGGGTTGGCCTGGATTACTTTTAAAGATCCCTTCCAGCCCAAAGCATTCTGTGATTCTTCATGCTGAGGTTCTGGTTATATTAAAACCTGCCTTTTTCAAGATACTCATTATACATTATGTCTTTGGGGAGGGCTGGCAAAAGTAGTCTTACTCTACTTCATTGTGGAATTCTGGTACTCAGAGAAGGTGACTGACATAGGAATCCTATTTAAATATTCACTAATTACCTTGCTTTAAATACAGAAAAATTTGGTACTTTGTGTGATACTGATCTTTGTGTTTTCTTGCATTTGTTCCTCACTTTATTAAGGTTTTAAAAGACACAACAGTAAAATCTACTCTGTATTTTTATCTTTGCTTTCTCAACAGTTGGATTTGCTAAAAATCAAGCAATAATTCAGAGCTCAGGAACCTATCTCTGCTTTCTGGATTCAGTAAGTTAATGCTTTTTGTCTAACTTGGTTTTGTCAATATAATCCTCTCCTTTTTAATGGAGTTGTTGATTTGCTGAAAGACAAGCTGCTTCAAGGTGTTTGGTTGTTAAATGTGCTAGTTACTATTTATGGCTGTAAAGTTGTATTCCTACCTGTAGAAAGCCTTACATCATTCTTTGACTATATCAGATTTCACAAGCTGTTGTGAACAGGGCTGGGCAAGGTTGGTATTCAGGTGTTTTGAGGATTTTTCTTTCCCACATTCTTCAGAAAATTGTATTGATGAGAAACTAAGAGCTAATCTACTGGCTTTTTGATGTAAAATAGGAGACATCTCACCTTCCAACTTGAATATTTTTTTCCTGTCCTTTGTTGGATATCTTCTGTGAAGCCATTCAGCTCACTAACCCCCAGATAAGAATCTCACTTCATGCAGCTGAATATGCAGGAATGGTTTCACAAAGGTGCCCAGCTGAGCAGAGGAGTGGGGCCATGTGCTGGGAGCAGGCACCAAGAGCAGGACCTTCAAGGCTCACTGATCTCCTGTAATTTCACCTGAACATTGATTTTTTGTCCTCTGAATTGCAACTGAATTATGGGTTAGAGTAGTACAGGATGAACTGGCTGCTGACAGAGTAGGTTTTCAGATACAATTCAACTGAATATTATAATTGTCTGTGCTTGTTAAAAAGTTGTGTGAGAGCAGGTATGTGAACTCTACAGCCATTTCAGATTTTCATTAGGGAAATCCTTCAGCTAGCAAACTCTATGTGTGTTATCAACTAGGTGGAAGAAATTTTTTTTGTCCGTGTTTTAAAATATTGTGCTTTTTGTGATATATTGTTAGTCAGTGAAGCTGTCTACAAATCTAAAATGAAAAAAAAAAAAGAAAAAAAAGGGAGAACTTGTGATTTCCAGATACCACATTGCATAGGGCATTCTAGGGAGTCTGTAGGATGAGGAATGTGTGTACTTGAGCTGGCTGAAGTTTCCTGAGTCCACAAGTACATGAATGAGAAATTAATCCACTCTTGTCCTATGGAGCTTTGTATCTTCTGTCTTAAATATGTACAGCATGAAGTACTGAAGTAAATTACAGCTTAGTCTTTCTCTTCAATCCAGACAGATCTAGTTGTTTGAAAATCACTTGCAGTAAGCTGGAAAATCAAATTCTCTGAATGAAGTTAGTTCTTATTTTCAGAGTGATTTTTCAGAATTCTCCATTTGTTATTTACCATATACTATGATCTTCCTGCTGCTGTGTTGTCTCTGTTGGCTGATTACTGCAGGAAAACAAAACATCAGGGAAACAACTTAAAATTATTAAGGAATATAAGTGGTATTAATACTGTATTTCTGCAATATTACCATTAGCAGAAGTTTATATTTAATATTATTAAGCATTACCTGAAGTCAGTTGAGGATTTTATGTTTTACAGTGTGAATAAGCTTAGGAGAAGTTACCAAGATTTTCTGTTCTATGAATTTCTATTGCTTTTTCAAAATAGAGGCATTCTGGACTACCAGAAGCCTAATCTTGCTACAAAAGAAATATTAAATGCCTGGCATTACTTAAATGTATTTTCTACTGTCTTTCCTTGTGACTACCATTTTTTGCTGAAAACAGATCAGAGCAAATAAAATGGATGTGGAAACTGCTACAAGTCCAAAAATTGCTCAGTGTTTAGGCTGTAGTTAGTAAATGTTGTGTGATAATAGCTAGGACACAGATGTTGCCAGCTGTTTAACAACTCTGCTTCCACACACCACCTACCTTCGTTTCAGTCACCAGTCCAGTATCCAGCTCTCTAGGAAGGAATGTTGATATCAGCTTTTTGGAATGTGCCTCAGTAATGCCAAGGAATTGACCTTCAGAAGTGCAGCCACAATTTCAGGTTTTTCTGCAGGTGGAAGTGGAAAGGAATGGGGCTGGGGCTGTAGTTTGTGCACATTACAAAGAGGTGGAGAAATACATCAGTGGCTTTTTGTGCATTCCTTTGTTTTCTCTGTGAAGTGAAATGAGTGGATGAGCATATTTGGGAGCATCTTTGGAAGTGCTGCCTCCAGCAAGACTGTTTTTGCTTGCCATTCCAGCTGGAGTCAAGCTGCTTGTGTTATGTCTCTCAACACAGATTTCTGAGGACAACAAACTGGGAAGAAATGTGGAAAAAAAAGGTTACAGATCTCAGAACTGTCAGAATTTGATCAGCCTTTTCTAGTATGAAGTGGCAGCTGTTTGACTAACAGCTATTGTGGAGTTCTTTTACTGTGGCTGTTGTTACAGATTTCACCTCCAAGCTACTGAGGCATTTTTTCCCCTTTGGGAAAACAAGTAGAAAAACTGAAGCTACTTAACAATTTTTTCATATTTAGCATTTATAGTATGGAAAAATGAGAGCTAATTTTGCAAATATATCTCACTGTTAGCTTTTCTTCTTCAAACTGTCTGCAGTTATGGCTTTATCTGCCAGTTGCATTGTACTGTAGCTGTAGTTTGTCACTTCTCAATTCTCACTTCCATCTTTGTTAGAAGCATTTACCCACTTGTAGCACAGCAGAACTCTTACACTAAAAATTCTGCATTGAGCTGCTGTTTTCATTGACATGCACTTAAACATGCCTCTACTTGTCTGAAACTGTATTTCTTTAAAACAGATCATGCTTTCGTTTCATCCTAATAATCTGTGTAGTTTCCAGTTATTTCAGGTTTATTCAGTGTGTTGTTGGAGAGTTCCTGACTGTTAAAGAAGAAAATAAAATTGTGTCCTTTTTTGACCTGCAGTGTTTCAAACCCAGTCATAATCACTTGAGAACTTAACGTGCTTGTTTTAATCTTTTCCAAAGCTCTGTTGGCAATGTATCAGAATTTCAGAGATTCTCAGGCAATTCAAAGTTATGACTTTAAACCATGTTGCCACAGTGTCACTGCTTGCTGATAGTCAAAAATGCCACAGGGACACAGATAAGTTTTATTCACCAGATTTGTCATTCCTGGGATGCAATTGGCAGCTGCTGACCTGTGCCTTTTGGTTTGGGAGATTTGTTTGTATGGTTTAAGTTGGGAATGGTAATTCTTAATTGCTGTGTGCATAATTGCTTCATTTCAAATTTCATGTGTTCCTTGAGGTTCAGGTTGAAGCCCACCTCCTTGAGGGGGTATTACTAAAGGCCTTGGAGGAAGGTGGTTGGACCTTCTGCAGCCAGATGTGTCAGGCACATTCATTTATAAACAGTTTTGTTTTTCCAGCCTCTGTAACTTCCTGGGTTTGGAAGCATGGATTTCCTCTTAGTTGCCTCTTAGTTGTATGAACATTAGAGGCACTAATAAGCTTCTGCAATATTCCTCCCTTCTTTCAAATTACTCTGTATTTCTTAGGAAATGAAGATGTGATCAGAGTTCATGTATTTCCTTTCTGTTGTTGTTTAACTTACTCTTCCTTGGGAACTTATACTCTGATTTAAAAACTGAAATAAGCTGTTACACAAATAGCAGGTGTGTGGATGTAGTGGTGAGCTCCATTACCAGAAAAGCTGTCCATGTTTCCTAATCACTAATGAGCCCCAAAAAGTCAAAAATGCAAGTGCTTGTAGGCATCATTCCTATCATTGTTTTGTAAGGATATGCTTGTATTAAAACCAGATTAAATCCTCTGTCTGGTATGAAATGCTAAATGAGGAAGCAAACCTTCAGAATTTGGTTGCCACAACCTCTCCCTGCATGTCTCTTCAACTATTCAGTAGTTAAAGAAAGCATTTGGAATTGCTGGTGAAGCTTTTACTCTTGTCTGGGTTTAGGCTTTGCTACTGAACACCTTGTGAGTTACCTCCTTCACTTGACTGCAAACACATCTTTTTTTTCAGTGATCTAAGTCTGAGAAAAAATCAAAGGTGATCTCCAGTGACCACAGAAAAGCAAGATTTGGAAAGGCATATGTCTGCATTTATTGAATGGATGTGCTGAGGTGGGAGCTGCTTCTACAGACCAACTAATAGCAATGCTTAATTAAAAGATTCCATAAAAGGATTAGCAGGCTCATAAGAGCACCACACAGATCTTTCCATGTAGACCTGTTTGTTGCTATGCTCAAAAAAAAGAAAGATGCTCAATGCAGTCAGCTTCTTAAATTTGAAGTGTTTTCTTTGTTGTCCCCTTCTTTCTCAGTTTAATTTGGGAGTAGAAACAGAAAAGTAGCATTTTTTCTTATGATCTTGCAAGTACTGACAGATCATTAGTCTCAGGTGATTTGTGGGTGCCATTTGAGTGCCTGGTTTAATGAGTTTGATAGTGTGGGGCTGTTCAAAAACCAGCCCCTGGAGAATGGCCTGGGATCTGGGTATTTGCTTCAGTAGAGCTGTTGACAGCCAATTTTTGGAGGTCTCAGGCATTTCACTTCCCTAGTTCAAGGAGTTGAACTGAACAATAGCAAAGAAAGATTTTCCCTCTAGTCTGAGCAGGTGCAGGATAAATGAATGGACCATTTGATGAATTGAAAGATTTTGGAGATGCCATATTGTTGCTCAGTGAGTGAAACATTCCTCCCGCTGTTGCTGCTGGGTGTATTTTGCATTTAATAGCTGTAATGGAAAGAAGGTGCTGTTGTAATGGGAGTGGAGTATCAGCTCTCAACCCCTTTTTTCATTTTGAGCAGCAAAATATGAAAGACTTTGGAAAAGCACAAGATGCTGAGTCTGTAATGTGAGCTTAAGAAAGCACCTCAATACTGAGCTGTAATTAGTGTTTTGTTTTCTGTGAACTTGCCCTTGGTTGCAAAAAGTAGATGTGTCTTGTGCATTGAATTGTATATTTTGTTTTACTTTCTGAAGTGCAGAAGCAACAATTTTTAAGGGAAAATTATGAAGTTACACTGTAGAGCCAAATGTGGTCCACGCAGCCTGACTGAGGAGCCAGCTTTTGTATTCCAAGTATATGACTGGAGAAGGCATGCATTTATTTAGCATTTATTTTAAATTTCTTTTCTTTTGTCCATTCTTTCCATGGGGGAAATTTCTCTTCATCCGGTCAGCTGTATATCTGCTATCTGTGGGGACAACCATTAGAGACTTCCATGTAAACAGAGAAAACTGGATTTCATTGCAAACTTCTGTTTTTGTTAAAATTATTTTTCAGTGTAAGTCACTGCTACTATTGTTATCTTCCCTACTCTCACCTAGGAAACATAAAGAAACTGATTATACTTCCCTTTTTTGTACAAGCCCTTTTTTTTTGTCTGAAATGAGTAAAAAAGAATTTGGAAAGTGTTTTCCTGATTACTGAGGTTTTGTTCTCAGTTTTAAACCAAACAAAACAAAAAACAAAAACAAAAAAAACAAAACAAAAAAAAAAAAAAAACCAAACAAAAAACAAACAAACAAAAAAAAACAAACACCAAAATCCAAACAAAAAACAAACAAACAAACTCTGTCTGTAGAAACTGAAGTCTGGCAACATATTTGCTGAATTCCATATCATAAGTGCAATAGCTTTGATAGAAAATTGGTGATTTCATCATGTACAGTTGGATAAAATATTTTATCACCTTAGCTGTTAAATGCTATAGTTGCTAAAATTCCATATTTTTTTTAAGCTGCATTTAATTTATGGTACAATCGTTTTGGTTTTCCTCATTATAATTTATTTTGGTTTTGAAATACCAGCCTTAAATCCATCTGAGTTCCCCAAGATTATCTCTCTATGAATACATTCTGTTTTCCATTCCATGGTTACCTTTCCAGTCATCCATAGTGACCAATCTGTCCAAGCTGTATTTTGCAGTTACTTTTCTGGTACCAACCTGAATCCAAGCAAGCTGAGCGATGGTTGTATCTCATTTCTCTCTGGGGTGTGTTTTATATTTTGTGTTGTTCTTCCTCATCATTTAATTACTTTATTATAATATTTGGGATTACTCTTGACTTCTATATTCTTATTTTTTCCCATCTTTCTTTCTCCTTTAATGAACTCAGAAGGTATCACAGAATGACAGATCAGTGCAGTGTGTGTGTAAAGCTGCTCATAAAAACATGAGACAGAATTATTAAAAGAAATAAAGGTCATCCAGTGTAAGAGTTCATAGAGTTTTGCAGCATTAGAGAACAAAGCTGTATTAATAAAAAGAGGCATTTAGAAGTTTTTGTGGTTCTAGTGCCCCCTCTTTAGCTAGAGTTTACAGAATACTGATGCTCTCTGATAGCCTAAGCCCCAGATCTGTAGAAGTGTGAGTTTTGCCAATAGCATCAAACTGACCCAGTGTTTTCTTAGGGGAACGGGGCCAGTGCTGTCAAATTGGGTGGTTGTGAAAACATGACATTGACCTCTTTGGTGCATGGCTTATTTTAATTTGGTTTGAATACTTTCCATGCTGATTTAACCTTTTGAAATCAAGTATATTATTTTTCATCTTTGTGAATGTAAGAGTTCTCTCTGTTGTGTGGGATCATGAACAGTGAGATATTTTAGCACAAGAGCATATATTGTATCTTTTAAAAGATGCATTGAAATTCCTGTTTTTTGGGTGTATTTTTTTCTTTTTCCTTTTTTAAAATTTTTTTTATTTTTTATTTACCAAGTAAACATCTAAGGATCCTTAGCAACTTGTAAAGGAGTGAACAAAGTTCAGTTAAAATATATCTGCTATTGCCTGTATGAAAATGAGTTTTTGATTTACAAAAATCAGCTCTGTATTTGGCATGAAGAAAAAGATTTCTTCTTCTGGGAAATAGGGTAGAGGTTTTATTGGAACACTTGCTTGATACTGGAATTCTGGTGCTCTATTGATAAAGTGGATTAGGTGGTAAATAAGTTTGTTGTAGTTTTAAAGTCATGAGAAATCAGAAGGGTTTTTTCTTCTCTATTGGTTTTGAAAATCAGGAACAGCTGTCATGCTTATTACTAAACATATCCTGAATGCAAAATACAGAAAAATGCTTTTGACAATATAGTCCTCCCATCTTTTATAAACTTAAGTGTGATAAGAGTCAGTTTTATTATTATTTTGTTTTATCTTTAACCTTGAATTGTATTAAATAGTTGGACGTACTTCTGAAACTTTTTTTATCTTGCATTGTTTTGATAAAACCATAGTGGCACCTTTATAGCAAGGTCATTCAACTCTTCAAGCTGTAGATATTTAAGCACTAATATATTTTTTTATTGCTGTTGACTTGACAGGAAGTTTTAATGTGAAAGAGGTTGGAAATTCAATATTGAGGGTTTGTGTTTTAATAGGAATCTCAGAATGATTTCAGTGTGAGAAACTATTAAAAGAGTGTCTGTAGGACAGGAAATCAGGGCTCCTCTGAATTATGTTTGCCTGATGAAATTTATTTGGAAATACTCTGAGAAGAAATAGGCTTATGTGTTAGCTTTAACCAAGCATCTAAAAAAGACTGATTCTTTAAAAGGGGGGAAATATGTCACCAACATGGAAGAGAATAAAGGTAAATTTATTCAGGGGCCTGAACTTAGGGAACAAAAATTGTGTTACAGTTTCTATAGACTGAGAAATCACTGTCTAGAAAGGATTTAATTTTGAACAGGAAATCATATAATTTTGTAAGGAATCTCTCCTAACAGTTCAAGGCAGGATAGCAAAGTTACTGACTTTTCACAAAGCAGCCTATCTTTTTGTATGTGAATAAAACAGATCTTTGTGCTGCAAGTGGAAGAAGTATTAACACAAAATTTAAATCTGGGTGGTGTGTTTTAAAGCCAGTGTCTATGCTAATGCATTTTATGGCTGTGCATTCCCATTTTTCCTTTTCCATAGAATTTTCTCATTTCACAAGTACTAGTTTTTGTGCCCATGAAATATGAGATATTTTTAGATCTAGAGACCAAAGGCTTTTCATTTTCTGTGGAGAAAGGTACAGCCAGATGACAGAGAACATTTCCTCATATTGCTATGTCTCTGATTTTATGGCTTTAACTGAGGGTGGTTCCTTGTCCTCACACAGCCAGTTGAGAAAGAGTTGGAGAGTTTCTTGAGAAATAAATGTTAAATGTGGGCCTGTGGATGCATGCTGAGATCACAGCACCATTGTCACGTAGTAGTTTTGAACACTTCCAGCTCGAACAGCATTGAGTTTTATCCACAAAAAGTGTGAAGTCTCTTAATATCTGTTCCATTTGCATTTCTGACTGCAAGCCAGTAAAATGATGTTAATTTAGCAACATATTCTAAAGTGTGTCAGTACTGTACTGTGACCCTTTTTATGTTCAGTAACAGTGTGCTATTTATTCCAGGATGATGTGATGATGCCACAGCGGGTTAGGCTGCAGCACGAAGTTGCCATTCAACACCCAAACAGTGTGAGTACTTTTTCCTTCTGTGTATTTCTGGGTTTTTCTTTGACAGAGTTCCGGATACATCTTTAAAAGGATATGAAAATTTCACAGTGGGGCTGGGGGAGGCAAAGCAATAACCAGTGTATTCTTTTATTTTTCATCCTCACACTGAATGGGAGCTTTGATTGAACTTCTTTTCTTCCTTTTATTTTCTCTGTTCAGAAAACCAGATCTCATTACAACAGTGATACTCTTTTGCAAATAAGTATATAGGTTTGGCTAATGTCTGTAATCTAAAGGAGAATGCCTTTTTTCATGTAGCCTAAGTCATATGAAAAGCTGCAAAGGATTGGCTACAGCTATGGTTTATCTGCATTTAATAATTAAGAAACTGTAAACCATAGGGAATGTTTGGGTTGTTACCACTGATGAACTGGCCTACAGTTCAGCTGGTGTTTCTCTCTGTGTCTGCCTGTAAAATGCAACATCATTAGAATTCCATTCTTTATTCCTGTGAAATAAACTGGCAGGAATATTCTGAGAGATAGTTTTTCTCTGATCTATATGATTTTGGTTTTATATGATTTTTCTGTGATTAGGGTCAGTGTCCTTTAGAGAAAGTTTGTGCATATGTTCTACTTATCCAAAGATAATATATACATATTAATAACTAGTTATGGCAGTTAGTCAATATGATTGACAAAGATATTCCTTTATAAACTTGAAAACTGAGTTTGTATTCCTATCAACAATACTCAGCAAAATCAGCTTTATAGTTTCCTGACATCTCTGACATTTTCTCTTGTGCTATTTATTTCAATGTGCAAGAGGTTTCTGGAAAGGAAAGGTCAATTGGCTTGGTCTGTCCTGAAGGTGTTTCCTGCAGGTATCTGAACAAAACAGACAGTTTTAGGGTTATTGCTCTCTGTCAACTAAACACCTTTTGAACTTTTTGAACTCCAAAACACGCTTGCTTCAAAGCAGAGATCATTGCAGTCTTTTTAGCTGAGGAATGTCTGCCAAACAACCTGCTGCTTAGTGGTGGGATGTGTACCTGCTCATCACAGCACCTGTATTAGGGCTCGTCTGAAATCTGATAATCTTTACAGTGGAATTTATTAAATTATAGCTTTAATAATACCCGAGTAGCAGTTAACCTAACTCGCATTACAAACACAATAAAATGATAAATCAAAAGTTGTTTTTGTTCTGATATTAATCAGTTCATGTAATTCTGCAGTCAGATGCCATAAAACCAGAAAGGCAAGTTGATCCAGTATGCTTGTTTTATGGAAATTAGTGCTAAGAGCTATCATATTTCTTGCTTATATGGCTTCTAAGATGTAAATTAAGACTTTTTTAATTAGATTAAATTCAACTAAACAGTTTGTAGCCTTTTTAGAAAGCACTTCAACTGTTTTGTTTATGTTCTGTTATACTTTAGTCCCCAACAGCCCTCAGTATGAGCTAGTAAAATGACAATCAAACAAGTAATAAAGAGGACCTGAGTAGACTGAAGGGTCATTATCATCTGTTCTAAGCTACACAAACCTGTTACTGCCATGTTCTAAACTGATGTGAATTTATGGTCCTATTTTAGTCTGGTGCTCATGGTGGCCTGGCTTTGGCTGGGTTCTGTCACTCCCTAGAAGGATGGGGTGGTGGGAGAAAGAGAAGGTGGAAAAAAAACCTGTGGGCCAAGATCAAGGTAATTTACTAAAAGCAAGGCACAGTCCTTTGGTCAGTTTGGATCAGCTGCCCTGACTTGCCCACCCCCAGCCTCCTGGAGATGGGGAATGTTGGAGAGACAGCCTTGGTGCTGTGGGACAGGGCCCAGACCACTGGTGTGTTACCAGCACACAGCCCTGGGAGGGCAGGCATGGGCAAAATGAATTCTATTTCCACCAGAACCAGCACATTTTCCATTTGCAGGTATAGAAAATTTGTGGGGTGCCTGTGTGAGGTGTAAACTTCTGGATTAGTGCTGAATCTTACAGAACTGTAATCCAAAGGCCTGAAGGAGAAAGGGGAACACATCCAGCTGTTTCTGCTGACAAATAGATCAGTTTGGTCCAGAGCCCCTCAATAATTCTGACACAACTTTAAGAGAAGTTGACCTGATCACAAATCTACTGACCAGTGTCAGGGTGGACTTCTGTTCTTAAAAGAATTATCTCTGCTGTCCTCAGAATAATCATGTAATTCAATTTTCTGGCCTTGGAAGATGTTTGGGGGTGTTTGAATGAAGTTTTGTTCTGCATTTGAAGTTCTGGCCTGGCTTCAATCAGTCTGATAAACCAGCGTAGGTGGAGGGAAAAAAAAAAAAAAAAAAAAAAAAAAATGCAGGAGGTTGAGAAATGCCTATGAAGCAGTGAGCTTTTTTGGTTTGTTCCTGAAATTCTAATTTGCAGACTTGCACTTTCCACTGTTTTGCAACTTCTCCTGACCTGGATTTTTGACTTTATGCAGTCTCAATATACTTTCAGAGATTTTATTCCTAATCCAAGTCCTGCTGGATTGTTACTGGGAGTCACATTTGAAGACCAGTGTTCCCAGTGGGCCCTGATATTGTAGGTTCCAGTCTGTTGTTTTTGTTACTGTAGATCTACAGGTAGGAAAAGTCTCCAGCTTTGCCCACTGGGAGAAATCTCCCAGGTCCTAATTAATCCCTGAGGTTCTTCCTCTTTTGTGTTACTCTCAAATGCAAATTGCCTTACTCTGACTTGAAGCCTGGTTACTAAACAGCAGAATCAAAGATATCAGATGCCCCTGGGATCTTCCCAACAAGTTATTCTTTAAATGAACCTGTGTCTCCATCTCTGAAAAAGCAAGAAGCTTGCCCCAGGTTCAGGTACTGGAGTACAACTGAGGTAACAGCAGCAGCCTTTGTGTCTCATTTCCTGGGTCACAGGCTCCTTAATTGTGCTTTAAAGAGCAAGTTAATTTCTATTCTCTTAAGCTGCTCTTATCTGGAACACTTTTTAAAAATGAGGTTTGTAGGGTGGAACTCTTCTGTCCTTGGAAATGTTCAGAGTGGAGGCTTTTGGATCACAAAATACAAATCACTAATACATTGTACTTTTTGTTAAAGCATGACTGCTGTCACCTTGTCCTCTGGTGGCTATTTTACATCATCTCTAAGTCCCCCTGACATGAATTCTATAAATACACATTGTCAGAAGACACAAGGTTTTGAGACTCTGTGTATTTACACTACAAATTCTTAAGTTCTGTTTAAGAAATATAAGACTCAGTGCAAATCCTTACTTTTAGCAGTTGTAAAGCTCAGGGACATCATACTGGTTTTGTTTATCCCTAGAAGCTGCATCCATCCCTTTTATCCAGGAAAAGACAGATGTTGCTGATTTACCACACAAAACATGTATGCTTTGTTGGCAGCTAATTAATAGGAAGATTCAAGATTCTATTTCCCTTAATTCTGAAAAAATCATGCCTTCATATCTTATCTTGTGTTTTTCTAGAGGAGCTCCAACCTTGTGTATGCACCAGTGCTCTATAGAGCAACTTTCTAAGTTTGGAGTAGCCCAGGAAATTATTTCCTACACCACACACACTGTGCAGTCCTTCAGGCTGCCTCACATTTATTCTGTTATTTAATTTCAGTAGAGTGTTACTCTTTGAGAAATCCCGAAGTTTTTTGTTTCAGGGAGAGAGGGGATGTCAGCTGTGCTGCTCCCTGGTTGTCTTGTTGCTGGCTGCTTCCAGCAGGCCCTGCCCTCGGCATGCTGAAGGAAAATCACTGGATCTGGGAATGATCTTGGAGACACTCAGTAACATTAAAGAGCTTATGAAATAGCTAAACTTTTCCTCACTGTCTCCTACCTCAGAGAAAAAAACAGTTGGAGTGAGAATGTGGGCAATAGAAATAAAGAACATTATTTCCTTTTGTTTTCTCTGCCTCAATAGGAGGAGAATCAGTAGCAGTGTCACAACGAACACCTTTCTATTTGTTGTGAGATTACAATCCTCTCTCTCCAGCAGGTAGGATACCTGGGCATGTGAGAGAACATGAATATACCATTTGCATTTCTTCAATGAGCAATTCTCACTATTTTGCATCTCTAAAGCAGATTTTTGGCATATTCTGTAGCTTGGCTTTAGATCAAGAGAAGCAGTGCCTAAAGCCATCTTTATCTGTTGCATTATCTGCCTGTGTTAACCAACTGCCTGAATTCTGCATATCTTTGATGGTTAATGTGACTCTGAGATAGTTGATGGGATTGAGTGAACTTGTACAGTGCCTGGCTGGTGGCTCACAGACCTGTTCACCTGTCCTGGGAAAGATGAAACAAATATTGTACAATCGGCCAATGAATTGGAGAAATCAGCAGATGAATGAGAGCTGAGCTGCTCCTTTCTTTAAGGCATTGTTTCCCTCCCACCCCTACTGAACTTCACAAATTAACTACATTTAGAAATTAAGAGGATTTTGGTCTGGAAACATACATTTTTAAATTCTGAGAGTCATAATTTAATAGATTTTTTTTTTCGTATCGCTGTACCCTGTGCTGTTCTGCTTGTCAGGACCTGTCACACCTTCCTGCCACGTTTTAGAAAGTAGCAAAACTGTTTTTTCTTCCCTCCTTTAGAGAATGCTCCGCTTACAGAGAGCACTTTTCTTTTCTTGTGGCTAAAATGCTCAGATCCTCTTGATTCTGTAGTTTTTGATGTGAAAGGACAATGAGTGTGAGGTTTTATTAAAATGGCATAAAGCATAACTACACAATGCTGAATGTTACTTCTCTGTCCTGCATTTAAATTCAATCCTCCACCTCTATTTAATTTTCATCCTTCCTTGTTCAGCGAGGCTGTTGGTGATCTTCTCTCATTCTTCTTTAATTCTGAGCTCCAGGTTTTACCATCTCCCCTTAAATACTTTGTCCTCCAGCTGTGGCATATAGCTTAGCAGATTTTCCTTTGATAAGTGCTTTTATTTTGGACATGAAGTTGATTAAAATCATCTTTGCATTGAATTAAATAATCTTTTTTTCACCTTAGTTACTTTGCAGAGCTTTCCTTGTGCCTCCCTTACTCAGCATGTTTGAGACAGATCAGTGTGTGCTGCCCAGGCCTGTCCCAGCAAGCACTGCCTGCAGAGGTTAATTTAATATCAGAATTAATTCATACAACAGCTATTGAAGAGACATTAATTGAGTACTGTCATTTCTTGAATGACAAATCAAATTTGTTTGCATAAACCTGTTAACAGGAATTTGTTCCACTAAAGCGGCCGAGTAGATCTGAAGGGGCTCTGGTCTATCATTGGTATAGACAGAAGGGAAAATGAGATTATATTCCTGAGGTGATTACATGCAGTTGTTGATTGTCCAACACCAGCTGATTTTTTTATGTGGGGGAAAAACACATCCAGAGGAATATTTTCATGAACTAGTCTTAATTATTCTGGTCAGCAGATTTTTTTTTTTTTTTTATATTCAGTTCCCTTTTACTGCACAGTATTATCAAACTACCAAGTCTTTTACATTCTTCTCCAGCCTTGAAAAATGTAACTCTGAATTAAGACTATGCAATATAGATACTTATAAAAACATTTTTAGATTTCATTTCAGGAAATTGTCATTAGAGGCTTTTAAAAGTCATAATATTTCAATAATCTTCTCTTGGTATGGAGGGTAGAAACCAAAGCAGCAGTTGTGTGAAGGTTTTGTTTGGAAGTGGTGACATTGGAGTATGTTTAGAGGAAAAAATAGGATTTCATTTTTTGCACTGAAGAATATGAAAATTCTTTCTTTGACAGTGTGAGAGTATTATTCTTGCATTTTTGGTAATTGGGCCTTTCCATGTGTATCATCCAGATCTGCTGGAATTCAGCTGTGTCTTTGATTTTTATTAGGCAGTTTCCTTAAAGATTTTTTCTAATTTGGTATTTCTGAAAACAACCACAGAGCATTTCAAAGTCACGATGTCAGTCTAGGTCTGTTCTACATTTAATCAAATAGCCCAAATGGGAAACAGCCCAACTGACAGCACTTTGTAATTAAATTTGTGTTTAAAATGGCCTCCACATGCCAATAACCCCATCAAATGATTGTGATTACTCGAGTTTGACATTCATCAAAGTCTGACTGGAATGTGTTTCATTCATATAAGCATATTTCATTTTTAAAACTATATCTGAAGCATTAAATGATTGAAAATCAAGATTCTCTCCTCCTGTGTTCAGATATTTTGCTGAGGTGGTAACTATTGCAATCCAATCAGACTTTGTGAAGCTACAGACAAAAGAAATTGGTATCTCTTCAATGATATCTACTTGAAGCTTTTCCCAAAATGTCACATCAAACTTCATGAACTCACACGTGACAGCATCTTTTTAAGTCTTCCTGTATTGAGATGCTCAGCTGAGCTCATTCTGATTACACTGCCTTGACTTCTTTTCATATAAATTCACTAAGGAAAATTCAGACTTCCTTGGTTTTTGATTAGTCTCTTTTTATATGCTGAAAATAAATATGTAACATCCTTTTGTGGACTTTGGACTTGAACCAGTGTCAAGTAGAATGTTTAACAGGTGGTTAAATATGGATTGCTCTAAGATAGCACCTGTGGAAATGGATTTTCATCTGACCTAAAGGCTTCTCTGGGGAGATAGCATTATCAACATATTTTATAATTTTTAAAACATGCTTTAAATACACCAGGGTGTGTTTTGTATATTTACACCTAATGCAAATTACCTCACAGGTGTCATGTTTTGAAGAACAGTTTCCTCCCTTGGAAATGATTGGGAGAGGAAACACATTTTACTACCTTCTTCCTGTTGTATATAATTTTGGAAAGATTTTAACCACATAAAAATATTTCTTTCATTTATCTTTTCTTTTTCCTTTTTAATTGCATTAAATGGTGATCACAAAACCTTTCTTAAAGGAAATTACTGCATAAAATTACTACAATAAAAATAATTGAAGTAGGGTTTGGAGACAGCAGAGGTGGCATCTACCTTCCCTTAACACAAAAGATTAATGGGCTTGATTAGAAAAAGAGAATATGGGCTTGATTAACTAAAGCTGCTCTTAAACATTCAGGATAAGGTAAATAACTCTTATTAGCTTTTTATTTTAGGATTTTTCCATCTGTGGGCTCTCATAAAGAGGCATGTTGGGGAAAAAGGTGTCATGCCCTAGAGATAATCCTCCCTGTTTTACTTGTTATTTGGGTAATCTTCCTTTTCACAGAATATTTTCTAGGATCAGATGTTATGATTTTTCTAATTAAAGCATCACTAAGTACTTAATTACATTCTCTTCAAGGAGGTTTACATCATTCTGTCATATTTCTAAAATGAAACACAACACTGCATATTCTTCCTCAGAGTGTAGAATAAAGTTTTGGACTTTGTATAACCTTTGAAAGTTGCATTTATTTTGTACAGAGAAACTGTACAAAACCATACAAAAACCTGTATTTTTTTCATGTTAAAATATATATTTTTCCAATACTTGTTTCAATAATAAAGTTCCTTAGGAGAAGATACATTATATGAAGAATTTCTATGTGTGTTTGTACATCCAGTGCCTTGTGGAGAGATTAAGCTTTTGCCTGTCTTTGTTCATTTCCTCCTTTTTTTAAAACAAGGGTGGAAAATATTGGGATAAAATTGAAGACCAATTATTTTTTTCATCCTCATTTCCTCTTCAGTACAACGGGTGGGTTCTGACCCATAGGCTGCCTCCTGAATGAGGAAGATTGTTTGTGGTAAAGGAAGTTGTAGTGATTAAAAAACTCCAAAACACCACATCTGCAGAAAACACTTTGGTTTGAATTATTGCCGACTCATTTCAACTCTGTTTCCTCTCTCCTGCTTCCTTTGCCATTTAAACGTGCAAGGGAAAACATAAAACTCTGAAATGATGAAAGTAAAAACCATCTCTACCTGAATATTGCACTTCAAAAGCATTAGTGAAAGTTGGAACAAGTTCTGGTTCAGTGAGTGGGTGTGGGGTGCTGGGGTTGGCACATATGGGACTGAAATGCTCATTTTTCAGTGGAGCACTTTTGTACCTCACAGGACAGTGACTGTAGGTGACTCTAAGGGATTAGGTAATGTGTGTAACAACCTGCCCAGTTCCTCTGAACATGAGCATAACTCTGAATTTACCCAATGTGCTCATTGGATTTTTATTTGGAGAATCTCATAATTATTTTTACTATTGTTATTTGTACTGTTTAGTTATATCACAGTTCTGTTGTCCTGGCTTTGTAGTTCTCTAGCTCCTGAAGATGTTTTCAATGCAGTGGCATAAAGAGCATGTCTAAGACATTCATTCTGATAATGTTATTTAGATACAATTCATTAATTCCACTCCTAATTGTGGTAGAGTTATTAGAGAGGAGAGATTGAGGTTCCTAACTACAGACCTGTAATGCTATTTTGACTCCTGTCTGAGACCATCTACACAGGGCTGGCAGATACTGGAGGCTTTAGTGAAGCACTGGAGGAAGCCAGCAGGACTGTAGGGCCACAAACTGATCCTATATTTGGCCACTTCTTCCCACAGAGCTCATTTTAAGCCATTTTTATTTTTTAAAATTGACTTGCGTTGCCTTTTAGTGTAGGTATTTGTTGGTACTTAATATAAACCCCCTATTTTGTGCTCTTACTGGTCTTCCTATGACTGTATCTTGCTGCCATAAAGGGGAAATTATTTTGTATTGTTTCCAGAGACACCAATGCTTGTTGCAATTAAATAAAAAGCAAAGAGAGCTCTAATTACTTTTAATACATTAAAAAAGTATTTGTCTGTCTAGAAAGCAAATTACCTCATTGCTGTTGTAGCAGAAAGGATTGTCATAATTTTCTCTCCTGATGAGAGTTTTACTTTTTCCTGAACTGCCATAGTCCTTTGCTATGAGCCAGAATTTTTTAATTCATTGTTCATATTACTGCTTCCTATACAAATAATATTAATATTGCACTTTAGCAAGTTTCCAGTTGGAATAAGAAGCCTATTGCATTTATTGTATATATTACATAGTTTAACCTAATAATGGGTGTGTGCCATCTACAGCATTTCTAATAATAAAAACAAACTTGTCTAATTAGATCAAAAAGTTGAAACTTGGATGAACTCTATTTTTGCACAGAAACATTCCCAAAATACTGAAAAGAATACTTCTAATGCAGAGTTTCTTGTACTTTCTGGAAGGTCTAAATGGGTACAATATAGGCCAGAAAGATTTTTATCAAAGAATTTTAAATATTATGACAGAAGTATCAGTGAAAAACTTTTCACTTCAATTTGAAAGCTGTAAGGAAATACTGAGTGAAGTGAATATAAAACCTTTGTGAGACATGGAGGAAATGGAACCAGTGTGCAGTTGCTTGTGCTGCCACACCTTACACAGGGGAGCTGGAGGAAGCTGTTTGTACTCGAAATAATCTGATTTTCATTGTATGAAAGAAGCTGGTTACATGAGCTGGGCTTCACAGATGCTGAATCAAAGGCTCAGCTTGGTGGTGTTTATCTTGCAACCACAAGTCAAAAATCCCTGTCACGTGTCAGAGTCCCATTGGGAGGGGAATGGTACAGCCAAAGTGCAGAAAGGTGTGGGATTTGTTTGGCTGAGGATCTAGAACTAAACTTGATTGCATTGTGGCAATTTTCACCATTGTCTGTAAAACAAACTTCTTAAATGATGATGAAAGTGGCTTTGAGTGGAGCTGGTTCTGCAAAGGAAAAGAAAGCAGATCTCAGGGCAGAGGGAATGCAAACATAGCACTTCCTACAGCACACTAACTTTGTTAATGAGTTTGCAGCTATTTTCCTGTTGTGCTGCAAAGTTACATTTCCAAAGATTGTGCTCCAAATTATGGCTAAATTCAATGTAACCCATTGATTTTTCTCACTGAATTACCAGTAATTCCCAAATAACCCCTTTATTTGGGGAGGATTTTTACCTATTTTATTTTTCAATCCCAAAAGGCTCAAAGCATTTTAAGACCTACAAGAGAGTAAGTACAGCACCAGTGGTATGAGCCAAAATTCAGAGAAGTAAATTGGAGCATGCAGTGGAATTATCTGTGTGGATAGATGGAAGAAGGAGGGAATTTTGGCTAAGACTTCAAGTCAAGCAGTGATATATAATCCAGAAAAGAGCTGTCAGGATCCAATTGAATAGCACTTCTTCTGTCTGCCTTCACCTCTCCTTGTGTGTGGACAGATAATTGATCAAACCTGCTCAGTTTTCTCTTCAAGTGTGAGGAGCTGGGATTTGAACCAGTTGTTCTTTGGACTTCAGGGAATTAGTCATTTAGATGAGCACCTGGGTTTAACATTTACTTTAGTTTTCTTGAATTATGAACAGCATTTATAAAATTATCAGTCTGCTCAAAAATTAATATAAAAATGTGAAACTCTGTCCTCTGCTTCTAATTTAAATTTCAAGCTGCCAGGAAGGAGATGACTGCACTTCCTACTTGGCTGTAATTGAAAACCAGGTTTTTAGAAAAACAAATTTGAAATTCTCCTTTTTAATCTCTCACCTTTTGAAAGCTCTTTGTATTCTGTATCTGTTCAGCTTCACTGTGACTCTTTAAATAAAGAAACTAAGTTTTCATCTTGTACTGTTACAGAATAGATTGAGATATAAAATAAAGGTAGTTTTTCCCTTTTACCTTTTATGGAGAGTTTTGTAAAGTGTCTTTGTAGGTTAGAAAAACCTCGGATATGCAAAAGAAGATTAACAAGGGCTGGATTAATTAATATAGAAAGAGTTCCATTTTTAAATAAAAATCATCCTTGCAGCCCAGAATAGATGTACATCTGACATGACTTTTGCAGGTTTTTATCATTGTGGTGTGCTGAAAAAACTTCTCTATGAACTCTTCTAATTGATATTCAGCTTAAAAGAATTTTAGGTTAACCTTCTGAAAATATCTTAGCATTATTTAGCTGTAATATGAGGGTTAAGTTAGGGATGAGGATTGAAGTTTTCCACAGTAATTTGTTGTTCTTATTGAGGAAGCATTTCCTGGTTCAGAGACATTCTGGTTTATTCTTATGGGATAAGCAAATAACATTTTCTTCTCCTCCATGCTTGTTATTTTGATTGTATTTAATCATACTCTAAATTGTGATGTTTCATTGCCAGCAGTCCCCCAGCAAGATCTTCTCATGGTGTTTTTGTTCCCACATCAAAAGTATTCACAACTGCACATGCAGAGTTCTGGCCTGCCTGCTCACATCTCTCTGTGCTTCAAAGCTCTGCAAACACAGATACCTGGAAGATTTAAGAATGCTCAGGGTGGGAAATAAACCAAGGAAGTTTCCCACCTGTTCTTGAACAGAACTTGATTATCAGAAATTAGTGTTCAAAATCACAAAAACCCTGTGGTGTTAGCTCTCAGTGGACAAACACATCCTCAGTGGGAAGCACCATCAAAATCAGGAGAAGTGGAGAGTTACAGTATGATGGGAGTGCAGTAGTTGGTATAAAACAGTATCAGCTCACTTTGCATAAATCATTAAGTCCCTTGGTACCCTGAAGGTTTTGTGTAGACTGCAGACTTCAGGAGGAGCAAACATCAGAGTTCTCCTCAGCTTTTTCCTTGTCTAATCAGAGATTTGTAAACAGTTTGGTGTTTCTATGAAATTGCATTAGTATGTGTTTGTGCAGATACAGGTAGTATGTAATCCTGCTGATATTCTCTGATACATATTGCAAGCTGTTTCTGGACACCTATTGGCATAATAATATAAAAATTAATGTTTAACCTGTGCACCTACAGAAGTGTATTAGATAAGGACATATTGCTCAGATGGTTGTACAGTGCTACAGTGACCAAATCAAAATGAGGTGCCTACACTGTTCTGCCATGAACAAAACAAATCAGAATATGCAAGGGATTTAGCATATTTTTTTTAATTAAAAGTAGTGGGGTGTATTACAGGTTATGGGACTGTTGGCAGGATTGTCTGGTGTTACTCAAGTTCCAATTTTCATTTGCTGGAGTAACCTTTGGTTGAAATTTTGCATTTGCCTATGGAAAATTTCCTTTGAAAATTTCAATCAAAATAGTTCAAATATTCCCAAGAAAGAGGTAATTGGAAATATACTCCCCAGTATTTTCCAGGGTCCTTTAATGTCTGTAACTATTTAACACTTGAACAGAGCAACTGTACCATATTAGCTTATGAACATAGAAGGGGGCTAGTAAGGACTGTATAGATAATTCTTGGAGTTGCCATGTTTTGAATGTTTATTTGGTGATACTGCTCTGTTGCCACGTGGGTGTGCAGCAGTTTAACCCAGGGGATTGATGTCATTTTGCTTTAGATTATTGGTTGCCAAGTCAGAAGAGAGCCACTGGACTCTACAGAACGATACACTCGCTGGATCAATAACCTCACCCAGGAGCAACTTCTGACACAGGTACCTTCATTTCTGCTGTGTCTGAAATTACAGCAGGAAAATAAAGTAAGAGGTTTATTTGGATGGATTTTTTCAGTCATAAGCAGCACTTAATAGTTTATAATCAGATTCTCATATTTAAACATGGTTTGTTCAAGAGAAGCCAAGGTTATGGTGCACGTGATGATTACAGAACAATGACCTCAGTGAGTGAGAATGAAGCTTTCAGGTTTGGAGTGAGCCCTACATGTCTCACTGCTGCCTGTGTTAACTACATATGCTTTCATGTCCTAAAATTATGGTTTTCTTTTCAAAAAGTAGATTTGAATACAAAAGGGAAAAAAAAAATCTTTCTTGAGAATGGTTCTTCTCCCCACCCAAGGTAGTGACCACTCCTGTATCTGTCTAAGTTTTGCTTAGGATCATTTTAAACCAGCATTTCTTCAGGCATTAAACATTGAGCTCATTATACATTGTTTGTAAGTGAGATGCATCTTGTGCAACTGAAGATGACAGCTTTGGCATAAGGAGCAGTTGTTTCATTAGGCAGGAGGCCAATGCTGAACTAAAATAGAGACTAAAAGAGACTTTGGCAAAAACAAGTTAAGCTGTGGAAGAAATCAATCCAGTTTGTGGAGGAATGTTGTACAGAATATAAGAAATCTAATGGATGGTTTGCAGAAAACATCCCAGCAGGCTTTAAGATCCAAGTATTTGGGCTTGGGCTTTGGGATGCTGTGGTAGAAAGACATTTGGTTTTGATTTCCCTGGATTTAAGTGGTTGAAAAGATTAACATATCCTTATTTGTTAGACTTCATTATGAACTGTGTTGTGTTCCCCTAACTCCAAAAAAGCACTAAGAGGCCCTGCTATGGTCATTGTAACACAAGGAGTAATCTACAGACCTTGTTTTAAAACCACCTGTGGTATTACAGCTCCCTGTAATTCACCAAGGGAAAGTAATTACAGAAAAAGTTGCCCAAGGAATATTTGGATTTGCCTGTGAATGTGACATTAGAAAAAATACAGATTTAAACCAGTGTATTTATCTGGCAACAGCATCTGGATCGTTGTGCTGATGAAGAGAAAGAAAAGCTTGAGGGTGTAAAAGCTTGTCCTACACAATCTGAAATGTTTCATCTAAATGGCCACTGGATCTTTGATTAAGTGGAAAATTAAACAAATATCCTGATTTTGAGATTATACAAGGAAAAACCCCCTCATTTTAAATAAGATGGGAATCAATGTGTTCTGGAAGAGATTATTTAATATTGTGTTTCCAACAGTAGGATGCAAATGTGATGACCTGGGAAGTCCCTTGCAGTCTTGCATGCTACAAATACCTCTTAATAAATGCATTATCTTTAATTACAATTTAGAGTCACACAATTTACAGGTAGATTAGCACTTTTGGATCATACATTGGGTTTGGAACTAGCAGAGCTTGTGGTACTTGCCCATGAGTTTAACAAAATGAGCTTTATAGATTCACACTATTTATGTGTTCCTCATTATTTTTTAACGTGCTACCTGTTCTCCACTAAGTTAAATGCAGAAACAAGTTCCTCAAAGACAGTAGATTTCTGAGAATTCTGAGAGAGTCTGAAGTTCTAGAGAAATTGTGCTGTACCAGCTCCAATTATATGTTGTTAAGCACCACAGAAACCCCTTGCAGGGAGATTTTAGGTACCCAGTTATCAGACAAGCTTCAGCTGTTACACAAGCCTGGGGCAATTTGGCTTTTCCAGCTTTGGAGCTAAAAGAGCTGCTTGGTTTCTGTGAACACATGGCACTTCTGCTTTTGTAATCTTCTGATTAGAAATTCAGGTAGAATAATAAAAAAAAGTATTTTGCATTTTTTCACTTAGAACAGTATGGGGCAGAGGAAGAATTGGGAATAAAAGCCACCTCAGCTGTACTCTAATAATCAGGGTATGAATCAATTATCTAAGGTCCTGCTCATCTACCCTAATATATCATATGCTTTATTTTGTGTGTGGTTTTTTTAAACTCTCTTCAGTACTTAAACCATAATGATGGGCCTGTGCTAATGGATTTGTAGAATCTCTGAGAGCAGCAGTCCTTGAGGGAATTCAGGAAAATTTGCTTTAATTTGCAGCATATTATCTGCAGCAGATTCCTGTAGTGAAAGCATGTTGAGCTTTTTATATCTGTCTCTGTGCTCAGTGCCCAGCTCTTTCCAGTCACTTCTGCTGCATTTCCACACCATGCACATGCAGATTATTTGTGCTGGAAACTGGGAAACCAAGCGACCAGTTAAAAAAGGAAAAAAAGCCAATTGTCAAGATCATTTCATCCCCTATCATAATGTTTATGTTATTGATGAAATAACATCCTCTGGCACTGGACTGCTCTGCTGGGCAGTGCCCAAAGCCAGGTTTGGGAGCTGTGGCTGGTAGCAAATGTTTTGGGAGGTGCCTTCAGGCACCTCTGTGCTGGATGCTGGGTTTAAACTGTGTCAGTCAGTACCAGATTTTTGGATCAAATGTCCATCCCCTGTCCTCATGCTGAGAAGATCTTTCAATACAAAATGCTGCCAGTATTTTAACTTTTCCCTTAGCCCTGGCCTCTTGATGCTTACTCATCCATTAAATGTTTCTCTAAACAATTATACTGTAACATTCCAGAGATACTTTATGGTATGCGTGAAATTTCAGAATATATACCCCAGAGAGTGTGGTGGGAGTGAGAGAGTACAAAGGGAGGATGATAATGAAAAAACCTACTTTTTAAAAGATCAGTATTTGCTTCCTCAGTGTTATCTTCTGCATAAATGACAGGTGATCAAACCACACTTTTATGGGCATAGTGATATAAACCTTAAATATATGTGTTCTGGAAGACTTGCTTTTTCTGACCAAGAGTAAAAAAAAAACAAATAAAAAAGGATAATTGTAACTGTATGGTAAGTGACAGGTACAGGAAGAAAATGAGCAAACAAGAGAACTGGCTGTTTTGATGTTGAAGTAAGTGGAAAAAAATGTAGATTAATACTAATCCAGTGGGATATCTGAGCCCAAATTGTGCTTGTAAATGTGACTGAGGTTTGATCATGCAGCCCTTCTTTTGCACTGGAAATGTTTACTAGGCTGTGTAAGTGAAAAGTTCTGAATGGTTTTAAGGTTGGATTCATTGCACAAATATTTATGCAAGTCATTTTTAAGGACTGTTGCTGACTGTAAGTAAGAGAGCTGAGTTCATGTCCACATCTGTTAAATCACTGCTTTGGGTTAGTTTAGTCTCTCAGCCTGTGAAGTATTCTGTTCAGCCTGAAGCACAATCCCATCTTTTCCTCCTCAAAACCAAGACATTTCTACCCTTCACGTGGGTTGTTCACTTAGGAAGCAGGCAGCAATGTTAGAGTGACTTGTGAGGAGACTCCTGCCAAGAGGAAGGGCCTGTGGATGATAAGGCTGGATTGTCCTGATGCAGATAAATAACTGTCTGAAAAGCCACAGTGATTCTGGACAACTGTGTCTGTATGACTTCCTGATACATGCTGGACTTTGCAGGTTATCTTGGAGCTCTTGGTGTTGGATAAATCTGGAAATTGTCACAGGTGATTTGTAGTCCTTAGCAATAATCTTTGCCAAGCACCTGACAGAAGAGCAATAATTAATATTTCATAGCACTGTCTGTGCTCTAAAAGGTGCCTATTCCATTTCGCTGAGAGCTTGAAAAGCTGTGCTTTTCTCCTTACTAAGCCTTCCTATATTAGAGTTTAATTAATATTTGATAAAGATTCATGCAACAGATCTTTACTACAGATGCTCAGTTTGGAAATAGTTGCAGGGAGTCAGAGCATGTAGCATATTTTAAAGGCCTGACTGCATGGCTGTACCTTTTCTATAAATTCAGTGCATTCAATATTCCATTATCATCATGTGGCTCAATAGGGAACATTTTAGTGGTCAAATGCTGGTAGGAGTAGATTGCAAGTAGGATGAATTTTCCAGGTGGGCCATGGATTGAATGTCTCTGGCTTACAGCAGCTGTTTTGTCTACCTGCAGACAGAAAATTCCACTTTATTAGTTCTTGGGTTGGCTGTCCATGTGTCACAACTGAAATAATAATCAAGGCAGTGATCTGACAGTGGATCTATGCAATGCCTGTTGTCTGGTTATGTTAGTAAAGGCAAAAACTGGCCAGAGGGAAAGGCTTTCTTACTTAAGAATGAATAAAACATGAAAAGGCTGATTGAAATCCCCTCTGTCCTCCCCCTCCCTCCCTCCCTCCCCCTCATCTTTGCCACTATTAATGGCTCACTTGTGTTTGTTGTCTTTCAATAAAAAGATACTCAACACTTCCTTGGGATTTTTTTGATCATTGTTTCTTCTTCCTTGACCCATATTATCTAAAAATGTGGCATTAATAGTGAAGTCCTGATGTTTTTCTGCTGAGTGAAACAGCTAAAGTTACTGGTTGTTACAGCAGATTCCAGCAGTTTGTATGGGATTGAGCCTGTACCTTATAAAAAAAAAAACCCAACTGGCTGCTTCCTTTTGTGGTTGGTTGATCCTTGTTCTCTTCTGGAGGAGAATGAACCAAAGTTTCACAAGCTTGACAGTGTTTATATTTACATGTGAAAATACATGTCAAAGGGTTCATGGAATTCTAGAAAGTTTAATGAGAAGTGGCTTAGCCACATCTGTGAACTCAAAGCACAATTAGAACTTCCCAGTGAGGCTTTATGAAAAGGCAGCTCAGGGTCACATATTTTGAACTTAGAAACAGGTTTGCTGGAATTCAGAAATGTATACAGCTTGTGCTTTGTGTGTGTGCAGTTTTGCATGAGTTTAAAGGTGTCCCATAGGGGAAGGAGTGTTAAATAACTTGTATTTTTCCTCTTCATATCTTGCTTGATAATTTGCATGATTAAACAAGGCTGGAATGTGGCTCATAATACATAGTAATGTTAAAATGGAATAGAAATATTGTAATATAGTATAAAAGGGACTTGTGATTATAATAAGTTTGACTTTATTCCAAAATGTTCTTGATGAATGCAGCATTACAGCATGACGGATTCTTGTATGGCAGAAAAAGCCTGATATGACTTTGATGGACATAGAAATAAAACTGGTAGAAAACAGCTATTTCTGTGTGAGCTGTAATTTGTTCCAGCTGATGATATTTTCTTGTATTTTAGGGAATCAGTGATACCAATAAGGAATGCAACAGATTTACATCCTAAATGCCATTTTTATAGATATTTCTATATAGATATCTCATATAGGAGATGGACAGGAAAATGCCAAATGTAAAGGAAAACTGTCCAGGATTGAAATTTCAGAAATGCATAGTTGGCTTTCCAAGTTATTATTGCCATTTATGTCTCCTCAATACACTTGAAAATTACTTTGAAAAATAGGGCAAGATGTTAAATAAACTGAGGACCCTTTTGTTAATTTAGAGCTGCAGTTAAGAACATGGATGGAACTAACTAATAACTTCCAGTTTCTGAGTGCTCCACTTAACTCTTGTTTGATCTGCCATATTTATCCAGTTGATGTGCTTGTGCTGACTTCCAAATAAACAGCCCTTAAGCCTCACTTTGAGCTTCAATATAATTGCCTTTCATAGTTGAAGGAACTATACTTTTGCCTGTTTTTGAGGGACAAAATCCACTCTTTATTTTAAAGTAGTAGATAAGATATTGAAGTAGCCCTAATTTTTTTTTCCTTTCAAAACAAGAAGCCCACTCCAAGTAGATATTTCCAACTCAGTGATGTTTATTTTTCAGTTGGTTGTCCACATGTGAGAGCACAGAGCTGATATATCCTTTGCTTCTGTAATTTGCTTTCTTTGAATTTGAAAATGAAAGTGCTGATACCAAAAAAGAAGGGAAATATTTTTATGTGGCTTCTACTGTAATAAAAATTATAGATTTCAAATATATTTTATCTGCAGCTCCCTCTTGTAGCCTTATAGATAGGAAAAAACATTTCTTTGTCTCTTGCAACTGCACACTGAACAGTTTTTCACTGTTTTAAAAATCGTGTATGAGCATGAGTTAAGCACATTCTATTTGATCTGTCACACTCAACATTTTTGTTCCTTAATACTTTTTTATACTGACTTCACCCTGCCATGTTTGACATTTGTCTCCATGGTAGTTGTTGCTTTTCTGATTTTACTTAAGGAAGCTGAGTTTTAAAATATTTACATCCACCATATCCTCTCACAAGTATTAACAATATATGTTATACTGTTATGTTTGAATTTATATTTTTCCTTTGTGTGTTGTAAAAAAGCCAGATTCATTGCTCAATCCAACAGCTTTAGAATATAAGAATCCAGATTTAATGAGTAATTCAGGTTTGTTGTTTTTTTTTTTTCTTTAGTACAAGTGTGCCAAACTGGGACATGGGATTTTTATTCTGTTTTTACTATCTTGGCCAAACAGATTGTGATTAGAAGTTCTTGAGCTGAAATTGTGCAAATAAATTACAATTAATAAATTAGTGAGCTTTTCAGTGCATTAGCTTGGATCAATGTAGCTGTGAACAGTGTGTCCTTTTTCATAAAGAGTTGATATTTATCTGTGCACTTAGGGCAATTTCATTATCCTAAAGATGAGTAGCACACCCAGCTCCACTGGTGCCTTAATAAACTTTGAAATGAAGCAACACACTTTGGAGACAATATCAGTATAGGAGGTAGAATAAAGCTGCTCTTTATTGGAGGCCTCCAAGGGGCAGATATGGAAAATGCCCACCCCTGCAAGGGGTGAATACAGTTTGATGAGTTTATCAAATTAGCATAACTGACAGAAATTCCCAATTAGAGACATAAGTGGTGAGGTAATTCCTCCTCAGTTCAACCTTTTCCTGAATCCTCCCCCCTTTAGATAGGAGCTAAACTCTGTTTATGAAAATGGGTCTCCAAGAGCTGCTTTCAACCTTGGCTCCCAGAAAGCCAAGATAGGAAAAGGGCCTTGGACCCCCAGCTTGGAGCCTCTGGAATGAATTTTGTCTTTCTGCCTATCAGGGTAGTGAGAAGTACTGGGACTAGCTACAAAAACAATGATAGGCTACAGAGCTACAATCATATATGCCAAGGATATAGAGAATATATAAAAGGAAATGCTGCTGGTAAGCAGAGTGGGAGGACTTAGGAGTTGCTGCAAACGACTTTGATATCTTCAGAGCTACTGAAACAGAAAAAACAGATGTTACTAGACTTCTTTTTATTAGACTAATTCAGTACTTTTCATTTATGGTGTGGAGTTTACTGGAGTGGATCTGAATCATGCCTGTCAACCTTAAATACAGGTGTTCAGAAAGTTTGTATAGTAAAAGGAATTATTATTTTCAGGTATATAATTCCAGAGAGTGCCAAGAGGTCTATATTTATTTTGGATAATTCTTTGCATACCTCTACTTGTAATAATGTCAGAATGAAATAAATATGATCATGAACGTATGAATCTCAGGGTTATGGTTATTTTATGAAGTAGAAAAGACAAATTGTGGAAACTGCTTGCTGTCTAGTGAATGGTCCAATCTGTACTTAAAAGAATGTTTTAATCTTTATAACTTTAGAGGATTTATCTGGCCACAAAAGGCAAAATAAATGTGCTGTCAATAATGCAGCTTGTTAATCTCACCTTTTTTACTTTTTTTTTTTTTTTTTTTGTTTGTTTGTTTGTTTGTTTTTTGGTTTTGAACATTTTTGATATTTCTACATTGTACTGCCCATATTATACAAATGCTTCTGCCTCTGGTTTGAATTTGTCTTATCTAGTGTACATGTTTTTAGCCCCTTTGCCATGTCCTGTTTTAAAAGCTAAAAAAAAACAGGGTCCAAGTTTGTGCTTAATATCACCTAATGGTTTCACTGACAATTGAAATTTATTTTGAGCATGCATTCCAGACTTTTATTTTTCTGAAACCCATTGGTTTCACACATTTTGGGGAGTTTGGGACTGTATGGGCAAGTCTTAGACTCTTATACTGTGTATTTTCTGTAGTGTGTTTTGTCATGTTTCATTTTTGCCATGTTCTTCCACTGCAATTTTTGGAATGGGCTATTCTGGCTGTGACAGCACTCAAGAGCTTTCACTTTCTCTGTTCATTCTTGGTTTCATCTCTTCCCCCATATAATCTTGTCTTTCCCTGATGCTTCACAAAAGAGCCACAAGTTCACCACATCCTTAATTGCCCATTCATTTTGCAAGGAGCAGATTGCTTAGCAGTTTTTAATGAAGAAACTGAAATGTAACCACCCATAAGAATAGTAGAGGAATAGTAATCTTAATATTCAGGAGAAAACAGTTCTGTGTTCATGAAATCTTCTCTCACAGTCAAGCTTCAGAGGAAGGAGGTAAATTGGTCACCAGGTTGGCAATTGCAATTAAAATTGTTTTTTATGTTTCTGAGAGAAACCAGATTGTCCAAGTGCTCACACACTTTTGCACACTTCTCTTGGAGCACTTCCAGGTGATGCTGAACCCAAGCTAGAAGCAAGTAAACAGTCACAGCATTTACAGCTGGGTACTGCAGGGAAATCTCAGCTCTGTTATCAAAGAAGCCTGAAGGAGAGATAAAGAAGTCATTGCTGTGGCCCTAGATATAGTGTAGACACTGAAAGAGGCATATTTGGCTTTATGGTCTGGGTGTTCTGTTCCTTCTGTGCATTTCCTGAGTATTTCAGCTGAAGGAGAAAAGATTTTTTTTTTTTTCCCCTAGTGTTGTCCTACATGCAGCCAACAGTCAACCTCTGCTTTGTGCAGGAGTCAGTTGAGCAAGCCTTATCACATCATGTTCCAGCCCTGGAAAAGTGTCTGGGAATTACACTGGCAAGGACTGACTGCCCTTGTGATATGTTCTTTAATTATTTCTCCTTCCATTCTTCTGCTTCTGCTCATGAAGAGCCCCACTGCTAATGAGGGCTGCAGACAGGCTGGTGTGCATCTCCCTTTTTCCTTTCTGCTCCCTTTTTAGCCAGGCCTAGTGACCATCTAAAATTGTGGCCGTGTCCCCAGAGTTTTAGCCATACCTTTCATAATGGCACTTTTCTACTATAAATAAATCAATAAATCTGTGATTGTGAAATGAAAATAAATTGGGAACTGCTGCATTCAGATGTTTGACAGTCTTGGAGCCCCTGATGGCTCACTTGAAAGAGCAGGGAAGCAGAGGTTTCAAGTGGCAGCTAAGCTGTCCTCAAATGTGGTCCTTCTCTGAACTGAGACTCAGGTCGTGCTGAATGTGTCCATTGGTACATCTACATCCTCAGTATTTTAGGGCTGAGATGTTTGAGCTGAGGTTTGTTGTACCTGCCATGAATCAAGCAGTCAGAGGGATCACAGCTACCTCTCATGGAGATTGCTTCCTCCACCAGTGGACTGGTGCTCCATTTCTCTCCAGTATTTGAAAATAATGTATTATCTCAACTGCCAACATGTATTTGACCACCTGACTTTAGAAAGGAATAAGCAGCACCATCAGATTTTCCTGCCTACCCTGAATTCTGTTTTAATGGCATCTTTCAGAAGAATGCCAACCTTAACCTAGAAGCCAAACTTCAGCGTCAGATTTCGCGTTCATAAAGAAAAAAAGAAAAACACAAACCCAACAGCCTTTGGAGTCAGTAGGAGAGATTTTTTGTGTGTGTCATAAAATCATTCATAGCTGTGCAGAGCAGATGTTGACAATTAGGAGAGAACAGAGGCTGGTCTGTGGTCTGTGTTTCACGTGGGTAGATGAAGGCTCGAGGCAGCGGCGATTTCCTGTCAGCGCGAGAGCAGCTCCTGGGGCTGCAGCCCAGTCCCATGTACAAAGTCACTTTTGTGTGCCCTTGGTTCTGTCCCTGGGCTGAAAGAATAATGCTGCTAGAAGGCCCAGTGTTCTGGTCTGAGACATCTATGGCCATTGATACAAAATTACGGGTTGAAAACTTTTTATGGATTTTGTGTTTCTTCGCTAGATGTTTGCTCCTCCTTTTAGAAGATGCAGAACAGCTGATCCTTTCATTTACTGCAGTAATTGCCACTGTGTCATGTCACATTTCAATTCTTTTAGCTTGAACTGTATTTAAAGCTCAGACCCTCCCAAATTTGAATGTATTTTTACACAGCAACTTAAATGGGAGCGATTTCCTGCAAATTAAAAATGATGAAGTGTTAGCCTTTGCCTTCAGAGCTGTTTGCTGCAAAATTCTGATGGTTGCAGGTGACCCTGGGCACCTCTGCTTTGACAGCACTGTTTGGCATGCTCCTGTAAATAGCAATTTCCCAGTAGTTAAAGGAATTTTTACTGTAGCTCATTTTGTCTCTTAACTGAATGGGCTTATTGAAGTAATGATGGTGTCGATGCCATATGCAATTCCATTTTCCTCTTTGTTGTATAAATAATCATATATTAGTGATGGAAAATTAGAAACATTTTTATCTGCAAAGAAAGTACTTCTGGTCTTCAAGTTTAGCAGGTGCTGGAGAAATCATCCCTGGTCCTTTGGAAGGCTGTGGTCAGAGGAGAATGAACAAAGCCAGCTTAGTGGAAGGAAACTTTGTGGACCTGGTTGCTATTCAGGATCAGAGAGATAGTTTGTAGAATTTGAAACAAACAAAAAAAAAATTCTGGTGTTCTGCCATATATTAAATTCACTCTTTCATGGCTTTTATAAGCAAGCTTAGCCATGGAATGTGAGCACGTTAATGTCAAGTTCCAGTGATTGGGTCTGTCATCCTGCTGCTCTGTACAATGGAGGATGCTATTGAGCACAAATAGAGCATTGATAAAATGACAAAAGCAAAGCATAAAAATATTTCTTAAATGGCTGAAACAGTATCTGTAGTAAATACATGTTTTGTTATTCAGGAACAAGAAATTATTTTCTGTCTGACAGGATAGCATGCATTTCACTGCTGCCTGAGAACTGGGTCTCTGTGATAAGAATCTGTGGCTCGAAGCTTGGGTTGCTTGGGCTTTTTTTTTTTTTTTCTCATCAAGTAGGTAACGTGAATAATTTTAGAATAAAGAGGAAGGAAGAAATTACATGCTTCAGTAGCAAGCATGTGTTCTCTGATACTTTAGTTTCAAGTTCTGTATTGAGGAGAGGTGAAGTCCAAAATCTCCTTTTATAGCAGGATACCAGGTGCAAGCAGCAAGACATAGAACTTAATTCAACTTTCTCTTCAGTGAAAATTATAACACAGCTTCAGCCTTGATGGCAAACTGCCACTGCTGTGGCAGGGCTTCTGCTAATTTGGTAGGAATCATATATGAATATAAATTTTCAGTCTGAAAGCTGCCAGTGCATTCAGGACTGGAAGGAGAACTCTTGGAGCAGTCCCACCCTGAGCCCTCTAAAGGCAGGACAATGAAGGGTTGGTAATTAACAATTCTGTGTAAAGCTACCTGTGTCAGACCACATATTCAGAATGGGTCCTGCCAAGGTATTTACCTGCACATGACCTGAAAACTCTCCATTGTTTCATTCTGATCGTGTATCAATAGCCAAATATTTGCTGGCCAAGCCAGAATCTTTCCAAAATTACAAGTAGAATTCCAAGCTGAAGAGTTGTTTTGAAGGCAGCCTGATGTTATGTTCCCCCCCTGTGACACTGGACTTATTGTTGCTGTGAATAGCCTGAAGTGGAATCTTTTCTCAGCTCTGACTTCTTACCAGAGAGCTTCATAAACACAACCAATAAATTTTACAAGGAAATAAATTTCTTTCTAAAACCAAGCTGTGAAGCTATTGCTTCACATATTCTGAAAGTTGTTTGAAATTCCATTTGGGATTTTAAATATTTGGTTAATTTTTTTCCTGGCAACTTTGGTGATTGTAGAATGTAGAAATGTCACCACCATCAGCAAACCAATTTTTTTACTGTCTGCTTTTAATGATAATATAAATAACAGGTTTTGGCTTCTTTAACTTCTGTCAAACCCTTTTTTAAAGCAAAAGTATGTTACTTGGACTCAAGATCTGTGACTATCCATAATCATGTGTGAGCAACTGGCAAAGAGAAGTAACTTTTCTACCTTTTACAAAAACCAGAGCCTTATTCAGGCACAGTTTTCATAATTACATTCTAAAATGTGTTTTAGTTCTGCCTGTCTGAATTTGAGATGCTTTGCCAAGGAATTGCCTTACCATGCTCTGTTGGGCAGATGTGTGTTTGTACTGGCATTAAGTGCTGTTAAATATTTGCTGTTATTTCAGGGCTTCTCATTGTCAGGAATTTACTAATACTGAGGGCTCTGGATTTTATGTGTCCCCATATAGGCTGTGTATGCAAATCTTGTGCCATTTATAGTGGTTTACACACCAGCTGGTTTAACTTCGGGCATCTTTTGATCACAACTTTACATTTGTTGCTGTTAATGAATTTTTAAATATTGTATTTAGGAAAAGTGCTTCTTCTTAATGTTTTTGGGCAATGTTACAGGGCTGGCATAAATTTATTTCAAATATACTCCTGGTAGATTGTTTGTATTAGCATGAAAATTTAATGCATTCTTTTTGTTACGTTTTTGAAGAGAAATATGGGTAAATGTTGCTTTCATATCTGCTATTTGTAATTTATCTTGACAGCTACTACTTGAGTTCTGCTGTTATTCTTTCCCCCTTTACCAGGTTTCAAGCCTTTAAATTTGATCTTTTAAGTGGGTATGTGTAGGTTTTTATGGAAATTTGTATGTACACAGCTGCTAGAAAATAAGAGAGCATGTGCCTGTGAAAAATGACTGATTACCAAATAAACCTCCCAAACTGCAGTCTGGAAAAAATAAGACTTTCCAAGCAGGCTAGAGGTTTATTGGAAAGGAAGAAAGCAAGTCAGTTTGAGTACTTTGCACAGCTGTTTTAACAGAGTTATTTCATCCATCTGATTCTATAGAATAATTTGATGCCAAAAGTACCACATAAATTTTTTAAAATTTGTTTAGAATCAAGGGGTATATATAAAATTAGTTTCATGTGGTCAAAAATTAATGCATTTTGGAAAAAAATAACGAATAGTTTAGCTCATCTTGCACTTGTAAAATGCTGCATCTCAGTAACAACTATGTTTTCTCAATCATGCAGTAAACATGGCATTTTCCTGATCATAAGTAGGAGGAACAGGAACATTTTGCCCTTTCTAGCTGCCAGGTTGGGGTTTTATATTTTTTTTTACTACCAATGAGCATAATAAAAATCTTACTTTTAAATTGAAGGGTGATGCTTTTAGATTCTTTCACAAATTAAATATCTGTACTAAGTGAAAATGTCATTTCTTGGGTGTAACTAAGCAGATCCAGCTTTCATATTTCTGTGCCTGTAGGTGCCTAGTTCCTGATGTCCACCATCAGAAATGTGGAAGGAACACTGAATAACACACAGGCTGCAGTGGAGGGGATGAGAGTCCTCCCATCCATGTGTTGGGAGATATCTGATGACAAAGAGAACACATTCTCTAGGTAGAAGTGCAGCAGATGCCAAACAGCTGTGAATCATCTGTGCTCTGTTAGGGAAGAAATGAGAACCTTTAAGCCTGAATTGAAGAAAGATTTATTTACTTGTTTGTTTGTCTTAGCACAAAACTGACTGGTTTAACCCTTTCCTCCACTGCTAATTTCAGTTATCTACTTACCCTTAGATTAATAAACAATTCTTCTGACTCCCTATCCCTCTTAAAACCCCTCAAATTATATCTCATTAGAAGTCAGTAAAACCAAAGTATCAATTTAGAAGTCAGATCCTGTTAATGTCTCTTGACATGAAGTGCCCATGAGTAGCTGACCTTCACAACCAGAACATAAACAGCACCAGTGATACCCTGCTTGTGCCAGCCCAGTGCCATGGGGCTTTTGGCACCCAGGGGAGTCCTGCTGCTGTTCAGTCCCATCATTTTCATTGTTGTGCTGGCCTCTCCGTGCTGCCTCTTTACCATTCCTGGTCCATTTGGTCCATGGCTTTTCCTCCTTTGGCAGATGAATTTTTTTGTATCCCCTGTGTTCAGTCCACATCAGCCACACTCCCTGCCAGAATTCTCTCTTCCATCAATAAGGGCCTATTTTGGAATACAGTTAGACAACAGAATGCCCCTTTTTCCTTGGCCTGTGATTGTTTTCCATTAGAAATGAATAGTTTTAAACCTAAATACTTCACCAAGCATGAATGGCTTTCCCTCTCTCATCCTGAGAGCTTCTTTATGCTGTTGCAAGGTCCAGCAGTCTTTTTGGTGAACTCAGCAGGTAATTTCTGAGCCCTGCTGCACAAGTGCTCTCCACACACACACAGAGCATTCCTGGGTGCTTGCTGTGAACCTTCAGAGCATATCCCAATTGAATGGAGTGGTTTGCTCTGTCCAACAGAGAATGAGGCTGCCAGAGGCCAGGAGTGGCATAAGAAATATGGTGCATGTGGGTTGGTTTTTAGAGAATCCATAGAAAGAAAAGGATTGGGAAGCTTACTGGAGTTTTGAAAATTGTCCTGAGACATACAGGAGGGAAGAGTCTGAAACAAGAGGAGTTCAGGAAAGGTGGTTAATATGTCTGAGGCTAGAAAGCAAAATGAACAATAGGTTTGTCTACCTTGGAAATGGAAATTTCCAAATCTTTTCCAGTCTCTCTTGCTTTTCCTGGCTTATTTATGAACTTGGTGATCCATTAAAAGGGCAATATTAGCACTCAGACATTGGTGAGAAATGCAGGTTAAGGTTGGAACTAACAAACTGTGTGTGTTTCTGGATTATTCTCCTGCTCTTGCTTAGCAAGTCTGACACTCAGGCTGCTGTTGTGTCCCCTGGGAGCTGAGGCATGAAAACCGAGTGTGTTTGGGAGGGAGCTCCTCATGTGTGGATCAAAGGGACAGGCTCTGAAAGCCTCACTGACTTAGTGCCACTGGGGCACTTTGTCTGCAGAGGCAGCCTGGAATTCTGTGTATGCAGCCTTGTTACAAAGCTATTATTGACACTAAACAAAGGAATTTCTTTTTCAATTTAAAAAAAAAAATATTAATCAAAGTTTTCTGAGTTTCAGTGGTATTTTTTCATGAGTGCAAAGGTATCAAAATAAGATTATTCAGTGCTTTGCCTACTTTTTCAGCTTCTCTTAAGGTTCAAATTAATGTTGTCTCTCACCTTATTGCAGAATCAGTCTGACTAGTATCATGGAAGAACTGGAGTTTTTTGTATTTTAAGGTATGTATTTTAGTAGCTAGTGTATTTACACAGGACACATAAGATTATTATTATTAGAAGCCAGTAGATTCAGGTTTTATTTTGACTTTTTTTTTTTTTTTTTTTTTTTTTTTTTTTTGCTGGGGAGAGAATTGTAGCAATATTAACAAGTATTTTGTATGCTAAAGATTTTAGGAAGTGTTGTGTTACTGGATGCTGATATATTCTTAATTAAGTACTGTAAGGTAAGGATTTGGGCTTGATGATCCTCGTGTGTCTCTTCCAACTCAGGATATTCTCTGATTCATTTAGAGAGAGATGGACTTGCTTTGTTTGCATTTCCTTCATCCACTAGAGGATTTGGTCTCAAGCAGTTCTTTTTGTACATCAGAATCAAAGGAAATGCATAATGCTACTCAGATGCAACAATTGTAAACAGTTGTTTGAGAGAATTTTAGAGAAGCCATGCTTCACTTTAAGGTGGTCATTACATGACAGCAGCTGGAAGTGCTTATTTTCCTGGTGTTGTAATGAAATAATCAAAGCATCACTTTTTGAGTTATTTAATGAGATGAAGTATTAAAACCCTACAAAAATCCCATCAGTGTTGTTGAAGTAGATGGAGAAAAACAGAGTCCTTGAGGATGTGCTGCAAAGAGCTTTGTGCTTCATAAGTAGGAGTCTAACAAATTGAGCACAGAGCAGGGAACATTAAAAAGTACTTTTTCTTACTAGAAAAGCAAAGCAGCCCCATCACCTACTGCTGTGGCAGAATGCCCCTGTGTTGTTCCTTTCCACCTGCTATGAAAGCACACCAGCCTGTGCTTTGGAGAAAAAGTCCTGTTCCACTTTGCTTGGTTGGATACCACACTTGGCTTTTCATCAAGGCACATACTGAAGCCAATCCTTTTTACTTACAGCTTAGAGCCCTAGTTTCATGTAAGTCAGTGTCTGTTTTTTCACAGTCTCTGGGCACTCTGATCTTCCTTCCTGCCTTCTCACCACAGACCTCCTCACATGCCATAAGAGGTTACCATTGCACTTGTCTGAGGAAGAAAAAAAGATAAAGAAAAATATTCTGATTTGTGTAGAGCCAAGATACATTCTGTTGATAGCTTGGGGTCTTGAGAGAGCCTTACACACTTCAGGGTATTTCTGGGTCAGTAATTTTTCTATTTTGATGGTGAAAAGTGTATAGACATATGCTCCAGTGCTTTTTTATTGTGTTTGCTTCTGTTTCCTCATAAGCCTTTGAGAAAGAAGCTGAGGGATGTTTGGAGAGAAGGCTGGAACTTTTCTGTGGAGCTGACATAGTTAGGCACACTAATAAGGACTGATAATAGACAACTCCCTGAAAAGGAAATGAAAATGATGTTTATAGAACCCCACAAAGTGTATTTCCTGAAGAACTGAGTGAGAGGCAGAGGGCAAGAAGATGATGTAACCACAGGCAGAGGGGCTTGTCTTTTGTCACTGGGCTTTTCTGTCATGTCTGGTATCCTGGAGCAGCAAAATGAGATGAGATTTATGTATTTCTCTGTCTTCATGTGGGGAATTATGGATGAATTCTAGCTTGTTCTGTGTGTGATGTGTCTGCTCTTTGAAGATTGGGTTAAAATGTGCCATTTCTAGGTGTTTTTATTGAAGCAGATACTTTGGTGAGAGCAGTTGTCACAATATCCTCATGTCTGCATTGTTCCCTCTCTGTTCTTTCCCCCTGTGATGCCCTGCAAATTCTTTCCTCTGTTCTTAGCTTTTGGTTTTATTTTTCTTTAAATTTTGTATATGGCATAAAGAGGAGGAAGTAACATGATCAATTTGTCAACAAGTTTAATAGTTATATAAATATTCACCCTGTGTCTCTGTATCCTTGTTCTTTGGCTTTCTCTGCAGATCCCTGCATGGCAGTGCCACAGAAGTTTAGCAAACCTCAGCTACATTCCACTGGGGGGTTGATTAATGTTTTACATCGTGGCCAAAGTAAAGAATGAACTGAAACCAGAATCCTGTGCCATCTACACTTTGGATGTGGTTTTTGGATTGTAGATCTGCATTGCCAAAAAAAAAAAAAAAAACAACCCCAAAAAATCCACCCCAACAAAACAACTAAAAAAGAAATATTGCAATAAATTAAAACCCACACTCCTAATTCACTCACTATTGTGTGATTATACAGGAGCTGGCTGAACACTTACAGTGTGAAAAGCCAAAAAGAACTTTTCCTTGTGAGATCTTTCCAAATATTTCCCTCAGCTGCTGCTGTAACAGTAAATAAACACAGGACAATAAAAACAAAGATAAAATGATGGAGCCTAAATCCCTAATTGCAATGTTTATATCAATAGGTAAGACTATTCAGAAGAGAAGGATTGTGAAAAAAATCCTCTATTTTTTAGTAAAAGTGCTTCATTATATGTACAGTACAACCAGTTTTGGAAATAATGAAATGTAATCTCTTCCTGACAAATGTATGTGATAAATCTTCAGAAAATAGTAAGCCACTGTACATAGGAAAAGTACAGTCTGTGCTTCCAGGGCATTTCCCAAGATAAATTTACCTCATGAATGAGGTCCTTAGTTGTTGAAAGGAATCTTAAATAGAAGACACATCAGGTCTTCCAAGTTGAAAACTCCATCTGGGAGTTCATTATAATGCACATAAGATCAGCTGCTCTATGGTTTAGTCCATGTGTCAGCATTTTTTGTGTAGTAATGCTTGTCCTGAATTTGGTCAGCTGCATAAACTTAAATCTATAGATGTGGTGAACTTGAACACCAGAAGGAAGTGGGGTATTTTTAGGGTTCCCTTTTCTGGTAAAGCAAGTGGTCAGCCTTATTGTTGTGTGTCTCGAAAAAAAAAAAAAAAGAAAAAAAAAGAAAAAAAAAGAGGAAGAAACCCCAATATATGAAGTTGATTATCAGTGGTAAATGTTGGCCACCTTTTGGCCATGGTAATAATTATGAAACAGATTAAGAATTTGTTTCTGACATCCAACCAGGATTCAGGATTGCAGCATTTCCAAATTCTCTAAAAGCAGAGATTTCAGGGGAAATGAAGACTATGATGAGATCTGCAGCAAAAGCAAAATTGAGATTAGAATGATAACCTCCACTTTATCCACTTGCTATATTTTTTATGTGGGATTAAAATTAAAATATGATCAGTCTGATCTGGGCTGAGGTAATATACAGTTTCCAGATTAGCCTGACTTGACTCAGAGCACCAGTGTCCAGCTGTACTTGGAAATCTGCAGTAAAAGCCATGTGATCACTAAGCCATTTGCTGTTTACAGATGAGCCAAGTGCAGTTTGATATCCAGCATTTGTTCATGTTATTATGTAGAATTATGTTTGTAGAGAACTACTGAGACCTGTCCTTGCTGTGGAAGGCACCTTCTGAGGACTCAGGGCTGATATTTAATGTTAGCAGAATGTTTAGGAGCTGTTACCTCTGTGTGCTGCAGAGAACAGGACACACCACGGCCACAGGTTGCTTTCCATTACAACCTTTAAGGCTGTGTTGCAGATACTTGGCATTACCTACAAAATACATGTTACATTACCTAGAAAAACTGTGAAAATAAGAAAGGTAAATCCATAGGAGATTTTTAGTTAATAGTGATACTGAAAGTAGTAGACAGAAAACATTGCAAAGTATCTTTTATTTTCATACAATTGTAAAGCAAACTTGTGTGTGTTCATTTCTGTCCTTTGTTGGTCTAAACAAGGCAGCAGTGATGTTTTTATTTTGTAATGAAGCATCATTCATCATCAAGTTTATCTTAGAGTAAATATATACTTCAGATTGACTTCTGTAAGGTCTTTGTTCCTGTATTTAAATGCACTCAACTGCATTTTTAAGCTGTGAGTCTTTTGATAGTTTAGATAGTTTAGGTTCTACCCTCTCTCTCCCCTTTCTTTATGATCCCACCCATTTCCTTGCTGGTGCAAGGGTTTAGCTGACTTCTTGATGAGCCAGTTCAGCTCTTCACAAAGAAAAGAGAAAAAGGTTTTCCTGTTTGTTTAATGGCAAGGTGTGGAGGAGCACCTGTGCAGCACAGAGTTGGGAGGAGGCAGAAACCAGGCAGGTGTTAATGAGGTTGTTGTAGGGTTGCAGCCAAAAGTACCTGAAGAGCTGTTGAGCTTGTCTAAGAACTCACTCTCATCTAAAAACTTGACTTCCAGCAGGAGCCCAGTACCCTCCCTCGAGCTATTTCTCTTGCTTGTCTTCTGATAGAGCTGCTTGATCTTCCTGGGCTGGCAGGAGATAAAGAGAGATTTTTTTTTTTTTTTTTTTTTTTGCTTGGCTAGCAGGCTGAACTGAAGTGCTGAGGATTCAAACAAGGGCTGTAAGAAGGGAAGTTGAGGGGAATGTGTGGCCAGGAGGGGAAGAGCAGCAAATCCCTCTCAGGGGCACAGGTGCAGCTCCAGCAGCTCAGGCAGCCTTGCAGAGCTCCAGGTTGTGGAGCAGCCACAGAGTGCAGCAGAGCTGATCTCATGGCCTGCTGCCACCAAACAGTCCAGCCAAGATTCTCCCTCCCTCTTCCTCCCACTTCCTTTTCTCTCTCCTTTTCTGCCAGCTTAGCAAGCTGAGTCAGTCCAGCTTGGGGCTGAAGGAGGGCTAAAAGCAGTGCCAGGGAGGGGCTGGACATTTGAGGCCAGGAGGGGTGGTGGGTATGGGGAACATGGGGCTCTTCCCCTTCTGTCTGTGGGCCAGCTCATGGTGCAGCACTTTCAATCAACTCAGCCTGACAGAAGTTAGTCATTTATCCAAATTTCACTTTGCTTTGTCTTGGTGAATAGTCAAAGTGATCAGCACCTCTTCCATCAATATGTTGTCTCCCTATCTAATGTCACCAGGTCCTGTCACTGTCACCCTCTAACTCAGTGGTTTTCAGTTCTTATACTCACCCTAGATACACATCAAGAATCAGAATAAAGCAAGATTGTTCTTAAAATTACACTTGCCTATTGCAGTTTATCTGATGTATTGTCTGTGTACATTGTTTTAAAGCAAAAATGAAGAAAATTCAATCTTGATTCACAGACATATGAATATAAAGTTCTGGTTTTGCTTTAACATTGTATTAATGATGTGAGGTGGAGTAGTTAGGTGAAGAGTAATCTTAATGTTTGCTGTATGTTCAGGGGAAGACTTAAAAGTCATATTAAAAAAAAAAAAAAACAAAACAGTTTAAACCAAGCTAGTATTCATATTTAAAAAGAAAAAAGATAACCTGTGTATTTCAACTTCCTGTTTAAAAGGACAGTCTGGCAAAGCCAATAGAGAGATGTAACTGGGAGGGAGGATTGCTGGTGATGGTGACTTTTCTAACAGGCTGTTTATACAGTAAAGTACCAGACAAAAAATTACTGGGAATTGTGTATATGTTTCAGGAGAACACAGGGGAGCAGTTCCTGTATAGCCAGTTTTTCATAGTAACTGATAATGGTTTTTAATGTCTTTTCTAAACATCACAGATATTTTGTAGGTGGCCAGAACATGTTGTGTTTCTTTGCTGGGCCTCTGCTTAGGGGACAGATTTCCCTGCAATGCCAACTGTTTGTCTGTTCATTTTCACTATCCCATCTCTCTAAAGGCTTCCAGCAAGACACAAGCAATGCTTTCACAGAGAAACAGCACAAGGCAGAATCCAGAGCTGGGGGCAAATGTTCACCTTGAGTTTTAGCCACAGGAGAGTGTGAGGTGTTTTCTGAAGTGAGCTGAGGCAGGCAGTGATTTAGCAGAGCATTTTCAGCCCTTTTGCTCTGGTATGTGGTCACTGAGCTGGCAGTTGGGATGTGTCTGAATTTACAGTATTCTTGCACCATGAGTGAAACCTTTCAATGACATTTGTCTGTTGAGAGACTTCAAAGGCATCACCCACACAGTGTTTTTCCTTTTCTTTTCCTCCTGCAGTCTGAGCTGATCCTAGCTCGGGCATTTTCTCATGAGTTTTGGTTCTGCTTCAGTTCTTGAACAAGCAAGTACGAAGAAAACAAAAAGGGCAGATATCTTTATTAACTTCTAGCAGAGATTGCTGCTGATGCAGAGGAATAAAATGCATACTATCACTTTATCTTGCAAATAAATTGATCACCTCCATGTTACTGTAATACCTCTAGGCATTTAATGGATTTATTCACAGATAATCCAAATACATTCTCTTAACATTAGTTTTAATCTATTCTCTTTATTTCCTACTGATTCCTACTTCATGCTTATTTGGCATAGGAAAATTTAATTGCTCCTTGTTAGGAAATCAGTACTTATATCTGGAAATTTGAGTGATTACTGTGATTTCTCCCTTTAGAAAATAAATGGTAATTTGGTTTCAGTTTTGTTAGGAGTGTAGAAAATGTGTGTACTCAGTGTGCCCTCCATTAGACCAATACCCCTGGATTAAATCAAAAGTACACACTTTTGAGAAGCTTCTTGGGGAAATTGTAGAGCTAATTTGAGGTAAGTATTTGGGGGAGAAAAAAGAGGAAGTGAAGCATTTCATTCAATAGAAGCTCAGTCTTACCTAACAAAATGGATTTTCAGAAAATGGAAGGGATCAAACTCTAATGAAGTGAACCAATCCCTGCCTTCCTAATCGATGGAATTTTAATTTGCTTGTTTAGAAATCCTAACAGTGATTATGGAAACATGCATTTAAAAGCACTTTAAAATCACCAGGGCATCTAAGGAATTTGAGACACCTGTAGTCCTTGAATAATACTAATTGATATCTGTGAAGACTTTATGAAATCTGCACAAAAGATAGAATTTTGAGAGGCTTAAACCTTTATTTACAATTCAATAATGACAAGAAGTTGCTGAAGTCTCTCTCCTCCCTCTGATCTCTCCCCTTTAACCTCTGAATTACTGAACTGGATGGAAATGTATCAATGAAATGTTCCTGAGAGCTTCAAAGGCTCTAACAAAAGTTAGAGGTGCACACTGAAGTTTCTTAGAGCTTTTCTAACTTTTTTAGAGCTCCTCAAAAATCAAAAGCACATTTTATTTCTACTTGTATCCAGGGTAGTAGTGAGCCCAGTGTCAAGATTAAAAATCCAAACTGGTTGCAGGAGATATAATTCTGCACCTGCAAGCACTGGGTGTTTTTCAGATGTTTGTGGGCAGATACATACACAAATATATGTGTTATTTCATGTACACAGCAAAGTTATGGAAAGTATTTACTGGAAAATTAGGAAAATTTCCCAGTAAATACTGGGGAAATAAGTATTTACAATGTTCTCATTTGGACAGAATAGGATGGAAGTTAGAAAAATAGCAGGAAGTTATGCAATGTAGGTGATGATTTGGAGGTATTAAATCTGACAGGAGAGAATAATTTCAGTTAGGAACTACTATTATAGAAACTTTAGACATTGACACTGTGTGTGTCACCTCACTGATTGCTGGTAATCTGTTGAGTAATCAGCTCTTGTCATTTTTTTGGCATTATGCAAAATAATGCTTTCTCCTCTTAAATACTGTGTGTTTAGAGCAGAAGACAAAAGCACTTATGTGGATATGTGCTTCTTGTTTACTTTCTTTCTAACAGCTCTCTAATAAAATTCTTCTGATTATATTGTGCAGGCAGCAGAACATCAGAATTACTGGAGATGTTTATTCTACTACAGAAATTTTGGGTTGTTCCAGTATATTTATTTTCTCCTCCGTTTCACATATTCCAACTGTTGTTTCTGTGATTGTAGCTATGTAGAAACCAAAGCCAGGCCTGGAGGATCTGGCAGTTGTAAATTCTAACATCCTCCTTATGTCTCATTCCCACAGGAAGGAGGCACCTCTGCATTCCTGGTCTATTAAATATTGGAGTTGTTCGTGGGATGTGGCTTGACTGGGCTGTTAGAGTGAGTGATGGCTTTCATTGGGCAGTACAGGAAAGTTCTGTATGGATTTTAAAATAGTAATTCATCTTGTAAATACCCTTAGAAGTCTTGTTTGGCAGCTCATTGTTTAAATCCTTTAATCTTGGGAGTTTGCCCTTATGTTAGATTTTCAGCAAAGTTCTTCTTCTACAGAGGTGTGCAGTTATTTTAATATCATCACAGCTTGTGGTGCCTTGTTCCATAATCCTCTATAAAAAGCACTGCTAGTCTCTTGGAAATGGATTTCTGTGCATGACAATTTTAATTTGAACTGACTTCTTCAGTTTTGTTTTGGGGAAGACGATGGAGCCTGATCTGATTTCCATCACTAAACTGTGGCAGGAAGATTGATGAGCATAACTCCTCCGTTTGCAGGGTTCACAATTGCAGCAAAAATTAAGGGTGGATTAAGGCAAGATGCATAGCTCCAGGTGAGGAACTTGAAGATTCTCTGTATGTGAATCCCAGGTCAATCACCTGTGAGAAAATGTGGGAAACTGGAGAAAATATGCAAAACTGCCGTGGGTAGTTAAGGGTAGAGAACAACTTCCATAGAATCATCAAATCCTGGGGGAGGTTTTGGTTGTAAGGGGCCTTAAAGCTCATCCAGTTCCAAGGGACATGGACACCTTCCACTAGAGCAGAGTGCTCAGAGCCCCATCCAGCCTGGCCTGGGACACAGAGGGATGGGGCAGCCACAGCTCTGATGTGGTGGTGGTGCTGGAGATTTCTGTGTCTCCAAGAGACTCGTGGCTCTGCCTGCTGGCTAAGTGGATGTAAGGACAATGATGTTCCTGTGACAAGTTTAAAAGGTTGTCAGGTGGAAATGGATCATGTTTTCAGCTGGGAATTGTTTGTGTGGCTGCCTACCCAAATGTGTGTGTCTTACAGAGATAAGTGAGCAGATGAGAGCAACGTTCAGTCTTGTCGGGTCCACTTGGGGCTTTTCATCTGCTTCAAAATGCTTTGAATGGAGACAAAGAGTGGACTTATGCAGGTTTCCCATTATTAGTTCTAATAGTTTATCTGAATTTTCAGGTGGGTGAAGCTGATTATTTGTTGTTGACAGAAGGACTGTGTAGGGAACTTGTCCTAACAAGCAGTAATTGTGTGATTAGGAGAGTTTAATAAAGAAGAGGAATTCTAATTCATTCATAGTGCTTGGTTTGTTGACAGTTAATGTCATTTTCATTGGATGAAATCTATCAGTGTTGCTTATATTTTCAAGCTATTTGGAAGCACTGGTATTCTGAAGCATAATTGTTTGCATCTAAGACCAAAGTTAAGACCTGTAGAAATCAGGAAATATTTCTTTAAAAAAAAAAAACTCAACCAAAACTGAATTTTAATATCTCAAATTTAGATACTTTGTAGTATTATTAGACTGTAGAATTACAGAAACTCTTTTTTGCTGAGAAATAATTTGCATTTTGAAAAGGGCATGCTGTAAGTCCCATCGTTATGAACTATTATAGTTATTTCATAAATGAAACTGGACAGCACTGATGTATTTGTAGCCACAGATATGTTCCCAATGTAACTTGTTTTATTCATACATTGCATTTCTTTGGCAAGAGCAGTGCAGGGCCCTAGAAATCATCTATTGCTTTGGAAGAGAACAATACAAAATATAAGTTGTAATATACAATATTTCTTTTCCAAGCAAAGTTTTCTTAGAGAATTATCACTTTCAGCCTATAAGTGTTAGGGTAAATATTGTAGACTTTATAAGAAAAAAATAAACTATTACTAAAATACAAATGTAACCAATATAGATGTGGTTACTAGTCCAGGATCTTTACCATTTATATGTTTATAGTTATGTAGGACCACTCTTTGTCTATTCAAAAATAATCTTCTGATCCAGATAATAAAATTATGAATCTCTGATTGTACTCTCTGCTTCCACATGGGTATGCATTAAATTAAATTAAGTTAATCAGTTTTTTACTGGATCTATTTTTTTGGTCAGGCATATAAATTAACTGTCAAAATTGAGCACTTCCATTTTGACAGGAAATAATTTTCTTATAATGAAACATAATTTATGATATAAATACATGCTGAATCAGGCATTGTAATGCAGATGACCCAGTGGCCCTGTATGATTTTTGAAGCTTGGCCTTGAATACTGCTTCATACAAGTTCTTACTTTAAAAAGGGAGAGAAGAAGGGCAAACCGGGGGAGAAATTCCCACAGCTCAAAATATTTCTAAAGCTGCCTAACAAAGCAGCTTTAACTCTCTGTATAAAGCTTTCTCTAAGCAACTTGGTGGGTCTGGCATAAGTATCAACTTTGAACAAGATTTTCATTTCTAATCTCTTTTCCTGTCTCAATACTGAATTATGTTCAGAGTTTTCAGATCATGCTTGCCACAGTGGGACACGGGGAAGCTGCCAAAGCCCACAGGGAGAACTCTGTATTGATTACTGAGAGCAGACAGACTTCTGACCTGCTGGAATTGCACTGCAGCCACTCTAAGAGAAATAAAATATTTACCTCATCTCTTGAAGTGATACTCTATGTAAGCATTCTCTTTTTAGGTACTATTCTTGTATCACAAACTTTTGTCATAGGTTAGGAAATACACGATGAATGCAAATGGTGCAAACAAAAAGTGAGATTTTAGAACATGAGGTGTGCACTTTTATTGTTGACTTTTTCTGTCAGCAATGCATTCCTGGAGCATTTATTATGATTTTATAAAAGCACCTGTTTGGTAGTAATGCTGCCAGGAAGTGAAAACACTCATGGCCACTGGATGTTTAGATTCAAAGTCTTGTGGTGTCAGCTTGGAACAGAATTTCAACTATTGGGTCTCATTGCTGCAGGTCTTTTCCTATGCAGAAACACAAATATCTCATGGCCAACCTGACATTTCTGAAATGCCCATTTGGCTGTGGGATGTGTGTTAGATAATCTTAATTAGGGTATGTGTGCACAGTAAGTTAAGCACAAGATGATGTGACCTCATGTGTGTGTGTTTCAGTAGGGCAGTGAAGTGATCTGAAGGACCAAATGGTTTCTCCACTGCAAGAGCTTTTTCATGTTCTTAAGGAGATTGGAGAAACTGAGCCCTGCTCCTGTGATACTGTCACAGGGCAGGTTTTGCAGGGAAACATTTTCAGTAGCTTTGTAAGTATATTTTGCTTTCAGGCTGTTGGAACTGTCTGGATTGTACAGGTGGTTATTCCCCCACTCTGTTCTGATTTCTGGCTTAGACTTCATTGGCTTCTTTGTATAGTTCATTTAACAAGTTTGTCCCTCATAAACAAGATTGTGGCTCCTACTCCAGCTGTTACTGCCTGAAAGCTTTTTACAAAACATGTATGATTAAACATGACTAACATAAGTCATTAACATAACTCATAACATTAACATTTACTTTCTTAGAAGTGCAAGACAAGAAGTGATGTGGGCCTTTTTCCCCATCAGGATTTACTATCCATCTTTTCTGTGTACCTCTGCAGTCATGTGCAAGTATTGGCTCTTGAAAAGACTTGGAAAAAGACATCAGTACTGGAAATGAATTATAAAAACTGTCTGCTTTTCTGTGTGTCTTTCTTCAAAGTATTAGGTACTGATCACTGGGAAAGTCTGGTTAATCTGCTAAGTGAGATCAAAAGGAAAAATAAACTTCAGTTCAATTTAGTGTTGCCTGAGATTTATGGATCCTGTGCTGCTTGTGTCTGGTTTTTAACCTGTAACTCTAGAATTTGGCAGGCTGTTTTCTCCATAGAGGTCTGCTTGCTGTCTGGTGAAACATCATTTGGGCAGCAATAAACCAATGTAGCAAGGACAAGTGCAATTTCCCCATCTTAGATTCTTTCCTATATGAAATGGTAAAGAGACACTTGCAGTAAATAAAGTATTAAATGGAAAAAGGGATATTTGAAGGGATATTGTGAGTGTCCTCTGCAGTATTAATGTGTAGGGTTTTTGTTCCTGTGGACAGATCACTGGTTCAGTTCCACGTGAATGTATTCTGTGTTTAAGGCTCTTGTTACAGAAGATGTCCTTCCAGTAGGGCCTGTGTTTGGAGCTCAGCTTGGTGCACAGCTGGTCTGTATGAAATAATTGACAGTTCTATGGCCCAGTTGTTTCATTGCTGTTTCCTGGAAGAGACAGATTGGGTTCACCAGCTTAATCCCCAAACATGTGGTCTATATTCAAATACGAAATGAGGCGGAACTGTGAACAAGCTTTCTGTTTGGTTGGATTTATTTTGGTATATGCCAAATCTATATTCTGTGCAAGTGCATCCCCTGGGATCTCTTCCTAAGCTGCTACTGTGACCCTTATACCAGACCAGTATCCCTGTTCCTCCAGCCAGGGGAGTGGGGGATTCCAGGCTGAGCCTTAACCTTGGAGCAGATTCCATTGAGAGGCAATGTTTATGGGAAGACAAATAGAAACCTCATCTGTACTTTCTGCTTTCTGTGACATGTAAACTTTCAAAGAAAAACAGCAAATGTTAGTGGCAAGAAGTAATTTTTGATTAATGATTGAAATTGTTCTCTTCATCTTCTATGTCTTGTATGAAATCTGTAAAGGAGATTTTTGATATATTCCAATAGCCTCTGCAGCTGGGCAGAGAGTGAGCAAATGCATTTACAGGTTTCTATTTGATGTAGCCTAATTTAGGATGGATTTAGGAAATTCATCAGTAAAATAGTGTAGGTTAAATTTAAAGCAAATCCACATGTTTTAGTCTGTAAGTGCAGACATTTATAAAATAAATTGGTATATCATGTTACTTTTGTTTTCTTTAGAATGACTTCATGTGAATTAGACTTGAGTGTGAAGTTATGTGTTAGAACATGTTGAAAGGTATTAGGCATACACACAACATCACCTCCTTTGGGTTGTGTAGATGGGCAAAATTTGGGGTGTTCTGAGTGGTTGCTGTGATGGGACAAGCTGATGAAAGCAACAAATATTTCTTGTCATAGTTTAGTTTCTTTACCCATGCCAAATCTGGGGGTTTTCCTACTTACAGCATAAAAGGGAGCAAAGCTAAGCAATTGCTTTTCCTGCTGTTCCCAGCCTTGTAGATTCTTCAGTCTTATCTGCAGTTTTTGGGTCCTGCCCAAAGGCCTTTCACAGGGTGCTTTAATTTCCATCCCCTTCCCCCCTGCTCCATTTCCCTCCTTATCTCTCCTCATTTTGCTTCCCTTATCTGTTCCATACTGAAACTTGAATTTAATTTGGTTTTTCTGGATACAGGTCAATGACTATAATTGTCATCTTGAGGAGATTCTGGCCACCTGCACCTCAACAGTGTCTGAGCATTTTTGGTGTGGGGGATATGCAGAGAAGGCTGAGGGAATATCCAGCAGAGCTGAATTTTAGTCTTATTTTACCTTTGACTTTTTCTTTTGTAATCTTACTTGTGATTATTTTTCTTTTCTTCCCAGAGGACACTGATGTTTTACCTTATCAAACACAAAAAGCAAAATTTATGTTCTGGTACCCAGTGATGCTCTTTGATCAGAAGATTGTGTTAACAATTTCTCTTAATTTTGAGACCAGGAGAGAAGTGCCCAAGGGTGACATTAATCATCCTTTCTTTTAAGTAAAGAATTTTCTCCCTACAGTATTGAAACGTGTGATCTGTCATCAGAATGCAAGTAATTCGAGTTTTTTAGCACAATGTTGTGTCTTTTGCTGAATTTAGGGGGAAGATATTTACTCCCCTTAACTGAGGACAGAATGTGTAGTCAAGCTTTTCTTCACTGGCATTAGCTGCTAACAAAATAGCTTCAAATATTTGCAAACACTCAGAACCAGAGCAGTCTCAGAGTGTTGCCCTTTGGTTCAGAAGTTTTTTCCAAGTACAAAACAAGAGATGCTGGTCTGGCTGGGCTGCAGTTACCTTTTTTCACAGAATGTTGTTCTGCTCTGATACCAGGGCTGGTTTGGCCAGGGCTGAGCAGGGGTCCCACAGGGCTGGAGGGGACATGGCCAGGACACCCAACCTTGCCTGAGCCCAGGGATGTTCCTACAGTGTGCTGTCACCTTCAGTGAGAAAAGCCAGAGGAAGGAAAGGACATTGGACATTATTAAGGCATTTGTTCTCCATGGCAGCCCCAGGAAGCAGCCAAACATGCTGGGAAATGGAGAATAAATCATCTTTTTTTTTTTTCTGTTTTAATTTGCTTCCATGCTCAGCCTTCACTTTTTTAAAAAATTAAACTGCCTTTATCTTGAGTTTTTAATCTTATTTCTCCCCCATCCTGCTGAGGAAGGAGGTGAGAGTGGCTTGGTTGCACCAGGGCAGTTTTGCACAAGGGCTGCACAGCCTTGGAGCTGTGGGACACAGGCCAGTGTCTTTCAGGACAATTCCTCTTGTTTATGAAAAGCAGCAAAAATGGTAAAATAATGCTTTGCTCCAGCTGTTGAAAATGAATTACAGCACAGGCCCACACAGTAGCAGAGGATGCATTTCTACATTTCCACAATTACTGTAAAGCTCTGGGGTCTGAGGGCTCATCCAGGAGCTGGGAAGCATTAACTGGGTTGGTTGAGACTGGTTTTGAAACTGCACGTTCAGGAACAGCTTCAAAAGTAGAGCATAGAGATTTTAATTCTGTCCTGCTTTAGAAAGCCTTGCTTTCCTAGTTTTATCCAGGGAAAGATTTATTCTGGCTAAATGGAAATATTTAGAACATTCCTGACAAGATTATGTTTTTTAATATGAAATGGATTTGGGTTTTAAATTCTTTTGCTGTTTTAAATGTTGCTGTTTAGAATCATGGTTGGATTTGTGAAACAGCTGCAGTGCTGAGGGTATCCTGAGTTTGCAGCTGGCTAATGAGAAATGATGTTGAATTGGACAATACCAATTGCTGACCTTATTAGTCTTAGCAATAGTAAGTCTGTCTTAGTAAGAAAAGAAATTATGTCTAGAACAATATAGAATGACAAGGCTATTGTGATAACAGGTGATAAGACTGAAAAAATTAGTGAAACACCAAACTCATAAAAAATACTTATTGTTTGATTCAATCAAAAAGAACATTGACCCAGACATTTTTTCCAAAAATGAAAGGAATGAAATGTGCTTGAAAAGCAAATTTTTGTATCAGTGTTCATGACTGAAAAACTTCATTTGAGATTTACAAGTTGGTTTCCTCTAAAAGTAACATCTGCTAAAACCCTGCAGTGTAAAAGAAACTTGTCTCTATGTTCCCATTCTGCTTTCATGGCACTTCTGATTTATATATAGTTTAATGCAGTAAACACTGAGATTCATTTTTTGTAAGCTACTACCAAAGCTGGAGTAATTTGCAATTTCTGTAAAGTGCCATAATTAGTAAAAGCATGAGTTTGGGTAAGAAAGCATGGTGGGTTTTAACTTGAATAAACTTGTTTAAATCACTGATAGCTCTCCTGATAATACTCTATGTAGCTCCAAAGATAAACTAACACTTAAGGTACAAATGTTTTTATTTTAACTAGAATTTTGTTAACTAATTCCATAGTATTACAGCTTGTCTTAGTGTACTTCTGCCAGAAATGCTTAGATCATGACACTGATCTTAAAAGCTTCCTTTCATTTATTTACTTCAATTCGTGTGAAGAGGTGAGAGGTCTCCCAGTACAGCAGAAATGAGAGAGTCCAGGGGTGGTGGTTGTTGCCCAGCTGTATGTTCTTCTGAATGTTTGACTCTTCCACTGAACAGTATTTAAACAGAATTCAAAGCCCAGAACAGCTGTGACAGCAGAGGAAGTTTTGAGCCTTCTCAATTTTTTTCTTTTATTATTTTTTTGATTTTTTGAAGATCTTGCTATATTCCTTTCCTTTTGCTCCAAAGGACATCTGGATTGCTTTGTGTTACCTGAGACAAGTCTCAGGCATTTGACTGTGAGTGACATAAGAGGCAAACTGCTGCCCAGTGCCTCCTCATCCTTGGTCCCACTGCTGTGGGAGCAGGCACTTGGGGAAGATCAGGGGCTGGGCTGGGCTGTCCAGTGGGGCCCAGTGGAATTAACAGGGCAAGAGCCAAGGGAAAGGATGTGCAGAAATGTATCCGGGCTGAAAGCTTGCAAGTTGGAAACTTTACAACTTGGAAATTGAGAATAAGCCCAGCCTGTCACTGAAATATCCAAAGTAATATGATGAGGGTGAGTAAAACTTGTCCAATCATCTTTTGGTGGTGATAAAATTAAAGTGCCTCTTATTTTTTTGACCAGGCTTCCCAAAGTGGTGGTCAGTCCTCTGAGTCTGTCAGTGTTGAAGAGACATTTGGGCCCTAAAACCATGTTTTGACTTAGTCAGCCCTAAAGTGCTCAGGATGGTCATTGTAGGTCTGTTCCAACTGAAGCAGTTTATTTATTCTATTTTACTCAGTGTGTATAAAAATGGGAGTTTTTAAAAATATATTTATACTTCCTTTAAAATGTTCAGGTTTGGGGTTTGGACAGGTTATTGCAGCAGAAATGTTTCTGTTCTGAGTATGTTGGCACATTTGATGAGTTTTATCCCAGTGATGAATTAACATTGCTGACTCCCTGATGTGGCTTGGGGGGGCACCAGACCTGAGCTAATGCACTTCCTCCCCTCCCAGAGCCCCTCTGCCTGCCTGCAGGGGATCTTGTAGGTACAGCAGAGGTCTAGGATGGATCAGAAGTCCAAATATCCCAGCCAGTTATGCACTGGATGCAGCAATTCCACTGAAGTCAGCAAAGGTAGCCCAGATTTTCACTGCTGTAAGTGGAAACAGAAACATCTTCCATTGAATTAAAACACTGTCCAGCTGCTTGGTAACACTTCTTAACTTTACATTTTGCAGATACTGGATGTAAACCTGGTTTCTGTCTTTCCAAAGTGGCAGTTGGTATAAACACAGCATCGTGGTACAGTATGAAACATGTGAGAAGTTCCCCTTGGAAGTGAAGGAAGGAGGTTTTTATAAACAGCCCCATTCACATTAAAGTGCTTGAAGTGTCAGACTTGCTGCAGTGCTGGAACCTCAGCACACCTGGCAGGGAAGCACCCAGAGCATGTGGATGGCTTGTGGAAGTGTTCTTCCCTCTCACTTACAGATCCCTCTGCTGCTGGGATGTCTGCTAAAGGTTTTCCTCAGCCTGCAGGGTGTTTTCTTTGCTCACCCCCATGGCAGTTGTACAGCACAAATAACACAGAGCACCATATTCTCTACTTCTTCCTAAGATTAAGTTTTCTCATGTTTCAATAAAGTAGGAAAACAAATTGAAGTTTTGGCTGAGCAGGACAACTTTTCATGTTCCATGAGCTTTAAAGTGGTGATATCTTCATTAGCATTAGCAAGAAAGACTTGCCAGTCAGTATTTTTTCTGTTTAGGAATGATGTTGCTGAGTTTGGAGGTTTGAGACCAGAGATCTTCAGTTAGAATTCCTCCTCTGGCTGATTCCTCAGTGGCCATCCCTACACTGACACAGACAGCCTTTTAAAGACCCAGTGGGTGTCATTTTTCACAGAGTTTTAATAGAATTTACAAGTCCTGAAGGTATTTTACCTCTTTAGTTTTATCATCTTCTGGCATTATTTGAAGTTGTTTTTAGTATGGTGGGGTTTTTTTATGTGTTTAGGGGGGTTTTTGTGGGGTTTGTTTATTTTGGGTTGGGTTTTTTGGTTTTTGGTTTCATTTTTTTTTTTTTCTTTTTTGTGGCTTTTGTGGGTTTGTTTGTTTATTTGTTTTGAAGGGGAAGATGATATTTATTATCATGAAGTTTGCTGTGTGGCTGAAATGCTGCAGCCAGTTTTGGGAGATCACAGCTTGCTGCTCTTCTCCTGAATTCAGATTAGAAGAGGTGACTTGATGCAAGTGGATATGATGGGAGTAACCATCACAATATAAATATCTATATTTTATAGATTAATTAGCCTGTTTTTCAAGAGGCTCATCATTTTGCATCCATTTTTTCCTTAAAAAAAAAGCTTTTTTCACCTCCAGTCTCAAAGCAATTTTTTTTTGGTGCAGAATAACACATGTGCATGTGTGAAAAATTGCTGTTCATAAATGTCTCAACCTGGCTAAATATTTAAACATTTGCAGCTTGCCTGCATACATGCTACTGATGGAATAGTTTCCTGAATCAGATTAAAAGATTATTTCTGAGATTTTGCTGATTTTGGAACTGGGACTTCATTACTGCCACACACAGATCCTTCTGGTTCTATGATTTGTTTTTGAGTAGGGTCAGCTTGAAAACGGCAGAGATCCCCATTTCCAAAAAGAGGTTATAGTAAATATTTTATAAGAAATAGCAATAAGTATTGTTGATAACTGATTTTACTTAATACTAAGCTAAGTTGGATAAAGCCCTAAGGGGAAACCTGATTTCACTCTTTTAGAACTTTTGTTTTGCTGACATTGTACTTGAGTTTCAAAGCTGTAGTTGTTTGTCACCGTGATAAACAAGCAGCACACACAAAGTTTTTGTTTCTAATTTTGGGGAATTTGGGGGAAATTATCTAAGCTATTATCTGAATTCTGTGAAGAATGACAGGGAAATAATTATTACTATATATTTTTAACCACATTATTTCTAAGATACATTGTTATTGTGCTTTTTTGTGTTACACTACCTTTTCTCAGAATTCATAGTTCAGAGACCTGAAACCTCATTTAAATCTTAATCATTTTTAGCAGGATGTGTGAGACAAACAAGGGTGTTTATGTTGAGTGACCCATGGAGCTCTCAAAGATATAAATCACAAGAGCTGCTTAGTAGATCCTTCCCAGCTGCTGCTACAACCATGTTTCAGTATAGCCAAAACTGCTGCTCTGTTTTCAAATTTTAAATTGCATTAAGGACAATTGCAGCATCTGCTTCCTCCACTGATTTTCAGCTTCTTGGCAAATGAAAAAATCAACATTTTCTTTTCTAATTCAGTTAGTTTCATTTAGATAGTTATTAATAGTTTTTCTTTGATGTTATAGCAAGACCCTTTAATGCAGATACCCTTACTGTTTATTGATGGTAGATGCTGAAGGCCATATAGTAAATATCTACTGTCTTTTTGGTGTGAATATTTCTGCAGGACAGGATAAGAAGATGATAATAAAAAAGAATGTAAAAAATCTTTTTCATATGTGTAGCAGAATTGGATTCCTCCTAATTCTTTGAACATTTTAGCTGCACTTTGCTTATTATCAGATTCATATTGTGTGCTAAAACCACTTTTGGGAGATTATTTCTTTAAAATTTAATTTAATCCTAGTGGAAAAAGTCATTCCATCAGTTTGAGGATAATTATAATAGTCTGATTATAGGAATGTACAGCTACATGAGGCTCAGGCAGGCCCTTCAAAGGTGCCAACCTGAACTAGTGAATTTAGGAGCCCTCTGGAGCTCCTCTGTGTTCATTAGAGATTAGAGACCTTGCAGGGCTTCAGCTGCCCCATGGCAGAAATTCTCCCCTGTGGAGAGGGCTGCTTGCTTTCCATCTCCAGCTTGGGGTGAACCTGGACTCTCATCCTCATCACTGCAGGTTTTATGTTGTTCCAGAGCAGTGTGGGTGCCCTGGTCACTCACCAGCCTCTGCTTGGAAGATCTGAAGCTATTAATTACCTTCTTTTTTACCCCTGAATTCTTTAAAAGTATTTTAATGTGCTGGCTGGATTGAATGACTGTCTGAGCAGTAACACTCCAAAGCAGGGATGGAAAATGCCAGGTTCAGGCAGAATTTACAGGAGAAATGAATGTCAGGAGTGATGCACACCCAGGGCCCAGACTCAGGGGTACAGGGTGACTTCAAGCTGCCCATGCTGTGAGAGTTTGGAGGTTACAGTCAGTCACAAATTCATGAAATGCTGGCCATGCTTTTGGCTGGGACACAGGGAAAAACCTACAAAATCAAATCCCACATATAAAGCCATCAACAAATTATTAGGGAGGCTGAAACAGGAGAATGCAGAGAGGAGGGGAAAGCTTTGTAGTGCTCCCAGCTCTGGTTTGTCTCAGACTTTTACAGATTGATGGGCACTTAATTTCTATCTCTGCAAATGCTCAGGGTTGGTTGAGGTCTTTCCAAATGTGTCTTCTGCACTGTTGAAAAACAAACTCTTGTAAGAGACCACTGGATTCTGGACTTGTGTTGGGTCCCTTTCATTACCAAAAATGTTTATGTGTGTAAAAACTGGTGCTGAGGTAAGGGGTTTTTTTTACTCTCAGTATGTATCTATTTCATTGTGAGAAAGTGATTGTGGAGTAGAAGATTAGAGAAAGTGTACAGAAGGTTAAAACCCTGAGATCTTAAATTCTCCCTCTGTAAAATCTGCTCTTACTGGTTCTGCACTAGCTGTGACATTTATTTTTTTAAATACATTTTTATTTTCTGCCTTTCCCTTGTTCTCCCATTCACAGTTTTGAAGGGTTACAGAACTCAAATCAAATACTCTCAAGGCACTGGAATGCATTTGGTGCTTTGATACTCCCCAAAGACTTGTGATATGATGGAAGAAATGAGGGAGAGATTTAGGGTAAAGTTTGCTTTGATTTCCTAAAGAAAACATTCTACTATCGCAGCTGTTAATCAGATAATCAGAATTTGTAGTTTAAGATCTGATCTAAGTTTTCTCTTTTTGCCTTCTCTAAAGGGTAAAAGTCTATAGGGGGGAAAAATCACAAAAGAAATATAATTTTTATTAGAAGAAATACAGCAAGTTTGCATGAATATTTAATATTTCTCCTGTGGGTCTTTTGCATGTACATTAGCACACAGCTGAACTTCTCAAATTCAAAAGTGATCTCCTTCCCTACTGTTTGATGCTTGTTTATAAGGTGCTTGTATTTCTTTTCATTTAACTGCAGGTCATGTGTCCCCCACTTCCAAATTGCATAAAACTTTTATAGCACAAGCTTTTATTTGAAAAAGAGAATCAGTGAGCATTAGTGTGAAGGATGTGTTACACTCTCAGATAATCCTAAACACTCAGAAGTATTTCATGTTTCTCTCTCCAAATACCTGCATTTTGAAATTTGCTGAAGCTGAGATTTGCCAGGAGGTTTACTCACATTTCAGCTGAACATGAATTCTGGGAGCTGGTATGTAGAAAAGTTTCATGTGTTGCATTTTATGGGCATTTGTTTTCCTCTTTTCTAGCACATTTTAGGGAAGTTTGTTAATTGTGGGCATTGTGCACTTTGAGCAGAATAGTTTTAATTTTTAACTACACACCGTGTAGGGAGATACTTCTGTTGTCTATATTGTCATCTGATAAATGCTATCTAATAAGTCACAAATATGAAAGACCAATTCAATTTGCAGCTTGTGAAAATTCTAAATGGCACATCCACAAGTCAAATGGAAAGGTAAATTTTTTGTCTTATATTACATCAGCATTGGAGGTGTTGTTTCTTAGCAGATTTCTTGTTTGTTCTAATCACAATTTAGGACCTGCCAATATGACTTTAAGCAGATTGTTTTCTTTCTTTTGTAATAAAACCTCAGCACAAACAGCAAGCCAGGAAGACAACTTCTTGGTGCAGAATGCTTTATTTTACTGGATGGAGTCATTCTTCCATTGTAATACTCCACTCCTTAAATACTGGAAAATCTCCAAGAATTAGAGAAACCTTTTGCAAAAACCACTTTTAGTAGCCTACAGACCCCCAAAAAAGCTGTAAGACATGCTAAAATCATCCAGGCTGTTTCCTTTGCATGCAGCTATTGTTTTGGCTTCAGCAGTAGGTTAATTCATTGTCATTAGCAGGGAAAAGCTCTAAAAATGTCTAAAAGAATGGTGCTTGCTCTTGGGCATTCGGCTACAAACCAGAGATATTCAGCAGTATGGTTGCCCTCAATTATCCCACACAATGGGGCTGGCAGGAGCTGGCTCACAAAAAAGCAAAGCCACAGCCAACTCAATCCATAGGAATTGGACTAGAAACCCAAAGTTAATATATTTACTTGTAGCAAGTTTATAAACAGGTTTGCTTTCAGCAGCAAATTTTAAGAAAATCTGAGTAGCCTGCTATATGCAGTCTTTACCCAGCATTTAATTTTTTTGTGAGTCTCTCCTGTAGCCAGAGATGTCAGGAGGAGGTGATGTCCTGCTGATGCACACCCTGGTTTTCATTCCAGGTGGTGGTTTCACTGTAGAGACTTGGTATGAACATTTTATTTAATGTAGGGAATGCTACTTGTCAAAATTTGATGTTTTGATATAAAGATTGCATAGCTGTAAAGAGGACTGTTGTATTTTTCTGAAGGTGAATGGACTAGTGAAGAGCACTAGAAGTGCAGTAAACTGTGAGGAACCAGGGAGGTTGTTACTGCAGTTCAGCCAAGTTCAGCTTTTCTCCCCAGCTTTCCTCCTGTTACTGTGCCCTTTGCAGAAAGAGAAAGCATCATCTCACAGCTCCTCTCACTGACTCTGTTCTGTGTCCTGCAAACTGTGAGACATTCCAGCCTTCATTCAGGCTTCAAATCCAGAGGAAATCACAGGAAGCTGTAAGTCATAAATTTTCCAGGAGCAGCAATACGTTCTCAGAGGTGCTGAATGCTCTCTGCTTTCACTGGCATTAGCAGTTCTCAGGACTTTCTTACTCTTTTTGATTAGTTTTGTTGCTTAGTAGTGTTTGGGATTGGGAAGGCTAAATACCACTGTTTTCAGCCAGGCCTGCACCAGAATTACTGTGTGTTCCCCTGCTTTTCTGCACAGGAAGGCAAGCTGTGGTTTCTTTCAATAATCTGCTCTTTGCTGTGCTGGATTCCAGCTTCTTTAGAGAAGGATTTTCAGCTGCTCTCAGAGCTTGCAGTGATGAGGTGACACAGGCAGTTATTGTACAGGCCTAGGACAGGCTGCAGCAGCTCAGTACAGTGTAAACTAACTGCATGGAGTCCATCCCACGCTACCTGTTTAGGTTCCTGAAAGCTTGATAAAGCTCGTTGTAGTTATTTTCTTTTGAAAAATCTTTGCCCAGTACTTTTTTGAAGTAGGAAGAGTCTTTTTTTCTCTTCCCTACCATCTGCACCTCTTCTCTCACACTAACACACACAGACCTGGTTCTGGATGTAGACCTGGGACACTTCAGTAACAAGGTCCTGGTGCATTCATGGTGAATTAATGCCCAGGTATCCTAACACATTATTGCTTCAAGTGAGGAATGATGTCCTTCAGTCTATGGTCTGCCTACAGCATACAGAATTATATGGCCTTTCCCATGGGTTTTGTTTTCTTTTTCTCTTTCTAACATGTCAATGCATGCCCCTGGATATTGGAAAGCTTAATTTATCTCAGCAGAGGAGATTGTCTAACCCTTAATTTGTGTGGATATAATTTTGAACCATGCTGTAGCATAAGTAGAATTAAATGTGTGGTGCATTTTGGGGAATTAGCTTGTTGCTTTAGAAAGCAGTCTGGGGCTGTGATTAACTCTGCTGCTTTTGGGAGCTGCCTGGTTTCCCCTGTGTGTCCTGCATGGCACAATGATATCTGATGTGATAAGGTTGTTTCAGCATCTGCATATCTGCTGTTGCCACACTGCAGTTAGACTTTGATTTGCTGCCTCAGGAAATAGAACTTTCCTTGACCAGTTACTGTAAACACACAAATGCCTTTCCCTGTATTGGATCTGAATTTTTACACTGAATGCTGACATGATCTGCAGTGAGCATCAGTGGGAACCAGAGTTCCATGTGCTGTTGACAGCTTTGAAACACAACAATGAAAGTCACTTTATCAACTCTTTGTATTCTTTAGATTTATTTTCAGAGAATCTGTGTAACAGTTGGATGTAATTTGATAGCCAAACAGTGAACAAGAATAAACCAGTTTCAATTACTTGCTACTTGATCTTTGGAATAAACCCAGATAGTTATACAAGTTCTAAATAATTTAGTATATGTGATGCTGAAATAGGAATTTGTGCCCATCATCTGGAGATGGATTCCAGTTAGGTTATGGCAACACTGTTTTTCAGGAATTCTAAACCTGAACAGATTTATACCTTCATCTTCTGACTTTTAACATAAATATTCATATATTTAGTTATTTTTTACAGCATACAGTGTACTGTAATTAACAGCAAGTATTATTAATAGGCATTAATCTTTCTAGGCTGGAATAGGCTGGAATCTTTCAATCCAGCTGTGTGTGAAAGGTTCACAGGTCCAACCTGCTCTCAGAATACTGAATTAATTCCTCAAGGAGGTATGGAAACCCACTGGTGTTCCAAGGTGACACAAGACAGTGGGAGAATATTTCCAAGAAAACTAAGTATAGTTCATGGCACCATCACTCAAATTCTGCTTTTGATTGATTTTCAAGTTAAGATTAGCATGTCCTCTTTGTTTCTCTTGTTCCAGTCGATGCAATCTAAAAGATTTATGGATAAAATTGAGAGTGTCAGACTCACAAAGTGAGAAGTTGTAGTTTTCATCACAGAATAAGGCAATTTGACCATTTTTTAACACCTTGGCAAGAGTTTATGACAACAATAGACAAAAAAGAAATACAGAGGAAACTTTCCCATCAGACTAAACCAAGGTGAAATATAGAATTTCCAAAGTGCAGAGGGTTGAGGTTATTTTTTTTTTCTCTTGAAGATAAAATTTCAAAAGCTCTGGAAGGTGGTTTTCAGAAGTTTGGCAGATGCCTCAGTGTTTCAGAACAGGAGTTAGTGTTATTCCTGGCCAGTTCTCCTCCCATCAGAGTGGGTATTCAGAGGATGCAGTTTTATGTTACAGCTGGACTCATTAACTGTGGGCAGTGACCAAAAAGGGAGGGCTTGTTTTCCTCTCCAGAGCTTTTCCTTCCCTCTCCAGTGTGTCAGCAGTATTGCTACTCTGACCCCACAGTGAACTGATTCAGAGAACTAAGGCTGTAGAAAACCAACACTAAAAACAAGGAAAATAATGGCTTTTTACTGATGTAGTGCTCTGATCCATCCTGGGGTCAGGTGAGTGCCAGTGCTGTGCCTGGGGTGTGTAGCCAGAGGCAGGATGAGTGGGAGAGCTCTTCAATTCATGTACATGTGGTGTAAATGTAGATTTCTAGCAGTTTTATCAGGTTAAAGATTATTTCTGGATTGTCTCTACTGCTGCTGAAAAGAAGGGGTTTGTTCTCTTTACCTTGTTTTCCTCCTTTGTGGTAGCACTGCTGGTTTATGGTTTGTTGGATCAGGAGATTCAGCTGAAGACTAAACTAACAACAAAGAGAATTTCAGCTTCACAAGAGTTATTCTTATGTAGAAGGGGACAAGGTAATACGAATTTGTCCTTTGTGACAGCAGCACAAATAAATTTCCTAAAGTTAATTTTGATGTTGCATTGTAAGTATTCATGTAGAAAAAGTTTATTTGCCAATTCATTGGCTCTCAGCTCTGTGCTGGTTTAAAGACTTCTTGAAGGATAAGATCCTGAGATCATGTGTGGCATCATCAGTCTCTGTTTTGCCCATGTGATCCTGCTGTGGTGTCTCTCCTGAGATGGACAGTGAGCCATGGAACAGTGCTGGATTTAGGAGAGACATCAGTGTATGCAGTGTGATGGTCTGCTGTAAAATCACCATCTCAGCATCTGTGCTAACATAAGAGGCTTGTGGATGCTTTCTCTCAAATTTTTGAGATCTGTTCTGTCTGGTTTCACTGGAGTATCTCTGTCAGTGGAGCACACATTATCTCAGATGTGTGGGATGGATGTTCTTGGCACGTGAGCACAGCTGTTTGCATGGAGCTCCATCTCTAAGGTGAAGTGCATTTCTGTTCTCTGAGGAAATGGCATTCTGGCCTCTGCAGACACATTTCACAAGTCCAATGGGCTCGAGACTTTCTTTTGAAGTTTTTGTTTCCTTCAGAAATGAGATTCAATGCAATGCCCTCTGGCCTGGCTTTTCTCCCTGCTGCTGTTTTCTTTTGGGATTGCTGTTTGGTCATTGTTTGGTTCAGGCCATACTCAATTGCCCTTGTAATTAATGTGGAGCTAATAACCATGTACTGAGTAATCACTGGCTGCTCTGCTTTTCTGGGATGGTTTTGACTCTTTCAGATCCCACTGACTCTTGGGAGGAGATTTTTGCATTTAACACCTCTGAATTAGATTATTTCTGCTCTGGGCAACCTGCTGATGTGTTAAGACACATTAGGTGATAGGATTGTTCTGACTAAGTGTGAGTGCCTAGAATTGAGGTGTCTGGATGAAAATGAGTGACCCTAGGATCCCTTTAGGGACAGTGAAGTTCTGTCATTGTGCTCCTGGAGCTGGCATGCTGAGTACTTCACCCTGAGGTGGATGCCTGTGTGGGGGCAGATGCCCATGAGAAAAGTGGGAGTAGGTCATCTGTCAAATGTTGATTAGATTTCTAATTTAATTAATTTGGACAATTGATTTAAGTGTCTTTATTTGGTTTTAAATCCATGTTTATCTGTGGAAATGGAAGTTACTAGACAAGAGTTTGTGGGGCTCCCTCAGGCTGATATTAAGAGGAGCACCTGTAAATTGAGATGCATGTGACAAATGTACACTCATGCTCTGAGTTTAGGAACTTCAGGTGTACAGGAATATTAATATTCCCATAACATGCTCTGAAATTGCCAGCTCACAGCATCAGCATTGTCATTTGGCTGACTGGAGTTGTGAAGTTGCTTTCTTCTGCCTTCCTGACCCAGGGTGTGCTCTGTAGTTCCTGTGTTGCTGCTCCTGCCTTCACTTTGCACGTAGTGTTTGACAAGTTCAGTCTCCTCTTTGCCTGGATACTTCATCTTGTGCTAAAAGAAAAAAACACATTCTGGCTTATTTCACAGTTGTATTTACAAGTTTGTTTAAAGCTTCAAAGGCCCATTTGTATAGGTCTTGGCTGTCACAAATGAAGAGATTAACTTAATAGTTGCTCCCTTTTCTCTACTTAAAGCTCTTCCTTTCCAACAACTTTTTATCATAGGTACCCCTGGGTAGAAAATCCACAGTACTCAGGTAATGTTTAAAACAAATTGCATTTTACTTGTCCAAGCTTGATTAGGATTTAAGTGTCTTTGGCAGAAATAAAAGATCAGTGGAAGTTCATACTTAATATATGTATAAGGAATATAAAATTGAAAAAAAAAATCAATGTTCAGCAATTGTAGGGTTCAGTTTAAGGACTTGAACTTCCTGTGATTCTTCTCAATTACTTCACTTCCATATCAACATCCCCATTACTAATAAAGTGCCAACTCCAGTATAATACTCTAAATTTGGTAAAGTGTTTATAGTACTCTGCTCATGTTGCAGCTTAGGAGAGAAAAGAAGGTGATGGAATATGGAGCAGGAACCAGACTGAGCATTTGGGCTGTGGCAGCTGTGAGGTTCTGGTACTGCCTCCAACACTAAGCACTGCTACATTTCCTGCACTTGCTCTTCTCAGTGTTTGAAATTGGTTATGCATAGGAACAAATTCAGGTGAATGTGTAAGGTCTGCTTGTTCCTCAGCAAGCTGTTGGTTTGACATTTTGTTCACTGACTGGATTTTTTTCCCTCTTTCCCAGGTGTTCACCTCCCATGGGCCTACTGTGATCATGCCAACCTGGTTCTGCTCTCGAGAATGGTTTTTTCATGTGGGAAGATTTGATGAGGGTGGAAAGGTGAGTGGTGCAGGTGATCTGTAGTGCAGGAGCCATCCCTTTGTTTAACAGCCTCTGATGGCCCTCCACCTGTTATTAAGGAACAGTAGGGAAGGGGTGTAGATGAAAACAGCTCTAAAAAACCTGGGTCAACCATTTTTAAAAAAAAACAGTCTCCAATGAAGTAAAGTTGTTTGGGAATAACCCTGGTGATGGAAGGACCTACCTGAGATTGACATTGTAACACATCTGTCAGATATGTCAGCACACCTGGAAAAATTAAAGGTTTCAGACATACAAGCTCCTCTTTGGTCCCTGGAATAGATGCTAAAAACAAGTGAGCCCATAGTTTTGCTATGAACTATCTCTGCAAGGTGAGGTAGGCTGCTGAAAGAGGTTGGGAGGGAAGAAAGGTGCAGAATGGCAGAGAGCTAAAAGTACACTCACCTATGGGGGAGGGTTTATATCCCTGAGAGGAAAAAAGAAGGACCATAAAACTACTACCACTGAAACTCATTTATCTGCCTGCCTCATGTGCTTGTCAATCTTCTTGTGCTTGTCCTTGGGAGATTTTAAGGAGCTTCTCCTCAAGAATCAGGGCTGAGAGGTTACAAATTACATACCTGAGGTCTCAGAAGTGTTCCTTCCCTGACAGCTGGGTGTTCTTTTCCTTTATGAATTTCCTGTATGAGCTCACTTTGATTGCTTTGAGCTCATCAGCATGTTTATGGAATAGAATCCATGGGTGTCTGTTAGCAGCATTTATTGTGGTAGTTGAAACATGTTGACAAATAGATCTAATTTAAACACATTTGGATCCATTTTGTGTGGTTTGGTTCTGAGAGGTTTTGCTTCCAGTGGTTTTGGTGAGATTTTAGGGCTAAAATGAGTGGTTCTAATTTTTTTCTTTTTTTGAAAGCTTTTGTTTATTAGCACTCTAAAAAAATCTGCTAAGGCTATTTCCTATTTTATTATTTAAACTACAGCATATGATAATGATGATTATTATTTTTATAGCTTTTAAATGAAGCCCTTCAGTGCCATGCTGTGTGTATATATATACATGTGTATGTATGTTTGAGGATATACAAATATTATTCTTTAGGCTGCCAAAAAATTATAATTATAAGGAGACAGCAGACAGAGAACTGAATTGTTTATAGCAGTGAAAGGATTTGCCCTTAATTACATGGTGGGTGAGTGGAAGAGTTGGGAATGATGCCTGGCTCCCAATACAATCTACATTTGCTGACCCATGCTCTTTATTTCTTTTTTATTATCATTTCTTACCATTGTATTTTCACTCTCTGAAGGATGTTTGACTTCTTGGGTGTTGTAAGTAAGCTCCAGAAAGAAAGAAAGCAAGTTAAAGCAGCAGCAACAATAGAACAGCAAGCCTAATGATAAAGTTCAAGAGGTTAGGTTAAAAAGACTATTGTTCTGTGCTTTTTGCTTTTCATTTTGTTTTTTTTCTCCTTGTTTTGTTTTTATGAGCTGGGTTTTTTCTGTTTTGCTCTCTCTGTGTAATTGTGTAGGAACTATGCCACTGATTATTCAGCTGTAGTACACTGACAACCTTAATCCTGATGATTTTTCAGCCACAATGCATGATATGTCTTCCTAGTTTTAAGAATTACCAGTGATAAGCTGAACATATTGTTTGTCCCTATTGTGAAATGTTCAGCATGTCCAAGCCCAGAGTGTGGCTGATGCAGAGGACCTTCAGAAAAACACCCTCTGAACAGGACAGATCTGAGCAAAGCAATGGACACAAGCAGTGAAGTCAAACCTTTGTCTTCTCTGGGTTTAGAGGACACAAAATCAAGTTCTTAAATCTTGAGCATTTAGTGTTACAAAGTATTTAGCATTCCTCTAACTCTTTCATTTTCATTTGAAAAGAATCCCTTTAAGGCAAAGAAAGTTTTTCCCTGTGTATCAGCAGAGCTGAGAATGCTCTGAAGGGTCTCACCCTGTGTGGATCTCTGACCTGAGCCAGGGTCTGTGTTAATCTGATCACTTCCATCTCCATTTTTGAGTTACTGTTTATTAATGAGACTTGCCAGTGTCATACTGCTGGAAGTAAACACAGCAACAGGCCAACAAATCTCCATGTTTTGGCCTTCTCTGTTTCTGAACTGTTTCTTGCCAAAAAGCTGCATTTCTCATCTGAAATTAAATCCAAACACCTGTTCTTCATATTTCAGTGCTTAGGAAAAAATGGAGGGTAATTCTTCCATGGGAGAAATTGTGATTTGATGTTTATGGTAACAGAGTGGGACTGATAAAATACAAATAGATGTGCTATGGTGTAATCCATTTTTTTTTCATTCCAGGTAGACATGTATGAGCCATTCAGGCTTTAGATGAAACGGGTTTTTTCTTTTTTTTTTTTTTTAAATGAAGTTCTTTGTGATCAAGATCTGCAGTTGTTGGAAGTGAATTCCTTTTAGGTCCAAACAAAATAGTATCTTCATAAATGGTCTCTAAGAACTTGACAAGTTTGTTTTATATATTAATTAACTAAAATAGTAGAGGTTTTATTTATGCAATCTCTGATAAATGATAATTAAAGCAGGAGTACTGAAGAGATATTAGCAAGCTCTGATGGTGTTCTGAGACTGAGATAATACAAAGGAGTGGTCACAAACCTATAAAGTAACTCAAATAGTATCTCCTGCAGGAAGAAGAGTCACACAATGAACCATATTTTTGACTTACTTTTTTTTAGGAACTGAAAAAAAAAAAAATCTTTTAAGCAATTTTGGACAAAGAGTGCAGCAGTTCCTTATTGGAAGAAGTAGCAGCACTTCACTAAACCCTTCAGAACTCCCATTTGTCACTTAGTGTGTGACATTACCATGGGTAGCTTTGCTGCTGGAGTTTTTGGTGTCCCCTAATAAGTAGCACCATTGTTAAAAAGTAATAACCATGTCCAAAAGCATCACAAAAAATTGTGTTGAGGAAAAAATGACCGTGTTGTGGTCTAATGTGAAAAGCAGATTTTGAAGCTGGATCATCTGTTAGAGTGGGGAACTCCCCAGTTGTGTGCACTGGGAGATGAGGTGTCTGTTATTAGTGAAGCAAAGTTATTTTTTCATGTGTCTGACAGAAATGCTGAGTACAAGGAGAGCTGAATAAATGAGCATTGCTGCCCTGCAGGCCCCACTCCATGCAAGGGTGGAAAATTGCAGTCTTGGCTCTCTCCAGGCAGAATTACTTCGACATCACAACTGTTACTTGCCAAACTTGTCTTTCTCTAGAATTTTACCACAACTTGGTTCCAAATTTCCTGTCACCCCTGTGTTTATCCTTCCTTTCTAAGTGTATGAAAACTGAAAATAGAGTGACAGCCTTAGAGTTCTGAGCTAATCTCAAAGTGTAAACAGGGGGAAATTATTCTTAATGAGCCCCAGATGGAATCGTGCATTGTAAACCACCAGCCTTTCTGAATACAAACTGTGCCTCTGAACAGAGTGTCTGGGGCTCAGTTTCATTCTATTTTTGTGATAAAAGGTCACAAAAAACACGAACTGAGGAGGTGTCAAAATATCCTTTTGAGCACAGGAGACTGCAGGCCATGGTGTAAAGCTCTGAGGTAAATGTGGCTGTTAGGCACTCACTGATGCAATTTTCCAAGTTTTTCTGCCAGAGCACATAAATGTCATTCTCTTCAGAAAGGCAAGTGGTTAAAATTATGCCTGAGAGGTAAAAGGCTAAGTAGGAATTTGGTTTTTTGGAACGTGAATTAAAATACTGTCAGTCTGTCAAATTTCCTATCAGATGCTTTGGGGGAAATCAGGTTAAAATACAGGCACTAATGGGGTTTTTTGTTTGTTTTTGGCTTGATATAGTTAAGGCTGAACAGAGGTCAGTATTTGATCTAAAAATCAGAGAGAAAGTGGTGGAGTCAGTGATTAATTATACTTTATAAGCTGTTTGAAAATTCACCCCATACCCCATGTCTAATTATATTTTCTCCTGGTCTGTTATTAAATATCATTTACAATTTACCACCTCCCTTCCATTTGACTTCCCCATCATCTTTGTTTAACTGCATTTCTCTGTGCCAAGACATTTAAATGAAAGCAACTTTTTGGAGTTTCCTTTAACCTGTTATTTCCCAAACAATGAAATAAATGCTAGTGAGCTCCAGGTCCTATAATCAAGGCAAAATGATGGAAAGGCATGATTTGGATGGGAGCCAAGAAATGAAGTGACAGATCTGCAGAAAGGGAGACTTAAGAATATCTTGGATAATCCTGTAGAAAAGCTATTAATAGCTATTTAATGCTTTCCATTCACCAATTTTAGGCTCTTCTGAAGAATTAAAGTGATTTTTTCTGTCCAATAGCTACCCCAATGGTGCTGAGTGGTTTACAAAATGTGTACTAAGTTACAGCCCAGTTTTCCTTGATGCCCCTGATCAAGAGGGAGGATCAAGCTTTTCCAAACCTGAAGGCTTTTGTCCCATGTGGATTGATGTACTTCTGTCTTTTTTGTCATTGCTGTTTGTTATAAGTGTGTGTATTTATGAAATAATGGCACATCCCTCATTTTTACCAGTCAACTTCTCTGCACTGGCTAAATCTCCACTGGCTGGGCTCACAGGGATCTGCCACCTCTGCCAGAGTGCCTGTGAGCTGGGAGAGGGCAGGGAGTCAGGTGTGCCTGAGACAAGGCTGAATGGAGGTGGGACAGATTGTGGCAGAATCACTCTCCTCTATTTGGTTTGCAGTAAAAGGCAGATATCTTTTATATTGTGTATATGTTTATACAGCTGTTACTGGTTACAGCATTGCACAGGGCATCTCTTGCTTTAAAACTCCTCCAAAAATTGCTGATTGTCCTCACTGGTGCTCCTCATCATTAGTGATAGTGGAGGTACAAGGGTTGTAGCCAGAATTGCCTTTTGGGAGATGCCTGAACCTCTGAAAAATGCTGGGGTCGCTGCAGTTGGAGCTGCCAGGAGTGAGAGCAGCGAGCAATGAGAGGATCACAGATAATTTAGTTTGGTCCCTGAACAAGGAGTTACTTTAACTCAAGTTGGGGATCTGCCTGGCACCCTATGGTGTATAAAAATCAGTCTCCTCATCCATAGAACTGATGCCTGGAAAGGCTGACCTGGAACAGAGACTAGACAGAGCAAAAGGAATAAAACAGGAATTTATTGAAAGGATCCATCTTGGGCAGTGCAAGAGCCTGGCTGCAGCTACACCCAAATCAAATCCAAAATGGATCCTGGTCATGAGTCTTCACACTTTTGTAAGTTTTGCTTCATCCATTGTGGTCAATTATCCAACCACAGCCCCAGGCTATGAAGTCTCAGCCCCCTGGCTTGCCTCCTTTCCCTTGCCACTGTTTGTGATTTTTGGGTACCAGTTGTCCTTGTCTAGCTGGGAAGGGATTGTTTTGTCACTCCCCTGTGAAGAGAATTTACTAATACCTAACATGAAATTTCAGAGTTACACACTAAGCAGCAGAGATTCTGGAAAAATATAAAAGCTAAAACCCAAGGCATCATTTCCCCCCCTTCACACAAGGAGGGGATCACAACCATCAGCACAGCAGTACCTGCCCAAAATACTGGGTCACCAGAAACCCTTCCCCTGTTCAGTGGGAATGTGATAAAGTGAACTATGATTTTACTTTTGGCAGGTTAGAGCAGAGAAGGGGCAGGCTGTGCTTTTCTCTGGGAGCTGTAATTAGTTTATCCCTTTTTGCAGCAGAGGATGTGGGGTTGGGTTTTGCCTGTAATGTGGAAAATTCTGCATGTAGTCCAGTAACATGTAAACTGTGCAATTTAATTGCATTTATTATTGCTGAAAGCTATTGATGTGGTAGCTTATTGCTGAAATGCTGGGTTAGTAATTGATACTTTTAGCTATGGATATTAATTTTCAAAAAATGCATTAAAATATCCCTTTAGTGGTTAAACAGCTTCTTCTTTCAAAGCTGTGTTGTTTCACAAAGATTCCTGGTGTTTAAAATGCCATCTGGATCCAATAATAGATCTCAACTGGGAAGGAACTCTTGTATTGCAGCAAACTTACACGCTCAAGAGCCGTAGGAAGTCCCATCCCTGCAGGATCCATAACACAGTCAACATCTTTCCTCTGAAAAATGCGTGGCAGGGCTGCTCCTTTGTAATGTGAGAGGCCACTGCTGAGCAGTACAAGGCACCTGCTCCTTCCTGGGCTGAGTGCACTCTATTCCAGAGAATTTCTGCCAGTTAAAGGAAAGCAAAAGAGCCCTTGGAACCAAAGAGCGTTTTACTTTTACTCCTGCAGTAACTCTCTGAAATATGCATGTTAAGGGTTGTCTTGAATAATGTAAATGCTTATCCAAAAGAGAAGGAATTGCTGAGATGTATGGGACATAATAATAGATCTGAATCAAAATCTGACTCCTGCAGCAAGCTGGTATCTGCTGCACTTGTGCCCTGAGACATGGTCTAGTGTGTGACCAGAAAAGAGAAAAAGGTTTAAACTGTTCTGCTGGCTCAGTATTTCCCTTAAAGTCTAAATAAGGAAAATACAGAAAGGGCTACAAGATAAATGACAAGAAATGGATTTTGTGTTTTTCTTGTATTCTTGGTGACTGTGGTTGCTGGCTGCCTCTCCAGCTTCTCCCAGATTTCTTTTGTGGCTTTAAAGTAGGTTCACATAAAGTTTAAATTGTATGAGGTTGTCTAAAAGTTTTCTTCTGCATTGCAGCTCTTAAACCAGAAGTTAGAACAATGGCTAAGACAACCAATAGCTGCAGATGAGCAGCCAGAGCAGAATCCATTTCATTCAGAATGTGGGAGTGTGGCCCAAATCAGTGTCACACGTGAGTCAGTGAGGGCTGGAGCTGCAGAGTCCAGAGCTTGATTGGATTCTGATTTCTCCCAGGATACACACGTTCACCTGAGTGTTTTGGAGTTGTTTTTCCAGGCTTCAGAGATTTTTTGGTCTCATTCCTCTTCCACTCCCACACCCCTCTGGCTACTCAGCCTGGTGGGTATGAGAAATAGTCACTGAACTCCTCTCATAACTAGAGTCCAGCACTTTAATTAGAGAATCTCATTTTCTTAATTATGAAAAAAACCTCAGAAGCTGTAGTAATAGGGGGAAATTTCAATTTTTTTTTTTTTCACTTGTACTCTTATTATTTTTCTGTGTTGAAATAGAATGGTTAAAATTGAGGTTGAGGTTTATGACCTGGTTATTCACGTGTGTGATATTGTCTACAGAAAGAAATGTATTTCAATCTCTTAACCTTCTTTTCCTTCTCAATTTTGTCATGTTACCTTTCAGCTTTTTATTGTTGCTACACTTAAGTATTTTCTTGGATCCACATGGTTTTATAAAAGGGAGCTCTTTAGTCTGGTAATAATCGTGAACTTTTAAACACTGTATGACAGGGAAGAAATATCTGTATTTAAACATGAAAAAATGAAATGTTCTAGTATTTCAAGAAGTTGTAGCTTTGAAAAATATAAATAAATGCTACCCTTTTTTTGCCTTCTGTGTAGGACTTTAAAGATGGGTTTATGCTTTTATATGCCACAAAATGAAATGGAGTGCTCTGAGCCATGTAATTGTCCTTCTTACACTGCCTCACTTGCATGAAGATTCTCTGATTTTCACAATAATTATTGTGAAATCCACTATTTTTCCTAGACCCTGCTAGATCCACAATTGCAGGAGCAATTTTCAGTTTTCAGCAGCAGTGGGTGCAATCCCATAGGGTGAATGTACCATGGAAGTTCAAGAAAAAAAAAGTTATTTTCAGATGTTGCCTCGTTCTGAGGTTGCCTTTATTACAGTTTTTATTGAAGTCTGTCATTATGGGGCTTGAGTCACCTTCCCTAAGTAGAGACCAGTATTTGTATGACAGCCAGAGAAAGAAGGAGAATTGCAGTAAAGTGAGAAAAAATCCCTTCTCAAGTCACTGATCCTTTTCAGTATAAACTGTTTGGTTACATGGAATTTTAGGCTGCACAAACTGTTTAGCAGCTGGGTTTCTTTTTCTTTTGGGTTCACCTTCACCAAGCTTGAGATCCCTGCCAAAATGAGATGATATTGATTTTGCCATTTCTGTCCTTGCAGTCAGCTGCTCTTCATTTATAAACAGCACTGCTCATTCAGCAGATTAGCTGCATTTATTTCATGACCCTTTAGAGAAGTTCATTGGGGCATAATAGAATCAGAGATGGGCTTGGGCTGGAAGGGAACTTAGAGATCTTCTTGTTTCACTTCCAGGACACCTTCTACTAAACAAGGTTGTTCCGAGCCCCATCCAGTGTGGCCTGGGACATATCCAGGGATGGGGAGGTCACACCCTCCCTGGGCAGCAGCAAAGTTGTATTTATGATAACAATACATTCATTTTTCAGAAAAATAAAGCATCTTCAGATGTAATTGAATACTGAAATAATATCTGTTTTCTGTTGCAGGGTGTCCCAGAGGATTTGCTGTTTTTTTATGAGCATCTCCAGAAGGGTGGTGGAGTGTTCAGGGTGGACCATTGCCTCCTGCTGTACCGGTACCATCCCCAGGCTGCCACCCACTCTGTCCTGGAGTAAGCTGTGCTTTCTAGGAGAATGTAAACATTTATCTTGAGCCATAGGCAGTAAAGATGCTGAAATTACATTGGGGTGTTAAATTTGGATTTTTAATATGTAATATTCAAAGGTTCCATTCTTATGGTTTTTGCCATATAAACCATAATGTAAAAAATATTTTTTAAATCTTATGGATTCATTTCAAAATTAACTGCTTCAATATTTAAGAAGTAAACAGAAGCTTGTAATACCAACAAAAATGGTCTTTTGAAAAAAAATAAAAAACAAACCCAGACCAAAACCAAACCTTTAATCTGATAATGTGCTGCCTTTACATATATTATTTTCTTATTTTAAAGGGTCTAAACCACCTAAATCAGATAATGAGGTTTGAAAAATCCCTGAGGATGTTTAGGAGTAATTATCTCAGGTGCTTCCTTGTAAGCTGCCTTTGTTGCCTGCTGCCTTCCTGGGCTGCTCAGTCCCTAAAGGAGGTGTTGAATTGCTGATTCCTCTACATGCTGCAAGCTGAGCCAAAGCTGTTCCTCTCTTATGCACTGACATTAATAAAAAATTACATGAGTTGTACTGTCCTTTAGGACCCCCATGTCAGAATCACAGTGGTAATTAAGTGAACTGTTTTCTTACTGATTAATGATATAAGTACACCTTTCAGTCAGTCCTGTTTTTATGGCTTTGTAGAACTGACCAGTAAAACTGAACATTCCTGTGCATGTTTTTGTTGTCCATCCCTATTGTTGTATTGCTGTACATAGTGTAAAACAAATAGGTCCCATAAACAGCACACTCATGGTTAATGTCACTGCAGATCTTTATAAATACATACAAATGTGCATATCTATATAAAATCATTTAACTGTGAAAAGGTCATTCAGGCAAATAGTACATATGATTTTGATTTTGCAAACAAGCATGTGATAAATTATTTTCCTTTTCATTTTGTTGAAATGTAAGGATTTTTTTCTTTTCCCTCTTTTACTGTGTGATCCTTTTGGCAGTTAGTGACCAACTTTTCAGCCACGCTTTATGGGATGCTAAGAACTCTTGGAAGCCTTTTGCTTCTATCTGTGGGAAAGCATCTGATTCTTGGAAATTAATTTGTTTTGAATTTACTGCAAGCTGTTGCTTATTCAGATCTCCAAGGTTGTGTGGCACAAGCACCCTGGCTGACAGCATCCTGGGGGAATGTGGAAATGCTGTGAGCTGTTTCAGATGTGCAGGGTGCGTGTCCAAATTGGCGCCTTTCTTCTCTCGTTCTAAGAAATCAGGCGAGCTGCTCTTCCCCTTGGCTTCCTGCTGGTACTGCTGGGGATGGGATTTGGTGTGCCCTCCCAAACATGAGCTTGTGCAACAACTCCTTGTCCTGGCTCATTCCTTGTTTGTTGCCTAAGTTGTGAAGGGTTGCCCAGTGTTTGTGTCTGGAGTCCAAGGTGTGCGCTGAGCAAAAGGAGATTAATGGACTCATCCCAAAGGTTTCAGTTAATAATTTAAATTGGTTCTTGCCTAATTTGCCTCTTGGTCATTCCACTTTATTAATGCATGTTCTGGCTTTTCTAGAAGCCTTTTACTTTATGTGATGTGTTTTGTTGGGCAGTTTTATGGGGTGTTTTGCTTTTTGCTATTGGCCAGGTCATCTTTTAATTTTGAGTTAGCCTAGACCTGGATTTGGAAGTAGTAACTCATCAGCCAAATTAATATTTTGTCTGAGATCAAAATAATGTTTTTTGAAAAGTTTATTTTTTTAAAACACTATATTCCTAGTTTCAGTTTTAAAAACCATAACAGGACAATTTTATACAAAGGTGCATCATTCATTCTTTTCAGCAAAGGCAACAATCACTCGTAGCCTGTGATGGTTTCAGTTTATGTGGGTGTCTTTCAGAACCCTCCAGGGGGAAAGAAGCCTCACTGCACTTTCAGACTTCCTAAAATATATGTAAAACTGCTTGGCAAGTGACATTTGGTTCTTTTTTTTTCTAGTTAGTAGTTTTCTAGTATAATTGTAAACACTCATGTGCTTTAGGTCATTTCCTATGATTAGTATCCTTCTGGAACAAATATCTGGAGTTCAGAATATCTGTGAAGCAGGAAACTAAATCTTATTTGTATTCTCCCTTACCCTGGAGGCATCAGTCTGCATTATTAAATGTTTTGGGTGCGTGACAGAATCTGCATGAAGTTCAGTGTCTGCATTTAGATTTCAAAAGTGCATGCAGAAATATGAATGTTCTCATTGTCATTTCATCCAAAGTCAGTGATGGATACCTGCTGGATTTTGAGAAACTTCTCTTCAGCTAGGAGTTCACAACACAAAATCCCACATATCATATCTCTTGGATCTAAATAACTTTATTTGGTGTTGTACCCTAGGGCAGTGTGTACTCAGTGCTGCATGGCCACATTAAATCGATGTGAGACCAAATCAGAGCTGCCTTTAGAGTGAGGAATACTGGAGTAAGAAAGTCTAATGTATAATAAAAAACATTTTAAAATTCATAGATTTGTATCTTGCCAAAGGGGAGAGAAAGGAGCTGTATATACAACAATACCTCACTGCGAGATGAAAGTGAGCTTGGAGTGAGGTGAGCAATAAAACATTGCACTTGTCTTTAGGTAGTGCTGCTCATGAAGACAGGTGGTTGGGGCATGCAGCTAAGCCTTGCAGCAGTTTACAGGTTTTAAGTCAAGACAAATATAATACATGTGGAAAAAAAAGGTTTGTACTTTCTGTCTAAGATCAGGGCAATTCCCTTTTACACAGAAAAGGTGAAGTGCACCTTCAGTAATTCCAGATCCCCAGAATGAGTATGATACTGCTCTGCAGAAATAGGCAGAATTACATAATCTATTGAAAACATCTGGTTTCAGGCACTGGAAGCTTCCAGTGTCATGTGAGCAAAGAAGACCAGGCACTAGTGTGAAACACACACTTGGCTGTTTGAGAGGTGCTCTGAGGCCAGGTCTCGGATCAGTGCTGAGCACAGGAATGCCTCCTTCATTTCCTGCACAAACATACACGGCCAAAAATAGGCAGGACAGAGGAACAGCCTAACATATTCCTGTAGAGCTGAAATTAAGATGAGGTCAACTGCATTTTTATCTTCTACGCTTGCATTTGGCACTTCAATTAAACATGGAAACTAATGACCTCATTAGATTCTTGAAAAGTAAATGCCATTAACATTGATAGTCTCTGTCTCTCTTAATAAGCCTTTCATGAAAAATAGGCCACAATGCAAACCATGCCTCAGCTAATGACCCGTGACCTGAAGATGAACTCAGACATTAATAGAACCTATTAACAGTGTAAATGTAATAACTCAGTGGGACGATATAGTCCAGCAATTAATAAGTTCACATGAAGTTCAACAGAACAACAACAGCAAAAAAAAATCAGTTTATTCACCAGTATGGCCAAGGTTCAAACAGGATTTATTTCTGAATTTCCTGTGGATGGTAAGGGCTGTGGATTCTGCCTGCAGCACTGGCTGTAAGGGATCTGGTTTTCCAGCTCTCACTGTGATTATGAAGTTCTCTGCTCCCCCATCTCTGGTTTATCGATCAGGTGAGGTTCACCTATCACACAGAGCTCTCAGCCTGCCGTCAGTAAAGGGCTCTGGAAGAGGCTGTTCACTTGGGCAGCTCCTCTTCCTGCCTGGTGTTACCTGAGCACTGTGCAGGGCCAGCACAGGGAGAAGAGGTCAGATTTATGGATCTCTAGTATTTCTGGGGATGGCAATCGATGCCTAAAATTCCAGTACTGCTCAGGATATTGGGCTTGTATTTCTGCATTGCTCAAGTACTTGTACATCTGTCTTTGCTCTGTGGATTCACTTATGTGGCCTCACTGGGGGAAGGAGGGGAAAGGCAGTGCAGCAATATGGCGAGGTTTGACTGAGCTCAGACATTAAATCATGTTGCTTTTATTGTCACATTATCTTTCATTTCAAAATAGGAGTAGAGCAGATGTTTCTTGACTCCTGAATTCAGTCAGTAGGTCACCACACATTTTTAACAGAGCTCCATTGTTGCATTGCTTGGGTGGATGGTCTGGTAATAACTACTTGGGGCTGAGGAACACACGGCGTAGTCATTCTCACCCTCTGCATGAATACCCTCGTTTCACTCCTGCAGAATTTTGGCTCCTCTTCTTCCTCCCAGGCTCCATAACTGATGAGCATTGAGGGGCCACAGCAAGTGAGATCTTAGGGAAATCATGTAAGCCTCAAGAATGACATTTTGAGTGGGAATACTTCTAACATTTCTTTTACAAAGTTGGGACAACAAAATGAAAGGAATGGGAGAAATAATGTATATCAAGACTTGGGGTCAAGAAAGAGCATTAGGATATGGCACAAAGTTGTACAGTGAGAAGAATTTTTCCCACCTTCTGGCTGAGAAAAATTTTCTGAACTGAATACAGGCTTGGACATGGTACTAAAGGCTGCTGCAAGTTGCTTACTCTAATCTTTTCTGAGATGGGTAGGAAAAGCCATCTTGATTTGGGGTGATGCACAGTAATAATACCTCCTAGGTTTTGCTGGTGGCTGTGAATATGTAATAATGCATAATCTGAAAATAGCTGTGAGAATCATCTCTGAGTAGTGGTTTGTGCAGCCTCTAGATGGTTTCAGGCATTTTCTTTAATTACCCATTGCACGTTGCTACAGCTCCTGTCTGGTGCACCTGCACTGGCTTGTGAAGGATGGGAAAATGGCATTCCCTTCTCCCTGGAGGCAGGAATCCCAGTTATCTGTTCTGGAAACAGCAAAAAAAAATGTGGCAAATGAGGTGAACCGGAAACCTGAAGGGAATAACCGAAACTCTCTCCTTTGACACCTGTAAGCTCCCTTGTGCCCCAGCCTGTGGGATTGTTTGTGCAGAGTGAGTTCTCACAAGGATGGAGCCTGTGAGTGTCACTCTAAAGCTCAGTCACAAATTCTCCCCTCAGTTCTGTGTTTATCTGATAGCTCAGCTTGCACTGCTAAAAGTATTCCAGGGTTAATTCAAGACTTCAAAGTGTTTGATATAACTTAATTTTTTCTTTGAAAACACACAATATGGAGATGTGAGCTTCAAATGCTTTTCTGTGGGCATTGTCATAAGAATGCCTCTTAGTGATGCAAGTAAAAAATCCCAACTGCTGGGCATATTGGCTTTGTTTTTGCAACCCACAGTATGTATTTTAAAAAGTTTTTTTGTTGGTGTTAAATGAACCTGTCTGACAATATTCTTGTGGTTGATCAAGAACCCAGTTAATTTGGAGTTTAATACCTTTCATACCCTTCTATTTCAGAGTTCTCTTACAAGCTTTCTCCACTTGCTTTTAACATTGATAAGTGAGATGAGTCAGTGAGTCTGCTTCAATCTGAAATCTTCACAGCTGACTGACAATACTGAGATTTGGGCTGATTGAATTTTGCCTCAGTAGGTACAGAGGCTCTCATGGCCTAGACAGCAACCTCAGACTGTCTGGAGGAACCAATCCTGCTGTGCTGGGACATCCATCTCCATGAAAGTCAAAACATCTTTTATAAGCCTGGAGGTGGATTGCAGCGTTTACACTGCACCTAGAAATTAGTTAGAAGTTCTTTTCATGCCTTGTAAGGCTGCCTGGTTTTTTACTTTAGCTTTCTTAATGTTGCAAACTCAAGTGGAAAAGAAACTTGCCAGTGTCGCTCAAGCCAACAGAAGAGATTCTGAAGTTCCTTTGGAATGTAATATGGTGTTATCCTTCTGAAGTCACATTTCAAAGGAAAATCACTTTTTAAACCTTTCCATTTATGTGCAAAGCAATAATCTTCCTTTTAAGAAGCACGCAGAAGCTCTGTAATGTCTAGGAAAGTAATCCTGGAAAAATACTTGGCCTTCATATTTTGTTCCTTAAACTTTCCTTCTGGGAGTACAGTATGCTCTCATGAACATGGAAAAAGGCAAGTGTCAAAGGATGCCAGCAGCAGTTAAAGCTTTGCAGCAGGAATGCATCTTGTGGTTGCATTAGAAGAGATTTTTGATCAAATCCAAGAATTTCTTTTTCTCCATTAGTCGAAATGTTGGTGCAGAGCCATCATCCTTGAAACTTGTATTTGTGCATGAGGTCTTTTCCAAGTTATCACACCAGGATCAGGGATGAAGTGCTGAGCAGGATCTGGCTGTGCTGAAGTGAAGTGGGGTCACTGGGTCCTATGAGGGATCTCAGAATATAACTTAGGGCTGTGAAGGAATGATGCAAATAAGCAAATGGAAAACCCTGTTTGAAAATTGCCTTAAATAAGGAGACACCACTAGGGGTTCATCAGAATTTCCTGGGAGAGAGAGTTACTGCTTAAGGTGCCTTGTTCAAGAGATGCAGGTTTGCAAGATTCATTTGTCAAATTGAGGAAATCAATTTATTCTCTCTAGGAAACTGTTTAATAAGTCTGAGGTGGGTTCCTAGTTAATGAATATTAAATGAATGCTGGAAATAATGCAGATGTTTTTGACAGCAGGCAGGTTTTTTTTAATCCATGATAAATGTTGTAGTCATAAATATTACATTATAGGGTAGAACACACACACTCAAACATGAAAAAATGCTGCAGTTGTCCAAGTGGATTTGCCAGTTGGGAGAAATGGACCATGAACAAACTGCTTTCCTTGACATTGTTTTCTCTTTCTGAGAAACTGTCTTGAACTTGTTGAAGATGTCAGCAGATCTTCAGTATCTCAGGCTTTGGCTGGTCCCTTGCTGTGGACGGTTCCAGAGCCATGGGATTTGTCATTTGATATTAGTGTCACCCTCAACCACTTGGCTTAATTATGTTGTGGGAGTTATGCCAAAGATGAAGAGTTAAAGGTGTAATTGCACACAGACATCTGCCAGTTTGCTTTTTTTCCTAAAGCATGTTTTTAAAAGTTCTATGAGGCATACTGCTTTTTAGAAGGAAAAAAAAATCCCACTGCTTTTTATTCCTAGAAATGCAGTTTCTTATGAAAGTTGCCTTCAAATACAGGGACAGTCACATTTCTGTCATTGCCAAATAATACTTGGGAACTTTTACAGTTAAATCTCTCTTACTTGTTCTGAAATGTGTGTGTGTGCAGGTTGGTCAGTGTGAATGGGGTAAGAAGTGGGACTGTGCAGCTCAGTGATTGTTGCTGGAGGAGCATTCAGGGCTTTGACACCCAAGGTGCTGGAGGCTTGAGCCAAATACCTCACTGCACTTCCATTTGTGCTGTGCTGCTGGGGGAGAGCTGGGCTTCTGAACCTGTGAGATTCCAACTTCACCTCAGCCAAGGAGAATGATCCCGTGGGCAGATGGAACAGGGGGAGCAAAGCTTGGCTTTAGGAGATGCTTTGCCTGTGTCACTGCAGGGTTCTAGAGCAGTTCACAGGTGTTCAGGTGTGGGAAGGGGTGAATTTCATTACCACAGCTGCAGCTTTCATAGTCTTGTGATCTGGGAGGGTTCTTGAAAATACAAGTTGTTTAGGTATTGCTTCCTATCTATCCAAATGTTTTTTGTCTGAGAACTTCCACAGAATTTTTTTCTACATTTCCCTCAGAAATTTCCGTCTAATGTTTTGATGTGATTTTGTTGGGTTTTTTTAATTATATGAATCCCTTCAGTCAGGTTTACACTTAGGTGAGTGTGTACATGTGCATATAGATCTATAATAATGGTAAAACTTTTAGGAGTGAAAATCTGCCCTTTTTCCACCTCTCCAGAGGCACCATCTGGAATCACCGGGTCAGGTTTCTTGAGGTCAGAGTCCTGAGCTCCTGGACATCATTCACCATTTGGAATGCTGGCAAGCAAGGCAAGAAGCTCTACAGAAGCTTGTCACCAGCTAATCAGAAAAAGGTGAGCTGGAAAGTAACATTTGTACAAACCCACTTCTTCATATGCCCTGAGATGCTTCTCATCTAACACAGCACAATTCTCATAAGATGTTTTATTCCCAAAGTACTAGTTGATGATTAATATAAACTGGGGTAATTCTTGATATTCTGTGTGATGTATTTCTTCTTTTAAAATGCCATAATATTTTATTTATGGTGGATGTAGAGAGCAAGAAATGCACCATGGCCTGCTAAGCACAGCAGTGGTGAGACAGCTGTAGTGGGCAGGTGCTCAGGGTGAGTAGAGCAGCTCTTTATTTGGGTTGTGTGGTACTGAACTGCCTTGTCCAGGGTCATCCATACCTTTATAATATTTGCCCAGCTCCAAAGTGGATACTGGACATGTCCCTGGTCATTGTGACTCCCCTTGGAAAGCTTGATTGCCAAAAAAAGGAGTTGGTGTGGGCTGAATGGGTGAGAAGAAACTGCTGGATGTGACTGTCCCATTCACAGTCAGCTGAAAATGTTTATATTTGGCAATGGCAGATATTTCTCAGGATAGATTTGTCCAAGAGTCTAAATACCTTATTTTTATAGCATTTTCTTGTGTGCAATAACTTTGTGTTAGATAAAGGCTTTAGGGCTGTTTCTTACAAAAAGCCACAGAACATTCATTTTATTGCTGCATGTGTTTTTCTTTTCTTAAGAATATGGATGGGAAGACAAAATGACAAATACATATAAAAATCTGATTAATGTTGTGCCCCTCAGACCACACACATATAAAAAAAATAGAAGACATTTGTATACACATAGTTAAAATTACTGAATAGGCATGGGAGACTCTCAGATAGCAAATGTACAAAGCAAAAACTGAACTGAATTTCCTGCTTGATATTCCAGTGCCATCCCTCAGTCATTTTCATCACATGGCAGTGGGTGAGCTGTATGAAAATACATTAAATGCTGTGAATCAGTTCCTTCAGAGAGGGCAGACCTGTCCATTAAATATGATTTTATCATGCAGTGCAGTGTGTACCAGATTTTTGAGGGTTTATGAAAATATTCTCTCTCATTACTGTTTGCTGAGCACCTTTGGAATTTCACTGACTGACTATGGCCACTGAGCTGACACTCAGCAACCATTCACCTCTGTCTCTTGGAAATTAGGAAAATTAGAAAATAAATTCCAGGGGAAGGCAGCTTGTCTGATAGATTTTTGAGATGTTGCAGAAAAAAATAGACCATGTTGGGTTTGTAGTGGTGTCTCACCATCTCAGGTGTTGGGATTTTGTTTGGTTTGCTTTTCTAGTTTTCTTTGTACCAAGCCAAAATTGAAACTGGTGCTAAGACAGAGTCTCTCCCTGGGGTACATCTGCCACCTCCAGGACTTCACATCCTGTTCAACAGAGAGTGACAGCTGTCACAGCAGAGAGGATAAAAAAGGCAAGAGGAAAACAATATTGTTGGGGTTCTGCCACTTTCCTGCCCAAGACCCCAAGCCCAGCTCCTTTCCTGGGGCATCAGCTCCTTCTGACCTTCCCAGAACATTTGCTGTGGCACTGCTCAGCCTGGGACACTGTTCTGCTTCTGTCAAGGTTACAGCTGCACACATTCCAGCCTGGTTTGGTGGATATTGAAATTCTGCACTGAGCATTAACCCCTGAGGTTCTGGTGCCAGGTGCAATTGCACAAGCCAAGTGTGGCTCAGTTTGCACAGCTACTGCAGAAAAGTGCTGCAAAATGCAGGCACAGTGATCCTTTACACCTGTACATCAAACCATCCCTCAGTCTGATGTGCTATCTGAAATATTCAGGGGCCTTCTCAGTAACAAACAAAGATAAATTGCTTTAGAAAAGGACTTGTGTCATCCTAGGTGAGATGGAGGCTTTTGGATGGCTGATTTCTGGTTCAATCAGTGTTCTCTGTAGTGATTGAAGCACTAATTTTATGTATCTGTTCAGACTCATTGTGATTGGCACTGTAACTTCCTAGCTTTTCCAAAAGTGAGATCCCAAGTCTGTCCATCTCAGCCAGGACTGAAGCTTAAATGATATCCTTGTGTTTCATAGCAGTCACTGGCAAAAGGCTCTAGAAGAAGGGAAATCATCTCATTTCTCCAAGAGTTATTCAAAGGATTATGCTGCTGGAGTTTCAGAAAATAAATTCATATAATTTGCAGTGGGTAATTCATGGCAGTTTCCATTTTATTCCAAATGAATAACAGTAAAAGGCCAGTAGAGAAACTCCATATTCTACTTTTCCTCAAAAATCCTTCAGGTATTTTGTGAGTAATCTGCAACTCTTGCCAAAGACTCTGAAATCCCATATGAACAAAGGTTGTAAATAGTTGTTGCTTCATCCTTTCCAGTCCTGAAAACAATAAAATGCTTTTTCTGTCTCACCCTTTACAACCAACATAAGAAGATTTAAGCTTTCATATTATTATATTATTATATTATATTATATTATAACAGAATTCTGTTAATTCTGTTAATTTTGAGAAGACCAGAGATTTAGTATCAGTTTGAATCTGCAAGTGGAATCTTGTGTTGTCTTGTAAATAAAAGGAGACCCTGAGATATGAATTCATCAATTATGCAAATTAGACACCTTTAAAACACAATTCCAAAAGCCCCTTAGGCTAAAGATGGTGTATTACCTCTATATAATTACCATTTTCTCCTCTTGAAGGTCCAGTTGTGTAAATCTTAAAAGGTCCCATACCCTTGAAATGCAGGTAGCATTGCCAAAATCAGCTGTATAATTTAACTAAGATTTAACTAAATATATGTCTGCTTTATTTATTAATTTATTATGACAAGTATATTCTATTATTTAATTATTATATAGATAATCATAATGACAATTATAATTTGTATACATAAAAATCTATTAAAGTATAAAACCAACTAAGACTAAATTTAGACAGAGTATAGCTGTCTAAACTTAATTTTAGTTAGTTTTATAACTTTAAGTCATCTTAGGCTGCTGAAAATTTCACCAATGCTCTGTTTGACTGCATACTTTCTGCAGAATTCCATCAGATGTCCTGACTGACTGTGGCTGGACTGTCACTGCAGGATTGTTTTCTCAATTGGCACCAAGTACCTGTAGAAAATCTGGGAGACACATACTCCTAGGATAAATAATAACACCTCCCCCCAAAAAACCCTGCTACTACAGCTTGTATTATTTTGTAATTTTAAAACAAACCTGAATCCTCAGGAAGATAAATAAATTGAACTGACAGGCTTAGGGTGTGTAAGAAAACATATTTTTCAAAAAAAGGAATGTTTCTAGTATTTTTAGAACCTGGTAAACAAAGCAGTTGCATTTCCTATGCTGACAGGGTCTTTGTGGGATGTTTGAAAAGCCCAGCTCTGCCCTCTGCCAAAGAGCATTGTTTCTTAGAAAACAAAATTCAGGCAATTCCAGGAAGCAGCAGTCTGTCTATGTTCATACTCACTAACAAATTATTACTTTAGTTTGTTTGGAAAACAGTGTGAATGTGAATTATGGTTGTGTTAAAAGAGAAAAGGACACCTCAGCAATTCTCCCTCTTCCCTCAGCCATCTGTATGGTGAATATTAAATTGATGCTTTGTCTCCAAAGCACTCAGGCAAAAATCCAAGGCTCAGTATTTTTGCTAAACAGCAACACACGAAAAAATTATTCCACTAGTAGGTTTTTTTTATGAATTAATTACCATGATCTCAGTATTCTTAGGGAAATTCTGCTTCCTGGCTGTCCCCTTCTTGATTCACACTGCTGCCAGTGGTTCAGTATTAGCATTTCTGCAAGAATGAAGTCAAACAGACCTTTTCTTGTTTAAAACACATCCGTTGTGTCTATAACTTGCAGCTGAAGATGGAAACCAAATGTTTTTGGGATGCTCCATGTGCCTGGAGGGTTTCTGAGCTGTCTTGTCTGCTCTTTTATTCTCCATCAGATTGAGCTAAAAGGAGAATTTAAGCATTACCATTTTGTGTCATTTCCGAGGGCCACAAATAGCGTTCCAGTGGCTCATGGAGAAGCAGGGGAGAGCCCCAAATGAGCATCAGCTCATTAGTGGGCTGGAAACAGGGCTGGAAACAGCCAGGCCAGGCCATTCCTCTGGGACAGCCCTGGCTGCTGGTGGCAAACAGGAAAAGTATTTTGAAGGCCCTTTTTCCATTTCCAGAATCATCCGTGGGTTTCCCTTTGCCTTTTTCCAAGAGCAGCATCACCAAACCTTGTGTTGCAGCTCTGCTCCTTCAGCTCACTCCCACAGCCAAGGAATGTTCAAGTTTTGTAGCACTGTAACCATTCTAAAAGTGTGAGTGGCACTGCCAGAACCTGGGGAGGGGACATGGAAAGCAAAGAAACATTAATAAAGGGGAGAATATTGCACCCACCTCAACAGTGGAATGGCAATGTGAAAGCAAGTTAAAAACCTCCAGAACAAGGAGAGAGGTGAAATTTGAAAGTTTCAGTTAAATCCAGTTAGAAGACACCCTAAAATGGCATGGGGTAAATCAAGGCTTGGACTGTAGTGAATACTTCCTGGCAGGAAATCTCCCTGCTCTTTCCATGTGTTTTTTTTGCAAGCTCTGTTTTGTCAGCACAGAGCTCTGCACACCAAAACATGCCTGGCATCACTCAGACTTTGTAAGGATGAGTCTCTGCAGTGAGGTCCCAGCCTATGGAGGCAGGTGTATATTGGACATAATGAAGGAAATGTTTTATGTCCAGTGTTTAGCAGCTTATTTTGCATGTTGGATTCTGGTGTTAAAATTCTCCAGTGACTTTGTTGTGGAGAAGTGCGAGAGGGGGAAGCTGCTGCTGTTTTCAGTGGAATGGTGTCTAAATGGAATAATGAAATAATTTTGGGATTTAAAGATATCCACAGCTTCTGTCCTGGCTGTAGTGCTAAAGAGGTGAAATAAAAGCAGGTCCTGATACAGAAAACCACTCAGGTTGTGACTGGTGCTTGCTGGTTCATGTCATGGCAGAAGCTGTTCATGTGTGTCTCCTGTGCTGTGTGCCATGAGCTGTGTCTCTTTAAACTTGCTTTGTAATGCTTTCAGTTACTCTGTTTTGACATGAATGGCCAGAATTAATTTTGCTTCTGCAGAGATGTATATTAACATGCTCCCACAAGCTTCAATGAAGGAATTATAAATAGAAGAATTAACAGGGTTCACTAGAAGTTTAAAACAGATGGGGATTGCATGAGATGTGGAGGGAATGCAGCAGGGAAGACTGCTGAGTGGGATTTTGTAGGGTTTGCAGGTTGTCTCTGAAGGTGACTCTGAGGACATCAGCTGATCTTATGAGGAGGGAGAAGTCACAGCAGGCAGGTGACCATTTATTGAAAGGGTTTTCCAGTTTTCTGTCAGGTTCTACTCCGTTATTCACTCTCCCATGTGAAACTTGCCTGTCATGTCCTTCCAGCTCAGACCCTGAGAATGTGCTGATTGCAGGTTGTTGTTACAGACCCAAACCAAACCACAGGTGAAATTAAGATGGGGAAATAAAACCCTGTGAAGATCATTCACCATAAAAGGACATCATTGAGCTGATGAAATCATTCAGTTTTTCCATTATGAAATCTGAGTGGAATGGGAAGTGTGAGGAAACATTCTCTGTAGTAGCCAACAAACAATTAAATTGTTGTGTAATCACAGCAGAGCTCAAACAGGTAGTCCCAGCTGCAGCCAAGGCACTCTTCTGCCATTCCTGCTCCTTCAGTGCCTTCCCAGGTTGTGCCTAGAGGAGGATCTGCTGCCCATTAATCTCCTTTTCCCCAGGGAGGTCTGATAGCCCCAGCCTGGCCCTGCAGAGCCCCTGTGTTTATTAGGAAGAGCCAGCCAGAGAAGGGCTTTTATCTCCTTCAAACGTGTCTTCCCCAGCAGAGGTTGTTTCTGAGTAAATCTCTTATCTTCTGGGCTATGTAAACTTTCTCTTACAAGGGAGAAGGCAATTTCTCCTTTTCCCCTTACACCACTGTTAATGGAAGTTGCAATCCATATTTATAAAAACAACTTGCAGTAGTTCCATAGCTTGCCTCTAGCACATACCCAGCTGTCTCCTCCAGTTTTGAGCTGAGAGAATTAGCAGTGTTCTTTCCTTTGGAAATTCTGTAATTGTTCAGATTTTTATACAAGTGGTGTTCAAAACAAAAACATGTAATAATTAATATATTTCAGTAACACTGAAATGTGATCTGAGGACTCAATGGTGTCATCCTGTCAGAGGTATTGCCAAAGAGTAATTTTGCTAAAAGGAGAAGGGGGGAAAAAAGCAAATTGAAACTCTTTTATGGCTTTATAATTCATGGTTTCTCACAGGGAGGCAGGAGTTCATGTGTGGATAGATGTTCTTCATAAAAGCTACAAGAAAGAAGCCCATTAATGCAGGAAAATAAATAGGTGTCTCTGGGTTTATGCTGATAGTGTATAAAGTAAATAACTCCCATAAGCCTGATGCCCTGACTTCTCCTTATAGGATAAACAACTGTGCCTAAGTCCTGTATTTAGACTCCAAACACAGCTTTGCTTTAATTGGAAAATAAATAGTGTGTGTCAGAAAAATAGTTGACTTACATTTTGGCCACCCACATGGTGTGCAGCCTGCAGAAAAATCGCCCATTCAAGTCTGACCTGTTTTATACTACTGTAAATACCAGATCTAAGCTGCCTGAATCCATTGAGAATTAGACAGGGAAATACCTCAGTGATGACAAAAAAGGTTTAAGCTCTTTCCATCTTCCAAGGGAAATTTGTCACAGACTCACCTGTGTTATATTTTTCACTGAGGGGTTTTTGTGGGGGTGTTCTGGGGGCTGGGAAGTCACTGTGGAAAAAGGCAGAGTTTTCTACACCCAGAAGTTTGGGTGGTGGCCAGGGTTGGGAGGAAGGATTAGAATTAATGGCAATTTACTGATACAAGAAGTGTCTTTGGAGAGAGACTGTTTACAAGGGGATGTAGTGACAGGACAAGGAGAAATTGTTTTAAACTGACAGAGACTGAGATTGGATATTAGGGAGAAACTGATTCATGCTGAGAGGTCCAGGCACCAGTCAGGGGTTTCTGTTAACAGGGTTATAACACACTGAGGGTGAACAGTGAGACTTCCCAGCACAGATCTTGCACCTGAATTCTCAGTTACTGACAGAGAAGTGTAAATAGAATTTCACTTTACCTTGTGTCGTAAGCTTTGGTGGTTTATTTTTGTCTTTATTATCCATAAGAGCATAAGCAGCTCCAAAAATAGTTTCATTTATTGGAAGATAAGTCACCATATTGGACTGTATTTGTTCCTAGAACTCTGTTGGGTTGACATTGAAGGCATACCCTGCTAAATATTGTTTATTATGATCACAGCTTCCAGGACAGTAAAACACAAGTGTAGAACTGAGATTTGCTGAATATTGGAGAATTTTAAAGGTGGTTAGCACAGAATGAAGAGAATACAGCCAGGAAATTTCTCTTCCCACAGTGACTTCTCTGGCTCCCTTCATATACAGACATATTTCTATATCTGTGTGTATGTACACATCCACACCATCTGACTTTGCAGCTACAACAAAGCATTGCAGTGGGCATGGAAATAGGGTGTGAAGTGAATTAATCTGTGAAGGAGCTGCTTGTGTGTGTTACTCTAACCCAGCTGCACCAGCCACAAACACCTGTACAATGTCCAGGACCTTCCTGAATTCCTTCCCTTCTATTTCCATTGCAGTGCTGACACAGGGTTAATGTCCTTAGTGCAATCCCTGCATCAGGATCACCCAGAGCAAATTCTGGATGTGCCCAGGCTGTGATTCCTCACTCACACAGTCCCCCTGGGGAAATTCCACTTTTCCTTAATGTTCTGTTCTTCCTTGGGCGCCTGTTTTCAAGCAAGCTGTTCTCCAGGTCTCAGGGTGTCCCTCTAAGGGGTTCCAAGGACTGGCCCTGCCCACCCCTCCCGTTTATCAGCTCATTTCCCTCATTGCTTTGGCCACTGGTGCTTTGCAGCCTTATTTGCAATCCCTTGATACTTTTGTTTGCATTCTCTTGCCATTGATGTTTAATGAAGGAAGTGATATTATGGTATTAGAAAAACAGTGTTTCCCTCTGCACAAACAGAATGAGGTCACTTTAGGTAAAAGAAAACCATCTTAATCACAGGAAGAAAATGTGTGAGAGAGATTTTAGACATGGAAAGCCAGCCAGCCTTTTCAGCCATCTCTAACTTAATAAATTAATAAACAGCTGTTTGGCTTTTCAGATTTTCTCAGCAGTAAGTGTTGTTAATCAATTTTTAATGGAGCAATTAAAAAGATATGAAAGCTGCTATCCAGCTTTCACCAGAATAATTGATTTCTGTGCGACCTTAACTATCTCAACTGTTGTGCTTCAGCATAAGAGCTCCATGTAGATCATATGAATAGATCCAATGGAAGTCAGAGGAAAACATTGCCATGTTTATTTTAAAAAGTCTTCCAAAATGTTCCTGGCAACCTAGGGGCTCAAAAATAAGGCCACTGTGTATTTTAGATGGCAGGCATTTATTCTGCCTGCATATTTATGAGTAATGCAAATAAAAACCCATCTGAAATATCTGGCACCTAGGGCTGCAAATAATGCTTTCATAACTCTAGTAAGAATAAGCAAAGCAGTAATTATTTGTGTTTAAACATCAGATCTGCTGAACTTTTTAGTTGAAAATTCAAGTCCATAACCATAGGAATTCCCAGATTTGGTGTGCTGTGCCCTGGAATTGAGGCTGGTGGTGCAGCACCACAGCCCTGAGGTGTCTGGGGAACATTCCATGCTTGGGGTGGACAGGAAGAAAGAGGTTTTTATTCCATCTCATCTTTGGGGTTTAGTGGAAGTGCCAGAACGAGGAGACTGCTGAGTTTACTCCCTGAGGATGGGGTTGGTGGTGTTCCCCTGTGCAGTCAGTGACTTAGATCAGAGTGTGCTCACAGACAACTGCAGAATTTCCTCAACTCCTTAAGACACACCCAGAAGGATTCAATAAGGGTTTAAGTTCCTAAGGAGACTCAGGGTGCTGTGCCCTATTCCTGTGTCCATTCCCATGCCTGCAGCTCTGCTCACAGATACATTACAGTAAAATTGAAACATTCTGCTTCTGTTTTCCAGGTAACTGCATTTTGTGATGTCGATGAAAAGAAAATAACAAAAGGATTCTACACTTATGAGGAATCTGAGGTGAGTTGTAACCACTCTTGCATTCTTTATTGTGGTCTAGAAGTGTCCTGGGGAATGTGATGAAGAATTTGTCACTGATCTTAGACATTGTGTAGCAGCTCATTTTGGTGAAGAGGCTGTGACAGAAGATTGGAGGGCTGGGAATGGACACTGGAATGCAAACTGCAGCCAGGACTGTCAGCCTCACACTCAGTGAAGTCAGTTTAGAAGGACAAAAATTCTTATTCTGAAAGGAATCTGATAATGGGGTAAAACCATCTTCACTGACAGGTTTGTATTCTAAATGGGAGTAGAATTTGCTTTATGCTGGATAATGGGAAAGAACTCTCAAAATTAAAAGTTTTCTAGCAAGTTATCTTGTGAATCAAATTAATTTGAGTTTGCCAGATCCTTGTGGGTGATGGGACTGAAGGAAGGAGGGACAGGAGGGCCCCTCCTCAGGTACAGCTTGTGCTTAGCCTGTACAGTTCTACACTGGGAAAACACTGAGAGCTTTGAGCTGCATGAAAGCAGTTGGGAGTCAGCATTTCAGCCTGGAATACTGAGGACTCACTGCCTAGCAGCTCAGTAATACTGTCAGTATGATTGATACAGATCCTGGGCATTGGTCTTCCTAAACCAAACCCATTTTCTCAGATCTTTTGTAAAGATTGTATTGCAGCTGTTGTGAATCTTTAGAAAATCCTGTAGTTTGGATTTGTGGTGAAGTCCCAGTTGAGCACAAGTCCTTTAACAGTTCCCAGCAGGAGGGAAAGATCTTCCTCTGTCCCTGCTCTAGTGCCTGTTCTGATGCTATCTGAGGGCACAGGAACCGATGCAGCTCACTAAAATGGCAAAAAAATAACCAAAAACAGTCAAGGAACATAGCTTGTTATGGGACAGGCTATTGAACCTTGCCATCAGATCAAAGAGGAGATTGTTTGGGAAAGGGCTGGAAGCAGAACTTGCAGGTGAGAAGGAAGAGTGGAGCAGTCAGACCTGCTCCTCTCAGCAGCAGAGCTCCAGATTCAGCTCTGGTGTCACTTCACACAAGTCACTGAAATGTGATGGGCACTGAAACAATGGGCAGAGAAGGAGCAAGGTCTCTTTAGCATCATGGCTCAACTTATTTTTTTTCCATTTTAGTGTTTAGAGTTTAGCAGCTCCTAAAACCAAGCTGGCAAGTCACCTGAGTGCTTCTGTCCTTCTTCCCTTCTTCTGCAGGAGAGACCAAAACCAAAAATCCCCGTGTGTCACTTCAGGGACGCGACTCCGCCCTTCGTGATCTGTGTGAAGCTGGTGAGTTCCACCTGCAGGAGCAGCAATTGCTCCTCAGCAAAATGACTTCCTATTTACTGAAAATGGCTTTCCCCAGAAGCTTTTGCTGTAGAGTTGAATGGTTTTTTAATCAAACTGATTGTGCAGGGTATTTTGGGATTTAGATCAGCAGTATTGGGTAAAATTAAGAATAAGAAAAGGGACAGCTTCTGTGAAGGGACTGGATCTGTTGTACTTCCTTCCCAACACCAAACACACCCCAGTGAGCACATGCACTCAGCCTCCTTTGGGCCAAGTATTTTGCAGCCCCATGTAAAGCAAAGGCTTTGTTTTTAACTCAGATCTTAAAAGCCATTTTATTTGGCCCTGCCAGTTCTGAAGCATCTTCTTTATCTGTGGTAACTTATTTCAACTGGTTTACTTGCCCTGATAATATAATTAGAAGATGATAACCAGCAGTTATTCTGCTGTTACAACACAGAAACTTTAAAATAGCAAATAGATTGCAGTGGTGAACACAAATAAAAACCTCTCTGACAACAACCAAAGCCTGCAGCTCCACACAACACTGACATTTTAACACTGTGCTGGATCTCTCCAGAGATCATGGCTCAGCTGAACCTCCTCTCCTCTGGTGCAGCCTGCTTTTAACTTGGCACTCCCAACCTCATGATCAGCTCTGAGCTCATAGATCTGGGCTGTGAAGCCAGACTGAGAGTGCCTTGGGGCATTGTTGTGTACTGTTGGTTGATAAACTCTTGGATCAGCAAGTACTATTGCAACTAATTTAATTCTTCATACTGCATATAACAGTGGGTGGAAGTCCCCAGACAAAACATCTGTGCAACCTGTTCTAAAGCACATTTAATCTGTGAAGCCCTTACAATGAGACTATTATACAACATCTTGTCTGCAAACTCTGGTCTCTGACTTCAGTTGGGATTTCAGTCTATTTTTCCCCTCACAGCCACTGAGCATTTTCTGCTTATTCTTTACCAATCTAAGTTCATCACCATTTTCTGCAGAAGGAAGTGTGCTTTTAGGGGCTTTATTGGCTTTTATTTTGCTGTTCATGGTAGGGGATTATTTTTCCTTTTGATGCAGACAAAACCTGCATGTTTCGGTGCAGCTCCAAGAGGGTGATTTTGGAGATTAGATGTGTTTATTAAGTGGGTTGTTTACAAGAAGTGACTCTTGGCCTTGTACTTGGAGCAGCATTGGCTCATTTATTTCTTCAGGCAGTTCCTCCCTTGTGAGCACTGACACAGCTTTGGTACCTCAGCAAATCCTTCTGGAAGAGGCAGACATCCTCTGATCTTTGCTCAGTTTGCATTTTATAATGGCTTCACAGACAGCTGGAGCTGGAATTCTGCTCTGTGTGTGTGAGTTTTTGCTGAAGAGAATGGAAGTGTGGCTTTAGCTGCTCAGGGCAGCCACTGCTGGGGCCACTCCAGCCAAGGGTTTGTGCCCTGTGTTTGCTCTCACTTGGAGGTGAAAGCAAAATGCTCAGAAATGCTGCATTGTGCCCTGGCTTGGCTTGGATTCCAGTGGCTGGAAATGAAAGGGATTTTTATTTTTCTGTCACAGCAATTAAACTAGTTTGATTGTATAAAGTTTTCAGAAAACTTGGGGTTAGATCTCTTATTGTACAGCCCTGCCTGGTTTTTCCTGTGCTCTGGGAATGAAAGATCTGTTGTTAACTCTCCCACCTCATTTAGCATCTGGTCTCTTCTATATATTTTTAACCCCTCTGTAAAGCAGGTACTTTTCTCCAACTCCTTCAATTCCAGTTTCATGGGACTCCATTTCTGGAGGGAAATGTGCTCACTGGGATGTATTTGGTATTGGGAAGGAAGTACAACAGATCCAGCTCCTTCACAGAAACTGTCCCTTCCCATCCTAAACATTCACAGTTAAAACTTCACCCCTGCTGTTCTGGGCCAACCACACAAACACAAGCAACTGCTTTATCCCTCACCCATGGTGATGTCAGTATTAATTTCGAGGGCTTTTTTGGTGGCATTCCTTAGGATTAGTAATTAAATATTCCAGGAAGACCCCAGTGCTCAGGAATGCTGAAGCTGCCCTGTTTACTTAATGACATCACTGAGGTTGCTCATGGACCAAATGCACCCAGTTCCTGTCCTGATAACTTGACTGGGCTCAAAAGGAAACACCTTTAACTCTGTGGAGTACTTCATCTCCTTGATGAAGGGCTTGTTTTATCAGACAACTTAGTCAGTGCTCAAAATCCACCCAAACCATTTCTTTTGTCCAACTCACTCCTTGGTCCATTTTGTGCCAATGTCTGAGTTAGCAGCACAAGAGCAGAGCTGGGCTGAGCAGCCCCTGAGGCTCCAGAGCAGCACAGCAGAGCTGAGGAGCAGTCTGATATCCCCCACACTCATCTGAACACTAACTGTCCAACTTATCCTGAATTTTTGAGTAGAAAACTTCCTGAGCCTTGGCTTGTTTGTTTAGTTCTGCAAATGGGACTTTCTCTGTGGCCTAAAGAATCAGTAACCCAAGCCTGTTACAACCTGAGATGAGTTTGATCTCATTTTCTTGTTCTTCCCTCGCAGGACTTGACAGGTGGAGCCTTTGAAACAAACCTGGGCACGCTGAACCTGAAGGAAGGGATGGATTATTATCACTTTAACTAAACCAAGGTGAGGCAGTGCTACTGAAGTGTGCTGCTCTCTGTGTAGCTGGGTGCAGGAAGGACAAATTCTTCAGGGGTTTAGAACTTTTCAGTCATTTGTGCTTTGTTAATTTAAGCTTTGGGCTGAGCAGCTCCTTTGTAAGGGAGGTCATGGTTACACCAGGGTAATGCTGTGTGCTCAGTTCTACTGCTGCACATCACTCAGTTTGACTGGTAAATGGCATTTCTGATTTAAACAGCCACAGCTGGGCTGTGCAGCCCCTGGCAGCCAGGTGAGCTCCTCACCATTTCCACTGCACCTTGCCCTGCTGGAATACTCAAGCTGTGCCAGCACAGCTTGTGCTGGTCTTGCAGCAGGGTGTAACTTTACAACCCAAAATCTCCCAAGAATGTTCTAGAAAGCTCCCTTTGAGTGGCAGTGTACAGCACACTGTGGGTGAAGTGTGGGGTGTGTGCAGCTCATGGCCAATATCAGCTCTGCTCTCTGGGAGTTCACAACAGTGAACAGTTGGTCAGCAGTGAAGAACCCCGAGCTCCACTAATTCCAGCTGCCAGTCCAGCTTGCAAAAATCCTTAGGAAGTATTGAATAATCTCATTTATAGTTACTTTCTTCAAAACCAAACAGGATCTGAGCCAGCCAGGTTGGAGCATTAGAAGTGAACACCTGCAGTCTGCAGCAGCACTTACTTCACAGAGAAACTGGCTTGGTCTTAGCTTCTCTGCCTGAATTTTTCATTCCTTTCAAATTTGTAGAGATGTGTCTGTATACACACACAGCCACTATTCAAGTATTGGGATAGTGGGATTTAATTACAACCATAAAATAACAGTGTAATTACAATATGATGTGGCCTCTCCATCACACTGATCTCACTAAACACCAATTTCAGAGTTATTTCATTTTGTAGGGTCTAAGAAATGAGCTGGATTCCTGGCAGCTGTTTGAAGAACTGACTCACCTTCTTCAAAACTGAGTTTACCACACAAACAATTTGTCCGAATTAGTTCCATAAAGAGCTGTTATGAGAGGCTTTGACATCAGCTGAAGTGAAACCTGGGGTTTTTTTGTTTGACTGTGACATAGGAATGACAGATTTTTCCATGGGGTCACTTGGTGCTCGGGATGATTTCAGTATCACTGAGTGTTGCCATTCTCACCTCTGAAAAATAAATCTTGAAGAGCCCAGTGCAGGAGGTCAGGTTTAATTCTTGGTGTGTGTATAGGCACAGGCTCTGTTCAGCCAGGGAAATACAAACCCAGCCACCAAACCAGACAGGTCACTGTGACAGAGCATGACAAGAACCTGCCAGACAGCAATGTTAAAAACTGAAAACAAGGAATTTTGGTTGTCTTCCTGTGGCAGATCTGTGTGTTCAGACAGGCTCTGTCTCTCCTGTGCTCTGCTGTGATCCAGCACATGGGGCTGCCAGGCTCAGCCTCTGCCCATCCTGCAGCACAGGACCAGGAGCTCAGGACAGCCCAGCAGCCAGGGCTGCTCCTCATGCTGAACTCTGCAGACAGAAAGGAAAAGGACAGGTCACTTGGAGCAGGCATTGCTGTCCTGGCACTGTCAGTAACTAACCTGAGCAGGAAAGAAAATACAAAGCTGTAATGTAGTATTTAGTCCTTTTAAGACCATGGTTTGAACTACCCTCCAGCAAGTTTTATTTGTACAAAATTTAAAGGAGTAGAAAGTGTTGATTTCAGCTGAAGCCAACTTCATTCACCTTTTTATCCTGCCATGCTTGGCCTCCTCTCTGGCTTCTCCCACTTGTGCTGAGCTGGGCACTGCTGGCAACAGCACTGGGGACAAGGGGACAGCTGGGACAGCCCCTCCCCTTCAGTGGCACCCTGAGCTGCAGGCTCAGCTCTGTGCTCAGACTTACACTCACTGCTTGCTTATGTTCAGGGGAGCAAGAGGTAAAGCTCCAAACTGAGCAAAAAACATCCAGATCCCACCTGTACCAGCTCCATTGGAGACACCTGGATGTGTATTTGCATATTTCTCATTATTTTGTTTATCCTAGGCACAGTTTTATCCTAAAGTATCAGTCTTCTCTCAGCCTTCAATAATTAAGGATTAAAATAAGGAGTTTTTTGAGATCAGAGAGTTCACCTTGCAAGATCTCTTATTTTGAGCATAACCTTTTTATTACTTGATTAGAAAAACCTTTAAAATAAACACTCAGGTCAGTTTTTGTTGTAAAAAAAACTCCTTGCCTTGGCAGGAGGTTCAGACTCTTGTCTTTCCAGAATTATAGAAATGTTAGCTGAGGTTTCTTAAAATTGTACTAAAAGCAGATGGTAAAAACTGGAAAATGAGTGAAGAAGCTGCTATGGGGCAGCAGGAGGTCTTTGAAGGGTATTCATGGTGTCTTAAATATGAGTCTTTAAAGAAAGATAAATATTTATAGATACACAGTAACACATATTCTTTAAAACACTAAAAACCTCTTCTAGAACCCCTATCAAAGCAGAAAGTTCTGCACTTATGAAATACTGAGCTGGGTGGGCATGTCCAAACTATCTATAAACACACATTATATACAGTATATATATATATATATATATATATATATATGCACACTTTATGATTTTGTATGCTATTCACAGAGGCAGTAGTTTGCAGACCAGCTCATGTCATCATCCTGCAGTTGAAATTGAGAAGTTCCTGTCTGTTCCCTTTCCCCAGGAAGGGCAGAGGAGCAGTGGCTGCACATCTGTGTCTGGAATGTGGTGCTGCCAGCCTGGAATGCTCTCTGGAATGAGGCTGGGAGGGCCCCAGGCAGCAGCTCCAGCCATCCCACTGCTCTGCAGCTGGCTGGGAACACCCTCAGGGACACCTGAGCCCCTGGGGCACATCCCACCTCACCTTGGGCACCAGCTGGGGTCTGGGCACTTTCAGGAGGTCGCAGAGGCAGTTCCGTCTCTCCCTCACCACGGGCAGCTCAGCCTCCCTGGGAGGGCAAAAGTTGATTCCAGTTTGTTAATTCCAGTGAATTCAGACACATCAACCAAGTCTCTCAGTGATCCACACCACCCCTGCATCACAATGGGTGTGTCCTTTCATTTTTGTACCACCCTAACTCAGGTAAACCACAGCTACACACCAGATCTGCCACAGGTAACCACTGGCTCATAAAATGTCCAAGACTATTCTTTTTTAGAGTTTTATATTTTAAAACGCCACTTACTTGGTTAGAAGTTCATTTAACTTATTCTCCAAAGTTATTTGATTTGGAGAAGATTCTCCCATCCCCTCCATAGATAAAAAGCAAAAAAAGGTGAGTTAGAAATCACTTCAACCTTTTTTTTCACACCTTGGACAATTTGTCTTATTTACTACTGGAAACTTTCCTGTGGCTAAACAAAATGTATTATTTATAGAGTGATTTGCTTAAACTCTGCATGACACAATTGTATGATGAAATCTCTGGAGTCCCAACAAGGAAAATATGTGTATCACAGTAATTACCATGCTCCTTCAAATTCTCATTTGGCTTCCTGCTGCTAATACTTAGGGTAATTCAGAATTTAAACTGATTATTTTAGCACTGGGAGAGCTTGAAGAAAACAAGCAGCTCACTGTGACACTCAGCAACAACTTCACATCTCTTTTTCTGTAAACAGCTCAAATCTACCAAGATAAAACAATGAAGTTCTGAGTAAACAAGCTCTTTGTCTTTCATCTCAGAGCAATGGCCACAGTGCAGCAGGGTACTCAGGGCTTGCCCCAAGCCAGAATAAGCCAGGCACACCCTAAAAATGACAGGCTGAAAACAGAATATTCATTTTTCTGCAGCATTTTTCTGGGGAAGTGTTTTGCTTTGATTCAGGAACCCAGTTTTTTATGAGCTGAGCTGCCACTGCTTTTCCTGCATCCCTTGGTGACAGCATTCAGCTCATCCTGCTGCAGTATCAGCTAACAATTCCTTATGCAATCCCTGAGCAAGCCTGCTGCTCCTAAATGCAGGTTTCCTAAAGGAGCTCTGAGTCACACCCCACACAATCCTAAACTTCCACGTGCACTTAAACAAGGAACTGTAACCACAGGCAGAACTGCTGGCAACCACTCCTTCAAAGCTGAGACTCTTGTTCTAATTTTGCACAGGAAAATTCAGAAAAAGAGCAGCAGCCACCCCTCCTAATGATAAACTCAGCTTTCTTCTCACAAATATAAAGTTCTTTAAGCTCAAGCACAGAAATAAACTGGAATTGACATAAAAGACAAAGAGTGTAACATGCAGTCTGCAACTCTGTCACCCACCCTTAAGGTGTATTTGTTCTTTGAGCTTGTCTGGGATGAATTTATTTCCATGAAGTGTCAGTGAAGACAAAAAAGCATTTAATGTAATGACTAAATAAATTATATATTTTTCTAGATTTGTCTGTTCTCTGTGACTGCTGTTTGGGGCAGCAGCCCCATGGCCCTGGTCTATGACAAGGATACATGTATAACAAGGCAGCAAAACTAACAAACTAATTATTATCTTAAAAGTCTGCATTTTCTCAAATCTCCCAGGCAGGCAGCCTTTTATCAGCCTGCCCAGGTGATGATAAAGCCCAATGCTAGAATTTACAAAAAGGGGAAAATCCACTGCCAAAGTGCTGGTTCCCTGCTCCTGTCACTGCAGAGGTGCTCATGGGATGATTCCTCTGCTCTAAAAGTCACTGGATCATGCTCATGTAGAACAGGACCTGGAAGAAGGTAACAATACAGGTAAAAATGGATAAAAAAAGTAATTAGATTGTGTGACGTGGTTGTTTAATTCATGCCATCCTATGCCTGGGAAACATCTAAACTGCTCCAATTCCAAATCTCTGCTTGAATACAACGCTTGTAGCATGTTGAGTAATTACATTTCATGGGAGATTTGAGCTGTTCTGCTAATTCTGTTGTTTTCCAGCTTGCAGAGATCCTTCCTTTCCCCAAATCCTGCCAGTGCTCATAAATGCCAAGAAACTGTCTGTACAGTTGAAGTTTGACTGTTTGCACAGCCCAGTCTCTGGTTCATGGAAAACTTCCAAGATTTCCTCCCTTTTTATGTTGTTAGAAAAATATGAGTATTTTACTTTATCTACTGGTGATTTTATCCATCCCCCTCCTGCCAGTGGGCCAGTATCCTGGAGAGCTCTTTAGAGCAGAGGAATTCCTTGCAGCAGTGCTTTCGTGGCTGGGAGCAATAGAGAGCTGAAGCTGCACTATCACTGCTCCCAGCTCCTGCCCCTGGCAGCTGTGAGCCCAGGGCACAGCACAGGGGCTGGGGCAGCCCTGCACTCACCAGTTGGTGTCACTGAGGATGGCCATGGCCTGCTCCACGGTGGCTGTGTCCCCCAGGTCGCTGTAGGTGAGCAGCATCTCGTACACCTGGCTGGCCGTGGTCTTCCTGATCTGCAGGGAGGGGCAGAGGCAGCAGGGCCAGGGCCAGGGGCAGAGCCAGCCAGAGCCACAGGGGCTGCTGAGCTCCAAGGGACCCTCAGGATCACCCAGCCCAGCTCCTGGCCCTGCACAGGACTGTCCCCAGCAGTCACAGCCTGTGCCTCCCTCAGCCTGTGCAGTGCCAGCACCCTCTGGGGAAAGAACCTTTTCCTGAAATCCAACCCAAAGCTCCCCTGGCACAGCTCCAGGCCATTCCCCAATTCCTGGTCACCACAAAGCAGAGATCAGTGTCTGCCCCTCCTCTTCCTCTCACGAGGAAGCTACACTGCAGTGAGGTCTCCCCTCAGCTGCTCCTCACTCAGCTTCCCCTCCAGGCCCTTCACCATCCTCCTCTGGATGCTCTGATCCCCAGGAAAGAGCCCAGGGCTGCTCCTGGTGCTGCTCCCTCACCTGGCTGCTGTCATGGTCCCCTCCTGCCTCCCACAGGGATTTCCTGCAGGAAGGGATCTCAGGGACTCCTGCCCCTACACTCAGTGCAGTATCTCCCATTTGGAAGGTCACCCCTCTGTCCCTCACAGGGAAGGAATTCAAACATGTGAGACTGGAAAGGGCCCAGCTTTGCCAAAGGAATTACAGGCTTATTCATGGACCCAAATCAAATGGACCCATCTGTAAAAACCAAACACATTTGTGATGTAAAAAACCACAGAACTGAACTGATCTCACTCCATTTCTAACATTGTGTCCCTCCTGCAAAGGATTCCTCATGGAGCAAGTACACACAACATGGAAACGGAACAGAAACCTGAAGTACCAAACTTTGCAGAGTCTGTACAGGTTTTGCAATGGAAAAAACCTAACCCCAAGCCTTCCTAAGTCAGCACAGATTTTAAAGGACTAAAATAATACCATCACACATATGATCTCCAGTACATTTTTGTGTCCTGTTAGCTACAGGAAAAAGGTAGAAAGTCTGCTAAACCTTCCTGCACCGCACCAGCTTTTGTCACACCTGACAAAAAATGTTTAATTTTCTTGAACCAGCCCTACTCCAGTGTTGCCACTCTCAGAAACATCACAGAACTGAGAACAACTTATCTGGTTGGAGCTTTCAGCACTAAATGGTGAACAGGCCCTCCCAGAAACAAATGGCTGAGGCACCTGCATTGCTCCCAGTTTAACCAGTAAGGCCAGGAGGTGGAAGGTCACAGCAGGGTCAGGGGGCAGCACTGCAGAGAGCAGATCCCTGAGAAATAAAGCCTGTTCTATGCATTAATACCTGCTAAAGAGAGTGCTGCTTTAATACACTTTGAATTCTTTTTCATTTGTAAAGTATTGTAAAGATGAGAGTTGATAATGTGCAAAGTCTTCACTACTTACTATAGGAAAAGGATGGCAAAGGAGGAGGAACAACTGGAAGAAAACTTTCTCTCTCATGTCTCCTTGAAATTGAATCAGGCCACAAAATCTAGAAAATATCAGAAAAAACAGATCTTGGGTTTTAACTGTACAAGCACATTTTGAGGACTAGGATGAAGATGGACATTGGGAAAAAGGCAGGGAGAGGAAGCTGTGCTCTCTACAAAGAAAAAGCAAATTATTCCCTTTAAGCATCTTCAGGACTATAAAAATTTTAAAACTCATTCAACTTTATCAGATCACATTTCACTTCAACCACCCAGAACTATGAGACTCTCCCAACCTTCATTCACATGTATCTGTGTGCATTTTCCATTTCAATTCCACATGAACCAGACCTAACTGCTGCATCTGCCAAGGTAAATATTGCTCACTTTCTAGGAGAGAAGACTGATTGCACTGACTCACACTCCTATGCTGGAGCGAAGCTTCCGGATGTCTTTGGACCTTCTGATCTCTTCTTTGCACAGGGTGAACAACTTCACTGGGAAGGGATGGCTGAAAATGAGAAAGAAAAAAGGTGAGCAGTAGGTTTCAGCAGGATTTTAAAGACATTTCATGATGGTCAGGGTGCCAAAGTAACATTCCAAGGCAAGGCAAGGCAAGGCAAGGCACACTGCAGGGTGGTTTGTGCTTCCCCCCCAGCTCAGCAGTTTGGCCACCACGTTCCTGGGCCTCTGGGTTTTTGAACAAGAGAGGGAAGAAATTATTGTTAATTATTTACACTACTATTATCTGTGTGCTGAGGAGTGAACTCTTCTTAGCCAAACAAGTCCTGTCCACACAGGGTCACTGGCTTGCCATGGCTTGTGTTTAAACAGTGAGGAATGATCAGAAATACTATGTCAGGAATTGCATTATCCTACAGCCAAATAACAGTTACTCAGCCTGTGCATCATCATGGTCATTCCCTAAGGTCTCCAACCAAACTTGACATGAAAGGGGATGAATGTTGTTCTTAACTACTCCACCATTTCACAGCCCAAATTCCTTCAGTGATTCCAGACAACGTAATTAAACACAGGGCCACAGTTCTATTACGTGTACAGCCATGAAACCATCTTTAAATATATTTAGCAAATTCTTTTCTTTTTCCACACAGTCTGGGAAACGTGATTCTCACAGCTCTTTCCCAGACACTCGTACAAACACAAGTACTGTTAGTTATTCCAAGGATCTATTAAAGAGAAGGAAAGAGGGACTAATGCTTTTATTTCAGTTCAAATTATTTAATCTTTTACTTGCCACACTCAAGGCTGAAGTGCCATAGATGCAAAAGAAACTATTTCATATTTGTCTAGTGAGCACAATAACTTCTAGGCTGTGTATTTTGGAAACCTCACTGTATTGTGTATGAAAAGCAGAAAGCAAAAATAGTAACATTCATTTTCTGCTACCACAATTCAAAGCTGTGGATAAAAACTGCTGAAGAAAGCTGGGTACTGTCATCTGTTGAAGGGCAGAACATTTAAAATAAGATGTTTATAGCAGTGCCAAGATGTTTTGTTAAGGTAATGTGCCTTGTTCTGTGGAGTTTTCCAGACAAGAGTTAGTGATTTTTAATGACTTTTTAAAAATTTGTAACAAAATCCTGGCAAATAGTGACCTGTTTAAAAAAAACTGAACAAGAAACCATGGTAAACTGAGGTAAAGAATTCTACCCATGGTGGGAACAAGGGACATCTGCATGAATGAGTCTGTGTGTGTCTATGGGCAGGGATCTGTCTGGGTGGGGGAGGGAAGAGCTCTCTGAATGCTGAGGTATGTTTTGTCTTACCTTGGTGGAATTTCTCCTCCTCCCACCCCAATTACACCAAGAGCCTAATTACAATCCCTGCAGTGCATGCCTGGCTCTCAGCACAGGCCAGGCCATACAGTGAATTAGGTGAGATTTAAACTGGGACATTGCTGAGCAGGGCAGCAACAAAGAGACCAATTGGAACAAGAGCATCTGGAATAAATCTAAAACATGGAACCTCATGAGCAGCATTTTGTGTTTAAAACAGATGCACTTTGCTTTCTGCTGGTTGCCAATTCCACATTTGCAATAACCAAAGCTAACCTATGTGTGATCTCAAATGACTCAAATAGCTTGGCCTCTGTAAAGGAAATTGAGAAAATTCCTTCTCCTGTGTGGGCACTGTGCCAGCAGGAACAGCACAGCACTGGGGAGAAGGGATCAGTCTGAAGTTCTCTTTGCATTCTGTGAGCTGGGCACACGTGGCACTGCCAGAGTGCTGGGGTGGAGCTGCCACCAGCCCCTGCCAGCTCTCTGCTGCATGGCTGCTCATGCAACAGCAGTAAAATTGCTTAAAAAAATCCATGGGAGCATGGATACATGGAAATTATCAGCTGGAGATCAGTGGGGACACAGACTTTCTTAAAGCACTGCAAGATCGCCAGAAAAAAGCAGAGACAATACATGGGTGCTTCTGCTGAATGTGTAAACTACACACATGTCAGAGAGAGAAATGGCACTTAGTACCCCAGAGAGCACTAGATCCTGGACTGTCATTCCATTCTGTTTGCATGGCACTGAGTATCAGACCCATCTCACTACACCTGTAAGGAGCCAGCACCCAGCAGTGCTGGGGATCCTGCAGCCACAGGAGCTGTGGCCAGTGACACTGCAATGCCAGCTCTGCCAGTGGCCTGGGGTCACTCTGCTTTGTCCTGCCTGTCCTGAAGGGTCCCAGCAGCAGCAGGGAGCTGCCAGGTCCCTCTGTGCTGGAGCAGCAGTCACTGGTCTGTGCTGCTGCATTTCTGGGAGCTCTGCCCCGAGCTGTCCCAACCACAAACACTGCCTGCACTGCCACAAGAGCACCTCCAAAACTCTGGGATGGAATCAGGAGGTTTGGGCTGTGTGACACAGAGCTGAGGGCTCTGGGGGGAGCAGCAGGTCAGTGATGCTGCAGCACCACCAATATTCCAGCCCAGCACTCACCTGCCCTGCTGCCAGGAGAAACCCACTTCCCTCCCTTCCCTTCCTAGTTTGGCACAAGCTGGGAGGCTGAGGAAACCCCCCAGGCTGAGTGGGAGAAGGGCACTTCTAACCCAGAGCAGTTCTGCAGTGCCATTCATCATGCAGTGACACAAACCTCTCCTGTCAGCACGAGGGAGGGGAGGGAACCTCTCGTGCTGGACAAGCAGGTTTATGGCACCTTAGGACAGGTAGGAAATAACAGCCTGGAATATGCCCAAAGCTGTTCTTTTCCCTAAGACAGCAGAGGAGCCAGCTCTGAAAGCCTTTTGATGATCCTGGTGACACTAAAGCTGATTCATTACCAGCCCCACAGGACAGGTATTTACCCCACACTCCCCATCCCTGCTGTTCCACACATGGCAAACCCACCTCCCCTGAGCACGAGCATCCAAACCACGACACAGGAGCAGCAACACTCAGGGCTCACTTGTCCTTTTGCACAGAGATCACACAGCAACCACACAGAGCTTGCTGAACACTGAGATTCAGCTGCAGAAGCACACCAGAAATGTAGAGCTTTATATTCTAAACTGTACAAGCTGCAGGGTGTGAAAAGGCAGGAAAATGCCTGGTGGGTTCCACCTGTGCAAGGCAGGAGTGACACCCTGTGGCAAATGGTTTTAACTGGAGCAGTCATGAGGGTCAAACTGCTCCTAATCCTGGTTAAATTAAGCACTGCTGGATATCACCCATTCTGGACTGTGGATGTTTTATTAGAAAACAAATATGTGGGAGAGTGCACAGTTTCCATTTCAAACTCCAAAATGCATTTGGAAACACTTTTTGACAATGCAACACTTGCCTATTTGATGGCATTTTAGGTATAATCCTGATGCCAGACATCCTACATGCCAATTCCCTTGCTAAAGCTCCATTCAGCCCAACATGGTAATAAAATAATGAGGGAAGGAAATGAAACAGAAGCTGAACATCCCAAGGAAAAACACAAGCATGTATCTCATGTATCTCAGCTGGTATTTCAGGCACACTCTAGATAAAGCCACCTGGCACTGCAGGCATTTTCCATGTGGCCCTTCCATGCCATCAAGCAGTGCCTCCATCTTCCCACCACCCTGTGATGTTCTTACACATTTTTATGGAGGCTGCTCTGGAAAGGGAGTAAATGGTTCCATTCCAGAGACCAGACCCAAAGTCAGCCTTTTCTGTTCAAAAAGGAGTAGGGTCAGGCAGGCAGGCCTTGGAGCCAGGATCAGTGGATTCATCCCTAACTACACTCAAAGGAATTACCAGAGTAACAAAATGCAAACATTGCATGAAATGGAATTTTGGGCTCACCCAAAATTGATCCACACTCAGAGCATGGCAGAGCCCTGGGTATTCAGCTGGCTCCCTGTGAAGTACCCACAGTAACTCACCCCTGGACAGCTCTGCACCAGGAGGCACCCACATTCCCCAAATCTGGCACATGTATGAACAAATCTCTCCATCTTTTAACTCTTCCACCTCCCCCCTGCTCTGCCCTCCCTGGGCTCTGTGTGGAAACAAGTTCTGCACTCCAGGCCAGCATTTCACTCTTTGACATGAGCATGATCCACTTGGCTGCTTCATTACTAATTTTCTTTTTTTTTTTGTTTCATCATCAAATACATCTGGATCAGCTTCAAAATATTTCCCCATATAACAGTCCTGGATTTTATTTCAGGTCTTTTACACAAAGCATCACAATGGCACCACAGGGTTGAGTCTGAGTCACTCACACAGCAAAGGCATTGCTGCTACCACTTGGTTTCTGTTCAGTGCCCTGGGAGACAAAACTTTGGAATTTCCACCCATAATCTCTCACCCTCCCCAGCAGGGATGACTGGAATCTGTGTGGAAGCCCCAGATCCCTGGCACAATTACCAAACTGAACAAGTAATATTCACTCCATCTGTATTTCACTCACTTTAAATTCCCATTCAAACAGGCACTGCCAAATGCAATTTAAGAAATATTATCTAAAGCCACACTTCAAGACAAGAGTGGGCTCAATCAAAACTTTCAGAATGATGAAGGCTTTCCAACCTATCTGCTGTGAGCAATTCTTGAATCAACAAGTTCCTGATCCAGTACCTGTGCTTGCAGGATCCAGGTTACACAATTCTGTAAATACCTGCAGATGCTGCCTGGGAGAGCTTGTGGAATAGATTTTAATATTACTGAAATTTAAATAATTCTTTTCTGAAACATCTGCTGAACCTCATGATCCCACATTGGAGTATCTCTCATATTTATTTGTTCCTAAGCTGAACACTTCCCACAAGACCAAGCTCAGGGAGGAAGAGCTGGGACATGCCTTTTTTATTATTCTTATTAGAATCTTAATTAACATCTTTGGAGATATTCATATTGACCAAAGCAGTGGGACTGGAGGAGCCATAGCTTGGAGGCAAAGAGGGTTCTGCAGCACCACACAGGACACTGCCAGTGCTCAAGGCTCCCAGTACAGCAAAGAATGGGCTTCAACCAGCAGGGATTTAGGAAGATGGAAAATGAAAGAACAGATCTGATACTGGTCCAAGAATGCCAGGAGACACATGCAAATTGCATTTGATTAATGTCCTGGCTGTCAAACAATGAACAAGTAACACACTTCTACACAGACACGAGAGCCAAGGATTTTACCAGGACTCTTTCAAGGCTGTTTGTCCCACCTGAGGAAAGTTAAAGCACTGCAATGCAGACTCACACCTGGAGCCCTGTGCACCCCCAGACATACACCCAGCAGCTGCCAGGGCAAGACTGAAGAGCCCTGTTGCACAGTGGGAAATAAACCAAAGAGACTTCCAGCAACTCACTTCTCTTGCTCAGTGAACATATCAAAACAGCCATTGGCCAGCATCTGGTCCAGCATTGTCAGGAGAGGCACAGACACCCTGAGGAAAGAAAATGATTCAACAAGGTAAATGCATTTCTTCACAGATATATACTGTTTTAAATCAGAAGCAAAGAAAGGAACTTCCTATGTACCTACACATAGGTAAATGAGAACTCTGATTTACACAGAGGGTTGCTCAGTACCTTGTGTGTGTTGGTTCAACAGGGACATTCCTCCCAGCCAAAAGGGAAAACCTAATTACCAACACACCTGCTGTACATTTGCAGGGTCCCAAAAACACAATTGACAGTATTAGGAAATACTAATCTGTTTTCTAGGATACAAACACTCTATTCCACAGACTGTATCAGAAATTACATCACCAAATGAACCAACACATGTCAGCTGGAATAACCATGGTCATACTTTGTCACTGGAGTCAAGAAATTAAATAAAAATACAGTAGTGACAGAACAACAGGGAATGGCTTCAAACTGAAAAAGAGTAGATTTAGAAGGGATATTGGGAAGAAACCCTTCCCTGTGAGGGTGGGCAGGCCCTGGCACAGGTTGCCCAGAGAAGCTGTGGCTGACCCATCCCCTGGCAGTGTCCAAGGCCAGGTTGGATGGGTTTGGAATACTCTGGGATGGTGGAAGGTGTCCCTGCCCAAGGCAGGGGACTGGAATGGGATGAGGTTTGAGACCCCTGCAATCCAAACCATTCTATGATTTAAAAACTTGAATACACAAAATATTTTGCCATCACTCCAATATTTTGGTTATATATTTTACAGTTATATTGTACAGGTCCTGCTGTACCAAACAGCTGTATTAGAGCAAATGCTTGTGCCTTGGCCATTCACTAGCAGTGCCACCAGCTGACTTCCAAAAGCCAAGGAAAGCATTACCTGTCATTGTGCAGGTTGTCCTCAAACACCTTCAGCAGTGTCTCACAGAAACTGCCCAGGGCACTGGGCTCACTCTGGATTCTCTTCATGTACTCAAACAGGCTCTGGGCAGAGTATCTGAGCTGCAACACAAGGAACCCCCAGTGAAGGGCAGGGAACAGCCACACACAGCCAGGGGCTGCAGGACTCCACACTCCTCCAGCAGCACGTGCACAGATCAGTAACAGCCCCCAACAGCACCATGCCTATCTTACCTGCACTCACCCATTTCCAAGGGAAGTTGGGGGGTTTTACCTTTTTAAGTTTGCCACTGCAGGACAAAAGACCACATTAAAGGGTCATTGTTTTCTTTCTCTCAAAATGAAACCCCCTCAAACCACTGTGATCATGCTGCTTCACTTCAGATAATAATTCTGTGATGACTCTGGAGGTGCAGGAGGACACCAGGACTTCTCCAAATAGTATTTATTAAACAGCTGAGGGAACTGAACCCTGCAGACAAACTCCTGGGCCACAGAAACCACCGGCAAAACCAGGTTAAGAATGACACAGAGCTCAGAAACACTGGCTGTTGGTTTAAGTGCAGTAACCTCATCAGCCAGTTGGGCAGAGAGGGGCCAGTGCTGCTGCTCAAGGCTCAGCTGGACACAGTCCATGGGGTCACACTGGCCATGAGCCACCACTCAACAGCTCCCCACAGTTCAGGTGGGATATTGGGAAGGAATTGCTCCCTGGGAGGGTGGGGAGGCCCTGGCACAGGCGCCCTGGGAAGCTGTGGCTGCCTCTGGACCCCTGGAATATCCCAGGCCAGGCTGGGTGGGTTTGGAGCACCCTGGGACAGTGGAAGGTGTCCCTGCCCATGGCAGGGGGTGGAATGGGATCAGTTTTAAGGTCCCTTCCAGCCCAAACCATTCCCTGATTCCATGATCCCCAGGAGCCACTGTGCTTGCCAGACCTGCTGTGTGGCATGGGAGCAGGCACAGCCTCTGTGGGAATCCCCTTTTCCTCAGAGGCCTGACCATTTTATCAAGGAAAGAAAATAAAATATTGGATGAGGATGAGAAACATCACAAGTGTCTTTCCAAAAGCAAATGAGAGGAATCTCTATTTAAACATTTTATCTAACAAAACTCGTATCAGTAACATTTCTGGGTGCATCAGTACCCAAGAAAAAGAAATATTTTAGCCTTGGTTCAAAACTCTGAGCTATTTTCCCAAAGCTTTGGCCTGCAAACAGCACAGTCTGCAACCTTAACACTTTGTTCTGCACTGAAGCATCCTGGGCAAGGAGCAGAAATATTTCTTGAGAAAGGTCAAGCAATTTGGAGAAATTATTCAGTTATTCCAAGTTTCAGAATGACAAACAAATCTCAGTAAAATCTGGACAAGACAGCTACACTGAACTGAACCCAGTGTGGTTCTTTCATACTCCAAAAGCAAAACTGGTGTGTGTCCCAGTGTGCCCAGTATAAACTGGGTCCTGACACTGAAATTTCTTCACAGGATATACAATTGTAAGAGAAATTTCCTGAAAATTCAAAACCTGCTGAATTATATATTCTACCCTTTAAAATAATCTGTGCATTTAAAACTATTATAAATAAAAAAGAAATATTTTGTCTTAACACCTTCCAAGAGCAGGGATCAACAACAAGCAGAAGAAATCTCAGAAAAAAATCTGAGGTGGTGTCATTTTCTCTCCTACTTCTTTTGTCTCTTAAACCACCTCAGAGATCTCACACCATTTTTTTTTTTTGAAGGAAGCTGAATGACTCAGTGCTTTCTCTGCAGATCCAAATGACTTGAAAAGGCAAAAAAGGGCATGAAAGTAAAAGGCAGCAAGCACAGCTGCAGGTGGGTGCTCCAGGACTGTGCCAAACCAAGGCAGAGCAGCAGGATATGAGAAACACTGGAGAATGAGCACAGCACAAGTAATTAAACAATACCAAAGTACAGGTGTGGATAATCCATCATGTAACTGCTTGGGAGACTGAAAAATGGGGCATTTTCCCAATACTGGCAGAAACTCCATAACAATATGACATGAACAGGTTAAATCCTAATTTTCTCCTCAGGTGAACTCCTTTTGTCCCAGCCTCAGTATCTGAGCTGTAATCTTAACTGCTCCTGAGCATTTGCAGAGAAGAATGTTTCCAAATGTCTTCCTGATCTGTGCAGAACACAAATTCACACTACATCAAACGTGTGACATTTACCTTTCCCTGGGGTTCCACAAGGACTGGGAAAGGAAATTAGGAGGTTAATGGGCTGGAACTGGGACAGCTTTGGATACAAATTTAGGAGAAGCCTGAGAATGACCTTGTTCTTATGAAACAGCAAAAGCAGGCTTTGCCAAGGTGTGACTGCCCCAGCCCTGAGGGCAGGAGCAGATCCTGCAGCAGGAGATGCTCTGGCAGAGAGCAGTGCCCAGGGGCACCATTCCCCTGGGGACAGAAACCAAACCCTGAAGGTGTTACCTCTTGAACCAAGGCACAGGTAAGAGAAGTCCAGCTCCTGTGCCTGGAGTGGTTTCTACACAAACCTTCACGAAACTGTGCCCAGCAGCTCTGCAGAACAGAGGCACAGCACCCAAAACCAGCTTTGAGGCAACAGGTGGGACTGATGTGGTCAGAAAGAATTAGCTTAGGCTTATTTGTAACAGAGCATCTGCTTCATCCAGAATCTCAGCTACCCATCAGTGATTACACATCTGATCCACATCCTTGGGCTCTGGTTTGTACTTTGCAGCACTGATACCTTACATGAAGTAGGAATATCATAATTCACACTATTTTTTTCTGTAAGACAAGAATGCCTGGAATTATTCTCAAATGTGTTTTGTCAAGAACTCTCAACCAAGAAAAGAGGATTCTGGGCCTGTTTCTTCCACCAAATATGCATTGATTTGCATATGATGTGTCCCAGTAACCAGATGTTTTAGACTATCACCTACTAACATCCCAATATTTTTGTCTGTGAGATCTAACACAGTAACACAGCTCTGGTACTGCCTGGGAAGAACCTTTAGAGTTCAAAGTATCTTGCTCCTTTTTTTTTTTTTTTTTTTTTTTTTTTTTTTTTTTTTTTTTGTTCTCTATTTTCATACAATTTTAAAATGCAATTTTCCCTCTTTAGGGGAAGGGGAATCATAGGACATTCTGTGCTTCAATAAAATTTTGAATGTAATGTAATTCAACAATAATGAAATTATATCAAAATTATATCCTGACCTCTGCAATTGCAGGGTTTGTGCTCTGGAGAAAGACCAGCACTGTACATCTGATCTCCACAGACTGAGGGGTTTTATGCAGCCATAAGAAATATGCACCACTGTGGGCCAGATGTATAATTAGAAGATTCTTTTACACAGAGAAAGTGCCCTTTGAACCATGGTGATGGAGCAGAGTGCCAAACCCCACAGGGAATGACATCTTCTGTTTTTCCAGATTACTTCCAATGCTTGAGCTACAATCCTTCCAGCAGCCCCACTGCCACCAGAACACTTCAGAGACCCCACACGGCTCACTGCAGAAAATCTCTTTTAAAAGCCAAACAAAGAACTACTCTTGCTAAATATACTGCAGAGCAATTTTAGCTGCAGCCAAACTGCCACTGACCACAGAATCACAACAGAGCCTTTCTCTTGTTAATTCCCTGAGATGACTAAAAGACAAACTGACATCTGAACCCAGATTATCTCACAGTATATACAAGAATCTTCTTTCTAACTTCCATGTCCATGTGTGCATGTGCACAGATATTTTTGAAGTGAGAGAGGGAAGAGAATCACAGGAACACACACATTACTGCAAGAACACATATTCCAACAATCCTTTTCCTCCACCCAAGATTTTAAAAAGCTGCTTCTTTCATATGGATTTAATAGGATTGTTCTTAAAATATTCTATTAAGGTTTTAAATCAGTCTCTGGATATTGAGCAAAGAATGCTACAGGCTTTGACAGAATAGTTTGAATACCAGTCATTGTAAAACACATCAGTTCTAGTTTCTGTATCACATTTTAGATATTAGAAGTAATTCACCACACACATACACTCCCAAGTGTAAGTGCCCTCCCTTGCCTTTCTAGCTGGCTCAAGAGAGAATTAGGTCATCTTCTTTCCAAAGCCCTGGAGAATATTTTAGCCAGAACAAGCCTTTAGTGCTAAGGAAAACTGGAGGGTCACAGAAAAGTTAACATTTCACAATCACAGTTTGAAAACACTGCAGAAGGTTTCCCTTAACACACTGGCAGATGGTGACAAGGGAAGGGAGCTGCATGCAACTGAACTGTTCCAACTTTTCATAGCTAAATGCAACCAGGACTTAAAAAAAAATTAAAATATTGAATAAGAATTTTCCTCTGACCCCAGCTAGCAGCCAGAATGTCTGTTTCTCCAAAACTTTCCTCCTTTTTATACTTAGACAAATAACTTTGGTTTTGGTGGAGCCTCCTATAATTAACTGTGCTTGACTGAAAGCTGAATTTCATGTGCATGTTTGCTATTAAAGAAATCTGCTAAGAGTTACACTGTCTATCTGATAATTACTGTCACAAACCAACACACACATGTTTTCAAAGCTTTAAAATAAACGTTGCCATTTAATTAGTTGCTAGTTTAGAAACACTAAAATGCTCAGAATTGGTTTAAATACAAGAGACTGCACAGATACCAAATACTCTGCTCCATCAGACCAAAGGCTCACAGACATCTCTGGATCCCAAGAGCAGAACTCACAGGAACAGGCAAAAAAAAATCACTTGAGCAAGCTGTGACTGACAAGGGGAAGCCTGGGAGACAAGCTCCAGGTAATTTTACCTCCTTTCTGTGACCCAGCAGGAGCTGCTCCCCCTCCACAAAAAGTCTGCTTCCCAGTACTTTTCACTTTTCTATCAGTTTTCTTAATTTGAGTTGGAAATCTTAATTAGAAACACTCTTAACCAGTGCTGGGGCACTGACTCACAGCCTCCTCCTCCTCCTGTTACAGGACCACTGGGATTTAAAGATTGAACTGACAGTACAAAATATTCTCTTTCTGGTCTGATATTTCTCTGTGGTGTCATACTGAACCATGTCCTTACCCCCAAAATGGTCTTCTGATATTTTACATCTTTGGCTACAACAAATCAAAAAATATTTTAAGCCAAATATCTGGAAACGAAAAATTCTGAAACTACCAATGCAAGTTGTAATATAAGGACAGAAGGATACACTAAAATTATAAGAAAGTAGGGAAAAATTGGGCAGCATAGCAGACTGCCAAAGCCAGTGATAAAGAGATTGTTCATGCCAGAAAAATGAAATAAGGACTGCAAAGCTCAGAGGATTGACAGACATTTGAATGATATTTCTTTGTAATGGAACTTTTGACATCTCACTGGTATTTTATGAAAACGTATCCAAAATAATTAATAAAAGAAACCTGTGCATACTGTTAACACCTACTGACAACAACTAACATCTTGCATCAGGTGACAAATGAACTGTCATTTCATCTCATTGGGGAAAATCAATCCCCTTGCACTGAGCTGAGGGCTCTGCTTCTGATCCCAGCTGGGACAGCCAGCACAGGGCAGGGATTTGTGGGGCTGGAACTCCCAGGTGCTGCCAGGCCAGGAGAGGAGAAACAAAGCCCTCACTCCTTGTTCCCTGCACACTCAGCAAGTCAAGCCACTGACACTGTGACAATGCAAGGCAAGAGGCCCATGGGGCTGGAAAGCAGCACGGTGCTCTCATCTGAGGTGTCTGTGAGTCCCCCAGGGACACAGAGCCCCAGCAGCACGTGGTGCTCTCATCTCATCTATCCCATCTCATCATGGACTCTGTGAGCCCCACAGGGACACACAGAGCCCCAGCAGCACGTGGTGCACTCATCTCATCTATCCCATCTCACCGTGGTCTCTGTGAGCCCCCCCACAGACACACACAGCCCCAGCAGCACAAGGTACTCTCATCCCATCTCTCCCATCTCTCCCATCTCACCGTGGTCTCTGTGAGCCCCCCCACAGACACACACAGCCCCAGCAGCACGTGGTACTGGTAGCCTGGCAGCCCCAGCAGCTGGGTGATCCTGGGGAAAGCCTCCGACGCCGCGTTCCAGTTCAGCGTCTCCTTCTCCGACCTGAAAGGGGAAAGGAAAAGAATCACCTTGTGTGGGTGCACTGCTTTTCTTTCCCCATATTGCTTATCCACACCAGGGAAGAAGGTCTCTGAATTTCCTACATATCAAATCAAAAATTGCTCTTTGAGCATACGGGGAAAATATAAATCAAAGCTTCAGCCACTGCCAGTAAAGTGTAGAATTCCTCAAATCCTTATTCTGATCTAGGTAAGACTGAACTGTAGCTTCCTTTCCCCACACACTTTTGCCTACATTCAGACACAAGTTTCTTTTTGCAGTTTCATTCTATGCTATTCAACATTTGATCCAAGGACAGACCTACCCCAGCAAAGGCCACCACAGCCTCCCAGACTGATGGTGCTGATGAGAGCAGCCTCACAGACAGAGCACCTGGAGCCACAGCAGGCTGTGGTTCCCTCAAACACAGAGCTGGATGTTCCTCACTCCCATCAGCTATCATAATCACCACTCAGGAATGAGCTGCTCTCACTCTTTTTTAACTAGAAAGTCCATCTTGGAAAAGTACTGCAACTAGAGCTTGGTTTAAACAAAACAATTCATTAAGAACTATCATTGTGATCAATGTTTGCCAGCTGAGGAAAAAAATATGCTCATGCATACTCATAGGACAATTCAATGAAATCCTGACAAAACCAATGCCCATACTGGGCATTTGAGCACAAAAATTACATCAGGTTGCTTGGTTGAAGTGTAACTGTGTGCATTTATCTTTCATTGGTTTAGGATATTTTTCAATACCTTACCTTGGAAATATCCTCTCTAGCTCTTCTCGATGAGGGATGTGTGGAACTGGAGGATGGTCAAAGTGCAAAAGAGTAAGGAACACAGATCCTGCATGAGCTCGGAATTTATCTATTTTTTCAGCTGACTGTTGAGCCAGCCAGCACATAATCTGTTTGCAGCTATAGAGAAGAAAACAATTTATCAGAAATTTAAGCAGTAGAATTTGTATTTAGATTTAAATTGTTTCAATTAAATGAGTAAGAATGATCCTGCTAGGAAAGTATTCTGGTTTAACTCCTCAGAATAAACATACAAGTGATTTAACACATCCACATGGTGACAGAATCTTGAGGCTTTATCTTCCACAGATCAATCAATCAAAAACCAGCATGACATTAATGTTACAGAGCATTTTATTCACCTTTTACACATGTTCCCCCACCTTTCATCCAAGAAGACAAAGTGCTTTATGGCTTGGCTGAACTGCTACATTTCAGATGGAATAGAGCAAAATTTTGAGAAAAGCACATTTTGAAGTAGAAAATTGCACATGGAGCAGAGGACAAGGTCTCTCCTACATATCATACATAAAGCACTTCAATTCTGACCAGTTTTTAACAATATCCTATTTTGTTTTGGTTCACAACTAAACTTTCAGCTATAATACTGTGTCCCACAAGGCCCTTTACCCTCCAGAAAGGGCCACCAATGATAGCAAAACCAGCTAAAATTCCTTCAGTTACACCAAGGCCCAGAATATTTAGAAAATGGGATCCAGCTGGCAGGAATGCTTTTCTCAGTTCCATGTGGACAACCTGTGTCTAAACAGATTAACAGGAGGAAGCTCCTGAAAAGTGGCACTAGTGAGCAGTGTACTCTCAGAAAATCCAGTACTTTCCTGCTAGGTGTCCTCCAGCATTTGGGGATTTTTAAATTAAAACCCAAACCATGTGTTCACCTAAACATTGGCCCATTACAACAACACTATCAGGAAAGTTTTGCTGCAGCTCAAGCGATGTTTTAATAATGGTATTATTAATTCTTTTATTATTAGGAGTACCGTATTATCAAATTAAAAATCAGGAGCTCAGTGTAAATTATTTTTCTTTATTTCTTTACTAATAATTCTGCAAAGAAACAAATCCAAACTCATGCTCACATTTGATCACATCCCAGACTAACAATGTGATGCTCTGGATAAGCAGGCAGGTTTGCTTTCACTGTTTCAGTGAACACTACTGGGAAGCACCACAGGGGTGGCAGGTTTAGCCCAAATCCCAAGGTGGGATTGCCACCCAGGCTCTCTCAACAAGGTTTTCTCTCTGGAAACCAGATGTAACATCCTCCACATCTGTATGGGCTTGATGTACTTCTGTCAAAGTTCTGTCCCACCCAATAAAGGAGTGAGCACAGCACTGCATTCCTGCAGGGCCTGGATGCAGCTCTAAGAGCTAAGAACAGGAACATTAATGCATTAATAGATGAAGGAATATTAATTACATGTTGGCATGAATGAGCTCTGCCTCGTTCTGCACCAGCAGCAGTGTCACTTCCATCAGGCTGGTCATGGCAGCTTCACGCACCCTGGGAGACACAGACACTCAGTAAAACAAATAATACTGAAATAAGCAGCACTTATGGCAACAAATACATCCAGTATGTGAACACACCAGCAAAAATTCCCAATAATAAAAGCAATGAATTCTGAGAGCAGCTCCCATATTTTGGGAGGACAAGGAGTATCCCCCAGACCCATTCTGTGAAACAAAACTCCCACTGCACTGAGGGTCCAACAGTCCCCCTGACTCACCAGCCTGGCTTTTACTCCAGCCTGATGTCATCACCTTCTTTATTTTAAGAAGTTAAAACTGATAATGATTAGTAATATTTCATGTGCAAGTAGATGTATTTACACTTAAGTACTCTGTCTGCTTCAAATTGTTTTCTGAAAAGGCCAACCCACATTTTGACAGTCAGACATTGAAAACTGTTAAGATTGTCACATTCTTGTAAATTTTCAAGCATAATATTTCCAACATTAAAAAAAAATTGTGACTCAGAGTAGCTTAAACCTCTAAACAACAACTAATTTCATGAAAAGCTTGACCAAAGTAATACTAAGTTGTGTTCAAATGAGTCTTATCTAGATAATGGTCTGCTCCCTTCAAAATGTCTAAATACAACTTTTTAAACAGTGTAATTTCAATTTAAAAAATAACCAGTATGCTTGTTTTACACCACATCTTGTCAATCCATGAGTTTTTAGAAGTGGGTCCTTTCTTAAGACAAGGGCAATACCTCAGTGGGATACATGACCCTGCACAAGACCAGACCCAGCATGTTCACTACCTTTGTAACTCACAGTAATGTCATCCTTTCTCAGTAATAATTTTTTAAAAAAGGAAAAAAAAAAATAAAATTTGAAAAGGCCCAGCAGCCTTCTATGAAAAGAAATACTCCTCTTGCTGACTTTCTAAAACAACTTGAAAATAGTTGCAGGTGCAATCTAAAACTGGGCAGGACATTTGTTACAATGGCAAAAAAGGTAAATTACATCATTTTTCCAAAGCAGCTTAAAACAAGTTTGGCAGTCTTTCATCAAGGTTATGTTTTACTAGGTTTTTGTATCGTATCTGACTTAGATATTTATGTCTAACACCTGTAGACAGATCAGACATGTCCCAGCAAACAATCTGCCAAAAGAAAGGTAAAGTTTGCATATGCAGAGTAAAGTTGGTGAAACTCTCCCACGACTCTATTAAAGAAAGACAAAAATTACACAAAAAAGACAAGTTCTCTCCAGAGAAACAGCATTTCTCTCCATATCTTCCCATCTTATTCCCTGGTTTAGAAGAAACAGAATGAGAAAGTACAGATATTTGAGAGGCCACAAAAGCCTTCAGCAGCCAAGAGTTTGCCATGAGAAAGGACCCCCCTTCCCCCTCTGATTTACATGTTTCTTGACTTAATTTTGTCTGGAATTGCCCAAAGAAGCTAAAAAAAAAAAAAAAAAAAGGTATCTGGTGCTCAAAGCACATTTGTATTTTAATGGATGCTGGGAATTTAATTTCCTCAGGATTTCTTTGAAACTTCCACTATGTTTTGTTTTGTTTTGAAATGAAGACACAGATGAAGGATAAACAAGAGCTGTGGGGAACTGCACTGGGAGCTCTCAGATGTGGAAGTTAAGTTGAATACCTAATTACATTTAGTCAGGTCCTCATCTCCTTCAGTATCTCACCTGGCTTTGAAAACACAAAGCTCAGTATCTCTTCTCTGCCTCCCCACCCTGTAATATTGCTCTTGCATTTTCTGTCAGCTACACCTGGCCCTGTCTTGTGTTAGAGAGACATCCACCTCCCTCTGCTCCTCTGACAGCAGGGAGAGCCCAGCTCCTTCCTTGTGCAAGCTGGAATGACCTGCTCCTGATCCTCACCAGTTTGCATCCTTGTTTCCTCTTCTAAGGAAATGTCAAACACCTCCTGAACTCTGATTTCATGCCCTGTGTTACTATTTCCCTGCTGTACAACAATTTTACCAGCTGAGAAGCTGGATACCACTACAGAAAACAAGGAAAATTCAAGCACACAAAGCTCAGCTAAGACTGAGAAGAGTCTGGATTATTTCTGCCAACTTCTGCAACACGTTTGTAAATACTGCAGTGAAGTGCTAAAGGGACAAGGCTCACCAGTTCCAGAAGTGATAACATGGCACAAAGCACCTTTCTTCTGCTTTGTGCTGCAGAACTGACACTTCCCTTCCTGTGCAAAGACAGAGAAGCTATTTATAATTACTGCAGCCCAGGCTGGAGCTGTGAGATCTGACACTGCCAGTGACTTGCAGAGCACAAGCACCAAGGTCTGACTGTGGTTTGGCTGCTCCTTGCCCATGATCACTGGCAAGGAACAAGCCAGCATGGGGCACATTGAACAAAAAGCACAATCACAGCCTCTCTCCCTGCACAAGACAAGAGGTGGTCACAGGCTGTGCTGCAGCAGCTCCCATCCCACGTGGTTATTACCAATGTACTTCCCAGCATCTGTACATTCAAGCCTAAGGAGGAACCCTGGAAAGGAGAATGGCACTGTCATTAACTTTTTTTTCCCTGTTTTAAAGCAAGCCTGGGGCTTCCAAATGCAATAATGACACTGAAGTTAAGACTGAGTAGGACAGAACAAATCTGAGCCTAACCAAAAAGCTGCCAGCTGGGCAGCACGTGTCACCATGCTGGGCTGGCCAGGGATAGGCATGGCCACCTTCCTCTTCACACAGCACTGCTGAAAACACCCTTCAAGGAGGAGGGCAGTGAGTCTGCAGCACTGATTTCATACAAACACTCTGCACAGGTGTGATTGACACAATCCACTCACACACTCCACGTGACTCAGCACTGTGGGACAACAACTTCTTCAATAAACTGGGAAAATAACAAAATGTTTTCAACAGCAGAATTATTTCTTACCAGTACTTTCCAAGCATTTACCCCTTCCTGCCTGGAATGTAACAAAAGCAGAGCCAGATACTAGAGCTGAACTATAAATAGGTTGCTAATTTAAAATCCTGAACACACATCTCTGTACCATGCAGCTGCCAGACAGGTCAAATACATATATTTTACCACTTCATTACCATACCACACAAACAGTATCACCCACAGGTTATACAAGGCTGATTCTTCAAATCTAAAACAGCATATATCTGTACACTTTAAAATTAAAATTATGGATTCAGAAATAAAATTAAGCAGCCTTTTCAAAACCAGCATTTTACCCAAAATCAACTGCCAACGAATAAAAGACAACTAAAATTACTCTATCACATTAATTTACAGAGTTCATGGCTTCTCTATACAGAGGGTTACTGCTCTGAGGCTTCCACACAGCATCAAAAGTATCCTAAATATACTGGATATTTTAAATATACTGGACGTACTGGGTGCAGATATTGGACTTGTTCCTGAATTAGGATAATTTAATGCTTTTTATTAACAAGTACTACTTCAGGCTGGGCATATTTTGCTCACAAACACATGCAGAAAAATACCCTAACAGGAGTATGGTTGGTTTGTAAGATCCATATTTCTGTGGATAGCATCAATAACATGAATTCTTCATGATCTCTCCCATTCAAGGCTGGCAGGAACTTCCAATCAATAAGTGCTGAAGACTGCTAGTAGACTTAATATTACTAAGATCTTATTAATCTGATTAAGTTTACTAAATTTATTAATCTACCTATGCTACGGATTTCACATCAGCAGACATATTCCTTTAGATTTATGACTGATCCTTGCAGTCTCATATCTGAAATCACTGAAAGCCTAAACACAGATTTGGTGATGCTGCAGCACAATTGGGAGTTTTTATCCCTCTCAACACGTTATGCAGCTGCTCCCTCTCCTGGCAAAAGATCCCCACAACAGGAATGTGCAGCAGGAGAGACTAGGCAGGACCAAATGTGTTGTTTCAAATAAAGAGAAGCAATGTTTCCAAACCCTGTTTTGCAACTGAATACATTCCTGGTATTCACTAAAAGGAAGTAATGTCACCCATAGAACCAGAAAAAGGCTTAGCTTTGTTTTGAACACATCAGTCCCACATTCCCAACTTCTGAGGAAGGACAACCAAAACTTGTCAGCCTCACCTTTCACTTTCCACTTCTCTTCCTGCTGTGCATCCCTGATTCCTACCTAGGGTCAAACCTCCAAAGGCTTGGAGCTCTTGTTTCTAAGAGGTTTTGAAAACACATCAACTTTTCATTAACCCCAAACCTGGCCCTGGATTTCAGCCCCACCTTACCATCCTCCAACATCCCCCCGGCTGTCGGTGGTGTAGTCGGTGACACCGGTGAGCAGCGTGGCATAGATCTGATCAACATTACCCCTGCAGACATACTCCTGCTGGGAGCCATCTCCCTTCACACCCACTGTCTGGCAAACCCTTCAAAAAAAGAGGAAAAGAAGGGATAGAGGCAATTAGGATCAAGCTTTGTTATGTTGTTTAATAAAATTCCCAACACCTGTAACATCTGCTAGAGATGGAATGAAGAATATTTCTGTGCTGTATTTGACCTGAGGATTTCTGAGCAGTGCTTGGGTTCAAAGGAACACAGGCAAAGCTAAGGTCTCAGCAGGGAAGTAGCTTTCACACCTATAACACTACAAAAAGGAACATGCTTCAGTACCTATCAGTCTCCGAACTCTCCTTAAAATGAAGTCAGGAAGAGCAAAGGGCCAACACAATGTGCATTGAACCTGATTATTAAACTTCTTTACCTTGAAGACATGGGATTTTTAGCAATGTAATAGTTTAAGAGCATAAAATATTAATGCATACTATTAACTGCACTGTGACATTCAACATAGAAAAAACTCCTTTAAATAAAAGGCACAATTTCCTCAAATCAATTCAATTTTTTAAGATTGTGGAAAAACCATATTCGTCCTCCTCGGTAAAGCTCATTAAATTGCAGCCCATGAGAAAGGCAAACAATAAAATATACTCTAGGTAGTCAGTTAATTGATAAAAAACTGACAGCACCATCAGAAGTGCAGTCCATAGTCAGGTGTGTGGTTATCCTCTGAATCAAAAATAAACTGAGTAATGGATGTGCAGTCAAGATGTGTGTGTGTAGCAGTGTAACTGACTTCAGGACTCATGCTCCCAACTCCCAGCAGAATGATCAGGAGAAAGCTTCTACACAGAGATTTAAAAATCAGACAAAAGCAGAGATGAGAAACATACTTTGCAATTGCTATTAAGGCATCTCTCCTGGATTCAGCAAAGCTCACATCTTCAGGGGAAATTATTGTAACTTTTTTTAGACCTTCCAAAACCTGGAAAAATATAAAGGTTGAGATATATAAATCCAAATTTTTACTATGTTAAATTCAGGTATCACAGTAAAATGAGTTTAATCCTGCCTGAAAGAACAAGCAGGCAGCAGGGTTTGGATCCTCACCAGGAGTGCCCTGCACTCTCTCCTCCCTTGCACCAATGGCCCATAGCAAAGGGATAATTGAACTCTGGCTTTTCCATTAGCACCACTAAAGCAGGACTAAACATTAATTATCAGAAACTATGGCAAGCTCAACTCATGATGATTTTCTGTACATTAACATTCAAAGCCCTTTGACAAAGACCTTTAATTATGATCATTATTATTTATTTGATTATTGTCACAGGTTTCACTCAAAATGCCTTGTGCCCTCTTCTCATTACAGTGATCCCATTTTCTCACCTGCTGGAGCCTGCCCTTCAGCAGAAATCTTGGAAGGGCCCCAAGAGCTCGTGAAAAGCCACAACGAATCATTTCCTCTGTGTTTTGCAGTTCTGAAACATACTGTGTCACCAGCTCATCTGGAAAAAATACAATTACAAAGAAAAGAAACCACCACATCGTTAGAATTTTATATTTGGCTAAGGGAAAAAATAAAAAAGAAAAAGAAAAGAACCCCTTAACAAAGCAACTGGAAAATTCTGTAATTTGTTAAATTAAATGCAGAATACCTTAATTTTCTACAGTAAAAGGATAAAAATTTTAAGATGCTCACTTTTGCATGAATGAATTTACATATTCTGTCTAAAAATCTGACTTTGTATGCCTACTGTTTCAAAGAGAGAAAAGACAAACTTGTCAATTTTAAAGAGTCATCAAATTTTAGACATCCAAATAATAAGCATAAGCACAAATTTCTGGGTAAGCACAGGGGAGCAAGTTCTTTTTATATTTACAGGTCACCATTTTCTATCATTGGCAAGTGTTCTGTGTTAGGCAGGAGATCCCCAGGCTGGTGAAAGTCAATTATTTTACCAGTTTTCCCCTAGAAAACTCCTGACTGGAGTCCTGTTAAGGCACACACACAGATCATACCTAAACACAGAGATAATTTCAGATGATTTTTCATAGGGAGACATAAATGAAGTTGGGTGTTTTGAAGCAGAAAGCTCAAGAAGAAATATTCTCTTTGGTTCTGGGTGCTGGCACAGGACCCAGCAGGGACAGTGGCCCCACAAACAGCAGCAGAGCAAAAGGCACAAGAATAAACTCAGCTGAGCAAGGAGGGAGGAGCCTCACCAAACATTGTAAAGTGATAGCAAAGAGAGAATGAGGGTGTACAAAAAAATAAGTCAGGAACAGATTGACATTTCTGCTGCAGCCTTTAATTCAGACTTCTAGACAATATTTCCTTTACCCAATCTTTCACATTAAACTCTCTTGTAAAATGCAGAGAAAAACAAAGTACTCCAGAAAAGCTTCTCCAGGACAGCTGCAATAAACACTAAATCAGCAGCTCTGATTCAGACAGGAGCAAGGTGTTCTTATTGATCCCTTTACCAGAGAGACACTTTTTAATCCTCAAAGAAAAAGAAGCAGAGATCCTGGCAAGATTACATAATTGTGCCACTGCTTACTGTAATCTAAGGTTGAAATGGTTGAGCAATATTTGCTAGGGGAAGAAAGCAGAGTTGCCATAAGAAACTCCCCATTCATCATAATTCATGTTTCTTCCAAACCCCAGTGCAATGGGCAGGCCCCAGCTCGTCCCTCCCAGCTCCCTGGCCACAGGTGAGCAGCACCTTCAGATAAGCACCTCTGTCACCCCAACCTCCCAAACCACAGGGGTGGCAGGAGTCCTGAGGCCACAGCAAGATGCAGTGTTTGCTGTCACAGCAAGAAGATCTTAAACAGCAAGGCTGTGACAGTCTCCACTTTGAGTGATGTAAATTTAAGATTGACATTTTAGCCAAATGACACAGCAACGAGCAAACAAGCAGCTCTTGACTTATAACCACTCAGTAATTATGGTGGAAATGTAATGTAAATGTTAATATTCTTCTAAGAGCCTTCAGCTTCATAAACCAATAGGGCCTATGAAGTGTCTACAATATTAATTCCACACAACCCATCCTGAAAGAATATTAAAGAGAAAGTCAGCAAAACTAAACCAGAACACATTAAGACAGGAAAAGAAAAAACAAGGAAAAGGTCAAAACAAACAGAGGCAAAAGTAGTGATTCAATAAAACTGCAGCCTTATAAGGACAGATTCAGAATGTCAAATTGCTGAAGAACCTTTGATTGGTGTTTTCATTTTGACCATCAAGCAACAGTGAAATGCTGGCTAAATTCTACCAAGAGCTTTTTATTTTTCTTCCCTAATCCCCTTGATCATGCCCCAACCTGCTTTAACTGACTTATCTCAGGCACCTGCACTGTGCTGAGTATCTCCTGCACTGCAGCTTCCACACATACCCACTTCCAACACACTCTGGGGAGGGCTTTTACTGCTGGATTTTAATCCCAAAACAGGCATGAAATGTCCAAGTTTTATCAGTACAGAGATAAAATACACTTTTTTTGGTTTGTTTTTTTAAAAGATGCTTGCACATGTAATGGCACTTCTTTTATCATGTGTGGAGCAGAGCCCAGTGCAGTCAAGGCCAAATAAAAGGGTACTCAAGATGGAGCTGACCAGAGAGTTTTCTAGAACAGAAAAATTGTCAATTCACAATTCTGCTTCAGAAATCTGATGAGAAATTTTGTCTGTATCTACAATCTGACCTAACTGTGTCTCTAGACCACCACAGCCACATTGCCATGGTCCCTCCAAGCACAATGAAAACATGAAAAGTTAATCTAAAATCCAGGAAAAAGCAATGAGGCTTCAGAGGAGCCTAAATGAGCACAGCAACAACAGCTGCAGCCTGTGCTTCCAGCAGGTCCCTTCTCCTTCCTGCCTGGGCACCTGCCTGAGTTTTCCAGTCCACTTTTACTGAAACTTCAAACTTCATCCTTATATAAAATTTGACCTATCAACTTTTCAACTCATTTTTAGCTTGTTTGCTTTGACTCAGCATTGCCTCCTCCTGCCCAGCACGTTCTGGTTTTACCCATGACCTTTCCCTGAGGTTGAGGGGATTTTATCTGCCTTGGTTCCATATCACATCTTCCCATGCTGCCCACAAAGAATCTGGCAGGCAGGGCCAAACTGCAGGAGGGAAAGAATCATTTTGGGATTTGGGTTTCTTTGGGGTTTTTTTGTTTTGTTTTGTTTTGTTTTTTTGTTTGTTTGGTTGGTTGTTTTGGGTTTTTTTTGACAAAAAACTTAGAGATTCAGCACTATATGAAATACTTTAAAATCAGGATAGGCTGCTTTTATAGTCCAGCCCTAATGTCTTGGGGCATGGACTACATGGGAATACATAGGTGATCAACATCAAGTTCATTTTGGGAACAACTCTAAGACAAATAAATAATAAGGTATTTTGTTACTTGATTTAATAATGGCAAAAAAATAGAAAAATAAATCAATATTTTATTAGGTACATGTAAATTCACCATTAAATTTGAGAAACAAGAACATAAACGTTGGTATCTTAAAATATTTATCTGTACAATCCAGTAATTTGTCTCTGATGGACATGATACAATCTGATCCTTGAAACAAAGTAAGGTACAAGAAAAGCAGTACAAAAATAGATGCTGATTCATATGCCCCTAAGAGAAGTTTAAGCCTCCTCCTGTACTACTGATCAAAAATACAAACACATGAACTCTCACATGCACATTTACCAGAACTCTGGGTGTCTTTTCTATCCTTTTCTTATCCCTTAGTAATTCTTCTGTAAATCAGCCATGATCCCTGGCAGAGTTTATCAAAATAGGATGTGAAAAAGGTTCACTTTGTTAAAATTTAGGATTTTAGAAACATATCATCTTTGTTTCTTTGCTTTACAGTATGGAATAGAAAATCAACATAAATTTGCCTTGTATTATTATGGTGGTACCTTCTATTCACCTCCAGCCTAAAGCCAGCAAAACCCCTGAGACATTTCCTACACTTCCAGCTGTCACTTTTCAGATAACTTTCAGCAGTCAGTTATTTTTTCCTGAAGAATTTTAAGTTCCTTTAAAACCAGTGATGCCCCTCCCCATCCTGTGCAATACCTCTAAAGTGCAAGTTTGGTCCAGCCCAGTATTCTGTGCCTGTATGTTAAACATGAATCATTACCCTGCAGAGCTGGATCAGCTTCTCCCTTCTCATTGATGTAAAATTCATTGCACAGAGCAGCCAGTGCAGACACTGCAGACTCCTGCAACACAAACACATTCACTCACCTCATGTGCTCTTAGAATTTTTAAGGAAAAAGAAAGTGGGTTAAAAAAAACAAACAAGAAAATCCTTTCAGATACTGGCATTTCTTCCCAGTACTGGTTTAGTAACGAAACTTATATAAGGAAAAAACAGATTTTAATCTTATTTTTTCAATATGACCAATAAACTAAATTAGCATTTAAGACAACAATAGTAAAGTATGAATGTATTTTCAGTTCAGATGAAAGACCTCCAGGATGACACAGCATTACAAAACACACAAGTCATTTTCTCATCTTCCATATACTGATGCCAGACTGACAAGAAACAAATTCTGTTTCCCCAGGGAGCTACAGAAAAGAACACGGACTGAAGGCTAGAAACAAAAAAGCCCAAACATCCAGGAGCACAGGCCTTGTGTCCTGTCTTAACTGGTTTAGAAAAGGATCAATGTTGTGTATTACACCTGAGCCTCCTCATTTTTAGAGTGGTTTCAGTTACTGATACAGAACACAAAATAACTCAGCTGCTATTTCAGAAAGCACATAATAGTTTTTCTCATAGAATTTATGGCTGAATTATACTTTTTCAGCTGATAATATAATGTTACCCCAAATTATAATAAATTTGAAAGCACACAAAAGCTATGCATTGTTCACTTCATGTTAATAGTAACAATACTTATTAACACTCATGTTCTCCAGGTATAAGAAATCTCAAATGTAACACAGAAATCCTGCCCAGCTGATACATTCTGCCCTCAAAGATACCTCAGACAAGTTCTCTATGCAAAATCAAAGACTTGAAAGAAAACCAGCACTCACCTAAACAATGTTCTAACTACCACAGGCATTACAGTAGTAAAATATGCAGAATTTCTAACGCTGTAAATCAGGGCCCTTTAAAGGCCAAATTATCCAACTTCTGCCATGGGCAGGGACCAGACCAGATTGCTCAGATATTTCATTTTCTAAATTAAATGTTTTGCACCTTAAATGTACAAAGTTAAACTGGAAGAGAATACTGTATGTCATGAAAAAAGACTACTTTTCAACATCTTAAGCGTTGCCTTTAAAATAATTTCTCTCTAAAACAGAAACAAATAAGTGAGAATTGCCATTTACTAAACACATTTTGCTTGGTTTTAACTGATGTTTACCAAAGTCAAAATTCTCTACAGCCTGTAATTAATTCTTCTAAGCTTTTGGTTTAGAAGTTCCAGTTATAAAACATACCAACACTTTGAATAAATTGTTAATGCCAAAAGAATAACCTAAGAATTCAAATTTCCTTTTTTTAATTTTCTTCAGGGATTTGGATACACTCCAGTCTCCTCTGTCTCCCAAGAACAACTTTAAAAGATGAGCTGCAAGGTACCTGAAGTGTCTTTTTATCTTATTACTAAAACCTAACCCAGTGAACACAGTATGTTAAATTCAGATTGTCTGTAAGCTCTAGCAGGGCAGACAAATTGCCTTTATAATTCAGCAGAACATTTAAGAGCACAAGATCAAACTGCCATGAGATTTCTTGGGAAAATTAAAGTGAATAACTGGAGGTGTTAAGATGATGTAAATAAAACAGCATGAGACATATCCATCAGTGGATTTAATATTCAGAATCAGAGCAGTCTGAGAGCACAGAACAAGGATTTGCAGCAGAGATTATTGGAAAATTTAAACTCCTTGTCTTGAATAACACTGGTACCTCACACCAATGTCTGCAGAGTTACCAAATGCCTTCATACCTGTGGACATCCTTAATTCTCACATTCTCAATTCTCCCAAGAGTTCTGTGAAACCACACATATTGCAGGTACATCAGAACAGAAGCAGAACACCCTGTAAATGTAATCAGAGCCTCCAGGCTCCTCACCCTGTCCAAGGTACAGACAAGAACAACTTTGGGGACAACTGCTCCAGTATTCATCAGAAAGGTCCACTGGAATCTTGAGGAATTCAGAATATACTTTTTAAATACCCCTTCTCACACATCTAAGAAACAAACATTCAAGAACCAATAAGATCCCAAGGATAATCCACCAAAGGAAAGCAAAAGTATTTTTATTTCTGTACTGAATGTGACCACATGAAGGAGGAGAAATTATTGTACCTTTATATGCTGTCGTGCAGCACTGGAAACAAGAGTGAGATGTCTTAGACTGTCATTTATTAACCACTGCCAACCACCTGGAACAGCAAGGAACACAAACAGCTTTCACTTTTCTTACATTCTGAACTTCAACACTCTCCATTCAATTTTTCCACAGACCAGCAATTATACAGATCAACCTGTGTCCTTCGTTTTCCAAGCTAAGCAAGGCTGTGACTCCCAGTCCAGCTCCTCCAGAATGGATCACCATGCCCACAGTGAACACCCCAGCCTGGTGATGCTGAGTACTGCTCATTCTATTTTTTGTCAAGTTAACAGCTAAAAACCAAATCTTCAAATTGCATCAGCATCTGCTGCAGCATTTGTCTATCTTTTTAGTACTTTTAATGTGTTAGGCCACCCAAGTCCATTAATTTTACTTCTGTGAAAAGCATAATTTGTTAATATTTTAGTTTAATGAATAGTTTCCACAATCATGGAAGGTTATTTAAAACAGGACATACCAATTATTGGATCTCCTCTAAATGGCATTTTTGATAGAGACAACTTTTCAATTAAAGTGCAGACTGTAAGAAAAGAAGTGATAAAAAGTTAAACACCCCCCCCAGAAAAGAGAAATTGTAGCAATTTTGAAGAAACAACCACAGGAAGTTGCATTAGCATTAATTTTAAATTGAAAACTATTTTTAAATAGGTGTTCAAAATAAGGGAAATTAAACACGGAAAGGAAATTACATTTGTACAAAAATCACAAATGAGGCATTAGCTCTCCTCTGACTTGAGTCAGTCCCACCATCCATGTAAATCCCTTGTTTGGTGAGATGTTTTCCCCCTCTGCCATTCAAGGTGTGCACATACATATCAGCCACTTTTTTTTTGCTATACAGTCTGGAAATGGCAGTGTAGCATCAGTGATACAAACCAACTGAGACAAGGATAATATTATAGCCACTAAAAACTATTCAAATATATGACAGGTTTTCCTACTTCTTATTCACATTGTTTTTGAACCTCCAAGGAGTGGCATTTGCTCACTGCACAGAGCTGGGAGCTATGAAACTGGATGCAGCTTTATTTCCTTTGATATTTGCAATACATGAGGACATCCTTTTAATAACAAAGGCCTCATTATTTTTAATCTACAAACTTATAAGAGTTCTATGCTTACAAACCCACTTTGAGAATTGTTTTTTCTAATGTTTTGAGGCTTTTTTGGGGAATGGAGATTAACACAGTAAACACAGCAAATTTTCTAACAGATTGACTGTACTGCTCAAATGAAAACTCAGCACTTGGGGAATACCACTATCTTTCACCTCCTGAGGTTCAGTTCAAATAAATGAGATTGGTGTAACTCCATCCCACTGCCTGGCTGCTTCAGAGGTGGTGCAGAGGAGGAAAAGGACAGAAGAAGGTGCTATATAAAGTAATGCCACTGTTTTGTTTTCCACTCCTCCCACAACTTGATTTTTGACTCTTCCTCTGGGCTCTGTAAATAGCTCACCATCTTCATTTATAACCAACTTACTGGGCTCCAAATCTACTCTTGAACTCACTCCTCACTATGGCAGTGTCACACAAAATCCTCTCAATACTGTGTGTCAGCTTCTCTGTGCTAATATTTATTCACAGACAAGGTTAAGAGCAATGTGACTAAACCCAAGTCTCTTGGGGCTCCTCCTTAGTTCTCTGCACTTCTTTGTGCTCTATTGTGGTTGAGACCATCATCTTCATTAGACATGCAGGCAATTTGTGGAACATTTTCAATTCTTCTCTTATTCCACCTACACAGTTGTATCATGCCAAAATACTGCCATTTGTACTTCTCCAAAACCATGAAATGGTTCAGCTGCTTAAAAGCAAAAACATATCACAAAAAACCCTATTCCTTCAGCTTGCATTTTCACTGTAATCTCACTCAAATCCCCTTGCTCTTCCACCTCAGTACTGAAACTCTTTTACCCACAAGGTCTGGGTGGCTTCAGATCTTCCAAGCTGGAATCTGCTCTGCAGCACTTCCTTCATTCAACTCACAAGCAGGAAACCAAGTGGGCATCATTTCCTCATCCACCCAGCCTACTTCCTCCTGCAACACCCTTCCTTTTTACAGCATAAGACAATCTTCAAAATCCATCTTTTCTGTGATGCCATGCTCCCCACAGACTGCTGTTTATATGGTCTTCATGCTTCACTTCTGTGCACACACATGTTATGATAAAATCATTATTTCCACCATGGCTTCTGTCTCAAAGAGATTATATCTCTTCTGATATCACTGAAAGAAGACAGCTCAACCCTGAAAAAACTTTACTGTGTGCAACAACAGAAGGACACAGCCCAGAACCATCTCCAGCTCTTACACAGAGTTATTCCAAGTGTGTTGGCACCCCATGTCCTGGTACACCCATCTGCTGATTGGCCTCCAAAGTTTGTATTTTTTAATTACTGTGCAGACTTATACATTCAACACAACATATGCAAAACGACCTGGGAACACATAAACAGCCAGATTGCTCAGGGCACCTCTCGTGCTGGCCCACCCCAGCTGTGGTACTCACCAGCTGGTCTCATCAGCTCTCCACCTAAACCCCTGCAAAACAGAAACAGCCTTCAGCACCTGAGTGTGTATTGCCCACAGTGAGGCAAAAGCATCTCAAAACCATTGCAGAATGGAAGCAGAGCACAAAATATCCATGGTTTTGTATTTGATCAACTCTGCTTCCTTTTAAATCAACTTTTCTTGACTTCAGCATGATTAATACAAAACCTCTCCTGAATATTAAGCTTTCTTCTTGCAAAAATGCACTCTCTTAGTCTTCCTAATTTTTACTGTGAATAATAAAAAGACTGTCAAGTTCATCCTGCTTTTCTTTCCACTTACTTCAGAAACACTCCAAGCCCATGAGACCAGCCAAAGGATTTTCCACATTTAGTCTCTACCAGCTTCTGATTTCCACAGGTGAAAAGGGACTACATGCATTTTTTAAATAAAATCATATCTGTAAAACTAAATAGAAACTTCCCAGTTCCCATTTTCACATATGTTAACTGCTTCCCTCTCCTGGTGAGACTGATCACCCTTCTCCTTTCCTGCTCAAGCCCCCTCCCAGGTGATTCTGAGGAACACATCAGAAAAGGGAGAGAAACAAATGGCTCAAGCTATTTCAGACCCTGCTGAGGGGTAAAAGTGTGTTCCTCAAGGGTGGTTTCATCAGCTCAGACCTCAGCCTAGTTCCTCTATCTGAACGTCAGCCTGGCCAGTAACAGCAATGGGAGAAGAAAATCTGAACTGGGCAGAAAGTGGGGAGAGGGAAAAGCATCCTGGAGATGGCAGAGCCTGTTTCCATTCCTCGGCTTCTCCTCACCCCACCGAGCACTGGCTGCTGCTGTCTGGATACCACCCCCAGGGCAATGCCCGAGGTGTTTCACTGTGTCACTCTGTGTTACCTTCTGTGGCTTCATTGTTCCATTCTGTGAACCTTTGACCTCCCCTTCCTTTGGATATTTCCTCCCCTGACTCCTTATTGTCTCCCTTCACTTCTGCTGGAATATTTCCTCCCCGAGGTGTGCCAAACCCTTAATCACCTGTTTGCCTGTCCATGCTCTGGCAGAAACTCCCAGCAAGGGGAGCAACAACGAAGACTTGTTTATTTGCTTGTTGTTTTTTGTTTATTTTAAACATCTTCTTCCCTCCTCTCCTCCTCCCTCCCCACAACAAAATTAGTAGCTGTGCTCAGAAGGCCAGCTTAGCAATCCTAACAATTCTTACAACTTTATCCCACTGTATGAGCTTCAAAAGCCTGAACATTTTTGAAACACGTTTTTCCATTCCACACAAGGAGGTCCCTTCTGTAACATGCTCCAGGTTTTTGACTGCTCAACAATTTCATTGGAGTTTCAGGCAGTGCAGAGATGCCAACTCCACAATATTCTCATTTGTCATAGCTCAGCACTTCCTTTAATTGAGAAAGTTCTGCTTTCCACAATCAATACAACTCAGGCTGAATTTAATAATCCCCATCTCAGTTTATCATTGTAGGAAGTAAGCACAGATTCTACATCCTCATGCTGATAAGGTCTGTGTATTGCCTACTCCACCTTCCTGCCATGCTGTCTGCTCTCCAGCTTCTAAAAAATTTAAATTAGAAAGCAAAAAAGGCAATGCAAGGAGAAGAGACAGTGGCAAAAACAGGTGACTGATGTGGCAAGCCTTGCTTCCTCTTCCATACTTCTTCTCCCCTTTATTTTGCCTTCACCCATTCCTTGCCTTTTGTCTGTAGCCTTACTGCAAATGAGTACAAAATAATCACCTTGCAAATGTGTTTGGTGTGCAGCAGAGTCTGCTGATGCAGGGATTCAGATATGGACTGCTCTGTTCCAACTACAAAGCAAGAACTGACTCACAAAGGCTGCTCTTCTCCATTTCCTTGCACTGCCAAGAAGGAAGTCAGGCCACTTCAAGCTGTGCTGATGGTAATAATTTGAGTGCTATCCCTTCCTCTGGCGTTTCCCCAACTGCATTTAACTCCAGAGTTTAGAGCCTCTCTGAGGATGGCTGTCCCCATGCAAGAATGCAGAAAGGTGACAGGGATTTGCATAGCAACTCTTCCACGTGGCACAAACTCCAACCCAATCCCTGCTGGGTGCCACCACGACCTGTGTGTGCTCCTCTGCAAAGCTTCCCCAGCTGGTTCTTGCCCAGACACTCTGGATGTTCACCAATACAGCCAATTTTTCCCCCTTTCCACAGCTCATGCATATTGCACTCTTAAAAACCAAGAATTCTATTGGAATCCAGGATCTTTCCTCAGCCAGTGCTTGGTTTGTCAAACATGATGCACATCTTTCTATTGGCTTTATCTCACTCCACAGTATTTCACTAAATTAAAAAGATACGGATCTACCTAATTCAGAGATTCTGAATTTTGCTGTACAGTCAGTATTCTTTCTTTTTTATTCCAAAGACACATCCACAAGTTGCATCACATTATTAGATGTACCTGTTTCAAGCTTTAATTATTAATTCAATTTGCAAATTGACTGATGCAGTGCCCAGGTTCCACAAGCTCCTAAGCATTCCTTCATGTGTGCAGTTCCACAGCAATGCTTCTCTCCTAGAAACATCCTGGGGTGAGTCACAATTTATGTGTTGAAAATAAAATACATAATCCCTTGCAGAACTGACAAATTAACATTACTGACCTAAGAATGACAGTATCTATTTTATAATTACATTGGCTTGCATCAGAACCAGTGACAGTGCTGTTCTCAGGGCATAAAGAAGTTCAAAGTACTTTTGTGGATTTATTTTTTAATTATTTTAAGCCTGCTGCTTTTTGTGAGAAGGCCAGAATTCCTCTTTAAGATAATAAAAAAGCAGTAACTGAAGCTGTCTAGAATTAAAAAGCATCTGTTTTCACAGATATTCAAATCTGAAGCTAAAAGTACTGGAATAGCTGAGGAGTTGTAAATACTGGATTTTGAGAAAGCTGAGAACACGTATTTCACCTCCATATGAACAGCAACCAAGCATTTTCCTTGGGAACTCTTTGTCCTAAAAGAACTGAGGATTCTTTAAAGGTCCAAGTTGCACATTCCCTGGGTTTTGCAGGTACAGAATGGCTTTGTCAGAGGGCACACAAGGAGGGGAAGAGAAAGCCCTGAGCACAGCAGAACAGATTAACAAAGCTTTCATGGCCAACCCTTCAAGATGCACAGAATAAACCACACTAACATGAGAAACACCAACTTTTAGGCTACTGTAAATTCATATGCCACATTGTATTCTAACACCAGAATGCTACAGGTGAAATCCTGGCTCTGTGGAAGTCAAAGCTTTCCCAGTGGCTGCAGTTTGTAGCAGAAGAATTTCACCTTACAACTCTTCAACATCTCACAGAACCATCCAGCTCCTGGATGCACAAAACCATTTGAACCTGCAAGAACTGTTGCAAAGCTGGAATTCTTTGCTGATTAAGCTCATATGCCTAAAAAACTCTTTTAGGCAGATGAATGCCAAGAAACACATTTGCCCTGAAACCATCAAGATTAGTTACAACCTTCAAGGTCTTTGAAACGAGACGAGTTTCTCTTTTGCCCAGCACCTGTCAACACCTGCGGGCTCCCTTACTCTGCTGGAAAAGCCGAAACTCAGAAGGTGCAGCTTCAACTGACACTGGCTGCTCCTCCAAGCTCCTAAAAGTGCTGGGCTGCCACAGCTGACGTGCTGCAGAGCCAGGGGTGAGCTCAGAGGCAGGCTGGGTGTGCAGCACGTCGCAGGCACCGCGCTGCCCGGCGTGGGAGGCGCTGACGAACACCCCGACACATCCAGCCTGGATGGATCCCTCAAGGGCCAAGAAACAGCATGGGCTGAGATACAGAGCACTGCAACCACCTGCAGGCAGCCCAGCACCTCCATAGCCATTCCTCATCTCTGGGCATCCAGGCCTGTGCTATCAGACCCAGAACTGGCTGCAAGGAAGCTAAAAAATACTCTGAACATCTGTTCAGCTGAATAGTCACTCAAGATCCTCAGACTAGATGAGGCAGTTTCAGAGAATCTTAACACAACTACTGTTAAAATACTGTTTTCTTGAAGACTTTTCATATTATTGAATCACAGAATCATTTAGGCTGGAAAAGACCTTTAAGATCATTGAGTCCAACCACTGCTACGACAAACCTAACCCTTTTTAAAGGTGTTAAAACCTTTTAAACTAAACTCTTTTCAACACATCTTTTCAATCTAGGTTTTCACAGATGGTAAAAACCAGTGATGGTGAATGCACCACTGCACTGGGTAGCTTCACAAACCTTTGAGTAGAGTATGTTTTTCCAACATCAATTTAAATCTTCCTTGGTGCAACTTAGGGCCATTTCCTCTTCCCTATCGCTTGTTATTTGGGAGGAGGAACATTGAGAATGAGTCCAAGGTCTCACATGTACAAGAGAAACAGATCTGCTACAAAAAAACAGCTTCTAACCATGCTGGGGCAGTGGGAGCAGGATAAAATCAGGCTGACTACTGACTCTGTGTTTAAACCAGCAGAGTGATTTTCTAACCCAGGTATAGCACAGCTGAAGGCATCAGATGCCACAAGTTTTCATCTTAGGTTTTTATAATAAAAGTGCCATTTAAAACAAAATACAGCACAATTTTTATAACTTCATAACCTAGACAGCCCTAAACAGGCACAGAGGCAGATGCTTTACAGGGTATGGTTTGCATATACCTTGGTGTAACCCCCACACAGAAACCCAGAAACTCCTGCACAACCCACAGCTGGAAGTGCACATGCAAATGCTCAAACCAACCAGCTCCTCCAGACAAACCAGTGCATCAGATGTGTCAGGATCAAGGCTAATGGCAGGAAGTACACACTGATGTGCCTGGACTTGCAGGCTCCTTTGTATTATGGTAAACCCAGAAAGGACTTCTGCAGGAGGACAGAAAAATACTTGTATTTAAAAAAAATTAGTAATACAGTAGAAGATGGGATTTTCTACAAGTAGCATAAAAAATTTTGAATGCTTCAAGTATATTCAAAACTGAGACTGACTGCAGTATAACTCAAAAGAGGACTGTGTAAAGGATAATTTATGGTGATTTTTCAAAATCAGGTTAAAGATGGTGCAAGAACTGCTAAACAAAATAAGATGGTAGAGCAGCTCTATGAGTGTCTCCATTACAGCACTTTGGCTTTCTCTTGTTTGACTTGAGGTCCTCATGGATTCAACAGAATCAGACAATCAAGAAATTCATGATCCATCATCCAGCTTAAAATTTATAAATTGCAACTTGGTAAAAAATATATAAAAAAAAAGAATAATTCTGCATTTCTACACTTTACTTCCTTTTCCCTTTCTCAGAGGGCAAAAAATTCCCTAAAACAGCTTGATCAAAGCATTAAAATCCCTTCAGTCCCTGACAAAGTTGTTTAGTGGCCAGAAGTGAAAACAAAAGATCTGATAAACAGTTAAGACATGTGGCCAGATGCTCTTTGTTAATACAGTTTAAAAACTTGAAACACAAATAACAAACACAGGTTTTCAACATTCCTCCAAGATGCTGTTAACACTGAAAATTCCCAGTAGCAATTTCTCAAATGGAAATCTTTGGAATATTATGTGCAATAATTACTCATCATGAAACGAGTTTGGCTTGTTTCACTAAATGCTTGCCCAGCAACACTCAAATTGTTGGTTTGTTTTTATAACCTAGTTTATTTTTCTTGTCCCATTTTAAAATACTTTATGCATACTGTTATTTTACAATATGGATTAGGGCAGACATCTCTGTCTCAGCTAAGTATGAGGGCAAACAGAAGTGAATCAATCTTGCTTGGAGTTGAATTAGAACTCTTATCTAGAACAAAAACATTTCTGTAGGCATCTTATAAATACCATTAAGTGCAAGAAGTGCACATTATGACAAAAACAAATTACACCCAAGCTCCACCCTGACATTAAAGAATTTATGGAAGCCAAGAGAGCCACCCACAAAGACATGAATATACAGTATCAGCACTAAGCCCATCTACCAGCCCAAGCTCACTTGGGGCTGGAAGTGTCACATTTCTCCGGATGACTCCTCAAGAAGTAAATTTTATCCTTTTTTCAGAAAGCTTCATGATTAAAGAAACTGGCATAAAAATTCTTTAACCTGTAATTAAGAATTAAATTTAAAAACTAGTTCAGGTTTACTGCTTTTCAGGGAAGGCACATGTGAAGAAGTGAACTAAAAATGACCAAAAAATGTTGTCAGTTCAAGGAGGAAAAACCCTCACTTGCATATACAGTTATTAGGGAATACAAGTCATGATGATTTGATTTCCTTAAATTTAGAAGCAAACTCTGAAGTCATACACCAGTTTTAATTCACATGTACTTAACAGCTCCTTAAGCAATATCCCATAATTTCCTGGAAGCTTCAACAAATAGGAAATGAAAAACAACTTAGTGAAAACTCATTTACATTTTCTTTGTCGCAAGAGTTGAAAAATTGCCCTGAACCTTTTGCAATGCTCCTGTCCTGCTTGTCACACAGGGTGATGAAAGGAATTCTGGAACAGGGAGGCAGGAAGGGAGGGAAGGAAGGAAAGGAAGGAAAGGAAGGAAAGGAAGGAAAGGAAGGAAAGGAGGAAGGAAGGAACTTGGGCTCAAGGTCAATTCTGCAGCCCCTTATGAACCCTTGCAGACAAATTACCTGAGGGACTGGGGTGGGTGTCCCTAATTGTACAATCTCTACCCCCTTTCCCAGATCCTAGTTTCATTCCTTTTAACTGACATTTTCCAAGATGAAAAATTATGGTTTTGCATCTTTTTTTTCTTACCTGTACAACTGACGACTGCAAAGCTAGGGGGGGGAAAAAAAGCAAGACATATTAATATTAATTGAGTTAGTTTGATCCAAGTATTTTCATTTTTCCCCCTAACATGCAATGCCATATACTGTGAGCTGTGCAAAACATTAGTTAATTTTAAAAATAAAATTCAAAGGGAAAACCTCTTTAAAACAACTTCTCTATACCCATTTGAACTTTGTTTTCAAAACAGAACAATTTAACACATTCATAAAGCACTAATTTCCTGAACCCAAACTCAAGCTGCTCCTGCAAACAACCTGGAAGCCAGTTTGGATTTACAAAACAGATTTGCTTTCCACCATAGGCCCTTTTAGAATAATGATAGACTGCATTGTCTGATCACTGAAAATAACTTTGGAAGCTACAGATTGAACAGAAAAAACGTAAACAAAGGCTTAAATGTGGCTGGAAAATCTTACTTCATTCTTAATGTTACAGCAAGCCATTGTAAAAAATCAGAGATTATCACATTTCTATGTAGTAAAAGCCAAGAAACACAAATTACTTAAAATTGAGAGTTTATGCAACAGCATCATAACAATTTAAGGCCACTGTAAGTGCAGAGATGTGCTGATCAAGCTTTCAGGCATTTCAAGATGAGAAAGTTAAAGGAGGCCAAAGGTGCTTTTTCAAGCTGTGGCAGCAGCTCTGAGCTGTGCCCAGCATTAAACAGGCACCTGTGGATTTTGGTGGGTGAAGGGTGAGGTGTGACAGCACAGAGAGCTGGCACTAAAGGTCCTACAGATCCTGCAGGAACCAGCCTGAGTGCTGGAGTCTGTCTGTTCCATGCTGGGATGAACAATCCAACAACATGGGATGACTGAAAATGAAAGGGACAAACAAAGCAAAATTATCTCCACAGTATTTGGAAGTGCTCTGAGCAGGGCAAGGCTCCATTTAGCATAAGCCGAGATACAATGCATCAACTGAAATGCACAATATGACTTTTGAGGTCTATAAACAGGAAATTATGGATGCAGGGACAAGGAATGGGCTCACCAGGTGTCCCTTGAGCACAGTTATCCCAAGGCCAGTCAGAAGGATGAAGGGGGAGCAAAGACGGGGGGAAAGGAGCCAAAGCAACCCTTGGAAATGCAATTTCCAGCATCAGAGCTGGGGGCTCAGCAAGAGGCAGAAGAGCCCCCAGTGCCACTGTGTAAGACATGGACACCCAGCTGTGATAGGCTGGGGCTGTCCAAACCATTATTTGTGACAGGGTTGAGGAGGTGGAGAACAGCTGCCTTAACTGTAAATCTTTGTTAAAAATCATGCAGTATTCCAGGTTAAAAATAGATTTATGCTGGCTACAAACCTCTTGGTGAATTTGCTTGAGTCCCTCCAATGATTCTTCACTGAAATAGTGTGTTACAGATCTGTAAAAGTATACAAAATGTTTAATACAGGTTTCCTCATCATGCTGTAAACCATTTTCTTCCATAAAGTCATTGTACTTTCAAACAGAAAACCAATCATTTGATTTTCAAATTATGCTCCATAGAAATATGCAACATTTATTTTTAAATAGTTTGGCAAACACAACAACAGAAATTCTTTCCTTATCATACAGAAAACTATTCCAAAAGGCTAATAAAAAAAGTCACTTCCTAATAACATTATAATTGCCAATACACTGATAACCCTGTTCAGCTCAGTTGTATTTTTAGGCTCCAACACTTCTGTGATTTTTCTATCTATTTCAAGTACTTCCTACTACTAAAAATAATCTGGTTTTTTTGAACTTGAACACAAATTCTTCTGCTGGACACTGCTGGTAAATGTATGTCTAAATATACAGATATAATTTTATATATACCTGGACCAGCACTCATCAGCATTGAATCAGTCATTAAATGAGTGGGGAGGTTTTTCCCCAACCCTGAAGACAAAAGACTACTCCTACCCAGGAAGACAGGACACTTACAGGGAAAGAGGATTAATCTGTATTTAACTGACCACATTCAATTCTACAAGTAAGGCTGCAAGTGATCTTTTTTACTGATTATGAATTTAAGATTGAAGTCTTAAATCACTGAATAAAACGTGAAAGCTCAGCATCACTCATAAAAACAAATAAAAATTCAATGGAAATGCAGTTCAGTGAGATGAAGATTTCCATAATTATACTCAGGAAGCTTTTAATAGACCAGACATGAAAGGAAAATTTATAGTCTAGATAATCTTGCATTAATACCTATTATTCTCTTGTGCCAGTTTACACAGAGCATGGGTGATCTCAGCACAGGCAAGGATTGCCCCATGGCGTGTGTGCAGATCTGAGCCCACTGATAAAGGCAGAAGTCTTGGCAAAACTGAAAGAGATTAAATAATTTTTTTTTTAAACAAAGCAGAGCAACAGAAGACAATTCTAAATGTAATTTTGCCTGCTTAGAAATAACACTGGAAAAGCATTTCTGTAAAGTCAAGTACGGCGACCTTGTGAAAAACAAGTTTTAATGAAGTAAATTCTGACAAACCACTCTGAGCTATTTTACACTCCCAACCAACTCCCTGGCTGAAGCAAATAAAATAACATTGCTACTGGGCACTGAGCTGGCTGAGCAGTCAGGGAAGTGGGGCTTGTACTGCCATGGCATTTGATTTCTATGTTACATGTTAAATGCACTGGACGTGGACCAGGAGAGGAGCCCAGGCAAGGTCTGCCATGCAGGCTCTCAGGGGCTGGGCACTGCCTCCAGCCACATGAAACATCTGCCAGCACTGCTCAGCAACTGCAATGGGCTCAGCAAAGGACCTGGGCCCATGCTAACGAACGTGCTTACACACAGTCAGCAAGGAATTCTTCTGCAGATGTCAGGCTGGACAAGACAAAACAGATCCCCCACCCTTTGCAACATCAAAGCCTTCTCAGCAAGAGCTGGGAATCTGAGGGGTAGCTGCTGGAGTTGTTCCCACACAACTGCACCATTTATTCACCTCAGAACCAGCAGAGTCCAGTGCAGCCAGGTATCTAAGACCCACACCCCAGATAAAAACCAACCTGACAGTAATTTGTAATTTTTACATCAAAGCTGAAAATGGGTAAAGCCATCAAGGCAACTGAGCTGTATTAAGTGGCAAAGGGAAATCTTAATTTTTATTAAGTAGATTTATTAGATCTTTGGAGTTTGTCCTGCCCAAGCTGAGGCTGGCTGAGCAGAGCTCAGCTGGTACCTACCCATGTTTGCCATGTACTCAGGGGCCTGGGGAGTGATGTTATGCAGAGCTTTGGTTGCAAGTTCTCGAATAACACTGCAGAGGTACAAAAGCATTGCTGGGTTAGCAATTCAGTAGAAGCAATGTGTTAAAAAAATCATGTGAGGAAGGGACTCCTGCCCCCAAACAAAACCCAGGCAAATATTCAAAATTACAGTCATCTCTGTCCATCCTATGCTTCCCCCTTGTAAAAAAGACAACAAAACCAAAGGGCCCCCATGCAGCCAGCCTGCAGCCAGCTTTCAGTGAAGTGAAAAGGGCTCAAGGAGATAAGGAAAAACACCAGTGGTGGAACCTGAGGGCTCCTTCTGTGCACTGGCAGGGACAGAGCAGTAAACTGTCATTATTTCTCATGATGCAAACTATGATCAGCACTGATAGAATCTCACTTGTGTGATATGTACACACTTGAATCTTCCTGAACACTGAATGTGAGTAAGCACCATCTCTATGCATGAAATCTGCTTTAATTAGGATAATTGCATGGTGACAGTGTTTACCCCTCACATGCACTATATACCATATAAATGGGTTTTATTAATCTATTAACAGATTGAGGTCATGGCCAAAAGACAAAATTTATAACCCTGTTGAAGTGACAATCTGCTTAGGAGGTACAGATAATATCACCTACTACTTGCTCAGTTTCCTTCAGTCAAATGCTGTTGCAAACCCAGGTGGGAGTAAAATTCACAAAAATAATTTACAAAAGTGCAATATGCAGAACAGTCAACTCCTGGATATTAATAATTAGATTTTATGAACTTACCTATCCCAGTGGTTAATCTTCATGCTAACTAAATGATCAATCATTGGCTGTGTATACTCTGGAAAGCCAGCAATATAAACACTGAAAAAGAAGAAAACCCAGATATAGGTTAGAAATATAGTCCAGACACAGAGAGTACAGAACCAATATATGTGTGCATTTTAGCACAGCTTGTTCCAAGGGTTTAAATCCTCTGGTTTTAAGCCAATCAAAAATTACTTAAATATGCCTTCTCCTTAATGAGATGCAGCTGAATTACAGGATGGGAAACATGCTGAATTCTTGAAAAAACTTAAAATCACTTCCGTACAACTTTCCAATTGTTTCTAAAACCTGTTCAACATACAACAAGCTTGGCATTCAATCCCATTGTTACATTACAGAAAATCCAGATGTGTATATTAACCTCAATAACTTTTTCAGACTGGAGAAACACATCACAAGACAGAGGAAAAGCAAGTTACAGAAATGTGTTAAATCTTCATAAATACAATGGCCCAAATGGAAAAGGGGTTTTCAATTTGTCCTTTTTAAAAATCACACATATGCAGAAAATTATTTGTGACAAAACCTGCGACAGCTGCAGAGTTCAGGTGTGAGATGGAAGGGAACAGCAGCACTAATTACCTAAGGATCCTGCATTACCTCACTCACAGCCACACTTCCAATCTTCAGAAGCATCAACTATGGAAAGCCAAGGTCAACACAAGTGAAGTGAAATGTTTCTGCAGTACATCTGATGAGTGTTAAATCACCTTGGGAAGCCCAACAACCAGCAGGATGTGTTTGTGTCAGAAGGGCACAAAGGGACTCATGGATTACCTTAATTTCACCTTTTCATATCTTATGAGTGATTAACTTTGCAGCTATAATGGTTCCATTAATATACCTGTGTGCAATCAGAAGCAAACAAAGAGAAAAACCAAATACTGCCACATGTTCCCATCCTGATATCTCTGGAATTCATCAGAGAGGGAATTCTTAAATCCACAGCCCAGATCACAGTTACTTGAGCCAGCACTGGACACAGAACCACTCTCTACTGAAACCTAGGGAAGGGTTGTTGATGCCAGCAGAGGAAGGATAAAATTCATCTCTCTAGGTCCTTTCCCTGTTCTGCAGGAACACACAATAACAGACACGTTTCCCCTGCCATGTTTGAGCTCTCCTCTCTTCTTTGGAGCAGCTTTGTTGAGTCCCAGTGTTAGCACCACCATTCTTGCCAACCACTTTAACTGAAATTCCTTGCTCAGCTAAAAATCAATCTCTTGGTTCACAGGTGAGCTAAATCCTACTTTTAATTTTAGTTTATAACTATCTTTAGTCTTCATCTTCTGTGCCCTACTGAGAACTTAATTCAAGAAGCCTTGCATACAAGCCTGTACTTCCTGATGATGGTGTTGGTTAGATTTTTGTACCCCACTCAGGTTAAGAAGTTTTTTCCTTAACTCTGCCTGTACCAAGCTCAGAAATCCTGGAATCACATTATTTGTTTCCTGCCAGTTCATATAAAATAGGTTTCCTCAACCTTCCATCCTCAGAAATGTATTTTGATATTTGAGTTGAATCCTCCAAATACCATCAGCAAAAAGGGCACCCAGAGTGAAAAACCTGTATTAAAATATTTAATTTGAAAGACTCTAAACAACTATTTACACACACGCGCACACACACACACACACACAAATATTTGTAAATACAGATGATATTGCTCCTTTACTGGAACATTATCATCATTTATGAACCAAATTCAGCTGTAAAAACTGACATCTTTTTTGTTTTTTTTACCTTTTATTGCTCAACATTATCATGATACATGAGTAGCCAAATATATACCTGGGTGCTTTTTCCTTTAATGTAACTCAGGGAAAAATAAGGAAACAGCCAAGTAACTTAAGTATTGACCTGAATAATGATAGTCTGCATAAAGAGCAGTGTCATTTTTTGAAAGTAATAGAGTGAATGAGATGGTAAATATTTTACAAAAAAATAGTTAAAAAAAAATTAAATTACCAATTCAGCTCTTGAAAAGTGAGAAGAACTTAATCAGTCTCCAAGCCAAAATTACAGAAGAGAGAAAATAAAACCTGCTTTGTCACTTTGGAATGTTTTGGAATGTTTTCTGCAGGTACAAAAGCCAGAGCTGCAGAAATCCCATGGCTGCCATCCACGTGCACTGGAGCAGCATGGAAACAAGTGCTGCATTTCCCCATCCCTGTGGGCGGGAGCTGGGGCAAGGCTGTGGGAGGAGGGTGGGGACCCCAGCAGGGCTGACAGTCGGTAAAAGGTGAAGGGATGAACAGGCTGAAATGATTCTGCTCAAAAGGGACAACACAGAGGTGGACAGATCAATAAAAAAAAATAGTCGAGGTGAAGACAGAGTGTCCAGCAGAAATGACGTTCAGGAGCTCTCAAGGCAGTGACAAAGCTGGCAGTGGAGACGAGCCATCTGTACCTGTGTGCTGTTTCTGCTCCCCAAGGCCATCCCTGCTCCAGCCTCTCTGACCTGCTGAGCAGCCCCACGGGGCAATGTCCTGCCCTGTCTCAAACGGGGCTGAGTCACTCCGTGGGTGCTGCTCTGCTCTCCCCACCCTCCTCTGGACACGGGCTGGACCCGAGGCCAGACTGTCTGAGACAGCTCCAGCCAGAGCCAGCCCTTGCTCAGCCTCATTTCCTCGGGAGGAAATGCAACATTCTGTTCCTTCTGGCCAGCCAGTTTGGCTCCCAGCTCCCCTGATTTCAGCACCTCTGTGTTTCCAGAGCTCACTCTGTACTCCAGGACAAGCCCCTGGTTTACAACCACACCACCCCAGTTTGGTTATTTCCCATCTCTGCTGACTGTACTGCAGAGATCAGTTTGGTTTTTCAAACACTGCTGCACCCTGTGGCCAGCTTTCCCCTGAGCTAACACAAGAACTCAAGGTAAAGGTCTATGCACAGACTACAATTTCAACAACTTGGGCAAACTGGTTTTTTAAAATGGGTATGACTTGATTTTTTCACCCATGTCAGAGTCTATCTGCCATCACAACAACCTCTCCTCTGACTCCAGCTCTCCAAACCTCCTCATCTTGTCCAGCCCTGAGCAGCTTGGACACTTTTGTGACACTTCTTGGCTGCTTCCTCCTCACAGCCAAGGAAATCACAGCCCCCTTTTCACTCTGCCTCACACACGATAATCGCTTGGTGCAAAATAAAAACACAATTTTGATTTACTTAAAACTATCAGTATTAATAATGTTCAGTAAAGTGAGTTCAGACAAGTATTTCATCAGGTACAAGAGGCCCGACTGGAAACTTACCTTATAGTCAAGTAACAGTTAACTCTGTTACCAACAGCAAAATAATCAGCTGCAGTGAGAATGTCAATGCCATGGGGGAAAGTGCCCTACAAACAAAATATTATTTTAAAATGTGCAATACATTCCAAATAGGCAACATGATTGAAAACAAATCTTCTGCTACTCTCCCAAGCACTGAAAAAATACAATTTAATTTATAGTAAAATCACTTGTACCAGAGACATAAAGGATATTGAATATATAAACAGCAAGATACCTCACTCTGCTTGTGAGTCAATGATAAACAGCCCAAGCAAATGGCAGCAGGCAGTTACCTATGCAACAACTCCCTTCACACCTCCCAGCCATACCAAAATATCTATTTGGTTAAGGCATGACTATGTATATACCCAAAAGATGATTCCTCCAGAAGGACTTTATATAAACATAAACATGTTTCCAGTTTATGTGAAGGAACAAAGTGAGTTTAATGAAATATAAAATTAGACATTTAAGCACCAAGAGGTGCATCACGTGTAGAATACATGGGAGTTTCTACCTATATTTGTATTTTATGACACATTAATGAACTAAAAAATGGAGTTGGTTTGTTTTTAAAATGGACACTGGCTCCCAGCAAAGCCTGAAACACTGAATCCTACTGAAGAATCCCAGTTCTGCCATCACTTCTCAAACCAGTCTGTTTCTAGAAGACAGATTATCTTTCCAACTATGAGATTTCCACTTAGAAACCTGCATTTCTGTATGCAAGCAATACAATTCAGACATTCAGAATTTTATTGGCTCTGGCTGGTTTAACACAGCATCAGCAGAGGCAGCACAGCACCCATGGGCCATGATGAAGAACAAATGGATAAGAGCCAGCTGACACTGGCTCCACTCATTTCCAAAAGGGACGCTCAGAGGGTATTAAAACAACGAGGCTCCCTGAAGTACAGGTTTGGGATGTGATGCAGGTTTGTTTACAGCTCACTCATCCCTTCCACATCAGGATCCAGCCATGCAAAACTAGTGGGAAGTATCTCTCCATCTGAGCCTGAATCACTGAAGCAGTTTACCCTGGAAGCTGCTGCCAAGGTCTTGCTCTGGAAGCAGAATTTCAGTGCTCCCAAAAAACAAGGCCTGAAATCTGACTGGACCAAGGAGAGACAGAGTATTTATGGCTTATCCAAGCCTGCAAGTCTTGGTGACTCAAAGGTAAAATGAATGCTCTGTCCAAACCCTGATTAGGGGCAAAGAAGTACATGAGAAACACCTCAGCATGATGTAAGGCCAAAGAGCAAGACATACAATGGAGTATATACAAATGCACACTACATAAGGGAAATCTCAGCCAAACAATTTGAGTTCTAGCTGCCAGCTGGACCCTGCTGTTTGCTCCCCAGCTGTGAGTGTGCCAGTTTGATGCCATCTCAAAAAGGGCATGGTGCCACCAAGGCTGTCAGTGAGCCAGCATCATTCCTGACTTCAGGAACAGAGAGGTCACAGCCAGTGGGACAGTCAAGCTTTACAGGAACAGCCAACAGCTCCTGTTCTCTCAGAACACTTCAAACTTCTTCAGTATACAAGCTGGTATTATTAAAAGTACGAGCATTTCTTATTATTTATGCTCCAAAATATTCTTCAGATTTTTCAAAGCTCCCATTTACACACAGTGTAAGTGGCATTCTTACCATGGCTCCTTCTGTGGCCATCAGCAAACTCTGGATTTGGGACATGTGGAATTACAAAGCTGAAAGAGGCAGGAACCATGGAACAAATGAGGGCTACCTTTTTCTCCACCTATTTAGTATCAGCATCATTACCTCAGGTGCAGAATATGTTTTAGCTCCTTCCAATTCAGAGAAAGGGTTTCTCTTTCAACACACTGTGAACTCCAGAGGGTGGATCTAATCATTAAGTAACCATTTTCCAAGGCACCAAGGAATGGTTCAGCAAGCAAAACTTCTGACCTTCTGCAGGAACCAGCTGGAGTCTGACAGCTCCTCCATGCCATGGAAACTCACTGTTCCACTGCTGATGTGCCAACAGAGGCTGAAATCACCATGTGATGACACATTTGAGTTGTAGGTCAAAGCAGAGTCTGTAAGGAACCTATCTGGCTGAAAACTAACATGGACTGTACTCCTCTGATTAAGAAATTTTAAAAAACAGAGAATTTCTGCTACCTGGAAGCACTTCCAAACCTGCAGCACCCAGGAGCCCTCTCTCCCCTGGAGCTAAGGCAGGCTGAGGTGTAATTACTTTGTTCAGCACCTCACACAGAGGAATCAGGCTGGGCTGCTGTGTGATGCCCAACCTCTCCAGGGCAGGAACTGCAGACCCAGCAAGAGTCACCCTGGCTTCTGTTTATCACAGACCCAGCTGGGTCAGGTCACCAAAAATCCCTGCTCTCTCCTTCCTACTCTTCTTGCACCCTTTCTCTGCTATTAACTTCTGTCTGGAAATGCACACTGAACATGAGCAGATGGTTTAACAGCCAGAGCTCTAAAGGAATAATATTCAGTCTCAGAACAGAGAGATTTTCAGGAATGCTGTCAGGTGCCTTAACCATGCTCACATGCCCTGCTCTGTTCACAGGAACACACTGACTGAACCACTCCTCCCCACACTTTCTCTCCCTCTTAGGTTTATTTTCAGCTTTATTAATTCCTGCTGAGAGACCAGTAAATCCAAGGCTTTACCCTATTTGCTTCTCCTCCAAGTTTGAAAACCAAAGTTGTCTTGAGGATTTTAACTACTTAAATGTTGCTGAGTTACACAGGAACCTTGCACAACACTTTTTACCAAAGGATTTGGGTACCTCCAAAAGTACCAGATTTCTCAATATATTAGCCAGTACAAGAGATAAGCCCAAAAATTGAGTTGAAGACTCTTGAGCCTTGTTTACTGTGGAACCACCAACTACAGCAATGATTGCACAGCCCACTTCAGTTGCTCTGCTTCTATTGAAAACCAGAAAATAAAAAAAATTAAAAAAAATTAAAAAATATAAATAAAAAAAAAAGGACCAAAAACCTGCACTTTTCCTGTTTTAAAAGCACTGTAGTTTCCAGGGTGTACAATGACCAGCTCAAATGCTGGTTTTGCTTTTCTGAAGGACTGAAAATTACCAGTAATTTTCTTCCCAAACTGGAATACTAAAACAAAACTCACACCTCAGAAAAATATTCCAAAAGAACTTGCTGCTCATAATGAAAACAATTATTTTGTGACATTCTTTCACTCAATTTTTCCAAAGCCATGGTGTCTAATTTTGATTTTAGGCACTCCATGCTTACAGTAACCTTCAAGGCACAAATGAATGAAGATGCAGGGAAGTCACCATACCTGTCTCCCAACATTCTCCTGGAAGGCAGCCTGAGGAACAGAGAACAAACACACCAAAACGAGTCAGGTTTGCTTTTGATAAACACCAGATGATGAATTCAAAACACACAACAATATAAATGACCCATGGCTTTTCTGTTTTAAATAAAGTAAACTTTGTCAGTAGAACAAGGCCTCAGGGCTTTTCTGTTTCTGCATCTCCACGCTGTGCTGTTCCTGGAGCCCTGTGTTGCCCAGCAGCAGTTTGAGAATGCAGTTTATTCAACTTGTCACACCCACATGAGTGCTTGGGAGCAGTGGCATGAGGCTTGGCCCTGGATGGAAAGTCAGTGCCTGTACACAACAGCAACTGAGGCAACTCACTCTTGTCTGACTTCAACATCGTCTGCTAAGAGTGGGCAAAGTTTCATTCTTTGTCAATGAAAACTTTGGGCAAAAGCCATTGAGACTGCAATACTTACCTGCAAGGTGTGTGTGTGAAAGCACACTGAAACACTGGGCTTGTACAGTTTGAACACAAAATTCATGTGTATCTCTTGTATTTTGCACTAAATAAACTCAAAATCTTGCAAAAATGCAATGAAAACAACCATAAAGTTAATCTGTCTGCTTGTGTGGCATGCAACCTACTTAATTCCCTACCTGAATTTTCTCTCTCACACAAAAAAGCCTGGTTTTTTTACACCTTTAAAGGCCATAAATTCCTAAGTACTAACAGAAGCTGCTGTAAATTTTAAGAGAGGAGGTCATAATCTGGACACTTCTCCATGGAACTGTCTCTGCACACACAGCCTTCCAGTGATGGACAACACTTGTTAACTAATATTTCATGGATGGGGGGAAGTTCCTAATGTTTACTGCAATGCCACAAGAATTTGGACAGCCAGAGCTCCTGTGTTTCCTCCACCAGTGCAGCAGCCTGGGTAATCCACCTGTGACAACAACAGGTTCAGCTGGCTCTGTGAGGATCACACTGTGCAGGTGGAGCAGGGGCTGTGCCAGCCGGGATGGAGCCGGAGCCTCCCGGAGCGTTCCTGGGCACTGCTGCTGCTCAGCTGCTCCTGCAGCCCTGCCTGGGCACTCCAGCTGCTGCTGGCACTGCAGGGCAGGGAGCACAGCCTGGGAGCCCCTGCTGCCAGCACTGCCAGCACTGCCAGCACTGCCCCTGGGCAGCACATCCCGCCGGGATGGAGCACGAGCCAGGGCTGCAGGGGTGCCCAGGGGGCTGCAGCCATCCCTGGGGGGCTGCAGGGGTGCCCAGGGGGCTGCAGCCATCCCTGGGGGGCTGCAGGGGTGCCCAGGGGGCTGCAGTGGTGCCCCAGGAGGCTGCAGTAGTGCCCAGGGGGCTGCAGTGGTGCCCCAGGAGCTTCAGGGGTGCCCCAGGGGCTGCAGCCATCCCTGGGGGGCTGCAGGGGTGCCCCAGGGCTGCTCCTTGCTGGATGCTGCAGCTGCTGACATGTGCCTTTCCCCCTCTTCTCCTCGCTCCCAGGCCAGGACAGGAGTGCCTGGCACTCTGCAGCAATCATTTATTTCTTCTATTTATATATTCTATTTCTTTTATTTCTTCTATTTACATATTCTATTTCTTGTATTTCTTCTATTTATATATTCTATTTCTTTCTTCTGTTTATATGATTCTACCATGCCCTGTTTTATGCTCCCCCAAATGTATCACTGCAGGCATAGGCTGTGTTTGATGCTATGGAAATCAATCAGATCTCATTAACCTGTAGCCAGGTTATTTGTGCAACTCTGAGCTCCCCCTTGGTGGAAAGAAGGTAATTAGGTGATCATCTTTTAGGCCAGTCCATAAAAGAAGGGATGCTTGGGATGCAGAATGTGTTTTCTGGTAGCTCTGGTGTATCCAGAATCCCAGACTAACAGGGTTAGTGGCACACTGGGCACTGCTGGGTTAACAGCTGGACTTGATGATCTTAAAGGTCTTTTCTCACTTACATGATTCTACTTTTTATGCAACTGAGACCCTTTTTTACTCAGGACAGGCACATTTCAGTGAGGATGACATTATCATTTCCAAGGGATTTCACAGTTAAACCACTGCATTACAATGTCATTTAAAAATGTGCTGCTCAGACAAGTGCCTAAATGATAGAAAATCTGTAAAGCCTAGAAATTCCTAAAAGATGCCAAATTCCTAAGAGTTACATATACATCAAGTGTTTTGTGAAAGTAATTTTTCAGTTTTTATTCAATCCCCTTCTGGAGATGGAAAAACTGGATAAAAGATACTAAAGATTCCATGAGATCAGAACCAAGGTAACCTAGTCTGGCAACCTGAGCACTCTTCTTTCCCACAAAAGCTGAAAAAAATATTACAACATTCTCCAAAAACATTTAGTTTAAAACTATGCATTTTAAACACCATCAGCCAAACAACAGGGGGGAAAAAAAGCCTTTGAGATATCAGAGCTGAATAGAGTCAAATTCAACATCACTTATTCATCTGATTATTCCTTATACTGATTATTCATGAAAGAGTTGCACAAGCCAGCCCAGAATGCTTGTGGAGCTTCAAAAGCAGAGTCTTCTTCTATTCTCTCTAACCTCAGGGTTCAAAATGTCTCTATTCACTATTTTACTTTATTTGTGCTCTGCATTGTAATATACTGCATATTTTAAGAGATGGAAAATCTAGTAAAACCTGTTGTTTATTTAAATATGTGTTTAACTGTAGTAATGATTGGAAATATTTAGCACTCCCAGGTATTTTTCTTCAAAATTGTAATAATGGCTGGTAAACAAAAAATATTTCTTTGCCTTTCTAAAATAAGAGAAAAGGCTTTAGTAATTTCATAAATGTCTATCAAACAGCTATTGCAAATTTTGACCAGCTCCAAATTAGAAAGTACTAGTGAAACAATTAATGACTTACAGACAGCTCAGGAGCCTGGGCTACAGCAGAAGAATAAAGTGAGGAGAAATGTGCAGGGTTTTGTAATTAGAAATACAGATACTGAGGCTACACTAAGCTCTCAGTTTATGTCTGGCTGGTTCAGCACACAGCTTATGGTCAAACAACCAGTTGAAGTGTAGAAACACACTGATAATCCCACAGGACAATTAAATCAAGCCACCAAAGGTAAGCAGCACACTTGTAGCAGCAATTGTATTATAAAGATTTCTCCTTGCTGCTATATAAACCCTGATTCTGAGGACAATTACTAGGATCACACAAATAATTCACTTTTCACCACCTAGGCTCCCTAATGTTTTGTGCAGCTCTCAGGAAAATAAATTCCTCTAAGGAATTGATTTGAATAAAAGGACTTAAATTAGCCAAGAACAGCAGATTCTACAGTTTCTAAGATGCAGGAGTTGAAGTCTGGGGGAAGCAGCATTGCTGATACTCATTAGCTGTACAGCATGGGCAGATTCTAGCACTGCTCAGCAACCTGCAGCATCTTGGCTGGCTCAGGTCTGAGCACCTTCAGAGCCAGGAGCCCTGGTGGGGTTGCTCAAGCCCTGACTCACTTCCCCAGCAATTAGGCTGCAGCTTCATTCAGCAGCTTCAACACCAGCAGAGGTGTGGCTACAAAAAGTAAGGATGCTATCCAGGTATCCCTGAGAAACCCTCCTGATGTTATAAACACACCAGCTTTCAAAATTCCATTAAAAAAAGTCAGACCTGGTAATGTGCATATTGCAAAGACTGTCTTTTTTTTTTTTTTTTTTTTTTTTTTTTTTTTTTTTTTTTTAATTTTAACACATTCACAATGACATTTTTTGTGAGGAACAGAGACATCTGGTTCCTTGGCACTCTTTGGTCCTGGTTTGAGTTCACACAGTTATAGGGTGGAGTTTCCTATATTTGCATAAGATAATTTGGTTTATCTGTTAAAAGATACAATTCATACTTTTTTTTTTTTTTTTTTTTTAAGAAAGCAAGTTCAATATCTATGACACACAGACTTAAATTCTCATAGATAACATATCCATTTTTTCTTCTCAAATTCTGTAACTATAGAAATTTGTAATTCTCCATCATTTCTCTTAAGAACACTCCTCTGAACAGCATAAACATTTTCTACAAAATGTTTCCACAGAATATACTTTGGTGTCAGTTCTATTCACTGCCTAACAGTATCTGAATAATAGATTTGTCACTCTTTTATAAATTCCCAGTTCTATGGGAAGAGTTTTATGTAACAACTAAAAATATGTTTGAAGGAGAGAGATTATTTAAATTTTCAACTAACCATGATTAAAGAATAACAGCTGCTACACAGGAAAGTGCAACCTCACAAAACTCTCCAGCTTGGAGACTTGCAAAAGAGCCAATAGCTGTGTATTATGTAGGATCCTTCTGTCTGTGATCTTGTGACTAAAAAATGCTAAATAATTCTTTTTTAGATACTTTATCTTGATCATCATGACAATACAGCAGACTGTTAACTGGGGCCATAAATCAAAATGTGTATCTGTGGATTATATAATTTAACATCTAAATTCATATAATACTTCTAAGGATTTAAAAAACCACTTTTTTTGCTCCCAACACAGTATTTTCCTCCTCTACTGTAGTTCTACAGAGTTAAGTGTACAAATTATTAAATGCAAACAAACAAAAGAATAACAGAGGCATGGAAGGTGGAATGTGGTAACTTACAGAAGCAGCTCTTCTGCAATTAACATCACGATCAAATACTGCAGCAATAACCAATGCACTGAGGAAATAAAACAGCATTAGTACCAAATACATGGAAAGAAATGTGCAATGCCATCATTTCAACATTTAGCCTTCTAAGCAAGAACAGGCAGCATGTCCTCTAAGGAGCTTATTATTTAGAAATACAAGCCTGAATGAAATCTGAGTTAAGTCACCTTGTACTTTCTTGTTTCTGTGGTTTGCTGTAGATTTCCCACAGCACAGTGGCCACCCCACTGCACCAAAGGAATTTATGGAATACTCAAACATGTTTTAATGCACAAAAAAGTTTTCTGTTTTAAACATAGCAGGGGCTTAACACCTGGACATAACCATGTCTAATGTGAGAGTCAGTGCAATTTTAAGTTAAAACTTGGAAATACAATTTCTCAATAGCCAAATGTACAGCAAGTCTTGTGTAAGGCTTAAACACAACACAAAGTGAAGCAATGGAAACCTGCAGTTATCTCCACAAGAACAGTCACATCCTGTAAGGCACAAAAATCAAACAATATGCAAATCCTGATAAAAAGTAACCTGCAAGATGAACTGCAAAGCAACTTTTTTAGGGTGACCTGTAGAGACTGAAGGATGATTATACAAAAGAATTTCTTTATGCATGAAGTCTGGTGACCCTGCACAGGGTAATTCTTCTGCCTCAAAAGAACTGCTGTTCAAAGATGTGCTACACAACACAGGAGAGAGAATCTATCCCAGGACATGCAGTCTGCAGCTTTAGAAATCCACCTCCAGCATTCAATTAACTTCAGCAACAAATAAACATCACTTCAGGAGAATCATTTAAGCAGAAAATTATTCCTTTCAAACCCTGAAACTCTTCATTACATGATTTATTGACTCCAGGCAAAACAGGAAATAAATACTGGCTGAAAAGTAAATTCAAGATAGCTTTGCTTCAGCATAAGGATATTAATTACACTGATAATATCAAACTTCCCTGGGTAGTGGCTATCAGTTCCCTACAGTGATGAATACTGTGTTGTTCCAATTCTCTGAAATGCACAGTCAGCTTGGCCTCTGTAATTTCAGTTTATCTCCATTAGGGAAAACAAGAGACAGAAAGCCAGAATGAAATGAAAACAAACCCCAATAAAATGTTCCAAAGACAGTTAATGCTTTCTTACTGCTACCTGCAGGAGCAATACCTCTCTCTGCCATGAAGACAAGAGGAAAGAGGAGATCATTCAAACAACAGAGCCTGGAAGAGCAAATACAGGAAGCATTCCATCAGGGAGCAGCACACATGGCTCACTTGAAAAACTGCTGGGTCAGACACACTCCTCATACCATGCTTGCTAATTCTCTGGCACACAGAGAGACTTAAAATCTATTTTTAAAGGACACTTAAGAAGTATATAGTTTTAATGATATGACTAGCTCCTATAAATGTTTTAATTAGGGAACTTTCAAGACTAAAGGAATTGGAGGAAAATGATCCTTGAAACCAAAAAGAAGCTAATTTCTGCTTGACATTTCTGATTATACAGGCTAGAACCTAGAACAGTAACGTGCCAGTTATGCAATATTTCAATAATGGTCTCCTGGAAAGAGGAAAAAAAACCCCAACCACAAAAAACCCCTCATCACACCAAGAAGCTCAGAATCCTGAGTGCTGCCCTCACTGCATCAAACAAGAGCTCATCTTATAATCACATTGTACTTCTCCATTTTTCCTAACTCTTCTGTTACCTTGAGACAAAGCTGTGTAAGTAAAGCCAGCAAAGCAACACATTGTCTGTGATGGCACCTGAGCCAGTCAGTGCTGCAACCAAACTGTGTGAAGCAAAACAAAAACCCCAGGAATTCTATCATTGCCACATTATATTCCTAAATCATACTGCAGTCACTGCTACATGTTAATCCTTTTAATGAAGTATTCTAACTTATCAAACTCCACAAATACTCTTTTCAGGTTAATTGGAAGTGCAGGCACATCCTCCACACAGCCAGGCTTAGAGGGTGGAACAGCTCTAAGGTGTCTTCACCTGTCTGCTTTGTCGTGGGAGTTTATGTGATACTGCACCAGGATTTCCTAACATAAAGAAACTGTTTATGTCAAACCAAGTGGGATATTTTTTTAAGCTACTCAAAGGATCATGTCTTGACTTGCCCCAAGTGCACCACACCTGCCCGCTGCCAGGCAGAGCAGAGGACAGCTTTCACCTCCAGTCCCTATGGAACACCTTCCCTGCTCCTCTGCACCTCCAGTCCCTATGGAACACCTTCCCTGCTCCTCTGCACCTCCAGTCCCTATGGAACACCTTCCTGCACCTCTGCACCTCCAGTCCCTATGGAACACCTTCCCTGCTCCTCTGCACCTCCAGACCCTATGGAACACCTCTCCTGCTCCTCTGTACCTCCAGTCCCTATGGAACACCTTCCCTGCTCCTCTGTACCTCCAGTCCCTATGGAACACCTTCCCTGCACCTCCAGTCCCTATGGAACACCTTTCCTGGCTCCTTTACATCTCCAGTCCCTATGGAACACCTTTCTTGGCTCCTTTACATCTCCAGTCCCTATGGAACACCTTCCCTGCTCCTCTGCACCTCCAGTCCCTATGGAACACCTTTCTTGGCTCCTTTACATCTCCAGTCCCTATGGAACACCTTTCCTGGCTCCTTTACACCTCCAGTCCCTATGGAACACCCTTCCTGGCTCCTTTACATCTCCAGTCCCTATGGAACACCTTTCCTGCTCCTCTGCACCTCCAGTCCCTAAGGAACACTTTTCCTGGCTCCTTGAGGGATATAGAGCCTGCATACACCACAGCAGTTATGTGCACAATAAACACAAACAGACTTTAAAAAGTAAGCTGCAATTTTATCAGTCAACTAATAATTCTCCCTTTCCTCATTATCCTCTTCTCACTCCCCCAAGGACTCACCCAACTGGCTTCAGGGAAAGTCAGAAGGACTCAAAGTATGCCAGTGGGCACTCCCAGCCCATGTGGATTTCATGTCACCCTGACAAGGTGGAAAGAACCAGGGAAGAGAGGAGGGCCAGGTAAGAGACATCAGAACACAGAAATAAGCATAAACACCAGTTGCCCTCAACTCACAAGCACCAGGTGTACCAGCCAATAAACCTGAATTCCCTTTACCACGTGTAGCAGGCACTTCCAGTCTCCACTAGCCACAAGCAGCAAGAAGCTGATCCTACTGCTATCCCCTGGGAATCTGCTGCCCCAATTCCAGTGTGCCACCCTGAAGATGTGGGAGGAGAAAAATAAACTCTCAAACCTCTTGCCTGTTTGGTACAAAACCAAAATTTCCTTCCTGAGCCCTAAAAAGGGTGAAGTGGTAACAGGACAGCAAACTCTCCTCCCTGCTGTAGATTAGGAAAGGGAAAGGCACAATAACCACCACAAGCAAAGTGGGTTTGAACAATCCAAGCAAGTCAAGGAAAGGAGGTGAGCCCAGAGGCAGACTGAGCTCTGTTGAGCACTGCTGCTGCCAACAGCCCCTTCTGCACCTCCTCAGTACCCAGCTGGGAGGGGCACACAGCGAGCTGGGTGATGAAAACACATCTAGGCTCAGGGGTATTTTTCAATTTTTGAAACCAGAGCAGTTCCCGTGTTCAGTTGATCCCATGGAGATGTGTAACACCACAGCAGGAGGCACACAGGGGAAGGAGCAAGCACAAGGACCTGCTCCAGCCACACTGCAGTTGACTCAGATTTAATTCCTCTTGTTTATCTAGGAGAAGGTCTAAGGAGAAGCAGAAATACTGTGACCATCCCCATTTCCACACTGCCTACTTTTGCAGCCCATCTACCCCAGCTCACACAGAGCTCTCACATGTCTTGTTGGCCACCCACTCTCCTGTGCTGCTCAGTGGGTTACTCCAATCCAACAGTTAGAAGTGAAATAGTGAAAGTGCAAGAAATACACATGTGGAAAAGAGCAGTGAGAAAAGTGCTTAGAGCAGGAGTTACAAATCCTGTGAAAAGAAGGAGGAAAAAGGAAAAAGAATCTGTGATAGCCCTACAGGAGTCACTGTAGCCAAGTGCCTTGAGCTTCAGCTCTCCTCTGCAGGCACTTAACAGCAGAAAGCCCTTCTCCATATTTCATCACAGTACAAGACATAGCTCAAAGCAATCCTTCAGATTTCCCCAGTTCTGCAGGACAATCTTGCCCTGGAGCAAGCTCCATCATCCATCCTGAGCCACACCTGCCTGTTCCCCCCTCCCAGAGCCAGGCAGCACCCCAGGGAAGCCAAGGCTGCCCGCCCTCGTGCCCTGCACCCACAGCGTGTGCCCGTGCTCTGCTGCAGGGAGACAGAGCCCAGATCCCAGCAGAGCCCAGCTCCCAGCAGATCCCAAATCCCAACAGATCCCAGCTCCCAACAGATCCCAGATCCCAGCAGACCACAGATCCCAGCACATCCCAGCTCCCAACAGAGCCCAAATCCCAGCAGATCCCAGCTCCTGAGCCCCCCACACCAGCCACAGGCAAAGGAACCTGCACCCTGCATGGCTCCACACAGTTCAGATAGTCAGCAACCATTTAATCACTCTAATTGTATTACACAGTGCAAGTATGTTTTCCTTTCTATTTTTTGTTTAGGTTTTAAACAAAACAGTTCAGCTCCTTACTGTGCACCTGCCACTTCACAGACAGCAACTTCCACACCCAAGGGGGCAGGAATCAAATTACCCACATTTCCAAGTCATTAAATTCTGTTTCACTTTCCCCATAGGTAAGCTTAAAAAGAGAGGCTGCATGTAGAGACTGGGAGAGAAACAAAGCTCAGTCAAGCAGTGCTTTTATAATGATATGCTTGAACAGCAACTTCAGCGTGTGCATCTCAAAAAAGAGCAACACTGTCCTGCAAAAGAAGGGAAGTTTCATCTACTCTGCCAAGAATTTTCTTTTTGTGATCCTGGAGTTTGAATAGATGAGGCAAGGTTTTAGAAACCAGTTTTACTAGACTTTAACAAACCATTGAGCAGATGTGAGCAAGTGTATCTTGTTGAAATACGGACTGGGGAAAAAAAACTGACATGGAAAAATACAAGCAAGTGCTATTACAAGTACTCTCGGGCATGTATTTCCAATAAGCTTTCTCTATCCTTTTTCTTTCTTTATATTATTTTTTTAAAGAGTGGTAAGGTCAGGAAGGACAAGGACTGATATGCAATTTCAATATTCTGCCAATTTCGTCACTGAACAGAACATTTATAAAAAAACAGGGAAGAATCAGCTGACACTGAATATGGTGGGAAGAATTTATTTTAAAGCACTGCCAGCAATTTTACAAAAAAAAAAAAATCTGACTTCATGCAGTTTAAAGCAATTTTTCACTGGTCCAAAGTGAAATATTTATGTTTCTTGGCTGCTGAAAACACAATGTCTTTCAATTACATAATGATACAAGAAGTGGAAAAAAGAGTCCCCTGCAAATTCCCCTCTGCTTTAAACTCTGCTGTTAAGGGGACATAGGGCAGGACCCAGTTTATGTATTTTGGTACCTAAGTGGGTCCCATGTGCTTCCAGCAGCTGAAGACTGAGGATAAACTTTGTGCAATTCTCAGCACTAAGCAAAGCCAGCAGTTCAGGACTGCAATCACTCATCACAGTTTTGGAAGTGTTTACTATTTTTCTCTCATAGTGTGTATTCTTATCCAGGCAGATGTTTTTGCTGTGTAATTCAGCTCACAAGGGATATTATGCACTTTGTTTCAAGATGCTGAGTGCTGCATTTTTCAAGGGTAGCAACAATTTGCTTGTGGCTAGAAGTATGACTCTTCTTTAAGTAAAACAGTGACACACCTAAGGCTAGATTTAAAAAAAAGCCGTGTGTAATTATCGGCTTGCTGACACAATAGGTGAAACTGTGTGTCATACTTTATTTGAATTTTTTTTTCACCATTTCTCTTTGGAGTGGCAATTCTACCTTTGAGAGCTGATTTAGAAAAGGAATGGCCACTATAACAACAAAGATTTTTAAGTAAAGCCTTGTACAGCATTAATACTTGCTAAAATACCTTGCAGCTTTGTTGGAAAACTAAAATATTTCAAACCACAACACCTTACAGCTGTTTATTAGCAATTTTCAGCTTCCACTCCGTGTTTCTCTCCATCCCACCAATTTATTCCCAACATCTAAAGCTGCCATAGGTGGCACAGTCACAGCACCCATTGGTTTTACTACCACAGGCAGAGGGATGTCAAATATTGTCATTCAACACTTTCTGAAAAGAAAATAATTTGTTTCCAGGAGAGGCTGGAAGCTGAAGGACAAAAGCTTCTTCAGAAACACAACCTCCTGGTAGAAACATCTGTTCCAGAGGTCCCACCAACAGCTTTGTGACCATAAAACTAAATACCACAAACCCTGAAAAATCACAAGAGTAAACCTGCATCAAGCCAATAGAAACCAACACTGCAGTATGGCAGGGGGAAAGGAGTAAAGGAAATATGAAATACATTGCTCAAAGCATCATAAGCACAAGAAAAGTTCTGATAAACAGATCAGAATACTGATAAAGGGAAGGCTTGAACACTCACAATTGGGATTTCTTATGTTTCCACAAACAACAAGCTTGCCCAACCTTAAAACAAACCTTTACAATTTTACAACTAGGGAGATGGAAACACAGGTTTGATTTTCATCAAACTGTTGACCAAATCTAGAAAAATTACCAGATTTGAACCAGACTTTAGGACTTCAGACTTGGCCATACCAAGACTAAAGATGTGCTGGCAGTGAGAATATAAATGTAACTGCAGTCTGGTGATGGGTGACAGAGTGCCTTCACTGCTACCACTAGTGCTGGTCAGATTAAAAACAAGAATACAAGATTGTGCTCATGGGATTATTTCACTGTGCAAATACATCTCCAGGTACCCTCAGTTAAGAATTTCACATTACATATAATTTACCATGAACTCAGCTAGAAGTGAATTCAAAATAAAATATCTCACTAATAACTTACTGTGGGAAATGTCACTGTTGCTAGCATGCCAAAGTGAAGCAGGGCCATCCTGGAGCTCCACATTCTCTTTCCAAAAGTTATCCCAAAACAGTGACTGGCATCACATCCTAGCACATCTTAGAGTTACCAGGCTCTTCTCCTTTACAGTCTGTGCCAGTGTAGATGAAACATCATCAAAATACCATGAAACTCTTCATGAGAGAAACAAAGCTAAAATATCAAAGCATTTCTTGTCTGCCCACTATGGAAAAAATGGAAGAAAAATGGTGCTTGGCCTTCAGAAACTGGACAGCAGTTTGTTAGACAGGAAGGTTTTATCAAGGTCTCAGAAGCAAGTACCACAGGACAGAGACCTGCTGGGGGAACCTGCTTTGAAGGACCAGCACTGAAAGGTGAAGCTACAGGGGTGAAAAACAGCAGAGACCAGCCAGTACACTGGAGCAAAGAATAAAAATTGATTCGTTTATAGGCTGTCTCAAAGAACTTTAAAAACTTTAAAAAAGAAGAAAAAAAAGAAATAGTCATACTAGGCTTTTTGGATGAGATTGAAATAGTTCTGTCAGCAGTCTAGAAGTAAGGAAGTTCCTAAAAATTAAAGTAGATATCCAGAACCACAGATCACTGTATAGTCCAAACTTCTTCCTATTGTTTTGAAAAAGAAAATACTAAATGACCACTGATAAAACCTTTGATGGAGACAAAGCTGCCTGAGTTGCTGCTATCAATGGTTGCACTAAAAGTGTGCCAAGAAACTGTTAGAAGCCACCTGTGTGTTTGCAGTGCAAGTCACCCGTTAACAAACCCTGAAATGTCAGCCAGAGTGTGACCAACAAAATGACCAAACAAGAAAAGAGCATCCCACAGCCAAGGAGGAGGGAGAACATAAGATTAAAAAAAGGTAAAACCAGTTAGTATCTGTAAAAATATCAACAGTATTAAGTAAAAAGTTGTAGCAACTTCTAGTCCACCACTACAGTAGCACAGATTTGGAAATCCCTTAAAGATTTTACTTTTGAAAGTCTTTTGAAATAGGAACCATGGATTGAAAAAGAACTACACAGGCATTTCCATTCACTGCTAAGTGAGATCCTGGACTCTGCTCTGCTCTATAAAACCATAGGGTATCAAAAGAGGAAAAATTCTCTCTGTGTTTGTTAACTTTAACTCAAACATCTCCTTAGCAATAATAAAACCCCCACTACTCAAAAGTGCTGTGTTACTAAGAATTCAATATTGTCCCTTTCAGAAACTGGAAGAGGTTTTATTTTTTATTCAAAATAATCTTTGAATTGGAACACTTCAAAAGGAAAACTATAATTTGTATTGAAGTAGAGCTGAGGTGTACTTTATTCTTTCGGACTTAACCTGCCCAATTTGCAAGCTGCAAGCTGATCAATAAAAATATATTTTACTCTTTGCACAACACCCATCTTATGAAGTCCCAGGAATCTTGGACTGTTAGCAACAACACACCTGAAAAAGTAAGAAACAACCTCTTCCTTAAGTTTTCTCCTATTTCCAGCCCTTTATTACTCCATAAAGCAACTCCTCCATTTTAGAATGGTTTGACCTTCTCTCTCTTAAACTTCTCCCCTTAAACTCCCTGAGTTGAGCTCCCCACGGAGAAGGTGGATCAAGCAGACAAAAGGTGACACCCTGCCAAAGCCTGCACTGATTTCTCTTATCCTTACAGTGAATTTCTTTGGATTTTCCTTTGAAAAACAGGCGAACAGAGGGAGATGAAGGCATAAGGAAATACTCAGATATGTTCACATCGCTGCCATCCCCCATATGCAGCTCTTTACTTTTCAGCCATTCAGCACAGGTCAGCAGACACCCTGGTGCTCCCAGCGGCTCACCTGGAGATGTGCTGGATGAAGGGGACGAGCTCGGCGGGCTCGTAGGCGCGCGCGAAGGCCCAGCACACGTAGCAGGCGGCGTCGCGCACGTTGGAGCCCACGCTGCACGCGCCCCGCTTCTCGTCGTACGTCAGCGCCCTCAGCATCACGGGGACCACTGCCACAAACCACACACAGAGACACAATTAGGCCTTCAAGAACATCCCATCCCACCCCTGCCATGGCAGGGACACCTCCCACTGTCCCAGCTGTGTCCAAGCTGGCACTGCCAGGGATCCGGGGCAGCCACAGCTGTGCCAGGGCCTGCCCACCCTGCCAGGGAACAAGTCCTTCCTGGTATCTCACCTAAACCTGTGGACACGCTGAAGGCCTGGGCATAAGCTGTCAGGCTTTTTTCTCAAGTTCTAAGTATTTTTCTCAGGCCATGAAACTTTCTCAGCCTCAGCTAGGATTTCTCCCAAGCTAGAGACTTTTCCTTTACTGTAAACATAAGAGAAAGAATTATAACAGAGATAAACACCTGCAAGGTCCATGGGAAACCAGGGACAAGAGGTGTCTCTTTCTCTGACCAATGAACTGTCTGTATTTTGTTTTGCACGAGCTGCCTTATTTAAGGCAATGATTTTTTCAATAAATTGCTCTTTCTTGCTTTCCTGCACCAAGCAAGAGAGTGTCTTGCTGCTGTGTTTTCTCGCCGCTCCGTAATCTTTCTCCACGGCAACATAAACCTACTCTCTTTTAGTTTAAATCCATTCCCCCTTGTCCAGTCAATAATGTTTTTCTACAGATAAGAGAGCTTCCAGAACCTGTCAGGATAATTCTTTTACACTGTTCTACAAACACATTGCAGGGCTCCCTGCACTTGGTATCTGCCTCCATTTGGTATCTGCACATCCAGATAGCAAATCTGAATACATCTCTCTCTAGATGGCACAACTTTATTAAATGACTAATGTCTGCAGGAACAAAAGTCTCAAAAAAAAAAGAAAAAAATTCTCAGTTTTCTTTCTTGTATCAAATTTATCAAATGCATCTTTTTTTCCTTAGAAAATAGTTGGCACAAGGTGATCCCATTAACAAGAAATGGGATCACTGAGCTGTATTTCATTAGCAATCTGTGCCTGGATATCCTTGAGTGGATATAATCACAAAATAATTAAAACTTCCATGTGCTGTTCATCACTGTGTACTGCTGCTTTTAACAAAAAGATAGATACCATGACTGGAGAAGTGAAGTGTTAAAGGGCTGTTTAAAGTCATTTTAAGCTGCCAAAGAAAATCAAGCAGTAGATACAGGGATGGGTGAGATTTGGCTAATAGGAGCATAAACACGACAAGTGAGAAAGTGCAATTCCCATTCTGGAGAGCAGAGATGGATGGATTGTTGGACATTTCCCAGTTCCTAAAGAAACTGCAATGGAAGTATTTAAAAATGCTGCCTAGCTTGTTTTGAAAATTGCTGCATCAACTGATGAGAAAAATGGAATTTGCTGGTTCTACAGGAACACTCAAGCTGGCGCCAAAGGCAATTTTGCAAAGCTGCAGCACATTTCCCTCAGTGCAAGTGACCACTGCAGCTCCTTCAGACAGCTGGGGCACACTCCCACTCTGTGCAGGGAAGGAAAAGGGGGAAGGAGGCCCCTGCAGCAGCTCCTCACATTTGGATTGTCTCTCTGAAATAAAAATGGTATTTTTGCAGTTTAATGTCCCAAATGCTGGGCATGGCCACAGATGGTTTGTCAGGGATGGGGACAGTGGTGATGCTCCAGGGGCTGGTGGCCAGGGCAGCTCGAGTCTCACACCTTGCATGTCCTGTTTCTGCACCTGGGACTCACAGCACTGCTCTGTGTGACTGCAAGCCTGGAGACAGAAAAGGAAGGAAGCAACAGTGGGCACTGGGGAGGTGGGACCAACAGGGGAAAAAGGTGAAGTGTCCAGAACTTGTGATTTGAAACACAAGAACAAATAGGAAATACTGATCCAGGGGGAATCTGGTTTTGTGCTATCACTAGTTGAGTATTTACTGGTGAATTGCAACAGAAAATATTGAATAAAAACTGCTCCTGACACAAGTGTGTGTGTGTTCAAAAAACTGGGTCCAGCATTACATTTCTTGTTGCTTTTCAAGAGTTATAAAAACCCAAAACAAACACTACCCAAAATTCCAGGTTTAACTTCATTTCTTGCTCTTGAGTTCCTCAAACACCATGTCAAATCTTAACCTAAAATCACTTTACCCAAAAAAATCACAGATATAAAAATCTAAAAACCTTCGAAAAAAAATCTTCCAGAAGAAACTTATTTTAGTTTGGTAGGGCAGAAATAAAGTTCTTTGATATTTGAAATTCTGAACATGTATTTTTATTGAAAACTAGGAATTTGGAAGAAGCAACAAGGAGAAGATCTGAACTGTTACTTAACTTTAGAGGTTTAAAAGTTTAGCTTTAATTTTACACGTCCACATTTCTTTCACAGATCTACTATATTTTTTTAAGTGTGCCACCAAAACCAGAGGATAAATAATGCTCATTCTCAAGCTGATTCTTAGAACAAAATGCACCTGTGCAGGTCTGTGAATGCTCAAGAAAACACAGTCACCTTTACCTGTAGCCTGGAGGTATCAATAAGCACCTGCTTCACCCCACCCTGCCATGCCCAAGAGCGTCACTGCAGTTGCAGCTCAAGCCTCGGAAAATAAAGAAACAACTTCTGGCAGTGCAAACAACAGGGTTGGGTTGGGTTTTTTTCTCATACTGGAGACAGGTTGCAGAGATATTCTGCTTTTTAAACACAGATTTTACACAGTCAGATGCTCAGTGCAGGTGAGAGACAATAAAATCAGGGGAAGGAGCTTGTGGAAGATACTGGATACTAAAGGGTTAATGTATTTAAATGAAAGATCCCTCACATTAATCCTTTAAAAACACACTTTACACCAACCCCAACTATAACCTGTGCTGTCCAGAGCCTTTTGTCACTTTAACTCCACATAGTAAATTTATTTTTTTAATTTAGTGCAATATTTATCATATAAAATATACAAATACAGCAGTCAAACAAACAACAAAAACCTGTTCCTCAGCCCTAGGCCTTGTCTCCACAAGAAAATTGCAAAAACTCAAGTCGACTTTATTTAATTTGAAACAAGATTTTCATTGGATCTGGGGTTAAACAAGAATTGTCCAAATTTAGTTTCAAACTAAAATATGCAACTTAAAACAGATTAAGTTAATGCTATCTTAGACAAGCATTATGTTTTTATAGGGACTGTTTTGGCAGAGAAGCTGTTTCAATCCATAAAAAATATATTGCAAATCCTTCTATTTTAAAATTATGTAAGAAAAAGTACTACAAAGTGAACATTTGCTATTCCTGAAGGGTGCATTGTGCACAATGTCACAGCAGGAGCAGCTACAAACACTACAATTAATGAGTGATGAAGCTTAAACTTACATGTTCCACACAAAGAATAGCAATTTTGTTCTTCAAATTTTTCTTCAACGAAAACCAGCTCAGTGCAGAAGTGAAGGTTCAGGCTCTTTGTGAGCCTCAGGATGAAAAACACTGGTGCAGACAACTGCAGTGTAGTTTTCTAAAAACACAACTATGGCTCCTGCATGTACACAAAATCAGGTTTGAGACCATTCACTCCTACATGGCACCACAGCCTCTGGAAAGAGGCAGCTCCTAACTGGAACTTTTCAGGGTTCTTGTACCAATATTTACTGGATCAATAGAGATGCAAACACCAGAAGTGTTAAGCCCATTACCAGAAATAAATACTTGCTTAAAATTCTGCCAAACATCTCTGAATTGTTCTCATTTTCTATATAAGTTGTTGACTCCAGAATCTGCTCTTAAAGGGCTCTTTCCCTGAGAGGACAGAGCCTCCAGTGGGGATCAGGAAATGCACTGCTGTTTTGGCTGTGGAAAGTTCTCTGTGTTCCTGTGAGATGCTCCCACATCACATCCCCAAGGGCAGGAGCCTAAAAACCGCCCACAGGTGACCTCTCCTGTGGCACTGCTGCCCCCAGGGCTGACCTCATTGTGAGTCTGCCAGGGAAGGAGGAGAGCAGCACAGCTCCTGCAGGCCCAGGAGGGATGTGAGGAGGGGGCAGATCAAGTCCCTGAAGCTGCTGAAGCCTCTGAAGCTGCTGTGAGCTCCATGGCCCCCAGCACTGAGCCCACACACCCAGGGCAGAGGCACCTGCACAACCCCAGCAGCCTGTGTGCCCCAGGACTGCAAGGGCTGTGTCTGTCTGCCTGCAATCTCCCTCCAGTCTCTCCCTACGTAATGAATTAAGTCTTTAATTATATGGTCACGTGGTGGTTTTTCCATGGAGCTCTCAGAGGCAGCCACAGGACAGACCTGCTCCAGTGATGACTCACAGCAGGGCAGCTCAGGAGGCTGTTGTCTGCCTGGCTGCTGAGGGTGGCAAGCGTGGAATGCAAAGGCTGCCTCTCACACTGAGAGAAGGGGGTGCTGGTTAAGCTGCATGTTGCCTCAAAGACTGTTTGGTACCAGTCATGGCTCTTAGCTGCAGTGTTTGGAGATGGTCACTGGCTCTGGTTGCCAGGTCCCTCTGCCTTGCACCTTGGTGCTGACAGCAGTGTGGGCTCTGGAGCGTGGCCAGGGCCCAAGCAGGAAGCAGACAGATCTGGATTCCAGCCAGTCCATCCCAACATCCTTATGTAACACAGCCCTAAGAGCTCAAAGCCCCCTGCCTGGCTTGCACTCAGAGCAGCAGCTGAGCCAGGACAGCTCTAAAACAGAGCACTCTATGTTTTGGGGACACTCCTACCCACTCACACCCAGAGACCTTCTCACAGGTGTACAGCTCACACAGCTCTGCCTCTGACTGAACCAACAGCAAACTGCACCTAAAGACATGAAGGAACAGGCTTGTGGAGAAATCCTACTGAGCAAATGAATTACTTACTCTAAAGGAGTATAAAAATTCTATAAACTCATAACACTGCATGTCAGAAAAGAAGTATCACCCAAGAAAGCCCAGCCTTGAGGCTAAAGTTGTGCAATACTGAGATAAACCCCATGGTGAAAAAGCCAGAAGCAATCCACTGTCATTTATTCCCTGCTCAGTGTTTACCCCATCTCCCAGTGGCGCTGGGGGAGGGACCTTTCCTGCTGTGGCTCCAGACACTGCACTTCTTCCTGCTCATACCTGCTGGCTAGTGAAAAAAAAAATAAATCTGCACTATTTATAATGCTTCCTTGCTAATTTGAAAACTATTACAGTGACATAGGCATTATAACTTTTTTAAAGGCTCTTTTCAAGACCATGCATCACTTTTAAAGTTCACCTGCGTGTTAGAGAAGGAATTCCTAAACCAGCCTTTCAGGTTTGGGTGTTCTCCATTTTCTAAAGAGTCCACCTAAGACAGGTAGTTCTTTTTTTTTTTTTTTTTTTCTTTTTTCACTTCTTCCTGTATCTCTGATGAAAAGCACCTGGAGTTTTGCCAAAAGCCTCACAATTAAGCACCACTACAGAACTGACCAACACAGTGCACAAGCCTGACTTCTCTTCTTGATGCATCATCCCTCTCCTCCAACCCCAGCTGCTGCAAATCCATAACAAACAACTTACTCTACAATATGAAAACACAGAAGGTAATCCTTAAAAATAGAGAATGCAAACAACTTTAAGAAGCTACATAATACATTTCCATAAGACTATTTATATCCTTGTCTCAGTTAAACCTCCTTCTAAAAAGCAGTACTGGGTTCACTTTTTTTTCCCCATGAATGGCACAGTGAGATTGGACAAGCAAAAATGCCCCTTTTGTCCACTGTGTGTGGTTTTTCTAAACAAAAGAGACTTTGAGGTTTTTTCTAAGTATATCTAGTTATATGTAATTATCAGTAAGCACCACTCCCTCTAGTCTCAGATAAAAAAAGACAAAATACACAGGAATCCAATCTTTTCCCCATAATAGCACATGATCAAGCCTTCTCTGTACCAGGAACAGACAATTAGGTACTGCCTCAGAGCACATATCCATTCTAACCAATTTAACAAGAAAAAATTAACAATATAAAATCAGCAAGGTATTTGCACCAGAAGCTGAGGGAATTTTAAAATCACAGACACAGCAGTCACATATACACAGATATTCCTTCAAAGTTGTAGCATCTGCTATTGAGACTGGCCAAGTCATTTGATACCATCTGACAGCATCAGAGACTTCATTTCATAGAGACTTTTCACCAAAAATACAGTGACAATGAGATACCTTTAAAACAGAGAGCAAACATCAACTGACAGAACCAGTGTTTCCCATTTAAACCAACTGCTTACCATTTAGCAGATATAGTTCACAAATATGTCCCTAAGCCAGGCTCTTTTTAGACACTGGTAGAGTTGAGTGTGACCTCTCTGAAAATGTAAAAAACATCATGATTTTGTCATGGAATCCCATGATATCATAACCTGCCAAGTCCCAGGTCCCTCACTAGGAGACCTTCAACACTCCCTATTTCCTTCTTACAGTTTTTTGATGCTCCTTTCATTCTGAAAGTAACTTGTGAACAGAAGGCTTGTTCTGCACATTTTTCACTCTTTATTACTACTTTTCATTTTTTCTGACATTAAAAAAACCAAATTCCAGATTCAGATCAGTTGTACCCACTAGTACCAGACTCCTGAATTTACCATTATCCCTGGATCCTATCAGCATTATTTCCTTCTGTTCAAATGCTGCTCTCATTGTTGCCACAGTTTAAAAAGGAGCCAGGGACTGCTGGACTATCCCACTCTACTCCCCATTAATGGGTAAGGGTATTTAAGAAAGCAGGAAGATTAAAATAATGTCTTCCTGGCTGGAATCCTCCCAAAATAAGCACAACTTGACTGAAAGTGTAACCACAGGGCTCTTCCAATCTGCTTTCCCTGGCTTCCTTTTCTTACTCTTCAGTGATGCAAATGTTTTCAACCTTAACTTTACACATACATGATTTTATAGCAGAAACAGGACCACATAATGCACAGTGAGAACTATTTCCTGGTGAAACAATAATACAGATTTTATTTGAGAGACTGTCCCTGGCTCTCAGCACAGACAGCTGGGACTACTCAGAGCTCACAAGTCCTTGAGAGTGACACCAGAACATTCTTCAGCTCACCACCAAGATGTTAAGAATGCCCAGGAAGGTTCATGTTCCTCTACATGACACACCTTATGAGCTAGAAAGTTTATACTGTGCTGTCATCAAGAGAAATTTTAATAACGTCCTTTCACAAGCAAACCAGAAATTCAAGTAAACTAGGATTCTCTTGTTTGTTTAGTATTTATCCCCACCCAATTAAATAAAAAAAACCCCCATAAATAATAGTCTGAAGCCTACAAAACCACAAATGCAGCACCAAACAAAAGCTCTGAAATCATACTGAAACCACACTGAAATCTAAGTTTTTGCTTCTAGCATGCTCTGTAGAGTAAGAAATATTTCATTTTGGGGTGCTGCAACTCCAAATGTAGAATCACACACAAATCCATCATCAGATAATGAGATTTTAGTTAACTTTGGGCTATTTTGCTAAAAAATTTTCTTCCACATGCAAATTAAGCTGCATGATCCCTTCTAATAACAACTGAAATTTTACAGCTAAGTAGTAGACATGTAAATATGAATGCAAAACCGTAATAGCCAAACTGCAGCTCATGAACTGCAGCATCAGTATTTTTCAATAAAATAAAATAAAACATTGGGTTGTATTTGCTGGTTTATATTCCCACTTTAAAAATGTACAGGAATAGTAAACAACATACATTAATCATATCAATATTTATAAAATCTGACATTTCAGAAAATAACTGAAAGCTAAAACTATGTTGACTCTGAATGTATTTGCTCTATCCCTCCCTGCTCTCTGGTGAGAGCAGCATCACAGCAGCCCCACACCAGGTATGGCTCAAAGAAAAGTGAGTTTATATACCCTGGAACTGCACAAGCCACAACTCAGGTCCTGCTACTGGATTCTACAACCATCGTGGAGACAAGAAAACTGGCTCAGAATCTCTGGTGTAAGTTTTGAAACTAAAGCAGAAAAGGAAAAAATACTCAGCATGAAAATCGCTTTTAAAAGAATACATTTGGAAAGAATTATAACCACAGCATCAAGCAGAAGCTGAAGGTGCATTTTGCATCCCTGTGAGAATGACTGACAGGGAAAAGAGTCCCCATTAAAAACCCTCCCTTATAAACAGTTCATCTCTTTGCCTACAGTCCCAATTCCTGCTGTTTCCCACTTCCCCCAAGATGTTTCACTGCCCAAGGGCAAGGATGGGAACCCAAAGAAAGATCATCCTAGCTCCAGACCAAACAGCACAGGCCACAATAAATATCTAAAAATGGGATCTGCAGTTGCTATTAACTGCTGAGCTTTTATTCTTTTCCCATACAAGTAATTTGCTGCAGTAATTCTGAACAAGTGGCTCCCAAACCCCAGCACAGTAATCTGCCCAGACGTATCTCTGGAGTCAGGGACTGGATAGTTATGAAAAACAAAGGCACATTTCAAAGGTGCTATTCAAAAAACATTAAGACTAATAACTATTCATATGGGATAGGAAAAAATAATTATGAGAATATTGTAGGAGAATCACGTCATGTTTCGGGGCACGGTGTGAGTTACAGCAATTATATCCACATCCCTTTGCCCCCTTCTGGGAATGGTGTGGAACAACCCAGCCCAAACATGCTGATGCTGAGAGCCAAACCGTTCAATAACTTGAAGTTATTGAAATTTCAAGTGACCCCAGAGAGCAAAAAGGACTTTCTGAGCTCAAAGCCACATATCCAGACACAACTAAGGTGACACAGGTGAGCACTGCAGTTCCAAGATCTTTCCTGTATGTGGGAACTGAGCTCCACCAGCTCCATGTCCACCAGTATCCACATTCACCTGTGATCATGCTGCTCTCCTGGAATAACCAGTGAGCTCACAGAGTGATAAAGCACCTCTGCAAAAATGACTGGTAATGGAAAACCAGTGGCCATCCCCTGGGAGCAGCACTGCAGTCCTGAGTGCAACCAGCAGGGCCAGTCCTGGCATCAGAGCAAAAGGGCAAGAACTGTCTGACTGAAGTGGAGGTGACAACTGGAGCAACACCTGGCATACACTGAGACATCCAGGGAATGGAATTATGAAGAAGAACACAGAAATGAGATGAGAGGTGTATCCAGATCAGGGTAAGTTTACCCCGTTTGGATACAGAGTTTCTGCAACTGACATTTTGGTTTCTGTTCAGTGCTAAAGCTGAGCCAAAAATTCATATAAAAGCACATAAAAGGAAGTTTGTAACATTTAGAGAATGACAGAATTATGCTACAGTAATTACATCCATGAAGTTCAAACTACAGCTAAACAACACTTACTTCTTACTGAATTTTAAAAAGAACCTAGAATAAAGAAGTATATTCTACACCAAAGAACATAATCCAAAGCTTCAGCCCCACAGAGACACAAATATAACACATTTTTAAAAAAAGGCAACTTGGCAGAAACATATCAATAAATCCAAATTTTACTATGTCAGTTCTCTCAATTAATGTGACCTGTGCTCAGGTAAATGAAAAAGGTGCTACCAACAGGGGCCTGGGGTCACTGACAGGACACTCAGGATGTGATCAAGTGAGTTAAAAAGAAGTGTGGAAACAACATCACTGCAATCATGATTTAGTATTTCTGCAAGTCTGCACAAACAGGAGTTTTCATGGTCCTGTTCTGGGGTCCACCAATGAATCTTCTCCCCCAGATCTGGATTTTTAATATCATCCAAGCCCCAAGCAAAGGAGAATTTACATGAGCTGTTTTTTTTTCTTCCAGTTCTACTTCACTTGCAGCTGATTTCACTGACCTGACTGGTAACAGCAGCCTCCAGGAAGCAGCTGGGTTTAAAACATTTTCTGTGGGTCAATGCAGCAACTGGACATCACATCTCCCCTCCAAATACAAGATCAGGCAATGGGGACAAGGAGGGGAAATAAAATCAAAGTTCCAGTTCTGACTGTTTCTTATCTCAGTCCAGTCAGCTCTATTGAGGGAGTCCAACAGCTTCCTCTAGATGCCACAAATTGAAATTTTCTTCCAGAGACATTTCTGAATGCAGACACTGAAAGGCCTTTCTCCCTTAGAAATTTCTAATACACAAAATTTTATTCAAAATAATTTACAGCTAAATGGAAGAATTTATCTGATTTTAACCTAAAGGATTCACAAATGACTTGAGAAGATTGTGACAGTAACATTACACCTTTCATACTGCTATGCTGCATTACAGAAACATAATAATAAAAAAATAATTAAGGGAAAAAATAAAACACACCACAAGAGCCACTCTTCTACCTTAAAATTAGTGATTGCTTATAATTTGATTTTTTTTCCCAAAAATTACACCAGCCCAGCAAGAGGAAGCATGGTGACCTGCATATCCACATAGGGATGTAGAGGTCTGTAAGTAATTCCACCAAACTAAAGGCAACACCTTTAAAATTATTTTTAAGACACTGCTTTAAAGACTGATTTTCAAACAACTTTTATCCACTTTCTAAACAGGTTTTGTAGCAACAATTTCCTTAAAAATTTTCACTCCAAAAAATCTTACTTTTGCCAACTATAAAATCTACCATACATTTGAAAGTTTCAGTAATCTGCAGCTTTCTTGTCCACACAGCAGTGGATGAAACAAGAGGGTTCTCACGTTCAGTTTTGAATAGAAGTTTTAACATCTCTGTAACACTGGAATTAGTAGCCAAAAGCCCCTTTGCTTATGCATTAACAGGAGTGGTTTTTATACAGAGCTGTAAGTATCAAAATATTTTCCTTCTTCTAGCCTGGGAGAGGAAATCATTTCACTGAACAGCTCAGCCATGTCACCAGGTGACTGGCACAACACCGAGAAATTTGTCATTTACAAACTCCAACAAAAAACACAACTAAAAGCCAGTCCCAGCACTTATCAGTGGGTGAGCAGTTTCATTGCTGCATTTCACAGGTCCTGAGCAAACACACAGCCATGACAATCAATCCTTCCTGCAGTGGCTCCTTTCACTTTCCAGGACCTGTACATTTGGCTGTCGATTATAGACAAGCTTTGGCAGGTTCCTGTGGCAAGCAAGCTTGGAGTTAGTTCAGTCCCGCCTTCAGAAAGGAGACTCATGAAGGACAAAAATTTAAATAAAAACTAAGAGGGGGAGGAAAAAAAATGAGAAAAAATATTAAAGCTACAAAGGCATTCAATAAAAATTCAATTCCCAGAGTTTTGGGGACACAATTCCCAGATTTTGGGGTTAAAATTCCCAGGTTTTTGGGGCTGGAATTCCCCGGGTTCAGCGCTGTGTCTTCCAGGATTTTGAGGCCAAAATTTCCAGGTTTTTGGGGCCAGAATTCCTGGGGTTTTGAGGCAGGAATTCCCAGGGTTTGAGTCTCAAAATTCCAAGGATTTTGGGGCTGAAATTCCCAGAGTTTTTAGGCTGAAATTCTGAGAGTTCTGAGAGTCTCTAATAAATGAGCAAAATTATTTTTTAGGCTTTGCTACTCCATTCATACAGTCAGCTCTGTTGCCCACGAGTCACTAGTACAAAACTTCAGTATCCTCAGTGTTAACTAAGCCATTTCTGACCCCACACTGCAAACTGCCTGCCAGAGGAGCAGCCAGCAGAGCTGAGAGCAAAACTTGGTTGTTGGAGGGCACGGAGCGACGGGAGCTCTGTCGATAGCCGAGATGCTGAGGTAATGCTCAATGAGAGCGGTGGACGCAAACAAATGAATCGTAGCTGCAGGCTGGAGTAATATCAGGTGCATCTCTACACCCCGAGGGCTCAACTCCTACTCCTACACGCTCAGGTCCCTCCCCTGGAACAGCCTCCTGCAGTTTCACTCAGGGCTCAGGCAGAGAACAGGTACTGCTCTCCCAGCAGTGACAGCTCCAGCTCAGCGCCCGCCCGGCGGCTCTCGGACACCCCAGTGCCCGGTGAGTACCTTGCTTTACAGCATTTCTTTCCATAAAACCTGCTGGGATTCAGGAGGAAATCTGAGCTGCTCAGCTCCCAGCTGTCCCAGCAGCCAGGCTTACTCCAGCAGGTGCACTCACGGCACCACTCTCAGCTTTCAGCAGAAAGTTTCAACAGGAGAGGGGAATATTTCAATCTGAGAGAAAATCTGACTCTTGCAAGTTTTTACAATGATTAACTATTATTGGTGCAAAGGGTTTTCAGCACCTATTTTTTTTTTTTTTTTTTTTAATTCAGGGAGTTAATATATTGAAGTATGACAAAAAGCTGTATTGCTTAAAATTGCTGTGTTTGCTCTGCCAGCTCTGCTTCCTAGAGTTCTGTCGGATTCATCTGAAAACCTTGTATGAAAATAATGTGCTCCAGTTTTGATTTATTAATTTTTCCAGCTTCTGGAAATTTAGCAGAAAATAGGATTGTTTTCTATTTTCTAGTCAATTAAAGTGTAGTAAGACATTGATTTATTAACTTGGGATGTAGAAAGATTTTTATTTCTTATCCACGCTGCCTAAGCAAGTCATTTAATCCGTGTTTCTGAGCTTCCTCTCGCACACTGGCACGCACACAGACACACACACAGCAGTGCCCGTGGCTCTGGACCTCACACACACACACACACTGCCCTCCCAGCCCACTCCTCTCACCCCTGTTTCCTCCTAATTAACAAACAGTTGTGTTAAAATTTATCTTTCAGTTTCAAGGACCTGGAAGTTTAGAAGGGAGGGGTGGTTAATCGCTGAAAAAATCTCAGCTAGAATAAAACTCACAAATCTTGTTCTTGCAACACCCTGGGTAGGTGACAATGGCATGTCCTTGGGTTATGCAATAATGCCACATCACAATATTTTAATTATAGCATGTCCTTCAAAATGTTCCACCCCAGTGAGTCCTCCTGGTCAGAGAGATCCACATCACCAGAAGGAGCCTGCAATAATAATGGGGTGGGCATGAGCAGCTGTTACGTACTTTGCTGAAGCAGTGTCCTAAAAAGAAATGTAATTACTGTCCCTGCTTGTAATAAAAGACATTCTGAAATTTCCTCTTTGATCAACTGGGCATCTTAAACAATTTAAACTACTTAAAGCCCTAAAAAAACAACCTGGACAGATATATATGCACATATCTATGTGTGTGTATGAATACACATGTGCATATGTGTGTATACACTTATCCCCACGGACATTTTTTGTTTATATATTTACACACAATGTTCAACTGCATTCCTGTTTTCTGAACCTGCCAACAGGTTAAAGGAGAGGAGGGAGCAACAACCTGCTTTTAAAAATAGAAAGAAGGAAACTTGGAGCAGTCAGTCTCAGGCTGGAAAGGGCGACAGGTTCGAAAGCCATGAGGAGGTTACTAGTGACAAAAACAAACAACTAAGATAACCTCAAGTTTAATCAAGATTATCTGAATAACCTGTTTTCAGTAAAAATATAAATAAATAATACTACTGCATTTCAAAACTGGAAAATTATAGTAATACATAACCATCTGCATTTCTACAATCAGGTCTACAGGAAATAAATTCTCAATCTAAAAAAACAAAGTTGTGTAAAAATTATTCTGCTACTGAAGATTTTTTTCCCCCTTTATAAAGGGTATCACAAGTGATGGCACTGAATTTAAATGAAAAGGCAACTGCTTATTTTGATATTTTCTTTCCAATACTAAATTCTTATTTTGGCAGCACAAAACATACATTGTACAGCTGTAATTAACATTATTTATATAGGGACAGTTTTAATTGGTTACACCTATTTTAAACCATTAATGTCCTTTTTGACTGTATGATCAAATAGTTTTAATGTTTTTAAATAATAAAATATTTCCATCTGCCAGATATTCCTGTGCCTTAGAAACTAGAGGAGGAATTATCCTATTTATCTAACTTTAGAAATATTTTATTACTAGCGTTTTTAAGCCACGAAAAAAGAAAAAAGGATTAAATAAGTATAAGCAAGAAAGAAAACATTCACCTGGCTGGCACTGACCTAAGTTTAGGAAAGGTAAACACCCTTTAAAATGAGCTGCTCTTTGCATCTCACAGTCAGAGCAGCAGATTCTGGAGCCATCAAAACAAATTAAATAGAAAGAAATAAAAAGCTGTTGGAATGTTCTCCTGCTGTACCCACGGCAGAGGAGCTTCAAGGCTTGAAATTTCTAACATTAAAACTGCAACAACGCATTTTATCTTGTTAAGAAATGATAGTTAATACTCTGTCCAACAGGAATAACTTGAATCAAAGTTAAATACCAAGTACAAAGTCAGAGGGGGGAGGACAGGACACACAGGAATTTTCATTATGAAGCAAAGGAAAGCTGGAAGAACAAGGAAATCTAATTACCATCCCTTTATTATAAATGCTGCACCTGAATGCAGATTGGGACGTTATCATAAATGCTTCACCTAAGAAAGCAATGGGGTTTTGACAACAATATCTTTTTTTCAAGAATAATTAGTACAAGCACTTCCAAGAAGATATAAAGAATAACAGGCACAAACTGACTTGACCGAGTCCATTACAAACTTTCCATGTTACTTACACATCACTAGTTAAACTAAGTGCAACAAGCTCACTTAAGGCAGAAGAAAAAGCCCAGTTCCCTATCTTGACCTCTCCTCCTATGTCTCAAAATTTCATTTACTTATTTTTAATGTAAAAATATTATTTTAATATTTCAAAGGATTTCTAGCTATTGTTATTTGAAATATTTTAAAATACCATATATGATTTTTTAAAAATTGGACTCCCTTTTTAACCATACTCCAATGATGAGACTTTAACATGCTGATGCATTTTCCCTTGTTACTCTTACATTATCAGTATCCAACTCAAACAACCTCATTAAAACCTGAAAAACAAAAAGCTACTTCTCTAGAAATTCCTTTTTCATTAATCTGAAGCACATTTAATCATTTGTTAATTTTAGGAAAAAGCTTGATTATTTTTTTCTACTTGCAGAGCAGCTTTGCATTTTTAAGGGTGCCTTCACAAAAAGTATTTTAACAAAGTTAATACTTCTATGACATCAGAAAAATTTAATACAATTTGCTAGAATTACTATACCTGATGAGCCAAGCAGCAATTCTGTAGCTTTCCCTTCAGTTTTCATCATGTGTTGCCTGTCATTTTCTGTTAAATAATCTCTGATTTAAGAAATGCAAAACATCTCTACTTGAATTAAAATTCTCGCAGCACATAATTGCCAGCAATTCTTTTCATAAACTTAGTATTTTAATACTACTAATTCAAACTTCTATGTAAAAAGCTTTTTTTTCAAAAAAAAAATGGAGCTATCTCGTCACCCCTCCAATTAGTATTCCTGTAGTTTCGGGTAACACAATAGATACAGTACGTGGTTTTGCAACAGTCATCATTTTGATAATGATGCTTGTAGTTCATGATGAAATCATCAGTTTTTAGATCTCTGCCATAACACATCCTATAAAATCATGAGAACTTGACTCTGAGAGTTTCTCACGCCTTCAGAATCAGTGAACATAATGGAACAAGCCGGCACAAGCCCTCCCGACTTATCTACCCAGCAAATCACCGGGCTGGATAAAGTATCCACAACCTTCGTTTTTTCCAAAGAAAGGCAGATAGATCCTCCCCCTATAAATCAATTACTGGCAGACACTTTTTCCCCCGAGTTAATACACCGGGGTGCCCGTCTTAACTACGTGCAATCTGTGAGCAGCGACGCAGCAGGAGGATGGGAGACGTGTTTATCAGGCAGAGGATTCCATTAGTCAGACACTGCAGTGCTCATTTCTCTTAATTGAATTAGGAAGAGGAAGAAAATCGGTGTGGTTTTATCCTTCGAGAGATTGGGCACTTTTGAGGTATCCATTGAGATGGGGCTGTTGGGAAACACCACAGCAGTGAACAGAGGGGTTGGTCAGTCCCAGAAAGAGCCCAGTCAGCCGCCCAAGCGCGACCCGGCCACCCCACCCTGGTGTCACCACAGCAGGAAATTCCCTCCTCCTCTCCCGGACCGGCCCGACAGGCTCACCCCACAGCAGCCCCTGCCAGGACCTGCCTCTTCCCATCCCACCCACTCCACTCCTCTCTCAACAGCTCCGCCTGGATTTCTACTTTCATCTTCTGAATGAATGTTCCTCCAGCTTTCAAAGAGAACTCCCCTGAGCTGGCAGCACCGGCAGGTGACAAGTGCTGCTGCTGGAAATGAGGCCACTTGTGTGACTGTGTTTGGGTGCAGGAGGCTGCCAAAGGTCAATGCCATCTAACTCGGGTCTGACATCCTTTCTACTGTTTTAAAAACCCAAACAACACAACACATGCAGTGTGAGGGGGGACGCTCTTAAGAGAACGCATTACTTTGTGTTTAGTTCCAATGTTCCACTACAACTCATTTTAAACTTTGTGTTTCAGTTCCTGCCCTGCCAGTGGCAAAAGCCTTGTTTTCCGGCACCCTCTTCCCTGAGACACCGTAGGAGCTGCCTGTTCTCCTCACCTGGGAAGAAGGACTCCAGAAACCTGAAAAACCGGAAACATCACGAGGCTAAAACTCAGGGAAGCCAACCACAAGAAAGTTTTTATAAAGAACCATTATATTTAATTGTTTAAAGCAGAAAAAAAAATGAGTCTCCTCAAAGAACGTAAACCCAAGAAGCCTCATTACATCCCAAGACCACCGGGAAAGCCGTTCAAGTACAAGTGCTTCCAGTGCCCCTTCACTTGCAATGAGAAATCCCATCTCTTTAACCACATGAAGTATGGCCTCTGCAAAAACTCCATCACTTTGGTGTCAGAGCAGGATCGTGTCATCAAGTGTCCAAAGAGTAGCTCCCTGGAGCCCAAACAGATCAATCAGCTCGAATCTAGTGTCAAACCAACTTCTTCTAAATCAGTCACAAATGGACTGTCGAGCCTGGATTCAAAGCCTCAATATCCTTTTACAAAAGAAGATGCCAAGGAAAACGTTGAGTTACAAAACCAGGCAACAAATGCAGCAATTCAAGGCCAAAAACCTGCGATCCCGAAGGAATTAAGCCCTGCCAGCTCTGCAGCAGAAGGTGCCATCAGCGTGCAGCCCCTGATGGAGGGCATGGTGAGGCCCTCAGCCTTCGTTCCTGTCGGAGAACACCGAGACAGCAAAGGCCCAGAAATCACTGAGCCATCTGAAATCCTCTCCCTCTCTAACAAAAGTTCTCCTTTTCACACCAAGTCTGCGTTTCACGCACCAGCTCACCCGTGGAAGGCAGGTTCTTTCCTCCCAGAATTTCCACATAAAGTTGCTCCCACAAAAGGCTTTGGTTCCATTTCACCTTACATGCAACCAATGATTCCTGAGTACTCACCCCATTTCTATGAGCACCGGCTTGCTATCTACACACCTTACCTGCTCCCAGGTAACTCAGAGTGTGAAAGCTCTGCTCTCTCTGTCTATGGAACACAAGATCAAAGACACTTCCTTCCCCACCCTGGGCCACTTCCAAAACCACTAAATCCATCAGCATATGAACACTATCGATTGTTCCAACAATACCACTCCGCTCCACCGATACCATACGGATTTTGTAGGCCAACAGATCCTCCATTTTACAGATTTTCACACGTAGCTGGTATTAACAGGGATCAAAACTCTCATCTGATGGAAGAAACTACCTTGCTGTACCCAGCTTCTTTAAGCCCCTCCCAACAATACCCTCTAAGTTCACATAAAAAACAAGCAGATTATGAAAAAGAAATGACGTTATTGCACGCCAAAGGTAACCCTAAGGATGACCAAAATGAAAGAGAAAATGCCAAAATGAGCCCTCTGGCAGGCAGTGCTGCAACTGGCTCCCCCGGCAGACCCAGCCCCACCAACTTCACCCAGACGAGCCACACGTGTGAGGGTTTGTTTGACCTCTCCAACAAGTCATCCTCCACATCCCTGGGCAAATATGACCAATCAGAAGAAAACTTCACAGCCTTCAGACCTGTGAGAAAAAGCACTGACCAACAGCCTTCCCTTCAAGGAGTGCAGGCACAGCAGGAGAGAGGGGATTCACCCAACAGGTAAAATAACACTTTGCAAATTCTTGTCAGGTTTGCTGGCGACACACAAAGACAGGTGGGCACATTTCATGCAAGGCCTGTTAGATATATTTAGATTTACAGCAGTGAGTTAATATGGCCTGTACTAACTGTGCACAGCACACAGGTGCTACAGTGAGCAGACCATTTATTCTCATTAAATGTACCAGGAATTTCCACTGTGTTTGTGTACTTCTAATGTGTTTGGGAATTACTTCTATTACAGTGATGGGTATGGTGATTTAGAGGGGAAACAACAGAATTGTCAGACTTCTAGCCTAGAAGTCTCGATTTTTTCCTCTTCCTGCCCACTTCCTCAGTCCCAGTTTAAAAGAGCAACTGATAGTGAATTCTCTTTTCTCCTCGTTTCTTTCAGCATCAATGTCACTGATGAAGACTCACACACACAGACTGACAGCCAGAACAACGCGGGCTCTCTGTCCAACACAGAAGAAGACACAGGGATAGCTCCCCTCAATCTTTCCAAAAAGGCTGACACAAGCACAGGACCTACTCACGAGCACATGTACAAAACCCCGTCCAAAACAGACAGGCAGAGCTTCCTGGAAATGCAGGACATGCCGCTGAACCTCTCAGTGAAGGATTCCTGTAACACAGCCAGCCTGAAATCGTCCTTCCACAGCCCATCCCACGACAGCAGCAGCGCTGCCTCTCCCAGCAGCAGCAAGGAGAGCTCAGCGGCGGAGCCCAAGAACCCCAGCAGCAGCAGCAGCTGTGACAAAGGCTGTGACCTGGGGCTCATGGAGAGCTGTGATGAGCAGAAGCAGACAGCAGCTGTGGCTCTGTGCCAGCTGGCTGCCTACAGCCCCAGCACGGCCAGGCTGGACGGGGACGGGCCGGCTGTGCAGGACGGGCACGCAGAGCCCGCCGGCGCTGCCGACACCCAGGACACGCCGGCCAGTGCAAAGGGGAAAGCACAAAAAAGGACAAACCAAAAAGAATCTGCCAAATCCCAACAAGGTGCTAAGAGGGTCAGGCCCAATGACTGCAGCAGAGTCTTCACTTTAAGGAAGAGAACGAGAGTATCCTAATCCTCCTCCTTGCAGTGAGTTTCTGGTTACCAGCATCATCACGAAATTTTCTACAAACCCTCACTCACTGGGCTTGGCCTGTGACAAGATACATTCAATCTCTCCATTGTAAATAATGTTCATAATTTTATATTAATATTTTTAAGGAATTGAACTTTATCTTTTACAAGCTCAGGTTTTCATGAGTGAATTTTTGCATTCATTACTAAAGCCAAAGTAAATCAGATGAATCTTCAAGGGGTTTTTGCAATTGTATGATGTAAAATAACTTTTACAACTTTTTTTCTTGAAAGATGTTTAAGCTCTAGAAACAATACTGCTCAATAACATACTGTCATAGTCTTTTTTCAGCCTTAACTTCATCTAATAGGGGTTTTATTGGTCTTTTTTTTTCCTTTGAAAACCTTATGTCACTGTGCAGTAGTTTAAACAAGCTTAAGATTAAACTGGCTTTTTAGAATGTACTGTAAAAACTGCTCTGTGTATGGATGCCATTCTACCCTAAGACAGAGCAACAGACCAAATTTAGTTACTCAGAGGCAGATGTCACTTTAAATAAACTGCCCCAAACCCTGTGTAAGCAACCTCTGCTCGCACTGACTCAGAACAAGATTCAAGTCAAACCAAAGAAAGCCTGCACAGGTTTAATAAATGCAGTTTATGTTCAACTTTAAGTAAATCACTATGAAAACAAGACTGAAAATATGAAGAACTAAGCACTCCAGGTGCCTGCTTTGCTGAGGTTAGACAGACACTGGGCAGCCTTCAAACTCCAGGCCTAAAAAGTTATTTATATAATTTATTTCATCTGAGGCAAACTCTCCTGGTGAAGGTCTTGTTTCAGTACATGTGTATCACTCACTATCAGTTTCTGTGTCCTTCTACAGCCATAAACTATTTCCAACTTCTATATCTGTGTATATAAACTGGCAATATTTCAAATAAATCTTGTGGTCTGTACTTAAAATATATGGAAAGTCATTAATGAACACAAATACATTTACTACACTATCTGTATTGAAACTCAGTTAGCAAGAAATTGCTAGCTAAATTTTAAACTGGCAAGCAGAATTTTGGGACCAAATCAATTCCCAAAAAAAAGGAGCTTTCTTCAGTGATGGAAATTCATTATGTGGATTAATTCATCCATACTTTATTTCCAAATAATGAAACTCAGAATTCCCTCTGCCTTAAAGCTGCTGTCCAGCTTGTCCAAACTGCTACAAAAGTTCAACTAAAATAAGGCTGATCCCTGTGTAAATTTACACAGTGTTAGGAGACAAACCCATATATTCCCATATAACCACAGGTACACATTTCTCATTGCTCATTACTCAGGTGAGGGACATCCTCACCTGCCTGGACATTACTAATAGGTGTAAGCCTACTTAAGGAAGTGGAGCTGCCTTCAACACAATGCAGAATTCCCAGAATTTTTTAAACTCATATTTTGTGCTGTGCTGCTTTGAGCTAACAACTCAGACCATTGTAACAAGTCTAGTAATTAAACAGTAAATGATAGACTTTTAGTTTCTGAGGTAAGAAAAAAAAAAAAAAAAAAAAAGAGATACACTGATCTTTAATCTTTCACAGAGAAAAGCTTCTCTCACATTATCAAAAGGCAAGAATATCAATGTGAGTTTGAAAAAAGGCAATGCATTAACAGAAAAACCCAATTAACTGAATGACAACAGCAGGGCAGCCAGACAGTGTGAGGGGCTGAGCTGTACATCAGCAGGTGACAGAACAAAGAGAAAGAGCTGCTTCCAGTCCAAGATTAAAGCTTCAATCTTAGGGTCAGATGCTGCTAAATCCCTAATTTCCAAACATGAAATTAGACTCATGTGTCACCACTGTCACTCTTCACACTACCTTAAGCTATCTGCCTCACTCATTCCTAAAAGCAGAAAGCTTCAGCTACTATTATCCACAATTTTAAAAAAAATCTCATGTATCTCTTTACTTGTTAATTTGAATTTCTTTCAAGTGAACAAAGAAAAACTTTCTGGTGTTTCTACCATAGAATTCAAGTATTTATTCTTCCCCATCTCCATACAAATATTATTTATAAAAGCCAGCTCCAGTGGTGAAGGCTACCTGATCTGCCTTCTTCAAATAAAATAAAAATCCATGACATGAGGCCATCCAGATTCCCTGACAGAGGTGTATAGTTTTGGTTTGGTCAGAACTGGAACACAGATTTACCTTTGGAGGATTTCCCTTTCATGATTCCCCAGCTGTAAGCTGGAAGATTTTTAACTGTTTCACTTTTATCATGCAAGGGCAAAAGTAATGAAAAAAGGGAAGCCAATGGAAGGCTCACTGCACAAACTCTCACATGCATCACATGCTACAATGGACATGAACTCTTTCCATGGAGATAGAGTAATAAACTGTATTCAATGCCACATTTTACAGCACATCTTCAAACTAGAAAAGATTTAGCACCCTGACTTTCTAGTATGAAACACCAGCTTTGAAACATCTTTTAAATTTAGGGTTCAACTTCTCTGTTCAACACAGGAGCACCAGGTGGGATCCAAAGAACCATCTAGAACAGGACACTGCTGTAAGAGCACCCAAGGGGGGATGTCAACTGCTACACTGTGCTTTTGTCATTCCCACTGTGTACGGTATTGACCAAAATTACATTAATATCTTTGTAGTTCAGTGTATACTGATAACTACAGAACACACAAAGAAACAATTCCTCTGCCCTGTTCTTTTTCTTTCTATCCTGCTATTTCAAAAACCCATTTAAAATATAAACAATTCATGTATAAATTACATTAAACTGGCCTTTGAAATTTAACCATAAACAAACAGCAGAAGCTACTGGCTTTAAAGTGCAAGTTAGTCATCAATTATTTAATATATTCTGCTTAAATAATGACACTGACACAATATGGAGACATGCAGAATTGTTTTATACAACTGTACAAAGAAACATGGGAGGGAAGAAGAAAGAAGAAAACCCCAAGAAATTAATTCCATTTTGGAAAGAAATATTTATTAAGTATAAAAAAAGACACACCCAAGCCAATGCTTTAGACAGAAGTACTTCAATATCCCCATGGGCGAATGTTTTACTGCAGAACTCAGTACTTCAGTCATCACCCAGCACACACACATCAGCAAATCCCAGTCTATTGCCACACATTTGGTGCCTAATAATATCAATTGCTATTTCATGAGCTTATATTCAGCAAGTCCAACTCACCATCTGAAATTCGGGAGGGGAGCAGCAATCCTCTCCTGCCCAGCTCGGCCAGGGCCAGGCACCCACCGTGCCACGCGTTGTCTGTTTCCTGGAAACTAATGTCACAACAAAAATTATCTTAAAACTGCCCTCCCTCTCAGGATTTCATTTCTTATGGTGAATTCCTAACTTTTTAAAAGACACCTAATCCAAACCAGCATGTTCTGTTTGTGTTATTGATGCCACTGGACTTGTAGAATAGAAGAATGACAAGTTGAACGTTTTCCTTCCCATTTATGGAACATAAAAATTGCTATAAATATGATTAAATAAGAAAAAACCTAATTTATTACTATAAATGGAACAGAAGATTCAATACCTGAAACTCATACAGAAAAGGAAAATAACTTCCTAGTACATGGGCAAAAGGTTCAGATTTACAGAACATACCCAAAATAATGAGTTTAATGCCAAATGCAGCCTTAACTTGCAAAAGAGGTTCAAATGGCAATTCCCAGCAAACCCATTACAAGAGTTTATGAAGTAAGCAAACAGTGGTTTCTATCCACCTTTGGAAAACATAAAGCAGAGAAACTTGCAGTGAAAACAGAAAAAAAGCCCCAAATGGTAAATAATTTTTAGTGGGCTGGCAGATAATGGAGGGAAAAGAGGAAAGGTAGCATGCTGCAGGATTAAATCTGAACAGAGTTTATTTTGAACTACACTAGAAGTAGGAATATGAGAATAAAATGCTGGACAGCCAGGGTTGGTTGTATCAAAGCTTCACCTCTCCCAACACCATCTCTGCCATGGCTGAGACAGGGGCTCAGCCAGACAAGGAAGGACCATCCCCTCCTTGCCCTCCTGGCTTTGGCAATCAGCAGCACAGAGACAGCTCAATCAGAGGCTGGAGACAGATTCATTATTTAATAACCTCTGAAGGGACTCTCTTCCATTAATTTGTATAATCCCTTTTTGAACTCCCTTTACACTTTTGGTTCCCATAACATCCCGTGGCAATGACTTCCACTGGTTAATTATAATTGCGTGGAAATGCACTTCCTGCTGCTTCCCTGCTCTGGCACCAGGAGAGAGTGAATGGTAAACAGCCTCCTGCTCTCCCTCCTGCTGGCCTATTTACAATGGAGACACAGCAAATCACATCCCTCCACCTCTCCTTCCCATCACTTAAACCACTTTTCAGTGATTTAGCTTCATCTCTTCCTTTCCTAATAATCTCCAACATTACAATTGTCTTGTTTTCCCTGCCAGCTGCTGAGCACTCCCCTGACACACTCTGACAGATCAGTGGCTTCCAGGGGTTTAACAGTGAGCAGCATTTTGCCCCAAGTAGATCAGTTTGCATGCATTAGATATCATATTTTATATGACATTTACTGTCATAGTACTTCACTTAGGTTCCTGTAACACTTTTCTTTCTGTCACTTTTAGCTCTCACTACATTAAATCAACTTTAAATATCAGCTGGCTTCCTCAGCCCTTCATTCCCCTTTATTCCAGGATTCGTTATGTCTATGTTGAACAACACAAGACTCATGCCCCCGTGGAACTGTGCTGACAATCTCACTACACTGTGAAAAATCATCACTTATTTCTTCCCTGACTTGTCTTTTGATATGTCTATATATAACAAATCCTTTCTTCTTATCCCAGGAGGTATAACCAAGTGCCTCTGATGAGCAACTGATTTATTCCTATTTTGGTCACCAGATATTTAGTGCAAGGAATCCAAGAGAGGTTCTCTCTGTCCTTGCCTACGTTTGTTCCCAGGTGTTTCTGAAGAAAGCAGGTCACTCAATTACTGGCTGAATTACTCATCCCTATGACTTGAAAAACAAGGAAAGAAAACACAGTGAGTACAGGTCTTTGAAGCTCCAGGGATAATTGAGATCAGCAGCACCTCTTAAATTAATCACAGCAACACAGCAGAGGGATCATCTAAGTGGATACTTTCCTTGCAAGTCTTTCAGACTTTATATCTTCTTTTTTTTCTAATGTGTTATCCTTAGAGATGGCATCCTTTATTTGTACTCACAACCAATGTGAAAATACTTTTTAAAACTAAGGACAAAACTGAGTGACAAAGTGCAGATGACCAGCATTTCTTGTCAATAAAGAAACTCTTTTTGTTATTGGCTTCCTCTAAACCACTCGTTTAGATTTCAGGTGCTCAATGCAGTCGTGATGAGCAATTTGGAATTAAACAAAAGCACGTGATACTTGTTTAATGATTTTGTCCTTTACATGCTCTACATAATACAAAGCCATGACATCCAATGCTGAAGGGCACCAAAAGAACATCCCACAGCCCTGTGTCCCAACTGGAGTTTCCACTGGCCCCAAATCCTCTCTGACACAGGCAACAGCACATCCCTTAGCCAGTCTAAGAACCAGCACAATGCAACACTCTCCAAAACACTGCCCAACTCTGGCACATCATGGAAAAGTTCACAGACAAGGAGCACACTTCTTGTTCAGGTAAATGATCTCACTATCCACAAAATCCTATGGCAAGAAGTTTTTACAGTTTAACTGTGTGAATAATACTACTCTGTCTTTATTCTAAACCTGCCACCTGAAGCTTGAGTTTGCTTCTAGTAACACAAAACCTAAAGGGCAACCACATCCACACCATTCCCAAGTGCATAAATCTCTATTATCCCCTTATTTACTCCTCACTCTCCCTACATGTTTCAGCCTTCCCTCACACAGAGATTGTTGCTCATCTCTGGTGAACCTCAGAACATCATTTCCAGCTCTACTGGGTTTCTAAGGATGGATACTAAACTCAAGACAAAAGAGTCCTGAGCACTCTAGGAATCTCTAAAGTAGCAAAATAATGAGCATTGTTTTTTAAATCTTTCCTAAGCTCAACTTCAGTCCTTGCACATTACCTTAGTACGGGGTCAAGAGGATGGAAGAGAAATTATTTCTTTATTGAATACCCTTAGCCCATCTGTACCCTCAAAGATTTTGAAATGTGGGAGAAGAACAGCAAGAAAATTTACAAATTTTTACAGATTATATACAGAAAATTTACAGAGATCTTTTTTCCTAACTGTTGACCCCCTGTTCCACAAGCAGACATCTTTTAGACATGTGTAAAGTGTGAAAGAAGATTTTTACCTGAAACAGTCCAACAGAGACCCAATCACATCATCTGCTAATTCTTTTGGAAGTCTTCCAGTTATTCTACCAATTCTACAGAGGAATTAAAAAAAAAAAAAAAAAAAAAAAAGAAGAAGACGCATACAATGGATCATTGGTACTATAGCTGATTAGTAAATTATAGAAAAAAAATTAGTTACTGGAATCTTCCTGACTTCAAGATGTCACCCCTCTGCCCCAAGACTGATATCCTTAAAAAACAATCTCAAACTTAAAAAAAACCTACACAGCAGTGAACCTCCCACAGAAATACATTTTAAGAGAGAAATAGAAAGCATTTTGAAATGTTTCTTTGAACCCTTCAAATTCTGTCTTACCCAGAACATCTATTTCCAAACCCACCTGAAACTCCCTGAAAACTGACCCAATTTTTCATTAGAAAAAGAGACAAATGTGTCTGTACACCCTCCCACCACTGGCTGTGCTAAAACCATTTGCAGCAAATACTGGCAATATACCCAAATTATCAATCATGGATTACAAGGTATTTCTGTATTGTTTACAGCTCAGCAGAGTCACCACTCACCCTTTGGCTGCAGACCACCTGACAATGGTGTCTTTGTCTTTCAGGCCAACCAACAATTGTTCTGCAAATAATTTTATTTTTAAGTAAGATTATTCTTATTTAACAACAGAAAAAAATTCTTAAGATGTTCAAAATTCATTTGCCTCTTTGCATAAAAATCTTTGTATCTAGATTTATGCTATTTGTCACAGAAGTACGACTTGAAATTAAAAGACAAGAAATATGTCACAATTGTTTATGGGAAGAGATTCCAATTTTAAGTGCTGTAAAAGATTCAAAATGGAAGTCATGGTGCTTTTTGTGGAGGTTCATCAGATTACTGAGTTATAAAAGTCTTCTGAAGCAATTTTTGCCTATTTATTTACAGAATATCCACCAGCCAGCTAGCAGAGGACATGCTGAACAACTGCATATTAAGAAACAAATGCTGTTCCTTTGATACTACCACAGTCTAAAAATTAAACCATAATTCTTCAGCTTTCATGTGACATACTTTTTGTTATGTATTTCATTATAATTTTAATTCACCCTTCCATTTGTGAAAGGTTCAGGGTATCTCTTTTATATAACTGGATAAAATTGGTAAAATGTATTTCCACAACAAATGCTCCAGTACTGAGTTTCTGACTGACATGCTGACATCCAAATACCATCTATTTCAATCAGCTGCACAGACCAAGGTTTTAGAGCCTTTCCAGCTGTTACACTAGCACAGATTTTTTAGCACATTACTTTTTTAGCCCCAAGCAGATTGTTTTCAAATGTATGTTTAACTTGCAGCATTGCAACGATTTCTCTGCAGCTGTAACACACCTACAACATTTTCAATCTCTCCTGGAATGTCATACTCCTCATCATCATCAGCTTCAGCAGCAGCAACTTCCCTCTTTTGGTTCTGCACAGCAGCACCCTGAGCCTGCAGGTTGGCAGCCAGGGACCGACAGCCACGCTGGTACCTGCACAGCAAACACACTTCAGTGATTTCTCTGCTTTAACTTCCAGCTGCAAAAGAGACACACTGCCACAAAGTCTGGCTGCCACCTTCCTGCACCTCCCAGGGCACAGCTCTCCAGTTATTTAGTGGCTGCTTTAAAGGAAAGGGAGAAATATCCCATTCTCCTTGCTCCTGACCCAGTTGTCTATTTTCCAAGGTGAGAAGAGCCAGACTATTCAAATAGTTCCTTTTCATTATCCCTCCCTTTCCTGTTTCACTATAACCTATTTTCCACTGCTAACAACAAAGAGAGACAAAATTCCCATGCCCCAAAAGTCTCTTCAAAAAAGTAAAAAAAAAAAAAAATAAATTGAAAAAAAAATTAATAAAATCATCTTATTAAAAATTGCTTTTTAAATCTCAAAGCCAGCTTAGTACTTTCTGACCAAGCTGTACTCGAATATTTAGCCCGTGGTGTAGATGCATTCTTACAAAAGATAGACTTTACATGCTAAACTGACTTTTGCCATTGGGCAAGGTACATTCTCCACCTAAAAAAGAATTTTCTATGCCTAAGGATGTTCTCAAAAGCTGGTAAAATAAATACAATAAAAATAGTCACCAAGGGAGCCTGCAATTTTAAAATATCAGTGCGAGAAATCTAAAAAAGAGTTTGCCCTCTGGCAGTAAGTAAAACCAGACACCAAAACCTGACTAATATGCAAAACCAGAGCAGGATTGCAAACCACTTTTCCCCTGTGAACTTTCTATCGAATCAGGGTAGGACCAGGTAATGGAAAAAGTTATGTTCACTCTTACAAAATTGTACTAAATCAGCTTCAGGAACAAAGGTCGCTGTCTTCCCATATTTAGTGAGTTATGCATTATATAGGAGCAGGCTTCTGCTTGTGCAATGTGCAAAGTCAGATTTGGCTTTTCCCAGCACTCACACAGGTACCAAAATTGAAAAGAAATACAGGAAACTAAATACAGTGGAAGAATCCTCCTTTTTCCAAATAATGCAAATAAAGAATATGTTCATTCCCACAGGGATTTTTTTTTTTTTTAAGGGAAGGTTAAGAGAGGCAGAAGGCAAATACATTTATTTATGTATTTGCAGTGAGTTTTGTGCTTTTTGATTTTCCTTTTTTTAACTTTTCAGCTTTGAACTGACCTCCACTTTGCCACCTTTGGTTTGACAAAAGTCAGTCCGAGTCGCTGGACCAGTTTCATGCCCAGCTTGCGCAGAACCATCTGGTTGCTTCCTGACAGCTTGCACTTATCAAGACACTTGAGAACAGTAGCAGCTGCAAAAGCAAAACACACCAGAAAATCTGCTTGTAAAAACACCTTGCTATGAACATTTTAAAGTTCTGCACGTTTTTTAGAAGGTTTATATTTCTAAAGGCATTACTAAAACACAAATGTCTGGTTAGCTACTTTGTAGTGGATGACCCTGATCAAAAAATGGCAACATCCTTCATTGCCCAAACAGGGGAAATGGCTTTAAGGATCACTTTTGATTATTGTCAGAATGTTCATGCCTCTGATTCTCACTGGAAGCAACACATCCAAGTGTCTTTCAGGGTCTAAGAATTTTCAGTGGTAGAACCAGGAGCTAAAAAATGTAATTCATTTACTCAGAAAATTTCCTGCACGCTGAGGAAGCTTTCCCTTTCCTCATTTAGTATTTTCAGGCAGCACCAAATCCTGACACTGTAATTTTTATGATGATGGATGTCCAGAAACATTTAGACATGAGAAACACTGTGGACATGTAAACAATCATCCACAAAACCTCTCATTTGGGCACATCAAAGGTAACAAAGTTATTTGTCCAGCAAGTAAAAAAACACAGAGAAAGGAGAATCTTGGGTTAATGAGCATAAAGTTCCAGTATTCAAAATTTTCACAAGGAAGCCATGGCTGTTACAAATAAAAAAGCCCTTTTGCAGTTTCATTAGGCTGAAAATAATTCTTCAGAAGTTGACCATTAGTTAATAGAGACTAATGACTCAGGCTCTGAGAGAGCCACTGTGCTTCCAACAGCCCTGCACAGATGGAACCACAGCAGCCAAAAATGCTGCAACCTCCTTCCCCAGTCTCATATCAGGGGTTTCAAAACACAGAGATCAAAGAAAGTGCAATTATTTCAAAGCCTGAGACAGTGTAAGACACGACATACAAATCTCCTCAAGTCTTTAAAAAGCCTGGTGATGCATCTTGATGTACTAAAATAGGAATGAAACAATCCATGCAGTCAACAAGCCAGTGATGATTGTTATTACTTCAGTACCTTCCAGTAACCTGGATTTTTTGCAGTTCTAAAAGTCCAGGAGACTGAGAGTTTAGCAGGAAGAGGCTGCAGAAACATCATCACTCACAGACAGAAAATAAATTAAGAATATCTAAATAAAGGCCTCTTCTAAGTCCTGCCAGCTCTTGAATCACTAAAATATCTACAGACCCATGTAAATTACTGCAGGGCTAGTGTTTGTTTTTAATTCAACTTCTATGTCACAAGTGACTTCAAACAGGATCTTGCTTTGACATTTGCCTATTTTTTTATCCTATTTCATCCTCAGATCTGTTATAATTAAAAATCTTAGATATTTCTTGTCTCTCACATTTTCTTATCCTGAACAGTTCCCATCAGAATATCTGCTTCTCAGCTGTGAGCATTCTGGATTTTCTAGGGTAAATTCAGTCATTTCTAAGCCCCTGATTTTTCTCTTATTACCAGACTCATAACTACTTATTATTCCTCCTATGCCATAAGCCAAAGCTTCTGATTTTACCAGCAGGGTTAATGCTGTGAGCTCAATATGCTCCTTCCACAGTGATTAAGATTATTGTGTTATTCAGTGGTATTTTCTAAGTTCTGTCATTTTCTGTTACACTGTAATTTTCCCAGCCTGTTTATTATTCTGCTTCTCTGGCAGCTTCCTCAGTGGATTCTGCTACTCCTGTGCAATGGCATCCCCAGTACTTGCACCTGTGTCATTCCATGCTGTTTGTCTTCACTATCTTATCTCCATCATTACCCATCTCTCAGGCATTTTCTAAGGAAGTGTCTGCATGAGCCTTAGGAAATGGGAGAAAGAGACTTTCCAGCACCCAAACTAATAAGCTTCTTCTCAGGGCCAAAATAATTCAGTGAGTGAAATCACAAACACTCTAAAGTGAGTTTATATCTCTGCTTGGTTCTTGTGAACAGCACAAACCCCATTTCTGGTGCTTGGATAAGCTCCACAAAACTGAGAGGTCTTATGCAGTGTTTTGGAATAAGCCACCATCTTTCCCTGCCTCCCTTTATTGCTATCAACAAGGCCCAAGATCACTCTGCAGTTCTGATCATATTTCAAGATTCACCCCAAGACAAACATAATTCCAAAATGCAGCTACACTACTCACAAACCTCCATACTCTTTTTTTTTCTCTTTTTGGCTACCTGTCTATCTCTAATTGCACTCAGTATAATCTCTTTTCACTAAAAAACTTCTCTTATTCCAACATTATCTCAACATTATTCCATCTGTGTCCTGTACACAGCTGGCTCTTAAAACTTGGGTTTTCTCAAATCCTATGCTTATATTAAAATTTGAAGAGTCTCTGCAAAATTTCCAGTAGTAATATGTACAAAACCAGTTTATGCTCAACTGAATTTCAAACAAATATTTTCCACAGCTAACAGTTTGTATGTTGTGTTCAGCTCCTGTATTACAGCAATGGCCAGTGTGATCACCTGCCAGATCTTCTGATGTGCTGCTCCAACACAGCATTCCCTGGTGGCATCTGCTCCTCCCTCACAGTCCTTTCTGCTTTTGCTCCTGTCATTTCCCTGCTTTATCACTGCCCTGTGCATTTCACTCCTGTCAGCACCACTTGTCACCAGGTTAATCTTCCTTTCCCTTTTCTACTGCAATGGCTTGAAAAACTGAACCCAGGCTATTACAAACTTACCATATGGTAAACAGTCTTCTCTCTTGCCATGTTTAAACAGCTGTGCCTACAATTAAAATAGGGAACACAGACATGAGAATACAGAGATTCTATAACACAATATATCAAACATTTAGCTCTAAAATATTTTTAATGTTTTTACAATAATGTGTAGTGTTTGCTGATTTAAATAGCATAAAAGGAAATGTCTCAGGGTGCAGATCTTGGTAACTGCTCAGGGGACTGAAGTGGCCAAAAAACACTAAAGAGAAAAAGAAAAAAAAAAAACCACCAAACCAACAGAAATGAGAAAAGAAAAAGACCACCAGTTTTGGGCTGGCTCAGGTCCCTGACCCATCAGGCTCAGTGCTTGGTCACACGAGCTGTGAGCAGCAACCACAGCTTGTGAGAGACTAAACCACCAACAGACACCTGCAGATACACCTCCAGCAGGCCAACTGCAATTCCTGTGCCCAGGAAATCTTTTCTGTAGCTAAATATCCCAGAGAGATTAAGCCCCAGCACTGCAGTGAGACAAAGGGACCATTAACACCTGACAGAACACGTTACACATTAAAAGCTTCCTCAGCTCTCCTTGCATCAAAACTCTGGCCAGGCACTTGTTTGTCCTTGCTCTGGCACTCACCAGAAGCAAAATCTTCCTCAATAAATGTGCCTGGGAGTTAAACAAGAACAGAGTTCCCCTAAAAAGAGGAATTTTCTCACACATACCAAACACACACACACATGCCTCCCGCGCTGCAGGCGTGGCTGCGAGCAACAGAGGCAAGAAAAACACCTTGGGGCTGTGTACCCAGCCTGTTTTGGTTTGTTACTAAATTGCAGTTCAGGATCCCACATTAGCACTGCTGATCAGCTCCACTACAAGCTATATACGACAATTTGATATTATATATCCAAGTATTTGAGATTTTTAATGAGCGCAAGTGTGAAGCCTCCCTTAAAATTGACATTTACAAAGCAGCAATGCAATAGAATAACTTCAGGTCCAACCAACAGAAATAAATATCACTTTAAATGTATAAATTGGCTTTCAGCAATATATGAAGTCAGTGCTAAAAACAATACAAATATTTCTCACTGACATACAACAAAACTCTGCTTGTCCTAAAAAGCAAAAAAAAATGTCTCAGAGGACCTGCAAATCTTTGGTACAAGAAATCTAGGGCTCTTCTGAAATTTCTCGGTCTTCATTGAAACATCCAGAAACTCATTTCATCACTTAGCTCCTGTGTTCTGCTTTGAAACCCCATCACTGGTTTCTCCACACACTCTGCTATAAGATAAGGCATCATCCCTGCATCCTCACAACTCCATCCCTGCATCCTCACAATTCCATCCCTGCATCCTCACAATTCCATCCCTGCATCCTCACAACTCCATCCCTGCATCCTCACAACTCCATCCCTGCATCCTCACAACTCCATCCCTGCATCCTCACAATTCCATCCCTGCATCCTCACAATTCCATCCCTGCATCCTCACAACTCCATCCCTGCATCCTCACAACTCCATCCCTGCATCCTCACAATTCCATCCCTGCATCCTCACAATTCCATCCCTGCATCCTCACAACTCCATCCCTGCATCCTCACAACTCCATCCCTGCATCCTCACAATTCCATCCCTGCATCCTCACAATTCCATCCCTGCATCCTCACAACTCCATCCCTGCATCCTCACAACTCCATCCCTGCATCCTCACAACTCCATCCCTGCATCCTCACAACTCCATCCCTGCATCCTCACAATTCCATCCCTGCATCCCCTGATTCCTTCTCCTTTCTGCCTAACTTAACAGCAAACACTGTTTTTAAGGCACACACAGGCTGCCTCCAAATTACTATTATTATACTCAAGCATATTCAAACAAAGCACAATGTCATTCCTCAAGCAGTGATAATGTGGAGAAGCAGCTTTTTAACAGATCCTTGGGAATGCTCCTGGACAAACACCTTGGATGTGTGCTCTCAGCACACTGCTGGGGAGCTGGAACAGAACCCTCAAAACATCAACCCAATTTCAGTCTGCAGTTCTTAAATTCTGGCACCTTTCTCCAAGCTTCATGTTTTCACATCCCTGAGTCCAAGTCTGAACTAAATCCTGACTCCTCAGGAATAACACAACTGGAAGAAACTGGAACAACTCTGAGAGAGATGTGGGAAGGAATCAACCAACACACAAGCAAGAAATAAGAAAAATTTAAATATTGCACAGTATTTTTTTAAATGCTTTTCTTCCTATGAAGCAGTTTAGAACAGCGACCTCAGCAGCTTCCTTTTCATAACCATTTATATTATTTTCTGAACAAAAAAGTAAAACACACATTGTTTCCCTACAGCAGTTTCACTAAAACTTAAATAACAAACTATTTTAAACACAGAACATCTACTCCTACTGGGGATTTATAATATACATTATATAATAAAATCATTGTGGCAACAGCTATAAATCAACTGAGATGTGCATTAAGGGATTTTATTTTATCGATATGAGGTTTTAGGGAAAGTACAAATTGTCCAAAGGACACCATAGCTAATTAATAGATAATTATTAATTTGAATTAATAACTAAACTTTTTTGAAAGGTCAGTAATATTTACATGGATTTAATTCAATAAAATATGTTACCCAATGGTTTAGGGATAAACACAGCTGAAAATGCCAAATGTCTGAAAGGGAAGAAGGCTCTTTCTGCACCCATTGAGGTGCACTGGGGGTCAGATACAACCTTGGAGCAGGTTCCTGGCATTTATACACGTGATATATTGGGTATTTCTTTGTGTCAGAGAAATTTAACAGCTGTTTTTAAAATAAATTTTACAGAAGTAAATAGTGGTGGAGAACTCTTCAGATGCTTAACACAGCAGGAAATCCAGCATCTGGGGTTTCTTTCTGAGTGTAGAGAAGACAGAAGTGTTCATTATTTATTTATGAATCAAAGCATGCAAAAGCATCCCCAAGTCCAAATCTCTAAAACTTCTGAGTTTTAGAGATATAGTTTCCCAAGTTTTTGAGTTTCATGAGATATATTTTTCCTAAAGGAAATAAAGGAGCCCTTTAAGCAATGCTGGCTTTTGGGAAAGCAGAAAAAATATTTTCTTCCAGCACATGCTACAAACAGTCAGGCACGTACAGCCAAGTTACTCCTTTAGAAAAATATTGTAAACCTGGAGTTTACAGGGGTCATATAAAAAAGAAATGTTCATGATGCATAAATGAAAATCATATAAAAATTAAATAAAGGCAGCAAAAAGAGCAAATCAGCATTACACTACCCAGCTTAAACTTCCTGCCTTGAAGGAAGAAAAATATCCAAGGCATGCCATTTCCAAAAATCTGATAGAAACAAAGCAATTAATAAGGTTGGTTTGCAGCTGCAGAGGGATTTGGTGGACAGGGCTGAGCAGAGGAGCCTGCCTGTCGGAGCATCCCATCGCAGTTACGCCACGGGCTCCTCACTAACGAGGACACACAGCACACAGCAACCTACCCAACCTGCTGAACTGTTCCAAAGTATGTGACTCCCTCTCTTATAAATAATTAAGCCACCTACAAATTAGAGAAAATCAGTGGTGTGCAAGCAATGACGACTGTCAAGTCTGGTTCTGCTTTAGAAACAGCACAGGGCAAGGCAAACAAAGCCCAGTTTCTTAATAATGCCAGCAGAGACACCACACCTGCCAATTGTCTGCATAACCCACTTTGGGCCCGACCTGCAGCAGATCCATCAGTCGGGATCATCTCCAGGACTTGTTCCCCAAGCTACACAAATCACCACGAGGGGTGGCCTGGCTGGTGGGGAGTGAGTGGATCTTCCTGCTGAGCAGGAGACACAGGTCTGGATCTACCCTCTGGTTGTAAGCAAGAGGAGGACTGGGAGGATAATTCCAGTTGCTGGGAAGAGCAGGAAATGCTGCCTTGCACTGCTCTGGAGCACCCCCTGGTAGCCACACAACAGCCATCCTGCCTCCTGGCTGGGTGCAGGGAGGGAGAGCATGCTGGCAGAACTGAAGTTCACTGGGAAGGAGGGAATATTTAATGCATTCTATGTGCAGCTGATGGTAAAATGGGTTAGTTAAAGGCCTTGTTCTTACTGTGCCTCCACAAAAGCAGCATTCCTGCTGTGGGCTGCACGTGTTTGGGTGTTGAGCATCAACATGACACCAACACAGACAGACACCAACACAGTGATGGCAGCTTTCATGTGATCCCAGTGATTTATCAGCTGAACATCTGAAATGTTTAGACTAACACATGGAGAGCTGACAGAGTATCTCCTTTCCATCTTGAGATTACCAAAACCCACGGATTTTAAATACTCAGAAGGAAAAAAAAAATAGCAGCTTGAGATAGTACTGCGTTCTAACTAGAAAAAGAAACAGCTTTATGATAACAGAACTTCAGAAGCTTGAATGAACCACAAAACTTCTGCTGAGAAGAGAAAAACCCAGCAGTGCCAGACAAGGCCATATTAGAGGAAATACTCTGTGGCAGTCAGGAGAGAAATGGCATGAGAAGAAAGCAGTCAGACGTAAGAATGTTTGTACTTCTCACCAACACTGCTTTTTCTACACCTTTATCACCAAACCACTAAGCAACAGCCCCTTTTTTAAAAAAATAACACCAATAGACAATCCTAATACAGCCAATTCTTTGAGAATGCAAAAAAAATACAGAGACTTGGGAAACATTCTATTTGGAAATACTCTATTTTTGTGCCTCTGGGTCTGAAAGAATGGAGTTAGAGAGTTCTTTCTTCCCTGGAGCCAAATTTACATAAGCATGTAGCTATTGCTAAATAACCTTTGCATTAGAGACAGCTCAGGGAAATGCCTCGTTCTTAAGACTCTCGAGTTTCATCAGATCACTGTGTAGGGCGTTTTATTTTTTTTAATTATTACTCACACTTGTATACTGAATCACTTATAAAACAAATAAGGTTTAATAAGTTTCAATGCCCAAGGCTACCTCAACGTGATGACATCTCTGTCACGCAAGAACTGGGAGTGCTGCGCCCTGCAGCGATAACTAAAAAGCTGTTTGATATAATGGCAGGTTTAAAAGCAAACCTCCAGACCAAGAGAATTTAAAATGCAGATTCTTGAAACAGGCTAGAAGTTTCCTTCAAGTAAACAAATGTTACAAAAAGGTAGCAATTTCTTAATAATCCAACATTTTCAGTCCCTCAAATGCCAAAGAAGAGGAGCACAAAAGCGAATTAAATGCCATAGCGCAATGCAGGTTTCAACAAAGGAGGGCAGTTTGAAACACTGAATTTGAAATAGTGTCAGCAGAGGTGTCTGCTGGTGCCCCCCATTGGGAAATGGAGAGTTCCAGAGGACAGGTGGAAGGGAGCAGAGAGCCAAAGGCCCCAGTGCAATTACAATATGCAAGGCCGGTGCGTGTTCCGACAGGAGCGCGGAACAGCCGGACTCGTTCTGCACAGAAGGCTGAGCGAGATGAAACAGCAGCACACACCTGATCAGCCAGGCTCACGGCCACGAGGAGGCAGATCAAAGTGCAGCCACGGCCAACTACTCACTGCGTCCCTGACTTGCAGTTTCAGTTCATTGAAATGCAGCAGTTTCGTGTCTTTTCCGAGCAATTTTTCCATGCCAGCCTCGCTCGGAGCTGCTCAGTTAATGCAGACTGTCAAAATCCTAACCCAACCAAAACCCACCCTGCTCAGGGCAGCCCCACTCTGCTCCCCGGTGGACAGACTTTTATCTCCACTCTGGTGGGTTACATCATTCCCAAAACCTGTCACAATCCCAAAGCCCACCTTGCTGTACTGACCAGAAACTGAAAAATAGTCCTTTTTTTTCCTGCTTGCTCAGAGAGATGGCCAAGCATCTGCAGTTTGACTCTTACAGTAACAAAGGGCTGGAGGAATCCAAGGGCAAAGAATTCTGAAGCTTGCTGCCACAACTTTTAGTTGCCCCTCATGAGGATGTGCTCTGCTTTACATATTTATAACACTTGTTATGTTAAAATATACTATATTTATTTACAGTATAAATAGAATATATTATTTACCACATAAAGTTAGAATCTTGCATGTTAAAGTGTTTACTTATTTTGAACTTACTTTCAGCTGATATTTTTGACAACAGTGTTGCTACAAGTGTAAGACAAAATTCTTAATATTAAAATATTAAGAATATATGTAATTATATATAAATATAATGTTTTTAAATTAACTCTTGAAATAAATATTTCCTGCCCCCCTTAAGCACCTACACACACACACACACATACCATTCTGAAAACCTTTACTCCCTAATGATACAATTCATTGTATTGACTGAAAGGAGAAATTACAGACTAAATGCAAGAAAAGGCTCATATCTACCAACAGAAACAGGAGTTATGAGCTGTGGAGAGGAAAAAAAAAAATCAGAGAAAAGCAAAGCAGCAGGCTCAGCTCCCAGGTCTATTGTATCACATTCTGGTTTCGATTCTACTTGTTGAGTATTCACCTGTTTCGCTTAGTGCGCACTAATGAACAGGTGGATGGAGCCAAAGCCAAACTCAAAGGAATTATGACAAAACACTAATGCATTATACATCCTGCAGGTCTCATCATGCCCGGGAATGGCAAACAGTCAGTCTCCCTTTCCAGATCTGACAATAAAATGATGAAACATCATTCTGTCTTTTGAAACGCTGCAATGCACACAAATAACGCTTCCTCCTGCTTAAGTAGCAGGTCCTCAGTTATTCTAAATATAGATCATTTCTGCTGCCTTCTGATTTGGAAGAGCTCAAGAGGAAAAAGAAACAACCAAAAAAAAAAAAACCCACACTGCACACACTTGCTCCAGACCTTTCCTTTGATGTTTAGTACTACACTGCACACAAGTCCTCTTAGTGACTGGTTATAAAGAGTAGCAAATTTATGCAAATTATCAAAACTTGTACAAACACCAGCAAATCCTCAAACCTGTGCAACTGCAAAGACTGCACAAGGGCTCATGATCTGTCTTCACCTGCACGGCCTTGGTCAACAACCAAACCAAGAAAGAACAACAACTCCTCCACCCACACAAATACCTCCATTCTGCCCAAATACATTCGGACATCAAAACTGGCACAGACACCAGAAGTATTACCCCAGGATTTCAAAACACATCCCAGCACCTTTCAGGGTGTAAAACTACAACAAAGCTTTTATAAATAGCCCATCTTAGGATGTACAAGAGGAACACTGCCCTGGAACAGCAGTTCAAGTACTGCAGATTTTTTCTCATTAACATTATGTCCATTTTAAAACCCAAAATTCAGCTTTTTCGAGTCACACACCATTATCAATTCACAAGGAAAGGGCAATAAACAAGAAATTCACTCAAATTAGCAAACAAATCTAAACCTACTGCTACTTTGAGAGTTATTGATGAGTATCTGTATTGGCAACTTCACTTTCATTTGGGGATGATAAAAAAATAAAATATACACACATGGGAAGTTATATTGTCTAAACTGCTGTGGAGGAAATTCTCCTTTTTTCCAGGAATTGCCAGGAATTCCTCTGTGCATTTGCTATCAAAGGCCTCCTATAGCTGTATGGGATAGCCATAAACCCAACTGTCTATGTTTTAAGGGAACACCAGTATTTACCAGGGCCTGGAGCATGCCATTCACGATGACAGTGCCCTCCATGGTCTGGGAGGAGGATTTGGATAACATGGAGAGCACCCAGTCCAGGAAATCTGCCATCCTGCTTTGCCTGACATCAGGGCGGACAATAAACCTGTCACAAAAGGAAAAAGAAAACATTGCAGCCATTACTTTATGACACCCAGTGAAAAATGATTTTTCCTCCTATCCAAACTGGTTGTAGTTCCTGGAAACAATTCTTCAACGTGTGTTTCCCCAAACCACACAGGGTGGAACACTCCAAACCATCCTATGTTTAGCCCAGCTGTTTCTGAGCAAGGCTCTGATCTGGAATTTCAAATCCATTTGTAGCTTTCACTTCAAACCCAGCTAAAAGCTTGTGTTCTAGAAATTTCTTATCTTAATTGTAAAGCAACAAAATTTCCAAAGCTTTGAAGAAATTAGAAAGCTATCAGAATTAGTGAAAAGCTGAAACAAATAGGAGGATTCTTCACCTCTTTCACTAAAAACAGCCATTTTGCAAAGCTGAAAATCAGTGGAAATCAGCACTGGGTCCCTTTTGCACTGTCTGTCAGTAGTCAGGTGCAGAAGAAGCAACCAGCAGGGCTGTATTTGGGGTTTCAGATATTTGAAAAGCTGAAGCACCTGTTATTTAACACACTCGTTGGATCAAGAATTTTGGTTTTAGCTGTGTTTTAGCTGTGTTTTAGCTGTCTTAGAGAAGGGAAAAGAGGTTATCATGGCTAAACTACAGTAAACCTACTCTCAGCCCTGCCCTGAACAGCCAAGCTGCAGTCAGGGCATCACCTCAGTGTCCTGGCACCTACAAACCAGGTCCTGTTCCAGCAGGGATTCAGATTACGCTAGCTCTCAACTCACCCAGTGCAATCAAGGCTCATGGGGAAGCCTACCCAGCACAACTCATGGAATTCAAAGAGGATGTGTCCCAGAGCCAGGAGCTGGATCCTTCCTACACCTACAGGTAACAAGGGAACAGCACCAAGAGCTGACTGATGGGGTATTAAATATATTAAATACTGAGAACACCTCAGCAGTGAGCTGATGGGATGGATTGGTGGGACTGCTGTGCTGCCCAGCAGCAGAACAATGAGGACTTGGGGTGAGCTGCAGAAGGGTTGTTTTGGGTTGAAGGATGAAGTTGCCTTTGGCCCAGGGGCACACGTGAGAGAAGTGACCTGTGAAGTGGCTGAGCTGGTTCCCAGACCCTTCCTCAGCCCCGAGGGGTTTAAATCCTTCTTTCCCAAAGGAGTGCCCTAACCTCCAGACTAAGGGCAGGATAAGGATCAGCCTCATCTCCTCCTACTGCAACCACTCAGTGAGCAGGCAGAAAGGAGAATTCATGAATATACTCCAGCTCTTTGCCCTGTGAGAAGCAACTTGCTTTGGAAAACAGGTCTTGAATCCTGATGTTTCTAAACTTCACTAGAAATTCATAAACTCCTTGGAGCACAAACCAGGGCCCAGACTTTCTCCTCCTCCCCAGGGACTCTCCCAGAGCATGCTGCAGTCAGACTCCTGTATCTCCTCTGTCCATCTGTCCCTGGACCGTTGTGCTCCTGCCCACCCAAAAACAGTCCAGCTCCAGGGAGATGGCACAGAGACCTCATGTCAGAATGATTATACTCAGAACTGGCTTTGGGGATGTGAGAACAGCAAAAGGCCTTGGAGCCAGCCTTCTAATTTCTGGTGAAGTGCTTTAATCACCAGGCTGCTTTGGAAATGGTGTTTTCATAATAAACTAAATAATTGTAAGTCCACTATACAGTACTATTATGCCTTGCACACTTGGTACTAGCATCAACTTAATGTATTCAACACCATATTTGTTCTGAACACATATTCCTAATTAAAATTAATTCAGCCAATAGACAGAGGTGAAGAGAAGATAAGACAACTAACAAGGTACCTGCACAGCACCCAGTGTGAGGGTGCAGGGCACTGGTGAAATCCCCCTGAAACCAATGGCTGAGCATTGCATGAGCACAAAGCTCAGCTGAACACAAAGCTGCAATAAATAAAGTTGCTGAATGTAAGCTCTCACTCAAAATTTAGTTTTACAGACACTCTGGGGTACATCTGAAGTGTCACACTGTCATCTCAAATCCTCTGGGTCTGTCAACCTGTGACAAGGCAGATTACCCATACAAACACATAAACAGCAATTTCTAATTACTGATTCCAAAATGACTACAAAAACTAATTGGGATCACAGAATTATACAACCATAGAACAGTTTGGGTTGAAAAAGGACCTTAAAGCCCATCCAGTTCCACCCCTTGTCATGAGCAAGGACACCTTCTACTATCCCAGGTTGCTCCAAGCCTCATCCAGCCTGGCCCTGGACACTGCCAGGGATCCAGGGGCAGCCACAGCTTCCCTAGGCACCCTGTGCCAGGGCTTGCCCACCCTCACAGGGAAGGATAAGGAGACAAACCTTGTCAAAATAAGTATGTAACAGGCAAGACTTTTTCAAGACTGCACAAGTAATTCGTGCAGTTTCTTGAATTTTGCTCTGATATATTTCAGAATAAACCAGAAAAGCACAGGATGAGTCACCAGAGAACTGTGATTCTGGTCTCCAGTCCTTCATTAATTTTCTGCATGACACTGTACATTCTAAACCAAAGAAGTGTTTGATTTGCCATTAGTTTCAGACCTGTACCATTATACTCACTAAACATAAACTTCTAAAGCCTTGAGTCCTGTGACTGAAGCCTAGAATAAATTCAAAGTACACAGACGGTTATCTCCTAAAAAGACAAGACAAGGTCTGCTCTACTAAATGTTGTTTTTAACAACTGTTTTGCTTAATCCCATAAATTTAGTGCATCTTAACCCAGAGAACACAAATGCAGGTATTATGGCTGTGATTCTCCCACAGCCAAGGCCCCTGTCTCCCAATGTCCCCACATCCCATTGTCCCTGTGTTCCCAGGTCCCCAGCTACTGCTGTCCCCATGTCCCACTGTGTCCCCTCATCCCTACATCCATCCCCATCCCCTTGTCCCTCTGTCCCCATGTCCCACTGTCCCCATTTCCCCTTGTCCCTCTGTCCCCATCTCCATGTCCCTCTGTCCCCATATCCTCTTGTCCCTCTGTCCCCAGCCCCGTGTCCCTGCATTCCTTGGTCCCACTGACCCTGTGTGCCACTGTCTCCATCCCCTTGTCCTTCTATCCCCATGTCCCAGTGTCCCCTTATCCCTGTATGCCACTGTCCCCATCCCCATTTGCACTGTCCCCATGCCCTTGACCCTCTGTCCCCATCCTGTCCCTCTGTCCCCATCCCTGTGTCCCCTCTGTCCCCATGTTCCCTTGTCTCTCTGTCTCCCTGTCCCCATGTCCCCTTGACCCTCCCTCCCCATCCCCTTGTCCCTCCGTCCCCATCCCTGTGTCCTTCTGTCCCATTGTCCCCTTGTCCCTCTGTCCCCATGGCTGCCCCGCCATAGACAGTGCCAAAGCTGCGCGGGCAGCGCCCCCTGCTGAGCACAAGCTGCAATGCAGAGCCGGGGCTTTTACTGCTTTAAAAAGGGAAAAAAAAAAAAAACAAATCAGTCACAACCTGAGCTGACTAAAGGCGTCATCCACTGGAATATCCAGGAATGTGGACTGGAATAAATACTGAAACAAGAGACAAGTGTGTACTATCTCTGTTTATGGTCCTTGTAATTTATTTTCATGTGCAGAGGAAGCAGTATTCCCAACAAACACTACTGGATCCAATTCAACCAACAGTAATATCCCACAGACAGCTGGCAACTTCCAGGCCTCCCAACACTGCCATGTCAGACTAAGAAACAGCAGGAGGAATGGGAGCCTTTCTGCCAGGATGCACAAAAGAGACTTACTTGGACACCAGCACAGCAGCTGCATCCCGAGCCTTGTCACTGACAACCAGGTAACACTAAAGTGAAAAGAAAATTCACTGTAAAAGAATTCATACATGGAGATAGAAAACCAACTATGTAACAACTCTGTCCATAATACACTACTGAATACTCACATGAAAAATATTATGATGATTACACACATGTAATTATTGTGATTACAAACTGAGCTTAAAGTCAGTAGAAAGTTCATTTTCCCACTTAACAAATTGTATCTGAGGCAGGGCCCCTTCGTGTGCCTTTCAAAGCAGGCTTATTACTGAAGATTTATTTGCTGAAGCCTTAACTCACACACACATTGGCCTATAAGCAGTAAGTCCCTTAGTGCTGCAAGTGTCCAAAGCCTGAGCTCTTGGGGTACCTGTGGGGAAGGGGAGTGGTTTATTTTTATCTCAAAGGCACAACAAGTCAGCAACCTGGCTGACACCCACTGGAACTTGATGTATTTGTTTAAAAATCTTCACACAGTCACAGCTTCCAAAGTTGCTCACTCTGATCAAACAGTGATTTCCTCCAGAAATCCTCAGATTTGGCTTTCAGAAGAAGCACTCTGGCACTTTCGAGTGTTGAAAGCCTCTACCACATTCAAAGGCAGGGGTTATTCAGATAAAATAGTTTATTGCATCTGGGGAAACAAGTTCCAGTCTCACCTGACTCTAACGCAGACTGAAGATCCAGAAGTACAAAAAAATTCTTTATAGATTAAACACAAAAATATGGGCTGAAATAATATGCTTAAAATAATATCACTGAGGAATGCACAGCATATGTTAATATTTATCACATACTGAGTGACTGAGCCAGTACCCCAGGTCTGAAAGCACTACAGGATGTTTTCCTCACCTTTGCTATTTCCAGGATGCGGTCCATGGTCGGCTGCCGAGCCTGCCCCTCCAGGGAAACAAGGTTTCCATCAAACCGGGCCAGGTCAAAAGGAATCAGGCAGATCATGGACAGCCACAACAAGAGCATGTAGCGAGTTTCCCAGGTCTGGAAAGGAAAAAACAAAGGGCTTTTACTTCATTCTCTGCAACATGAAGTGCAGACAGCACGAACAACCCCCTGGCTCCAAGGAACCTTCAAAGATGAGCAAGAGAAAACTCCTGAGGTGAGTGCCCTGAAACTATAGAGGAGACAGAACTACGAGTGATCCCAAAGAGCAAAACTGTAACAAAATTAATGGACCCTCCCCCCCAATCAGAAATCTAAACATCCTTGTTTCCTTCCCAAAGGAAATCTGCATCTTCCCATTTTCCTGTTTATTCTTTCTCTCGGCCATCTGTGCCTCCACTCACAAATATAACAAATATAATATAAATATGTTTTTCTCCTTATTTTCTTATCTATTGCTTTCATGGGTGTACTGAAACAACTTCAGAAGAAAGAAAGAAGTTTTTCAAGCTTTAAAGCTCACAGTAAAGTATCAGAATTGATGTTTATTTAAAAAAAAAACAAACAAACTTTAATTTAGAGCAGCCATACAATTATTGGCTTCAAATCTATGATTTTACTTATAATTGATAATGATCTATTTTAAAATTCATCAATCTTAAGCAGCTCCCTGGAGGTCTTTTTCTTTATCTAAAAATAGAAGAATATAAAATACAGTACCCTGGAGTCAGACTGGATGATTTTTCATCTACTCCTTTCAGAGGTTCAATGCCTTTCACTGCCCTTACTCTTGTTACAATCAATTTTTTCCTTACATGAGTGGTTAGAGGTTCTACTTGCACCTCTACTGCCACTGCTTTTAAATCCCTGGAACAAATCTTTTGAAAGAAAACCAAGACCCCTCCTTGGGGAGGGCATTTCTCCTGTGACAAGATGATGATTTTCACACAAAATCCTGGTGTTAACACCAGACAGGGTCTGTCACTGCTTCATATATTTTCCCAAATTTCTTCCTTCAGCTTTTTCCACTGGAGACATAAAAGTTAAACAAAAAGTACAGCAAGTCCTCACCTCAGGGTCTCTTGGGCTCTGCTTTGCAAGCATATCCAGAACAGGCTGCAGGTCCCGCACTTCATGAGGGAACAGTGGCAGGAAACGTTTGTACCCTCTCACCTAAAGCAGAAAGTTTCAGAATTCAGGCCCCCCACCAACACCAGCTGGCATTCAGGAGAAAGGAAAGACCCTTGGAGGAATTTCCTGACTAGGATCCTTATGTCATAAGGAGAGTAGGCATGTAAATTAAAGTCTTAAACACCTTGTGATATTTGTGTTTTCACCAAGTTATTAAGAATTCATTAAATGATAATTAACTTTAGAACAAGGAATATCTGGAGACTGTCTGGTCCAATCCTCCTGGAAAAGCAGGGTCACCACAGCAGGGTGCCCAGGGTGTCCATGGGGTGTCCAGTATCCCAGGGAGGGAGACCCCAGCACCTCTCTGAGCCACCTATTCCAGAGCTCAGCCCTCACAAAAGTATTTTCTTGTGCTCAAATGTAAATTCCACATTCATCTAACTGTCCATCACACTTTACTTTTCAACGTTACACCTCATGTTTTATCTCCAGGTCTGCAATTTCTTTTGCATTCAGACCTCTATTTTTACTAATCTGGATCATTAAATAACATTACATATTTTCCTGATAGTCATGAAAATGGGAAACAAGAGAACTAATCTTTCACAGTACAGCTAAAAATATTTAATCACATTAGACATTTATTTTAATATTTTTGAAAATAATGAAGAAAATATTTGTAACTTACAAGCTTCAGTTAAAGTACATTAAATTTAGGATTTTTTTACCTTTGTAATGATGTAGAGAAATTTAAAAGCCAGGTGAACTAGTAGGGGAGGAGATCCACTGTCCCGTACTATCTCCAACAAGGAATTCATCATCCCCTCTAGTGAAAGGAGAGGAAAAGCAGTGAGACTACAAGCAGTACACAGAGTTTCTTGTACAGATCTTCCAGAGTATTTAAGATATTCCAGATTTTTAAGTATAGATAGAAAAATTATTTAAGGATGCATTCCTACCTAAGTGGCGATCCAAAAGGTGAGGCTGCTCCTGGTACTTGTCCATTATACCTGAAAATTAAAAGATAACTGTAATAAACTACTCAAAGAGCCTTAACTGTGAGATACCTTCTGATTCTGAACAGCTTTAGCTTAAGATTCCTGCATCCCTGAGCTGCCATCACCTGTAAGAGAGGTCAGAAGATTAGAAAATCACACAGTGGATGGAGCTTGGAGCAACCTGGTCAAGTGGAAGGTGTCCCTGCCAATGGCAGGGAGGGTGGAATGAGATGACCTTTAAGCTCCCTTCCAACCCAGAGCAGTCTATAACTCCAAGTAACAGTACAAGCACAGTCTGTCCCCCCAACACTGCACTCATTTACCTACACTGAACCATCAATGCACTCCCAGGAGTCTCCAATTTCCTTGGACAAACCTCCCACAACAACACTTTGCAATGAGGGTGCTCCTCACAATCCTCAGAGCTAGTTTCTTATTTTGAAACAGAATACAAGGAATCTTCAGCAAAGAACAAATTTTAACCTCAACAAACACAAACTGCAGCTCTTACTACTGTGCTCCTCCAAACTGTTCATGTCCCTCACTCTGTTTTGCTACCAGTAACACAGTCTCTTCCTTTTGGATACTGACTCAAGAAAGAGCAAACTGAAATTGAATATTGAAAAAAAAAAAAAAAAGAGCAACTTGCCAGAGCTTTCAGACACAAAAGCTTTTCAATTTAAACCCAGAATTAACAAAAAGCAGCTACAGAAATGAAAGCTGGATTCCCAAGGAGATCATTAAGTGATCCAGTGTGGCTTATTTTAGCTATTTGGTCAGAAAAACAGCTTTTGAATTAGAAAACTAAAACCTCCTTAACCTCCTCTTCTCTGTATTTGTTTCTCTCACACATGATTTTGCTCTCTGCCCTTTTTCTCTGCTTGACACATCAACACTTACATTTAAGACATGACTCAAAGCCAACAGTGCTGCAGTTGACCAGTGGATGACACTGCACAACCACTTTCAGACACCAGACCAGCCAACAGCATCCTTGTGCAATTCCACTGGGATACCAGCATGCCACCAAGAGGGAAATTTGAGCTCCTAATCATCACTGACTTCCCACCTGAATTAATGATGCCTTAGGCTGCATACAAACAGCAGAACCAGTGAACACTAATTCCAACACCAAAGCTTTCCAGCAAAAGTGGAATTGAAGAACAATTTTTTTTCCAGGTCACAGCATGGCAATGATAAAATAAAACCCCAAATAAAAAGCTGAAGAGAATGAACCTAAACCAGATCCTCTAAAACTATGATTTCAAAAAAGATCTTCCTATGTTTTCCTACAAAACTGTAGTTGCAGATTAAACCATTTCCCAAACTTCTGTTTCTAATGGTTCATCTAAAAATGAGCATCATGAGTTTTTCTGAACTCTCTGGAAACTTTCATTAAAACATTCTGGAACAGAGGATTACTGTGCTCTCTATTCCCAGATAAAAGGTATTCCCTAAGTTTCAGTGTTCTAACCCACACATTGAGCCTCTTGGCAGATTTGGGACATTTTGTCCAAGAAGGATCAATAACACCTGAGCACACTAAATATTATAACCCAATACTGAACCACATACACAGTATCTTTTCTAAGTATATGGAGCCTGTGTTTACTGGGCAACAATATACAAGCAGAAAGGTCATAAATACAACTTAAATACACAGAAACACTCCACATGATGCGACTGACAGAGAGGCACAGCAAGGTGATTTTTCCAGCAATGGTTTTTCCTGTCCCACTGAAATCTGACATTTCCTCTGTGATGCTGAACAAACTCTCCAATGTGAGTTCCTGGGACTTCTGTCTGAGCAGTTACATGTCCATCACTCAGATGGAACAGTCAGCTCAGTCAAACACACCAATGCTACTGAGAAACTTCTGCAGGGTCAGATCTCCAAATTTGGGGGGTTCTGCTTGATGGTTTATCCACTTCATTTCTTCTTGTCAAAAACAAAGCTGCTGGGTCAATATTTTGACTGTGAGCTTTTACAGCTCCAAACATACTTGCAAAATTCAGTTTGCAAATACATCAAGCACTGAATGAACTTTTGCAAATCACCTCATCACAATATTGAGCCAACACACAGAAGTGCCTTGAAACAGACTGATCTCCCAGGACACTGCTACATGCACCTCACTATGGCCCTTCCAGACTCAGCTGAAGCCCAGGAGCAGGACAGCTTTCCATAGGTGGCACAAAAGTCAAACCAAGTTACCTCCACTTGGAAAAACATACATCATCTGTATGGATTCAGCCACGCTTCACATTTCCCATGAAATGAAAGTAAAAATAGGAAATTGACAGTTTGGAGCACAAAATGGGTGTGTTTTGATGAGTGATTAGGTTAAAAAAGTTGCTTTATTTGACACACATACAAACTTTTAATTCAATTACGGCCTGAATTTGAATAGGAAAAACTGGAGGCCCAACATGAACCAGAATTCAGATTTCTGGAATCTAAGACCTAAGTTTTCATTTACAGTAGTTGAATACCAAGGAATATCTAAATGGAAAACAAAATGAGCAAAAGAACCAAACCTGAACTATCTATTGATAAAGTTCCAGCATTATCACTGCCCCAAAAATTAGCGGTTTGGTCCCTTTTTGGTAATCAGCAATAACACAATGAATAATACATAACAAAATGTTTGTAGCAAGCAACAGCAGGACCACTCCCTTTGGCTGCCGTGCTTACCTATGAACCGTTCCACGGCCATTTCCCTTGTCACCAGCTCCGCGAAGACTTCCCTCAGGTTCCCGATGAGCTCCGCGACCTCGCGGCTCTCGCTGAAGCTGTCCAGGATGTTCCTGTCGCTGGTGGCTCCCGGCTCCCGCTCCTCGCCCTCCTCGGGCTCCCGCCCCGCTCGCTCCATGGCTGCGGGCCCGGCGCTGCAGTGACAGCAGCAGGCTGAGCCCAGCCCCGCCGCCCTCACGGCCCGCCCGGCCCCGCCATGCGGCCACCGCGCCCCTCCCGCGGCCCCGCCCGGCCCTACCGGCCTCCGCCGCCGGCCCGCACCGCGGGGCTCCCGGAGCCGCCTCCTGCCCCTCCGGCCCGGCGCGGTGCGGGGCGACCACCCGGGACAAGGGACCACCCGGGACAAGGGACTACCCGGGGCGAGCGAGAACCCGCGACAAGCGCCCGGTGACGCCCCGTGCCCGCCCCGCGCCGCCGCCGCTCCCGCCCAGCTACGGGCCGCCAGCAGGGACAAAGGCAGCGGCACCGCCGCCGAGCGCGGGCGGGGAGATGAGCGGCGGACACGCCCTGGGGACACACACCGGTGATGGGGACGAGGACATCCAGCTTTAGGACACTCACCGGGGACGGGACACCACCCTGGGGACACTCACTGGAGACAGGAACACCGACTGGGGATAAAGACATCCAGCTTGGGGACACCCACCGGGGATGGGGACACGGACCGGGACACCCACTGGAGACAGGAACACCGACTGGGGATAGGAACATCCAGCTTGAGGACACCCACCGGGGACGGGGACACCCACTCTGGGGACACTCACTGGAGACAGGAACACCTACTGGGGATGGGGACACCCAGCGAAGACAGGAACACCTGCTGAGGATAGGGACATCTAGCCTGGGGGCACCCACAGAGACAGGAACACCTTCTGGGGATAGGAACGCTCACAAGGGACAGGGGCATCTATGGGGGATGGGGACGTCCACGCTGGGGACACCCAACTAAGGTGTCCTGGCGATGGGACAAGGATGGGGACACAGGCACGGGCACCCAAGCATTGGGTGAGGATGGAAATAGGGACCCCAGGGAAGGGAACAGAGAAGGGAACCTGGGCACGGTGACCCCAGGGGAAAAGACAAGGATGAGGACAACGTTGGTTGCAAAAGGTGTGTAGGAGAAAGCTGGATGATCTGATATCCATGACCTCCATTCCTTACCCGACCCACACCAAAGCACTGCATTACAGTACACATTATCTAAACTTCATCAATTCTGAAAACAACATTCGACCCTGAAAGCTACAACTACAGCTCCACTGATTATACAGGAAATTCAAGGAGGCACTTCAGCCTGCCCAGGATGTCAGAACAGGTAGTTGATCTTTCCTGCTATCCAGCAGCTCCATCCACACCCAAATACTTTATCTTCAGGCTCAAATTCATTCAATCAAACCACAGTCACAAAACACATGTACACTGAATGCCAGCTTTCTGCAAGGCAAGTGTTTTATTTGAGAAGTTTGAGTTCACAAGTACTTCCCGGTGTGATGCAGGTCAGTTTGTTCACATCCATAAACACCAGTGCACATGCACTTTGCTCTTTCCTCAGACCTAGATCTTCCAGCCATCAGCTACAATCCCAACTGTGTTCTACCTCTACAGTTCCATTTTTCCACTGTTTTAGTTCTGTTAAGTTTTATAAACAACCATGACAAAATTCCCTGATTCAAAGGAAATAAAAAATTTTTCACTTTTTGTATCATATTTACAGAAAGCAAAGTGCATTGTTTTAAACCAATTACAACATCAAATTTTAAACTTCATTAAATCTTTATAGCAAGACCATTTAAAGTTGAGCTAAATGTATGTGAGCAATTTTGAATATAATATTTTAGTATTAGTCATGCCAACCATATGAACCTGAATACTCAGGTCATAATTCATATTTGTGGGACTGCACTTACTTTTACTCTCCTTGCCACTTTCTTCCATTAAAACTCCCCAGAGTCACTAATGTAATGTAGCTCAGATTGTACACCAGTATCTTTGCTGAACACTTTTCTCCTCAAATTCCCACTGCCCAAGTTTTCTGCAAAAATAAAGCAGTAAGGAACAATAAAACCCCTTACAAGTCAATCAGATTTGACACTGTTCCTTCTATAACCCAGTGGTGGCACAACAGACCAGCTTTGCCCACTGCACTCATTTTCTAAAACTGAAAATAACCAACCAACCAACCCAGCAGCCAGAGGTGCTTCTTCTCACCCAACCACAGAGCCTCCCTCCCACATTTTGTTGTCATTTTACAAAGTTATTTAAATATGTAACTATTGTAGTACAACACACTGAAATATCACACTAAAATGATGAAATGCTACTATCAACTTTGAGTGGTAACACTTCTGACTGTACAGTTAATTACCAATGAACTAAATATCTTTTCAGAAAATACCACTGGAATTTGAGTTCTTATAGCAAGAGAAAAACTAACGTGAGTAAATTACATTAAATTAAAATAAATATTAGAATTATTATTAATTACATATATTTGTCAAATGCAGCCAAAGGGCCTTGTCTGCTGATTAAATTAAAAAGAGAATGTTTTCAGATTCACAGAATCTGACTGAAATTTTGGATTAGGACGAAAGGAAAGGGAAAGGGAAAGGGAAAGGGAAAGGGAAAGGGAAAGGGAAAGGGAAAGGGAAAGGGAAAGGGAAAGGGAAAGGGAAAGGGAAAGGGAAAGGGAAAGGGAAAGGGAAAAGGAAAGGGAAAGGGAAAGGGAAACAGAAGACCATGGAAATATTCATGGGAAAAAGGCTGGGAACAGACAGAAAACTAAAACAGAACTAACAAGGATAGACATAAGAACTTGCTCTTACTTCCAGCACCACTGTCCCACAGCTGCAGCTCTCCATAACAAACTGCTGATGGAGGAGCAGCAGGACTGGGAAGATGCTGCTGTGGAACAGCTGTGGGAGCACAGCAGCTATGAGGTGAGAGAGCAAGGGCAGACTGACTGTCAGGCTGCTTTCCAAACCAGTGGAGCCTTCACAAACAGTGCAGCCCCTTCCTTCAGCAGGGGAGGAACCTGTGCAGGGAAACCAGTGCCCAAGTTAAAGATTACACAATTGCTTTTAGTTAGTGAGGCTCAAAAGTGCACTAAGCCTTCTCCATATCAGGTGTTTTACCATCAATTCTGACTTTGTGGTATTTGGGATGAGCAGGGGCTGCTCATTCCTAAGGGAGTGTGTCAGAATTTCTCAAATGCACCTGGTTACTTTAGAAGTTTCCTCATCATGTTTAGGGTAGAGCCCCTGTACCCTGTCCCAAAATGGTTCCAGTGGTTTATGTAATTAAAGAGCTGGTACAACTTGTTTCGTTTCTCAAATCCTGGAGCTTTGGGTATTTTACTGTGATAGGCAGAAAAGAAAGAGCTGCTGAACCCCCCAAACATTCCAGCAATGGCCAGTTCAAATTCTGAATGGCCATAGAAGCAGGCAGGGTCAAATATAATCGGCCCAGAGTCGTCCTCAGCCACATTCCCTGCCCACAGGTCCCCGTGCAAGAGAGCAGGAACAACTTCTACATCACAGAACATTTCAGGAATCTTTGGCTGAAAAAGCATAAACAGACATGTAACAATTGAAGAGTTTTGAAGAAAATATTAAATAAAATAAAGCACTTAGCATGTGGGAGCCTCAGCTGGCCAAATGCTGCCTGTGTTCAGCCCTCATGGAGTGCTTTGGGCATTGATGGCAACAAGAACAAGCCAGTGATAAATGTTCTGGGTTGTTCTTAACAGAGCTTAGCAAAGCATTTCATTTACAGTCTAGTGAATCAACACCTGCTACTGATGTATTGTTTCTAGACACAGATACTCTTGATACTCTTGGATACTCATGGATACTTTTGCTGACATGAGAAATATAGAATAATTTCATTTAAAATAAAAGGTTTCAATGGCAAAAAAAGACTGCAGTAAGCATGTGGACCAATGAACAAAAGAGAGGAACTCATCCCTGGTGTTCCCTGAGTATGGAGCATGGCCTGAACCAGCCTCAGCTGTAAGCCTGGGCCAGGTAAAGTACAAATCTGTGCAGGCAGCAGAATTTCACCCACTTCATAACACCAAGCTCTTAGGATTTACCATATTACTATTAGCTGTATTCTCAGAAATAAATGTTAATGCTGAATTACAGGGATTTTTTTCCACTATCTACAAAAATTGAAAGAGTAACAGGAATTCTGTTCAGCTGACAGTGTTGCTGAACTCACTGTGAAGTTCATCCAGACCCTGCTCTTCATTCCAAGCTGGGTAAATCCCTTATAAAACACCTTTACAATCCCACTGATATACATTTTCTGAAATTCTAGGAAACAGATTTAAAACATGGTTCATACTTTTAGCTGTGACCAGAGTTCCCTGGCTTCTCTGTCTCCATAATCTTTTTCAATCAAATCCAGCTGAGCCTGGAGTCGATGCCGGATAAAGAAGGATGGCCAGTCACTCTGCCACTCATTCACCTGGAAAATACAGCACAAGTTTGTCACACACAATTTTAACATATGTGCAGTCAGTGTTAATAGCAGAGATCCAGTTAAAACATTCAGTGCTGGCACAGTGGCCTGGACGATGTCAGTGTGACCAATGCACAGCAACATCAGATGTTTGGCTTTGGGAGTGCTGCTCTCCACCACACTTTAGTGGAGCCTCTCTTTAATATAAATTCAGTTTCTGGCTATTTTCATTCATTCTCATTTTTTTAATGTATTTTAGAGAGAGAGTTTCTAGTGAGATCATTTCAGTTGTTCAATGTCATGTGTCAAATCTGTCTGGAAATGCAGAAGTATTCATTTTTACTGGGTAACATGTTTCTTATCTGGTGAAAAGTTGTACTTAGCAAAAATACTGCTGTTGTACTTACCAAAGTTTGAGATACTGGAGGTTCAGTTAAGTTGTAGAATGAAATCCTGACACGTGCAGAGCCAGAAAATGGTGGAATTATCTCCAAGAGCCATTTCTAATGTCTCATGAGACATTACATGATGAGACTCTCCAAAAGCAGTGGAGAGATACATATAGAAGGGATTAGTAAAACCAAGACATGGTGTGTGAAGGAACACTGATTTTTTTAAAGTATCACCAAGCTGAAGAACCACCACAATCCTTCCAAATTCACTCAATCCACCATGCCTGCTGGCCACATGCACAGTGGCAGGGCACAGGGATGGAACAGGGAAAGCAAAGCTGTGGTCAGAAAGCTGCAGACAAAATGAGCAAGCTCAGATAGGAGGAGTTTACAGACCTCTACAAGTGCCTGTTGGCTTTCACAGCTGTGGAACAGATCATACCTGTGGGATATAACCACAGCAAGTGGCTGTGTGGAATCCAAACTTATCCACAAACTGGGCCTCAGAGTGACCGGCTCCTTTTCCTATAGAACAAAATAAATATTAGGGGATTTGAGATGTTTCATGGTAAAGTCTGCAAACACAGAACTTAAGGCAGAAAAAATAACTTTAAAGCAATAAGTTACTTATTTCATGGTCACAATCCTTTCTAAAGCTGAAAAGAAATCTTTTGGACTTGAAGATGCTGAATGGAAATGGAGGCACAGTCAGTCACAGTCAGTGAGTTTGCTTTGGATGAAGGAGTTGGACATTCAGGAAAGGAGCCCAAATACAGTCACAGTCTGCTGTCCTGGCACTTGGATGTGCTGTCATTAAATGTGGCTTGGATTTGATTCATAGATTATTGGGACCTGCAGTAATTTGTCCTTCACTCAAAAATAATGGATTATAATTTGTCCATCACTAAGAGTCAGACCCAGCCCACCTCTGAAGTCATGGGAACAGTACAGATACAGACTGGGACTTCAGATTTTAATAGTAACAACTTAAAAAAAAACTTTCTTTATATAGCCGACTTTTCTTTTCATGTATGGTTTAATTCACTTCAAGGAGCAGCAATTTTTTTAATATTTTGCTACTTATTTGAGTTCAAAAAAGTCATCCCCAACATCTTTAAGGAGGAACTTAACTCTGCAATTACAAAGGGACAATATTCTGTAATCAGTTAATTATCTAAACCAACAGCAAAAAATGGGATTTCTGTAAGCTCAAGAACATTTTAAGAGAGTGAGAGTGCATGAGGCTGAAAGGTTTCACTGACACTGAGGAAGAATCCAAATTGTCAGTTTGACTCAGGAAAGTTGAAAGCCATGCTGCACCACAGCCAAAGGAATTGCTTCCTTTTAGGTTTAGTACATTACATCAATGCTTTACCAATTGTGCTTCCCTCAGTCCTCAGCTTCTCTCCAAGTTTCTGGTTATAAAGATGAAGCTCTGCTATCTGCTCTCCCAGCTTTGAAGAGTATCTGTAGGATCAAATAAACCAAAATAAAACTGAAACAAGTGAACAAATATTACATAGAAAAAACCCTCAATTAAATATGACCAAGGCTATTTTTGGCAAACATAGAACCTTAATGAATTTCACAAGCACCTAACAGAGCAAATGACTGGCTAACAGCTCTGAAGACACAGATAATACAACAAACACTCTAAATGGTCTTGCAAGAAAGGTAAAGAGAACACAGGTGGTATAAACAGGGGCAGAAAGAGCAGGAGGATTATGTGCTCCTCCTTAGCAGCCCCACTATCAGCAGAGAACAGGACACAGTATCTCTTGTTGGGCTTTACCCTTCCAAATCAGCTGAACAGCAGTTGAAGGGGTAAGTCTTAAAAGAAGCCATAGGCAGGGATTGAATCAAGGTTGCCTAATGCTGAAGGCAGACAACTAAAAACCAGTTAAATATTCCACAGGTATCTTAACAGCAGTTTCAAGGATGGAAACTATTTTTTTCTCCATGCCCAGAATGGGGGGAAAAATGATGGATTTAAAATTGCAACCAGAAGGACTAAGGTTTGACATTGAAAAATCCTTTCTAGGAACAATGGGGTGGATTAGCATAAACTGTGGAGGCTGTGGAATTGCCATTATTGTCCCACATAAAATAGATGGGCTGGACAAGTAGCTATCAGAAGAGCCATAGACATGACACTGTTCCCATATGGAAGTCTGGAACACAGCAGTGTTCCTGAAAATCTATTTTCAGCAACACACAACTCCTGAATTCTAAGTTCAGGTTGGCTGACAGACAAAATGCAAATTCATGTCATCTTAACTTAATCATGGCTTAAATCATACTGGGAGAGTCTACTTAGAGAAGCAGAGGTTTCAAAGACCTGAGCAGCCGGTAAGGTTAAAGAAACCTGTTGGGTTGGGAAAAGAAACTCCAATGAAAAATCTCATGAGAGAATGATGAGCCAAACTCAGCTGTGATTACATTCACTGCAGCAGCATCTCAGCACACATGGAGCAGCACACAAATGAGTAGTGACAGCCATTTCTAATGCAGGAAAAGCAAAATTTGGACAAGGAGTGTGTACACACATATATACATACATGCATATTTACATTTTTTTTTTAATATGTACACAGAGAAACACAGATCTCAACAGAGAGAATAAAACAACTCTGCTCATGAAGTTTCCTGGCTGATTGTAAAACATTAATAAAAACGAGCCCCAAAACATAGTAAAAGATGCATGGACATACTTGTTGAGGTGCTTCATTTTTAGGTACTCCATGGCAAACATGGCTCCTCCTCCAGGCAGGTCAATCACTTTGATGGGCTGAGGCACTCTCACAATATTGGTTTTCTGAATCGCTTCCAAACTTGCCATTTCCCCTTCAAACATTTTTCTAGCCTGTCAAGGAATAAGAATATCCTTGGGCTAAACTATGGATGTCTACAAGAGGTACTTTGAAAAAAACCAGACTTTTGACAACGTGGCAAGGAGTTAATTCTCTTGATAAAACGAGAGAGCTGCAGGAAGGCTTCTGTTCACATAGGAAGACTTAAGGGGCTTAACTCTAACCTCTTTTTTTTCCTGAATTCATTCCAGGGTTGTAGGATATGTCACATTTCACCCTGATTTCCAGCTGCTTATGAAGACACAAACTACCTGGATGCAACAGCACCTCTGAGGATAATGTGGCCACTGCTAAATGAGGTAACATTGAGCCTTTAAACTGGTTCTTCTTTCCCCATGGGCCACTGGATGGAGATGACAGCACAAATATTCAGTATGTGCTCTGCATTTTTGAAGAAAAGGTGCTGTTCTTCGTGGTAGTTTAGGATGGGTTTGATATTGATAAAGCAAATTTCTGATGCACTGTGGTGTTAGAAAAAGCAATTAAGTATTCATTTAATAATAGAAAAGAGTTTGGCTTGAGAAGCTGCAGGAGTTTTACTTTTAGAAATGCAAAAAGCAGCAGGGATGTTTGAAGCTCCTGTAGCTTTAAAGATAATATGTGAGTTTTAGCACTGGCCTCTGTTTGTGCCCTCCCATTATCGATCCTCCCAACTGGAACATGAAAAGGAATGCAGTGAATGCAAAGTCAGCTCTAGGCTTTTCCAAACTCCAAGTACCACAATAGCAGCTTTGTGCTTGGCCTCCTTTTTACAGGAATTACAGCTCATTCCTGCTGTTGAGGGTTATCACATTGCTTTATACTGCAATTAATACTAATCAAACCTGCTACATTAATTCTGGATATAAAATAGACACAGCTTTAAAAAGAATACTGAGAACTGGAATAATTATGCATTAGTAAGAATCAGCTGCTTTTAAAATAAAAAGCAATCATCTCTATGCAATCATAAGATCTGCTGGCATTGACCTGAGGTTTGTGGTTGATTTTCACAAATACCCGTCCTCTGTCTGTCTCATACGTTTGGCCTTGGCTGATGCATCCTCCCCCAGAGCTCCCCAGTGCCTTCAGAACGTTGGTATTCAGCTCTGCCTTCAGGATCTTCTCCATGCTTATTGCCAGGCTGCTGCAGCCGCTCCTCTGCTAAAGCTGCTGCGAAACAGGATTAAAGGTCTGGGTCCTTCTGCCACTGTCACTCTGCGATGAGGTAGGAAGGGCCACCCACCACAGAAAATAAATAAATAAATAAATAAATAAAACAGCTAAAAAAATAGCTCAGCCAGAAAGAATGTTTCAAAACGCTGTGCTTGCCGTGGGCTTTTATAGCTATACATGAAAAATAAAATTCTTTATCAATATTTGCTAGAATAAACTAGAGAGATTAATTCTAGGAGAGGTGGGTCCTGGGGCCTCTCAGCGTGCTGGAGCTGCTGGTATTTGTAGTTTGGAGCAGCTCTGAAGCTCCGGGATCGCCTGCGGAAGGGTGGTTTCAGGCCAATCCACTAGAGGGAAGCTGAAGGTAGCCCCAGGAATGGCCACAGGCTCTGTATAGGGGACATTTGGTGTGAATTCCAAATCTGCAGCCCAAAAAGATGTGGTTAAATCCGCAAATCGGCCGGGCGGTGCGGGGAGGAGAATGAGCCAGGCGAGGAGCCCGGCTGGAGCCCACGATTCCCTGCGGAAATTCCTGACGGGGAGGCACAGTGCCGTGGGGATGGGGGCGATCCCGGCCGGCTGCGGGACGGGACCGGCGGGCACGGCGAGGGTGAGCGGCACCCCCGGGTCCCGGTGTGAGGGAACAGCTCCTGCGGTGAGCGGCGCCCCCGGGTCCCGGTGTGAGGGAACAGCTCCTGCGGTGAGCGGCGCCCCCGGGTCCCGGTGTGAGGGAACAGCTCCTGCGGTGAGCGGCGCCCCCGGGTCCCGGTGTGAGGGAACAGCTCCTGCGGTGAGCGGCGCCCCCGGGTCCCGGTGTGAGGGAACAGCTCCTGCGGTGAGCGGCGCCCCCGGGTCCCGGTGTGAGGGAACAGCTCCTGCGGTGAGCGGCGCCCCCGGGTCCCGGTGTGAGGGAACAGCTCCTGCGGTGAGGGGTGGCTGCTCCCGGTGTGAGGTGAGGGATGCTGTCCCGGTGTGAGGGGTGGCTGCTCCCGGTGTGAGGTGAGGGTTGCTGTCCCGGTGTGAGGGGTGGCTGCTCCCAGTGTGAGGTGAGGGTTGCTGTCCCGGTGTGAGGGGTGGCTGCTCCCGGTGTGAGGTGAGGGTTGCTGTCCCGGTGTCAGGGCCGGCTGCTCCCGACAGTTCCTGCAGTGTTGCGGGACTGCTCCCGGTGTGACGGGGGACTTGTCCGGTTGTGAAGGGGCAGTGCTCCCGGTGTGAGAGGCAGCTGCTTCTGCAGTGTTGGGAGGCTGCTCCCGGTGTGAGGGGAGGCTTGTCGCGGTGTGAGGGAGGGCTGCGTTCCGGCTGTGAGGGGATGCTGTTCCCGCCGGGATTGGGGGCAGCTCCTGCTGTTATAGGAACAGGTGTTCCCACTGTGAGGGGATTCTGTTCCCGGTGTTGTGAGGGACAGTTCCCGCTGTTGTGAGGGGATTCTGTTCCCGGTGTTATGAGAGGTTGTTCCCGGTTGTTGTGAGAGGCTGTTCCCGGCGTTGTGAGGGATAGTTCCCGGTTGTTGTGAGGGGCTGTTCCCGCTGTTGTGAGGGACAGTTCCCGCTGTTGTGAGGGACAGTTCCCGCTGTTGTGAGGGACAGTTCCCGGTGTCACGGCAGCCTGACGCTGCTCCCCGCTCCGCACAAGCGCCCCGTGGCTCTCCGGACTCGAACACACGGATTCCTGTTTAATGGCCGCACACACTCCATGTACGTACCACGCCGACAAAAATTAGAACGTGAAGTCTTATTTTAGAGCTTGCTCACCACAGAAATGGTGCTTTGGGATGAATGACACATCCAATGCCACCGAAAGGACAAGGCATTCTGCTGCTGGATTTTCATACTGCATTTTAGTTTCTGATATGAACAACATTGGTTTCACTACTTTGTGTGTTTTTTAAAAGGGGATAAATTATCTTCAATTCTTAATTCCATGAAATTTGGAAAGTGACTTACTAATAAAAATAAAATCCTGCCTTTTTTGCAAACGATTAAAAATATAAAAATGAGTAATGGGTCTGCATATTCAGGCAGAGGTATTTAAAATGCATTAAACACAATGAATATATATTAAACACAATTAAAATGTGTTCGATACAAGAAAATGTATTAAATATACTTAACAAAGTATTTTTCATTGTTAAATTCTATCAATAGTGTGATGAATTCTGTAGTGCTACAATTGTCTATTTGGATTCCTTGTGAAGTTCCCTCAGTAAGTTTTAAGGACAAACTTCACTAAGCTAAAAATGGATCTACAATTATTATGCACATGCACCACAAGGTTTTGTCTCATTAGTGTATGTAATTAATTTGATAAATGTTTTTTGTTTGCTTTTTAATACTTTGGGGAATCAATTTGTAGGTTAAATACTTTTCTGTAAGAATAAATTACATTTCATACCACTCTATGAGAAAGTTCCAGGAGAAAAATGCCACAGAGGCTGTGGTAAAAAAAACCACAACTTGAAGAACACTATTTAAAAAAATAAATAAATTCAATATTTCTGGAAAATTATACTCTTGGCCTCCTCAGTCACCAGTCTGGTCCCTGTCTGTGATATGCAGGAGGAATGCCTGGCTGGAGGGAGCATTTCTGCCGTTGTATGTCCATCCCCAAGGCCAGAGGCTCTGTTCTTCTTGCTAAAAACAAAAACAGAAGGTAAGGAGAGGCTGGAGCAGGATTCCTCTCTCCTGGTAATGCCTGCAGCAATCCCACATGGATTAAGTAAAGCCTGGGGCCCTAGTTGGCAGGAGAAGCTTTAAAAAAGGCAAACAAGGCTTTGCTATTTCGCATTACCAGTCTCTTGGCTGCCCGAGGAAACAAAAATCTTAAAAGAATACTACAGCAGCTGATCTGTGCAGAGCTCCGGGGCTGGACTCCCGGACTCAGCTGTTGTGCACTGAAAAGCGGAGGTCACCTCCCAGCAGAGCTGGTCACAAACCCGAGATGCGACATCAGCGGAAAAGGCACAGAGCGAGCACGGAAAAGGAGGTGAAGGCACAGGAGGGATGGGTCGGTGTCGGTGTGAGCACACACAGTCTGGGCTTCAGCTCATCGTACAGTCATGGAATAATCCGGGTTGGAAGCGGCCTCATCAGGCTGTCGGGTCCATCATCTTACTTGAAGTAAAATTACTATTTAAGTCCAGTTAGGGTGCTCAGGGCCTTGGGCCGCGAGAACTTCCACATTTTCAGGACGTATTTGTGGTGTTGGTGGCTGGGTTTGGGGATTGGTTTGGTTTGGGGTTTTGTCAAGTCAGGGAATCCCTATTTTAGCGTGCTCCAACCGCAGCTCCTGTGTTTTTACTAATTTGATGCGAAAGCTTTTACCAAATAGTCCTTTGGAGCTGGGAGGGGCCCGGGCTACCCATCCTCCCCTCCGGCCCGGCGGTCAATGCCGGTTCCTCCCGGCCAGTCGGGGCGGTCAGTGTCGATCACTCCCGGTCCATCCCCGGCGCTCCCGCCGCCATTCCCGCGGTGCTCGACTGCTCGGCGCTCCTCCCGCCGGCGGGATCGGCTCTGCGCTCCGCAGCGGTGCCTGGCAGGGCCGGAAGCAGCCGCCGGCCTGTCCGCCTCGGCCCGCCGGGATTCGGCCGGACTCAGCTCCGCTCAGCCCGGCGCGGGCGGGTTCGGCTCTGCTCGGCCCGGCCGGGCTCGGCTGCGGCGGGCTAGCTGGGCGGGCCCGGCTCGGTTCCGGCTCCCGCGGCGGGGCTGAGGCGGGCGGGCGCCGCCATGGTGTGAGGGGCGGGGGCGAAGGGGCCGCGCCGGAGCCATGAACCTGCTCCCGGCTAACCCGCACGGGAACGGGCTGCTCTACGCCGGCTTCAACCAGGACCATGGTGAGGCTGCGGGCCCGGGGAGCCGGGTGGTGCCGCGGGGGGCGGCGGTGCAGAGCCCGGGCTGGGCTGGGCTGGGCCTGGGGCTGCTGCGGCTCCCGACCCATCACTGCGGGTCCCGCTCGCGTCCCGAGCTGCTGCCGCTGCCTTAGGGGATGCCCGCGGTGTGGCGGCTGCAGCTGCTGGAAGGAGCCGACAGCGGGAGGATTTAGTGCTTGTCCCGTTGTTTTAGCACTGGTGCGGTCGTGTGTGCGCCCAGCGCTGCGGAGAGTTGAATGGGTGGGTGGGGAGAGAGCAGAAGGAACAGGACCGCGCTTGTTGGGGCTCGGGCTGCTCACTGTGTGCGGCTCCGTCAGGCTCCGCAAAGCCTGTGCTTCAGGGCTTTCTTTGGGAGCTGCTCGCAGCTCAGCCCTTTCTCAGTGTCAGTGCTCCACATTCCAAATCAATGCTGTAACTGCTTTTTTATTTCTTTTTACCTGGTTTGTGTTTTAAAAATTATGGTTAACACTACTAATCACTGGCAGGGAAGCACTGATACAACGGCCCCCCCCGTGCATCCTTGGCTTACCTTTCCCCTATTTTAGAGGGGAAGGCCTGCTCCAGAAAGGGGGTGCGTGTGCCTCATCCTGCTTCGGCAAGACAAAAATAGCACCAGTCTTATGAGTAAGTGTCATTTTTGTGTAAGAAGGAATAGAAGCTCATCATTTTGTAACACCCTTTTGGCTTGAGAAATAATATTCTTGCTTAAGACACTCTTGCAGCCTCTGTCGTTGTAGACTGCAGCTCACGTACTTGTTGCTGACACTGTTGAAGTCGTGTGTAAACACAAATTATTCTGTTGATTTCAGTCAAACACCTCTGATGATATCTTGGCAATAGCACATCAAGCAGGTAATGAGGTGTGGGCATCTTGGCAGCTCTCTTCCTGCTGTCCCATAGACTTGAAAAGAATAGAATAGTCTGTTTCTCAGCAACTTTGCACTTATTTTAGTCTTGCCTCTCCAACGGAGATGGAAAAAGATTTTTGAGAATGAGCTTAATTTCAGATCTGCAGGGTCTGTAATGGAGCAGGGATATTTGGTGCTTGTCCTGTAGAGCTGTGTAAGAAGGAAAGTTTCTCTTTTAGTGCAAAATGCCTTTAGATCATCATTTTAGTGTAAAACTTGTTTGTTGCAAAGGCTTCCTTAAGTTCTGTGGCAATAAATGCAAAACATCGCCCTTTTTCAAATAATGTCACATTTAAGGCACCTTAAGGAATTTGTTTTGGGAATCTGTGAGCTGGCAGTATTCATGTCCCATCTGACCTCACCTGGCCAGGCAATTGAGTGATGACAAAAAACATGGAGAAAAACAAACTGGCTTCAGTTTGGCAGCTCCTGGAGCTGTTCCTGTTAGGAATGATGACGCTGCACTGCAGGTAGCACAGAGACCTTTTATGAGTTTATGGCTCTTGTAAAGTGCTGAAGGGCAGGTGATGTTTGGTCACCTGAAGGAGAGCAGAGGAGGGAAAGCTCCCTGCTTCCTTATCCTGCCAGGAATAAAACGTGAGTCACTGGAGTGCTGAAGCTCACAAGTGTGGGTGTCTGCATGTACTGTCACAATAACCTAATTTCTTAGTAATTTAAGACTGGCCAATCCCACAAGGATGGGAGTAGAGGAGGGATCATGGAAGAAGTCTCTCTGGGGCTGAATCTCCCTGACTGGCAGGTGATAAATCAGCTATGATTGTTCTGTCTTGAGCCTCCCTCACTCTGACTTGAGTGATGCTGGTTTTATCTCAGGTGTCTTTGCTACTTTTGGGCTTTAAAAAACAAAAAAACAATGTAACACAAGGAAATGGAAATTGTCAGTTGTTTGAAGTCAGAATATTCTGGTGTTTCACCTTAATTTGGAGACTGTGAGCTCCTGATTTCAGATCCTTTCCTAATGCTTTGAGAAGGACACTAAAGTACTTTTCAGAAATGAAGAGATAAAACATCATAATACGTGGCCATACCTGTAAACTGCTGACAGATTTCTCTTTTGTCACTTTTGTAGCATAAAGCTCATTTGAAAACTGAGCTGTGGGTTTGTTTTGGTGTGGAAACATTTGACTTATGTATTTACTCTTCTTCAGTGGGCTGGGATGCTTTGGAGGACCCCACAGTGTTGTAAGGTCCTGTGCTGTTGGCTTTACACAGCATTTATGGTGCCAAGGAAAACCAGAGTACAGAAACTGTGCTGGACATTGTCACTTCCCTGGACTCCACTACTGCCACTGCTGGACCTCAGGCCCTGGTGCCTGCAGGTTTCTCTGCCCACGTGTCCCCTTCAGTCTGTGGCATCTTCCAGGCTGCTCATTAATTTAACCCTTCCTTTTTCTGCAGATTTGGAGGAACAAAACTCCCTTTGGCCTCACTGGCACTGGTAGCAAATAGCACTTTTACTGTGCAAGCACAACTGTGGGTCAGGGCAATAACTCTGTAATCATTATGTTTCTAAAAAAAAGTATCTGAGTTATCTTTTGTGAGTGGCTTTTCAGCCCATCTGTCCCTTCTTGGAAAGAGGTGCACTTCTTGTGGAAGGAAGTGAACCTAAGGAAGTGCTCCTTCCTCTTTCAGCCCCTTCCATCTCTCACATGGAAGGGCTTACAAGCTGTAGCCATCAAATTTGTGGTTCCAGTGGAACAGAAATCAGTCAGATGGGAATCACCAAGCTTCAAAGCTGCTCCTGTAACCTGGACTTGAAGCAGGGACAGGAATCTTCCTGCAGGGTTTTCTTCTCTTTTTTGACTCAGGGGTTGCCTGCCTGAGAGCTTCATATCTGTGGGTAGTGATGGACTACATGGGGAATTTCACCATTACTCACATCCCCACGTTCTGGCGTGTTCTCTTCAGTTAAAAATGTGGATATTCCCAAGGCATTAAAGCAGCCCACGTCTTACTCATGAGGTTAGTCCTGTAGTGGTGCTGCAGGAAGTGTAAAGTATGTATTTGATTGCATCAGGAATGCTCCATTTGGGTTGTTAGGAGATGCTGGGATCAGCACAACTCAAACCTTACAGCACTTTCTTACTACAGAGCAGCTTCAGCATCCCTTCCCTTTGACTTTCCTGGAAATACAATATGGGATTAGAAAACTGTTGCTGGAAAATAATTATAAGGATCAGCTGTGAGGAGCAGATCAGTTCTCATCCTGTAGAGCAGTGCTTTTTGTAGAGGGAGAGGTTTCCATTGCAGTTTGACCTGGCTGCCAGAGTGAATCAATGCTGAGAGGGGAGGAGAGGAAGTGAACAGGGTTGGTATCAAAGCCTGTTGCAGTATGGTTGTTAATCCTGCTACAGTTACTACATTCACATTAGTCACTTTGTGTGTGTGTTTATGTATGTAAACAAGAACATTGTGCACTTATTATGGCAATAATAACAACTTACTTATGACAATCTTGGACAGGGTGACATTGTACCTGGGAGTCTTTTGGGTTAAGGGTGTAGGTTTTTGTGTTTTGTTTTCTTATCCCACACACCCTGTGATTGCTGGAGTATCGAGTTTGGGAAAGGATTGTGTTTAGACAGAGGTCCTCAGCTTTTATTTGAGGGGTTAAAATCATTGCAGTACATAAGAATAGAATTAGAGTAAGTGGAACTTATGTTCCAGTACCTCAGAGATCTTTAACTGGATTTGTGATGCTGTGCACACAAATTGTGAGCCACCAACCTGCCATCAGGCTGCTGCCAGTGACAGCAGCTTCTTGGTGACTTGTCATTGCTCTGACTTCATAGTGGATTTCTTTGTACCAGTGCCTGTGTTCACCTGTCAGCAGGACAAGGAGCAGGACAAGGGACTGGCAGTTTAATGGATTCCACTAAAGAGGCACATGCATACTTCTATATGAAAAAGTAACTACTATTATTTACCAGAGAGCTTTAATCTGGCTTCTGCTTATGGCCTGGGTTAGACTTCAGCTATTGGTATATAATTATTGGCATGGTACAGCAGTCAGCTCTTGTTGGCACAATTGGAAAAGCTGTTTGATGAGCACTGTGCTCTGGAAACATCCACAGCAGAGTCATAATCATGAAGTGAATTTGGATCTATTAAGAAAGGAGGGAGCTCACATCATAACTGTTGGACTATAAACGTTAAAATGCTGGTTTCCTGCACTCTAGTGTGTGGCATAGGATCCAGGTGGGTTGGGAATTGGTTTCCTTTCCTTCTGTTGTTTTTTTACCTGCCTAAAACCAGTACCAAGATATTTACACCATGCTAGCATAGAGGACAACTTCTTTGGAAGGTTTTCACTTGCCATCACTAACAGAGCTTGTGGGTGCTCTTCAGCTTGAGTGTAACCATGCAATTGTTGAGCAATGCTTTCCTAACCCTCTGGCTCTTGCTTCCTTCTTGAGTGTATCTAGCAATTACTATATATGTGTATGTATATGTGCTTTTTACCACAGGATGCTTTGCATGTGGAATGGAAAATGGATTCCGAGTTTATAATGCAGATCCACTCAAAGAAAAAGAGAAACAAGGTAAAACACTTACTTATTACACCATGCTGCTCTGTGTTGGAAGCTCAGCCTTTTCATTTTTTCCTGACTGATTTTTGCTCAGCTTTCACTTCTGCATCCCTGGAAGGCTTTGAATAAAGCCTCAGGAAAGGCAGCTCCTGCTGGTCCCACAGGGACTCTCACTTGTACCATTGCCTGGTCAAAAGTCTCCGTGCTGTTAATTTGCACAGTTGGCTGATGAGGAATTTGTCTCAGCTCCTGGCAGAGTTGTGTTTACTGTTGGTAGTGTTTGTAGCCTGAGTAGGAGAGGTGTTTCCTGAGTTTTTTTACAAGCAGGAGGAGTCACTCCCTGCAGCCACCAGAAGTTGTTCTGTTCTTGTGTGCTGATCTGGATGGTCCAGTGTGGCAGTAGGACTCCAGGCTTTTTCCTGGAGATCTCAGTGTAACATTTCTCATACTCAAGGGTATTGTCTACAAGAGCACTGAGAGTTCAGACCTCTAATGCTTTAAATCTTACCTTCTGTGTATGCTTTAAAAATTGGGGAGGATCTTAATGTGGTAAAGCTACTCCTGTGTCTTAACAGAAGTCAGTGGATGAGCTGTGTTAACAGTGGAGCCTTTTATCAGAAGGCAAACAAAACTGAGTCAAAATATGGGAAACTGAAACTGAGCTGTCATTCTAACTCTAAATATAGGAAGTGAGCTGCTAAACAGGTTTCCCAGCACTTTCAGCCTGTGGTGAGAAAAGGGATTTAATAATAAGAAAAATGCGCTTAAACTAGCAATTCTTACAAAATCAGGCACATTTTCACTTGCTACTTCTGTAAGGATTTTAGTCACTGTTCACATGGCCAAGACTGACAAACTATTTTCTGCTCTTAATGGTAAATTCTTCAGTATTAGAAGAATACAGGACGTACGTGCCTTGGGACTGTCACTTGTGACAGTGCTCAAAGAGTCAGGATTCAGCCTGAAGTCCTGTGGAGTTCCTTGTCAACACTCTTCCTACCAGTACCTCTGGATGGAGAGGCTTCCAGGACTCCTGTGGTGAAAAGTTTCTTATGAGTCATATTGCCTTTTCCCTGTGGATTCTGAGAGCTCTCACTGAACTGGCTGCATAGGTACACAGAGATCCTGTTCATTGTTCCTGTAGGTTTAAACCTGCCCAAGACACTCCCAGCTGGAGCTGGTCCATTTGATTTTCTCTGTAACTCAGTATGAAACCAAATCTTGCTGCAACCCCAGCTTGTCTCACTTACATCCAGGAGTTCCAAGAAATACCCATCCAAGCAATGATTCAGTGCTCTAACATGGATTCAGAACACAGTACACATTCTTGAATTGTTTCACATTATCCCTTGTAAATATTGTAGACTTATTTGTCACAGTGCTAACACCTCTTCATAGCAGAATGTGCTGTCCTGCATTAAATGCTTTAATGGAGTCAAGAGGAGGATCTGGTGCAGAAAGGGGTAGTGTTCAAGTACAACTGTTCAGGAAGGAAACATGGCACTCAGAAGTGCTGTTGAAGAAACCACAAGGGCTTGTATGAAATCCAGGGCTTTACTGCTCCAGTATGAAGAACTTTCAAGGAATCCACATTCCCTGGTTTTTAAGGGCAGCCAGGGTAGGAAGATGCCCTTCTTCTCAGATGCCTGAGAAATGTGCTGGATAACACGAGCTTTTCTTATAACAGTGGTAAAAATTAGATGGCAATTTATGCTGTTCTGACACTTTAAAATATTTCTCTTGCAGAGTTTCTAGAAGGTGGTGTTGGCCATGTGGAAATGTTGTTCCGTTGCAATTATTTAGCACTAGTAGGTGGAGGAAAAAAGCCGAAGTACCCACCCAACAAAGGTGAGCCTGAGGGGTGGAGCCTGCAAACCCTGCCCTGCCCCTGTGTGCCACTGCCCAGAGAGCTCCCACAGCCAGGGCCCTGAGCTGCTGTCCTGAAGGTCAGGTGAAGGGCATGCTGCAGCAGCTTTAAGTCACCGTGCTGCAGTGAGTTGCATCACTGCTGGTGCAGTGCTAACAGGCTGGTACCTGCAGGGACTGCTCTCCAAGGCCTGCTGACCTTATCACAGTGAACTTTGCAAGCAGCAGGAAGCTCCCTGCCTGCCAAGCTTTGTAGGGAACTGTACCACTCTTTGCAACTGCTGCATTAGTTCTTTTCATAACCCTCAGAGCAAACAAAAAAACTGCTTTTCTTTAGAAAAATAAATCTTTATTGTTAATTTTTGTGGTTGGAGTTAACCAGCTCCTGCCTGCACAAGTTATAGTGGGAATTAGGGGTTTGCTATGTGGTGGCTCAATGCTTTCTGGTTAGCAGGATGCCTGTCTGAAGCTGCTTAACCACTGGATGAACCTCTTGATCAGACTGCTGGGGAACTGCTAGTTGTTATAAGGGAACTGTGGATCTTTGAATATGCCTTGGTGGTCTGATGCAATCTCTGCACTGTTCTAGTCATGATCTGGGATGACCTGAAGAAGAAGACTGTCATTGAGATAGAGTTTTCCACAGAAGTCAAAGCAGTGAAGCTACGAAGGGACAGGTAGGTTCAGCAGAGGGGACAGACACCCAGCTTGGCTTTGTTGCTCCTGCTCATTTCTAGCTGCTTGTAAAAAGAAAAAGATCCAGCTGTAACAGCAGTTGCAGGTGAAACAGGCTTTTGGGGCCAGAGTATTAGGTGTAAACAGGCCACAGTTAAAGTATACTGCTATTTGAAGCCTTGGTGAAAAGCCTAGAAGACTTCCTGGTTTCCTGATGTAGGGAAATACTCTCCTGTGGCTCCTGCTGGTTTTCTAGGTATGGAGGAATGTTAAGAATATTCCAGCAGATCCCTGGAGCAAGAGCAGCTGTGAACAGCTGGAGTCTGTGTGTGCGTGGGTGGAGGGGCTGGATGAAAGTGCTTTGCAGGCTTATCATTGCATGGCTGCTGCCAGGCTGGGAGCCTCCTGCGAGGGAGGGCAGGAAGAACGTGGCTGTTAAATCAGTTGAAGGCCTTTGCAGGTCTGAATGAATGTTTGTGTCCCAGTTTTACCCTCCCTGAGTCACAGGAACTTCTGTCTGTTTCAGAATTGTGGTAGTCTTGGACTCAATGATTAAAGTTTTCACGTTCACACACAATCCCCACCAGCTGCACGTCTTTGAAACCTGCTACAACCCTAAAGGTTAGTTGTACTTGTGGGCTGGGGAATGGAAGCAAGTTTATTGTGTTCTTGACATGCCATTTATCTTTAGCTGCCTCAGTCAGTTCTCTAGAAGTCATTAAACACTTACTGCACTGCAGTTGTGTCCTTTGGAGATGCTTTTGTGTTTATAGAATGGTTATTAGAATTTATAAATACTTGGCCCAGAAAAGTTGCTTCCTGTGCTCATGTTATAGATGTGATTTCTGTAAGAGCTGTATGCTTTCTTCTGTAAAGTGCCTGTATTTTTGCTGGAAGGTTAATTATAAACACAAACTAATAAAGTGCATCATTTCTCTTTTCTGATAGAGCTGGAGGTGTTGAGCAAACTCCTCTCTCCTGTTAAAAAGAGCCTAATGAGCAAACAGATACTGTTCTTTTTGAATAGCAAGGCCTGGCTGTGGCTGTTGTGGAACAAGGGGAGAGGCTCAGGCTCTTGCAGTGATGGCAGCAGAGGCAGAAGGAGCTGGTGAAGGGCTTGGAGGAGTATCACTGCAGGGCTGGCAGTGGCTTCAGGGAGTGTCAGGAAGGGTGGAGCAAACACTTGTTGATAGTGCTGCAGGTGAAACAAGGGGTGCAGGCAGTGCTTGATTGGTGGAGAGGATCAGCTGGGATGTCAGGAGGGTGTTCTCCACTAGATTATACAGGATGGGATCCCCAACTCTGAGAGTTTTCATGCCTGCCTGGAGCAAACATGGAATTGCTGTCATGGAATCCCAGCCTGGATGCAGCTCCAGCAGGCTGACTGACAGGCAGGGGATGCAGGAGGAGGAGGTTTGGTCTTGCACTGAGGTTTCAGGAATTCACTTGGCATCAGCAGAACACCTGGGATTCGTGTCATATACCTTAAATGGGCCACAAAATATTACAAAGAAAAAAGTGCTAGTGCTGTAAGAACCAAGTTCAGTCACAAATTAAGAATAGTTTCACTGATGGAAAAGTGAAAGAGACCTTTTAACTTCTTCTTAAAATAGCTTTGATGTAATGGACTGACTGGGCTGATCTGCAAAACCACCCAGATTCTGGATAACCATAGCTGGATTACATTGGAATAAAGTGATGAAAGCATGTTAAAATTATGCTATTCCTCTGCTTAACTGTGCTCTGCACTCATAGACAGATGATATTTTGGGACTAGCAATTAATGTAATGGCACTAGCCATTAAAATGAGATTCTGATTTACTCCATGGGTGTTTGCTTATCTTGAAATTATCAGTATTTTAGAAACTTACATTTGAAAAATTGATTAGGTTATAGAAATGATCCAATTGTTCTTTTTTGTTTTTTGTCTTTCAGGTCTCTGTGTCCTTTGTCCAAATAGTAATAATTCTCTTCTTGCATTTCCTGGAACACACACTGGGCACGTGCAGATCGTGGATCTGGCTAACACGGAGAAGCCTCCTGTGGACATCCCAGCTCACGAAGGAGTCTTGAGCTGTATCGCTTTGAACCTGCAGGGAACAAGAATTGCAACAGCATCAGAAAAAGTAAGAATGATGTTCCCTGCTTCTGATGTACTGTGTGTTCTAGTGTAGTGAGATAAAACAGCAAATCACATCCTTTGGAGGAAAGACAGAGAAATACCTACTGGGAAAATCTGACACTGAACTGTGCACTCTCAGTCTTTCTTTATCTTCCCTGCTCCCCTGGGATGCCCAAACAGATGACAGCCAAGGGCTGTGCCTGAGGTAGTGTTTGTTTTAGCTGGCTGTAGCAGTGATTCTTCAGTGACATTTGAACACAACTTGGCCCAAGAAGTTCATGTCTTTGATGTGTTCTTCAACAGATACTGTTAATTAAAAAAAGAAAAAAAAAAAAAAAGCGGTGGGGGAAGCATATTTGTATTCTTTCACCTTTACTATCTTCTGCATAAATTCAATCCAAACCCACTGGCTAAAGAAATACTTGTAGATAGTTCAGTTGTACTGGCAGGCTTCATTCTGCTCTGGCTTAGCCCCTGTTACAAAGCAGGCCAGGGTGGGCTGCCCCCTCACACAGAAAGGGAATGTGTTCCATGGGGTGAAAAGACAAAGCACTGACGAGAACTGAACTTAGGGTGCAGTGCAGATCCCCTGTGCTGGGCTGAGGCAGAGAGAGGCAAACATGACAGAGCTGCCTTTTTCCTGGGAAGCACAGAGAGAGCTGCCAGGGCATTCATCTCCCCAGGGAATGTCAGGCAGATGGGCCCGTCTCCCTGAGGCAAGCACAGCTCTTGCTGCCTTCTTCCACTCAGCTGAAAGCAGTTTCTTAAGGACAAGCCAAATTAATCCAAAGAGTCTCTGTTTCACATAGGTTTTACTGCCCAGCCTGTCACTCAAAGAGTTTAAAAAAAGAAAATGTTTCCTGAGTCTCTCTTAAGCTTAATGACTGCATGTCTTCTAAACAGAATTCTAAAAGCTGCCAACTCCACTGCTAAATAGAGCCATTATCTGCTGCGTTTGTATTAAACATTCCTTGTTTAGCACAGAGAAGAAGTTGAAGCAGCTTTTATTTTCCAGCTGAACTAGGAGTCTGAGCACAGTCTGCAAACATCTCAAGCCTGTCTCTTAGATCAAAACTAAACTGAGTTTACCAAGTCTTTCTCTGCTGGCTTGTTACTTCCTACTGTGTGACTGGAGAGCTGCCTCTGTTAACCAGGTGTGTAACAGCAGCTGCAGGTGGTGATGCACAGCCCAGTGTACACCCAGCCTTCCTCAGAGGAAAGCACCACTGATTTGTTGATCACCTTATTTGAGACACACTGGCTGGTTGTGCAGCTCTGTTGTCAGGCTGGGTTTGCTCCAGCTGAAGGAGAGTTTCCCAGTGCAGTGTTGTATCACCTGACTGGGTGGTACCTCAGATTTGGATCAATACAGATCATGAGTGTGTGGTAACTCATTCTTCGGTTATGGCAGCTGAACCAATTTTAAGACAAGATCAGCCACAGCTTGATTATACTTAGTGAGAAAGAATTGCTCAGTAGCAATGAAAAAATGCAGTAGTACTGAGGGGAGCATGGCAGAAGTGACCCTCAGATCCTGGGCACACTCTGCACCAGCCAATGTCTGCAAATCAGGGCCAGGGCTGCAGCAGTGCCTTAGAGCTGAACTAAAAGAGACTTCTGAGTCACTAAGAGACAAGACTGTACCTTAAGGCATTATAATATTGTGGTGATGGTGTGTGGGGAAACCAGTGTTCTTCCCCAAAATTAAGAGAGGTCTGCAAATCTACCACGAAGAAAACCCCAAAGAAGCAGTGTGTGCAGGAGCAAACTGGTCAGACAAAATTTTAGAATGCATTCACAGATGTAAAGACAGTCTTCTGCCTTTCCTAATACAATGCTTGATTTCTTTTCAAGGGGACCCTCATAAGAATATTTGATACTTCATCAGGGCATTTAATCCAGGAGCTACGTCGAGGATCACAAGCAGCCAACATATACTGGTAGGTTCAGCTGCTTCTGTGGCACCTGGGGGTCTGGCTGTGCTGAGCCCCTCAGCCAGCACAGGATGGCTGTGGTGCCCCTGCTGTCCCATCTCCCTCTGGGCTCGCTGCTGGGAGGGGAAGGCAGGAGCTGGGAGCTCTGTGAAGCCTGGCACAGGCTACAGACCAGGGACAGAGCTGTGCCTGTTGCCAGGCTGTGACTGCTCAGCCCAGGTGGGAGCTGGGGGATGCTGAACTTCCACTGAACCCAGGGAGTGCCCTGATACACTTGAACACTGCTCAGGGGAGCTTTATCCCCACATCCTGCTGTGCAGGGGAGCAGCCAGGGCAGGGGTGTGACTGTTCCAGGAGCAGGGAAACCCTCTGCCCATTCCCCACAGAAACTGCCATTCCTGTGATTCCAGGGTAGCAGTTGCATGTTCTGCCCACTCCTCAGAGTGGAGCTCGTGCATTTCCTTGCAGCAGTGCCAGAGGGACCCACAGCAGTGGTGTCCCTGTCAGGGCTGCTGCTGCTGCCCCTGCAGGCTTTGTTCTGAGTGCTCCCTGCTCATCACAAAGCAGCCCTGGCTGGGGCAGCCCCAGCTCCTCCTGAGCAACTGTTACCACCCTGCCTGGCACAACTGCAGCAGCAGAACTGTCTGTGCTAGGGCTGTGGAGAAATCCTGCAGCTGTCTCTGTATGTTCTCTGCAGTATTAACTTCAACCAGGATGCTTCCCTCATCTGCGTCTCCAGTGACCACGGCACAGTCCACATTTTTGCTGCAGAAGACCCAAAAAGAAATAAGCAGTCAAGGTAGGGATGGAACTGTTCTGAAGCTCTGTGGGGGGGAAGGGTCCTTGAGCTTTGAATTGCATTTAAAACACTGACTCAGTAGCTGCTGAAGGTGGAAAAATCTATCTGCTGGACTGGCATGAAGCTGCAGATTTAGGACTCTCTGGTAATTGCCAAGTTCCTGCTGTCCTTTGCAGGGCTGTAGCATTTCTGTAGAAGGTCAGTGTAGGTTTTAGTGGATTTTAGGATGAACATATATTGTGGACACTTTCCTGTACTAAAAAATCAATCCTTCTGTAAGTTTTTGCAGTCACTTAAAGGCAGCAAGGTAGTAGTAGTGTCTCCCTTCCTGAGAAGGGGAATTACTCATGTTATCTGATACTTACTTAAAGAAAATAAAAAGCCAGTAAAAAAACATGTGAATCCTGCACCTTGTTCAGTCACTCCAGCAGCTCTGAATCTGCCCTAGCCAACACCTTACCAACCTCTGAATGTCTTTGTTTTCTCTTTCAGTTTGGCCGCTGCCACCTTTCTCCCCAAATACTTCAGTTCCAAATGGAGTTTTTCCAAATTCCAGGTTCCCTCAGGCTCTCCATGCATTTGTGCCTTTGGAACAGAGCCAAATGCAGTCATAGGTGAGTCCCCAGGTTCTGGCTGGAGAACCAGGCTTTGAACTGTGCTGGCTTGGAGGGAGGGAATGCTCTGCTGAGCCAGGGCTGAGTATCTGCCATCCCAGAGCTCTGGCTGCTCCCACTGCCCACGCAGGGAGCATGGGGCTGGCACAGCACGGGGCTGACAGGGCTGCTGGCCCAGGGCTCCTCCAACACCTCTGTGAGTCTGAAGGGCAGCTTACCCTGGAACTGGAGAAAAGGAGGGCACCTCTGGCACAGCCCTACTGACTCTGCTTGTTTGTGTTGCAGCAATATGTGCAGATGGCAGCTACTACAAGTTCTTATTCAACCAAAAAGGGGAATGCTCAAGGGATGTGTACGCTCAGTTCCTAGAAATGACAGATGACAAGCTCTGACTGAGGGGAGGGGAGTGCACGGCTCAAAGCACTGCCTCGGCCCCCCTGCACCTTTGAGGGACAGATCTGAGGATCCAGTACTGATCCAGAAGTTCAGCAGAGCTCATGGAGAAGCCTGGCTCAACATGATCACAAGCAGCTCTGAAGTAGTGGACTACGTATGTTTGTTCTCATTACTGCAAGTATTCATCATTAAAATCTCTTTGGGTTACTGTCACCAACTCAAGTTTTCAAGATGTGGCTTTCAACAAACTTGTGCCTATTGGGTTTCTCTTTAGTCCAAACTGTGACATGACTGTAGCTCCAGCAAGAGTGCCTGCCACAGGGAAAGCTCTGCAGGGGCTGTCCACACCTTCGGCTGGCTTAGGAACAGGGACGTGAAAGCAGAAGATTTTTGGCATTGCTTCACTTCCACTGCATGGCTGGGAGCAGGAGAACACTGGGTCATGCTTTCTCCAGCAGGAGTCCTGCCTCCCCCTCCCCTGGCACAGCTGAGGGAACAGGAAAGGTGACAAGTATGGAGCAAGGGACACCTGTAGATCATGTCCTGCTTGTCCTCTGACCTGGTGCCTGGGGCTGGGTGGCCCTGCCAGTGCTGCTTCAGGTGAGGGATCAGCAGTACCTGTCCAAGGTGCCAGACTCTGAAGCAGCTGGAGGCACCTTTGGGCGAGGGCTGACCCAACTCCCCTGTCCTGTGTGAGCACAGCAAGCACCCAGGGCTCCTGCAGTTGTAGAGCCGATTCCTTCCATAATCCAACAGTCAGTACTGGTGTGGCAGCTGTGACACTGCTGCCAAACTACTGCCAAACTGCTGCAGCTGGGAGGCTGCAGAGGCCATTTCCATGTCCAGCACAAGAACTGAACAAAGTGGCAGGAAGTTCCATGTCTGCAATGGCTTTAAACTTGCAAACTTGTCTTTTTTTTTTTTTTTTTTCCTTTGAGCTGTCACATACTATTGCTGCTGGCCCAGGGACAGGTAGGTTAGACTGAACCCACTGACTTGTACACTCTTCCCCAAAAATTGTTACCCTATTCCCTGCTGACCTAAGGCACAAGCTCCTAACCCAGAACCTGAGATAGCCCCAAGTTCAGCATCAGTGGCACTAAACACTGGGGCAGGGAGGTCTTGCTCTTCTGAAAGCTAATTTCACAGATGCTTCAGTCCTGACACTCTGACTTCAGTTGCAAACTCTCTAACTTTGACAAGTCCCTTTTAGAGTCATGTAACCTACTAAGGACTAACTTACCATGTTGATGTCAAGGTTGCATGTTGCTTTTATGCGTATTTAACCACAGGAATTGTTTTGCACACTTATTTGTAATATGTTATTTCTTTTAAATAAAAGTGACTAACTTTGCTGTATTCACCTGTATGGTCACAGGCATGGTTTCCATTGCTTCAGGCTGGGGAATAAACATGTGAGTCAATAGTGGTGACTGGTGAAGGACAGGAGCTGAACCTGCTGCATGAAGAGGGGACAGGAGCACGTGAGCCACTGCCTGGGACAGGCACCTTGTTGTCTGTCCAACTTGCCAGAGCAAACCAGCTCTTGTTCAGCACTTACCTCACCATTGCCCCACTGCTGGGCTGAGGCTCCTCAGCTTGGAAGAGCTGGAGCAGCAGAAGGACCTGGAAGGTCATTTTGCAGAGAAGGATGCGATGGGGAAGCGCTGGAGCCGCTCCCCAAGGGTGATGTACATCCCTCCCAGCACCAGGAAACTCCTCAACTCCTCCATGCAGCTCTGCTGGGCCTCAGCTCTGCTGCACCAACCCCCTGCCCTCCTGTCTCATCCTAGAGCTAACAAGAGACTGAACACACATTTCTGGGGAAGATTTAAACTCTTCTAAACATGTAAAAGCTTCCTTGAACCTCTGCTCCAATGTGGCAGCAGGAATGGAACTAACACACCTGTGCAGGCAGCCAGTAGTGCTACACTACCCTGGAATGCCCTAATACACCTCAGATTTCTTGTGCTACCTGCAAAGGGCTGTGATTAGGTACAGCTGTTGTACAGTGAACAAATCCAACACAGGACTGAGTGTTCCCAGCTGGCTCTGGCCCCAGGCTGCTCTGCCAGTGCTTTACTGCATCACTCGCTGCAGCACTGCCTCTGTGGATGAATTTACCCAGTGTTTGCACAGCTCTACAATCATGGAACAGTGCTCAGTCAGTCACTTTTTGGGAAAAGGAATGGTGCGTTGAGGATTGTGGGCTCTGCACCTGGCACTGATGGACTGATGGTGATAGCAGAGGGCCACAGGATCACCCCCAGCCACCAGGAAAGCAGAGAGCTGGCACAGCAAGTCTAACACACAACTGTTCCTGGAACACAACCTATTGCCACCAGCAGCTGCTCTTAAATACAGGGATTAGCAGTTTCTTTTGTATTAAAAAGTAACTCAACGCTTTCTCTCCTCATTTTGCCATCTCTCTCCACAGTACTTGTGTCACAGTTCAGAATCCTGACAGGAAATAATGAGTCAGTGCACTAAATTCTACAGTAATTCCAGGTATCTGCCAGCAGAAACTGTGGAATACGAGGATTGCTTTCAGAACCTTTAGGCAGTCACAATAAAGGAGAAACTACAAGATTAATCATGACCAGTTCTTACAGACACAGGGCAGAAGGGCTGTGTTGGACACAGCAGCCACAGAAATGCCACTGGGCTGGGGCTGGGTCACACTGCTCTGCCTGCCTCTGGGGCAGAGTCACAATCACAGCACTCACTTCCTCCATGTTAAGCTATTTTCTTCTTCTTCCCCAAGGATTCTGTTTGTTCAGACCATTCAGACCAGGCTTTCTGTTCAAGGAACAGGTTTTGCCCATTCAGCTCCAAACACCACAGCCCTTCCCAGCAGTTCCACAGCATCCAAGGCTTGTGGAGTTGGGTTTCTCCCCAACTCTTGAAACCATTGCCGTAAAAACCAGACCCAGCTTCCAGGAAAGCTTTTCCTGGTCCTTGAAAGCATTTCCCCAACTGCTGAGAAACAGAGACTTTAACCAATGCAGGAAGAGGGGTCAAGACACCAAACCCCCATTCACGACAGCGATTCCAGAAAGTGACATCTCCTAAATCTTACTTACAGCAATAATGATCCATAATGATCCATAAGGAGCCATAATGATCCATCTAGGGCAGACACGTTCCTGGGCCCTCTTGTGCCCCCAACAGTGCAAAGCCCTGGCAGGGTCCAGCCCCAGGCTCCTGGGACACAGCCTGGCTGTGGGGGCACCTTGGCTTCCTGGGGCTGACACAGAAGCTGCATTGACCCCAAATATACATCAAGATTCCAAACACACTTGTTGAGTAATTTCAACTTAGTTAATTTGCTGAATAAAATTTAATTTTATTTAAAAAAATCTTATACACTATTATTCACCTAGCCCTAGTTGTGAACAGATTCTCACTTCTGAAAATAAACCACATTCTAGTCAATTCATTCAACACCAAATTAAATTACTAGTACTGGATTTTTTTTTCTTAAAAAAAGTATGTTAAAACTTTACTTTTTTTTATTTTTAAAACCTCTAAAGAAAACGTTGCAATTGTACAGAAATGCTTCTTTTCAGGTTATGCTTTTTTTTCTTTTTTAAATGCCTGTTATAAATCCAGCTTGTGTAGAGTTTTTTTTCATAGTTTTTTAATGTATTATCTGCAGAGACATTGTAACAGTTCCATTGTGTGGATGAACACAAAACTTGTACAGATTTCTCATATTTGGTCTTTAGGTAAATAGTTTCCAAAAGCTGCCTAAAATAACCACTCCAAACTGTTCAGTCCATCGTGAAAATACAGTTTTTCCTTTCGGAGCAGGAAAGGAAATATAAATAATGCATCTTTATTACAGAACAGGACAAAAACCAGATTCCGATGGAGCCAACTCCGGCTCCCACTCACCTGGCTGCAGGAGAACTAAGACGTTGTGTGAGTTGAAGACTGAACAGCAGCCTTGTTTCAATTGAATTTTGAAATGTAAAGTGGAATCTATTACCACATTAAAGTGAGAAATTACCGATACATTTTAAAATGTTCAACTGCAGAACACACACTTAAAAAAAAAAAAAAAATTATTACCATAATCTGGTAGCCACTGTTAGAAAACCACAACAGCTACTGGTCGTGGAGACCCCGAGGTCAGTGTCTGACATCAAAGTGTTACAGAGAAACGGGGCAGATTAATTTCTACTGAAGGGTGCTTAAGCTTAAAAATATCGAATATACCTCTGACAAGATAATTTTACTCTTTTTAAAAGGACTCGTGATAGAGAATTTTATCTTTCTAAATGAAGAACAGTCTGTTATCTTAAACATACACAATATTAAGCGAGACTCTTGTTTTACTTTAGACTGGAAAAATATGCCAGGGACAGTCAAAGTCAACACAAAGTAACAAACAGCAAAAGGTAGCAGAGAGAGAAACAGGTAAGTGCAGCTCTGGTCAAATCCATAGCAGTTCTTTACGTCAGTTAACGGCTCATTTACATCAGAGTTTCTAATCAGTTACATGCAAGCCCAAAGAAGCGTTTGATCACTACACATGGTAATAAAATTTGATTAAATTTATCAGGCAACTGCTAAAATATGAAAATTTGCAGATGTAATAAAGTAGCTTTATCTGAACTTGAACAGGACAGACAAAAGTAAATCATTCCGTTGGTTAAAAAAACCCTACATTCAGTTTTTTACCAAACAAAATTTCACATGAAAAGTAGTTGTGTGATTCCAAAGTTTCCGGAGTAGAAATGGAGTGATTTGAAATGTCAAAGACCCCATTGTTTTGCAAAGAAATGAAAATACACCTCAAAAATTTCTAATTCCACGTGTGAACAACAAAATACTGCATATCTATCAACAACTGCATGGGTGGGTGGTTCGGAAAGGCTTAGCTGCCACGGTGTCGGAATGGCTCCTGCCTCTGTTCCCTTTAGGAATACACAATCGCTTGAAACCAGTCACACTAAGCGCTATCATGCTGCCGTTACACTGAGATCCTCAGTCCTGGGAATCATCTGACAGATCCTGTTAAAGCTGCAGCCCTCCCAGCACACACAGTCCGTGGGGCAGGAGGGGCGGGGGCACAGCCTCTACAACAACATGGTTCTGCAGTTTGACTTTAAATTACCAAGTTTTAAGGCCACCTGTGTTGGGTTTTGTTTCAGTGCTGAAAGTTGAAGTCTGATTCACAGGGCCCCTTTCCCCACTGCGTGAGAACATGTTCCAACATTTTAGGTGTTAGATTTAAGTGTCTCCTTTTGGCACCACGGAGTTTTTGTTGGTTTTTTTGTGTTTGTTTTTTTTTTTTTTTTTTTTAAAAAAAAAAAAAGAAAACTCCCCTAAGTTTCTAGTTCTGGCTGCCTTTGTCACTCACTGCCACGGGTGGGGTGTCCACGTTCACAGCTATGACTATGCTCTCTCCATCCTCTGTTTTGATACGTTTGAGTTCCTGCTGTTCCGACTGGTCTCCGTTCTGGCGCTTGGTGGGAAGCGACGCCGATGCGGACGCGTGGGTTGCTAACATATGCAAAGGACTTGCAGCAGCTGCAAAACACAGAATACAAACTTCAGCACCCTGATCCCTGGCAAATCAATACAGGGAGCAAACCTGCTCCATCACTGAGTGATCAATTCCTTTATTGGACTGTGGGGTACTGGCAGGCCCAGGTGAGATTCTGTGTGATTGTTTAAACCTGATGTGCAGATTAAGGACATTTTCTCAAATCACTCAACGTTCACACAGATGTGCACCCAGATGGGAGAAGAGGGAATCAGCTCTATTTAGCCACTGAGAAGCCAAAGACAGGGAAGGATTCAATGACTGAAGATTTAGCAAATCCACACCATAACGTGTGACAGAACAGAAGTGGATTCACAATCCCCTTTGGGAGGTTCTGGCCAGGTCTCTGATCCCTGCAGATGTGATGTGGCCTGGAAGGAGAGCAGGACCATGCCAGACCCAGCTGGGGCTGTTGGTTACTGCAGGGAACTTCTGGGAGTCAAAGAGGCAGGAGAGGCACGTGACAGGGGCAGCAATTCCCCTGCAGTGGGTAAGGAGGGATTTCCCCAAGATAAGCAGAAGGCAGGGCTGGAACAAGTCCCAGTGGTCAGCAATGACCCAGGTGACAAAATGCAAGTGCACAAGTGAATCACAGCAGAAGTGCAGTTCAAACATCCCACACAAGATTTTAATCTTCTTCCACGGATGAGGCAGCACAAGTCACCACTCATGGGTGAGCACAAACCCTGAGAGCCCTGAGGTTCCTCCCTCTGCCCATGAGCAGCCCCTTCCTCAACACTGATTAAATTCACTATTCAAATGTCTTTGCAAAGAATGCAAAATGCTAATTACAGATTTCCTTGTTCATTGCATTTCAATGAAACTTTATCTAGACATTATCATGCCACCTGCTTTTTTCCTGCTCCCTTCCCTCAGCACCACTTCACTGACATTACCATGGCATTCCCTGCTAGTGCAGATGAAACATCAAGTCCATGAGAAATTATTACTTGCTAAACTTGTAGTTTGCTATTAGTAAGCTGTCCTAGAGAGTATCACCTCTGCATTAACCAAGCTGTAAATGAATTTGTTCTGGAATCTCAGCAGTCATTCAGCTGCCATTAGAAAAGATACTCCTTGTACCATTTCTGAATAGGAGCCATGGAGATGGAACTTCTGAATAAAATCTGCCTTCCTGCAAATTTTGTGTTGCTTAAATAAAAACCAAGAAGCTTACCCCTCACCTTCAAGCACACATTAAGACAATCACTGCACTATTCTGTTACATTCTTCCACTGGAAGGTGTCCCTGCCATGCAGGGGGATGGAATGGGATGAGCTTTCCTGTCCCTCCTGACCCAAACCTTTCTGTGATTTTTCACTCCAGGACTGGTGGGTCCCAGAAACCCTCTGCCTGGTATGTGGGAGTAGGAAACACACAAAAGAAGGATGATGTTTGAAATCTACACTGAAAGCTGAGATAAAGAATACCAAGTTGGGAAATTTTATTGTACAATAAGAAATGTGAGTTTCTTAGGGACCCAGAGCTCTCAGCTGGCTCACAGGGACCAAGCAATGCTGCCAAGCTGTTCTGCTGAGAGCAGGATCTGAAAGCACCTGCTGTACTACACACAGAAAATGGAACAGGAACAGGATTTGCTCTGCATTTCTTTCTTCTCAGATGGCTCAAACCTTCTTTCAGCAAAAGCAAACACACAAATGTGTGTTACAAACACACAGCCACGTGTGTTACACAGACACTCAGGCAAACAGAAACAAATCCATGTTTCCCAGCTCCCCTTCAGATGCTTTGCCTGAGAATTACCTGGTTTCTTGCTGGTTCAGGAGTTACTGTACCCAGAGACCAGGACCTGCAGCACACCTCACTGCACACCCACCACACAGAGACAACAGTGGGAAGCATCACAGCTGTGCTGCTGTGCAGCCACATTCCCTGCACTCCCTGCAGCCCCTGGCTGCCGTGCCAGGGAACGTGTTGAAATCAGCTGAGTTTTCAGAATCCAGGAAAAAGAGAGTAAGAATTATTCCTTCCTTTTAAAAATAGCTTTTCAGTGTATTTCACATGGCTCTCAGCTCTATTCACACATCCCTTCTGACACAGAAAGTGCACCTCAAATCTGACTCTGATGTTTTTGCTACTCTTAAGCTGGAAGTGAAGTGGCAGCAGCCAGAACACTGACCTATAAATGTCAGTGATGGCAAAGGAGTAAAAAGGAAATGAAGCAGATAATTCCCTCCATTAGGAAGACTTCCAAGCAGAAATGCAGGTAATAAATTGATATAAGACAGCCCTAAAAGTATTTCTGTAAACATATGACAAAAATCCACTTGAGTATCAGATAATGCATAAAGCAAAACTGTTAGAACAAGCTGTGGGGACCTGCCAGCAGAGCAAACCTGCCCGTGCTGGGAGCAAGGGGGAACGTGAGCAGTGATGACAAAGCATTGCTGCCCCTCAGCCTGCCAGGGCCCAGAGGGGATGATGGACTCAGACAGGAACCACCTCAAAACCTTACAGAACTTTGGTCTTTTCACTACAGGTTCAATAAAATCATAATAAAAAGTAACAGCTCAAAGAGCCAACCCACAAGCAAGTTCTGGTTTTCCTGTTGGTGGCTTCCAACAAACCACCTGGGAGCAGGCACCCTTTTAAGAGCTCTGATTTACAGGAATTTATTTTAAAACTTGTTTCTATCCCAGTTTAATGAGGAGAGAGGACAGGTTGTCACCACTAAGTACATCCCCATAACAACCACAGAGAGAATAAAGGGGAGGGGAGGGGAGGGGAGGGGAGGGGAGGGGAGGGGAGGGGAGGGGAGGGGAGGAGAGGAGAGGAGAGGAGAGGAGAGGAGAGGAGAGGAGAGGAGAGGAGAGGAGAGGAGAGGAGAGGAGAGGAGAGGAGAGGAGAGGAGAGGAGAGGAGAGGAGAGGAGAGGAGAGGAGAGGAGAGGAGAGGAGAGGAGAGGAGAGGAGAGGAGAGGAGAGGAGAGGAGAGGAGAGGAGAGGAGAGGAGAGGAGAGGAGAGGAGAGGAGAGGAGAGGAGAGGAGAGGAGAGGAGAGGAGAGGGGAGCAGAGGAGGAGGAGCAGGGGAGGGGAGCAGAGGAGGGGAGCAGAGGAGGAGGAGCAGAGGAGGGGAGCAGAGAAGGGGAGCAGAGGAGGAGGAGCAGAGGAGGGGAGCAGAGGAGGAGGAGCAGAGGAGGAGGAGCAGAGGAGGAGGAGCAGAGCTGTACCTGCAGTGCCCTGCCCCACGGCGGCGCTCAGGGGCACGATGTGTGTTCCGTTCTGGGTGACAGCTTTGATGGGCAGCTGGTGCTGCCCCAGCGGCGCCTGTTGCACGATCGTTACTGTCTGTAGGGGGGCGGGCTGCGATGTCTGGATGATGCGACCAGCAGCTCCTATTGCAGCATGGCTAATAGCAGGGAGAGGCTCCACTTTCACTGGAAAACAAGAGAGAAAATCTGGTTAAAATTAACAAAATGCTGGGGAATCACTTGGTTTCACTCAAGCAGCCCTCAGTGGAAGTGTGTTGTTTTATTACTCGCTCCAACATATCTGAGGAGTTACAATTCAGAATCTTCAGCTTTAGCCAAATGCATTGCCCTGTAAGTACTGATGCCCCATCCCTGCCCCTCCCTGAATGAGGCCTGGAGCAAGCTGGGATAGTGGAAGGCATCTCTGCCAGTGGCAAGGGGTGGAATGAGATGGGCTTTAGGGTCTTTCCAAACCAAACTGTTCTATGGCTCTACATTTCAATTATTGATCCCTCTGTATAAAGAGGTGCCAAAACAAGCCCACAGGTTCTCACCTTTGACTTCCTTGTGGTCTCCATTCTCTTGAGGTTCTACCTTGGGCTGGGTGACCATAGCAGCTTGTGTGACGACCGCCTGTCCTGCGACAGTGTAAGTGTTTGCTGGTGCTAACCCAGTCACGTTGGTGACTGACACAGCTGGGATCTGGTGCACAACATGAACTGTCTGAACTACAGGCTGCTGGGAGGTCGAGGTGGTCACGGGAGTTGCAACAGTGTAGGTGACGGGTTTGATAGCTTGTGGTAGCTGCCGTTGTACAGTAATTAAAACTGGCTGGCTAGAGAGAGGTGATCCTACCAAAAAAGAGATCAAAATTAGACTGACAATTTTCATTATTTCTTTTAAACTTCACATCAAAACCTCAGAAAATTAACAAGCTTCTTCACTAATGGCTGAATGAGCCAGAAGGTAACACTGGACAATTCCCAGCTCCAGGCTCAAGGTAAGGGCTGTACTGGCTCAGCAAGAACCACACACCATTTGGGCACCCCAGACAAAGCTGTGGTTAGCACTTATTTAAGTAAAGCCCTTTCCACAGAGTGTGCTGCAGGTGTGTGCACCATGCCTGCACTGGGAATGCTCTGTGTGCTGCACTGGGAATCCTGAGGAATGCTCAGGACCATGTCTGCCCTCTGCAGTGCCACATCACCACCTAGAAATTGGATGGCAAACATATATCAAAGAAGGTAATTTAACAAACACATCTTTATCCCATCATGCCTTATCTTCTTTTTGTTTTAAATACGATATTTCTTATCTCCCTTTATCCTTTCAATGATTTTATCCCCCCCAATCTGGAAGGATGACATGACCACAGAGGTGTGAAAGGCATTTCCTTATTTCTCTAACACACACACAACCTTACATTTTGGGGTTTTTTTCAAGAGAACTGTTACAAGTCAGCCCAGTCCTACACAGGACAGAGGCACAGCCTCTCGTCTGTAACATGACCCAAGGTTCTGGAGCAGCCCCAGCTGACAACAGCCCCATGTGTTCAAACAGAGCCTCCCTGGCTGTTCCTGAGCTTCTCACACATCTGCTCTGAAGTGAACAGGTGAAATATCCACTCCTTTTGGTGTACATATTAAGCCTTGGCAGTGTTTGGGTGTCAGCCCCAGTGCTGAGCTCGGGCTCCTCACCTGGGGCGCTCTGTGCAAATCGCGCCTCCTGGATGACGGCGAGTTTTGGCTGGATGGCGCTGGGCTCCGGCTCCATGGGCACGGGAGATCCTTCCCTGGACAGGCTCTCGGGGGTCTGCACGCCACTGGAGTGTGCAGACAACACTCCAGAGTGGTTAGGAGAGGCTGGGGCACTTCTGTAGTTAGAAATGAAAGCAGCAGCTGATGTGTTTTAACTTCTGAACTGAAAGCCCACGACCTTCCTCTACCGAGACCGTAACACTGCCCGCAGCAGGGGAGGGCACAGCTACAACCCAGAGCTCAGGATCTTTTACAAAGCTTCTGTTAAACAGGGACAGAATTTAAAAGCAAACTCCAGGTACAGTTAACAGAGAAGAAGTGGCTGGATGCCTTCTTAGGGAGACTCTAAATCTGCAAAACATGAACATTTCTTCTGGTGGAGAAGAACAATGAGCAAATCTGAGGCTACAGGGCAAGTAGAAAAAGATCTGCACCAGCAGAAAGGCCATAACTTTAGAGAGGGAATAATTTAAACCCAGGTATTTCCCCATCACAAATTCTGCTCGAACATTATCAAACTGAATACACAAATGTCATCTCTAAGGTCAATAAAATGGTAGCTGATATCTGAGAATTTTCTTTGTAAACAGTTTTAAAATCCAGTAGATGGCAGTTAGAAATTAAAATTATAGTTCTGCAAAACCCATCAAAGGTACAGCAAGGCTTGCATCCATTAACAATCTGATAGCTAGTTATGCAAACCGAGTTCTTTAACACTAAAAACAAACAATTAACACAAGCCTGGTGTAAGGGGCAGCCTCCTAATGAAACACACAGAATTCAAACACTGAGTCTGGATGAAATTAAATTACTAAACTTGTGACTGTATCCGAAGCTATCAAGTCTGTAGCAGCCTGAAGATTAAACAACAGCCATAGTCTTTTTGTTCATCTGGTTTTCCTTACCTAGAAGAGAGTGGTCCCAGAGGGGTTCTAAAGCAAGGTACTCCCCTAGGCCGCCTTTTCCTAAAAGCCTGCTCTATTAATTTGCTTTCAGAGGCAGGGTCTATCCTCCAGAATGAGCCTTTGCCTGGTTCTTCCTGGGAACGTGGTACTTTGATGAAATAACGATTCAGAGAGAGATTGTGACGTATTGAATTCTATGGAACATAAAAAAATATGTAGAATTCATATAACTTTTCCAAGTCAGAATGTGGCCTACTGCAGCAGTTTGTACTATAGGAGACCCAGGGTGCAGCTCTTTAACTCCTTAATTTAACAGAACTCAGAGCACTACCAAGCAGTGCTGTAAACCTGAAAGGACTCTTGCATTTGTCAAATCTTTCCCAAATATTAAAAACCCAGTATTGCTAATTGGAAATAACAGGAATCCCATTTATTTAATTCTCTCATGAGAAACACGGTGATTGAAACCAATGCAAACTATGAATACTTGTGCAGAATGCAGTGTTAAAAACAAAAATAAAAATGGTCAGTGCTTGTACACCACCCTTCCCCAGGTGTCCCAGCTCCTTCCAGGAGGGCCAGCAGAACACTGCATATACTGATTCTGATCCTATGTGGTAATTCTGTTACTGTTCCACAGTTCAGAAAGAAAAGGCTAAATCACACAAGTTCCAAGGGCAGGTGGATTGTTGTGAATTCACCCACAGTCCAGCTTGTCTCAATAACAGAGCCCAAAATTTACTGTGTCAATTGAAACACCAAGTGGCAGCAGGTCCTGAACCAGCTCCTCCAGATCTTTAACCACGGTCCCTCTGCACGTTCCCACATCCTCAGTTTACTGCAACATCCCCCCACTCCTCCATCAGAGCAATGCACACAACTGCTGACACTCTCCAGTGGCTCTATCTGTGCTTGGCTTTGCACACAGAACTCCTTTTGATTTAATTTTTTCATTTTTTAACATAGATAAACCCCAAAATCTCTCTCAATATTATCACTGAACAAGAAGAGACTGATGCTAACGATTCATCCTGAAACACTTGGGGGGGAACAGAGGTAAGTGGGAAAAAAGCTTTATGTTACCAAAAGCTCTCAAAAATTTGCAAAGCAAATGTAAACTTGCTCAAATATCTGAGTTCATGACCCTGATGGCAAGTTTGGAAAACTTAAAGCAGTGATAACCACATATGATTTCTTGAATGCAAACTGATGAAACCAGAGATGGCTTTTTCCCTGCCAAAAATGGAAACGTTACTAGAAAGATGCCAAGAACATATTTATAAATTGTATTTATTTCTCCATATGCTAGAATAAAGGAGTAGATCCAAAAGTACCTGCTAAAATAAGTTCACAGAGAGGAGACTTCAAATGCTCATCAAAATGAGACCATTGTATGCTAAAGGATATAAATACCTCTGTTTCTTAAAGTATGGGACTGAGACACTCTACCTGTGTTTGTACTCTATGTTTTGAATAATATGTGCATAAATAGCCTCAAATATGATTTGAAGCATCTATCCTAAGTCACCCAAGCTGCAATCCAACTCCTAATGTGTAGAAGCTGGCAGAGCTGTGACTGAACAGCATCTGATTTTCAGTTTTTCCAATAGTTTCTATGAATAGCTGCTGATTAATGACTCCAGAACACACTGTCTGCTGTGCCTATCACCTTGGCTTTAGGAAGCATTACACCCCCAAATCCACACCCTGTTCTATGGCAGAGCTCTTTACCTCAGCACAACTCTGTGTGTGTATGTGTGTGTGTTGGGCTCATGATGCTCACAAAGCAACATCATCTACACAGATACTCAAGGTACTGCAAAATAGGAAGCAAAACACACATCAACATTTTATAAACAGAGTCTTGTTGCTAAAACAACATGACTGCAGCCAGGATACTGCACTGTAATGTGGGAAAGGGAAACAAAAGAGACTTCCCACAACAGCCCAGTCCTTGACTAACCAAACCCTTAGCAAACAGCCAGGAGCAGCAACGTTCCCCACTAACCTTGGGGGAGTGATCCAGCTTTCATTTAGGCTATATGACAAATAAGTATGTGATTAACAGTTAAAAATCTCTTCCTCTACAGGGAAGGCCTGTATCTTTCAGTCTTGCATTGTGCAGCCAAACTTAGCACTTCCTCACTTTCCCCCTCACCCAGTCTCTCTAAGTTTCACCTCCCTGACATTAGCTGCAGAGTGAGCACAGCCCACGATGGACTGTGTGCTCCAGGTGTTCCAGGCCCTGCAAAATCTGCTCCTTGGCCTCTGAGACACTCAAAGCAGCACCAGAGCCTTCAGTGTGTCTGGGAAGGCTCTGCCAGACTGATTTGTACTCAGTTAGTCATCCTGGCAAAAGCTGAGGCTAGTCTTGTGAAAATGAAAAGAAAGCAGAAATTAATTCTGCAGAGTTGAAAGGTTTGGTCCAACTCGGTGCAGGAATGGGCAAGTTCACAAATCAAACAGTGCATGAACCAGGGTGAGATAATGACAGATAACACACTTGTTCCTTCACCTGCTGCATGGGCAAGATCACTGTTTTCAAGCAGAACTGAACTTGGAGCATTTAAAATCTCAATTTTATCTCAAGATAGCAACACGGATGTTTACACAACTGTAAGTTACAGCACATGACACCATTCCTGGATAGCATACAGGATTCAAATCCAGTGCCAAATGCACTTTGCTTTCCCCAAAGTCTGTCTGCATCCCTACTAGAGGTTTAGAGAACACCATTCCATCAACAAAGCAATATTTCAAATACAGACTAATGTAAATTGCCCACTTTGTTGGAAAACATACAGTCAGAAGAAAGACAACACACTCATTTGACAAATTCTATTTCTGAAGGGTTATGAGGCTTACCAACTGCCTGCTCATGCCAGTATTGCTCACATGTATAAAAAAAAATAAAAATTCCAGAAATCAAAATTACCTGCCAGCCCTTGTCTGCTGTCCTGTAGTAGGGATAATTTTTAGTTATGTGCGTATAAATTCCATTTAGTGTAAGCTGCTTATCCGGGGCCATTGTAATTGCTTGGACTATTAACTGTGCATAGGAGTAGGGTGGCTTAGAGTCATCCTGGACAAAAAAAGAAAAGTCTGCATCAACAAACTTTGAACAGATACACACTGCTTACTAGATCAAAAGTCATAAAACATCATTAACTTGGCCTGGGACACTTTTGGATGACCAAAATCTTGAGGCAGAAAGGAAACTAAGAAAGCTTTTTTTTCTGATTAGCAATTTTAGGGTAACATAAATTTTGCAGATATCTATAAGAGCAAGTATTTCCAATAGCCTCCAAACAGATCTATAACTGAGAATGCAAAGAGACCCTCTCCTAAAGGGGACAGGGATTAATCAATCCATCAATCAATCTCACAGCTGATCACAAAACCCTATCCATTGTTTTTAAAGCATGTTAAATTATCAGTGCATACACCTCAGCAAACAAAACATCCCAAATCTTCCATTCAGCTCAGGTGTAATTTCTGGGATTGGTTTCAAGCTGTGTTTACCTTTGGGCTGTCTCCCCCTGAAGCTTCCTTGTCGTTTTCTGACTGTGAATTGTCAGCCATCAAATGTAGGTCAGATGCTATTCCACGACTCATTTTGTACCCTGAAGAGCCTGCGCCGCGGGGGCTCGATGGGCAGGAATTTGCAGCACTGTAGAGCATAAAAAGAAGATCCTACTATTTTGTTATACAGTATATCACCACATTATGTCTCATCAAAAAGCTCTTACTGCAGCAAAGCCACTACCAGAGCTGTGAGGCTGCAGCTAAAGGGCTGTCAGGGCTTCCATTCCAAACCACCTTCCACGCCTTGCTAACCCAGCCATGGAGTCAGAACCACTGCAGGAAGAAACCTTGCTCAGGCTTTCCTGCTCAAGACAACAAGGATCAGCTGATTGACCAGGCTGTAATTATTTGTGTAAGATTTGCCACCTTAAGTCCACCTTAGCTGCATCAGCAACCACAAATTTGCAGACACTCGTTGGAAACAAGACACACATCTTGCATGGAATTTCTGCCATATGCTTGTGTTCAGTCTGCCCCCAAAAAAATCATCTCTCCTGTGCAGTGTTTCTGCACATTTGAGAAAATATAGCAAGCAGTGAGGTAAAAAAAAAGGTTTGATTCTCATTTAAGTCGAAGCCAGTATTATTTTAAGTGTCTACAGGTGTGTGCACATACTTGCACAAAGGTATGTGTATAAAAATCATAAACTTATCTACAAATGGATGCATCAGCAGTGACTCAGCTGATTTAATGCAGTATTAGGCCAACAGAACAATACATTGTTAGAAAGCAAGAGATGATGCCAAACACTAAAAGGGTGTCTCCTAACACTTCACATCCCAGAAAACCAAGTACAACTCTATATAATTCCACTGGAACATCTTTCTACCAGCGGTCCCCTGCCTTGCAGAGTCCACAGGAACTGCAGCTGCACAATGCCAATTTTCTTCTATGATTTCCTTTTAGCCAAGAGGAAAGAGAAAGTCAGCAGGTGAGGTTCATCCCCTTCCCCAAAATAATTCTGGCAGCTCTTTTGCAAGGACACACACTCTCTGCAATTCATACTGCAGCTGATTTCAAGGCAGCCCTCAGAAATTCCAAAAAACTAGGAATCTCAATAGCTACACATGCTGTGCCCCCAGAACCAGCCTTATCTCCAAAGATCATCTTTAATCTTTCAATCTGTGGTTCAAAACATCAACAACAAATAAATCTAGATAACATTATTTAGATCTATACACTAAAGCTTTAACAATTTTCATCTGTCAAGGTTTGTTTGTCTGCCTGGCCCCTCAAGATTTTTGCCACCACCTTTTTCATGTACAGAAGGAGGCAAACACTATAATTGAGCAATATATAATAATACTGAAAGCTTCACTTCCCAAGAAATCCACCCATGATTTGTTACTAGTGATATATACTTACTATAAGAGAGAGATGGCATTTTTTAAGTGTTGTACAGAAGAATCCTTGGTTAGAGCCAAAATGTGTAGCTAATTTATTTTTTTATATATAGGTCACTCTTGCTCTGTGTTTTCACATATCAGCTGACAAGATCCCTCTGCTCTGCTCACTTCAGCATATATTGACAAAGCAACACATATGGTATAATCAAAGCAAGTTTACAAGTCTTCCACAAAACAGGATGATTTGCAGAGAAACTGTCAGGCTTTGCTCTCAAAATAGATCAAAACTGTCTTTTTTTTTTTTTTTTTCTGTAATAAACTACTCAACAGGTGCATGAAAGCCCTGAAGAGAATTACAAAATTTATAGTGAGGCAAAGATAGTGGTGATAGATGGGACATTATCTGAAATATTTGTGAGCTGCTCTGTCATTGGCAAGATGTGTTTTCCCTGAATTCTTCTAAGAAAGCAAACCTGTTACACAGACAAGTCTAGATATCTTTTCTCTCTGCTTCCATCATTTAGGCAGGTGTCATTAAACACTCCCAGACAGAGACCAAGAGCTTGGCAAGCATGCAAGAAGTCAATTATCCTTCCATTCAAATCTCATTAACAACTTGTACCTTTTTAAAAAGCAGGCATGGACAGTTCTTCACTCAAGTGAAGATACAGGAAGTGAGAGGGGACAAAAAATCTTTCAAAACCACCCACATGACTGAAACAACTTTCAGTGCCTTGACATGGAAGTTTTCCTTCTGATCTTTCCAACACTTTGAAAAATTTCATCTGAAGTAATTTCAGCCATTTGTGAGGATTGGTTGCTTGTGTTTAATTGAGTTTGGTCCCAAGTAACAGGTGGGACAAGGGCTGCAATTACCAAAGGAGCAGCAGGGCAAGGAAAATCCTGGATCACCCTGACACTGAGCTCTGCACCTCAGCCTGTGCTTGAAGTAAAGGTCTGCTCCCTTCCAGCAGTGACTAATCAACAACAAATCTTCTGGAGTAAGAGATCAGGCCATTTTCCACACCAATAATAACCCAATCCACCATTTTTCCTGATGGTGAACTTCAGGAGGACAGCAGCAAATCAGGATGTTTTAAAATGGTGTAATTTAAAATTGTCTCATTTGAAGAGTTGCAATAAGCATGCAAGGGCAAAAAGCAATTTAAATTGTTGGAATGCAAGAAAAATGCCAGAGCAGCAATGTTACACATTGAACATGTTAAACCAGAGTACCACAGATTGCTCATGCAACCATATCAGCAGAAAGGGGGGTTCTCAGCAGGTAAGGCTGATCTTCAGCTGGATTTTGACCTCAAAATCAAAATACTGAATGAGAAAATTGTGCTCAGCTTGACTGTAGGTGGCCCTGCTCCCACTTGCAGGGTTTAAATACCTGATAGTTCCTGTGGGAGAAGGGAGAGGGCTGATCAGGTGAGCCATGTTGTCTGGAATGTTTATTGTTAAGGGAGAGATCTGGGGTTGCACAGGCTTCACTGGGGACTCCGGGGCCTCCTGTTTTTCTCTCTTTTCATTGGACAGAGCTGTGAATGTTATCTTGATGTTTGTGCTGGGAAACCTGAAAGTACAGCTGAAAAATAAGAAAAGAACCAAAAACAAATATATGAGCCACTTGTTTACAGAATGTAAGGATTTCTGAATAACTTGTACATTATCACCTAAGCTCATTTAGAATTTATAAGCTACAGTATTTCTGTAATTACCCAAGACCATCTTCATTTTGCAGATCAACGTGACCAGAAAAAGATCCCCAGGTAAGCAATTGACATTTGTAAAGGAATACAAGCAAATGCAATTCTTTCTAACAAGGGCAGTTAGTGCATTGTCTCTAAATTTCTTGAGGTTCATCCTGATCTTGCAGTAGCCCCAAAACAGAGCTATGGTAAAAACAAAAACTCATTATTTTATGATGCCAAGGAATGGCTTCAGCAAATGAACAAGTTGGTCCACAATAGCAGAATTAATCAGAAGCATGAACATTGGCCAAACTGAGGTCTAACCAGTTTCACACACTGGTCTAAGAGATTTGGGTTCTTTTCTCTTGAAACACCTATTAAATTAAACATATATCAATTCTAATTCTGCTCATTTACAGAGTACACTGCTGCTTTAGTACTACATTCAAACACCTTTTTTTCAGAGCTGAATTTAAGACCCAATTTCAGTAAACTGCCTATTTTCATGTATTACCAAGGATTACATGCCTAAATTTAATGACAAACAATAAATTAACAATGTGCAACTATTGAAAAATTTGAAAAATATAATACAAGGAATGTACCTTAGGATAATCCCCTTTCTACATCCCTGTGCACAGCATTTGGATTTGAACCCAATTAAACAGGACACACTTGTTTCTAACTTCTCAGTAAATAAATTTGCTCAATCTTGAGCAAATAAGAAACTTAATTTTGTCTCAACAAAAGCATCTATAAAAATACAGTTTAAATAACTTTACTACCTCCTCATCCTTAAGTTGTTAGACTACACTGAGCACTAAACCCACAATGACATTTACACACCTCCCACATGATGAAAAGGACTTTCCAACCCAGAAACAAACCTCACGAAACACTGGGGTTTGAGTTTGTTTTGCTTTTAAGTGCTTCTAGGCAGATCTAGTTTTATACAGAAAGGAAACAAGCACATGCTGGAACAAGGGGTAAGAAATGAGCTATGAATGCAAAATACAGACTGTAAATAAAAGTGATCATTTCTCTGGAAAAATATATTAAACATAAAAGTGATGTAAGAATTGGCAGGAACACTCAGCTGTGGAGTAGCCTTAGAAATGAACTCTCATGTTTTGGCTTTCATATCTTAAAATGAATCTGAGGATGTTTATAGAACAAAGGCAGCATTTGATTTTCACTAGTCCCTTGCCACATGCACCACAGTGGTTCTTTTTCCTTACAATCCACATTCAAGGATCAGGAAAAAGAGAAAGAATTGACAGTGACCTTCCTTTTTCTCTCTGCCTTACTTCTGAGGACGGACCATGTCCGCATTTAACAGACGACCTATTTCTGAAACATGCTCAATGTACTAAATTAGGAACAGAATCTATGCCAAAAAACTGCACATGCATTTCAGCAAGGAAGTAAAATGGACCAATTTCTGGGTTGGATTTTTTAAAATATATTCAGTAACAACTCATTTCTTCGCTTTTTCCAGTAGAAAGTACTTTGTGCTTGTATCGTTTTAGTGCCAATGGAAAGGGGTCTTGGTTGTTTTGCTAATAAAGATATTTTGCCAAGTATTTCCTTTAAGCAGCAATAAAAACAACACTCAAGTGTATGCAAAGACAGCCAAAGATTAAGTAAAAAATGGTGAGAACGTGAACAACATCTGTTTGACACAGATTTAAATGTTAGTCCCCTTCCCTATGCATTTTATGAGGCTATTCCATACCTGCAAATTTACCTTAAATGCTTTACAGATAAAATTTATTTCAACTCAAGAAAAATATGGGAAGATTTGGACATAGCTTTAGGTACAAATTCCCAGGTTAGAGTCCTTATTGCACAGCACTGAGAACCAGAGTCCTCCCGTGCCACAGCAGGGTGAGGGTGGGCAGGTGGGGAAGAGGTGGATCCCACAACTTCACACACCAGTACCAGGAAGATGGAAAGGCAGAAAAGGAATCCTCAGCAGTCCCTTTGATATTCCATGCAGGCACACACACACACTACAGGATCTCACTTCTTACCCCACTGCAGCCCTGAATGCTTCATCCCCCTGTGGGCACCTCTGGCAAACAAGGCAAGCTGAAAGGCTGGTGTAAGTAAGATACAACATCCTTACAAATTGGTTAGAGCAATAAACTCCTGAATATTATCAAAAGACCACATCTGTCAATTGATTCATATTTGCAAACAGTTTTTTTAATGGAAGGATATTTTTATAGCTGGAATTCAGCCAAAAAGCAGAATAAAGGGTGTATACTAACCAACTGAATTCCTGAATAAATTGCACTTATGCAAACATATGATATTTACATCCAAAATCAAAGTACAGAACATGTTCTAATTTGATCAGAATCTAGTTGGTTTTGGCATATTCTTTAGTTATACAATGAACTAAACAAAAACCACAGAAATACCCACAGGGAGAGACCTCATCAACAAGCTGAACTGGGTTTTACTCACTGTTCAAAAGCTTACAACAGTTTCATAATACACTACCACAGGATGGCTGCTGGAGGAGAAACTCATCTAGACAATCCACTTACATAAAAATCCCAAAGAAATAAAGCAGTTTTGTAAACTATTTTGTACATTTCTTGAGGACAAGTCCAGGTGAGCATCACAACAGAACCACTGCACGGCCCAGGGAGCCACAGAGGAGGTGTCACAACTAAAATACAACTCATTACCTCAATTATTCCTCTTTAAATTAAAAAAACAGCTCATTGTGAGTTGACTACTGGAAAACAGATAACAAGCATCACATCATTTCAAACTATTTCATAGACAAGTCCTCTATATCTGCAGCTCCCAGCCAGCCAGAGATGCTGACCCAGGCAGGACCTCTCTAGAGTTTAGGAACTTTGCAGGGTGCCAGAGAAGTGTCTCAGGGTAAAAATGTAAAAAGTCTAGTTTTGTCACATCTGTGTTTCCAGTATTTTCTCACTTCCCCACAGCAGTTCTGTACATACTGAAGGGAAAAGCTGATGATACACTTGTAGTTCTGCCTGTGTGAAAATCCATCTGACTGGGAAGGAAGAATTTCATCCAGTCTTTATCTGGGGAACCAAAACACAGCAGAAGAACTCAATTTCTTCCCTGTACATAAACCCTACTGTGACACCCAGTGCCTCAGTACCCTTTGAATTATTCCAGTTTAATTGCCTTCTAAGAACCAGGACCAAAATCAGACAGAAGCTGCCATGCCACTTTGATCAGCAGGCTCTTTTATCAGCACCTCCAGATTTTACATTCAAATAGATTATAAGGGTTCAGCAGTGATAACCCCTGAAGTCAGTAGTTACAACTGCACAGCTCAATTCCCTCACACTGACTGTGATACTGAACCCCTGTTAACTTAAAGATTCCCTGAGATTTAAACAGATCTAAAAGAATAACAAGATGCCTGGTTTTGAACTCTTGTTGATTTACTGAGAGCCAAGGACAGCTTCAACTTTTCACATTAAAAAGCCAAGACTCAAAAAAGAACCCAGTCAGCATCTGGGAGATTGCTTGTGTCGATTTTTGACTTCAAATACTTTCAAGGTGAACACAGGCAGCTCAACTCTCCCCAAAGAGAGGCAGAGGTCATTATCAACATCTGCACCACCAAACACAGATTTTCACTTCAGTTTTCTCTGACTGTACACAGCCTGAGATGATAATGATACTATTTGTACTTTCTTCTGCTATTCTGATGAATGAAATAACAAAAAAAAATATGGAAATCACCAGACTTCTACCTGTGGTCTCCTTTCCATGGAAGGGAGATTTGAAACGAATCCATTTTCTAATTCCTCTTACCTACCTACCTGTGATCTTCCTCCCAAACTTTCCCTTTGCTGCAGTAAAAATTACTCTCACAGCCAATTCATTTATTTATACTTCTGGTAGAAGATGTGCACACTGACACTTAATCACTGCAGTGCACACTCTGAGGGCCACTTTTGAAATACTTGTATTTCCAAAGACAAGCAAAAATTGAGTTTTTACGTCTTTCAGACACAACTAGAGAGAAATCGAGTTTGGAAGGGACCTCTGAAAGTGTCCAGCCCAATGTCCTGCTCAAAGCAGGGTAACTTCAACTTAGACCAGGTTGTTCAGGGCCTTGTCTCCCCAAATTCTGAAGCCTCCCAAACAACTCATTTCCTCCAATTACACTCTCAAGCAATGAACAGTTTTCTCATTTGTACAGATACAAATCCTTCACTTCAATTTCTACAGCTGATTGTGCCCAAACTGGGAGTGAGCCTGCTGCACAGCCTGGCCCCAGGATTCCTGCAACCCCTGCTTAGGCAGGGGAAGGCTGCACTAACATCCACCCTTGGGCTTCTCCAGGAAAAAAATTAAATTAAATGGAGGTCCTTCAGCCTCTCTCCAGCACCAAGTCCATTCAAATAAGGGCCCACTGGAACGTGGTGCTTGGAAATTACAATTTGATTGACTTCCTGCTAATGGGGAAATTTCAGTTTGAAAGCACAAAAACCCCAATTTCATCTTTTCTCCATTTGCTGCTTCATTTATTATTGATTCCATCACAATGGATTAATAGGTTATTAATTATAGATCAAACATTATGTGGCTGTGGTTTTTAACTGGTTTTTAAATAAACAAGACTTAAAAGATGAGTCTTAAAAAATACAACTAGAAATACATGGAAGTGAAAAAAAATCTCAACAACTTGAAGTATGATTACATATTTCAGTGTCTGAATTTTCTACCAAAAGGTTTCTGACTGCTCAAGACCAAGAGCAGGCATACTGAATTATTCACGTTCAGAATTTATTTTTAAGACTTTGGGCTGTGTTTAATTGAACTGGAAGTCAATACCACAGTCCATTTCTGGAATAGAGTCATCACCTTTAGAGCTAAAAGAATCAACAAACCCAAAACTTATTAAGAAGACAAATTGAACTGAACTGCTGGTTTTATTTCAAGTTAATCTAAAATACCCAACAGTTTAAAGTCTGAGCTTCCAAGCTAAGAACAAAGGTGGTATATAAATCCATCCAAATAATCACATATTGAGTAGCCACCTGAAAACTCCCAGCATTAAATGATTACTAATAAATGTTATTAAGAAAATACCACACAATTTTTACACTAGGCATTGTCTTGATTCTTTCAACAGAAATAACTGTTCAGATATTTGTTTTACAAAGTCTTTTCTAGGATTACATTTAAAAAGTGTTGTTGTAACACTTTGCCATCAGTAAGAGTATAGGAAAAGTTATCACAGATACACTGAAAGAGTGATCCAGTATAGAACTAGTCAGATTGTAATTATTTCCTTATAATCCTAAACTGGGATAACTTCCTCAAGGGGTAATTTGTGCATGTAGGTGCTTGTTCACCTACATGAGATGCCACCTTGTGCTCCTGTCAGAGATTTTAGCTTTAGCATGGCATTTGTAAACCTTTCTCCATTGTAGGCAATAGGAGTATCTGGTTTTCTCTATTGATGGAGGACTGTGATGAAAAAATTTATTTATATTAATGTAACACAAAGCCCAGCTCCTCTAGTAGATTTTTTAGAAAAGACATTTTTGATGTCCTCATGCTTGCAGGTGACCACAGCCTGTGAGAAACACCCCAGCCAGAACTCAGCATCACTTCCTACATGGCCATGTCCACATCCCTTGTGGTGGGATGGATTCCTCCTCCTCCTCCCTGCTTTGAAACTAAGTCTTGATGTGGCTAATTTACCAGAAATTTACATTCAATTATGCTTGGCCATTACTAGTCAGGACACTTCTAGAGGTTACCCAAAAAGCAATTGCCCTTTAAAGAGTGGCAGCTTCTTCCTCTGGGGACTGCATCCCGACCTCACACGTGCTCCCCTTAATTCCCTGTATCCTTTGCAATTGATTTCTGTGGCCCAAAGATCAATCTTTGCACAGTATGCCCTCCACACAGAGACTGGGAGGACTCGAGGCACGCTCGACCTCTAATGCCATAAGGAACAAAACACTGGCAGATTTTTAAATCAGCAACTAGAATTTTTATTCTGAGCACTGGGCATTTGGGTATTTTTTCATGTGTGCCATTGCTGTCTACACAGTGCCATCTAACAGGATGGAAAACACCCTAAAGAGAAAGATCACTGATCCATCTATCTCTATTTTCTGATCTCTTAAGAGTCAAAAGCAAAGATCTATGCAGCATCAGAAGTGATGAAATATTGCTGCAGTCTTATGTTAATTCAAGTTGGCCAATAAAACACTTGTAGCAAATTGTAAGCAAAGGCTGGAAATACAATCTAGCTGTAAATTACTGGCTCCCCCAAGGGAAACCTCGGTTACAGACTTCCCTGCTCATGTTTTAGCAAGTGCATAAGAAGTATGTAAAGCTGGTGGTTGATATTCCTTACAGGAGCAGTGCTGACCTGCCTCAGAAGGGTCTGGAACAAGCCTGCCTGCATCAAGAAATGATCCTATGACAGCAGAATATTGATGACGCCAACAGGAACATTCCTGAAGCACCAGCAGCAAACACAAACGGAGTAATAAACACATGACCCCATCTGAAATGGTGCTCAGCCCGTTCCCACTCACAGAGCTGACGTCACGAGAAACTGGGCATTTTTAACCCTCTACTCACAGCACTTTCTCTAAGGCTGTTTGAGACTTCAGACTGAAGTGTGCTGAAGTTGTTCCACTACAGCAAATTCTGCTGCAAACGTAAAGGATTCTATTAACAACTCGAAGCTGATTTCACTCCTCCCCTGCATTATTACGCTACAGAAACGCACGTTCACAGTGCATTACAGATTTTCAAAGGCTCTTGTTTCAGCAGCCAGGATCTCTCTTCTTTCCACACCAACCACACAACACTGCTACCAATCAGCATCAAAAACATTTAGGTTATCTTACAATCATGGCAATGTGCTATGGTTAATTAAAACTATCTATCTCAAAATCGCAAATTTCCTTTGCATTCTCCTCTCCTCTTAAAGGGCAAAATATTTAAACCAGCAAGAAGAAAAAAAGAACAGAAACCCAAACAAAACCTGCAGAATTTCAATGCAGTAGCCCTGCACAGGCTGCAGGACTGAGAAAGCACTTGGCCTGCAGGCAGGAGTGTAGGCAGCAGTTACTGTAGAAACCGAGCTCTTCCCTGCTTTTCTCTGAGCAAAAGAAAGACACAAAAGAGCTGGAAAACAGCGATCGATGGGAAGCAGCTTATAAAGCTGCTTGTCACATCTGCTGCAGGAAAACCAGACACTAATTCATTAAAACTGCTCATGTAATGCCTCTGGAATTTGAGGCTCCCCAGCCTGTGAATACAAAAGAAACTCCGCCTATGGAAACACTGCATTTTCGGGTGTTTAGCATCTCTGTACACAAAAGCTGTATGCAGAGCCAGGTTGTGTGGTCTCAATCTCTACATTTCCTACTAAACTATAAAAACAATTTAACATTTGTCCAAAAGCTTGAGTGCCTCTACCTTTGCCAAATTGCAAACAGTCCCAACAAAGCCTACATACATCCCTCTACAACACAACAGCTTCCTGCTTAGAAAACACAAACAAAACACTTGCACCAGGAAAACAGAAATCTATTATCATTTTTTTCTTCCTTCCAGATAACTGCATTTAACCATAAATATGCAAGCACCAACTTTCTCCATGACTGTAAATGCCATTCCAAAACTTCCCATAAAGCACAGGATTTACAACCAGAGCTGAGCCAAAGCTGACAAACCAAACCCACTCCATCCTTTACCACCGAGTTGGCTGCTGAGAAGTGCCTGGCACCTCAGTCTCAGTCACAGGGTACTCGTGGGGGTGCAAAAGTTCACATGGAAACACTGAGGTTCTAATAATATCAATCAATGTTAAATGAAAGCTATCAGCAAAGCCAACCAAAGTGCTGGGAGCCAAACAGACAGTTCCTGGCATCTCACATTCCTTACAATTAAAGCAGTAGGAGGAGTACAGTGAACAAGTGCTGTCATGATGTGTTTTGACGCAAGCATAATCATAAAAAAAGCACTTGTGACTCACACATTACTTTAGTAACAAAAGCCTTCATTCATTTATTACCTCATCAGAGACCAGCATTCCATTGCAAAATGATGCCCAAACTTCCCAATCGTTACCAAGAGAGCAGCTACCCACTGAGGCAGGGCTGCACAATGATTATTCCCAATTCAAGGAAGCAAAGTTTATTTTAGATGGGCTTTTCAAGGCAGAACTCTGCTTCCAAGAGCAGCACAGCCCTTTATTTGACACAGAAATCCATGACTAACTCAGGCCATTGAAGAATGACAAAAAGTGCTTCCTACCAACTCCAACTTTGAGTAGACAGCAGTGTTTAATTTCCCCCCTAAATCTGCCTGTCTAGTCAAAGAACAGGCTTTTTTCAGCCTCCTCTCACACAGCTATGGGCAATAATTAAATTTCACAGTTGCCTACCTAAAGACATCTGATGGTCAAGAGCCATTCCATATCTGTTTCACTGTGGTGATACTGCTGGGCTGGGAATCTTAAGAGAAATCAAGATTTTGTATTATATTCTGAGATTTTTTTAATAAACAAAGCATGCTCTCCAGAATGTTTGTTTGAACAACTTTTCAATTTTCCTTCTATTTGCAAATTCCTAAAACATTTCTCCTGAGCATGCAGACCCTCTAGAAATGTTCTATGCACTGACTGCTCTACAGTGTGACATAAATATAGGTTCCTTTGTCACTTCTGTGGACACTCAAGAACCAATCAAGATGGCAAAAAGTCTGGAAAGTGACAAAATAAAGAAACTAATCTACAACAAGCATGTTGTTACTGGAAAATATCCTTCAAGAATCACTCCTCCTCCTCCTGAGCTGTTCTGAGGCCACGCCAAGTTCTCAAATCGTGGGCTGTGTAAGGGGCACCAGCAAAGTACAGAAGGATAAAAGCAAATAAAAACAACAGACATGATTTAACCAGTCAGAGAGTCATGCAAGTAGGAATCTGTCCAGGAATAAAAAAAAAAAATAGACTCAATAAAAGTTTTCATGAGAACACAGGCCAATCATTGTCATGTACTGAGGGAGCACCAGCATAGAAAAGGAGAGGGTACAGCATGGTCACAAAGACAAGAGATTAAAGTCTCCAAGTGTAAACTTGGGCCCATGCTCATCATCTCTCTCTAGAGTGAGCAAAAATGGGCAGACACTTCATGATGCCTTTGACACAGCAGGGAAAAGCTGAAAGTGGTTTGAATCAGGACTAGGGATGGATGTGCTGCACTGGTTTAAAGGGAGTTCAGATGCAGACACACACACACACTCCCACTCCCACCTCTTCAACACTGAGCAAAATGAAACCCACTCCAAACAACACCTACTGAAGTAATGAACAACACAAAGCAAGATTCCTGAAGCAGGTTCCTACCAGGCTCTCTGCAATAAAAGCCTGAGCTCAGTGATGTTTGATGGGACACAGGGATGTGACAGCTCTGTGCTCCCAACAGGGCAGGCTCTCCCTGGCCTCCTGCACCAGCTCTCTCCCAGCCACCTTAACTCCAGTGCCAGGAGCCACTGCTATCTCCAGTGTTATATACTGATTCAGCTGAAAATTACTCAAGCTGAAATGTAGAAGTCTGCTGATGCTTTAGTAAGTTAAAGCCACCTCATAGTCTAATTTAGACTCAAAAAGACATCATGAGACCTGAATTTAAAAGCTGTGCTGTACTATATTACAAAAGACAACACTCCCAATATGCAGCTGTTCTGGCCGTTCTCGTTGAAAGCTTGAGATTTGAACTCATATGGAAAGATAAGCTTCCAAAACTAATTTCTGTGCTACTTTCAAGGTCTTAACTATAAGTAAGCCACTGCTTAATGTTTCATTAGAAAACACTGATATACTGCACACTGGTAGATTCAGTGGGTTTTGAACTCTGAGGGGCACCAAAGTTTAGGAACAGCAGCATTCACATGGGAACAGTGTATGTAATAAAGTCTGAAGGAAGAACAGCACCAACAGTCTTCAAAAACAGGGAGCAGGGAGGGAGTTAAGAGTTCACCCTGCACATCAAGTAATCCCCTTCAAAACCCAAGGGACTGGTTTTAAAAGACAAGGCAAAGCTCTTCCCTGATAAAAACTGCTGGAAAAGAGCACTGAAATTTCATCATCTGCTTGCCCATGAAGTACTATTCCCATTTTCAAAAACAGATTAAATGGATTTGTGAATTGGCCAAGTCGTTTTGGCAAGTGTGCAACAGAGCTGGGAACAGAACATATTTTTCCCAACACCCAATCTTTGTTTAAACCATTGGATCGTCCCCCAGTTCTTCCTTTTTCTACAACCACTTTAAGAGGCAAAACATCAGGTGAGAGACATGTCTTCAGGAAAAGGGACATTAGTTCATTAAATCAGACTTAAGTAGCTCCATCAGAGTTTGTTGCACAAGAGCTGTTTAAAGAGTACAGTAGTGGCTGTGAAGCTGACATGGCAAAAAGTAACACACACACACATCTTAAGACATATCACATTCTCCCAAAGAGAGCCAAAGAAACTTTCATTTCATCACTATTTTACTATTACACATGAAAACTGCTTATTAAATGCATACATTCTAATTAAAATCTATACAGTTAAATACTGAAGGGTTTGAGGATGCTAAATGACACAAACCTCATTTCCTGTGTATCTGTGAGAAGCAGGACTTTCCCCCCCTTATTGAACAGAAGAAAATTAAAGCAATAGTTCAAGTAATTAAAAAAATAAAGAAGAAAAAGCTAAAATTTCTGTCTTAATACAGAAAAGTATGGGGAGAGAAAAGATTCTTCATCTGCTTTCCTTTAGTACCAAGGAGTTCCTCAATGCAGGTGACAAACAGCTGCCAGGTTACTACAGGTGTTACTCACTCCTGTAACTTGTCCTGTGCAGAGGCACCCAAAACCATCCCCACAAAGCACACCTGGAGGTGCTCAGCAACAAGGGCACATCCTACTCCTGGTGCTACTGAAGGACTCACTTTCATTTTGTCTGTGTTATATCTTGTTTTTAATTAATCATACTCCTACCCTGCCCTATACCAACAGAATGAAATTGAAAAATCTTTCACTGGCCAGAAACAGCCAGACCTTTTTTTATTTTTTTTTAATAACCAAACTGTTTTAGTGATGAAAGCACTATTTTCACTTTTTATTTCTTATCCTATGTAAACCAAGGACACTGCTGTACACTCTTCAGCCCAGGTTTACTCTAACTGCATTCCTGCAGGGTCAGAATCCACAAAGACCAGATCAATCCCACACAACAAAGAACGTGGGATGGAGGGTGGTGACAAAAGCATCTCCTTAGGTTGTGTGAACCAAACCCAATCTGAAGTTTTCTGAAAATAAACCAACCATGTCTTGAGCTTCTTTTGCTTTAGCTTCAAATTCCAACCTTTTTTATTGTTATTAATTTTGTGATTTAGCTCTTGCAGATCATAGAATTTTGGTACACAATAAATTGTTTCACTCTGCTTTAACCTCTGGTCATTCCATGAGACATGACAGAGCCAAAGCAACTTTGCAGCAGTAACTGGACAGTATCAGTTAAAGACTTCCAGAATAAAAATTAACATTGAGCTGACTCTTCCAGCATGCAAATTGATGTAGTTAAGTTTATAAAACGATTGAAATGCTAAAAAGAATGAGCTGCAATCAGCTCCAGAAAGGTTCTTGGGCAGAGGAAGATCCTGCTAACTGCTCAAACAATGGAACTGCCCTGGATGAGCAGAAACTTGCAAAGCTTCCCTGCACAGATACAGATAAAGCAAGGTGTCTCACTTCCACCATCCCTGGAAAAGCAAGTGACATTTGCCCAATTCAGGCTTCCCCAGTTTATCAGCTGAGAATCTTCCCTCAATGGAACTGTCAAAACAGTCATACAACAAAAAATCCTCCAAATTATCAATTATAAACTCCCCACATATCTGTGAGCTGGATCTTTCCTCCAGCAGAATACCACTTGCTATTAAAATTACATTTCTGTCATGCACAAATATTGATTGCTACAAATTCATAAATTTTTTGTAGTGAAATTACAACCCAGGATTGCATATTTAACAATTTCAGCAGTCACAGGATTACTTCAAAATTCCACTGCAGAATCTCCTTGTCTGGCAAAGCTGAAGAGATGCAAATGAGTACAATGCATATGCTGCTGCACAAAGAGAACTGCAAACACTCATTTTCACAGCACTTAAATTAACATGTTTCCATTTACACTTAAGAACCAACTGATATTTGAAAGATTTTGATTTTCAGAAAGATGTGCTGTGGTGAAATGAAATGTTAATCCCTAGTTACAGAAAGTGTTTCCTATTTTCCTTTATGTGTACAGCATTATAATACACTTCTGTCAATAATGACAAAAAACTTTTATCCTAAGAATATATATATTTTTCATTCCCAATGTCAGTACAGGAAGCACCACAAAAAAAGTGGTATTTCCCATAATAATCAAGGTAACCCCAAAGTTAAACTTACCATAAATACTTTGACACATACATCTAGTTATTTTATAATCTTAGTGTCCTAGGGTGACCAAGACACTTGGAAATACCCATCTGGAAAAGTAAAAGACTAATAATCTAAATCCTATTAAGGAAAAGCAAAGCAAAAATGGAGATAACTAAAATATGAACCTATGAGATATTTTAACAATTCTGGAGGGCATGACCATGGCCTTACCCAGTATTTTAATAATATGTGCACCTTCCCAGTACATAACAACATGCAGAAAAGTCAGAAAAGCTAAAAACTAAGATAACAGGCATCATAGATGGTTAAAACAAGTCTGTATAAACCTGCATTTTTTCAACATCCTTTCTCAAAATAAGAAATCATCAGGATTTTTTTATAAATTGTTCATTAGATGTTAACTTTAATGCACAAGTTTGTTTATTATGTTTTTTAGAGAGTCAAGAAGATACATTAGGTATTTTGAATTTAGGTATTTAATCATCACCAGGAATCACATCAGGAAGACCTTATGAGCATTAATTAGTTGATTTAGAAATTATATCTTTCACTCAGTTTTGCTCCTCTCCTGAGCAAGCACCAGTGAATTGATATGAAAGTGTCAGGAAAATTAGTGACTTTTCCCCAAGAAGTGCAAAGGTATCAAGACACAACACCTTCACCTCATAAAGGAAGTTTTAAAGACAACAAGAGCCTTGAATTCTTCCTCACTGTTCAGAAGACAAAACACAAACTTTAACAGAGACTACAGAAACTGCTTATCAAATATGTGTGTTTGAAGATACGCCTGTGGTGAAGAGCAAAACAAGAACCATCAACCACACAAACACTTTGGACCTACTAAAAATAGCACCAGCACAGCTTTGTTGTTTTTCCAGTCCAACTTCATTGTCCACAGTTGTCTCCTTTGTTTTTCTTACTCCACAGTTTGTGGCTCACATCTGTGACTGAACCCACAGCCAGGAACACCAAGGATCTCCTGCCTGGGGAGCAGGTGGCCAGGAACATCTCTGCTTGTTAAACCCCTCAGAGATACAACCAACCAAAGCAGCACAACTGACCCAGCAGAACAATGTTCCATAAGAAAATTGTGCTCTTTGGGGTCACTGTGAGAACCTGCCCACAAGGGATCCAGTGGTGCCAGAGCCAGCACAAGGAGTGCTCCAGGCTCACCCTGGAGGAAAGGAGGCTCAGGGGGGACCTTCTGACAGGAGGGAGCAGCCAGGTGGGGGTCAGGATCTGCTCCCAGGGAATGAGGGACAGGACAAGACGAAATGGCCTCAAATTGTGCCAGGAAGGTTGAGGCTGGATATAAGGAAAAATATCTTCACAGAAAGGGTGGTCAGTCCTTGGCACAGGCTGCCCAGGGCAGTGGCAGACCCTGCAGACAGGATCAGGAATCACAAAGAGTAAGACATGCCAAGGGGAGACAACTTTCACACTGGCCCATATTTATCCTTTATCCATGGTCAAGGGGACTGAGGGCACCCCCAGTCATCCTGCAGATGAAGCCAAGCTGGGTGGGAATGCTGTTCTGCTGGAGAGCAGGAGGGTTTTGCAGAGGGATCTGCACAGGCTGGATCCATGGGCTGAGACCAATGGTTGTGAGGTTTAACCAGGCCAGTGCTGGGTCCTGCACTTGGGTCACAACAGCCCTTGCAGTGATGCAGGCTGGGGCAGAGTGGCTGCAGAAGGACCTGGGGGTACTGGTCAGCAGCAGCTCAACATCAGCCCAAGCAGCCAAGGCCAATGGCACCTGGCCTGTGCCAGCCATGCTGTGGCCACAGGACCAGGGCAGTGCCTGCCCTGGGCTGGGCACACCTCAAATCCCATGACCAGTTTTGGGCCCTCACTACAATAAGACACTGTGACACATGTCCAGGGAAGGGAATGGAGGTGAGGGAGCTGGGGGGACTCACCCTGGAGAAAAGGAGGCTCAGGGGGCATCTGCAGCCAGGTGAGAGCTGGGCTCTGCTCCCAGGGAATGAGGGACAGGACAAGAGGAAATGGCCTCAAGCTCTGCCATGGGAGGGTTAAGTTGGATATGAGGAAAAATTTCCTCCCAGAAAGGGTGGTCAGTCCCCAGCACAGGCTGTCCAGGGCAGTGGAGGAGTCACCATCCCTGCAGGGATTTAAATGACCTGTGGTTGTGGCACTTGGGGACACGGGTTAGTGGTGGCCTTGGCAGAGCTGGGTTAATGGCTGGACTCAATGACCTTGAAGATCATTTCCAATTAAAAAGTTCTGTGATTCTATGAAATGCTAATAAAACCATGTTATCAATCTTATATTAATATCTTCCCATCTGGCATTGGAAAAAGTTGCACTTCTGACTTGACAGAAAACTAATCCCAAGCCTCTCCCCTTCTCTTCCCAGGGATTGTTTTTCAGGCCCACCAGTAAACTAATCTGACTTGAGCACAGAATGTGAACAGCAGAGCTCTCACATAGGGCAGGACAGGACGGTTCTTTCAGCTCTAACTCCCAATTAGTTTGTTTTAACTAACCTAGAAACCAAAGGGTTAGTTAAAGTTTATCTGCAGGGCCTGAATTTTACTGAAAGGTATGCTTAGAACAAGGAAAAGTGCTGTTTTAATGAACTTGTACTACAGTAGAGATCTAAGGTGAATGTTAAAAAAAGGCTTCTAAACACAGGAACCATGAGAAGAATACTTTTAATTACTGCAAATGCTTGAAAAATCAAGTTTACCAACATACTAAAAATGAGAAGCAAAAGTCCTCTGAAACAGTGTATCCTTTAAGTCAATGTGCTTCCAGGAGAAAACTGAATTTCAAAGAATAATCTATATAAAGAAGCATGCAATGCTAAGCCTGTTACCTACAGTGCACAAATAACTACGAGATGATTCATTCTGAGAAGCTCACCAAGTCCAATTAATTTTGTGTCAAGCCTGATCCCATCCAAGAGGTAACACTCCCTAAAATGTTATGAAACACACAGCAAAGATGCATTATATTTGTATGTACATTAAAGTTTTATCTGCTGCTGCTCTCCAGAGCTCCCCAGCCCATCAGTCTGGGTTGGTGCTCACTCATTTTGTACCAGAATCCACAGCACAGAGTTGCTGCAAATGAAGAGTCACAAGCAGTCTGGGAACTTGAGCTGTCATCAAAAATCAGTTTAAAATCAGAAAAGGCCTATGGAGTGCCTGCTTCACATCATTTATCTAACCAAAAATGACAAGGGATGAGGGAGAAACACTGCCATTTCACAGAAGTGAAACATAACAGTAAAAAATTGACACAAAGAGGTATCACAGCTAACTAATGAATATAGACCAAGTCCCAAAAGATTAAGTGTAAGGTCATTTTATCTCAAGTTGAAAATAATCAGACTGGTTTCCACAGTTTCAATGACATTACCTGGGATGACATCCTAAGAGAATGAGCACAAAACAAAATAGGGGTGGTGGTAAACAGAGCAGAGAATTTTAGAAATACAGAATCAACAGCAAGAGTAGAAAAGAAGATTTAAAACAAAAAAAAAAACTAAAAGGGAAACAAAAGGCTCAGTGCTTGGTACTGACAGAGGGGAGAAAACCTCTCAAAAATAAACAGCTTGTAACAAAAAGTAAATAATTGATGGCCTAGGCTGAAGTGGGGGCATGTGCTGGTCATATGTTCAGCCTATGTTACTGGCACCACTCACCAGCATGTTCCATGTTGTAACAGCTGAAACATTCCCAGCTGAAATGTGCTGCCTTCAGGGACGACATGATCTGGGCAGCCCTGACGAAACACACACCACTCCACACGAACACGGGCTAATTTTGGCTCACAGGTTATTTCTCCATACTCCAAACAATGCTTTGCTTGGCACTAACTCACTTCAAGGGCTTATATTAAATATAACCAGTGGTAGCATGAAGCAACCTTTCAAAGCAGCAGACTCAGTTTATCCAAGATTACATAAATGACTACTGTAGTGTCTGTGGCTCCTCCATGCAGGCACACATTGCCACTGCTCAGCAGCCTCTGGAGCTGTGCACAGCTCCTCTGTGCATTCACCACCTCACACACAGCAATACACAGCACGATCCACCCGTGGCCCAGGTGACACTGAAATGCAGTGGTGATGTTTTAAGACTCCAGAACACAGTGGGGGAAAACCCAATTTCAGATGGAGCTCAAAGGTGCAACTTCAAACAGCTGCTGTCTGCAGCAGCCAGCTCTGCCTCCACACTCCAGCCAGAGCTGCACCAGAATGCTGCTTCTGCTGCTGACACACTGAAGGATCCTTTGGGGAAGGATCACCCCCCTCTGCTGCCCAAATCAGCCCCTTCTGCACCCAAACCAGTAGCTACTATTAGATCTATTTACTTCCTCTTTAATACTTATCATGTAGCATTTCCCTTTTAAATCCCTCAGAGTGATTGCTCTTTCCTCTGTATTTTTGTATTAAATCATTACCTGCAAGTCAAATCCTGTCTCCATTTAGAACATCTTTAAGAGGGTTATTCTAATGACTTAAAGATGGTGTGAACCATCACAAGTATCTAAGGACCTTTCGGATTTAAAAATAAAAGTCTCCTTCATTCAGTGAAGAACTTGGCAAGTCCAGCTCCTTGCTCTGTGTCAGATACTGTCAGTATGCTCCCAGTCAGCAATTCATTTACCACAAAACATCCCTATAAAAACACAGGGCAGTTGTATACATTCTCTTCTTTACATCTCCTGGGGAAAGCTGGAGCAAGCAGCTTCCATAAGAACAGGACAGTCACAAGAAGGACAAAGCTGTGCTGCTGTAACACACCCAGTAACCAATGCTTCCCTAAAGGGAGCCCAGGGATGTCCCAGCTGAAGTGCAATGTCACTGCAACAGGCTCCCAACCCCCCTGGGCCTTACCTACATCTATCAGAGAGTAATTAACCCTAAACTACTTTGACCTTCCAGAAAAGGAATTGCACTGGAAGAACAAGAAAACCACTAAGCGCTGTAATATCAAATGTTGTTGCAAAAAGAACAAGTTGCAGAAACAAGAGTTTCCTTGGGGATGAGGCACATCAACCCCTTTCAGTAGAAGAATGGAGTCAGAGTCTGAGCATTATGAGAATTACCAAAAACACACCCTGTCTCCTCGAGCCTCCCAAACAGAGAGACCTGAACCATACATTCCCACATTGCCATCTCCCAGGATCATTTTCACAACACCAGGATTTTTCTTTTTTTCCATTTCAAAAACTGTGGAAAAGCCTGATTTTTACAAACAACATTTTTGATTAATCCACCGTACTCCATTTCTTCTCCCTGTAGTCAGGCTCACACTCTCCCACACCATGGTTATTTTGTATTCTATGTAAGCATGCTTTCCAGCTCTTCAGATAAATTTCAATTATTTTATGGCACACTTTTCACACTGCAGCTAACTCAAAGAATTCACATAGACAAACACAAATAACCTTTCCTTCAGCTACTATTAAGCCAAAATAACTTTAAAACACTACCCTCAAACTTAAAACTTTTACAGATTTTTATTTTATCCTTCTGGCTGAGGGTTGAATTACTTATATTCTTTGACTCTTTTGCAAGGCTTGCATGCTTCTTTTCTTTAAAGGCTTCCAAACACCCAGTTTGTTGGTAGCCCTAGATAAGAGTGAATAACCTCACATAAGAATCTTGAGTACTTACTAGTCCACAGCAGACCAAACTTATTTATAGCTAAGTAGCAAGCTGGGGTTAGTGATCTCTTCCAGGCTCAACAATCTTCCAACCTCAGAATAACCACCCCATAAAACAAGCAGGGCTATTTCACTCCTGACAGGAAAGTCAACATCTGTGTACAAGGGTGTGCTGGCAGATGAGTGCTCTGGCTGCCTGCACTGCAGAAAACAGCAAAAGCCATTCATAACAGGCCAAAATTCATGAAGGAAATTTAAAATCTTCATCAGGAGTTGCTCTGAATTTAACTCATATGTTTAAACACAGAAAGGTGGAAGGATCTAAGCTTTCCTCCCAACTGTGAATAAGGTTTTTAATTTTGTGATGGGTTAACAGTTAGTGCCAATTTTTTCTATCTGAGATAATATTCCCTATATCCTATGATGCAGTTAAGGGAAAATTACTATATGAGAAAACAGCATCTTAGACCACCAAAAAGTCTCAAAAAAGAAAACAGAGGAAGAAATAAAGAAAATGGTATATTTTTAAAAGTTCTAACAGAATTCTGGCAGAATCTCAATTCTAAGTTTTGTTACAGAAAAGGTGAATATTCATAGACAAGTTGCATTTCTCAGCTTTATGGGCAGACCAATACCAGGAAAAGGTTTTAAAAACAAAGGCCTGAATTTCAATTTAAGAGCATAAACAAACAACTGAACTTCTCCTGTGGTTTTTACCTATTGCGTCTCTTTCCGGTGGTGCTACACACGCCTGTCATGTGAGCACTTCAACTGAAACACTGTGGTTTTCAGGCCCAAAATTCCTGTGCCAATTATCAATATCTAGAAAGCTGAATGAATAATACTGTACCCAACCACAAACTGTAGAGCCCACTCTACACTCAGACTTCAGCCCTGCATTCATTTCAGAACCTGCACTCCCAGCAGAGGGGAACCACCTCAAACTGCTGCATCTGCTCTTCCACTCAGAAATGCAGCTGCAAAAGTGGTGCCAGGATCCTGACACTATCATTGAGAGCAGGGCTGCATGAGGATGCATTTCAACATTCTATGAGAATCTTACCACCCAATCCAGTAATTTTAATAAAGTTACTTCAGAATGTATTGCACACTCTTCAAAGCACGATTGTCATTGCATTTGAACACAAAATCAGTGTTTGCCTTGCAGCCCCTAATGCTACTAAAAGCAAAATGTTCAGCAATACGAAAGGGCAGAGAGGAACAAACCACCCCTCTACCTAATAAAAAAACCTTCTGGGTCAGACCACACAAGTGCTTTGGCTGATTTCTCCAAGTAAGTGTCTCAAGTGATGACCATGTCAGGCAAACCAGACAGAAACACCTCTAGAACTTTATGTGAGCCTAACCCAGCCACACCCAGGACATTCACACACCTAACAAAGAAAACAACTCACTTCCCTGAACGCCTCTTTGCTTAATGCGTTATTTACTGCTTTCATCTGTGGAAGTGATAAACAGGGTTTTGATTGATGATCATCTAAGTAATTCTCTCCTAGTAACCTCTGTCACCACCCAAGTCCACCAAACACTGCACAGAAATGAAGGGTGATATTTGTTATCACCTGCTCCTCCTTCAAGGGAGGGTTTTCCTGAAATGCTGCACCTCATCCCCGCTGGAAGAAGGCTCAGAGTGAAGGTGAGCAGTCAGTTCCATCAGAGCAGGAAAGCCATGCACAGATATTTCCAAGCCTGCTACTCAAGTAGTTTTGGAAGGCTGGATCAACTCACTGACTGAATTACCACGAGCATGCTTCCCTTTGATGGCACTCTGGATTTGCTGTCCTGCATAAACAAGCAAAAGCTCTCTCCAAATCACACTTTGTTTCAGATGTTTCTACAACCTGTCACACTGAGGCCCTCAAAAGACACCACAGGAAATCCAAATCACATGTGATCTACCTGCATTGTCAACTTCAGCAGATTTATGTATTTCCTGAAAAAACACTATCCATATATGCAGCCCCTGCAATGAAAGATGTGTAAAAAATCAGTGAAGTTCTCACAATTATCTTCAAAATAATGCTTTCCTTTCAGGCAGTTCATAGAATGCTGCACAAACTCTAATCACTCACCTGCCTGCCTTATAGATAGTCTTTCTGAAATAAAAGGGCTTTTTTTGGGACCCACATACACCACAAACAAAAACCACATATAAAATTTTTAAAAATACCATTTACCTCAACTATATCCTTAATGTTCAATTTTCCTTATAGCTTTCAACCCCACTACTGCACAACATACCACCAACTGGACTAGTGGCCTGTGGAGCAAAGCCTGGATTCAAGCAGGAGCCAGGCTGATTTAGTCTATGGAAAGCAGACCATAAATTAACTCTGTACTCTTCTACGAGATTGAGGAACATCTTGCACAGCCAAGGAACTCATACCCCTTTTTCTCTCATATTTTCTCTGTGTATTCACATTTACAGACAGATAAAAACAGAGAGCCAGAGAGCAGTTTTAACCAAAGGTATGAGACCATCAAGTCATGTCAGCATCCTGTCTACTTAGGGTTCACCTTTTAAATTTTTTTTTTAATTTAACATACCCCTTTACCAAAAAGCATGCTGTCACAATAATTTTTAGGGTTGAAACATTTTTACATTACATTGCAAGTGCTTTTTTAGTACACCAAAATTAGTTTTGTTCTTATACGGTTTTGAATCTTTCTTTTCCTTTCCATTTATATTTCATATAACATAAACAGCTCTTATAACTGGAACTCTTTAATGTACAATTCCACAAGTTCCAGCCAGCTGACTGCTGCCCAAAGTCTGTGCAGGCCCACCATGTACTCCACTGCCTGCCAGACCTCTATGTGAGCCACTTCATTGCAATGGCAAAGCACCCAAAAATAGCAAAAAAAGCAGAGAGCAGCAGCATTTGAACATCTGATGAGCTCCAAGGCCAGCCCAACCTGCAGTCAGGAACAGAAAACAGGACTTTCTCTCCTGTGCTCCACTGCAGCAGCACTGAAACCCTGGATTAGCTCAGATGTTCACCAAAGCACAGCCCATGTCCCCAAAAAGGGAGACCTCAGATCCTTCTGAACCACATCTCCCAGTTAAATATCCAAGTTAGAGACTCCTTTCACTCTATAAGGCTAACAATTGTAGCTCAGCCTTTAAACTTGAGATGATCCAAATCTTCCACCTTCCTTCAAGCCTCCCAGCACACCCTTTCACTTCACACAACTATAAACCTCACAATATTCCTGCTCATATAATAAAGCAAAACACCTTGGGGCCATATCCTTATATTTCCCATGTATTAACTGAATTCCCCTCTTCCATTTCTCTAATGTCTATGGGACATGATGCTAAAATCAAGCACAGACTATCCTGAATTGGAAGGGACCCACACAGATCAGAGTCCAACTCCTGGCCCTGCACGTGGCAACCCCAAAAATCCCATTGTGTACCTGAGAGCATTTATCCTCTTTACCATTATTTTTACTTACTTAAATAATCAGTTTGCTCTGATTCAAATTTAAATTTATTCCCACAGAGAATCTCATGTGAGGAAATTCACCCTTCTCTAAGCTCTACTCATTTTAAAATCTAATTTCTCTGTCTCCTTCATTGCTCTGCAGGTCTTCTTCACCTGCCTAGAAAGGCCAGAAGATTGCAGAGTCACCCAAGGAGGGCAATTCTTTTCTATAAGAGCTAGTTCCACCATTTATCCTTCCCAATTAATTCCCTTGTGTGTTTACTGCACTCTTGTAACCAACAAGCCTGACTACTACAGAAGTGTATAAACTACATCTAGGCTTTGTCTGCTCAAGTTATATTCTGCCTAGAACACCCAAATATGTCCAGAGGACAATGCAAAGTGATAAATGAAATTTTTCCTGTATTCTCAGTCTTAAAAAAACAACAAAGAGAACACCAAAATAAACAAAGAAAAGTTAAGATAATTTTATTTCTATCTTCATAAACAATCAGACTCTTTACCTTACAAGTAGTAAAACATATATTGTACACTGTGCTAAGACACCAACATTTCAGCTACAGCTTTTTGAGGAAACTGATGCTTCAAAGGAAGTTAAACTACTTTTTCCCAACTGTGACAGAAAAAAAAGGAAGCAAAAAAGGAAAAGGTAGGCAAGATACCTGCTCCCATACCAGAACACATCAGTGAAAATCAGAATTTAAAAGTAACTTCTATCAATAAATTAATTTGTCCACACCATTTCTGAAGCAGAACCATACATTTAATGTTCATTTAAGTGATCTAAAACTTGAATGTAAGTTCACTACAAGGTGCAAAGACCTTTTTCATTATACACTAATCAGATTTCTTATCATGACAAGAATTAAGCAGCCTACACCTCATGGGCTGTATCTAAGACTTACTTGAAGAATAAAAGTTTTCAAAGAATCACTTTATATTACACAAAAATTATCTCTGAAACAGTTCAGTGTCCTCCAATAGAAAGAGTATGACATAGTGAACAAAAGCATCAACACAGTGTGAGAACACGACTGCCAAGTGCAAATAAACAAATACCCAACTGAATGTTCGATGCTTTGGAAGTAATTTTAATTTAAAACCAAGACAAATATTGACTCTTTGTTAAAACACATAATAAAATGGTCTCTTCCTATAACCTCATGACAATTAATTAAAAAAGACTTTCAAAGGAAGTGAAGAAGCTTCAACTTTACCTCTTGTAACCCCAAGCCATGATATGTCACCCAGCCATACCTGCTCTGCTCCTCATCACTAGGGCTGACTCCAGCAAAGAGTTTTTTGTTTATCAGTGGAAGATGGTGAAATAGATATCCCACCACTCCTGAAAGTAAACTATTGCAACACAGCTTAATTCAAACCTTGACAATTTAGTTTACAGCCTCTGGTTTCACACCTGTGTGTGATCCATTAGAACTCTCATTCAGCCCCATAAAAACAGACCTGCACCAACCCAGCCACCTCACACTCCTTTTTAATAAAACAAACATACTTAACTCCTTATGCTCTCCACTCTTTGGGACTTCTTCCAGCCTTCATTTCTTTTTAGCAACCCTCCACTTAAAATCCTTGCAAGTTTTGCAAGATTCTTTAACTCAGATTCGATTCCAGAATGATGTGAAGTTCCAGCACTAGTTGCCACTCCCCAATTTCCACACAGTCATCACATCAGTGCCTTGACACATCATCTCAGAACAGGCATCTCACCATCTCTGCAGTCATGGCTTTCACCCTACTGCTACTCTGCAGAACAATTTTCCACCCTATAGTTCTGCCCTGTGTACTTTTCCAGATGACATAGTTTTGGGGTTTAAAAACTGATTCATTCTATTTCTTTTTGTTCTCATTATTTGTGAGGACAGTGTTTACAAGACTGTAAATATTCATCAGTAATTGTATTTACTCCAAATCACAACACAAAATCCAGCAGTGATCAGGTATTTCTTATAATGATTTAGCACTAAGCTGCACATTATTCTAACTAGCCTGTGCACCACATTATTCTAACCAGCCTGTGCATTCCATAAGTTCTGCTTTTGGGAATACAGACACTTTTTTCAATAAGGGATTGTAGTTACATGAAGCACTTTATATAGTTAGAGCTATCCCCATCCCCAAAGAATCCAAATGGACAAGGTGCTGAGCAATCTGCTCCAACACTGAAGTCACTTCTGCTTTCAGCAAGGCTTTGGCTGGAGCTTCCCTCTGTAATTCTTAAGTTAAGCCTTAAACCAGCACTGAATTAAAATTAATTCCAGTCACCTTTATACTAATTTTGTTCCATTTCATAACACTCTGATAATGACAGGACTCTGGCTTTTTTACTTGACTGCTCTTGCTCTCCAAACTCTCAATTCCATGCACATCCTTAGCCACAGGAGCTTCCTTGCTGAGGTCACCAGGAACATTTGGATCAGCGTGGACAGAACTGCTTTCTAATCTCCTCACGGTTCTCATTTCATTTGGTGCACATGGACAAACACAAAGATGGTGTGTTCATATTAATATTCATTAAGACACTCTGAAATTAGGAATACTGAAAATTTTCCTCCCACCAGTACTCCAGCACACAGGGAGACCATGCTTTGTCCAACTTCTGCTTAGCAATACCTACGAGGACAGAGCAGCACGTGCAGGGGCTGCAGCAGAATCACACACACAAATGCAGAAAGAGACTCCAACCATGTACAGACCTTCTCCTGCCCTAGAGAAAATATTGTGTCAAAAAACATGCACCAGCTCTGCAAGCACTCACTGAGTGTAACTCACTGAAGCCTCAGCTCCCTTCAGTGATAAAACAGCAAAGAGGCAAATGGAGCATTTATTCCTGCACCATCCAGTGTGCAATAGCTGCAGAATAAATATGGTTCCTCCCCTCCGACTGCTTTATCTAGGTCAAAAAACTCCTTAAAGGCAGGAAGTCGCAGGAAACAAATGTCACTACACATCAACTTTTTATCATGAAAACAAGCAAGGCAGCAGATAAACCCACCACCTTCCCAGGATTTCAGCACAGACAGCAGCTTATTAGAACTGTTGTGAAAACTCCTTATAACTGCAAAAGCCATGGCCTCACACCACATGACAAATACATGGTTTTCTCTGAAATGGCATTTTTTCCTGTATTTTACATAATTTTATATAAGTTAATGGGACCTGAGATGTCTTGAAGAGTTGCTGCATTTACTGAAAAACACAGCAAATGAGAAGCATAATCTTATTTTGAATAGCTCAGGCATGACTGTAAAAAAACCTTTTGCTTTGTCCATGACAATTGCACACGCTCAAAAAAATAAAAAGAAAAACCCAACAGCAGCAGAACTCCTCCACAGCAGAATTATTCTCTAAAACACATCTCCCTCCATGAAGGAAAAATATTTGTAAGACAGTGCTCTTACCTAATTATAGGCAAATTAATAATACACATTTATTTTGAAAAGCCAGGGAGAAAGATTAACTTATTTTCTTTATTAGCTTATTTAACTTACTACTTTTGCTATTGATTAAGTGTATCATCCTACTCAAACATGGCACCTTGGTATTTTGATTCAATCAATGTAAAGAATGATTTAATTTGCCTATCTCTACCTCATTATAACTGAAGTAAGAATCTCAAAACTCTCTTTCAACTGCAAATTCTTGGAACAGACAGCTTCAATACCAACTTTGCACCTTTAAACAAAATGACACTAATCTTGCTTCTGTCATAGAATTGGAACTTTACAGACTCTAAAGAACTAAAAAGATGATTTTCCAGTTTGTAGTATTTCATATAACCACACAAAGAATCTACTTACTCCAATACCTAACTACAGGTGTAAGAACATTTGTAGGATCAGTAGAATTGGATAAGAATGTTTCATATACATATCCATCATACCAACAGAGTAAGAATATTAAGTATGAATTAATCCAAATAAAAACTGTTTAAGCTTTACCTCAATCACCTGATTTGTGTCTGACAATTTGCAGCACTACTTTATTAACACACAAAAATATCACCCAAAAGCTGTGTGTAATTGAGAGGCAAATATGGAATAAAAAAAGCTGACAGAAACAACTGTAACACAAATTATTACTATAGAAACTTCCCGCTCATCTCTATTTTCATTTCAAATCATATGTGCTCTACCTTCCTCCTACACTCCTTTTCAGTCAGATCTGCTTAAGTGAGAACACTACTTCTACTGAGCTTGACATTTGCAAATCCTACTTTAAAGCAGCCGAAAACCCACCTATAAACACAGCTCCATTGACCTTATTAGTCACTATGGCACAGGACCAGCATCTGCCAGAGACAGTAAATAAAAGTTTCTGGAGTCTGATTCTGTCAAGTCACAGCCAAGTTCAATGTTCCTTAGTTTTATGCTCTGAGGTAATTTGTAGCTGATAGCTTTAATACATCTGGTATGGAGCACCAAAACACACCTCTGAACACAAATCAATCACAAGGTCTCCTGAACTTTCAGGCAGCTGCTGCCCTGACGAGCCACTGTCTCTGTCAAAAGTGGTGTCAAGGAAGGGAGAAAGCAGGTGCCCACATGGCCTGAGGGACTTCCAGCACACTGTAAGTATAGACTGCAAGAATATATTTACAAAAATTCCTTGAGGCATGCGTGCTCTGTTTGATTATTCCAAGTATCTAACAGTTATATTCATAAGAAAACTTTCAGAACATAAACCATAACCCAAACTCAAGCAATGCATGTTCTTCCTTAGCTACCACTGAACAGTACCCAAGGAAATGTTATGATCCTTTCACCTCCACTGTTCAGCCAAACCACAGATATTTCCATGGAGCACATGTACAGCTCCAACCACACAGACATCACAACTTTGCACATCATTTAAGTAACTGCAATTAGATGACAGAAAAAAGTGCACTGATACATTTGAGGCTCTTTACAATCTGTTTCCTGAGCAGGTAACACTGAGCTATACTATATACTATATATTATACTATATACTATTATACTATAATAAACTTTCCCAAAGAACTGACTCAGGGAATAGATATGGTTGATCCTTGTGCAGTACTGACCAGCTTTCATCAGCAGAACTTCTGCTGCTCAAAGGCAGCAATAACCCCAATCTGTAGCTCCAGACTACAAGACCAAGCTAAAACTACTGGTTCAGCCCCCTGTATCACCAGAAGGAAAAGCAGAAGAATACAAACAAATTAAATTTTAGTTTTCAGCTACATAGACTTAATTTAGGATTAGTCAGTAAATGTTAAGCTAAAGTAAAATGTACTTGATGTAATTTACTGTAAGAGCACCTACACTTAGTAATGTAAAGAAGTCTGCAGAATGAATGACAGAATGGGAGAGTTATTTACTGTCTCTTACTATAAAAGAGCTTTAGTTGGATCAAATGAAATTACCAGGCATCAAGTTCAAAAAACTCAGCAAAAAGAGGTATTTTTCCCAACATGGTCTCCAATTACATTGCAGATTTCACTACCCTAAGACACGGCGGATAGAAGAGGCTTACCCAAACTCAATTACTAAAAAAAGAGGGAGAAAAAATGCAAGCAGTAAATTATTATAACTCAAAAAGAACTGAACTCTGACTTTGGATCCAAAAGAAAAACCAGGGGAAACACAATCATTTGTACTAATCCATTTTTATGCTCCTTCCTCTGCATCTGCTATTGACCACTCCTGAAGGCAGATCATGGACTAAATCTACCTCTGATCTGACTTTCAAATGCTGTTCTTATGTTCATGGTATCTTGTTTATGAATTACAAATTACTTCCACAAAAGCAAAACCAAAAGTAATGACTAAAATAAAAAATCTATGCGTTTGTCAAAATGAGTAAGACTGCCTTGGAACAGTGAAGTCCAAAATGTCCGGAGTTCTGTGAATTGAAAGGCCAATACACAAAGCACATCCAAGAAACCCAAAAATCAAAACAAAACAAAAGCACTCCTTCAGAGCAGAGTTGTACCCAGAAGTCTGTCTGTTTTTCCAGCTGTATCAGTTACATCTGCCTGGAATCCTGCCTCTCCAAAAGCTGTACACAACAGCTCCGGCTGCTCTGCCCAGCACAAAAGGTATTTTTCCAGCCAAGTACCTCAAAAGCAAATATTGATGTTATGATTTACCTAGCAATATATCCAATCAATGCTTTCACTGAAGGCAGGGGAAATTCCACAAGCAGCAAATGAAACCAATCAAAAAACATGAACTGTACGAACCGGAGAGGGACAGTCTGTGCATCTCAAAGGTAGTTGGAGGAGAATAATTGCACTGCTTTGATCTGGGTGTCTTGAGCAGGAGCCTCTGAAACCTCTTTCATCCCACGTGTGCCATGACATTGACAGGAGAGCTCCTTGCTGGACACACTCAAAAATGGCTCTTTTCTCCCCACCCCCACTCGATTCATCTCACAAGACGACAGCTGGTTTGTACATACACAAGTAGGGATGGGAGTCTGTCAAGAACTGCAAAAACAAAAACACACTTCCCACTGCTATTACCTCCTGCTTGATAACTTCAACATTTGAATTGCCAGCGAAGCTTCCAGGGAAGCATTAAAAATAGCAACCAGAACACTTATCTTAATGCACAGTAATTCCATGTTTCATGACATTTCTATCTGTAGAAAAAAGATGCCTTTATTACAGGTAAGTGTATACTCTAACATTAATAATTTAATTTCCCCAGATGTTTAAAACGTGTGTTTTACAGGGAACTATTAAGGTGTATTTCTGTTTTTTCCTTCCAAAACCAGGGAGTTCAGTAACATTATTAATGCAATCAAATTTAAACATTGTGCTGAAACAAAAAAAGGCTGAGGACACTGGAACTCCACACAATTATTAGTGACAAGCAAATAAGACATTTCAAGTCTGTAAGAGTATTGTACTTGGCACCTTTGTAAGTCACTATGAATCAGACACAACAGAGATCAACCCTCCATTCTTGGTTTCCAGGATCACTTAAAAACAAACAGAAGGAACAGGCCACCCTGAATTTTTCAAACTTCACCTGCCATTAAAATTTCCGATGATTGTGTAGTCACAGGCAAAGCATATTTATTACTGGCAACAGAGTAGGATTAAACAACAACAAAAATAGATCTGGTGATTACTTGAGCTGGAGGCTGGCAATCATCAATCTTGAGCTCACACCAAAAGTACTCTCTTTCCCATCACACTTGCACTGTTAATTAATGTTTACATTATACTGAAGTAAGTTTGACTCTTAAAATCCAGGAGACCACCTTCAGTGTGACCAGTTAAATCTAGAACAAGACTGAAGAACAGGACTACAAACAATATTAGTCATCAGCAAGTCACAGTAAGGACTTCCTAGAAGCAGACAGTACTTTGAATTTGCCTGAAGACTACTGTTAAAAAAAAAAAAAGCTTTGCAAATAATGAAACTACTATTTCCCCATTCAACCCCACTAAGACTTGTGTTTTAGAAACAGGTTTATTTTTTATAAAGCAACAAAGTAGCACTTGATCTCAATCTTCCTGCCCTTCAAGGTGACGCTCACCCCCCTGCATGGTGGCTCCAGCTCCTGGCCAGGGGCACCTTTTATTTGCTAGGCTATACCTACAGTTTGTAACCAGGAGATAACCACTTCCATCATCTGAGGGCTCTGGAAACTGAGGGCTATGTGTGCACAGCCCAAGGAATGGTGTCACCTCTGAACACAGCAAATGCCAGTTCCTGCACCACCACCCACGCTCACCGGTGAAGAAATTTTAACTACACACAAATTTTCATCATTGTTCAATAAAAAAGCAAAACAAAAAATCCTTCTGGATCTTCTTTCCACTTGAAAGGCGACACTGGTGGAAAGAACTAAAATAAGTTACAAATCAGTGGACAGCATGAAGTACTTCTTTTTTCCTCAAGTCTTAAGCGTTTAGCAGAATGTTACTGACTCAGTTACTCCAACTAATTCTAGACTGTTTGAAATCAACACAGATCATGCACAATTGTGCTTACAATTCATATATTATACCACAGTGCTTACAAAGAAGAAAGTATTTGATCTACATTTCATAAATGTGTTAGATTAAAATATAGATTAACCACATGCCAAGTAATTATTAATATTAAAAGCAGAAACCAAAAATAGAAGTGACAGTTAAAGGTCAAACAAGTCCTCCAACTATATTCAGGATTACACACTGGCACTGTTAAAGTCCTTCAGAATGAGCATTTCCTAGAAAGCAGCAAGGTAAGACAATTTGATTTGCACAGAGAAACCAGGTGAGTAAACTAACATTTCACCGAGACAGCAGAAAATATACACCATCAATGTCCTAAACAGAGTTTAAAGACTCATAGAGCACTAAGGCTGTGTCACTGATGGCATGTGCTTTCCAAAGGTACTGCACTCGTAACGTTTTAGGTATTTCTTAGTCAAGGCAGCTAAAATACACTAAACCAAAACACTTTCACTTTTCCTACATGTGACTCCTCAGAGCACAGATCACTTATTTACAGTTCAACACATCCTCAAATGTCGTGGGCAGGCCTCACGTATTGCCCTAGAAAATCATTTTGCACAGACAGTTAATGTTTGGTAATGGCAAAGGAATGTATTACCGTTTAAAACCTCTTAATACATTTGTTGTCACGTAAGGAAAACATTTTAAAACGCTAAGGCCAGCAGAAGCATTTCACGTGGATGATTCAGTTTGCCCATAAGAATAAACGTTAAAATTAGGCAAAGCAGCAGAAACTACCACCAAAACCAGAGCAAGCCCCAGAGCACCGAGGGAGAACAACCCCCCGGTTCTGCCAAAGCACCGAGGGGGCTACAGGATTCCCCGAGCGCTGATCCTGAGCGCAGACAGCCCGGACCCGTGCAGAACCGCCGGGCTGCTTCCTCTGACACCCGCAAACGGGGCTCGGGGTGCAGCCGGTCCCGTCCGCCAGCGCCGGGGCCGCTCCAGCGCGCACCGGGCGCTCCGTGCGGGCTGCGGCGCGGCGGGGGAAGGAAGGACACGGCGGAGGGCACGGCGGCGGTGCCGGGCGGTGCCGGCGGAGGCGCGGGCAGGACGGGGCCGCTCTCGCCTGTCACACGCCATGTGCACCCGCGGCCTCCGGCGGGCCCCGGAGCGCCGGCCCCGCGTACTCACACTCGCGGCAGCTGCAGCGGCGGCGCCCCGCGCCGCTGGAACACGCCGTCCACGAACACGCCGTTCTTGCCGAGGCAGCGCAGGTAGAAGTCGCCCCCCGCTCCGCCTGCGGGGTCCCCCTGCGGCGGGGGCGGCGGCCCGTCCGCGCCGGCCGGCGGCGGCGGGGGCGCGGCGGTGAAGATCTCGAGGTGGCGGCGGGAGATGAAGCTGGAGTGGCCCATGCTCACGTCCACCGAGCCCTGCGACGAGTTGCGGCCGATGGTCACCGAGCGCTTCTTCATGAGGTACTCGAACTCCCGGCCCTCGAGCCGCGCCACGGCCGCCGCCGCCGCCGCCGCCGCCATCTTAGCGAGGGACGAGCGAGGCGCGGCCCCGCCCGCACCGGCCCCGCGCCGGCCCCGCACACAGCAGGGAACGGGGCCGCGCACCCGGCCCTGACGCAGCCGCGCGCTGACTGACAGCGCGCGAGGCCAATGCGCGGCCCGCACGCCCATGGGGCTACGGCGGCTCGGCCAATGGCGGAGCGGCGCCGGCCCCGCACGTCCGAGTGCCGGCGCACGAGCGCAGGGGCGCGGCCCGGAAAACGCGGAGCGGAGCGGAGCCGCGCGCGGGGAGCGGGGCGGAGCTGCCCGGGCAGCGCCTCCCGCCCGCCGGCAGCGATCAGCGAGGGAAGGGAGGCGGAGGGGAGGGAAGGGACGGACCGGCTGTGGGACAGCCGCCCCTGCCGGCCATCGGCACCCCCTTGGCGCCCTCTCGGCCACCTGCAGCCTGCGGTGGGGACCCGGCTCCGCACCTGCCGTCCGCCAGCAGCGCCCTCAGGAACGACACCGGGCGTGGGGGGAGAGGGGGAAGAACCGAGAATGGAATAAATACAAATAGATAAATAGTGCTAGAAAGTGAGCAAGAAGCACTAGGAGAGTGCTGGGCAACTACTGAAATTTAGCCTCAAAATATCGCAAACTCTAAGTTTGATCCCTCATATGTATCTGACAGCCTTTTGAGGGTGATGTTAAACCTAAAGGTAACTCCGCATTATCAGAGTTTTGTAACATCCACGGCAAATCAGTAGAGTGCTTCAAATGTGCAAGTTCCAGGTGAGCCAGGCTGTATTTGTGCACACACCTCGGCTCAGTCCCAGTTTTTTCAGAGGAACTAGGGCACAAGGAGTGAGCGAGTGCCCTGACACGAACACCCAGACAGCGAGTGCCGAGTGCCGCTGCTCCGAGGGCACGGCAGCAGGCGGGAATGGCACAGGTAACAGCATGGACACACTAAGTGAGAATCCACAGCTGTGGGTTTGACTTGAAAATGTCACAGGCTACCAAAAAAGATAGCATTAATTGTACACAGTTTGTCAAATACAGCATCTGCAATGAAAAAGTTTTACCTGATCCAAACACTCATAGTTACAGGACCAGGCACTGTCAAAACAGAAAAATAAACAATTTAGCACTTTTGGCTATAAACTGCGAAGAGGATGCTAAAAAGCATGGTGCCTATTTACCAACATAGCTACTGCAAACGTGTCACTGTAACAGTTCCATAACCTCACCACGGTTTGTTGAGAGGAGGGTTGTGTTGTTTGGGTTTTTTACAGTGCTGAAGCTCACTATTATTAATTAATAAAAATAACTGCCCAGAGAAGCTGTGGCTGCCCCATCCCCAGATGTGTTCAAGGCCAGGTTGGACGAGGCTGGGAGCAGCCTGGTCTGGTGGAAGGTGTTCCTGCCCATGGCAGGGGGTGGGAATGGGATGTACTTTAGGTCCCTTCCAACCCAAACCATTCTGTGAATTCAGAAGACATTAAACATTTTTACTCTTCAGACAAAAGACAGTCAGCCTGCTAACAAACATCCAGCAGTAAAGTTGAAATTGAAACTTTTGGGTTTGTACATTTGAGTCAACACATCTTCAACTGTAGAATTATTTTGTGAATGCTTAGGAACAGAATACAGTACCTCCTACCTGCAAAGTGATGGCAAACCTTAGTTTTACCTTTAGGATTGTATCAGCACTTCTTATAGGCAGCTACAACATAATTCCAAATTGGTTCAGTCCATTTACACAATCTCATATGCACAGCAGATGCAGTAAAATATAGCAACAGTTTTGAGCTTTGGTTTCTTTTACAGAAAACTTTAGTTAAATCTTGCCCACACTTTGGTATTTAGAATCAGACTTTCTTCTATACCAACATATGTTTGGCACAGAAAATGTGGAGCATCAGAGAGCCAGTTATGACTCCCTGATTCTCAGCTTGTTTTTATCCCTTGGCTCTGCTGGCTACAGAAATGTTGTGCCTGCTTTGCTAACAATTGCTTTGGGATCCTGAGGGCCCTGCTGGCTGGAATTACCCATGGATTGCCACCCCCTAACACATCCCACTGCCTGCAGAGGGACAAAACTGGCAGAATGGGAGAGCAGCCAGGTGAATTTCCATCAGGCCAGCAGCACTTTTCACCACTCTGACGGTTGCTCAGTTTGCAGAAGTTGAATGCACTGCTGCTACTTCACCATTTTCCGTTATATGAATCACAGCTTTCTTAATTTGTATTAATTCATTACTAACAAGCAGTACTGAATTCTCAAAGCTGATATAAATCCTGTCCTGTTCACACAGAACAGCACAGAAAACAGAGCCATTGACACAGAATGCTGAAGTCTTGCAATCTGTCTGCACTGAAATTTCTTTTCAAGGGTCCCACCATCACTAAGCTGCTCTGTGCAAAGCAACTGAGCACCAGTAGAAGGGCTGTTTGCTTTTGCATGACCAGCACTGCAGAGCAAACACCAGACCCCACTGTCAGAAGCTCCATTCATTTCAAGAAGACAGCTGAGATCTTTCTGCCCATGTTTTTCTAAATTGGAGCAGATTTAGTCACTTTGTGATCACAACAACACAGGTACAGGTCACCCTGACCTGCCCATGTGCACAGAACAGGAATCAGAGTAGCTGCATGTGGGGAACAGCTCACACTTACAGATCGTTCTCCAGTGCTGTTCTGAGTATCTGGGTTCCTCAAAAATCCACTCGAACAAAACCTGGCCCTGATGTCAGAGCTGCACTGCAGATAATCCTCTTTCACACTTTTTTTCCCTGCCAGCTGACTGAAAGCAAAAGGTCTTTTTCTCTGTCTTACATCTACTGTAACTATTCAGGACAGAATGAAGCTACTGATCAAAATTTAATCCTCCCAACAAACTTCTGCAATGGCCACTCTCATTAAACAAGCTCTCAAAGCACTTGCATTTTTCTGCTCCATGCGAAGTAACTCAATGTTATCCAGTCCCCATCATGTTATGTAGCAGCATCTGACTGCATCACAGAAATAAAAAACCTGTATCATTTAATCTTAAAACAATCTGCCCTGAGTTTAACAGAAATGTGTAAGTCCCATCTAAGATTAATTCAGTATTATTGTTTTACTTCACCAACCTGCCTTTAAATGACTATATATTTTGACTTTTTCATTTTTCCTTGAAGCTCACACTGTAGCAACACAAGGGCATTCATTTACAGGTGCTTGTGTTGAGGCTAGCACTGCCATAGAATGAAGTTTTCTTTCTTGGTATTTATTACATGTGCCCTGCACTGAGGGCTATGAATGAGTGCAGCAGCTTCTCAAGATGCACATTTTCACAGATCCAAAGCACAGAGTACTACTAGTGGAATATGATGAATAATCAAGTAGATTAAGTGACCTTAATTGCTTACTTTGACACAACTAGCAATTAAACAGCTTTTAAAAGCTATCAGGAGCTATCCATAATCTTTTTATTACAACAAGTGTCCCAGGCTTCCAGTGAGATTTGGTTTTTATTAAACAAAATCCTACAAAGATAATTGTCAGAACCACCTCAGTAACATTCATGTGTGATGTAACAAAATAAGTCCTTCAAATACCAGATCCTGCACAACTGAATGAAGAAAGATTTCCCACATTAATAACCCCTGCACCTGACAAGCACATTTTTTCTTTTCCCTAGGTGAGAAGCCACTTGTAAGCAGTAACAGCTTCCTCCAACACAGCCTCAAACCCACAGCCACATTTTTGAGTAATCCTAATAACTGTCCTGGAGCTTTCACATGCTTAAATTTACCGTGTGTAAAAGTTAGCAGGACTCATGCTGTGATTTAGTCATTTTCTCACAAATGCATTTTGGTCAAGGGGAAGTGTTAAAAAAGCACACTGTAATTACTGCAAAATATTGAAAACAGCAAATGGTCAGGATGATGGGAAGCTCCCCAGATATACCCAGCCAGTTCCTGAAGCGACTTTACTAATAGCAGGAAAAATAAACAGCTATACCTCAAATGTTAGCACTTTTTCCTTGATGGATGACTCTAACACCTCTTTAAGTAATAAAGCTGTAAAGTGTAAAACTCTTAAGAAACATAAGACATCCAGAAGAATGCTTTTTTTTTTTGTAGGAGGAACAGGGAGGAGGGCAAACACAGCTACCTGAACTGCCACTTGTTAACGTACCACTGACCTCAGAGAGAAGGAAAATGGGCACTGCACAAGCCAGAGGCACCCAGCAGCTCGCTGGGCTGGGCAGCTCGTTTGTAGAACTGCTTTATTATCCTTTGCATTCTAACCACAGGCTGCCTGTTTCCTAACATGACCCAAAGAACCAGTCAGCACTTCTTACAAGTGCAAGGCAGAAAGCTTCTGGCTCAGCAATCAATCACTGGCACAGAGGAATTGCTCCTGTCCAAGTGGGGAACCCATCCAAGAGCTATGAAAAATAATCAGGCTAATTAATTCTTATCTGCAAAGAGCAATTACATAACTGACCTCAAGCAGTTTGAAGAGGCAAGTAGTCGACTCAGGCATGCTGGAATGGAGTAACTTCATATTGACCAAAAGGATAAAGCCACAGCCCCAAATTCTCCATGTGTTGGGAGACAATGAAAACTCAAATGCCTTGAACAGGGAGCATCCATTCCACTCTCCCAGGCAATCAGTCAGAAAGGAATTCTACACCCCAACACCACAAAATGATTTCTAGAAGCTGCAGCAGCAGTGCTGGTTAACTGGAAATGCAAACCCCCTGTGCTTTGCAATCAGCCTTGCATGACCCAGACCTTTGCCAAAGAAATAGTTAATTATTGTTCAGGCTTCTATTTTATGTTTAAAATTGGACATGATCATTCAAAAGCATTTAAGTTTTGTTACCCACTTCTAACCAAGAATTCTACACAATGAAGTGCTGAAGCATAATCAGGACCAGATCTCAGCAGTGCAGCACTCATTGGATTTAATGTTGATCATTAGAAACTGCCATCAGTTATCAGAGCCACCGTTATTTGGCAAGAATATTCTTCAAGTTATTTTGCCTGTTTTTCTGCCACAGAATGCTCATCCTATCTCTTTGCTGGATCAAGAAATGTATAGCAGATCTGTTTGAAGCAAACACTTAGTAGCCCCTGTGAAAACACACCTGAGCCCAAACTGACACCTTTCCTATTTCTGCTGTCAGAATAGGTCAGTCCTGTGACATTGACATGAAAAGCATCTTTGTGGCTCCTTAATTCCTTGAGAGCTCAGATTGCACAGAATATTTTCTATACATACCTAGGTGCATGTATTTTGATAAAATGCTGTAATTTCCCACAAAAACGAAGAATGGCTGGCACTTTAATTTTAGAGGAACAGCCCCACTAGAACACATCGAGTGTATTCACCACAATTCAATTTTTACTCTTCCTTAATCTTGAGCTGATTTTTTTTCAGTCTCCTTTTAGCACCATGACATCACATACCTTTATGGTATGGTATCATACACAAACTAAGTGTTGCAAAACAATAAAAAGAAACACAGCAGATTGAGTTGCCAAGGTCCAGCTTATCTAGCAGAGATGTTTAAGGCATCTGAAGGGGGTGACTGCAGCTGACACCTGGCAGATACAGGGTGGGTCTACAAAAACAAGAATAGGAGTTGTAGTTTGGTTGGCAGAAAAATGCAGGTCAGAAGAAGTGGAGATTGTAAGACAAGGCAGGACAATGAATAAATGCTTTACACTAATCAAAACCAGAGAGGAATTATAGAATTGTGAATTAGCTACATGAAATATAACCAAAGGTAAATCAAAACCAGTACTAAGTATAAACTAACAAGAGTCAGTAAGAAAAACAGGCTTTAAAATTTTCTTTTCATGACAGAGCCTTCTAATTGAAATTTTTCATTTCAGGGTGAGAGAAGTGAAGCTTTTATCAAAATCAGTTTGGTTCGCATTTACTTGTTTTCAAATCAATGCCTTTTCCTCAGCCAACAGAAAGCTGAGGAACACTGAAAAGTAAAGGAACAGCGAAAAGTAAAGACACATTTTTCTTTATGCCTGTCTTTGAAATATTTCTTACTCTGTCCAACAGGATAACTGCAGAACAAAGCAAACTTCAGAAGACAGTTACTGAGATATTGAGGTATGAAAAACTATTACACAAAAGTTAAGAACTTGCAATTGCTTTCACTAGAGACAAATGTTATCATGTAATAAGGAAAAAGCACTGTGAGAACAACCTCATGTTCCATAAACAGATATTGTAAGATGCCTATAAGGAAACTGGCTAAATTCAAAGCACACAAAGAAAGATCCTATAAGGAATATGATGACAGCAGCACTGCTTCTCACATCCATATAAAGTATTTAGCATTGGTATTTTTAATGTGTAGCCAAAGCCTGAAAAACTTAAAATAGGACATTTTCCATCCTTTTTAGGAATCCTCCAACACAAGAATCAACCTCTGTTCTCTGTTTATACCAAAATCTACCAAGAACTATTCTTGCACAACTGCATTTGTAACACTGACAGAAGATTGAGCTGCTTGAGACAAAGCAAGATACTGAAGACAAAACAAGATACTGAAGTACATTCAGTCTCAGGTTTGCCCCAACAGATTTTCTCATTTTCCTAATAAATCTCAACATATCCAAAATGGTTGTCATATTTAATTGCTTTTTCTACAAAACTTCCTTAAGTTTACACCTAATCTTTAAAACATAAAGCATTTAAAGTTCTGATAAAAGAGAGAGAAGAAGTCACACTATTTACTTCTTTCTAGGAGGGGAACAACTTGAACAACAAATAGCTGTTTAAAATTATTTAGGTAAAAAAACCCAAACATGATGCTGTGCTGGACAGATTCTGTTCGAGTCCTGTGTAAATCACAAGGTGTTCAAGCAACCTCCAGAAGGGCGAGGGGAGAATACAAACATTTCTGACAGGAGAGACAGGAATCTTTTCAAAATTCAGACTCGTGTTAATATGCCTTGCAATACAAAATGGACAGCACAGACAGGTCTGAGATTACCTTTAAAAAAATGTATTGCTCAAATATCAAAACTAAAGTCTTTTTGACATGGGGAGAAAAGAAAAAAAAATCAATGAAAACCAATTTATATCTACTGCAAAAATAGAATATTGAGGCAGAAAGATGTCACTTACTTCTACATGTTCACCAGGGTAATGCATAATAAGCACTGTAAAGGTGAGTCCTTTGGGGAAAACAGAACCACACATGAGGAAAACAGTTCCCTTCAGCAGATATTCAGAATACCAACACACAGGCACTACAATACCTCAATCAGGAGCAGAAAAATAAAGCTGAGTCTCATCAGTAAAAGGCCACCATGGGGTTGTGTTAGGAACAGCCAGCAGAGAGTTTGTGACCAGAAGCTACTGATGCTCAGAGACAGTAATTACTGACAGATGTTGAACAGAGGAATAAATCTCTCTGCTGAGGACTTGGGTTCTTCAAAGCCCATCTCCTCCACCTCAGTTTATTTTGCTAATTGAATTAGCCTGTGGTTAATTTAAGATGATATTCTATTTTTGTTTCAGTCTCAGTAAAGGAACCACTAAATAAACAACTCATGATGAGGATCCAGCGTTTCTCACCAGTGTTCCCAAGTGCCCTCTATCCCAGTGCATTCTGTGGGGCATCCCTGCTGCCATGAGAACTGCCTGTTTGGACAGTGACAGAACTGAACACAAGAGGGATGTGAACAATTTGCCTGTAATTTTTACAGTTACTACAGTCAGCAACACACAGTTCATTGCCTGTTATTAAATCACTGAGTGAGATGCAGAACTGGGACATGGAATGACAGAATATCCTGAGCTGGAAGAGACCACAGGGATCATACAGGCCAACTCCTGACCCTGCTGAGGACACCCCCAAACAATCCCACCCTGTGCATCCCTGAGAGTGTTTCCCAACTCTCCTGGAGCTCTGGCAGCCTTGGGATGTGCCCATTCCCTGGGAGTTTAAAACAGAGTTGGAATATCAGTAGGTTGCAGCTCACATACACATTGCCCTTTCTCCTGACGACACAAAATCAGCCAACTTTCTCACATCACTATAAAGTTTCTAACCCAAAATACATTTGTGAAACACTATTAAATTTATAACCTATCTGTAAATAGAGAAGCTACACAAGCCCTGCCCTGCAGACTCCAGTCACTGCCCTGGGGCTGGTCAGTGCTGGGGATGACTTGAGAAGCTCTGCAACTCAACAACTTAATTAATTAGTGTGTTGGCAGGCTCCAGGATTCTAATGAATTTTTAACTTTCTGCTAATCAGTTTCAAGGGATTATTTTTGTTTTCCCCTCATCACATCCCTAATGGCACTTTTCACTCAAATTGCCTTTATTTTACTTAATAAGGCTATGTTTTCCTCCCCAGAAAACACTTAGTAAGGAGTTATTTGCAGGAATCAAATTGATTATTGATGTAAGCACAATTCTGTGAACTGACCTGTGACACATCATTCAATGCATTTCTTGTCACATACTGGTATAGACCTCTCCAGAAATTATTTTATTTGCAAGTTTGGGGCCAGTGATGGTCTTCCTGCCTGACCTTTGGGCTTGACCTTTTTGTGTATGTTTTACTTTCTGCAGCTTTTAAGAGAAATGTTGCTCAATACAAAGGTATCTTTCTTAATTTCAAAGCAGGGGGCTTTGGCCCCCTCTCAGGTTGGCCAAGCTTTGAAGGCAGCATTATGAACTGAGTTTGTGTCAGTATGACAACACTCCAAGTACAGCAACTGGTTGCCCACTACCTCAGAGGCTTTTCAAGTCTCTTATTCTAAGAGCCCTTGTTTCTGTAATGTCACATCATTTATGCATTCTCATTCTTTGATTTCTGCTCCATTTTGATTAAATAAAAAAGCAAATACAGGTAAGAACATGCTTCCTATAACTGACACCAGTAACAGTCCTCCATTTCTACTACAGATAACAATTTTCATTCAGTTTATCAACTTTTTTTGAAAATCAGACATTCTGTTCAGGCTTTACACAAAACCAGACATGGAAATGCAGCTGAAAATCTCACTCCATTAATTTTCTTCCTTTGTAAGAAAAGACTGAAAGGCTATTTTTCCCCAATAAAAGAGTTGCAGTAATTGCAGAGGCGGAGTTTTAATACACAAGAGGGGAAGAAAAACATCACTCACAGCTGTAACTGAATAAATCAAGATTAGGATGGATGGAAGCAGGAAAGAGGATTACTGGACATCCAAAAGAAACATAATTTTGTATCTAGTAATATTTTTTTCTTCCAATTCCCAATACAGAATTTTAAACACAAAACTAACCCTCTTTGAGAACACCCAGTGTCACCTCACCATTAAATACATCAATAGTGCCCTGCAGTTTGGAATTCACCTTTGCCATTTTACACCACAAAGATCTGACGCCAAAGAGTAATCAGAACTTGAAAAAAGTGAATTTAAAACATCTACTAAGTATCCTCACAAACTTTTTTCCTTCTTAACACCTATTTACAGTTGTTTTTATTAGGAAGGCATGAGGCAGAATAGGGAAATGAAGAAGAAAGTTCCTAAAATCAGCATTATGGAAGCTCATAATTTTAAGTTAAACCCTTAATATCCTATTTCTAATGCTCATTAGGCTTTAAATTTGTCACCAAAAATAAGTATTATTTGCCTAAGATCCCAGAATAATTTGACATAATAATCTGAATAGCTGGATCAGCCTTTTCCTCAGTGCTTTTATGCATGACTCCAAGGTGAAAAGGTTTTTCATGTCACAGATCAATGTTTAGCCCACAATCAATCCCAAGCTTGCAGTGGCAGAGTAATTTCCTGGGCTTGCCACTGGTTGCCAGCCTCACAGCACCTCCCTGGTGTGACTGAGAACAAACCACATGAAAGAAATTACAGGAATAAAAAAACCAATCAAAGATACCACCCTTCTGAGGGGTATTTAGGCGAGTTCCTGTCTCCAGGTTCTCACATGGACTCACAACGTGTCTCAGAGGCTGTGAGGAGACTGGAAAAGGGGAGAGCAGCAGCAGCTGTGGGAGCTGCAACACGAGCCCAGGCCCTGTTCCACCATTCAGAGCCCTGAAGAGCCTGGCAGCCCTGCACAGCCCTGGAATGGGGTCTGACAGGAACATGTGCACACTCACTACAGCCTTGCTAGACTTCATCAGAGATCCTCTTCTGGCTATGGCTTTTGGAAGCTATCCTAAAAAAGAAGAAAAGGTACCTTATTCCTGCATTTCTTAAATTTATTTATAATTCATCAATATTGAAATAAAGTTATGCAAATCTTAACCCTATGATCAGACTTTAAGAAAATGCTGATTTAGAACTATTTTAGATATAGTGAGAGAACAGCTATATGAATTACAGGAACAGTGGTATTTTTCTACACATTCACAAAAGACACCTGCACCTGTCTTAATTTATACCAAAGTTCACAACCAAAGCACAACCTGGTGAGGTATTTTTTCTCAAATCTTACCCCAGGTCATTTCTGCAAGGCCACACAACACACCAAATCAGCATGCTACAGACAATAATCATTTTCACCTATGAGAATCATCTACTGCAACCTGTACTTTCATCTGCCCTTCTGGAAAAGAAAAGACAAGTCACTGGGATATATTAAATATACTGCACTCTTATTATCCCCAAGTACTTCTATCTAATTTGGTATTTAAACCAGCACAAGAATTATCAGAACTGCTCTGCAAAGACTCACTTTAAGTCATCCCAGATCAACAGCTGAATCACAAGCTAAACACTAGAGTACCATACTAAAAGGCAGGTCAAGTTTATTCCATGATGGAACTTTTAAATTCAAAAAATTCTACTACAATAGGATTTTATTTTTTGCCACTGAAGATAGCACTTTTTGTCTTAGTGTACTGTGTTCATTTGCAAAATAGGTCATGTCAAAAATTGCTTTGAAATTATTATTTAAACAGAGCTTACAAACACTGATGAAATTCTTCTGCTGAAATGTCTTCTGATGTCTGCACCAAGGTTGACCAACCAACAAGGAGTGTATAGGAGGGGAAAGAAACTTGTGCAGAGAACCAGGAAAAGCAAGGATGAGATTTAACAGATTTACCAAGGATGTGGAGATGAAGAACAGGAATACACACTAACTTCAGAAAAGAATATCCTATCTTGAAAAACAATTAGTTCTTTAGTTAGATTTAAAATATCTAACCCAAACATTTTATAGGAAAGCATATGCAGTTTGTCACTTAACCTGACAGAAGCCAAAGAACCAATGTAACTAAGTTAAATGTCCATACAAGTAACCCTGATTTTTCACTGTCTCTGCTTACTCCATACACACTTACCAAAGTATTTTTGCCACTATAGATAGGAGATGTTTACCAACACACAACAGTAACCACATAAAAAGATTACTTAACACAGTGCCTGTGGTCATCTCACTTCAGACCTCTCTTAAAGCCAGAGAAAGAAAGGTCTTTGTGATACATCTTAAAACATCTCCATGTGTACACACTGTTACCTAGCACAGACAAAGCCATTCAAATCAGAAATTGTCTGTAGCCCCCATTAATGTCTTTTAAGGGTTCCCAAACTGTCAGGTCACATATCTTAGAAGCCATGGATCAGGACTTTGACTACTGCAATAAGAGTAAAAAAGAAAAATGGAAAACAGCAGTGCAAGATGAAGCCACTCTGGATCCTATGTTTTATGAAACAACATTTCTGTAACAACAATTCTATAAAATAGCCTGGTTCTCAGAAGGCCAAGGCTCTAAGTAACCTGATCCAAACCTGAAGTCAGCCCGGGTGGATGAGATGACCTTCAGAGGTCCCTTTCAATCCATGTTAGTTCAAGATTCCATAAAATAAATTGGAGAGTGGGGCTGTGTGTGTACACACACACATAAACACTTGCCCTCTTTATTTATAGATTTATATTTTATTTATATATTTTTTTATTTATAGGGCAGTCTCTGGATACAGCTCCATTGAACACTGCATACAGAGCATGATTACACACAGCACTGAGTAGAGCAGACTGATTTTGGCATCTTAAATACACATTACCTTTACATTTATGCACAAGAATTACAGAAAGAAGTATTGCTCTATTGCTCTAAGTGGTGTGGTGAAGATGTAACTTCTCTCACTTATCAGCTCTACTTGATCTTAGAAATGTTCCATTTATCTGTTGAATCCTCAGCATTGTGAAACCACAATCCTCACTGGCAGGGCTCTGAGTGCTGTAGTGGTGAGGAATCTCTCTGGAATTATAAATGAAATTAATCCCTTCTGCTGAGACAGGGGAAAAGAGAGGAAGCAGGCTTGTCCTGGCACAGGACACTCAAACCACAAACAGGGCTCAGGTTCACCATTCCTCTTTGACCCACATTTAATTTACACATCTCAAACTGAAACCCCACTTCTACCTCTGGAACTCCTCCCTTGATGCATTCTCCTTCTATCCACTGATCAGTATTTCCAGCAGTGACTCATAAGAACACACATAACACACAGCTGAAACTTGTTTGGGGGGGTCTTGATTTAGAAGCCCAAAAGACTCCTCACTAGCAGAGACAGGACATGAAAGGCTCTTGGAAAAATAGCAAGAAGAACTGATGATAGTATTTCATACCATTAAACCAGAAAAATGATCATGGCTTATAAAAGTCGTGTATCAAATCTATTTCAATTTCAGCACAAGATAAAACCCTTGTTGAGCTACTAAGCCTGAAGAATTCAGAATAAAACTAGGCTCCTGTGTTCCTGATATATTCTTAAATAATGTGCCTCAGTGCAGCATTCCTCTTGACTGCCTGATCAAGCTTTTACAAGCTTTTTGTAACCATTCAGAGCAAGCAAAGAGCCAGAAAATTAAACAACAATTTGAAATGGCAAGAAAACAGGACATTGAAATACTGTTTCTTCAAGTACCAGTTCCAGTATCTCATCTCAGTTCTACTCTTCTCTCCAGTGAGTCTGTGATGATTTGCAAAACTCCTTATTTCACCAAGAAATCTGCACAAGCTATTTTAAACAATTTTTCCTCCTGTTTTGTAGGTGTTTTTTGCTAAAAAGTAAATCACAATATAGGCCAGACTATCTTTCCCCAGCAAGACACAGAAAGTTCTCAGGTGATACTACATTATGTGAGCTAAAAGCACAATTGTAATTGTTGTGATTTTAGAAAATAGCTTATTGTGAAGGCAAAGTAATGGAAGATTAAGTTAGTACTAGAAAAACCAGTCCATTGTAACTTCTATTCTTTAACTAATAATTTGAAATTTAAGTTCAACACAGAACAGCCCTTATCTGGATGAAGTTTCCTGGTTTATGTATGTAAATACTCACATTTCAAAAGATTTGATAGCTCCACAGTTCTAAGGAAACCAAGTGGCACAGTAAGTCCACTTTATAAACACAAAACCAAAAGTCAGTGTTTTTTAAAGATACTGTCTTCCACTATAAATCTGTACAGAAAATTTTCTAACATTACAGGTTTATGCCTTAAGTATTCAGTACTGCCAACAGCACAACTTATGGTTCTGCTTAAAAGAATTTTCCTAAATGTACACCTTTAAATGGGAATGTAAATGTGCCATGGGAAAAGAGAGTCTAAATAATTCTTATGGGTCTAATTTTGACATCTGAACATAGTCAAACTCCACAATCCCCCACAGACAGGAGCAGAAAGCCTTACTTGGCCATTTATACTAAAGCAGAGCCACTGCTCATCACATCCATCAGAAGAAAGCATCTTGTTTCAGAATCATTTCCATTCACCATTTTGCTAACTTCACTGGAAAATAACAAAGATAATATTCTGCTCTACAGAAGTCAGATACTCAAAAGCATATGGTCATGTAGCAACCCAAATATGTCACACTATGACATTACAAAAGGAAATGCTTGGAAGTCTACTTTCTCTTGATTTTTCTTCAGCATGAAGTGCCAGTGTAGTGGGAAACTTGGGATAAATGGTACTATATTCCAGTACTATGAACAAGAATAATAATTCTCCCAGTAATTTACATAGTGAGTGCAACTCAACATATCATGTACTGGCAGCAAGTCATTAAACAATAAAAATTCTTGCAGTGTGCATTTAAAAAGGCAAGAATGAGGTTGATCTGGCTGAGAATGTGGTACAGCTGAGGATTTTTCTGATCTTGAAGATTTTTGGAGGGAAATGTAATGGAAGGCTGAGTCATCTTCTCTTCTCATTGTAATGACACCAACAATCAAAAATCTGAGAGCACTGGAAGACACTTCACTGAAAATAAGTGTCACCAGTCACACTTCTTCTGTGAGCCAAACTGAGTTATTTACATGAGTCAATGTTTGGTAGTCAAAGAAAAATCTGAAAGGTGCAGAGCAAAGAGAGAACACAAATACAGAGGAAGTCGCATTTTCATTTTGAGAAAGTCTCAAAAAACTGCCTTCTCAACTTTTTTTTTTTTTAAAGATCTATCTGTGCAACATTTAGAGAAAAAATTATTGCTCATAAAGCAACACTGAATTCAGACACTTCATCAAGATAATATTTAAGAGCAACTGCAGTTTCTTACAGCCAGTGAAACAGCTCATTTTAATAAATGAATACAGAGTATAATGATCTAATTAGGGGAATTTCTCCCCACAGAGAGGCTGTTCCAGTGTAAATTGGTGGGAAAGCCCAGCTGGCTTGACTGCTGTAAGATCAAGACCTGAAAGCTTATGCAAGTGTGTGGTTGAAGAAAAAAAGAGTTGAAAGCAGAGAACTGCAGTTTCTGTGCTTCTGACAAGTGAATAACCAGAATACTGCACCAACCTCAGCTTCTTGGTTCAAAACCTTTCCAGGATTACTCACACTTGGTAACTACAAAACAGATTCAGAACTGCCAACACCGTTCTGCAGAACTTCAGTTACTGAAAGTATTCCACTTATTTCATCTGTTACAGAAGAAAATAATTAAAATGCATCACATATCAGCTCATGTATCAGCTTTTGTAGTATCAAAAGCCAAAGCAAGATACCAAATGCTTCAGTCACAAAGATTTTAGATAAGCTCCAGAGTAGCTGATCTCAATTACTCACTTTTTCAAAGGCACCAACACAACGCAATCTACAGTCCAGCATTTTTACCCATCATTTTTCAGGGCATCAATCAACTGCACAAATGCCTTACAATAAATGGGATATGTTAAATTTGTTCCCTAAAGAAAAACATTCCAAGCAACACATTCAGGTGGAAGCACACTTGATGCTGCAACTGACACTATGATATTGTTTCTGTCTTAATCCTTTTGAGTTTTAAATAAAATGCAAGGAACTCAGTCGTTAAGAAAACCTACAAAAAGTTATTAAATTCTAAGTTTAGCAATAACATGAGCACTTTGGCTTGTCCTTTTTTGTTGCCCCTCAGAGCACTCTGTACAGACTCTCCTAGGGAAATAATCCACCCCACACACTTTATTACCATAAACATAACACAGTAAAACTTTAGGTAATTAAGTTTAATGTACTGTTCAACACAACATGGAATTTCACAACTTACAGTAACTCTTTACAGTTCACAACAACCTCATAATAAAATCAAAATGAAGTACAAACTGCCCCTGTATTGTTATTCAAGAGCTTGATTTTCTTCTCTCTGCTCACCCTGAAAAGCAACACAATAATAACAGTTACAATATGACATTCAAATACCTAAACATGCAATAAGTTTATATTGTTTCACTATGTCTAGGGAAGTGCATTCCCTTAATCCACTCTTGTAACTTGGAAATAAGGGGAAATATCACAAGAAGTGCATTTGTGCTTTTCTGTGTGCAATACACATGAAGAGATCAACATGTTATGTTTTATGATATATAAACAGAGGTTTCACTATAGTGAAATACAGACCAACATTCAGCATTATAATAAATTATTTGTCTGAAACTAACCACTCAATTGTCTTTAAGGAAAAGCTGTGTTACAGTCCCTTTGAAGTCACATTAGTGAAACAACCACAGGCTGTGGTTTGTCAGGGGTGGGGGGTGGTTGTTTCTGGTTTTTTCTTTTTTCTTTAATTAAAAACAAACTATAAACACTAAAGATGAAAAACAGTACATACAGAATCTTTTAGGCCAATTAAAAATTGCAACTAGTCAAAACAAGGCACTGAAAATTGATTTGTTTGGAGAGAACAGGAAGCTGTCCTACCAAGCAGGTTATATTTAACAGGCTTTTTTTTTTTCCCTTTTTTCTTTTAAATTTAACTTTTACTTTCCTGCTTGCTAAGAAACTCCTCAGCTGTTCACCTTTGCCATGGTAAGTCTTCAGCACTAACAGCTTGCTGGACCTTCTCTTGAGATTGTTTATTTGCTTTCCAAGGGCATTGCACTTTACAACTGCCTTGTCTGGACAGTAATCACATGGCTTTTCAGCAAACACATTACTCAGGATGAAGAGAACTTCTGCAATACAGAGTCTTGCAAATTCCCACAGCTATGAGGAAAGCTGTGTAGCAAAAATCATTACAAAAGGTGCTGCCAAGTGCCATTTTTGGAGAGAAATGGCACTGCAGACTTCCACAAAGTTGGGGCTTCCCAACTCAACATTTCTTACTGACTGACACCAACTCATCCCACCATACGCTTCATCTTCCTCACTGTACTGCTGTGACACTTCTGAGTATCTGTCCTGTATTTGTATTGTTTCATTTTTACTGAATTGAGAGGGGAAAAAAAAGATACAGTCCATAATCAAATCCCAAGAAAGTCAGTTCACAAAATCACAGAATGGTTTGGGCTGGAAGGACTCTAAAGATGATCTTCTTCAAACCCTCTGGAACAATGCTATCATGAGAATCTGTCTTATTAACACAGGTAAAGGAATTTTTGAATTCCTATCATTCAACTACTACAATAGTGAAAGAATCTTAAATTCCCCAAAGCTTCCGCAAAAAAACCCCTTCAACTACTTTGACTCATCACTTTTCAATGTTAGAGTAAATAACATGTATTTTAAAAATCATTATCTGCTTTGACAGCTTCATAATTGTTACATGTAAACCAGAAAAAGAAATTTAAATTAGCTTGGTTATATTCCAGATGTTAAAGTTAGATGCTAATAACTGAAGCAGCAATGGAGAAGGACTGATTGTCTTCAGAAACCTTACTGGATGTGGGTCGGTAACCCTTCCACTTGGCTTTGCCCTGCTAATGTGCTTTGAAATCAGAATTTCTGTACATTCTTTCCTTCCTATTATATCAACCTGCCAACTCCCCACAATAGCCACAACTCAAAAAGCCATTCCATTTCACCTGGCAAGAACCCTGAAGTCACTTGATTCCCTCACTGTTTTCCATCAACTTAATTCTCTACAACTGCTGAAAGCCAACATCATCAGGCTCCAAAACCAAGCCAGAAACCATACACTAAGCCACCAATGAAGCTGAATTTAAATGTTCTTCCTCCACTGTCTTTGATGTGTGTATTCCTTAATAACTAGGGTTTGGCCAACCCAAAACTAGACTTGAGAATAAAAAGCCTAGAATACAATAGCTGCTTTACGATTATTAATTCTGAATGTGCTAATAAAGCACTGACAATAAGACCTTGTTGTTTTCCTGGCCCTTACAAGCACAGAATGAAAAGACATACTGGGTAAAGCCCAAAACAACAGGAAAACATGACAGCCAAGTACCTGCAAAGCAGGAAATACCCGCCTGCATCGCCTCCCTTCAATAGCAAGTGCAGTACCACACCTTTCAAAAAAAGAAAGAAGTACACATTAACATAAGCACTGCTCCTTTCTGAAGAAAACTCACTATTTTCTATTTGCTCAGATTTCTAAAACCACTGACACAAATTCAGCTACCAAAAGGACTTTGGGCAACTGACCTGACCCCTGTATGGACATCCCACCGTTGTAAGAACCTCAGTGACTTCAGCACTCACTGCTGTTCTGTGAATGAAAGACAAACCCATTGAGGAGGTGTTCAGACACTGAAACACAAACCATTTTCCTCATAGTGAAGTTATACAACTACTCCTGGTAGGTAAATATTCCCTGGAATAACAGGACATATGCCCCAGGACACCTGTCTCAATATTAACTTCTCTTATTTTTGACTCTCCTTATCCTCAGGCAGCTGTTGCTCCTTAGCCTTGTACAATTCCCAATGTGATGCCTGATCATCTGTCCAGCATTTGACGTACTTGGTGGGATTTAGAAGTGTCACACTGATACCATGAGACTGTTCCAAAGCCTCACTGCCTTACCTTTTAGGGCAACAAAGTTATTCTCATACCAAACAATTTTTCACAGTATTTCTCTGTCTCACCTGTATCAAATCAGTCCCAGGAATTCAGTTACTGCTGCACTCCAAAATGAAATTATAGTGCCAGAGAAAAATGCTATTTTGAAGAATGTACTTGAGTTTTCCAGCTTCATCAGCACTGGTATTTATCTGCTCCTGACCTAGTTTCCAAGGATTCTTCTCTGCCATAGAATTGCTTTTCGAACCCCAACTTGTTCACCTACTAAAATCAAAAGTAAGAAAATTAGGAAAGTCACAAGGAAAATCACAGAGAATCAGACAAACTTGGTACTTGACACACTTCACCATAATGGTGAGGGGTTTGGATACATCAGGCAATGCCAGAGCAATGTCCTATGGTCTCTGTGTCTCCCTGTATACATTAAAAGATACAGTTTTTAAAGGTCACAAAACTAAGACATGGATGAATTATTCCATAAGACTGTTGTGGGTAATCAAAACCTAAAGAAAAAGTAATGGACAAGCATACCTATTGGAAGCTCCTCTGATCTGAACTGGGAATGCCCCAGTTACTCAAGCCACTGCAGTAACAGACACCAGCACTCGATGGTGGGGTGGCCTCAACTGAGCACAGAGCTATTTTTAGATAGTTTAACACATCACTTGGTGTGCAACATCATTTGGTCAACAATGAAACATCTTTCTTTTGAGAAAGATTAAAGCACATGCAGTTGCACTTGCCTGGACACTGCAGTACTGTAAAAGCCTGACTGCTGAAGGGGACAGATGTATAGCACTGGCTATTTCCCTGCTCACTTTCCCTGTTCACTGCACACAACCAAGGAAGGCTACCCACTGACTACTGGGTTTGCTGCTTGTACTCTTAGGTATTTTACAAATTTTCCAATAGCTCTTTCAGATTCTTGCCTCAGAAGGACTTTAGATGGGGAAGCAGAGCATGAATGAGTTTCTAATAAACAAAATTATTTTGAAAATAAAATCAATTCAAAATACTTTCAAATGAGAAACATGCAAAAAGCCACAGTATCACTAACGTGTCATCTGTCCTTGTCAATGTGCAGTCCCCTGGCATCTCTTGCTCCTCTTTCACAGTTACAACTCTCATGTCTCTGAATCCAGAACAAGCAGATTCTTCAGGCAGCTGGTCATCACTGTCACACCTGCAAATACAACCCAAGCTGTTAACTAAAACACTTCTTCTGCAAAAAAGTTCATCTGCAGTCGTGTCATGTGCTCAGCCATACAAACAAGAAAACAAAGACAGAAAGTTTTCTATGAAAGGTTTCAAATCTTCAATTTAACTAAAATTAGCTATATAATTTCCTTTTTGAATGCAACTTTTATCTCATTATTTTTAAACATCAGCTACAGTCTTTCAAGCACTACCAAGAAAAGTATTTCATCTACCCTTTGCAAGTAAGAACAGGACAGCACTAACATTCCATCTGCTGCCATTAAAGGAGTGCTGTCTGACAATGCTCCTTCTTCCTTCCCAGGGATCCTTCTCACACCCTCACAGAGCGGAGCTTTTGATAAAGGTCATAGCTGTCATACCTAGAAAGAAAAGACACAATTGGTATCAACACTCAGAATTATTTACTTGGTATTAGCAAACAGAGCATCATGACAATCTACTCACACGTCCAATAAAAACCCTGCAACTCCTGTGTCATTTCTCAAATCCAACTTCTCCTTAAGCGTCAGCCACTGGTCCATTTTGTTTCCCACATAAACCCTTGTTTTCCCCCTTCTTCTATCAAGACTTTACTTTCTCTTTTTCTTTTCCAGAAAAGACAACACTGGGGCCTTCCACACCTCTTTGCTGGCAGAGACATGGTGAGCCTGGAATTAAAGGAGAGGCTTTATTGAGAGGCAGCTCGGAACAGGCGGTACCTCAGTGCCCTGAGCCAGCACAGCGAGGACTGATGGCCGAACACCTTTGGCTCCTCCGCTACAGCCCCGCACCGACGGCTCCAACTCGCACCCACCCGCTCGGGTCTTCCCCCCTCGGCGTCTCTCCGCGGCAGCAGCGGCTGAGAACGGGGCCGCTTCCAGTCGGAACATGGAGCAGGGCGGCGGGACAGCGCTGCTGAGGGGAGGGGACATGGCCACCTCACACCACTCCTGAGGGGAGGGGACATGGCCACCTCACACCACTCCTGAGGGGAGGGGACATGGCAGCCTCACACCACTCCTGAGGGAAGGGGACATTCCCGCCTCACACCGCACCTGAGGGGAGGGGACATGGCCACCTCACACAGCACCTGAGGGGAGGGGACATGGCCACCTCACACCACTCCTGAGGGGAGGGGACATTCCCGCCTCACACCGCACCTGAGGGGAGGGGACATTCCCGCCTCACACCGCACCTGAGGGAAGGGGACATTCCCGCCTCACCTGAGGGGAGGGGACATTCCCGCCTCACGCCGCACCTGAGGGGAGGGGACATGGCCACCTCACACCGCACCTGAGGGGAGGGGACACTCCCGCCTCACGCCGCACCTGAGGGAAGGGGACATTCCCGCCTCACGCTGCGCCTGAGGGGAGTGGAAGGGAAAGGACATTCCCACCCCACAGCGCTCCTGAGGGGAGAGGACATGCCCGCCTCAGGGAAAGGAGGGGCCATTCCCGCCCCATACCGCACCTGAGAGGAAAGGAGGGGCCATTCCCGCCTCACATCGCTCCTGAGGGGAGGGGAGAGGATATGCCCGCCTCACGCCGCTCCTGGGACAGACACACACATTCCCACCTCATGCCACTCCTGAGAGGACACCAGCCCCTCTCGCCGCTTCTGAGGCGGTGCCATTCCCATCTCCCGCCGCTCCAGAAGGGAGGGGCCATTTCCACCCCACACCGCTGCTGGGACACACACACAGACACAGACACACACACACGCACATTCCCACCTCATGCCACTCCTGAGGGGACACCAGCCCCTCGCGCCGCTTCTGAGGGAGGACAAGCGCACCTCACACCGCCCTGCGGGATACGCCCTTTTCCCCCACGCCGATGTCCCGCTGCCCCCGGCGGGCTCGGTCGGTCTGTCGGTCCCTCACTCGCCGCGGCGCCGCCGCCAGCGGAGCGGCCCCACGTAAACAAGGGACACGTGACCGGCGGCGCGCGCTGATGGCGCGAAGATGACGTGAGGGCGGGGCGGGGCTCGGATTTAAGGAAAAAGGCTAAAACTGGGTTTTAAGGAAAAAAGGCAAAAAAATGGGTTTTAAGTGTTAAGCCGGGTCAATGACTCCGAATCTGTTCTGAGAGAGCAGCCAGTGGTGCTCAGGTAAGAACTGTTCTTAGCCCTTCACTGAAGCCCAGAGGAAGAAGTATCCCAGCATGTTTTGTTTTTCTAAAAATATTTGATTAATAACAAATTTCAATTGCGTGTGTTATGCTCAATAAAAAAATCTACTGTCTTCCCAAGCAGCAATTCCCAGGAAGAATATCCAAAATTCTGTGTGGTTATCTTACCTTCTGAAAGGCCAGGTTCAGAGACAAAACAAGAGAAATGCGACCTACCTATTAAAATGCTAAATCAGTGATAACAAGAGAAAGAAAATGCAGTGAGAATTTGCAATCCCTGTTGTCGCAGTGTGTTGTTATAACTTGAAAATAAAGAACTGGAGAAAAGAGCCATCACTTCCTGTAATCTGACCTTATCTTTTATCATTTACATCTTCAGCCTCTGTGCAGATTTTCATAGTATATTTTACTATGTGAGTTAGCAGAGAAGTAAAATTTAAAATAATTATTGTAGCTTAATTGTAGTTTTGCTCAAAATAGCCCAAATTCTCAGTGATACATGTATATAAAGATAATCCCTTGAACTTTACCCATTTAAATTAGATATAATTTCTCAAAATTCACTATTATTTCTGTAAAATACCTTCTCGGTGATACTGTTTCCAAGTAAATAGGACTGTTTTAGGGGCTTTTCATATTTAGTTCTTCTGATTGCCTTCACAAATATAGTTATTGTTTGTATAACTAGATCCACACTCCAAAGAACAGAATTGTGTTAGTACCAAAACCTGTTGTGTGCTTAAGGTTCCTGTTTATTTTGAAATCACAAAGCTGCTGGGAAAAGCAAGAGGTTACAAACAACATTTAGTTCTACCAAGTAATTTGGAAACCAAAGCAGTTATGCAGCAACTCACCTTTTATGCCTACTAAATTAAGCAAGCTACTGCTGTTATGCATGCTAATAAAGTTAAAAATAGCATGTAAAAACAGAGGACAGTGTCAGTGTCCTCAAAAATTAATTACTACCTCAGAAAAAATTTTAAAGGTTTTAACTTAATGTATATTTGCCATTTATATGAGGGATTGGGTTTTTTTTGTTTTATCTTTTCATCTTATTAGGATCTGCCAGCCAGTGTTTATTCCAGCTGCTTGAGCTGATCCTGCCTGTGTGACAAACAGGAATGCTTTCAATGCCACCAATATTTGTATTAATGTTGGTTTTACCACCTGGACATCCTATCAGCAAGGTGAGTATTTTGCCCCTGAGTGGTTTCACACAGGTCCTGAAATGAGCAGCATTCCTGGTCCATGGAATTGTGTGTAACAAAGCAGCAGCTGCTACTCAGGAATGAAATTCCAAAGCCAATTCCCCAGGCCCCAAAGGTTAGGGTTTGTTCACAGCAATGCACAGAGGAACTGAGGGCACCAGGTGCAGGAGCTGCCTCCTCCCAACCCCAAACTGCAGCCACACAGGAAGGAATTTGAGGTTTATATATATATATATATCTGTATTTACATATGTATTTATAGAGGTTTGTGTGGCAGTCTCACAGCTACTTCAACTCACTCTCTCCCCTTCCATCAACTGAAAATCCTGGCTGTACTATCACCTTTCTGCTGAATGAATATTTCACTGTGCTCAGTAGTTTCCAGAACAAATATCTGTTTAGCTCTCAGCTGTAAGCATGCACCTTACAAACCCCAGAAGCCTTCTGTCTCCTGAAGTGTAATTTTCATTTCAAAATGCCCTGTGTTGCTACAAGAGCCATCAGTTAACCCAGGAACATGTCAAAGTACCCCACTGATCTTGTGTTTTATGAGTATTTGTGAGATGGGATTGAGAAACTGCTCCCTGGAAATGCCAACACAAATTTCTTCATACAGTAATTAATGTATCTATAATGGGATAAAACCCTCACAGAGACCAAGCTGATCTAGTCAAGTATCCTGTTTCTAGAAGGCATGGCAAGCTCAGCCCTTTCACTGGATTTTCTCCCAGATTCCAATTATCCATAATTTAAGGACTTGGAAGATGGGGGTTACTCCAAACCATTTCATTAAGCAGGTGTGAGGAGACCTACACCTCAGGAACAGAATCCCTTTTACACCCCTCTTAATATTTTTGCCTTCATAATGTCCTACTTAAGGGAATCTTTGCTTTGCTTTTTGCAATTGTAATATAATTGTTATTTCTAGATAGAAGGGGAGATATGACACTGGCATAAAGCCATTTATTTCCATGTTCAGTGCAATACTGACACCTCATTAAAGGACCCAGCACAGCAGTAACATAAATCAGTCCCCCAAAGACCATCTCTCATCCTGTAACCAGGCTGTTTCTAACCCAAAATAGAATCAAAGCAACTATTTAATAAATAGAAATAAGAAAAAAGCTGAAAACTGAAAACCACAGGGTTTATCACTGCACAATTAATTCCATCAGGAGACTTTGCTTATCCTTAGTGCTTTCAGAGCACCTCAAATGGTTAAGAACAGAATATAAAAAATATTGGCATTCAGTTAAAGGGGAGCACACTCATTTCCAAACTGAGCTCCTGGTCATTTGGGCCTTCATGATACAGCACAGGGGCTACTTTATTCTAAGAGATTTTAAGGAAAGTGCAGTCTGACTGCACCTTGAGCAGTATAATCCAAGTAAAAATCCAAGTAAAATCCTAAGTAGAATTCCTCACATTTATTGTTCACTGCTGAGGTTGAATAATTCATCACATTTAAATTCTTTCACATGAGCTTCCTATCTTCTTTCTTTTATCTGTTATCATCATATCTGGAAAGAATTAATAATCTTTTATCTGGGAAAGAAACTGAATTATGTTGTATGGTACCTAACGTGCAATGAAACATGCAGAAAACATGAAATACAAAAAAAAAGGAACAGTCAATCAAACTGAGAAGCTGAGGCATTTTTACTACAGAAAAATGGCATCTCTAACAATATATTTGTTTCATGTTTCCTATTTTTACTTTCTCCCCCTCACCATCTGCCTCTGTTCTGCTTTTCTCTTTCAAAAAGCATCCACCTTATTTAGCTTCACTCACCTCATCACAGGATTCAGGCTGAATTAACACAAAATCCCCAATGCCAAGCCAAAAAAGCACTATCTCTTCATAAAAGATCTTCCAAAAATAACTCTCCTTTTCCTTACAGTAGCTGTAGATCTTTAAGAGAAGCAGTCCATCTTGATTCAGTGCTTTGCTACACACTCTCCAGGCAAAGGAACTCGAGCTTTTTGGCCCCTGGTAACTCTGGGTTGTACCTGTGCCTTCAGTGTTGCTCTTTTTGCCAGATCTTGCCCTGTTCTTTTGGTAGCCAGCACTAAATCCCGCAGGAGTGAGATCCTTTAGTGTGGAGAAAGAAGGTGAATTACAGAACATGCAGTTCTTGAGCAAGAACTACTCCTTCCATCATGGAAGGAGCAATGCCCTGGGGGATTTGCTGGGCCAGAGTCCCAGTGCTTTGCTTGAGGGACCCTGCATGAAAATAAAACCATTTTGGGGAGACAATCCTCAGAAGGAAATAGTGAGAAATAGAGAATGCCCATCTTTGACATGTGTGCCATGCAGTGGTCAGGAGAGCTGGCAGTGCCAGAACCTGCACTGTGCTGTGTGCAGAGGAAGCAAAGGACAATGAGGAGAAGATGAAATACAAAAAGTCACTGACCTGTGGCAGCACCATGATCTGAGACTGGAGGCAAGTCCCTGCAGGGCCAGAAACGTCAGGGCAAGAGCTCTCATTTGTGAGTCAATTCTCTGCAGCAGCCCTAGTGAATTTGTTACTGCAGTCAGTGCATGGACTAAGGAAAGCTGCTGGGCCCAGCCAGGGTACAGCCCTGAGGCTCTGGATGCCCTGGGCAGGAATGTTCTGTGCAGTGCAGGGAGGAGCTGAGCCGGGTCACACACCCTCCCGGGGCTCTGGCACCTCACTGCCCATCCTCGTGCCTGCAGGGCCTTGGAGCCAGGAGAGGAGTAAGGGACCCACTGTTACCCTGCCTGTGTCTCTGGGGTCCTGGGAGCTGGTGCCGTGCCACAGGGGCTGACAGAATCACAGAACAGTTACACTGAAAAACCTCTGACATCACTGCATCCAGCCTGGGAGCAAACACTGCTTGTCATCCAGACCATGGCACACTGCAATGTCCAGCTGTTTCTGCAACACCTCCAGGGGTGGTGGCTCCACCTTGGGCATCCCGTTCTGGTGTTTAATCACCCTTTTCGTGAAGAAAATGTTCCTGATGGGCAACCTCAGCCTCCCCTGGTGCCGCTCCAGGCTGTCTCCTCCATTCCTGTCACAACCCTGACCCTCACCTGCCAGGGGGAGCGTGGGCACCCCGAAAATTCCTCTTCCAGGCTTCGAGGTCGGGATGAGAGGGAGGAAAAAATATGGAACGCTTCACGAATTTGCGTGTCATCCTTGCGCAGGGGCCATGCTAATCTTCTCTGTATCGTTCCAATTTTAGTATATGTGCTGCCGAAGCGAGCACGAATTTGTCAGCCTACCCGTCGGTATTTATACCCCGAGGTGAAGCGCTCCGTAAGGTCACGGTGACCAAGTGGGACAGCCCGGCCGTGCGGTGGGAGCAGCAGCAGCCCGGCACAGCACCCCGACCGTACCGAGGGGTTCGGCGGCAGGAGATGGCGGAGACAGGGGGGACAGACCCCAAATCCGGCCTCAGCCGCGTATGCAAATAGCCCTGCAGTATGCAAATCTGCGCTAAGCACTCTGGGAGGGCGGTACCGGGGCGCCTCACGGGCCGTTCGGTGTCAATAACCCCCGGCGGGCTCGGGGTCGCGTTGGGCTGTGCGCAGCTCTGTATGTGGCACTTTTCTGTGGTGACGCATCGGTGAATTGGACCTAAATTAGTTAATATTGCTGCCCTGTGGCGATATGCGGCTGGCTGAAGCCGTTTGTCGTTTCACAGAATCACAGAGTCGTTCGGGTTGGAAGGCCCGTCTGGAGATCAAAGCCCGTGTCAAGGCAGGGTCACCTGGCGCAGGTGACGCAGGAACGCATCCAGGTGGGTTGGAATGTCCGCAGAGGGGGAGGCACCGCTCCCTGGGCAGCCGTTCCGCTGCTCTGCCACCTCAGTGGGAATAGGTTCTTCCTCCTCCTAAGGCGAGACTTGTGTTTTACTTTATGACGTTTACTCCTTATATATTTGGAGTGTATCTCTGGAACAGGCGGCTGTAGCGGGACTGTGGCTGCAGGGACAGGCAGGGTGTGCGCCCATACACCGGTCGCGAGCGGAGATGACCACGACGTGCTGACCGCTCTAGGGTGGAGCGGGAATAGTGCTCGGTATGAGCAGCAGAGTGGCGCAGCGGAAGCGTGCTGGGCCCATAACCCAGAGGTCGATGGATCGAAACCATCCTCTGCTAGCACAGATATTTTCTTTCTCTCCTCGGCTCACGGCACAGCGCCCGTGTTCTGCCGGTTATTTTTGGGTGTTGGGGACGGTGGTGTGGCTGGTGCGAGGGCTGTTGTTTTTCCCAAAATCTTGGAGACATGCAGTCAGTATAGCTGGTGCGAGTAAAGGACGAGCAGTGCACTGGCAGTGGGATGCCTACAGCCCTTCTAGTGCTATCTGAAGGTCTCATAGAGTCACAGGATGGTTTGAATGGGAAGGAACCCTCTAAGACAATTATCAGGCAATTTATTCCTACCCCCTGCCGTGGTTAGGGACACACAAGTTGCTCAGAGACCTGCCTGACTCTGCTTTGAATGTTTCCAAGGATGGGCATCTGCCACCTCTCTGGGCACCCTGTGCTGGTGCCTCAGCACTTTTCACCCCTGTGGTGAAAAGTTTCATAAGAAAGCTCTCTTATATACTGAAATGTCACAAGGACTCCTGGGAGCCTTCTCTGCCCCAGCCTGAACAGCCCCAGCTCTCTCAGCCTTTCCTCACAGAAGAAACGCTCCTCTGGGCGTGTTCATGCCTTACTCTGGATGCACTCCAGGAGGTCCGTGGCTTTAATTAGGCATCAGAAAGCTCGTAGCACACATTTGTAGTTTTTCCCCGTTTTGCCGGACTAAATGCCAAACAGCAAGCAGACTCTCGGCACAAAATGAAGGGAAGCAAAATAAAAAAAAAAAAAAGAAGTCAATGCACGTGCTGCTGGAAGTCTGTATTCAGTCTTTGGATTGCATGATCTGAGGAAAAAGGCTCTGTGAACTTAATGCCACAGTGCTTCTCAGTGGGCGTTGTTTTCAGAATGTGAGAAGTAAACAGTGGGGTTCCTACGTAGGATGGGTACGTGCGGAATAGGTAGAAGAACAGCAAGGCAGGGGTTTTATTCACAGGCCGATAAAAACGAGGGAATAATTTTTGTCTGCATTTGGCTCAGATGGCGCGGTTCGGAGGCCGCTGATGTGCGGTTCCATGGTGTAATGGTTAGCACTCTGGACTCTGAATCCAGCGATCCGAGTTCAAATCTCGGTGGAACCTGAGTGTTTTTGCCGCAAACGCTTTCTTTCCTGCTCAGAGCCGTGGAAAATGACTGTAAGGTATTTTTCACGGACATTTAGAACGCCAGAAACATTCCTATGCTTCGTGGAAAACGTATCTAAAGTAGAAGAGTAACCAGTCAGAGAGTGTTCGTGGAATTTCCTCTCCTCGTGTCTATTATTTATTGCAGCCAGGTGAGTACTTTTTGACAAATTATCTGAAGAATCTCAGACATGTCACAGCATATTGTTTCCTTTTCTTTCTGTGCTTTGAATCGCCTGTGTGGAAACAGTTCTAAATTCTGCATCAGCAAAGCTGGTGGCAGCTGCTGAGCTCTGCAGGGATGAGGTTTTGGGGTGTCTCTGACAGCAGATGTTCTGCAGTGTTCATGTTTGCTTTCTGCCCTCCTTGTACCAGGGGTGACCTCTTTGTGGCCTTCTGGTGCCCAGAGGGGTTCCAGGAGAGATGGACAGGGACTTTGGACAAGGGACTGCAGTGACAGGACAAGGGGGAATGGCTTCACTCTGCCGGAGGGAGGATTAGATGGGATATTGGGAACAAATTCTTCCCTGTGAGGGTGGGGAGGCCCTGGCACAGGGTGCCCAGAGAAACTCGGTCCATGCTCCATCACTGGCAACATTCCAGACCAGGTTGGACCGGGCTCGGAGCAAGCTGGGCTAGGGGAAGGTGTCCCTGCCCATAGCATGGGGCTGGGGCTGGATGGGCTTTAAGGTCCCTTCCAGCCTAAACCATTCCACGATCTGGTAAGACAACGAATATCGCAGAAGCTCGGAACAAACACGAATATTTAGGTCGTGTTGAATTCTCGTCGCTCATCCCAGGTGCAAGAGCAGAGTGGGAGAGATTTCCCAGCGGGTTTGTTTGCCGTGCATTAATTGTGGGGGCTGGCGGAGGGCAAAGGCACCGCCCGGTTCTATGGTGTAATGGTCAGCACTCTGGACTTTGAATCCAGCGATCCGAGTTCAAATCTCGGTAGAACCTGCCCCAGGTCTGTGTTTTTGTGCCTCGCAGCGCGGCACGGACGGAGCGGACCGAGCCGAAGCTCCAGCTCAGCGCCACAGGGTGTCCTGGACCCCAGCTGTGCCATGCTCCTCCCAATTTTCTTCAACACACTGAATTCGACAAAACTCTTTATATAATTCTTACTACTTTTAAATTCGGTGTTTCGTTGTATTTTACTGCTTTACATTAAATACTTTTGGGGAGAGGGGAAAAAAAGACGTTGACACAGTGGAAAATTTCATCAGGCTGATGGGCAGAATTTGGACTTTTTTTCAGATGCACCCAACTACTCACTTGGAAAATAAGGGCAGAAACACAGTTAAACTCTGCACAATTTAAATGGATATTCTCTCTGATTTGCTGACACAAACCCTCAGTAGTTATTTTTCATTTCCAGAGCAGCTAAGGACATCTTACCACCTTGGCTCCCCTCCTCCAAACCTGTCCTACAAGTCACTTATTTACAACAACAACAGGAACAAGCCTGCTCTGTTCATCAGCTCCTCCTCCTCCTCTGGCCAGGTAACCCTGCCTTGCTGGCCCTTGGAAAAAACCACAGAACACATTCAAATCAATTTATTATTTAGTAGAAATCCAGGTCCCAACTGCTCAAGAGAACATATGGAAATGCTTGCTCAATTAATTAAATTTTTACACAACCTACTGATGAAAAAAATCCCTTATCTATATCAGGGCTGATTTTCATCCTTTCCTCAACTGTTGGATCAGGTCACACACAAAAAGATCTTTTCCTGTGCACCAGTGTTTTAGGTTACTCTATCCACTCTCACAGGCTGGCTTCAGGCACCAACATCATTCTCCCCACAAGAGCTTTAAAGCCACAGGGCCTTGTCTGCCTTGCAAGGAATCAGTATTTTAATTGACAATTCTAGACAGCAAATTACCATTTCCTCCAGCAATCTGGCAACTTCCTCCTTCCCTTTAGCAGAGTTTGAGGTGCAGAGCTGTAATCCAGAAGTCCCATAAAGTGCTGATGCAGTACTGGTGCCACAGACAAACCCCCTGGGTGAAACCAGGTGTACTTAAAGAGTTAAACTTTTACATGGAACAAGACAGAATCAGCACAGAGTTGAGTACTGAGATTTATTCACAGTTCATGTTCATGCTGCAATTGAAAACAAAGCACCAGAATTTGGGTAACTGAACATCATCCAGGTGTAATCCAGCTGAGAGTGCTGCCTTTGGATATCTGCATTACTCTGGGGACAGCACAGCCCAGGGCTGCCAGGTCCTTGGCCCCAGGGGACACACAGCTGCTGTGGCTGAGGGAAACCTCCTGCTCCAGGCAAAGGGACTTCACAACATGCTGGAGCAGTCTCAGAGCAAAGTACCATAACCCCAAGAATCCTGCACCTGACATGCTGAAGAAAAGAACATCCCAAGACAATTTTATTAATTCATTTACCATGTCCAATTCCTTTCCCACAATCCCTCCAGTTTATAATTTTTTCTAAAAATCCCTTGTCTCAGCACAGCATTCGGGGAGAGGTAAAGCACTATGGCTGTGGCCACAGCAGGAGCTTTTCCTGTTGCTGAAAAGGCAGTAGCAATAAAAATTATTGGGGAATCAGGGAATCCAATCAGGGAATTAAATAGTGCTATAATTCCAGAAGTGTGGCTACAAACATGTATTGGCAATATTAATGAGCTTTCCAACTGCAGATTTAAAAGCCAGAATCAAGCCTTAGGCAAGTATTTCACTACAGATGAAGCTGCAACAAGATCTTCTGATCTATGTTAAAATTTCAATGAAAGCAGGTAAAGGGGGAAAGATTTACAGGATAGAACTCTTCTTTCCTTTTAAACTGGCACTTCAAAGAAAAGGCCTTTAAAAAAACTAAAATATTTTACTCCAAAAAGTTTTAAAAAACAAAAGCTGACAAAGAAAAAAAGACAAGTCTGTTTCTTAGGTCACTAATGATAATACATTCTGTGTAGCCACTGCAGGCTCAGTTAGATGCCTTCTTTGTCTTTAAAAAAATTCTGCAGCAGACAAATCATCAACAGCTCTACACTGTGACTACCTCAGTAGGTTAAAACCCTTGAGCAGATGGAAGAAATGGTGGATCCAGCTGACACAGGTTATTTTAGACACTGAGCCACAGATTGGTTTCCCCCACTGCCCAGCCCATTCCTGGGCTCCCCCAGCAGCACAGGGAGTGAGGCCCCTCAGTGCAGCAGGCAAGCACTGGGGAGGATCCAGCACATTGTACAAGCTGTTCAGGGCTCTGCTTTCAGAACAGCAAGGCAGTTCTTGTGGAGTTTACTGAAGATTTCCTCAGAAAAACAAACTGGTTTTGTACCATTTCACCCAGTATACACACATAAAAAAATAAGCACACTGTACAAAGAGCAGCAGTGATATAATTTAAACATGCATCCAGCTACAAACCATATATACAGAGAAACAGGCCTATACAAACAGAACAGGAGCACTTTATTACATCAGAATTCTGGTGGAAGTTTTGGAAATTATGGCAGATAATGAGACCGAAGGAGGTGTATGCTGCTTCTGAAAGTAATCTGTTCTGAAATGTCACACAACACCCCCACCTTTCTCCAGCAGACATCTATTACAGCTCTAGCTACACACAGCTCTTCCCACAACTCCTGGACTCCTTCCTGTACAGAGGTAGATTTCTGTCCATGTTCTGATATTGCACCACGTTCAGTATCATTATCACAAGGAACAATCTGCAAAGGCTAATTTATGTAATTATGGGCATAATCTCATTGTGGGCATTCAGATAGTGCAGTAAATCAAATTCATTTGCACTTCAAAGAAAACCTCCCTCCAAGTGCAATGGTTTGTTAGTTAGGGGGAGGGAGGTCCAATGGAAAGCTGCCATTTTTAACAGCTTCACATTAACAGAGCTATTTCTTGTCAGCAGGGTGACACTTCACTGTCTCTCTCCTTTCAGCCTCTCTGTTCTAGCCCATGCCAGGTCTTGCCCTGCCTTCCCTGATGCTTCATCCCATTCCACTGTGTCCAGGTTAAATGTACATTTTAAACACTCACAGGTTTTGGCAGGATTTCTTATTCACACAAGCAGTTGTAATATTGAAGAAATTTGCAAGCAGATTCATTCAAACTGCATGAAACAGTTAAAAAAGCCCATCCACACTTTCAGGCTGCATAAGGAAAGCTAGAATTTTGCTAGCTTCAAAGAGCCATTAATCTTGAACAGAGCTGATGCTACCATGAGAATCTGAAGAAGTCTGGCAGGAGTCTTAATTTCTTTTGACAATCACATTCTTGAATAACTCTGACAACTGGGAAGTTGCAGACAAGCTGCATGGCAGTACCACTTCACAATGTCTGTTAAATGAACCTCTAGAGCATATTTATAAAAATAAGTGCATCAAAATTCACAATGCCAATGTATCCTAACTCTGATGAGCTCACAAGCATTGCTCAGTATTTTTTCTCAGAGGCACCCCAGGAAGTTATTTTTTGAAGTCTTTCAACATGGAGACAAATGAAAGAACAATCTGGGCATGTTCCATTTTCAGAGAGAAGCCAAAGCAGCAGCCCCACTCCTCCTGGCTGCAAGCTTGGCAGAAAACTTCCATGGAAAGAAAGTTCTCTTTTTGAAACTATTTTAAATGAACCATTTAGGATTGGCTTCCCAGATTCATTCTGTGAAACATTCTGTGACACTACATCAGTAAGAAAAGATGGCTAGTTTGGAACTGAGTATTTTTTGCTGAATAATGGATACAAGGATTATAGAAATTCATTACATCTCTCCATATACTCACTTGTCCTTTAAAAGGGCCTTTTCCTTAACAAGGTAAGTAAATCCCAAGTTACTTCACACCAACTGCACCAATATTGAAATTCCTGTTGTTATCCTGTGATGATAGGGACTGCAGACCTAGAAGTAAGATCACCTCACCCTCTTGGAGGAGCCCATTTCATGCAGTGAACCCTTCACTGCATCAGGAATTGCACTCCCTGTCCCTGGCAGGGGATGTACCTTGCAAGAGCAGGCTTTAGAATGAAGCAATCCATCGTAGGCAGGAAATGACAAACAGTAAAAGTGGCAGGAACCAGGGCTTTTGGAGACTTCTCTGGTTTTGCAAAGCAAAAGTTCTTCCCAAGAACAATCCCAAGCTGGGCAGAGCCTCCCTCACAGCCTCATGGTGCAGGGAGGGCTGCAGGGAGGCTGCACAGGGGCTGCAGTGCTGCCCTGCAGCCTCAGCACAGCTCTGCTCCTGCAGCTGTTACCACTTGATATCCAAACTGCTCGTGCTCTGACTGACTGCACTGTACGTGGTGTGCAAAGTGTCCTGGACCTTCTTGGAGTCCATGCCCTCCAGCCAGTCCTGGTACATCCTCTGCACCTGCAGGTTGGTTTCTGGCAGCCTGACAGGAATTGCAGTGTACACCTCTTCCATCTGGGCAAGCAGGGCTCTGTCTGGTTTGCCATCCTCAGTCTGGGCCTGGCCCTTCCCATTGAGGCACCCTTAGGGAAAAAATAAAAAGATGGAAGGTGATGGAGATCTGATATGAAAATAAAGTCTCTGTTAACTCAGAATTCATTTTTCACACTTCTCTAAAGGAAGGTTTTTTTAAACTTCCCCCCACATTGTTATAATTTTTATTTACCTAAAGTGACTCCAATATCAACTTTATCTTAATGGAAATGAGGTTTCCATATCACAAATCTTTCTCTGCATTCTCCATGGTTTTATGATCCTAATTATGTTCCCTGTCTTTTCTTGCCCTTGACAACCACCATTTCAGAGTATCCTCTGAGGTTTGGCAGTGCAGTGCTGGCACTTATTTATAGGTCAGAAGAGAACAAATAACATCGTGACTAATTTTAGAAAACTCAATCATTTTTTGAGCCAACACTGCACCTGTAATTGGTGTTTTGAACCCTCCAATAAATAGTGAGATTTTTAGATGATTAAGAAGAGAATTAAGAGGGAATGAAACGAATTGCCTGCCTGTAAGACAGTTTTCCTTTGAGATTCAAGATACATATGCAGAACAACTGCAGATCCACAATTATTCTTACCTCCTGGGCAGGCAAGGACTTCTACAAAATGGTACAAAAACTTTCCTTTCTTCAACTTCAGGACCATGTTTTGGATATTTCTAAAGCCATAAGCTGCTGCAAAACGCAGCACTGTCTCCCCATCCTTTTCAAGGGTAACTTCTTGAAAGTCCTTGTTCCTGTCAAGACACAGAGAGAACATTTTAACCCCCTGCATTCCCAGAGGAACAATCCAATGTGTCAGTTTGTATTCAGATGCTCCAAAAGGAACAGAACAAATATAACAGTGAGACAAGGTGAACTCTTCCACTTTCTAAACTGAGTTAAGAACAAGTTGGGGTGGAATCTTCATAATAGAATTCTACCATTTTTAAGTGCAGGTGAGGTTTTAATAAAATGAGTACCAGCAGGAGCTGCTTTACACTGAGAGACTTGCAGGCTTAGAGCAGGTTTATAACCAGAAACTGCTTTCACTGCAGCACCAACCAAAGCAGGGCAAGTTCCTGGGCTTCAGGAGCCAGCTCCTTGCAGAGGGTGGCCAGACCACAGCACAGGCCTCCCAGGGAGGTGGCCAGTGCCCCAAGGCCCTCAGTGTCCCAGGACATTTGGACAAAGCCCTCAATAACATGCTTTAACTTTTGGCCAGCCCAAACTGAAACCTTCCAAGTGAAAATACCCTCTTCTGTTCCAGCTCAGCCATTCTACACAACAAGGATACAAAACTCTAACTTACTTCAGTGCTTTGTAGGTTATCTCCTTGACATCCACACCAAAAAGTTCCTTTGCAGCATGTTTAAAAATGTGCTCCAGGTAACCATCAGATCTCTTCCCATCATGCCTTACTACATCTCCCTCCTTTAGGTCATCAAACCTTAGGAATCAACAAAATGGAAGATCAACTCCAGAAATGTCATTCTTTCACTTCAATAAAATAGTGTGTTTCTCCCTTCTGTCTCCCCCACCAAAAAGTGTTTTGTAGCACTGAGAACACATTACATTCTTTATTACAGCTTAAAAAAATGTAAATTATTCAGGACAGCGTGAGATGATGAAAAAAATTAATTAATAAAAAAGATGCAGGGCTTTTCATGTTGAGAAATATCAAGCAACAGTAATTTATAAGAATGCATCTTCAACCTGAAGATTTTGTTAACAGCCATTTAAGAGCCATTTTATGGAAAAATTATTTAAATAAAATTATTTAAATAAACTATCATTTTTTGCCTGTGAGAATACAAAACTACTTCAGATGTTGCAAGTCTTTGCTGACAATTCTCCTGCTTTAGGAACTGTTTGTCATAGTCTGTAATACTGTGCCAATAAAACCACACCAAATCAGTACAGCTACAACCAGGTTAGAATGGTGTACACTGAAAATAAGTGCTACACTATGGTTCAGGAGAGAAAAGGGCATCTCCTGCAAGTTCACCTCTCCCCCAATTAAAAGCAGCCCACATTCATACAACTGTTTTAATACCTAGCACTTTATCACAAATTGCTGCTGTGCTGGGACTTGTTTTAAGAGGATGACTTCAAGTTGTTTAAATTTCTCTGCAAGATCTATTTTTAAGACCCCCAGAAGAGCAAAAATTCACGTCATTAGGTCTCACAGTTAAACCAGTATTATCAGATTAGTCCTTTAAAAATTAACATTATTTTCCAGCATAAATTGAGGGCACTTGGCTTGTTCAGCCTGGAGGAGACTGAGGTCAGACATCACCAGGATCCCTCCTGCTGAGGGACAGCTCTGACCAGTGACAGAACCCATGGGATGGCTGGAGCTGTGCCAGGGATGTTTGGATTATCAGGAAAGGTTCTTCCCCAGAGGTGCTGGCACTGCCCAGGCTCCCCAGGGAATGGGCACGGCCCTGAGGCTGCCAGAACTCCAGGAGAGCTTGGACAGCACTGCCAGGGGTGCCCAGGGTGGGATTTTGGGCTGTCTGAGCAGGGACAGGGACTGTGATGATCCTTGTGGGTCTCTTCCAGCTCAGGGTGTTCTGTGATTCTGTAAAGTGAGCTAATGAACCAGGCACATTCTGAATACCAGCTTGTCCTTTCATTGGACAGGCTGATACAGAATTAAAAGCTTGTCTCTATGTGATTCTGATACAGAATTACATGACTGTCTCTGTGATTATTCCTGCTAGGACTTTATTCATTCTCATTCTGTGTGACAATCCCAGGTAGAAGCAATCATAGGAGCTGCACTACAAACACAGCTCTGAACAGTTCCCACAGAGCCACTCAAATTTCTCCCCTCTTGGTCTGAGCAGGATACTAGCTGGAACTGAAAAGGATTTTTCAAAACTTCCAGAGCTTTCTGTTTTGTGCAGCACATTTATTGCTCTACCAGCAACCCTTTGGAAGGATACCAAGGAACATCTGTCACAGCTGAACAAAGATCAGGGAGAGCAGCCTCTGTAACTAAGTCTGAGAATTAAACACCACACGTGCTGCTCCCTGAGCCAAGCATAAGGGATGGAAGCAAAACCTTGCCAATGCTTTATGTGCTTCTCATCTAAAGCACAGTTCAGTTTGATCTAATCTTGAAAAACTGACTGCTATCCTCAGGATAAAAACCATTTAATTACCATTTCCTGAAAGGGTGCTGCTTCTAGTAATCTACATGAACAGATTGGGGAAGTGGAAATTTACTGTCAGGATGCTGCTGTGAAAGAGAGGGGAGCCCAGAGCAGATGGTGAGCCCCAGGACTGTGTCCCTGCAGCTTTGTGGGAGGCAGATCAGATGCTGGGCTCTACACAAGGACCACAGGAGCTCTGAACAGGGTCAGCACACCCAGCCAGCCACACTTACTAGCAAGGCTTGAACTTCATACAGTCCAATCTGTTATTACTGCATTAAAATACTAATCAGGAGCTACAAAAATCTTCAAGTCAAATTTTAAAGGAGTTACTGTATAAGGGTCATTACCTCCAATTATCTGCTTTGTATTTAGACAGTACATGCAGGTTTATATTATCTGTTTCATATTACTTTTATATATAGCAATGAACATCTAAGAGAATATTTTCCACTATATAAAGGGTGAAGCTGAATGCTTTAATACTCAGGCTTTGATGTACATTTTTTCTCTAAAAAGAAAGAGACATCCTTCTAAGCAGTTTTACTTTTATGTTGAATATGTTCCAACATGTCATTTGTCATCAAAGTAAGGAAGCAATCCACAACAAAACTACTTACAAAGTATCTACAGCTACTTCAGTCACATCTTTCATAGACACATTTTTCTGTTCCATTATTTGGACAATTTCACCTGTGGGAAAACACATTACATTTTACTTTCAACACAAAGCACAACACACACTGTGCTTCTGTTTCAGAGCTCAACATCCCAACACCTGCATGTGCTTTATGTCACATTCTCCAGCTCTTCCTACAGTTACTTCCCTCCACTAACTGAGAAGCCTGACACTTCCAGCCTCAAAGAAAAGGGGCCTTCAGCTTGCCCAAACTCTGTTTAAATCCTCAGCCTTTCTGTTAGGTCAAGTCTGGAAATATCCAGACTACACTGCAGAATGTTTGGGCACTAAGGCTAAAGACAATATCCTCCCCAAAAGGCAACTGGTGCCATAAATTAGGAAAAATTCTTAATAAAATAATGACCATAGACAAGCCAGACAATCTTTTTAAATACAGGTTTGCATAACTTTTACCTTCTTTAACAGGGTGATAAAATATCTGAGTTTTTAGATGAATAGCAACTTAGAACTGTCACTCTGCCTTCCCTGTGCAGTACCTGTACTATCAGGAGCACAAAAGTATGTACTAATCTTTAAAGCAGAAAAAAGCCAACCTTATGACTAAAGCAGACTTGAAAAAAGCAAACTCTTGCATAAAGGTAATTCTAAAAATGGTGATTCACTTATATATTTATAGATGGTAAGTTTAAAAAAGTTAACCTGATGTCAGGACACAATCAACTTCTGGTGAATTATACAAGGCAGTGTAGAAATCTTCCCTCAAGGCTTCCAGCTTTTTGTCATAACAAGGTGCCACGACTACATGGAAAATTTTATCAGGAGACAAATTCTGTTGAACACAGAAGAGAGCACATGTGAACTCCATGAAGAGCAAAAGACAGCTTGAAGGATGACAGGGACAAAAGCAGTGAGATAAACCTCATGCAGGCAATACCAGGGACAAGTCCCTACCCATTACATTTAAAGAATGTTGCACACAAAAAACGATTTGCCAGAAGTTACAAAGCATCACAACAAACTTCCAAAGTCTCCTGGCTGGATCATATTCCCTCATACCACATTTTCTGCAGCTTTTTGATTGTCTTAGAAGGTGAATACAAGTCAGGAGTTCAGAGTTCTGGTTTCTGGCTGTCACTCACTTTCACCCACAGCAAGCCCTTCAGAATTTGTCTATCCATGTGCACTCAGCAGCCTTTGCCTACACAATGTGCCTATAGTTCCATTTAGGTATGATATATAAAGAACAGCATTTTTTTCAACATACAAAATTGAGGAGATAAAAAGGTTATTTCCTAGGATACAATGCTTTATTGATCTCAGATAACAGGGCAATTTCCACATTATTCTCCTCCACTCCTGTTTTGGCTGTGCTGTAGAACTACACAGGCAGCATTTCACAAAAAGACCTTTAACTGCTATGGATTTAACTTTACCCATAAATATCTAAATCCATGTTGCACTGGGGGTGCAAGGATTGCTGCCAGCTCACACTGCACTGTACAAAATGAGGTTCTTTGTACATTCTTCTCATCATGGGCACTTCTACAGCAGCAGAACACCATTTCTCCTTCAATTAAAAGACAAATATAATACACTAAGATCTGTATTTCAGTATTAAAGCCCATCTTCTCTATTTAGAAGAATATAATGGTAAAAATAAATCAGAATACTTACCTGCTGCCTGGCAAAGTAGCCCTTCACTAGGGAGCCCATGATCTGCTGTGGAGACTTTGCAGTGCAAATGTGAGAGGTCACCAGGTTGGTGAGCACCCTTTCAGCATATCGGATCCAACCTGGAACCACAGAAATATTACAGGTCCAGAGAGGTGGCCCATAAGCACAGCAAGTGCTCATGCAGCAGTCACACAACAGATCCTGAGAATGATGACACCTGCACAACAGGGAGGACATTTCTGTGTAGCCTGGAAGCCCCACCTTGGGAACCATAGGAAACCTCAAGGCTCTGTTAATAATGCTTTAATCAATAATTCGCTGTGTCACTAATTCTAGACCAAGGTCCACTCTGAACTTCATGACCTGTTACTCCCTTCCTCATGCACAGATTTAACAAAGCAGAAAGATCAAGACCCCAGCTAACAGAATTTGACCTTCTAGACCTCAACCCTTGGATCACCACATACTATAACAAATGCAGTCTGCCTGCTTAACTGTAACCTGGTGTTTCCTGAGATTGAACATCCCTGCACCCAGCCTGCCTCCCCTAGAACAGAAGGGTCACATGAAAGCATTATTAGAAGGTGCACATGGATTAAGCCTAGGAAAAAATGGCTTCTTTTACTATTGTTAGGGTAGCCATACTTTGGGAAAAACCCCCACACTCACCCACACCCACAGGAACCACCTGAAATCTCTCCCTATGCAACACTGTCCTTAGTTTCTCAGGAATGCCCCTCTCTTTGACCAGATCCCTTCAGCATTCCAGCTGGGGCAAGCTGTGGATACCCACAGCACCACAACATCCAGAGCTGTTGTATTTTTCCCCTAGTAAATGAACTAATCAAGATATTTAGGGTGTGTAATTCTTTCTTGGGCTCTGTAGTTCTTACTGAAAAGCCCAGAATCCTTCACAGCAAGGGTTTGGAGCTTTTTTCATCTATATAACACCTACACTGTGCAGGAGAGTTAGACCCAGCCTTTTTAGGCAGGTGTGTTGCTTTTGGTGCTAAGAAATGGTGAAGAAAAAGCCACACTTTGTCTTCAAGCACATTAGTGATTACATAAAAAAGAGAAACTGCTGTGCACTACATGCTGCCCAGGAAGGGGAAAACCTGGACGTTAATTTTTAAGCTTGAAATTATGTAAAAATACCTGGTACTGTTTAAGTCAGAACAATACCACAAATGCCAACAGCAGCACAAAATTGGGATGCAAAGCAGTGTTCAGATGATGTCTCTGTAGCAGAGAAATAGTTTTCCCAGTGTAATAAAATTTTGCTGATGAAAATAAGAAGGTGCTAAGTATTAGGAAAACCCCAGGAACCTCCAGCTGTTTAAATATTCACAATTCTTGTTAATGTACAGACTTCAAGCTGGTTTCCATAAAAAACCTTGAAGGCACACATCATCTTCAACAAGCATTCATTTCTGCTGTAGGAAAATCTGAGGACCATGGATTTACCCATCAGGAGTGTACAGAATTTTGAGACTCTGAATTGGAAGTTAACCTAATGTCCACCTTCAACTGGGACTTTAAGTCCAAGACATTACCTAAAACAAAGCACTGAACTTATTGGTGCTGGTAAAAAGCTGTATTAGCATATTCTGTATGATAGGTACATCCTACTGTTTAAATGGCTTTAGTCTCAAGTGCTGTCCAAATAGAACAAAAATTGCTTCAAACAAAACAAGGACAGTTTTTAGAACACTTGTAGTCACCATTAATCACCCTAGCACTCCTGCTATGAGGCTGGTTCTTATAACTGGAATGTTTTTGATATTGTAGTCATGACCTACAAGGAAATTTCACTAAATCCCAAGAGCTTTCTGAGAGGTATTATCTGAAGCAATTCCTTACATTGTTTCTGTCCTTGTAATGGATGGAACAAGTGTCTCATAGCAGCAGCTCCCAAAGATCATTAGTCTCATTAGTCACTGGCTAATTGTACAGGCAGCCTGGGTGAGTGAGCTTTTATCTGCACTCCACACACACTGCTGCTCCTTCCCACTCATCACAGGGCTGAACTGCAGAGCCACACTTAGGGAAAACCTCAGATACCCCATTCTTATATCAGGGTACACCTGCACTCATCCAGACCTACACCCTTCATAAACTCATTTAGATTCTTGGCCATTTGCTGGCTTGTGCTGGCATCAAAGAGCAGAAGGCACTACAAATCACCATATAAATTCTTGCAGATGTAGCTCAGAATGTTAGTTTTGGTTGGTTTATTGTGAGATCATGAAGATAGAAGTATGTATCTGCAGGAAGTGGAAAAAAGAAAAAAAAAGGCAAACTTTTGCTAAAAACACCATTCCTGGAAAAGGAAATTCATTGACTGGGACAAAAGCATTAGAATCCTCAACATTTATGATCTTCCTAGTGCTACTGCAAGTCTGCCCCATTGGCTTTTCTGGGTGGACACAGAGGTTGGCAGTGCTTTAAAAACACTGGTTTTGCCACAGCAAGTGCTTCATGTTGCTCACCAGCTTGGTACATTAAGGAAGGGAACTGATTCTTTTGAGATATTATATATACTATCAGTAGTAACACTACTGTTCTTTCAGCAGGAAACACACCAAAAATGAGCTCACTTTCTCCCCAGAGAGTAGCAGGAGGTGAACAATTAAGGCAGGGACAAGAGAACAGCTTTTCTCAGGTTCTGGACTGCCCAGGCTCTGCTCTTTGCTCATGGTAGATGTTACACCCCAGAGTGCTGCAGAGGGTGAGAGGTCTGTACAGTCACACACCAAGATAAAAAAAGAGTAAAGCATTTATACTTGAGTTCACATTGACCTTGCATCTACAGAGCTATATAAAAACCATTTTGTGCTAAATACACTCAGTAAACAACATCTCTGGGACAAATTTATGTAATCTGGGGGTAGAAAAAGGAAGGAGAAAAAGGAACTGAAAATGCACTCAGACAAATAAGGTCAGGAAACAGTGAACAACCTCACTTTAAAGATGACTAATCAGGATTTTGCTTTCTCTAATTGCTGACAAAGAAACATACCATGTTTTCAAATGGACAGTGATACTCTGGGTTAGTTTCCCAGAAATGGAAAGACACATGCTTCTTTTATCAGCTACCACAATAGAGAGCTGACACCAAAACCAGCACTGACACCAGAATCTATCTTGTGCAGACCACACAAAGACAAGAAAATTGCTCCAGTAACTATTTTAAAGTATTTCCACTGAAAGCAGCAGATAAGCTCAGCTCTGTTTCCAGATGAAGAAAATTAAAATTATCTCAGAAATTCTAAAAGAAATCCTCAGGTTTTGAATTTTACCTAAAGCACATAAAAGACAGCAAAACTAAGTAACAGGGGTGTTTCAACTGCACAGGTTTTACATGAAAAAAAGCAATATATGATATGTCTGCTCCTGAAGATAAGAGGTTACACTAAGATAACAGTAACAGAAAAAAACAGTCATGTTTTTAATACATATATGTAGTACTTAAAGCATAACCCAGATACTTCCACTACAAAATACACAGAACAAACAAAAATACAAGTATAATTCAAACAGCAGTATTTAAACTTCAAATCAATGACAACAGCAGATTCTGGGGATCACCAACTGCAACTCTAACGTTCCTTTAATAAATGCAATCCACTTGAGTTATTTCAAAGCTAGCAAGAAGCATTTTGGTATTTTTATGAGTCTTTTGAAAAGCAACACTATGAACTTTAAGGTAGTTGAAGAGGGTGTTAGGCAAAGGAGTTACTTTTACCTCCTTTTAGATACTTCTGTTTTAGGAATGTGACTTTTTACTTGAATTGAAATGGTGCTGTGCTAAAAATGGAAAAAGTAAGCAGTGACTGCATGTCCTGCATCTTTTCAGCTGTAACAATACAGGGTCTGCTCAGAACAGAACACTTCTCAGGTGCAAGGTTCTCAGAAGTCAGACATTGGCGAGTCAAGTCTGTGACATTTCATGTGAGAATTACTTTCCAAGTATCAAAGTACCCATCTCACAGTCATCACAAAGAAGGGCACTTGCTACTTTCCCCTAGGCTTAAGTGGCAAGTTCTGGACTTAAACTTTGCTTAAGGTAATGAAGGTTGTGGTTTAATTATATAAAAGTTCCTTTAAGATTCTTTTCAATGAGGAAATGCCCTGTTACACTTTGTGATCTGAACACACAAGCAGCACCCACTGAACTCCTCTATTCCAGTTCTGATTTTCAATTCCAAGCACTGAAATGCACTCAGGATGACCAGTGATACTGGGAACAAATACTGTGTGCTTGGTGTCCCTCAAAAGCAAATCAAAAATGCTCTAAGTTATGTAAAGCTCCCAAAGAAAGCCACCCTTTCCTCAGCTCCTTGGTAGTTCCAGTGAGACCAGTTTGAAGGGCAGGAAGGATGGATAAAGCAGTTCTCACCAGGGCAGGCAGAGGCAAACATTGGTAAGGCATGTTCCTCCTGGTTCCTCCGTTGGTAGCGCTGCACAAATTCCCTCTGGCTCTCCAGGATACTGAAATCTGCAGCTATAGTGGTGTCAAATACATAATGCACCCCTAGGGAAGCAAGCAGAAAGGAACAGGCAATCACTAGAATGTTTTCCACAACCCCTTTCAAAGTTCCAGGCCTATGAAAAATCTTGAAGGATCAATGGGTATATTCCTTCCCCTTTGCAGATTTTCACAAACAGCAGAGTCATAAATAAAAGCCATACACTGGAAAAACATCTTCTACATCCCGAGTTTGAAAGGACCACCAAGTGGCTAATGCTGCAAGCAGCACTGCCAACATTCCCTGCTCCCTTCTGAGCACTTTGCATTTATCACTTTTAGTTCAATTGAACAGGATGTCAGGACTCTTGGGTGACATGCAGTGACTCTTGCAAAGATGCTCTTTTAAACACATGCTGAAGGCACAAAAAATGATACCCAGCTAAGAGGCACATCTGCCATTGCTCAAGTTGTGTGCAGAGGTACAGGAGCATATCACCAACACAGCAGAGAGCTTCTGGCTGCTCACTGAGCAACACACTCCCTGTAAGCCTACGTAACACTAGCACATCCCCACAGAAGTGAGTGCAGATAATGAATGCATTCTAGGAAAACTGGGGCCCACCAGAACTCAGGAATGCTTTGAGATGAAGAATATACACTGGGTACAGAGATGCATCAGAAAAATACATTAAAAATGAATATATATATATAGAGAGAGATGGGGGGAAACATTACTGTCCTTTTTATTCCTTCAACTAAATAAAAAAAATCCCAAACTTACAAGGAAAATGGCTTTTACTTTTTATTTAAAACTTGGTATATAATGAGCAAAGGAACATAAAACAGGCAGATACAACAGTTCTTGTAATTTCAAATTACAGGAAAAAAGCAGAACTGATAATCTTCCAGAGATACAATGTGTCAAAAAGACTGAAAGGAACTTAGAATAAGAATTACCTTCTCCCTCAAGTTATAAAATAATGGAAAGCTTGTGACTAAGCCCTCCCTGATTTCTTGGTGGCAAAGATTTTGGAGGCAGCTCTACAATGTCCTTCTGTTCTGTGACCTTTACTGTGAGCAGGGAATGTCTCCAGTCCATTTGTCACACTGGTGTGTGTGGCACTGGTGCCTGGCTGTAACTTCACATAGCATGCAGTTCAAACTCTGAACAAGTTTGTGCAACAGCACCTGACTAGCACAATATCATGGGATGGAATCCCACCATTGCTTTTGCTTGGGAGGAACCTTAAAGCTCATCCAGTTCCACCCCCTGCCACGGGCAGGGACACCTTCCACTGTCCCAGAGTGCTCCAAGCCCTGTACAACCTGGCCTTGGACACTGCCAGGATGGGGCAGCCACAGCTGCTCTGGGCACCTATGCCAGGGCCTCACCAGCCTCATTTCTTCCTGTTATCTAATCCAACCCTGCCCTGTTTCACTGCCCTTGTCAAAAGCCCTCTCCAGCTCTTGCAGCCCCTTCAGGTACTGGAAGGCTGCTGAGAAAGCAAAACCAACCAAAACAATCCCTTCTTTTCTGCTTCACCACCGTAACAAATACAAACTTACCAAGACTTTTGAGGAAACCACAGAGTCTCTTGGCTGCTTCATTCACAGAGAGGTTGAATTTAGCAGCAAAATAAGGCAATGACTGAGGGCATAGAGACACTGCCAACACTTTGTGTTTTGAGGTATCACATTTCTGGTAAATGAAACAAAAGAAAAAAAAAAGTATGTCATTACAACAGGGTAAGGCTCCTTGCTTTCCCTTCCTTTGCCATTCCTGGAGTTATTCCTTAAGAGTCCTCTGCTTCAGTGAGCCATATAGTTAAAAACCCCATGAAACAACCCTCAAGTTGCAGCAGGACAGGGTGTTCCTTTGATCCTGACAGTATTCATCTCCAGTCATCTGTAGATGTCTCTTTTATATAACTCAGGGGAAATCTATCTGTCCTAGGACAATTCTGTGGTTGGTTTCCATGTGGCATAAGGAAAGTTAAGGGACACTCAGCACCTCTGATGTTCTAGTAGGATGAAATATTCCAGCAAATAGGAAAATAGCTGTATGTTTAAGCATTAATAAATAATGTTTACAGAAGCTGGGGCCTTTGAAGCTATAAGTACAACCAAATTACACATCTGATTTTTTATTAAGGCTCATATGTCTTTATCACTGCAGTTGTTGAGGGAAAGTGGCAAGATGGGACTATCAACAAATCAGCACTTGTAGGGTCTGAGGAATCCTATGAAAATAGCCAGTGTATGGTGTGGAACTGTGCAGCTCTGATGACTGTGGCATTAACTGAAGATTAATCTTGTGTTTTAGCTGGGACATTTTCCACACCAGTGGAACCCTTGGAAGACAAAGCAAGACTGTGCTGCAGACAAGTGTCACCCTGCAAAGGTCAGGGCCCACAGTCTGTACTGATCCACATGCTGGGCAATGACCCTTCAAGGAGAGCTCATGACTCAGAGTTCCTCAATGCCCTTTGCTCAATGCCTGCATTTGGACCCCTGGAGTTGTGATGAAGGTACCTGACTGCCTTCTCTTGCAGGATTCAGGCCCTCTTAACAGGAGCCATGTGACCCAAAAGATTATTTCCCCCCTTCTCTTCTAACTTTCTGGAGATTTAAACTCCTTCTAAGAAAATGTAAGTACTATGCAATTAATCCATTTTTATGACACATATGTACAGATCAAGAAGTTTCAATTCCAGTAGGTTTTGCACAGAAGTCTGGGGCAGAGCTAAAATAATTTAATACCAGGTTCTAAAGATCTGAGCAGTACACATAGCAACTAACTTCCAGAAAAAAACAGAACTCAGCAGAAAATAAGACAGCAATGGAATACTTACAAAGTTTGCTAAGAGTATGAACAAAATATAGTCAGGTTGAATATATACTAAAAAGAATTCTAATTTCTTTATAGGTTTATATAATATAGGTACATTAGCACCAAAAACCACCCAGAACAGTCCTTGCAATGAAGGTATGAATATCTATAAACACTGAACTACAGAATAATTTGTCAGTGCAGTAAAGAAATCATCACATTGCCAATAAATTTTCCTTCTGCAGGTGCAGTAAATTTCCTCTGGTGTTTATGTCAAGTGCTGTGACCTTGCAACTCCAGTACAAAATTATTTTAAGTACTTTAACGTTTGTGTTGCCTGAAGTTTTCACTTCCTCTTTGGAAAAAGCATATCCTGACAAATCTTCACATTATCTGCCTTGGGAAACCAAGCTGCTTAGTCATTCAGTAACTGCCTTCTCCTCACAGAAAACAGTGGGTCATTGTTTGGGTCACTTTACCTTATTAAGGTTGAGAACACGAAAGAACTCCTTCTGGTTCTGTTGGAAAACTCTGGCTCCTTCTTCCAATGTCATGCAACTGTCACAAGCTAGGCAGTCGCTAAGGAGTATTTTAGCATTAGCCAATGTGTCAAACTCATTTTTCTGGTGGCAAAAAAAAAAAGTAAACAAGTATTTAATAATGATCAAGATCTCTGCAATGAGCCAGATGAAAAGCAAACACAGTATCACTATTTGGTTTAAAGCAGGACAATCCATGGCACTTGCATATCAAAGATTATTTACAGGTAAACACAATAATATGTTCCATCTCAAGCATAGCTCTGCTACTCCTATTACTGTGAAACTGCAAAATGTTTAAGTGTAAACAAAGATCTAAATTTAGCCCTTAGTCCATATGCTAGTAACTTAATTTGCACTGTGCTTCAGAGCTGACAGTCCCTGTCAACTTAGCAAGCAACTGAGAAAACTTTCCCTTGAACTATTAAAGCTCTTCAACCAGATGTCCCTCTCACAGCAAGGTGGCTTAGGCTTGGTATCATGAAGTAAAACAAACAACACAGTCCTACCACTGCACTGAACATATTCTGTGAGATCAAGAGTTTCATACTCCTGGCTATGACACTATCTCCAGCTCACTTGAGAAGAAGGAATATAAAGAATAAGTAGATATTTTGTCCACTTGTACTATCAAAACTCCATTGTCATTGTCTCATGTCTCTATTTTGACAACCTGATATAAGAGTTTTGGCTGTCCAAATTTTTAGAACCTAGAATTTCTGTTTTGTGTTTACATAATAAGGGCTTTTATTTCACCTTTTTACAAGAATTTTGATTCACATATTAAGCAATGTCTACAAGAGCTCATTATTATTTTCAACTGCTTGTTGTTTGCTTAGTAGTTGAAAGTTGTCTCCTTATAACCTCCTTTGGGGTGCACAGAACAATAGAATATAGAGTCTAACATAGGTTTTAGAAGGAACATTACCTCTTCAGAGCCATCATTTGAACTCAATGCATCAGCAGACGTACTTTGTGTATCATCATTTTTCTGTTTTTTACTGCATTCCTGAAACAAAACATAACATGCGTGGATTATGCAAAGCCTGTTCACCATTCTGTAAGAACACTTTTACAGAAATGCTCACGTCATTAACCACTGATAGAGTTATTTACAGTGTTTTGGAACACAAGCAAGACTCTGTGTTCAAAGTGCAATTGCTACGATGGAAATAATTTCCCAGGCGTTCCCCTGCTTCGTGGGTTTGCGAGTTCCGGGCGGTTTGACCCGAGGGGCTGCCCCGCGCAGGCACAGCAGGAGCCGAGGGCGCTCCGCTCCGCGCTGCCCGGGCACAGGCACAGCACGGCCGCATCCCGGCGATGCCGCGCTCGGGGCTCCCCCGGGAGCTTGCACGGCCGGGCCAGCTGAGGACGCGGAGCTCGGTGACCTTGGGGCCAGCGGCCAGCGCCGCTCGCCCTGCCGGGACTCCGGCGGCCGGACGAGGCTGTCCCCACCGGCCGCATCCCCCCATCCCCGGGACCGTGCGTGTGTGCCCCGCAAGCCCAGGGGGCGGGCAGCACCCGGCCGCCGCACTCACCTTTTTGGTGCAGTTCTCGCACTTCATTTGCGGCGCGGTCCTGGCTGCCGGGGCTGCGGGACAGGAGAGAGCGGGGCGGGAGGTGAGACCCGCAGGAGCAGCGCCCGCCGCCAGCCCGTCCCCGCCGCCCTTTGTTGCCGCGCCCGCCCCGCCGGGCGGTCCCGGGGCGGGGGCGGCCCCGCCGCGCTCACGTGTCCCGCAATTCCCTCGGCCGGAATTACCCCGCTAACGCCGCCGGGCCCCGGCGCTGCGGGCGGCACCGAGCGGCCTCGGAGGAGACGCGGGCGGACAGCGCTGGCCGAGCCCCGCGGAGAAGCTGCGCCCGCAGCACGGCCCTGGCCCTGACCCTGGCCCCGGCCCCACACAGAGAGCGGAGCCCCCGCAGCCCCGGCTCCTCAGAGCCCCCCTCACCGAGGTGACGGGAGAGCGGGCGGGACCGAGCCGCGGCTCATCGGCTCCACAGGTTAAAAACCCAACGCCCACCGCAATGCCCCGACAGCCCCAGCGCAGCCTCTCGGGGCAGCGGGGCGCAGGCCGGTCCCGTACCTGCCGCCGGGGCTGCGCTGTGGCCGCAGAGCGGGCGGGGCGGCCCCGCCTCCTCCGACGCCTCCCCGGCCGCGCCCGCCGGGCTCATTGCGGACCTGCGCCGCCGCACGTACGCGGAGGGGCTCGCCCGTGCCCGTTCCCATCCCCGTCCCGATGGGAGCCGCGGGCCGCAGCGATCCCCCGGCAGCTCTCCCTGCCCCGGCTCTGCCCGAGCCTTCGCTGCTTCTCTGGAGCGTCCCTGCGTATTTTTGACAACGCGCTCCTCTTTTATATAGTACAAAGGGCTGTTCCTCCCCGATTTTTGTTTTTTCCCGATGGCTTTAGAGTGAAATGATACTCTGCGAGTTACAAAATATAGCAAAATCACCATTTTATTTAACCAGTATGCTGCGATTCCCCATTTCTGTAACAAAACACAAGTACCAGCGATGCTGTTCCCAGGCAGAAATCACAAACCCTCATGAACATGATTATTAAACAGACTTCAGCCTTCCACAGTCTCAGAGGCCCTGGAGTATCAAGGTGCTTATGATTTCTTGTCTTTCTGAACCTCAGGTTGTAGGATTTAGATAAAAAGGCTCAATCAACATTTTGCTACTTTTTTAAACCCCCGGTCACATGAACACACACCTACAAGCAAACGCCTACTGCTACACAGCCAAGTTTTTCAAGTGTAAAATGACATTTTATAAATTAAACCACAGAACTTCCAAAAAACGTGCAATTTCCTGCCTAAACCGCAACTTTTGTATAACACTGGGTAAATCCCCTCCTGTTACAGTAACCTCTAATGCTTTAAGCCACAGATGGTTTTTGAGCACAAGGGCTGGAGACAGGCAGGGCCAGAGAGGTTTGTTATACAAGGACACAACTTTAAACACTTGTTCAATTTTAAGGATACTGAAGATAACCCAAAAGAAGAATGTCGTGGTTTTTTTTTTAACTTGCAGACTATAGGTGAGTTGTCATTGAGGTCAGAGATATCAAGAATTCCTTAGCTGATGCCCCTTTATACATACCCTGGAGAAATCATGGCTTAAGGTACAAATTGTAGTAGGTTTGGTAATAATTTTTTGTGCCTCTGTTCTCTTCATTCAATTTGCTCTCACATTTCATATTAGCATATTAGCCCAAGCTTTTAAAAAGCACCACAATCACTCCTGAGCAACTCCTATGTGACCTAAGAAATTGCATTTCCAACAGACTTGCTGGAATGCATTATCTGACATCTTTCTTGTTCCTGTGGATGAATATTTTCATACAAGAAAAGCTGGGCCAACCTCTCAACTTATTCCACCAGGATACAATAGCTGTAGTTGCATTGATCCATCAGATGATAGGATGGATGAAAAGTTCTAAATTAGAAATGTGTTAAGATTTGCACTTAAAGGCACAGCTAAAATCTTCTTGTTTCACACTCTGATTATACTTACATTAATTATCCAAAACTGATACAGTGATTCTTCAAAAGCCATCAAGTTTTGGATATTTCTGTAACTTCACAGATCATATTCAAAATATTTTTTATTTCACAGAATCAGAGTAGTTTGGGTTGGAATGGACCTTAGAAGATCATCCAGTCCAAACCCCCTTTCCACTAGACCAGGTTGCTGCAAGCTCCATCCAGCCTGGCCCTGAATGTTTCCAGGGATGGGAATCTCTGGTCAACTAAGTTAGTCATCTAATACAGAACTGGATTAAACACATTCTTCTACACATCATCAAAGGGCAGAAGACTAAATTTCCCCCATAGTTCTTATATTCACAATGAAAACAACAGAGAACTGCATAGAAATTGAAGCATTTTGCAGAAATATTGAGGACATCTTAGATACATACATTAAGTATCTCTTTCATCCTTCATAGGAATACTTGGACTGAATTAATTTCAATTTAAAAACTCAAAAAACTAGAAATAAAAAAAGAGCTAAAACTTAGACAAACTGAAGAGTGTGCAAGGAATCTCTGTTTCAGTGCACAGTATAAGAATATATTTGTGAAATCATTAGATAATTAATGTCTCATTTATTTTATTGCCAAGAGCACTCTCTGCTTGCCATTAATTACAGATGCCATTTTCCAACAGAATAGTGGATCTCTGGTCAACCATCACAGCAGGCCTGACAACCTGAGAATAGAAAGCACCATCCTGCTTTAATCTGCCCCGGGGAGGTAACAGCTACCACCTCTGCAGGGCTGCTTCCCAAAAACCTCACTCTCTAAAAGCTTTGCTATGCCAGCAGCAGGTACCACTTACAGGCATCACTTGCTTTTATGGCCACTGTTGATGTATTTGGCCTCCTTGGCTCCATGTAACATTTATCCCTGCACCTGAAGCATTTATACCCTGAAAGAAATGGAGAAATAAGAATTTCCCTGTGAAAACAGTGTGCTGCAAACAACTGCAAAGTGTTGCAGGCTTTGCATCAGTACTGCAGGGCATTGCCAGCTGTAAATGCCTCCTTGCCATAGTGACAGCACATGCCAGTCCACAGCTGTCAGAACTGGGCAATAAATCTTGCCTACAGCTGGTAAACATGTATTCCATGAAATCTCAGCTCTGCAGGCTGCACACACACTGTTCTCATCGAGGCCAGGGGTTCTGTGGGATGAGCTCATTTCTAACAGGACTCACAGCCAATTCTGTCCAGCCAAAGCATTTGGTAGCTGCTTCCAACCAAGCACTCTGGGAATTTATCCTGGCATGTTAGTAAGATCACATGCTTATTGCATAGCTTAAGTCCTAAGTTTAAGACCTTAGGGTGGGGGAAAAAAAAAAAAGCATAAGGAGTTGGGTGGGTAAAAAAAAAAGTATAAGAAGTTAGAAAAGAATATTTAGGAAAATGGTCTGAAATAGAAAAAAAAGCACCAGAATTACAGACATGTCAAACTAATTCAAAATAAAGGCCAGTTCTGTTCTTTCTGCATGTTCTTGGGTTTAGATCAATGACTTAAAGTTACAAGTGTGTTTACTACACAAATAGAACATAAACACTTCCACAGAATCTATTTTTACATTGTTGAGGAAGAAGTCTACCAATAGTCAATCACATATTCCTGAATTGTTTACTTTGGAAAATAGTTTGTTTCTGCACCAATGTGGCTTGGAATTCATGTTGTTCTTTAAGTCCAGGATAAGGCTTTCAAAATGTTCCTTCTTCCTTTTTCTATTGGTAGGCATAACAGCACTCACCTACTCCAAGGAGCTGGTCTAACATCCCCAGATTTTAGAAAAAATGCTGTAAGAATGATTAATGGATAGCAGAAGCTTACAAAGATCCTTGCCATATTGGTTTTGCTTGTGTGTGTATGTATCTGATATTTCTCATGGTTGAAAAAAAAAAGTCTCTGTAACTTCATAATTAAATTAAATCATAGCAGGTTATCCTAGTGTGACCTCTGAAGAACTGGAGAAGCAGAGTTGCTGATATTTTTGCAATTAGTAACACAATAATAAAACATACGCTGTGGTTTATGCTGAGTGGGAGGGAGAGATGGATTTCTTGCTTATTTCACTCTGCTCCAGACACAAGAAATCTTTTGTCTTGTATCAATCAAAACCACTTAACATTTGGTTTCCAGAGAAACCAGTTGCTCATAAAAACTGATTGACAGCTAATTAGACAAAAATTTCTTCCCAGAAGACTCAGTCAGCTGGCTGTTTGGGTTGAGCACACGTGACCCTTATTACTTCCTATTTTTCATCCAAATCCAGCAGCTGGTACCTTGTGACTCACAAGCAGGCCAATTCATTCTTGCAGCTCCTCACTGCCTTTTCCCATTAACACACACAGAAACTGCAACCAAAGTTGGGATTTTCCATAATTACACTTAAATGTCTGTACTATGGACTCTGGGGATTTTTTTCTCCTCTATCTTCATTCTGAATTGTTATGAAAAACACCGACCAAAATCTCAGTTCACCAGAATAGTGTTGAGGACAGCTAAACAAACTTCTATCATGTCATGGCTCTGAGCAAACAAACAATCTAGAATATATTCATGTTCAGAAAAAAAAGCCAAAAATTGAGGATTTCATTCAGGAACGACATTCCTTTGCAACTGAGAGAGGACCAAATATCATTTGTAGATGAAGTTACACACTGACTTACATAAAGGGAATTTAAGCTAAACTAAGTGTCTGCAGTTCACCCATCCTGCCTGACATAAGCAATTGCTCTAAGGGATTGAACAGGAACAGCTTTCCCACAGCTTTGTGAATGATGTTTGACTGAAACATAAAAGATTTTCCAAATGCAGCCTATTTGTCCACAACAGGAAAATTGCTCCGTATTTCGAGTGAATTAGAAACTTTCCTACCCAAATAACAGATTTTCAAACCCAAGCCTTCAGTTAACATACAATTCACAAAACTCATTGCATCAATGTTGGACCTCTAAGACTATCACTGATATTTCTGCTTTTCAAATATAAGTGATGTCCAGGTGTTAGAAAAAACAAGTTATTTGAAATTGCTTTGTTAAAGTCTAGGGCTTGACATGCTTTAATAATCTCAGACCTAGCAGAGGTTAACAAAATCTGAGAAAAAAGAATGCCTACTGGCAGTGGACACAAAGAATGAAGAATTTAGGGACCATCTGGCAAGAACTCCCAAAACAAGGAGGAAAATAAAGCCAACTCAGCAACTGTGCTGAAATCAGCTCCAACTGGGTAAAAGGGGAATCTGCAACCACTGACACAAGAAAGCCACCTGCAAGAAGGAAAGACTGAGCATGCACACATATTAGCATGAGTAGTCAATCATTAACCAATAGAAGGTGGAATACTAGTTAATAAGAGCACTGTGTAACTTGTAGCCAGTGAACACTAATGTCTTTGTTTACTAACATGTATGTTGTACTAATAATGTACTAACATTGGTGTGCTTGATCTGTGGAAACCTCCACCTTGCTTCCCGTTCAGAAAAAACATCTCCTTCCTAAACTCGACTCTGTGTCTGTGTTTAGAGAACTCCTAAAACCGGCAGCACCTCTCTGCAGACGCTGCAAACCCCCCTGGCCGCGGCTGTGTGCCAGCTGCTCCAGGTGTGTCAGCGGGGCTGCACTGAGTGATCCCCGCAGGCCCTTCCACCGACCCCTCTGTCATTCTGCCACAGCCGAGGCGCAGTCCCAGCAATTTGTGACAGTGCTGCCCCAAGTGCTGCCATGGAGAACCCAGAGGTTTCCTGGCCTCCACAGGGGCTGCCCGAGCCCGGGGCCCCTGTCCCAGCCAGGGGCTCCCCTGCCCTCCCCGACCCCCTCACGCACGGGGCCATGTCCACCTCACCCGCCGCGGGTCGTTCCACTAAGGCTCTCGCACAGAGCCAGCCTCAGCCTACAGCAGTTCACTCCTCTCACCACGCGAGGTTTCTGCTCTTTCAGAGCACCGCTATAGTAAAACAACCAAGGAAACATCGACATCTTACTTCAGCAGCATCCGCGGGCTCAGGCGCCATGCTGAGTACTGGCAGCGCGCCGCCATCTTGGCGCGGCGCCGCCCTGACGGGAGGGGAAGGGAGGCTCGTGTCCCATTCTCTGCCCTCACCCAAAATGGCCGCAGGCGCGTCCGTCCGGCCCTGAGGCGGGACCAGCGCGAAGGGCGCGGAGGCGGCGCGGATCCCTTTGGGAGGCGGCTGGAGCCGGGCAGGTACCGCGGGCACGGCGCTGGGGAGCGGGGAGCGGGGGTCGGGATCCCCACACGCGGCGGAACAGAACGCGCGGCTCGGCTCGGGGGGGTCTGGCAGGGCCGGACCCTGCTGGGGAGGGTCTTCCCCTCCCTGAGGGGACACCAGGCTGGGGGGAGCAGGTGCAGGGTTGGGAGGTAGAGAAAAATGAGCTCTGTAAAGAATATTCGCCTGATGTGTAGTCCTGACTTGATGGCTGGTGGTGGTGAGGATTTCAAGATGTGCCTTCCAGTGGCTTTTGCTGGCTCGCTTCAACCGAGAGCGTGGAGGAAGCATGAGAATTTTATTTTGATGCTGGAGATCAGTTCAGTGTCAAACCAGACAAATTCAAGCAAAGTTGAGTTTTGGAATTTGAAATGAAAGAGCAGCTCAAAAATACCTCTTTCTTTGTAATCATAACGTTGTAGTAAAACTTTTGTATTTGCTTTAGGGCACCTTTATGATTTATTTATTAAATGTAACTTTAGAAGCTTCTTTGGTGCTTTTCATTCCAAGGTCCATCTTTTGCAAGCAACTGCCTGTGAGAGACAATGCACTGATGTTTGAGTATCCAGCATTAATCCAAATCTGGCATTTGCCTGCTTGAAAGTCACTAAATTATTATGGGGGGAGATATCAAAGTTTATTAGTGGACTTGACTGATATGTGTGAGAATTATATTCTAAGTAGGGTGTAATATTTGTTAAATACAGGGAGATTTCTGCAGTGATCTGGTTGTATTTTATAACTTGTATTTGATAACAGGCAGGAGGAGACGTTGTACATGCAGAAGTATTTTCCGGTATATTTGAGAGCAGCTCACGGGAGTCATTTGAAAATTAAAATTTGATGCTTGACATCCGGAGGAGATGGAGCGTGTCTTATGCATAAGTGCTTTTGGCTCTTTCGGTTTCAGATGCTCTCAGATGTGTTGCTAAGAGATTAAAATCAAAGTCGTGGGTGCTTTTTGTTTAACTGAAAAGACCTGGCTAAATCTGCTCCCCTGGAGCTTTGTATGCAAACTACCAGAATTGCAGGAGCATCTTCTTGTATGCAAGAGCAGCCAGTTAACTGAAGGACTGAAAATCACATATTTGTCTTTTGTAAGAACTTGGATGTGCTCAGACTTGCTCTCTCTGTGTTTTTCATGGTTATTCAAAACCTGATGAATGTTGGCATTTTCTGGAAACATGGGCAGCTTAATGCCAGCCTCCTTGAACTGGTTCTGTGGGACAGGCTGCTCAGGGAAGTGGTGGAGTCACCATCCCTGGAAGTGTTCAGAAAACATGTAGGTGCTTAAGGACATGGTTTAGTGGTGGACTGGGCAGTGCTGGATTAGTAGTTGGGCTTCAAGATCTTAAAGGTCTTTCTCACCCTGTATGCTGTAAAACAGTAAAAATGTAATTAAAATGCTCCATGGGATTACCCTGCTCTTACGGTTTTAATTAGCTGTCTTTTTAGTCTCTGCTGCCTAGGCCAAAGGCATGGTCTGGTTGAGGACAGACAAACACACTTGTGAGCTCCTGGTTGTATTCTTGAGGTGGCTTGGAAGATGGGAACACCATCTGTGGCATTATGGGATGCTGACAGTGCTTGTTGTAGCCCTTCCTGCTGTGTCAGCAGGGATGAGACCCCATGTCAGAGGTGCACAAGGCTGTACTGTCCTGCCCCAGCTCCCAGACCAGCCCTTCACACAACCCTTTGGGCTCACAGGAAAAGTGCACAAAGAGATTTTCATTCCCCTTGCTGTTTTATCTGTTTGAAGGGCTGCATGAATTAGCAACATCATTGTTCCAGGTTCTTGTTTTTCTCATTTTTCTTCTGGAATCTGATTATAATAGAAACTTTTGCCCCTAAAATGAGAACTTTCTTCCAAGAGTTCAGATTCCTGTTGTTGTTATGCAGCTTTCCATGTGACAGTTTTACTTTGTGGTTGTTTTCAGTGTACATATTGCTCTTCCTGTCCAAAAAGACTCTTCTTACCCTGGAGTATCTTTTATAGTCTAGACTAAGACTGGGTAAGGCCTGAAAAATGCTTGGAAGGAAAAGTGGTGGAATTTTCAATTAGTAATATTTTTTTTGTGTTTTTGTTTTATTTTTTTTTCTTTTCTTTTTGTCCAGTGAGGTTTCATGAGTCAAACTGGGCTGTTGAGGGTTTCTTTTGAAGATGTACATGTTGGTTGAAAAACGCACAAATTCTCATCTTCATCTGAAGAGGTCACCCGGCATCCGATCCTGGTCTCTTTGTGTTGGTAAGACCACAGCATTCTTCAGCTTATTTCAGAGCTTGCTTTGAGGGAAGAGTCACTGAATAAACTCCTGAAAGAGCCCCTAGTGAAATGCCTGCCTACCAGGTGTTTTCCTTTCCAGAAAGGAATGATTGTACTTTGAACTCTTCCTTTCTCATAGGCACTAAATGAGTCTGAAGCCTCAGTGTGGCAGTTTCACTGTGAGACTTTCAGTCACATCTGGAGAACCTCAGAAGCTCATGGATAGAATTTTAAGGGAGTCCTGAAAGATCAAGAACAGAAAATTTGTTATGTGCCATGTAGCAATAGAAATGTGAAGGGACTGTAAGTGAGGTTGAAAAACATCTTGATTTTCAGGAGTGGAAAACTGCAGTGTGGCCATGCTGGGGTTGGATTGTTCATGTGCTTGGTGGTGAGCTCCAAAAGACACTGTGTGTAATGGGAAGTCATACAGGATGTTCTGAAGGCATCCTTATAAACACTACTGAATATGCAGGAAAAATAAACTTGTTAGGATTGTACTGAGAGAGCTGCTGGGAAAAATCTGGCATATCCTGCTTTCCAGCTGAGCAGATGCCACTGCAGTAACACCACGTTGTCATTGCTTTCAGGGATGTTGTTGAGGAGATCTTTGGAGTTGCAGCAGCCTCTGGGGCAGGGGCATTCTTGAGCTGCTTCCTCCTCCCTGAGAGAAGGGAGCTGGCAGTTTCTGACACAACTTTACTGCAAAGTCTTTCTTTTAGCTCCACAGAGCCCTAAAAGGGGAAAATAACCGTTGCAAGGTTTGTGTGAGCACTCCAAGTTGTACTGTGCTGAGAGAAAGTGTGGTTCATGGTTAGATTGGGTCCCTCTGAGGTTCTGTTCCCAGTTGTGTCATAAAATGTTTATTCCTGACCCCTGCCCCTGTGCTTTTAGTGTCTTTGCAGAATGGAAGTTTTTTTTAATACTGAGAGAAAAAAATAACTTGACTTTCATATAGTGATCTATGTTGCAATCATGTCTTTTTTTTGAAAAATGATATTTTTCATTAGGGAATTTTAGATGTTTTTTGAGCTGCTTATTTGTCCTAATTCTCTCCTCTTTCCTCCTAGGAATAGCCTCCATAGGTTTGGCTGCTGCTTATTATAGTGCAGGTAATGGCTTATCACTTTTTTGGGAGAGTTGTTTCTTTCCTGTTGCTCTATTTTTTCATGCTCATGACTCATCTGCAGCTTCTGTCTGGCCCTTCAAAGGCACTGGAGGTTCCTCTCCCACTTGGTGGTGTGAATATTAAAACCAATAATAACTGTTGCCTCTCTGGCTTACTGTGCTTTAATGCTCTATTTCTTACTCAGCTTCCTTTTTGGTTTGAAGGTATTTTTAATAATGATGTTGGTGCTCTGTGGCATTTTGTACTTTCAGTGTTTTATAAATGTGATTAGCTGGTCCTCACAGCTCTCCTGGGAAGACATGTAATGATTATTTGACATCATAATGAAATGATTACTTTGCTTTTGACGGAAGTTCTCTGTTTCTCTGGGAACTGTCAGGTCATCACTAGCAGAGATTACTCATCCAAGCACCTTTAGAGATCAGACAGCTACTGCTGCTTCCTCCCCTGCAGTACAGCACACTGCACCAAATGCCAGCTGTCTTTCCATCCATGGGATTTATCCTGGAAGCTGCCCCGAGATTCTTGTGCTGCATCCTGTTACCATCAAATGTTACAACTTAATAGTGTGTAGGAATGTGCTACCGATATAACCCACATATTTTTATTTAAAGAGCAAAATGCAGTGAAAGCTGCTTGAGCCAACAGCTAAATTAGCCTTGTTTTGCTAAAGACATTGCAACAAAATTTTCTGAAAGCTCTGCACAGTTCTACTGTTCACTTAAAGCCTGAGTGAGCAAATTGTTCAGGCTGTGACATGTAAACATTTCCAGGACATGAAATGCAAATATTTGTTTGTCAAGAGGACCAACTGCTTCCTTTTATGCAGAAACATGTTTGCTTTATTGAAGTTTCATTGTCCTTATCCTTGTCCTCTGTAGCAAAAATATTTGGTGTTTGACAGCAGGTTGGCAGTCTTGTGGATGCCTTTTAAGATGCCTTTGCTTGTAGAGAAGAGAAAGATTGGATGTTACAACCTTGCCAATAATACATATGCTTATAATTCTGCATGGTTTGAAACCCATCATGAAAGAAGTCTCTGAAAAGTGTGAAAACTCTGTATTTTCATCCTGGGAAAGAGCTGTAAAATAGCTTGTAGTGCAGCTAGAGGCAAAAAAACCCTTTTCTGCTTTTGTTGCTTTTAAAGAGAGCATGTTGCTTTCAGGATTTTCTGAATACCAAAGAAGGGGGGTAAAAAAAGCTGAATTTGTGCATTTTTTGCATTCTTCAGACAGCTTGGCATGGAAGCTCTTCTACATGGCTGGGTGTTTCTTTGTGGCAGCCCAGAATCTGGAGCAGTGGGAGGTAAGATGCTGAACTCAGGAAATTAGGGTCTGTGAGTAGGAAGCAGTTGGCAGATGCTGATTCCAGCAGCCCCACGCACTTGCTCAGTCCAAACAGACAAATTATGCTTTTGGTTTTGAGGAAACCCTCTGGGCTGCTGTACTGGGACTAGAATTAGGGTAATAATTCTTTGACTACACAAGCATGAAAATGTGAAGCTAAACATATGGGTATTTTTAAGGGGAGACTTGGCCCAAAATGTTCTCTCTTACATAAAAGAGGGAGGATGATCAGGACATTGAACTGCACATGGTTTTGAACTTAGCTTTCAAGCTAATGACAGAGCAACCACTAAATAAAGGAGCTCTAATCTTCCAGGCTGCTCAGCTTTTTTCCTCTGAGACAATCTAGTTTAGAATTGTGTGGATGTTGATTTGAGAGCAATAAGCCACCTAGCAACTCACCTAAAGAGAATGAGATCCTCTTTTTTTCATTGACTGTCAGGGGTATTTGAGGTCTGTGTAAGCCTAGCCCATAGAGCACAGCACTGGAATGTCAAATTCACCAGAAGTGAAAATTTTGGGAGTTACAAGTTAGTGTTCAAATTTGATTCCAGGCAAAGTGTTTATTATGTGAGGAATGTGACAAGAGGGGCAATGAACCCACTTTTAATTCCCTTCTAGAAGTCACATAAGAGATATGGTAAAGTTTCTGTTAAAACCAAGAGCAAGACTGTGATTTTCATCATCTAGTAACAGAGGAATGTCTCTAAACTAGCTGTGTATTTTTCTGTTACCAAAATTATTTTCCCATAGAACTATTTTTATTTTACTTTGAAGCATAGCTAGTGATGGTGTTTTCAAGAAAATCTTAATTTTTATCTTTCAATTTTACAGGAAGCTGTATTTGATAAGAACAAGGGAACAGTCTGCCTAAAAACATTCAATCTCTACAAAAAAATACTGACCTTGTCAAAAGGAGGGAATGAACAAGGTGAGAAAGTAGGATCTGTGGTAGAAATGTGGTGAGCAGCAGAAGAGATGGATATGTGCCCATTTAATAGCTTCTCTGGAGTTCTGTACTCAAATTAAGTCACATCTGCTTTGTTCCCAAGCAGCAGATGTAACAATCTGCCTCTCTGGGCTCAAATGCTTTTTCTCAGTGTGCTGAATGCATCTTGTTAATTATTTTAATCCAAGGTAAATAGGCCTACACATTGCTTTCCATAATAATCTTAGCCATTCCTTTGGGATGGTAATGTGTTTACCTTGCTCTTGGCTAGCCTGCTTGGCAGCTGGGACTGGTGGAAAAACTTCAATTTTGGATCCAGAAGTTGAGATTCCTGTAATCTCATCTGCTTTGGGGAGCAGGTGAAGGTTTGGATACCATATGCAAGCAGACATGTTACATCCTGCAGATACAGAATATGCATTTAAAGCAGCCTGTTCAGGAGGCTCAGTTCAATGCAGGATCTGATGTCCTTTGGGCTTGTTGGATTAACAGAAGTTGCAATATAGTCTGTGAGTTGGTGGAATCACAGTGAGTTGGTAGCTCTATTGCAAACTAGGATCTTTTATTCTGTTGCAAGAGTAGGATCTTCTTCCATGTCAGAGTTTTTGTTTTACTTCCTGGTGTAAATAGAACTAGCTCTCAATAAGCTCAGAAGAGTGGCCAAGTTTGGAATGACCTTAAGCTGAATTGGTTTTTAAGGAGTTCATTTTTGAGATGGAAGATAAAAGATGTGGAGAGAAGGATGTTTAATGTTTCTGAACTTTCCTTTAGAATACATGTTTACAATGGAGAGCTGAGGATATCTCTTCCTTTTTTATAATATCTGGTTTAGGTAGCATTCATGTAAGGATGCAGAGATCAGCTGATGCTCTGAGCAGTTAAATATTTCAGTATTTGTTTCATCTCAGTAAAGTGAACACTTGTTTCCTACTTAGTACAGAAAAATAGTTAAAACTGCCATTAAAACAAATGGGAAACATTAACAATAATGGGTTATTATGGTTGGCTGTATCTTTTTCCTTGGGGCCTGTCCCAGCTACCATGTGCTGCAGTCACACCCTGTGCATGTTTCTTTTGCCTGAGCAGCTCATGCAGGACTGCCCTGGTTGTACAGGATCACAGCAGTGGTGCCCAAGAGCAGGGTCCCTGTCACCTGTCAGCAGTGGCAGTGCTGAGAGCGTGCAGTTGTAATGGTTTTGAAAGCAAAACCAGGGAGAGCCTCCAAGTCAGAAATACGATTTAATAGGAAAAAAGAGAAAAATAAAATACATGCAATAGTACAAAAGAAAAAGAAAACATGGACAGAGTCAGAATCCAAGCTGACACCCGTCAGTCAGTCAGGGTGTTGGCAGCAGTCCCATTCAATGGTGGCTGCATCCTCCTGCAGGGGCAGATGTGGTTCAGTTGGGGCAGTGCTCCTGGAGAAGGTGCAGTTTTCCTCTGAAGGTCCAGTGATCATGTGAAAAGGTCCAGTTTTACTCTGGAATCCAGTGGAAAAAGCTGCTTTGGTATTCCAAATCTCAGTTTTTATCTGGGTAGGAAATGTTTGGCTCCTCCCCCTGGTTGGAGCATCTCCCAGTGGGATGATGGAATTTTATCAGTCATGCAGTGGGACTCAATGGCCATTAACAGGAGATATCTCCTGGAGGAAGGTTGGGTCATGGGAAAGATAAAGAACATTGCCCCATCTGGTTTAACAGCTGGCCCATTAACAGAGGATATCTCCACAGAGATAAGAATCACTGCCCCACCTGGTTTCAGCAGATGGGGATAGAATACCTGCTTCTGGGCACATCTTTACATTGTCACTAGGACATAGTCATGCTGACATAGTCATGCCTTGTCTCACCCCTGTCCGCAGTGGTGGCCGTGCTGAACGAGATCCGCGACGTGAACGTGGAGGAGGAGCCCGTGCGCTATTTCGGGAAGGGTTACCTGGTGGTGCTGCGCTTCGTCACTGGCTTCTCACACCCGCTCACCCAGAGCGCCGTGCTGGGCTGCAGAAGGTGCAGTGTGCACTTGGTAAAATGACAGTGTGGCAGGTGGGAAGTGCCAGTCATGGGGGTCACTAATTGCCAACTCTTATAACCAAGCTCCGTTTTCAGACTTGCTGGTATGAGCTTGTGTTTAAACTTTTAAAGCCCAATCGTGTTTTCATTTACAGACCTTTGGGTAGCACCATCTATCAGGATCCTGTTTAGGTATCTAGGATCCCTTTAGTGCTGCATGTCTGCTGGAGCTGCCTTTTGATAATAAGGAACCTTGCAGCAGGGCCTGGGGAGAGGACTGATGTGGAGGGAATGGCTTGGTGTGGCTGTCAGCCATACCCTTAATGTCCATATGACTTCCCCTCTAGGCATTTATTCTCAGGAGTTAGCATGTCTGCTCTTGTCTTGTCAGCACCACAGTTCCACTAACTCTGCCCTTATTTCTTCTTTTCCACAGTGATGTGGAAGCAGTTGCCAAACTCATTACGAGTTTTTTGGAACTGGACAGAGTAGAGACCCCACAAGATTTCTCTCAGAGCAGCGAAACAGAGGCAAGTGATGCAGATGAACCACAGGTTAAATACTGATAGTCACTGTGAACTGAAGCAAGCAGAGGTTTTCACACATCTGGAAAATATTCTGATTGTTCTTCAGAAAAAGAAGTTCCTCACAACCTTGACCTGGGCATTTCTCAACGTGTGCATTTACAATGGGTGAAATCTGTCTTAGGACACATTGTTTAGTGCTAAACTTCAAGACCCTGCATGTGGACACTGCTGGCTTTTGAACTTTGTCAGCTCATCAAACTTGTCTAGGAATAGTTATTTATTAATTAATTGGTTTGAAATAATTGCTTTTCATTAATGAAGACACAGATGTGAACTTCTGCTTACTGCAAACATTTGCTGCAGGTACAGTATATGCAATGTAGAACAGTAGAATTTGTAATTCAAAACACAGTACTTTCTGGTTTCACTTTTTAATATATGCAATTAGAAGATGCAGAGTAGTGGCACTTTTATGTTCTCTACTACTGACTTGCCATTGGATATCTGTGGAAATTAAAGTCTGAGTGCCTCTCTTGGAATTCTAAACATCAGGTTCATCAACCTGTAACGGTGTCTTAACTTATCTCAGGCTCACCAAGGAGCCATAAATAGCAAAGGAAAAATGATCATGATGAAATATCTTTGGGACGTTCTTCCTTAAATCCTGTTCTGCTTAACTTCTGGGCAGGACAGAACAATTTTTTTTCTAGACCTCAGTGTTTACTGTTTAAACTGTGTATTTAGAAAGGAAGCAGGGACATGTGTAACTTTAGGTAGGGAAAAGACTGATGTCAAACAAGGTGGTAGCCTAGAGTTGTTGAGTATTTCCTCACTTGAAATGATACCGAAGTGCTAAATAATAACTTTTTTAAGGTAGCTGCCATAGATTAAGTGTTTGACTTGTGTCTGTGTTTTACTCCAGGTGTGTGGTGTCCTCTGTTCTGACCAATGGTTTCACAAATAGTTAAAATACAAATTTTTTCAAGGTATTCTGAAGTAAAAGCTACCTCTGTTAGTCAACATATTCTGTCTAGAACTAGAACTCCATCATGCTTACCTTATCATGTCAGTACAAGAAAAAAATTGTAAAAAGCTGCAAGTTTTTTCAGTATGCTACAGCTGCTTATACTTATACAGTAGGTTCTATTTAGGAATCTTATGGTCTTTAGACCTGATTTAGAAAATATTTACACAGTTACATCCAGGAGATCTGAACAGGGTACGAGGTAACTGTGTTGTCTGTTTTCATGGTTGGCCAGCAGCAAATGTCTCCTGGCAGCAGTTTCTTCAGGATTTAAAAGAGCCTGTGTTCTTGTTTTCAATCACTCTACCTCTACAGAGAGAAGGCTCTGAAAAGTTTTTGGTAGAAGCCCCATCCTGTTTGTGTTCAAGTTTGGTCTGAAGCTGAACACCTGCTCATCAAAGAGCAATTTCCCTTCCAGCATTCAGAGCTAGATGTGAGCTGAGAGGCAGAGGCTGCTGCTGTCAGTGGAAGGTACCCACACTGCAGCAGGGACATGGCTGTTGAAGTAGCTTGCCTGCAGCACAGAGCTAGGTCTGTTTTCTTTAAATAAGATAAAAAACTTGTAATCACATCAGGTATCAGTGCAGACTTCTGCCAATACAGGTTCCTGAAAGTCCTCTGAGTTGTTGGGGTAATCATAGTGCTTTCAGTGCCTACCCCACACCACTGGAACTGGGAAGCTGCTGTGTATGAATGTGGGAAAATTAGGTTGCAGGCAATTAGCTAAATTTGCCTTTATTCTGAAGCACAGCTGTAAGCAAAGCATAATCATCAAACCTGTTTAAAAATATTGCAGTGTGCAACACTTTGTAGAGTTCCTTATTTAAATCCATTGTAATGTATCCCCCAGGTGATGCTCATTTTAGAGAGAGGAGAATGAGATTGGGGATTTGGAGAACTCTTTTCTTCCCCACAGTGTAAAATGAGAATGGTGAGTGTTCCAAGGACTTCCAGTAGGAAGTGCTGTCCTAGAGTATGTAATGGTACAGTGTAAGCACAAGGGCTCAGCCTGTGGTAGCTGCTGCTTTGAATCAAGGATATTCAGAGGGCATTCATTCATGGTGTGCACTGCACTTACTCTGAGCCTGTGGAGTGGACCATGGATAAAACAGACAAATTACCTGCCTTCAGTCTTAGCTCTACTGGCATTCATTTGTACTCCCATGAGAGCTGACATTCTGTAAACCATGCTGTAGTTCTCCAGTTAAAAATCAGCTTTTGAGAGGTATGTCTGTTGGTCTGACCCTGCACTGCATCCCATGTCCTGCTTCTGCTGAGCTGCACTGCATGCAGCTTGCTGTGCCTTCATGGTGTAAGTCATGTCTGGACTTAGACTATGCAGTATCTTACACAAAAGCTAAAACAATGTAAGGAAAATTCAGACTCTCTAGAAAGGGGAATGACTTATAGTAAGATCCAATGTAACTTGAAATGCATCCTGTGCAGCATCACCTCTTTATTCCAGTATCCTTCTCATTCCTTATCCTGCTGTGTTAGGTAGGAGAGGGATGGCTGCTGTCATGCACTGTGTCTAGGAGGAGTATTTTGACTCCTCAGCCTTTCCCTTGGAGCAGCTGGTGCCATCCTCTCGTGCCATTTCCATTTTGCATTTGGCAGCTGTCACTGTACCAACAAGGACAGTTCCAGTGGGAACCTGTGTTCTGTCCTGAGCTAACAGGATGGAGCCCTGAGGACATTCTGCCAGGCTGTGGGGATGTCAGGCACTGCTGGCTGATCCACCCAGGAGCTTCCTCTGGCACTGATCTATCTGAGCCTCTCAGCTTGGCCATGGGACACTGCACCCATGTTAGCACATGCTGGTGGGGTTTTCTCTTGTGTTTCTCTCGATCCACATGTGGAGCTTCTTGCCCTCAACTGCAAGCCCTGGCCAGATGCAATGCAGCAACTGTGTGCATGTACAATTAACTTGCAATTGCTGTTCACGTGGATTTGGTAATGGCAGTGTCTGCACTCTTCAGCTGAAGAACTGTGCAAAGCAGGTGCAGCTCAGGACAGGGTCCACTCTTCCCTCTTTGGATGAGTCTTCTCTCATCCTCCTTTTCTGCCACTTCTCACCATTCTGTTGAAGGCTTTCCTGGATTGTTTTCCTCACTTCTCTTGGCCCCAGCAAAGTCAAAGGCCCAGTAAACAGAGCCCTACATGTGCCTGGTATAAAGTGACTTGGACTCAAAGAAATGATGTGAAAGACTAGTTTTGCTTAGGAAATTAGGTACTCTTAGAAGACTATTACAGATGTAGTCATTAACCTTTGCATCTCAGGCCACCTAGAGACTTGTGCCTGGACAGCTGTAGTTTGCATGACTTATAAATTATTTAAAAACCTGCACAGCAGACATTAGGTTAGATCTAACACTCTAACCCCTAAAACCAAGCTCTTCTGTCATGTCCTTTACTCTGACTGTGGTACCACTCAGCAGATGCTTCAGCTCATGCTTGAGCAGCACAGTGCAGTTCCTTGCATGGCTGTGGTGGGATGGGAGGGGAGCTGTGGCTGCTGCAGTGAGCAAAAGCCAGAGTGCATCTGTGCAGAGGGAGAGCACTGCTTTGTGTAAGGTGGAACTTCATATTCCAGTACTTCACAATGAAACATTCCATACCTGGCATCCGTTGTGCAAGTCTCAAAGAAAATCCAAATATTTATAGTTGGGATTTGATTCTCAGGCTGTATTTATGAAGTTACACAGATACCAAAACCTCAGCTGGCTCACATAACAAATAGAATGTCATAGATGGCTGGGAGGCAAAAATACTTCTGGAAAATGTTTAGAAATTGCCTTTTCTTTTTTTTTTTTTTACTTTAAAATTGCGAGTAGAATTTCAGCAAGGCCTTGTTGTATTGTCTTTTTTTTTTTTTTTTAAAACGTTCATTGACAAAATCAACTTTGATAACTTGTTTTGCATCGCTGTAGTATTTTGTATTGTTTTTAATTAAAAGTATTAAAATATTAATGGCTGCCTAAATTATTACTGGGAACAGATCTACTGAAGGAGTTAATGAAGGGGAGGACAGAATAGAAGCCCAAATACCTCTGAGAAGTGACCCTGCTGCCACTCTTGCAGCAGTCCAGCTTTTAATTCCATATAAGCTGATAGACCAAACTTTCTATTGGTGAATATTTTCATTTTCCCTCCTTTAAACCAAACCAACATGCTACACACAAAAAAAAGCAGCACCCCTCTATAAACACTTTGAGTATCAAAGGTTTTATTCAAGTAAAATAAATTAAGATCTTGTTTAGTTCAAGCTATGTGACAGGTATACACAGCAATTGGTTCTTTTTAGATAGATTTGCATGTGGACCCTAGTTACTCAGGCTCTCATTGAGTCAGTTAAAGCTTGTCTTATACTTAAGTTTACTTTCTGTATGTCAAGATTTATTTCAATACTGGTGCTTCCAAAAAATTTAAAGAAAGGAATAAGTGAAGCACAGAAATAAATATTTCAAATATTCATTGTGGAGTGACATACTTAACTACCATACTTCTGAATTATTTCCATTTTGGTGTTTATCTCAATTCTCCACTAAAGTCCCCAAAATAGATTTCTATATATTATGACAAGTTTGACATTAAAGCAGAATAAACCAGCATGTTTCCCTCCAAGCCCAGGTGTCACAGCCTCAGGAGCTCCCTCTTGCCTGTGATGGAATTGGAGGACACAACTCAGAGTACAGCTGACAGGGCAAGGAGTTATGGTACAGAACACAATGATCCAATTTAAGAGTATCCTAAATATTAGGGTAGAACTTTCCCAGGTTATTGTTACATAAGAGTCTGTTGCTACAAATTCCGAATTTGGAAGAAACTGGGGTTTTTCTCCTGCCTTGGAGGAGAGTGAGCTGTGACTCACTCCTGCATTCTGTTATGCAAGGGGAGCAAACCTGACTTACAGGCAAGTGAATTAAGGCTCAGCATGTGTTAAGACAGGAAAATTGAGTTAAAGTGTTTTATGCTAATAAATTCCTTCATGCCTTCAGGTCACTTTTGTTTAACCACAGTTCATGCTTCAGTTCTCAAGATGACAAACTCCAGCTCAAGGACTAGTTGCTGCTTTTTCACTAGCCATGTTTAACCAGGAAATGAGTCAGACTATTGAAATGCCCCTAATTTTGTGCTTTTATTGCTTCATCTAAATCATCCACCACTTGCTGCAGCTTCTGTAGGCTGGGGTGGACATTCTCCTCCATCCATTCCTCTATAGCACACCTGTGGAAAACTTGCTCCATGGCTGCTTGGAGGTCGTGCAGCACAGCATTCCACTTGCAGAGGAGACTGAGCAGAAATGAGAAGAAACAATGACATTTGCAGGTGAGCTCTGCCTCAGGGGAGGGTTGGCTTACTGGCCTCTGGAAAGGAGTACTGCCTTTAAAACCACTTTACAGGAAAAGAAGCATCTATTACAAGAGCCCAAAGGACTTGATTTTGTTTAGAGGGCAAAAGCTTGATGTTGTTTCTGTTTAAGTTCCATTGATCTTGGCACTTTCCTCATGCAAAAACTTTTAAAGTACCAAAATGTGAGCTCAAAAAAACGACACATTTTAAGTGTAACTGAAACCTGCTTTGAGACTCTTTGGGAATTTAATTCTGGGTTTTATCAGAAAGAGTAGATGAGGTTGGATATTCACCTTACCACAGGAAAAAAAAAAGTATAAATGAACCTTTTAGCATTAATTAGCAAAATGTCTAGGACAAGTTCTGAAAAGCCCAAGGTGACAAAGAGAAGGGGAAGGGCCTGGCTTTATTCCAAGCCCTGCCTGGAATCTGGCCCAGGGTGAGCTCCTAAACCAGGGCCAACCACTGTTAAAGGGCTGTACAGGAATAACAAGGGAGAGGCTTTTGGAGACCAATTCTGTACTTGTTCTCAAAGAATTCATTCAACAGAAGGCAAAGATAAAATTAGAATCATAGAATGGTTTTGGTTGGAAGGGAACTTTGAAGATCATCCAGTTCCAACCCAAACATGTATAAAAACATATTATGGATACTTTGTCTGATTCCCACTGATGATTCTGAGGTAAATATAGAAAGAGGTAAGGGCTCACAACCCTCTGTACCTGAGTGCCCAAAATCTATCAGACTTTATTTCCCCTGTAATGCAGAATAAGTGTGTTACCTGACTGCATCTGGCTGGAAGTGGTGGATTATGATAGGATGAATAATCTTCCTTTTCCTGTGGTAGGGGCTGAACCAGCCTGTGACATACCTGAAAATGGATGTTGGTGGGAGCAGTGATGGAACAGCAGCACCATCTGTTTGTCACTGCCAGGGAGATGGGGAAGGCTTTAGCTGAACTCCTGCACAGAGATGATGCTTAAGGAGTAAGTTTATTTCAGTCTATAGATCTTTGGAATTAGCTTGGGAAAGTGTTCCTAGCAGATGATCACCTGATCATCTGCTGCAGTATAAGTTTCATTTCAAGCTCCTCTCTTCTGTAATTGCACCATTCAAAATTTTCATTTTAACTTTAAATAGCAGTAAAATGTAATTGAGGAAAGAACTAGATGCTTCAAATAAGGCAGCATACAGTATTTAGGAACTCTGCTAAAATATTTTAAATTTTGATCTAAATATTGTATTATACTGAGGTGTCAGTGACACCTGAAATGCAGAGCTTGATATTTAAATCACTTTTCCTGGAGTTGTGCCCCACTTTGAGATGATACAGCTCCAACTCTCCTGCAGCTAGGCAGAGAATCAACAGAAACCTCATTACCTGTTCCTTTCAAGAAGTTCATCCACTGATGACTTGAGGTAGAAACTAACTTCTGTCACAAGTGTGAGGATATTGCTCCCAGGAAAGGTCCCCAGACTTGTGCTGTCCAAACAGGATCTGTTAGTTTCTGAACTTACCACTCAAGGAGAAGTACCTGAATTCTGCAGCTGGAATTTTACCTCATGAAAGTATCAACTTCCAGGTTAGACATTCCCAGGAGATTTTCCACATTTTCTTTAACCTTTTCAGAATAGCCCCCTGGCAGAAGACAGTGGAAATGAGTGAAGGAGCCTAAGGAACCAAAATGTTCATACAAGAGGGGTTTTCTGGATTATTCTGCCTTGGCTTAGTGGTTCCCCTTTGGTGAAGAATTTTTTAAAAGGTAAAAGGGAAATAAAAGAAGGAAAAAACCCTTGTGGGTTGGAGGAGGAGCTCATTGTCTTTCACACAGGTGTCTTGTGCAAGGTGGGCACTTCCTAGCTCTGAGCTTTCTGTTCAGGGTGCTGAATATTTCTAGTGCCTTAATTAAAAATCAGTGGCTTGTGGGAGATTATTTTGAAAATATGAAAAATTCTGCTGGGAACTGCCTGTAAAGAAAGCAGAAAATACAGGAAGTATTTTACCAGACAGTGTCTTCCCTAAATCCATTTTAAGAAAAAAAATTAGTTAAAACAGCTTTTACACTTGAGCATGTTCTAAATCTAAACTAAGTCTCATTGAGACTAATTTGTTTCAAATCAGTTTGAAAAGGAGTTCTGCATCTTAAATTTATTTTTTAATAGAAGCATGAAGTTTTTGATTATTTGTGTGTTAGATCACAATAAATGAAGAGGATACAATTGCTATTTTTAAACACTTATGCCAAGAGGCTTCTGTGCTCCCATACTGCAAATTGTAATTTACTGTTCATAAGTCAGCCATGATCAATTCAGCAAACCACCTCAAAATTAACAAGCCTGTGCCAATCCTAGGGCAAGGTCACTTTACTCCTGTGCTAGGCATTATCTGAGAGAGAATAAAGTTGTCAATGTACCATTCTTTAGTGTCTGCAGACACACGGCCAGTGATGGAATTGCCACAGGGAGAAGCTCACACAAAACAGAGAAGTGATCATACCTACATAAGAAAACATTAATTAATTACACATTTTACTGATAGAGCATACTAAACAAGGGGGAAGTTTTAATATTTCAATCACTGAAATTTGAAGAGCTTAAGAAACATCAGTTTCTGTCTCAGAGAAGAGATCACTTATCTCTGAAACATGAAGTACTCCTGTTTTACCTGTAAGAACAGATAAAAGCCAAATTCCCTTCTCAAGGCAAATTAGGGTCAAAAATTGCACATCAGCTCTCTGGTATTCCCTAAGACCTCCTGACTGCATAAAAATGTTTTTCTTCTTCATTACACTAACAAATTCTCATCTCTTATGTGATTTCATTGTTTTTGAGTTCCCATCAGACATTCAGATAGACACACCATGCATGAACTACAGTGTCTATGAGCAGTTCAAGGTGGCACAAAATCCATTCAAGCCTTCCAACCCAATCTGCTGCTTGTGGTGTCCCCAAATTCATTGTTCCTGCTAGTTAGTGCTGCACAGCTAACTGCAACTCTGAAATCCACCCTTCATAGTCGGGGGGTGAGGCCCAGCAGTGACAGGCAGGGAGAATTACAGGGTTGCAAAGCTGCCTTCTATACCCCCAGCTTGCCTGTACCTCTCAGGGGGTTTTGGGGGGTTTTGTGTCTGTGCCCCTTGGAAGAACAGAAGGCTGTTCTCACCTCTGCCAGCCCGTCAGAGCGATACCTTGGAGGGCATCCCCAGGGCTCCTGCTGGCCACCTGCAGCCACTCCAGCTGGTTCCTGAGGTGGTGCCCAATCAGTGTCAGGGACTGGTTCACTCCCGTGGCTCCCTTGAAGGCACTTGCAAACCACACCTTGGAGAAGCCACACCTGTGGTACTTCTCCAGGAGCTGCACTGCAGTGAGACACAAAGGGACACACAGGGTCAGCTTCCTCCAGTTTCAGCCCCAACTGCAATGCTGCAGTGAAGGGGAACACAGCTCCAGATCCAACAGGCTGCTGAGCCTTCTCCTGTCAGGCTTGGAGCATCAGCAGGATGGGGGATTTGACACCCTCTCTGAGCAGCCTTTTGAGTGGCTGTGCTCCTATTTCCATGTGCCAGTTACTGTATTCCACTCCCTTGTATTACTACCATGCTAAGAGCTGTGAGATTGAACAAGCATGCACAACATCTGACACCTGATTGTTCCTGCAACAAACAACTATTAGCATGAATGTCAGATGCCTGACTGGAGCCTTTAGGAGCTTCCCTCTGAATTCTATAGATGTGTGAAGCCCTGAAGCTTCTTTTGCAGAGCTGTTCAGTACAGAGTTATGGGCTCCTACTGGTGTTAATGCAAGGAGAATTAATGTAACAGCTCTTGTGGAAAACCTCTGAACTCCTATCAATGGTTCCACAGCTCTGCTGAAAAGAATTAAGCAGCCTACAATGCAAGTCATTCATAGGGGAAACATAAATAGAAGAAGAAAATAAGTAATAGCAACCATGATGTGAAATCAAACAAGGGCTGTCTTTATGCTATTAAATCAATAAAAAACAATTCAACAAAACCAGAATGTTTTGTTGTCCAGCTAAGGTAGGTTTTAATGATAGAATTTTGCTTTGGCTAATTTGCTTCTACACAGCTCAGCAGAGAAGTACAAACCTTTGCCCTCCACGTCGATGTCTGGTGCATAGTCCCAGATCATCAGCTGCACCAGCTGTGGGACCCCGGACTCTGAAAGGAACAGAGCTCTTCTAAACCATGGAAAACAGCTGGGTACATGAGAACTCACACAGGTTACTGGGGCAGCAGCACGTGACTACAACTATGGCTTGTCACTTACAGCTGAAGTGCCCCTTGTGACATCAAGCTCTTGGAGCTACCCCACAATTCATGTCAAAGTCCTCCCAACGTGCACTGTGATCACAAAGATGCTCACAGGGCTGCAGCTTCTCTGTGTGGGTTTGCACCACTTGGGATCAGGTGCTGCAAAGGGCAGCAACAAACATTACAAGGTGGTGAGAGGCACAGAGATTTAGACTTGGACCACAGATGTTAATAGGTTGTTTTCATGTAAAAAGAAAGTAGAACTGATGGCAGCCATTGTAGGGTGATGTTTTGTGATGGAAAACTAAAATGTTCAGACTCACTCACACAAGGACTGAGTGCCTCTATTCTCTAGCCAAACAAACCACATCTCAACTCTTGCCAGATTTGTTGTTTTCATTACATTCAGCTGCCAACCAATCTGTTTTATGTGCCTGTATAAACCTGCCTCACCCCATGGCTGGTTACACACCTGCCAGTGTTTCCTCACTCATGCCCCTGAGCATGTCATCCCACATAATGGGTGTCACCATGGGGTAGGACGAGGCCAAACAAGTGGCAACTGCTTTTATGTGGGATAAGCACAGCTTCTCTGGAGTGTTGTCTTGCTGCTGCAGCCATTGCTTTGACTCCTCTCCTTCACCAAGGTAGTAGACCTGAAAAAGCAAGCAAATCATCCTGACTTCTTGTAAAGAAATAGAGGAAGATAGACAATATTCAAAACCTTTGTCCAGATGTCCACTGAGTGGGCACATTCAAAAGCATCTCTCATTGCTGGAGACCCTGCAAGCATTTCTATCAGTCTGCAGCAGACTGTGGCCATGACTGCATGCATCACCTGAGGGAATTTTCCTATCTATATCCTTATAGATATTTCCTAAGATATCTATATGCCATATTTGCCTTTGAAATGTTTGTCCTTGGAAGTAGCTCTCACCACATTTATTCACTTCAAATCCAGCAACCCATCAACACCTAGGGTACATAAAATGAGGTTCCTATCTTGGGGAAGATCATCCAAATATGAGTCTAGAAGCAACTTGGGGCCATGTCCAAGGGTGGTCCAGCAGAGAGTGAATTAAAATTTGCTGGTTTAGGGCAGGTTTTATTTATGCTACATATATAGTATGTTGCTTTATAAAAGCCTACAACTCCCTGTCTAACTTTCCCATCAGTTTCAACACAACAGGATACAAAAGGCTGAACTAATGTAAGTACAGTTAAGTGGTCATAATGAATCCCAGGGATCTGTGTGCCATAAGGACGGTTTTAAGAAACTATGAGAAAGAGAAGCTTGAGGTTTCTCCTTCTCAAGGAGACAAACTGCCAAGATAAGAAACCCAACACTTCCAACCACAGAAGGGTTTGAGTAACTTGACCAGAACAATGAGCCAACATCTTACACCAAACTTAAAGGATTCCTAATGAACAGCTCTAATTGATATCTCACTTCAAATACTCACTTGACCTAAACCCAAATACTGTTAGCTTTAAGAAGCTGCTTTCAATACTTTGATATTACACTTGTACCTATGGAATGACAACCTTTGCTACTTGAATCATTTATTGTCAAAAAGATTTTTCTACACTGGCTCAGGTGGTGTTTTCTGTCCCCAAAATCCCAAACATGGCCTGGGCACCACTGACATGCAGAAGCCTCAGCCCTTGCTATCATTCCTTAAAAGAAGGAAAGAAAAAAACAAACATTCCCAGCTCAAGAGAAGTCTCACCTCATCACATCCAATGTGAAACCACTGTAAGTCCTCGTGCAGGGCCATGACCTGGTCAATCATGGCTTTGACCAGTGCCAGAGACTCCTCCTTGAGCGGGTTCAGGGCGTTGGGCAGCTCCTTCACCTCCCGCAGGTGGGCAAACTCCCTGTGCTTCAGCACAAACTGCAAGGGAAAGGGGAGCTCGGGGACAGCCACCACACCAGGGGACAGCAGCGTCCTCCTGTCCCCAGGGCTCTGAGGGCAGGTGTCCTGCTAAACCTGGGTTTGGCTTGACTGAGCCCAGGGACAGGCTGGGGGCACAGCTGCTGCTCCACACTGCTGGAGGGGCTCTGACCACGAAGCACCTCACAGGGTGGGTGAAGGAAACGGGGACGTCACTGCAGTGTGACCTTGATGTCAAATCCTGCAGCTGGCAGAGCTGCATAACCAGAGCACGGGATTGGAAACTTCCCAGCAGAGAATCCCAGAATGGATCAGGCTGGAAGGGAGCACCGTGGCTCATCTGGTCCCACCACCCTGCTCCAACAGGGCTGTCCCAGAGGGCTCTGGAATATCCCCAGCAGGGAGACTCCACACCCTCTCTGGACAACCAGGGCTCGGTCACTGCACAGGAAACAAGTTCTTCCTTATGTTCAGGTTGAACTTCCCCGCCATCAGTTTGTGCCCAGAATGGACACAGTGCTCCAGATGTCCCCAGGGCTGAGCAGAGGGGCAGGATCACTCCCTGCCCTGCTAGCAATGCCGCCCCCCGAGATCCCCGCGGGCACTCTGGCTCAGCACACCGCTCTGGCCCAGCCCAGCTCACCTCCATGTGCCCGAAGCTCTGCACCAGCGGCACCACGTCCAGCCCGTGTGCCCGCGCCCGGCTCAGCAGCGCCCGGAGCTCCGCGGGGCTGCGGGACAGCCACGGTCAGTGCCGGCCGGCCACGGGGCACTGCGGCCGCCCAGGGCTACCTGCGGGGCTCATGGCGCTACCTGTAGGCGTGGGGGGCCCGCAGCAGCTCCAGCGGCCCCGTGTACGGGAAGGTGTCCTCATATTCCAGCAGCAGCCCGGTGGCACCCAGGGCGCGGAGCAGCGGCAGCACCTGCGGGAGGGACGGAGGGGACACTGGGGACACAGCTGGGCTGTGACCAGTGCCACCACCCTGTGCTCCTGCCACCTGCACCAGGTACACCCCTCACCTGAGCCAATACATCCTTCACCCGTACCAGATACACCCCTCACCTAAACCAAATACATCCCTCACCTACACCAGGTGCGACCTTCACCCGCTCCAGGCTCACCCCTCACCTGCTCCAGGTACTGCGCGCGCGGCGCGGCGCCCTTCAGGTCCAGGTGCACCAGGCGCCGCCGCATGCTCTGGCCTCGATTGCTTTGGTCTGCTCCCGCGGCGTCCCAGCACACCCCGCCGGCCGCGCCCCGTGTCCTGCCGCGCTGTCCCGGCACTGCCCGGCCGCTCCCCGCTGTCCCCGTGTCCCGGTGCCGTCCCTCCGCCGCTCCCGGCTGTGCGCAGGATCCTCCCAGTCTCGCAGCCCCGCGCGTTCCCCAGGCAGGCAGGCCGGCAGGCCAGGCCGAGGCGCGCCGAGCGCGTCGCTCGAGGAGCAGGAGGAGGCGCGATGGCTCCGCAGCGGCGGGCGCTGCCCCGCGGGCCCGACAGCGCCGGGCCGGGGCCGGGGCCGGGGCGCGGGGGCCGCCGGCACAGCAGGTACCATCGCGGGGCCCTGTCCGTCACCTCTGCCCGCTGTCCCGGGGGCGGCGGGGCCCAGACCCCGGTGGGGAGGCGGCCGCGCAGCGCCGGGCCCAGGCCGCGTGTGCTTGTACCGCGTGTGCGTGTACCGCGTGTGCTTGTACCGCGTGTGCTTGTACCGCGTGTGCGTGTACCGCGTGTGCTTGTACCGCGTGTGCTTGTACCGCGTGTGCGTGTACCGCGTGTGTTTGTACCGCGTGTGCTTGTACCGCGTGTGTTTGTTTGTACCGCGTGTGCTTGTACCGCGTGTGCGTGTACCGCGTGTGCTTGTACCGCGTGTGTTTGTACCGCGTGTGCTTGTTTGTACCGCGTGTGTTTGTTTGTACCGCGTGTGCGTGTACCGCGTGTGTTTGTACCGCGTGTGTTTGTTTGTACCCGCGTGTGTTGTGCTTGTCCAAACCAGGGCCCCGGAGGGACCCGCGTGTGTTTGTGTTGTGCTCCACACCAGGGACCCGCGGTTCCTCCCCGGTCTCACCGCCCCTCGCTCACGGGGCCCGTTCTGTGCTCGCTCCGCAGCGCCAGGAAGGGCAGAGTCCAGCAGGATCCCCGGGGAAGGTGGCTGAAGGCAGCGATCCTCCTCCTCCTCTCCGCCGCGGCCGGCGGCGGCCTCGTGCTCTGGAGCCTCCGCAGCCGGGATGGGATCCCCGAGGGTGGAATTTCTGAAAACGGGGTCCCCGAGGGTGCAATCCCTGAAGAGGGGGTCACCGAGGTGCTGGCACATCGCAATGACAACCTGCAGGACAAGTTCATGGAGATCCCCTGCTCGGAGGACTACGACAGCCACAAGCGCTTTGCAGGTAACGGGACAGGGCTGTCCGTGTGCACGGCAGTGCTCGGGGCAGGGCCAGCCTGGCTCTGCCGGGGCACCGAACTGGGGTGCAAACTCCTGTGTTTCCAGCAGACTCCTGGTCACTGTCTTGCCTAAAGCCCCAAACGTTCGTGCCCAGCCCAGAAGTTGATTCTGAGGTTTTTCCCTTCTGCTTTGTGAGGGTTATATGAAATAAACTTTTTGTTAGTTTCTTTTCTTACTGTTGATTTCTGTAGTAGGTTTGTGGGTGGGCTTGGTCAGTACCACACAGGGCATGGAGTGGAAGTGATTCAGGACATTGTGCTGCTAGCGTGTGGTGACTGCACAAGTGCCAGCTTTTGATGCTCCTGTTCTGAGATGTGTCTGCCGGGCACCAGGGGGGTGCCTGCAAAGCACTTTTCTGTCTTTGTGTCTTTCAGCTGAATTCTGTCAAATTGGTATCTGTTCCCCCTGGCACTTATTTCTTTGGAAGTGTTGAGGCTGGTTCTTCAAGAGGCATGGAATATTTTAATCTTCTCTGACAAAGAGCAGTGAGAGTCTGACTTGCAGCTTCCATGGATGAGCAGTGCTGATGTTCTCTTTCAGATTTGCAGGGTGTGTTGTGATGAGCATTTTTAGTTGGTAGAGCTGCAAGAGAGCAGCTCTGCTCTTGGTTTTTGTCAGTATCTCTGGCTGTGTGTTGACTGATAAGCTGTTGAATCTAAAAAAAAAAAGCATTTCTGAGTTAGTTTTTAGTCAAATTGGTGGTTGTATCTACTTCATGACATGGCTGAGGAAACACTGACACTAAGCTGGGGGAAACTGCTGAGGAAGAGCAAAGGTGATCAAAGAGCTGGAGAACCTGTCCTATGAGGAAAACCTAAGGGAGCTGGGTCTCCTTTCCCTGGAGAAGGGTCAGGGAGATCCCATCCCAGTATTCCAGTGCTTAAAGGGAAGCTAGAGAGGACAGAATCTGTCTTTGCAAGGAGCTGCACAGAGAAGACAAGGCACAGTGGGTACAGGTTGCATTGGGCAAGGTTTCTTCTTGATATAAAAAATATTGTATATATCCCCAGGGATGCTGTGCAGACCCTGTGACTGGGCACTGTGCTGGATAATCTTATGGATTAAGATTAATTGTGGAGAGATTGTGGTCTCTGGACCACAAAATGCTGAACCAGATGATCTTTTGTGATTCTGCAAATTTGAACTTTCTCCCGTGCCAGTTCTGACAGAGAATGTTTGACAAATTGCAGCCCCCTGTGTTCTTCAGGTGTCTGGTCCTGGTGTTGTTGGTCAAAAATACTTGTAACAAAGAAGAGAAGTTTATGTTGAGTCTGAGGTCACATAGTTTTTCCTCAGTGCTGCTGCTGCAGCATCTTTATTTTGAGGGTTTTTCCCAAATGGTATTTAGGCCAAGAAAACTAATGTCAGGAAGCTACCAACAAAAAAAAACTATCTTGGTAAGGTAATTATTTTTTTTTTACAAAACACATGATAACACATGTTCTATGTTAATTTTTCGTAGTTACTGTAAGGGGAAACTGCTGCTGGCTGTATTTGCATAGTGCAAGGCCAGAGAAAACTGCAGCTGGTGATTTGGTTATGATGAACTGGGGCTAAAAGTCTCTGGATTCTGCTACTGCAGTGTTTGCTTACCAAAAGAAATGCCCCAAACCAACAAAACTTTACTTTTCCCTTTCCCTGGTTTTCAAAAGGAGTTTTTTTCAGCTGTTGCCTTGTGGTCTGGGCCATCCCACCAGTTATCCTTTTCATTGTTTTCTCTCTATTCCTTCTTTTTCATCCTATTCTTTTCTCTGTAAGGAAGGTTGGAACCCCAAGGAAGGCAGGAGCTTGAAGCACACTCTCCAGAAACAGGAATGAATGTGTTCTTTATTTTTGGGGGTGTCATGGGGAGCAGCAGCAAGTGCTGACTGCAGGGTGAGGTCTCACCTCCTGGTTTTATGTGGGGATGATTGATTCACCTTTCTAATTAGGTGTTTGCTTGGTGCTGCTGTTTAATTCTGTGATTGATTTGGGCTTTCAGCAGATGTTGTGACTGTGCTGTCCAAGGATGGAGTGTGTGAGCAGCTGTTAATTGGTTAATTAGAGCTGAGCTGTGACAAGAGCTCTGCCTGGGCTTTTCCCCACGTGAGGGTGGTGCTGAGCTGCAGAGGAGTTCTGTGTGTGTCCCATTCACCACAGCCCAGCGAGGCAGAAAATGTGGATTATGGATCAGCTTTAGGCACTTGGGAAATAGGTTTGTGTCACTCAGTAGCTCTTCATTCTCAGTCTTTAGCCTGGCTTGGCACCCACAGCTGCAGGCTCTGTGTCAGGAGGAGGCACATTCCTGTCACCACTCAGTGTCTGATGCTCAGCTGTGAAGTTTCCACAGCTAAAATGAGCTTTTTATTTATGCACCTGTCCCTGCTTCCAGCTGAACTTGGTGCAACTGAGCTTCCAGTTTGCTTCAAGTGATTTGGTAGCTGGTGTCAGAGCAGGATTTATTTCCATAGCACTGCCTGTAAATGTGCTTCATACCAGAAAAAATTTGCTATTTTTCAGAGGCCAAGCACTTAACTTACTATATTTACAGAAGGTAGGGTGTTATGTGAGCACAGTCTCACCTGCATTCTAAACTCTGTGGGCAGATCTTGGTCATTTCTGCTCTCCTGAGACACTGTTAACTACTTAAACCTACTGTGGCTACTGTGTGTGGTGAAATCTCATTTCTGCTGGGTGTCAGTGCACAAATCATCCATGGTCAGTGCCCAGGAGACAGAGTTCAGGTGCTTTTCCAGACAAGGCCAGGGGATGTGGAGAGCAGAGGTGCCTGGGAAGGTCTGACTCAGGCTGATCTGGGGATGGCAGCTGTAAATCTTGGCTCTTGCCTGGTTTGGACAGGGATTGTTCCCTGCCCAGGGCAGGGGGTGGAATGAGATGATCTCCAAAGTCCCTTCCAACCTAACTGTTCAATGATCCTGTGCCTCAGAGGAAAATCTTAACAGAGCTTTTTCTCCTGTGAATTCTTTCTATCTCAGCAGTGAGTGGTTCTTGGCTGAATACCACCAAATAGGAGATACAGCTGCAATTTAGGCTCTTGGTCCTTTGTGTTACATTCTGGTTTTTGTGCTGAATGGAGCAGGGGCCACTTGCAGTACTTGTGTTTGACATGTTCCTCCTTTACCTTGATTTACCTGATAGCCAAAGCTGATGGTGCCTTATCATATTAAGGGATGGTTTTGTATCTACTGGGTACAAATTTGTGGAAGCTACCAGCTACTTGTAGTAGTAGTCTGAATTTCTCCTGAGATTCTCCAGGTATGCCTTTGACACTTCCTTGCTCACATGTGCCATGGTCTCTGAGACAGAGAGGACACTTTTCTTAGTGCTGAAATAATTTTCAAACAGACTGTTCTGATTTCTCCTTAGCATTCACTCAGTTTGTGCTGTACTGTTGGTACCTCACTGACTTGATGCTGGACTACATTTTTCTGTTAGTTGGAGTTTTTTCTCCATTTGGGAAAGCTTATGCTGCTGCTTTCAGAGCACCTCCTGCTTCCAGTGCTCTTTGCCAGTTCTCTGTCAGAGACCTCAGACATGTAACAATAGTCTGAGGTAACCCTGTAGTTCTGCCGAGCTTGGACTCTCCAGCACTGGCCTTTCCAAAAGGGTAAGAGCTGTGCTGATATTTGCAGCTGGAAAAAGAACAAATCTCATCTGAAATCAGAAATCTTTGCAGAGTATTGTGGAAAGGAAGCTCTCAATAGCCAGGTTTGTCCTGGAGTATTAAATTTCTCTTTGGAGTTTATACCTCCCTAGCTCTTCTCTACTTGAACACCAGCTTTCCCTGGCAGCTCACCTGGGACATAGCTGGGGTATGTCCAGTAATAGGAAATGGAAATTCCTACAAAATTCCTGGCAGAACTTCTCCTGTCAGCCTGGTCATTGTTATGAGTTGGTTTTGATCAGAGCAGAGTGTTGCTTTTGTCCTCCATGGGTGAATTGATTGATTTCTTTCCAGGGATTTTGTGTTCTGATGAATACATAGTTCCTGAAGTGTCAGAAAACACACTCAGCCCATCTCTCCTGGGGCTTTACATCTGTAAATGGATCTTCCTCAGAAAAGTGCCAAATGTAACATCCCAAGGTCTCTGGTGGCTCAGAACTGATTTTGTTTCTTCTTCTTGCCTGAAGATTGTTGTCAACCAGACTTCTAAGAGCTTTCATATATTCTTCACCTGGAACTCTTGCTGCTGACTTGTTATTCCCAGGAGCTTTTAAAATTTAATGTTAGATTTCTTAGCATGAATTTTAGAAGACTTTTTTAAATCTTGTATATCCAAGCTGTGTGCTTCAAGAGTGACTTCAAGAGAGACTTTTTTTGCAAAATCTCATTTAAAACCTGCCCTTCAGGTGGTTGAAGTGGTTTCAATGGGTTCTTTTCCTCCTCTTTTGTGTTGCAGGTTGCACTCCTAGGAAGTGTGGAAGAGGTGTGACAGATGCTGTAATCACAAGGGAAGAAGCTGAAAGAATCCGTAGGTAATTTTTCTTTTATCTCTAACTTTTAAAAGCACTGACTTTAATGGCATTGTGCCAATGTGAGGTGTAGGATGAGTGAGCAGGATGGGTTAGACCGATTAAAACATGACATTTTTGTCTTAAAGCCATTTTCCATTTTTACTGTAGTGAGGGCAGTTCTTTCACACAGAGTCTGCCTGGCTTTGAGGGGCATGAGTACTTCACAGAAAGGAAGGAGAATTAATTAAATCAAGTTTTAATGGATTTTCACTTGGCCTCCATTTGGCCTTTAAAAGCAGAACAAGACAATGTAAGCCTTATTGCAGCTGTGTCTGTCTGGTTACCAGCTGCTGCTGACCCTCTAGTCCTCTGTGGAGGGGCTGGTTTTAGGATTTTTTGGGATTTGTGGATGGGAGCTGCAAGCTCAGAAATGTTCTGCAACACAAATACTTTATTTTCATGACAGGCTGGAAGGTTCTGCTTCAAATAAATGGGAGCTGCTGTTAAATCAATTGGGTTATACCTGATTCATGAAATACCACTCTGTGAGGAGTTTCATGTTTTAAATAAGGATATTAAAGGACAAAGTAATCAGACTTCAGTTCTCATCTGAGATTATTGTTTTACCTGCAGAATAGCAGAGAGGGGACTGTCCTTGGGAGGATCTGATGGAGGGGTGAGCAGTGTCCTGTTATTTTCTACATTCTTTTACTGCCAAGGCAAGATTATAAATGCATTTTTTGGGGCTGAGGTGAGGAGATGGAGGGTTTTTTTCCTTCTGTTCAGACTTGGAAAAAAACTGATTTGGAAAGGTCTTTCACATTAATACTTCTGCTAGCAGTGTAACCCCTGACTTCTGCAAAAGTTGCCATTTCCTTGTGTTTAATTATTTCTAGCACCTTTCTTGAACTGATTTTGTTTTCATCTGGAAACAGTTGCTATAGCAGAACTGCAAAAGTTTTTCTTCTGAAAGTAAATTGCAGCATTTCACAGTATCATGTAAAGATTGGTTTTGTGTAGTGACAAAAAAAAAATCCATGTAATGTCTTAAGTAGCCCTTGGAATAATATTCTTTAAATTGAATGAATCTCACTTCTCTTTAATTAACTGGTTTATTTTAATTTCCTGCCCCCATCTTTGTTCTCAGAATGTTTTTGTGTGTGAACAGAAACTGTTTATTGGGTATTTGTAAGCACAGCCACTTCTTTAGGCCTCTGCTGAATTAGGGCCTGTATTAGCAAAAAAAAAACAACAAAAAAAAAACCAAAAGAGTTTCAGTGGAAAAAAAAAGAATTTATTGTCCTTGTTATTGCTGAGAAAGATCTGCAAAAAATATAAACTGAGGAATGTAAGCAGGTCTGCCCATCTCAAACAGTGTGTTTAAAAAAGACTTAACATTCTCTGTTCAGTACTTTTGGGATCCCCCAAAATTTTTTTTCAGTTCTGTGGTTGCATAATTTGGCACTTTCCCTGGATTTCTCTGCCTGTTGGGACTCCCACTGTGGCTCCTGGGGCTGTCCAGGCTGTCTGTGGCTACCTAGGTTTGCTCTCCTCTGCTTTTGGGACCTCTGTGGGATTTTTCATTACACTCCTGCAGAAGGGGATTAGAATGGCAAGGTGGAAAACACAGAACTTGGATCTGGAGATCCATAGAAAGTTACTGTCCAGCTGGGAGTCAGGAACTGGGGAAACTGAGGCAGAGAAAGCTGGGAAGAGATGAGAGGGGGAGGTGAACTTGCTGCTCAAAGCCCAGAGCTGGGCAGGGGTGCTGAGCTGGCTTAGTTGGACAAGCCAGAGGGACAGACAAACATAAATCCATCATCTCTGTTATTTTGGAAGCTTCATTTTGCCTCTTTTTTTTTTAAGGAGGATTAAATAGGAGGGAGGGCAAGATGATACTCTCAGTGCAATACAATAAATCTATTAAAAATCTGATGTCCATGGAGAGGTCTGGGCTCTCAGCCAAGCCTTCTCACATCTCATCATCTGTAAATGTGAGGAAGTTCTTGTGTGCTCTTAATTCCTGGGGAAAGGTTCAAGAAGAAAGTGTAATGTTGTATTGACCACTTAACCAAAATAATGGATAAAAACTGAAAGATGTTAGAAACAAGAGCTGAGCAGTGTTTCTGGGAAACACTGTAAGAGTCCCAGAATGGTTTGGGTTCCAGCCCCTGCCATGGCAGGGACACCTTCCACTGTCCCAGGCTGCTCCAGCCTGGCCTGGGGCACTGCCAGGGGTCCTGGGGCAGCCACAGCTGCTCTGGGCACCTGTGCCAGGGCCTCACTGCTCTCACAGGGCAGAATCATATTCAGGAGGAGCCTTTAAATACACTCTCCTTACCCAGTTTCTTTTATACCTCCTTCTCCTGTCCTTTTTCCCCTTCCTTTGCCCATGTGCCAGCCTGTACTCCTGGTGGCACGGTGCAGATCTTTTCCTGGCTCTCTCAGATTCCACTGGGTCCTGCTGGATGTGTGCTGATGGGCTTTAGATGAAACTGTGTATCTTCCTTTGAGCCTTTCATCTTTTCCAGTCTCTTACCCATAGACCATAAAGAATATTTCAGGCCTTACTCCATCCAACTATGTCTGTGTGCTCCCAAGATTCCAGCCACTGGGAGTAGGTCTGGCTTGTTGCTTTAAATTTCTTTGGCTTTAGAGTGTTTGGATAATTCTGTCCAATTATGTCTGCTGTAAAACTAGTTTTTCCATTAAAATACTTCAAAATTACACTGTTTAATTATTTTTAATTTTTGCTTTAGCCACTTTGTTCTCTTTGCTTTCTGAAATAAAACTTCTACAGGTTTCTGTTGGGATTCAGACTGCATTTTCCTTGCCTGGGGTTTCCTCTCAACCCCTTTGTAAGCAACATGTCTGGGTTTTTTTGCCTGTCATATTGAATTCTCAGAAGTGGATTTGTGTCTGTGTGTCTAGATACAACTTATTAATATAAAGGGCTAAACTTGCAGTTTTTGTCAATTCTTTCCTCTTAGTTTGCTGCCCTTCCCTGGAGTCCTGGAGCATAGCACCAAAACTTGTTTCACATTCCACCTTTTTATGTTGAGAAAGTCTTGACAAACATTTGAATTATTGAAGCCTCCCAGGGGTCATGCCCCAGTTGTCATGCTGAGCTTTCTTATCTTCCTTTGTAACTTTTCCTGGGTTTGTATTTATCTATACAGACACACCCAGAGTGAAGCTAGAGGGGCCATGATAATGCTGGTCTAACTTCCAGCAGAATCCAAACAGGAGTATTTTCCCCACCATCAAGCTGCTTTCCCTTGTACATCTGTCTCTGTAAAGTCATTTTATACTCTGTTCCTTATTCACAGAATAGGAATTTGCCTCATCTTTTTTCTTCTTCATATAGATAATGATATTTACTTTTTCAGCCTTCTGTTATTTTGTAATCCTTCCCTCCTTGATATTTTTCTGCACATCACCCCTGCTTGTGTGAACACTTCAGTCCTGACTCATTCACTCAGGTGTTGTAGGTGCTGCCATCATAGCAACCCTCTGGTGTAAATGAGACAGCTCATTCACTATCACACCTGTCTGTATTTATTTCAAAGCCCCAGGAAAGAAATGCCTTGGTGAGCCAGTGAGCTGCAGCCTGTGTCCTGTCTTCCAGCAGAATGGCAAGAGTAGGCACCCAGACCTCCCTTTGCAGGGGAAAATTAAATTGTTTAGTCACTGAGAAAAGCAAACAAACTGGCTGATGCAAAACAAGGGGTTCTGCTCTGGGTCCTCCAGCCCAGTGGTTCTGCAGACTTCTCTTGTTCTGCTTTCAGCCCTCCCAGCCAAAATCTGAAGTCCTCAAAATGCTGCCAGCTCTGCCTTTGCCTGTGCAGGATCCTTGTCCTATCTCAGACCTCGGCTGCAGAGTTCTCTTCCTTCCTGATGAGCCTCCTGGTAGTGCATAGGAAACACATACACAGGGTGAAAGATGCACTTGGCTGCTGTAATGGTTTTAAAATCAAAACCAGTGAGAGACTCCAAGTCAGAAGTACAATTTAATAGGGGAAAAAACATACATGCAATAGTACAAAGGAAAAGCCACTGACAGAGTCAGAATACAACCTGACACCCCATAGTTGGGGTGGTGGTAGCAGTCTGGATGAAGTGCTCTTGTTGAAGCAGTGATCCTGGCAGCTCTTGTCCTCTGGAAACCAGTGGGTAAGGGCAGCCTTGGTGTTCCAAATCTCAGTTTTTATCTGGGTAGGAAAGGCTTGGCTCCTCCCCTGGCTGGAGCATCTCCCAGTGGGATGATGTAATTTTGTCAGTCATGCCCTGGGACTCACTGGCCATTAACAGGAGATATCTCCTGGAGGGAGGACGGGCTGTGGGAAAGATAAAGAACACTGCCCCATCTGGTTTAACAGATGGCCCATTAACAGAGGATATCTCCACAGAGATAAGGGTCACTGCCCCACCTGGTTTCAGCAGATGTGATAGAATCCATACCTTTAGGCAAATCTTTACATTACAACCTAGGACAGCTGTATCTTCCACCTTTCTCCCAGCTCTGTGTTGATGTGATTGTCTTGGCTGAGCTCCAGGAAGCTGGAGAGGAGCTGGTTGTGTCCAGTCTGTGTCTGGTGTAAATTTGTGCTGGACTCTCTAGCCAAATATTGTATTTAACCTCCCCAGCAGTAAGCTGAAGCTCCCCCAGGCTGGCTCAGGTGTGACTCAGGCTGCTCACCCTCGTGTCTTATTGATCAGTGTCATTGGAAAAGGCATTTCTCTGGGATCAGAACCTTTGTCTGTGTGCTCATGCTTTGAGAAGGGAAGGGTGTTTGAAGGTGGGATTGTTGTGATTGTGTGTGACACCATCTTTGGAAGAAGCTCCATTCTCATCCCTCTTCTCAGCTGGAGAGTGGCAGCATTCCCCGAGGAGTTGGAAGCTGTCAGCTTCTCTGCAGACAAAGCAGAATTAAGGTTTTCTCATTTTCCTCCTTTGGGTAGCTTGGCTGCTCCTTGCTTTCAAAGTGTCACCTAAAACCTTGTAGAGGCTGGAGGAACTGGTGTGGATGTGAAGAGATATTTAATGGTTGGCAGTAAATCCCTTTTAGTGAGGGGCAAAGGCAGGGCCTGTCAGGCTTTCCAAGGTGGGAAAATTGATTCTTTTGCCATGAGCTGAGAAGTGCTGGGTACTTGAATATTCTTTTAGCAGTAAGAGGGTGGAGAATATGGCACTAACAGTAGTGAAGGTCCAGAAGAACGTTTGTACTTTTAGTTTTTTAAATGAAATTCTATTTCGCTTCTGTGGAGAGTTCTGTAAACCAGGATAAGGGGGTAGTTCTGTCAAACAGTCTCTCAGAAATAGGGCTGTGGGTGTGAGTTTGCCATTTTTAGACAGATTTTATTGGCCTTTCAGCCTGGGAACGTTGTCCTGAACTGCAGGCTGGTCCTTGATCAGAGAGCAGGACTTGAAGTAATCAAGATTTTATTCTCAGTGTCAGAAATTATACTGAAAATGTTTCATATTCTGAAATGACAGAGGCCAAAATAAATGTGTTCTTTTTTTCTTTCCCAGGTAGCTATTAAGCAAAGAGCTCTGTGCTCATGTGTAAGGAAGTCCCTGTCTTGGCATTCGTTTTCCCCTGTCTGAAACAACCCTGAAGAATATTCTTTCTTTTTCAGGTTCCCTCTTCAGCCTTTGTCTGCCTTTTCTAAGCTTTATGTTGTAGCTATTGCCTTCTCAGCTATGAATAACTGCAGTTCTTGGGGGTGTCTTACATAAATTCATTTTGTTCTTTTGACTCTTCCTGACTGTAATCATCTGGAGCTTGGGGAGTGAGAAGAAATGTGTAAGTTTGAAAAGCATGTGGAAAGAGTTAGAAAGGCAATTTGTTTTTAAGTTAAAATAATCTTCTCAGCTATGTTGTGCTGCTTCTTGCAATCTGCTTTAATATGGTCACAAACATATTTTTGAAGCAACACAGGAGCAGTTTTACTTCTTTTAGCTGTGGCTTTGATTTTTGTACCAAACCAGAAACCAATAGATGAAAGTGTTTTGCTTCTGAAGCTTGAGTAAAAGCTGATATAAGAGCTGCTTTTGCATGAGTGTGAGGTTACTTTTTCCTTAAGAGTCCTCTGGAGCTTTTGGAGAACAATGGGAAGAGCAGATCTGAAAAGCTCATGCTGTGTCCACTCCAGTAACTTGTTACTTCATGTATTTTTCAAGGAGTAAATGAGGTTATTTGTGTGGGTTTATTTAAAAAAAAGTTATCTATTGTAATAAGAGTTGTTAGTGGGGTTCCCTAATTCAGCTCTGGAGCTCAGAGCAGTTGAGGCTGCAGAGATTTTCTAAGGGACAATGTTTCAGTGTGTTCCTCTGTCACCAGTGTTATTACTGCTGTTTGTTAGAATAATGTGAGTGGTCTGTGGTGCATCAAAACAATGCCAAATTCCAAGATAAGTGCCCAGATATTGTACATCAGAGATGTCATTACTTCAGTGCCAGTCAGGTTAATTCACTTTGACATTAACATCAGGTTAATTCACTGTTGCTCTTTGACATTTCCAGTGTAAAACACAAAAAGACTTCTGTCAGTTGTATTTTTAAATACTTTTGAACTGACACAGAACAAACTTGTATTTTGTGGACAGCAAGGGACATACAAAAATGTACCTTATTCAATTTAGAGAAACATTTTAGAATCCTGAGAGGTAGCTCTCTCTTCTGGAAAATCTGAATACTAATCTTTGCAGCTTTTTGGGGGCTCAGCAGAAGAGTTTGGCTTGAATTGGATGAAGAATTGGATTGAATTTTCCTATGTGAAAAAACTTTTCACTATGCGGTTTTCTTTTCTAGCAGCTTAGAAACTGAGGAAAAGAAAGTTTGGCCCTAGTAAGCCTTGGAATTCTAATTGTGCTTTTAAACAGACTTTTTAATGTCTGTATTAAATATGAGTGAGGAAATTAATATACAGGATCTCATGGTGAAGGAGAAATTTTAATAACAAATGCAGGGCAAGATAAATATTAGTGCTGCTATTTGAGCACTTCACAAATACTGGAAAATGACTCATCTTTGTGTGGAAGGGAAATGTCTTTAAGAAGGGATGCTGGAGCACAGTGATTTACCCCCAGCCCATGGGGGAGACTCTGGCCATTCCCTGTCAGGATTGACTCTCAGAAATAGCAGCCCTATGGATTTTTTTCATAGTACCTTAATAATCTCTGCAGGGGTCTGAGGGAGGTTTGCAGTTGTAAAATAAATCTTATATTGTGAACCTAAAGGCTGGAAACTACTTTTACTTGGGAGCCTGTGGAAAGTGAGAGGCAACTGGGGACAGTTATTAAATGTCATAGTTAAATAATGCTAAAACCTTTTGGTGCTCATTTTTCCTTCTTTGTTTCTTTTTCCAGGCATCCATTTTGGACTTGCACTCTGGAGCTCTTTCCCTGGGGAAGCATTTTGTAAATCTGTACAGGTAAAATGGGGCTGTGGCTTCCTGCCTCCTGTCATCCCCTCCCTGCCCTCTGCCAGTGCCTGGAGCCCCCAGGGTCAGTGATGAGAAATTATGGAAGTTGCCTGGATTCACCACAGTTTCCATGTCCAGTTAAAGAGCTTTCCTGGCATGAAAATGGATCTTTTGTTGAACTGAGCACTTTGAAAGCTGCAATTATCTTTATGTTCTTGCACCAGTTAATCACAGTATTTTTTCACAGTTATAGTTTGGTTTTTCAGCAGTGGAAGAAATCAAATAGCCTGGACTCTGAAATATGTGAATCCATGAGTTTATTTCATGATGTGGGATCTTTTTTAATGCCTGGGGAATGCCATTACCAGCTGCAGCATTTCAATCCCTTAATCTTTTAACATTTAATCTTATAGCATTGCTGTTGGACATCATGCTCAAAAGCATTTGTAAGATTTTTTGTGTTGTGTTCTCACTTTCTGATTGGGTAAAGCACAGGTGGGGGTGAGAAGGTGTCTCGTTGCTCAGTCTGATTCAGCAACTTCTCTTAGACTGTTGTTTAATTTTTCAGGTACTTTGGGGACAAAATTCATGACATCTTCACAGAAGAGGATTTTGCATTATACCGGTAAGGATTTTCAGTAACTGCTGAATGAACCACAAACCAGAAATTTTTATGGTTTTGAGTTTCTTACAGAGTGCAGGCTGAGAGGGGATTGCCCTTTGCATTCATACATTGGATTTTGCAGCTCAAAATAGTAATATCTGAGGATTAAAATGGCTTGAGGAAGAGAAGTCAAAGGACTTTTTGGTGATTGATAAACACCATTTGAGCTGCATCAGCCACATCAGGACAGTTTGATGGTGTGAATGTATTTAGGGTGATGGCAGCACCACACATTTCCCCCCCTCCCAGCAGAAGAGCTGCTCCTCTGAGCTCTGTGGGGATCTGCTGCAACAGGAGAGCTGGGAAGTAAAATCCTTCCTGATGACTTCCTCTTATCCAGGAGGTTGTGTGAGATGATGGACACAATCCTGGGCTATTGTTACATCAGGAATTTGGGATTTTTTGAGGCAGAGTGTAGCAAAACATTAAAAATGGTAAAGCAGGAAATGGAAGGACTTCAGATGACTCATGTGGCTGGAGAAGCAGCCAGAGGATGAAATAACTCTGTAATGGAGCAGCTCTGGCACTGATGCTCTCAGCTTTCCTGCAGCCCTGCTCATGCACTTAACAAACACAACAAACCTAACGAGTTCCATGTGGCTGGGAAGGTGTGTGGCCAAAGTTTAGGAACAAGCATTCTTTGTTGACTAGACACAGTAATTCTTTTGGCTTTTCAGTTGGTTTCTCATAATTCAAAATGTCCCTGATTTGAATATTTTAACTCTTTTTTTTTTTGGTCTTTTTTTTCCTTGCCTGTGTGAAGGAATCTGACCTCCCTCTAGTGGTGGAAAGAATGTTAAGTAGCCAGATGGGTTTATTAGTTTTACTAAAATATAATTAATTAAAATAATCCTAAAATATTAATTACTTTAAGCTTATTTCTATTTATCATCTGGTTTTAGTTGTCATTGTCTTTATAGATGAACTTCTTTAAAATATTTTTACTTCTGATCCCAGTATTGCAAAATTAGAGGTTTCCTTGATTATTATTGAACTTTGCACAAAGAAAATGTATCATTTCTGTTTCATGTGAACAGAAGCATTCAGTTTTTCAATAATTTTATAACTTTATGCTGTGAGATGAGACAGCTGCTAGGGAATGTTAGTATTCCATTGGGATTTCATGCCAGTATAGGGGATGTTTCAGTCTGCTGGATATGAAGCTAATACAAAATATATTATTAAATGCTTCTGTTCCTGTTAATGGCAGTGCTTTAGCATGGACTGTAGTACTGTATGGCCTTAATGAATGATTTTAAGCTATTTTTTGGAGCATCTGTCTTCATTACTGTCCCTTGCCTACCAAGGTCACTTTAAAAATACACTCTTGAGAGAAATAACTGAATGTAATTCATGTCTAAGTATTACTGATTGCAAGAATGACGAATCTGAGAAGGCATCCTGAGCCAGGGGGCTGATTTCTGAACTGTCTCTGTCTAAATTACATTGCTTCAGACTCAATTATGGTTTCTAGGCTGATACTTTAACCACCATCTGCCAAGCACATTACAGCAATCCCTCTTGTTCCACATAATAAATGAAATGTTTATTCAGAAGGGAGACCTTTAATCAGGATGCTTGGTGGAAGGGGTGAGTTGAGCAGAAAAGAGCACAATCAAAGGTTTATTCCCAAAACCTTCCAGCTGCTGAAGGCAGGGCCCTAGGAGGAGCAGAGGAGGAGCTGGGAGTTTGCCTTCTGCCTGTGTCTGTTCTATGTGTGATTGCTGTGAAAGCTCCCTGGCTGCAGGAGGCCTTTGCTTTGTCAGCTCCCTGAGACTGTGCTGACAAGTGGGATAATCAGGAAGTTGTGTGGGATTGAGCTTGGAGTGTTCCTGTCACCATGATTGAATCACACTTTGTAGTGGCTCCTAGCTGCATTTTTTGGTGTTGGTCTGGCACAGCCTGTCTCACAGAAACTTCTCAGTGGCACTTTCAGCTCTCTGTGCTGCTGTTGCTGCATTAAGCTGGCAGCTTTACAAGCTAGTGAACTTCCTTTCTTTCAAGTACTGTGTTACTGGGATTTCCAGCTACTTCATTGGCTTTTTAAAATTTTCTTCCTCATCACCCTAACTCCAAAACAGTAACTGCTTTTACAGAATCTGGTGGTGATGTACTCCTTTCAGGGAGTTCTGGTCTGCCTTTCCCTGAGTCTGGCATGAGCACTTTGATATTTTCCAGTGACTCAGTGCAAATGGACAAGGACTGCTGCTGACAGATATGGGGGCAGCATTAATTTGGTGCTGATGCTCTTCCTGGGCATTTATTGCCCCTGCAGAGCTCTGTTATTGCATCTGCTCAGAGCCAGGGCACACCTCAGCAGACTGAATGAGACAAGAATTGCTGTGCTTATGGAAGCAAATGCTTGTATTCTGCAGCATGAAGATGTATTTTCTTTGTAGCCATAGTCCACCAGAACTCTCCCAATAGTTTTAAAGAGCCAGTGGACCAGGAGCAGTGAGGGAAGGGAGGTTCCTGCTGCTTCTGGGTCATACAGGCTGAGGGAACAGTGTGGCTCTCCCAGCTTTGGTATCCTTCATTCCTTTCTTGATTGCACCTTCTGGACTGAGATTTGGCTTCTCCTGTCACTTGGTTTACACATGAAGGACAGTGTTTTTGTCCTTAAGTATTTTGCCAATGGACTATGTTTGGAACAGCAGGGATTAGAATGAAAAACCTGCAGTCATGATATTGATAAATGTTGAAATGGTCTGGCCAGCAGAAAACAGACTGTACAGGAGAGCTTTTCTAGGCTAAAAAGTGACCTTATTCTACTTTTCAAACCAGCTGCGTGCTGTATTTGGCATTTTGAGTGTGGCTTTGCATCCTGTTTGGTTTGTAAAACACACATTCTGCCAAAAGCACATCAGTCTCCAAGAGGAGTGAGGCTTTAACAGAGCTTTATAAACACCAGACAGCAAACCTTAATAGAAAGCTTTTAAAAGAGGGAAATGAATCAGGCTGAAAGAAGAGGGAGGACTCCTTGCAGAGCAGGACAACTGCTGGAGATTTAGTTATGTCAAGACTGTGGCCTGACTGCTTGGGAGTGGATTTATGGATTTATTCCTGGCTGGTGCAGGGGCCAGGGAATCAGCTGCTCTGGGGTTTGTGGCTATGAATTCTTAAGTTGCCTTGTTCAAAGCTCTCAATTCACAAAATGAGTAATTGCATTTAATGCTTTCTGGGAGCCTTTCTCTTTCTCTGCCTCTCTTTTTAAGGCAAAATCAAATCTGGGTATGTTGCCCATGGTTTCTCAGCTGAGGAAGCAGCAGTAACTGACTGAAGAACACAGAAGCAGCAGGAGAGAGGTGTCACTGACTGGGCACTGTGTGTGATCTTTGCAGGGATGTGAGGCAGAGGATTCAGCAAAGGATTGCTCAGGTGTTTGGTATCAGCTCTTCCGCCATGTACCTGACCAAGCCAACATTCTTCTCCAGGATGAACAGCACAGGAGCCAAGACAACACATGATGAGTACTGGCACCCACATGTGGACAAGGTGAGGAGGAGGCTGAGATGGGATGCAAACATCTCCTGTTACTATTATTAGATCACCTTGAAATCATTTTGCATTAAACAGTCCATCAGACAGGTTTGGGAACTGGTGCTTCAGGGGATGAACCTAATGGGAGATCAGTGAGTTTTAGAAACATAGGTTGTTACATCCCATTCAATTTTATTTTCACTAATTTAGTTTTGCTAGAATTAGTAAACTGTGAGAATTATTACTCAGGAATCTCTTTTGTCAGAAACATTGATTACAATGACCTGAATTGTTCTTTTTGCCAGATCTAGCAGGAGCTCTTTCACAGTGGTCAGTTGGTCACTGTTGTTATTGACCTGAGGCTCTTAAAAAGGGTTAATATTTGTATTTCAGCTATATGTGAATTGAAGCTTTTTCTTTATTTCAGTGGGGATGTGGTGCCTGGTACCCTCTTTCAGGAACTTGGTGTTTTGATCCTTTTAACTGCACAGTTTTATCTCTAAGCTTATAACTTAATACTTGGCATTTCTCAATGGACTTAAATGATTTGATATTGAGTTTATTTCTGAATTTCACTGAGTTCAAGCATTCTGTGCAGAGCAGCAGAATACAAACAGTGGAAGAGTCAAAGAAAAAAAACGCCACAACACAAAACCCCCCCCCAAACAAGCTATAAAAAACCCACTTCACAATACCCACATTTCATGCCTTCAGAACTTATAAATGAGTCCCTCTGGAATCATGGATTACCCATGATGGAACCAAATAAAATAATCCCAGCAAAATCCAAGTTATTCCTCAGAGCTTGAGTCTGTAAGTGGGCAGTGTACCTTGAAGTCTCTGACCTGAGACATGAAAAAAATCAAAGAGAAATATTCCTTGCCTTAATGTATTTCTTGGAAAAAGCCAGTCTGAGGGAAGTGTCTTTTGTTGGTCACAACGTTGGTGTGAGTTCCTGTGTCCTTTTTCATGTGGGCAGAAGCAGCTTAAATTTAGAAGATGTGGTAGTGATGCCACAGCTTATGTTTGGAAGCAGAAGGTCCAGTAGAGTGGAATCTGCCAGGTTTTGGATGTCTCTGGTGTGAAAAGCTGTGATGTAAGCAGTGAATAGGAATGAGGTGGTAGGGATGGTTTTGAGGTCCAGATTGTTTTGATTTGTGTTGGTAGGAAATGGCTGTAGGGAGCAAATTGTGCTGGTGGGGCTCACAGAAATTCCATCTAAGAAACCCTTGGGAAGAAGGAATTTGGTCATTCTGGTTGTGTGAAGTGCAGTGAATTAATTGGTTCTTTATAGTTTTTCCACAGTTTCAGATAATCAGATTTGACTGCCACAAGGGTGAGAAAAGCTGCATATTTCAACAGCTGGTGCCTATTTTCTCCATTCTTTTATTTCAGCCCCAAAAAAGCCTATTTTAGAATTTCAGACTCTGATTTATTACTATAATGAGATTTGTGTCTGCACAAGCCCTGCTTGCCAGTACTCTCTTAATTCTTCTTTGCTTGTGTTTTGCATTGGGAAATAAAGAAGGTGGCTGAATAACCTCTCAATTAAGTGTGTCCACCTAAATATCTCCTATAATGTCCAAGTTATTTTGTCATTTACATGCAAAGAAGTTTACATGAGGAGAATTTGTGGAAGCTGCTTTTCTGTTATTCTGAGAATGCCTAAATGTGATGGACATGGCTGAATGTTTTCCTGTTTTTATCCTTCTGTTTCGTCCATGTTTTATTTATTTTGCAGGCTGTGTGTTCAGGGAGCAGATGCATCATTTGATTTGCCTTGGCTTTTTCTAACCCATCTCCAGCTTCAAAAAAAAACCCAAAACAAGCAGGAAGAGTGCTCTCTGAGACTTGGAATGCATAATCTAGACCTTAGTAGTGTCTATACTGAATAACTGGGTTGTCTGAATTATGACAGTGATTGGAGTCAGTGATCTTGGAGATCTTTCACACAACCTAAATAATTCTGAGTCTGTGAAGAGAATTATCCCAGTTGGGGCAGTTACCAAACACCTTGTTCATAATCATAAATAGTCTGAGCAGAGTCTAGATAGGATGAAGGTGTGCAGCTTCCCTGGTTGCCTTCAGTGCAGTCAGCCTGGCTTATATTTCACTTCATCCAGCAAACTTTTCCAATTCCAGACTGCAGTTGAAAGCAAGGAAAAAAAAAACCCATTTCTATTGATCTGAGCTAAGAAGTTCTTCCCAGAAAGGAGCAGTAGAGTTCTTATGTGGCCTCTAAAGCAAGTGTGAATACTGGGAAGTTGAAGAAAGATCAATAAAACTTGCCAGTTTGTTGGATGCTTTTGTGGTGGATCATTATTTATGCTTTCCCCTTGGAACAGGACAAGTCACTTTAGGTATTTCTGCATAATTTAACAGTGAAGGTTACTCCTAGAAGACATCATGTTTTTTTCCTTGTCTCTTTCCAGAAAAAGGGTAAAATGAAGCATTAGCAAAAGCAGTTAACTACATTTTCTGTTTCAGAATGATGTTGTTAAAAAGATGTGGCTTCTTGGAACACATGAAAACCCCTCTTGGCTTTTTCCTGATGTTGCTGAGTCTACTGCAATTATATTTCTCAATCTAAATCTCCCTGAAGACTTTTAACAGCATAATGGAGAAGTACAAATTTATTATGTCTATCGGAGGCTTTGTTTTTTTCCCCCTAAAGTTTATTTGGTTTGTAGTTCCATAGGAATGGAAACCCTGAAATCAGCCCAATGACTCATTTAATCTTGTTGAATTTATAAGCATTTAAATCAAGTGTAGCAAGTCTTGTTTTAAGATCTGGAGTTTCATCTTGGATGGAATTTGTTTGGAACTGAGGCTTCCAAATGACAAATACCTGATTTATAATGGAGTTGCTGTTGCACACTTCACACTGTCAGCACTGCAATCTTACACCATTCTCTGGTAGAGGCAGTGTGGGATTTGCAGATTTGTGCAGTGTCTGGGCACAGATCCTGGCACCCTTCACACAATTGTCAGCCTCTGCCTTAAGATGGTTTTGGGTTTGTTTTCCTTGAATTTCTTCTATCAATGCTATTCCAGCCCAAAATTGGCAGGTTTTTTTTTAGCCTAAACATGTCCATGATTGGTTTGTAGCTCTTTGTGTTCCTCCTCCCAGTTCTACATCCTCCCACCCCCATGTATTCATAGGTAGGAATCTTACCCTTTTCAGCCTTTATTTCCTTGAGCTGACCTTGAAGTCTTCTCACATGGAATGTGTTCTCCATCTCCCCAACCCTTCCCTGTACCTGCAGCCCTCTTCCTGCTGAGCCTGTCATTGAAAGCAGCTGCTGTCTCTTCTAGCAGACTTCACTCTTCTTTTCTTCCCCTGCATTTAATAAAACACATCAAAAGATCCCATTTCTGCCCTGGGACAGCATCATCTCTGAGAATTGAGGAGATTGATTCTCATTTCTGTTCAAGGCCATCACATCACTCACCTACAGCCCCTTGCAACTCAGAGCTGTGCTCTTTGCTCTTGCATTGTGTGCTAAATAGACACTGCAATAAATAGGACACTGCAAGTAGCTATCAAGGCTATTCTGGTGCTTATCTACACAGAATTAGGTGAAGGCTTACAGGAAAAGAGAAGTTCTGACTCTTTTTCTTCATTCTGGACCAATGCTGATTGCACAGTGAATTTTCTTCTGCACTGGAAAGCAGAGGATGCTGTCCTAAACGTCCTCAGTAACTGCAGACCTCTTGCATGGTCCTACAGCTGTTTAGCTGCATAGAAATTGTCCCTCAAAAAAACCCACTGCAAAATGGGACTGGCTAATTCTGGCAATTAGTTCTATTTATAATAATAGCTTTTAAATAAGTGTTATATAGATGTCATTATGAGCATCTACCATTATATATTATCTGTATTTGACTTTTTGGATAAGGAGTGTCCAAAAAGATCACACTAACCATATGTCATAGCAGGCTGAGTGGAAATATCTGCATTTTTCTCTTGAGTTGTGTACAAGGAGCTGTAGAAATTTGATTTGCAGCTTTTCTCACATAGTTTGATCTTTTGGTTCAATTATTAATCTGTCTGGTACTGGAAATCATTTCCAGGGTATCAAATAAATTTTATATACATGGGGGACTTTTAGCATTTTGAATAACTTGAGTATAATTTAGTGCCTACTTGCCATGGTGTTGCATTTCTCAGGCCTGCCTGCTTCTGAGAGTGAGTAATGAATAAGGACAGGAAGAGAAAAACCATTTTCCCTTGCACACTTCATTCCCCAAACTAGTCACCTCCAGAAATCAGGGGTGCTGGTTAGGCTAAAATGGTTGGTAGTCAGCTCTTACAAGTTTAGAATTGGTAAAGCCACCTTGGAGAGGAGAGAGTGAACTGAGGGAGCAAAGATTGCTGCTCCACTAAACAATTCTAATTCATTAAATGTGCAAGTATGAGTTGAATTAACTTCTCCACTGGTTGGAGACTTCCTTAAATCGACTGGAAGTTTTTATCACCAAGTCAGTGAAGTGGAAAATAGCTTTGCAAAGCTGATTTGCATGAGAAGGGCTGTAGAATGGCTGGTTTGAGGTGCTGCACCACCACTTGCTCATTAATTCCCATTTATTGCCCTGTATTGCTACCAGGGCTTGAGAAAATAAGGGGAGAAGGGGGATCACTGTAATATTTCTCTCATTTTTTGTGATTCAAACCATGTCAGGCAGTGTATCACCAGATTTGGCTTTTTTCCTTTAAGCCCTTATGGTCAGAATAATAACATGAGTATGAATGGAAATGTCTTCCTATTCCATCTGCTGTTATGTTCTCTCTGGTCCTGCCCTTACAGAAAAATGTGTACAACTGCTACTGAGCCAAAATTTAACTGGCACTAATGAGTATAACTTGAAACATGAAAATATTTAGAAAACTTCTAAGTTTGGAAGTAGCACCTACCTCTTGCAGTCACCAGGTCAGTCAAAACACTCTGCAAATTCTGTGTATTTATACAGTAGTGCTGAGCTGCACATTTCACTGTTTGACAGTGTAATGCTGAACTTTTGAGTTGTGATACACAAAGAAATTGGAGAACACAGACATTGATTTCAAGTGTTTTTTTAATTGCTGGTGACATGTAGATAGGAAAGGAAGTATTTCTAGAATCAGCTAAACTCAGTGTTAAATATTTAGATGGTTTCACTCTGAGCATTAGTATGTAGAATTTTTTTTCTCCAACTTCAGGGTATGTATCGACCAAAAATAATGCTTTAAATGGAAGGAAAAAATCACCTTGTTATTCTTAAAAGTGTGGTGTTTGGTCTGTAGGCTGAGAAGAAGCAGAGACTTCCAAAGTTCAGTTTGAAGGGCTTTAAACAAAACCTGTATGGAAAAGAGTAGAAGCTCCTCCAACAAATCTGTATTTACTTGGGAATTCTGATATACTGTTATCATGGATCTCCTGTGTGGTAGCTGGTGAAAGAATAGAAGTGAGGTATCCAGAAATCTTAAACCAAGATTAGATAATGTGTGGAAATCATTACTCAAGGGGTGCTTTTCTGCTTTCCTGGTGAAATTTTATTGTGGAATAGCATAACTTCTGTGGTTTTGATACAATGGACTTCTGACACTACATTGTTCTTTGCTCTTGGATGATAGAAATCTATAGGGGCACTTCTGTAATTATGGAAACTGTAACAAAAGAAATAATAAACATGACATGCTAGTCTTGTAGTGTGTGTGTAAACACATGAGAGTAGACTAATAAACATGGATAATTTCTTTAAAGTGGTGTTCCTGATTTTCAGAGACCCCTATATAAACTACATGAAAACTTGAAAATTGAAAAAACCCAGCAGATCCATCTGCTCAATTAGCTGTGTTCTGCAGAGATAAGATAAAGAATTTGGTAATTTTTGGTAATTTTGGCTTCCCCCACAGGTGACTTATGGCTCTTTTGACTACACTTCTCTGCTCTATCTCTCTGACTACTCCAAAGACTTTGGGGCTGGACGGTTCGTGTTCATGGATGCAGATTCCAACAGGACAGTGGAGCCCCGAGCAGGTATGAGCCCAGCTTGTGCCATTTATTGACTTGCTGGGCTGGCAGCTGGTGTGGGACTGTGTTCTGTGTCAGCAGGAATAATGTGGGTAATGTAGCATTCTGTGTTCAGACTGATGATATCAAAAGTAAAGATTAAAACAGGTTAAAATTTATAATATCTGGTGTTAAGCCACAATAAGTGACTTCCTTGAAAGCTGTAGGACTTGTAGGTGGCCAGTCCTGACAGCTTAGCAGGTCACTGTGCAGCAAGAGCAGAGCTAACTGTCACTGCAGCAAATCCAAATTAAAGCAATTTATTTTAGACCTGAAATTCCTTTGCTGCTCAAGATGGGGCTTAATGCCCTGTAATGGCTGAGGGCTGGGTGTGAAGGTGATGGATTGCCAGGGCTCTGCTGACCTGCTGGAGCATGATGAGCCATGATTACTTGGGTAGAAATCCATCCCTGCTTCCAGGAGGTCTGACAGGGATGAACCTTCTGATGGCTGTCAGTTATAAATAAATAAAAAACCTTTAAGGCTGGTTTGAGATTTTTCTAATATGTGGATAATTTGAAACTAGAATTACTCTGGGGCTGCCTAGAGAACAGCTCAGCCTCAACTCATCTGTCTGCCAGGTGAGAGCTGAGCTTCCAGCAGTGTTACCTTCCATAATGCAAGATCAGCCACACTGCTGCAGGGGAAAAAAAAAAAAAAAAGCACAAATTTATATTTCTTCTGTGTTCTATCTTTTTTTCCAAGACAGAAAAGATGGAAATTTACTCATTTAAAGAGGCTCAGTAATTGTCTGCTGACAGTTGTTACCCCAAGCAGAACTGACTTCAGACTATTGCTGCCTGCAAATTGGGATGGGTATTTTTTGACTTGTGCATCACAGTGATGCACTCACCTGCAGTGATGCTGGTTTAGATAACTGAGATTGCCTGCATTTTGGGTTTGCTGTCACAAATTGTATGTTTGATTATTTTGTTGTTTAAGATTGGAAATAAACCCTAAACTGGAAGCTTCATCTTTTGCAGTAGGCTGCTGCCAATATTTGAAAGGGAGCACATTAAACTATTTTGTTTCCAGATGCAATTCTAAGATTATCAGATCTTTACAGCTGTAGAAATCACAGCTGAATTCTAGATGTGAGGGGAGCTGTGCAGGGACACTCAGCCTGCCTGCAGTGTGCAACCTGCCCCTGACTTAATTTCCAAAGTCTGTATCTGTGAAATTGCTTCCATTCAGCCCCAACTATTCATTTACAGGTTTTCTGCTGCAGGATCTTTGCTCTTGGTGTCATTTTGGGGGGAGAAGGGCAAGCTGATGAAATACAGAATTTTCTTTTTGCTGTTCTTTTGCCAGGGGTTGTATGGGCAGTGTGTGCCCCAGGACACCCCTTTTGAAACAAAACAATGCACAGCTCCTAAGGAATAGCACAAATGTCCTTCATGGACACAGGAGAGAATTAATCACACTTTTCTAACACATCTGTGTTACCACGGTTGTCAGGGGTCCAGGATTGTGTCACAACCTCTTCTGCACAATCACCACTGACATCCTGTGGGCACAAGAGAAAAGCTTTGGAGCTGAAGCACAAGATGAAGGCATTTGCACTTATTTTTCCTCTTGCTGATAAAATATTTTGTGAAGGAATGACCCCAGGCTGCTCTCTGTTGCTGGTACAACTTGATGTATTTTTCATGTTCTTAATGTTCCTCTGCAATGTTTTCTCTTGCTTCTGTCTTTTTGGCTTTTGTTTGTTTGCTTTGTTTTATGCTTCTTTCAATCCTTTGTGCTCCTCTTGTCACTCCAACTCAACTTTTAAAACCACATGTTGATGAGCTTTCATGCTTCTCATTTAGGAGCTCCAGGCTTTTTTAGAGATGACTGTCATAATCACTGGTTCAGTTCTCATGCTTGACAGCTAATTTACTTTTCTGTAATGCTAATGCCACTGCAGTCCTGAAACCTGGTACTTGTCTCACACTTAGATTGCATTTTTGGGGACCTGATACTGTGTGTCCAAATGAGCAGGTTTCTTCTCCTTCGAGCAGCAATTTGTTCCAGTGTCAGTGGGGAGCAGAAAGGCATTGTTAGTGATGCAGCAGAGCAGAAAAGCAGTAATTGGAAATACAAGAAAAAGCAATTAAACAATTGTGGGATGTCCTGTGTTTGAAAGTGCTGCCTGGGCAAGTCCCACTGCTGCTGCAGAGGCACTTGGAGCCCTTTGCTGGTGAGGATCAGTGTCAGCCAGGCTGCTGGGGACAGGGAGAACTGTTCTGCTAGGAGTGGAGCATAAATTAAAATCTTTGCACTTCTCTCAGTGTACATCACTTGCAGATTACCTAAGAAATCTCTAAGTCCTGACTCTCACATAGCTGACTGAAAGACTCTAATTTGTAGGGTGATCTTTAACATCCCCTAGTTTGGTTGTTAGCAAACATTAGCTTTAAGAAGGAGTTATGATTTATTAACATTGAGGCTCTTGAGATTATTTTTTTTAACAGAAATGAACAAGTCTGCACCAGTTCAGTGTACAGACCTTTGGCTAATTCATAACCAGACGTGGCATGAAGGAACACATCTTTCTTGTGCTCTGATGGGCTTCAGGAGTGAATGTGTGTCTTTTGACTTCAGTCAGGACCTCTCTCTGCCACAAGAAACTCACTGTACCATCAGGAAGAAAATTCTTAGTGCCAAAGAAAATAGGACTTTGAAAAGAAAACTTTTTTTTTTTTACAAAGAACAGATCTAAAGTAGTATCTGTTTCTTTTAAATATATATGGAAATTCTGCTTCCAAAATTGTCATACTGGGAATTTTTTTCCACTCCTTGCACCAGGGTTGGCTCTGTGGGAGAAACTGTAAGAAACAGCAACATTTTGAATGAGGTCCTTCAGAATGAAGCCCTTTCAATATTAACTCTTTTTGCTAGTCTGAGACATGTTTTAGTAAACTGCAAGACAAACAGGAGGAATAAGAATAAATGGCAAACATCAAGGCTTTCCTTTTTCAGTCACAAAATTGGTATACTTTCTGCTGCTGCTAAACTTGTCAGTGCATAAGGTTTTGTATTTTAAAATTTCAGAATGCTACAGAGCCTTATGTGAATTTGGGGTCTGGAAATACTAGGTCACAGACTTCACTTGGTCATAAAGTGTAGATGAAACTGCTGTTGGGATGAAATCCCAGGACTGGTTCTGTGTTCTCTGTGTGTGCATTTCTTGGTTTGAAGGTCACCTTTGCTGCACTTATTTTCAGTTTACAGGGGAATTTGTTCTTCATGCAGGTAATTTATTATATAAAGGCAGAAGAAAAGGTTGCAATCCCTTCTGTGTGTTCCTGGAAGAAACTAATCTGTGGGGTAGAATGAATTCTGTACATTGGGGAGTGAAATGTGACTCTATAATCTCAAACTTAGTGTATTATCACAGCTGCCAGAAGTGTGTGATTCTGGAAGTGTAAAATACTTGATTTGAAGGTATAAGATATTTGGGAACCTCCCTCCATATAGACAGTCTCATCTGCCTCTGCATTCAATCCACATCATCCAGATTCAGTCTAGATCACGATAATCTCCTGCCAATCTTAGCTTTAGTTTTGCTCCAATCAGTAAAAAAACTGAAGCACATCTTGAAGTTAAATCAGTATCAGCTGAAAGCTGAGAATAATTTAAAAAAAATCCACAGAAGTATCTGTCAGTTATGGAGCCACCATTAGGAGTTCAGTAAGCACCAGCCATGCAAAGCACAGCAATTCTCACTGATTTGCAATACTCATCACAAATTGTGCCAGGGACTGGTGAGGTGATTGCAAAGAGGAGTGGTAGGAAAAGGAGGATCTGTTGCAGTCATATCAAAAAACCAGAAAATAGCACCTTATTTCTCAGTAGAACTTGGTTTTGGTTTTGTTATCTGTGGAAGAATAACTGTCTTGCAGCTAGGTTTTGCATTCTGATGGTGTTTGATGCCAGGTTAATGATGGCATTAAATGAAACACTCTTTGAGCTGGCCCCATAAAGCAATAGGAGTGCAGGTCAGAGCTGCCCCTAACCTGGTGTTTCTGTGAGTGACTTCTGATAAATCCAGTGCCTTTTGAGACAGCTGTTGCTGAGGGTAGCAGTGCTCACTGCCTGGGGCACTGCAAGGATGGAGGAGTGCTGGGGGAAGAGGTGTCCTGTGTTGTTGCTGCACAGAGCCTTGTGAAGCACTGCCAGGATTCAGAATTGGCCTCTGAGGCTTCTCCCCTGCCATGAAAACTTGGTTAGAGATGACCACATGCAGCATGTCCTCTTTGTGCCTCTGTGTAATGCATCTGCAGGCCAATATTTCCTGAATTTGAGTTGATACTGGTCAAGAAAATGTGCAGCAAAGCTGAAGGAAGAAAGCAGTGGAAAATCAGCTTCAAAGAGTTACTCCATAAATTCAGGTAATGTAACAGATGAAATAAAACAAAATACCAAAGTAACTGCAGGTTGAGCTGTGTGTGGTTCAGTAGGGAGGGTTCATTTCTTGGTTCCTAAGCTGTGTGTGAATGTCACAGGCCACAGATATTCTGATGAAGCCTCTTTAAGGGCCAGTTTTGGAATAACTGAGCAGCAGAGGTTACCTTTGTGCTTCTGCTTCAGTGATGTACTAAATCCAAAACCCAGAACTTGGTTATCCATGTGATTTGACCACAGCTCTACTGGACATGCCATGCTTGGCAAGGTCAGGATAAGTCAGATGGGTGATCCTGAGGTTGTTGAGTGTGGTTGAAGTTGCAGCACTTGGTTCTTAGTGAGAACTTTTGGTAGCAGTCAGATTCTGAGCCTGAGCAGAGCTGGCAGCACTGGCTGGGTGAGGCTCAGCCCTGGAGGGAGAGCTGGAAAGCAGGGCAGGGGTGATACCCCTGTCCTCCTCCTGGCTCTGGGGAGAAGAGATGGAGCCAAAAGGCCTTGGGGAGACTCAGTAACTGATTTGGAGAGAGCAAATAAGCATTTTTCACTCCTGAATACTCCCCAGGGTTGTCACACCTCACAGAGTGGAAAACTGTTGTGATTCTGAGCAACCAACTGTGCTGGTAGGAGAGAGGCAGGCAGGGATTGTAAAAATCTAACGGTTGATATCTAAAAATGTTCACGTACTTTTAGCAGGAAATAAGTTCATTAATTGTCTTTAAAAACTGTAATCTGGAAGATTTCCAGGCGCTTCTGAATTTAAAGTAGAAGCAATTATTTTTGTGAGAGTATTGTTAATACTACAAATTACAAACTGGCTGTGGGAGACTTCACTGTGTGAACCAAAGATTTTATTTATAACAGCAAGAACTTTCTGTCTAGTAACTAAATATGGGATGAGTTTGTAACTAGGATTTGATACTTATTGCAGGTAGTTTTTTGTTTGAGGTTTTATTTTTAGGACATAGGATTTTTCATTCTTCTGTGCTTGACATAAATGTAGCAAAATGGTTCAGAGAAGCTTGTGTCCTCTGTTCTGAGGTGCTTCTTTACCCCAGATCAGGGCACTTGCAGACATTGTCAGTCCAGGTTCCTTTTGTGGAATTTTCTTAAAGCACTTGCTTAAATTCCCCCAATTCAACATTTTTAAATAAGTAATTGAATTAGTGAAATAAGTTTTATTGTGTGCTTGCAGAAAACATTATTACCAGTTTATTTGCCTAATGATATGATAGGTTTTCTTGGACACTGTAGATGAGAATGAATTGGTGATTAATCCTAAACAGATGATGAGGATGAGAACACAACTGTTGTGCATTTTCCCTGGCAGTGCTTCTGTCTGGCTGTCATTCAGCACATGAGATGCAGTTTTTCCTTCTTTCCTGAGGAACATTTAGAGCTGATAAATGTTAGGCAGACAGTGGAAGCTGTCAGTGCATGAGATGAAAGATGCTGAATGGATCTGTGGTGCCAAATAAACTGTTCCTGCTTCCCTCTAACTAGACAGAGGAGTTGTTTCCTTTCCTTCTGAGCAGCAGCTCAATCATCCCAGTGCCCCCAGCCATGGACAGTGGATGGTGTGAGACCCTTTCCATTCCCCCAGCCCTGCTTTGCATCCCTTTCCTGGTGTCCAGGGAGGAGAGGGAGGGCACAGTGACCATTCCCTCACTTGATCCAGTGATGGTTGAGACAATCTAACACCTTTCACCTTGAAGTTCTCATCACCCAAGGAGTTCACAAGGAAATTTGGCAGAGAATTAAACTAGAAGAGCCAGAAGGATGCTGCAAAGAAAGCAGAAAGGGAAATAGCATGTGAAGGATGGGAGCATGAAGGGCTTGGAGACCAGTGGAAGAACAGGCAAGCTGCAAATCTGAGTGATTGCCAAAGCTGACATTGATGTGGATGGCCAGTTTCATGTGTAATCAGAATAACTGGGGTTGGAAAGTACCTCTGGACATCATCTGCTCCATGCCCCTTGTTCAAAAATCAAATACAGGAGACACAGGGGTAGAAAAATCATGTCTGAGACCTCCCTGGGAAACATCTAAATGCTGCACTCATTTGTGCCAATGACATGGCCCTGGAGGGACAGAGTGTGTGCCAGTGACATGGCCCTGGAGGGACAGAGTGTGTGCCAGTGACATGGCCCAGGTGGGACAGAGTGTGTGCCAGTGACATGGCCCTGGTGGGACAGAGTGTGTGCCAGTGACATGGCCCAGGTGGGACAGAGTGTGTGCCAGTGACATGGCCCTGGAGGGACAGAGTGTGTGCCAGTGACATGGCCCTGGTGGGACAGAGTGTGTGCCAGTGACATGGCCCTGGAGGGACAGGTTTGTGCCAGTGTCAGGGCCCTGGAGGGACAGAGTGTGTGCCAGTGACATGGCCCTGGTGGGACAGAGTGTGTGCCAATGACATGGCCCTGGTGGGACAGAGTGTGTGCCAGTGACATGGCCCTGGTGGGACAGAGTGTGTGCCAGTGACATGGCCCTGGAGGGACAGAGTGTGTGCCAATGACATGGCCCTGGTGGGACAGAGTGTGTGCCAGTGACATGGCCCTGGTGGGACAGAGTGTGTGCCAGTGACATGGCCCTGGAGGCACAGAGTGTGTGCCAGTGACATGGCCCTGGAGGCACAGAGTGTGTGCCAGTGACATGGCCCTGGAGGGACAGAGTGTGTGCCAGTGACATGGCCCTGGAGGGACAGAGTGTGTGCCAGTGACATGGCCCTGGTGGGACAGAGTGTGTGCCAGTGACATGGCCCTGGAGGGACAGAGTGTGTGCCAGTGACATGGCCCTGGTGGGACAGAGTGTGTGCCAGTGATGTGACCCTGGGAGCCTGGTAGGATTCAGGAGTGGGATATAATTTAGAAGTTGGCCTTGATTTGAGAAAGGGCAACTTCCCAAGGGCTCTTCTAACCTGTTAGGCAATGAATGTGTAATATTAGAGATACAATCATCATGTAATATTTTTTCTTATGAGCATTGTGGTCTGTTAATTTCATTATGGTTCTCAAAATCATGTCATATATTCCCTACAGCTTGTTATAATTCAAGCTGTTGTGCCCTACTGATTTTCCTTCTTCTGTAAGAACAAGATAAGATATAAGATTTTATAATACATTTAAATCAGAGCATGTGTTAACTGTGAAGGATTATAATGATGTTTGCTAATTTATTTTCACAGAAACCTTGTTAGGATAGGTCAGTACTACTTTCATTTCCTTTAGACAAGGAAAAAAGTGACAGAGAAAGTAGTTTTGTGGAGGTCACAGTTACATGTCAGGAGTGCAGATGTCACTGAAAATTGTTTCCTTTGTATTTCCCTCCAATCTGTATTGCCTCTCAGGACAGAGTTAGCAAATTGAAGGCTTGTTTATGGAAGTGCAGCTGAAGATTCAGCAGGGATAACATTTCCTGAGAGCAAGCCTTTTGGGAATAATGACTTTTTCTGTGACACAGCTCTGAGTACATCTAAAAAGAATTCACTGCTAGGGAGTGGTTCTGAATTAAACCTGGGAAAGCAAAAGTAGGGAAAAGCAAGGGATTGTATTTAATACATTTATTCCTCCAGTGTTTTTGTTTGAGTAATTAAATGCTACATAGTTGGTGTGTTAGTGAAATGTCTGTTGCTTTTGCTGCTTGTTAGATTTTATTCCTTAAAATGACAGTGTTGCTTCATCTAAACTGGGGTCACATAAAATTTATAGCAGTGGATCTTGTGACTGGCACTTGCATGTCTTCTTAAATAATGATTCCTGTGGATCAGTGCAGACATGGATTCTCAAAAAGTCAGGAGAAGAAGTGGTTACCTCTAATACAATTAAGATCTTGCTTCCTGTAAGAGGTTGTTAGGAGTTCCCTGGCCTTGGTCACTGCCAGTGACCATCATCTGGGTAAGGATATTGCCATATATCCCTTGAAGGTTTTGTCAGATGGGATGGGAATTAACATTCTCTACCCTCTTTTTGAACATTTATACTGATAAAAATGATGTACCATGGAAAGAGTGTGCTTTTGCTTCAAAATCTTTGTGAAGGAAGTAAGTTTAAAAGAAATTCTTCCCAAGTGAGGAAAAAGCATCTTTGAAAACTGACTTTAGCCTTGTTCAGTTACCCAGAGACTCCAGCTGACGCATATGGGAGAAGATTGATGCCATATATATGAAGACATACTTATTAAAGAAGGAACTTAAAAGACATTCAGTATAGCAAAAAAAAAATCAATTTAATTGGTTTAAACAACACACTGAACCTTGTCTAGCTCTGAATTACTACTACTACTACTAGTCAGAGATCAAACAAATCAGCTTGAAAGTCAGTTTAAGGCAAAGCTTTGGGTGGGCAGGTGAGGGACCAATAATAATGTACTTTAATGAAGTTGAAATGTAGTTTAAAAGGGGAAAAAATCATGACACAGGGATTTTGTATGGAATCCTTGAGGGCAGCACTGTTCATTGCATCATTGATAGGGCTGGAGCATGTTGCCTTCATTCAGCCTTTAATCCAGAAAAGCAGGACAGGGAGGTGGGAATGAGCTGTGCATACAAATGGATCTCTTCTTTACATGAGTGTAACTTCAGCCATTACTGAGGTGCAGCAGAAGGGATGAAATTGTTATGGAAGACTCTGAACTGCACTCTGAGGATTAAGATGTGAGCTACAACAGAACATGAAAGAGACTCAGGGATAAACCCAGCCCCATAAAGCCAGTCTGGTTTTGTCCAAATCCCCCATGTGTGCTGCTTAGGGGGATGCAAGCAAAGGAGCTTCTGGGTCTTTGGGATCCCTTTTAGAAGAGAAACCCAGCAATGTGCCTGGTGCCTGTTTTGGAGGAATAGGATAGGGTTAGAATAATTATGTTGTTGTTGTTGTTGTTGTTGTACAGACTTTAGGTAGCCATCAGCTTTTAAACAAACTCTAATTTGAACAGTGGGGGGAAGCCTCAGTAGGAAAAGCACATCTGCAGGTGAGAAACTTGGCTTCCTTGGGAGAACTGGAGCAGTCCCACAGAGCTGTGTCAGTGGGCATCAAACTTGTGCATTCTCAGAGCAGTCAGTAACCTGGGAGTGCAGGGGCTCCCTTCTGCTGTCCCACCGAGGGGATGGCAGTGTACCTCTGCTCTCAGCATCACTCACTGCAGCTCCATTTCTCCTGATGCCCCCTGAGGCCTGGAGTGTCCCCAGGCAGGACAGTGATGGGCAGGAGCAGGCACAGCAGTGAGCACTTGAATCTGTAAAACAGCTGCCAAGACATGGATGGAGTGGCTCTTTCTAAGGAAAGTGAATTTGTACATGGCTGATATGTGACTCTGTGACCTGCCTGAGCATTAAGTGGTCAGGCCAGGCACAGAAAGCACTAGCACACACTTGGTGCAATGCTGAGAAGCTGCCACAGCTGCTGAGGCTTTGTCACTGAAGGCTTTTTGCCACCTCTGTGATGCTTCCTCCTTCTTTGGTCTAAAATCAGAGCCAGGACTAGAAGGGGAGCAGGGAGGAAATCAGAACACTTTGCTGACAGTCACTGGAGTTGGGCTTTTTTGTTTTTAATTGAGGACACTAAGAACTGTCTTCTTTGTTCTTGGCTTCCTCCTGCCTTTTATAAACGAATATTGGTGGGATTCCATCTCCAGCTTCATGGCACAAAGTCTGTCTGTGATCACCCGCGGGCTCTCAGGTCACTGTTCTCAGGAACAGCCGAGCTGCAGCCCAGTGCTGATCCATTCACACCTCTAACCCTTTGTCTTTGCAGGCCGGGTGTCGTTTTTCACCTCGGGCTCGGAGAACCTGCACCGTGTGGAGAAGGTTCGGTGGGGCACTCGCTTCGCCATCACCATCTCCTTCAGCTGCGACCCCGCGCACGGCATCGGGGACCCGCTGCTGGGCTGAGCCTGAGCCTGGCCTGAGCCTGAGCCTGAGCCTGAGCCTGAGCCTGAGCCTGAGCCTGAGCCTGAGCCTGAGCCAGACACAGCTCAGGAGCTGCTGGCCTGAGCCTGAGCCTGAGCCTGAGCCAGACACAGCTCAGGAGCTGCTGGGCTGAGCCTGAGCCAGACACAGCTCAGGAGCTGCTGGGCTGAGCCTGAGCCTGAGCCAGACACAGCTCAGGAGCTGCTGGGCTGATCCTGAGCCTGAGCCTGAGCCTGAGCCTGAGCCTGGCCTGAGCCTGAGCCTGAGCCTGAGCCTGAGCCTGAGCCTGAGCCAGACAGCTCAGGAGCTGCTGGCCTGAGCCTGAGCCTGAGCCAGACACAGCTCAGGAGCTGCTGGGCTGAGCCTGAGCCAGACACAGCTCAGGAGCTGCTGGGCTGAGCCTGAACCAGACACAGGTCAGGAGCTGCTGGGCTGACCTTGAACCAGACACAGGTCAGGAGCTGCTGGGCTGAGCCTGAACCAGACACAGGTCAGGAGCTGCTGGGCTGACCTTGAACCAGACACAGGTCAGGAGCTGCTGGGCTGAGCCTGAACCAGACACAGGTCAGGAGCTGCTGGGCTGAGCCTGAGCCAGACACAGGTCAGGAGCTGCTGGGCTGAGCCTGAGCCAGACACAGCTCAGGAGCTCCGGGTGGGAGCTCAGCTGGCACAGGAGAGACCCTGCAGGAGGAGAGGAGAAAGGGAGAAAGCATCTCCTGTAACCTCATGTGCTATTAGAGCTGCCCAGCTGTGGGAACACACCCTCACACACTTTGTTTTCACATCTCCTTTCCATAAACAGTGCAAATGGTGGCTTAAGGACCACCTTAAATGTGATGCATTCTGGAAATGGTTTGTCTTCATGTGCCAAAGAGACAGGCTACAAAGAACAGAGAATGGGCTCCACAAAGAAGAGAAAATGAATTCTTCATTTTTAAAATATTTTTTAAAAATTCTTCAGTTTGAAAGATGCAGTCTCTTGGGCCATGCCTTGATGTGACTCCCCAGGCTGCTTTCCCTTTTCAGTTCTTTAGTCCCTTCAGGGTGTAGAAAGTCTGACCTGAGTTACTTAGGCCAGGTGAGTGTTATTCTCCAGAACACACCTGCTGAGAGGGATGGATTCTCCTGAGTGTGGGACCTGTGGGGAATACACCTGGCTTTGCCTACTGGGACCTGAACTTTTTTTAAAATTTAATTACTACTGATTCAGTCTTCAGGAAGTCTCTCAATAGCTTTTTTTGGACTTCTCTTTTCCAGTTTACTATGAGACTTTTTCTGTTAATGAGGACCACTGGTGTTCCCTGAATGTTGAATTGCAGGGACTTCAAGAGGAACTGTGTGCACTGTAACAACCACATTGCCAAATACTTTGGATTTTTTACTGCAGTCAGAGATTTCTGTGGGTCAGGAAATTGATAAATAAATGGTAGGAAAACCTAATTTTTTTTCTTAATCAAATTCTGAAGTAACCGTGTTGATCTGGTTTATTACTTGGATGTATAATTTCTGTGAAACTGAAAATCTGGGAATGTGCTTTGATTATTTTTTTTTTAAATTTAATGCATACAGTTTGGACTTTATAACATACCCTTTTATGAAAATGGTAAGTACTGGGGGAATGACACTGAAAATGAATAAAAAGGGTAATGATAAGAGCCTCAGATGTCTGAGGGCTCTCACTGGGCACACCAAGATTAATCCTCTGTAATTTCATTTCTTTGTTCTGAAAAAGTCTTCCTTGTCTCTACTAACAAGGGACAATTGTTGAAATGGCTGGATGCAAGGAAATAATAAAGTCACTTGGGTTCCACATTGAAACACTTGTCTTAAAGCCTGTTTATTCCAAGGAATTTGCATTACTCCATGGTTTAAGTCCATGTGAAGCAGACCAAGATCACCAACAGCTTTACTGGATTGAACTTGATTCCTGCCATTACCCTGAGATTTAAATGTAGGGCTTTTCCCCCAAAATACCTGATATGAATCTGAGCATGAATGGACCTGTGTTTGCTGGTTACTCTGTCATGCCAGCTGTGAGTGGCACTTCTGGAGCTGCCCTCTGCCAGATCCTGCTCAGCACAATCCTCTCAGGCCATGGGGGGATCTCAGCTCATCTCCTCCTGGATTTTCATCTTTGTAGACCCTGTGTCTGGTAATAACTGCTGCCCGTGGTGCATCTCCTGCTGGATGTTCAGAAATAAAATCCAGCTGGTATTTGTCTTTTGGAGTCTCTAATCCTCAGTAATCTGGTCAATATGGTGACCAAACCTATCACCTGTAATTTGTTGGGAGATTGTGCACTGTTCATGGTAGGAGAGCTCCTTGGAACAGAGACAAATATTTTGTATGTTTTAGTGCCACTGAGATTCTTCTGTTTAAAATTTCAATATCCAGACTATTAAAAGCAATGCCTAGATCTAGGGAAAATTTAAATGGCAAATGAAGTAAAGTGCAATCTAAAAGTTTCTGAAAGTAGCCTCCAGTAGGAAGCAGTAATTGCAGAATGTTCCTGGGGCACAGTGGAAGTTGAATTCACTGCTTAATAGGAACAAACTTGGTTTAATTTATTTTAGGCCACCTAAATTCCCTGAATAACTTTTTATTAAGGGTCTCTCCAGATAATGACATATAATTCTGAACTTGAAATATATTAATTTCTGTCCTTTTTGAGGCTCAGCTGCCTGTTGCTTCTGGGAACTGCAGGGCTCTGATTCCTGGAACTCTGACTGCTTCAAGGGCAGGATTTCTTCAAGTAGCATGTGATGCCAGGCTGCTGCAGAGAAGTGCTCTTGGTTGAGCAGAGGTGAGGACAGAGCATGGCAGATGTGTCCCAGATGTGTGAGGACCTTTGTAAAGAGCCCTTGTGCTTAGAGCAAAGTAAAGAAAGGTCAGTGCTTGTGCAGTGTGAATTGGGGCAGAGTCCTGATGTTAAAATTACAGCTTTGCACCTGAAAGAAGACTTGTTACAGGTATCTGGGAATGCTGGTTTGTGTTTTGAAAGGAAATTACTTGTAAGGAAAGGCAAAGGCTGCTGGTGTGAAAAGTCCCAAAGTAAACCAGAAAATGCAGCAGGAGAACAAGCCAGATTTTACTCCCTACAGTGAGATTGAGTGCAGCCTCCTGAGGATTTCTGTGAGTTGTGCTACTTTAAAAACCATATTTCCATTCAAATGTTTTGTGGAATATCAGGAACTTTTGAAAAATTATCAGGTTTTGTGGTCAGATTAGGTTTTTAACGTACACCTACCTTTCAGTCTTGTAGCATGCATTAAATTTTAATTTTCTTATCCCCTGTGATTCTAGGAACTCTGGGTGGAATTCTTTGCACTTCTCATGTGTAACATTTTCATTGTGTGAGCAGCTGTGGAATCATTATGGCTTTGAATTCCTTGTAAGTCAACTGAAGGTTTAGGAAGGTACATTTATGTTGAGATTTTCCTGAATATTTATCTTCCACCTGAAATATTCTGTGCTCTATCCTATTGAATTTCAAGTCCAGAAATGTTTACAAGGATATCCTATTTACAAAATGATTTAATGGATTTATAGCAGAAATTCAGCTTCATGTCTTACTTATTTTTAAGGTCAGCAGCAGGGTGTTTTAGGGGGCTGTAGCACCTGATAAAGTGCACATTAAAATAAATGTAGCTGAAAAGGCATTGATGATGGCTGTGCTGCCAAGGAAATCTGGTTTTGTTTCTTCAGTTGCATTTCTTAGTATTGAATTGCTCCTTCACAGCTTTCCTTTCCCCAGTAAATGATTTTTTTTTTTTAATGTAAGAGTTCTGGTGTTCCTTCTCTATCCAGCTGTCCTTGCACAGTGTTTGCAGGGGATTTGGTTCTCTAACCTGCTCATGGGGGGTCTGTGCAATATTTTTGTCTAAATTCTGGGGGTAAAACCAGGAGATGCTGCTGGAGGTCAGGGATCTTTGAGTGGAAAGAGATAAATACAATCAACCTACCAAGCCAAAAAAAAAAAAAAAAAAAAATTCCCAACTCTTGTCTTTCCTTTTTTGAGTCTCTTGTGGAAATCCAAGCAGACATTCCAGGAGCAGCAGCAGAGTTATTTCCTCTCTGAACCACAGGTGGCTCTGGCACACATGGGTTGTCTCAGCCTGGGAGATGAGCTGAGGCAGAGTGCTGGGGGTGGAATCCTCAGTCTGTGCCCTGCTCCTGTGAACACCCAGAGAGCTGCAGCTCTGCCCTGCTCTGCTCTTGGCAGCACTCTTGGGGAGCTGAAAGCTCCTTTTACATCATGGGCTGAACCCTGCTTCCAGCTCTCTATTCCTGATTGTTAATTTATGCCCAAAGTCTCTGTCTGGCCGTCTTTTATCTTCTGTGAGTGCTGGTGGCTTTGGACTAAAGTTTTTCAGGGTGGACTGTGCAAAGGGAATAAATAATTGCCCAATTTCTCGTCTTTGAGTGTCCATCACCTCCCCTCAAATCACTCATTTCACCCCTCCCTTCTGTCCCAGCACACCTCAGCCTTGACCTGTAGCAAGAACTGACCAGGGGTAGAGCTCAGTGCTTTATTTATTTATTCATTGACTGGCTTGCTAGCACTGCAGAGGAGCTGCCTTTTTCCTCTGATCCTTTTAGCCCATGAGAGGTATTTATCTTCATAAAGGATTTCTAACTCAATTTTTTTTGCATTTTTCATTCCTCAGCATTCTTGTTTTCCCTCCAAATCCTCTTATTTTTCTTCTAGCAGAGGTATTGCCCATGTTTAGACCAATTATTTCAGAAATAATTATTTCCATCTTGCCTATTTTCCTGTAAAGCTGAAATAATGACAAGGAATGGATGCTGTGATGCATTCTTGTCTTTCCTGATACCTCCTGGACAATGAGTGGGGAATTTTGAAATTAGAGGGAATTTGGTATTAGAGAGAATGAGTCAGACCTTGGGATCACAGCAAGAAATGCCTTCCTTGAATAGTTCTTACTGTGAAATCAATAAAGCAGCCTGGAAATAGCATCTCCTCATTTATGCAGCATTTAGATTTATCTAAATAAAAACATCTTGGTTTACTGCTGATAATCTTGAGGCTATCCAGGGAACCTGGTCTGGGTGAATCCACGAGCTGCCAGGTCAGATGGATTGCTCATAATGAGCTGCACTGAAACCTGCCCCTTTTTGAAGGAAATATTCTATTTATAGAGAGAAGCTGAGATTTGTGGAGTGTTCATGTTCCATGTTTCTGGGAATTCCTTGGAATAGTCCTCCAGTGTTCAAAAAAGCTCATTTTGGATGTAGATAACTTTCCTATTCTTTTATTAACAAACCACAGCAGCCCCTCCACCCCCCCAAAAGCACCAACTGGGTTCCTGAGCCATTTTTCTGTTCAGACACCTTGAGGATTTGTCTCTTTCTTGTTCCTCAGTTTATACAATTATTTTAAGCTGTTTATGTAGATGCCTGGACACTTTGGTGCTGACTCCACAGAAAAAAAATCTTGCTGTTTTCCTTTGAGAGAGCTTTTCCCTGCCAGGGGAAGGTCTTTGGGTGGATTCCTACCTTGGAGGTGACCTCCTCAGCATATTAACTTGCCAGCCAGACCATTAAATCTTGTGGGAATAAACAAAGGCAGGTCCTAATGGAGTCATTCTGCATGTCTTGGCTCTGGCTGGTGGTTTCTTCCATTCCCTCTAGCAGGGAATTGTGTTTATTTCTGATTTATGTTACTGAGGAGCAGACGTGTTCTGGGAGTCCTCCCTGCATAATGGGGCTTTAATTGTGGTTCACTGAATAACCTCATGAAAAGAAGGCCACGTTTTACCAGGTGATTCAAAACTTCAAAGGCTGCTGTAAAATAAAGGAAACTGAGCCCATTTAGTCCCTGCACTTCTCAACACAAAAGAAATGAGAGAAGTGATCTTGAACTTGGATTATTTCTACTCCACTGCAGGCCATAAATTATGTTTTCTTGGTTTCTTTATTTTAAAGGAAAATAGGAATTAATTTGAGAGTCATTCCTTTCCACAGGGATGAATATGATCAAAATAAACCTTGACTAGCAGGGAAAAAGCAATACTACAGAAGTCAGCCAAGCAGAGGGGGAAGTTAAATTTAAGATGGTGTTAGGGAGAGCTACAGGGGATTTCTCCCACACTGATGTGTCCATGTCAGTTTGAACTGACATTTTCTCCTCCTCCTCGCTCTGCTTTATTGTTTTACTGGATCAGACAACTGGAAACTCAGAAACTCAGAGCTTTCAGGCAGCAAAGCTCTTCCTGTTCAAGCCTTTTATAAAATTTTCAATTCTTGATAACTATTTGTTTCAGCTATTTATCCTGTCCATCCTGTTTGGATTAAACAGTGAATATGCTAAAATAAGTGATGTTGCATCCACCAATATAAAAATGATGAATTAAGGTTTCTTCTACAATTATCTTGTGTGTCAAATGGGCATTTTTTAAGTGATGGTGTCCTCCACACTTAGCTTGTGTCTGTTGCACCTTTCCTGGAACTGGACAGAATTTAGACCTGTAAAGAAGAAATAATCCAAGACAAAATTAAAACTGAATTAATAAATATATAGAAGTGTACAGAAAGTTTCCCCTTGGGGAAAAAAAAAGGTTGAAATATTTGTGGGTTTTGGAACTGTAAGATAAAACAGGAAAAAAAGAAATATATAATTGATTTATTAATCCTTTAGTGGGGCTGTAGAGAATCTGCACCTGCTCCTCTGAGTAGTCTCCACTGAGGCTGTTGTCCTGGTTGGAAGGACAGGTGTCTGCCAATAAAGGCAGGAGCTTCTCTTTGAAGTGGAGAATGTAAACCCCCTCCCTCCAATTTATTATAATTTTGAAATTAAGGGGCTCTCAGGCAAAGATAGGGGAATTAGGAATAACAGTTCTTTACTAGGAAAATTAAAATAGAAATGCAGTATTACACAGAACAATCCCAACCCTGCCAGAGTCAGAATCCAAGCTGACACCCGTCAGTCAGTCAGGGTGTTGGCACAGTCCCATTCAATGGTGGCTGCATCCTCCTGCAGGGGCAGATGTGGTTCAGCTGGAGCAGTGCTCCTGGAGAAGGTGCAGTTTCCTCTGAAGCTCCAGGGATGATGTGCAAAGGTCTGGCTTTCCTCTGGAATCCAGTGGAAAGAAGGTCCCTTGGTGTCCCAAATGTCAGTTTTTATCTGGGTAGGAAAGGCTTGGCTCCTCCCCTGGCTGGAGCATCTCCCAGTGGGATGATGGAATTTTATCAGTCATGCCCTGGGACTCAGTGGCCATGAACAGGAGATATCTCCTGGAGGGAGGATGGGCTGTGGGAAGATAAAGATGATTGCCCAGCTGGTTTAAAGCTGGCCCATGAGCAGATAATGTGTGCCAGGAGATCAGGGGCACTGCCCCACCCGGCTGCAGCAGGTGGGGACAGAATTCACATTGCTGGGCACATCAACCCAACACAGCTGTACTCTGCTCTTGTAAGTTCCAGTACCTGGAAATCCACTCCTCTCCCTGCCTATTTTCCCTTTCTAGGTACCCATTTTGATCTCTTAGAGCAGGACAAATGTCCCTTCTGTGCCCCAGCAGCAGCACAAGGTGCTGTGGGTTCTCAGGAGGGAGAAACTGCACATCTCTGCAGCTGCTCAGGGCACATTTGGCATTGAAGCCTTCCCCTCTCAGCTGCCTCTGAGCCTTTTCCTCTCAACAGCTGCAACTTGAGACCTCTTGACTTTGTTTTCTAAATGCCTTTAGCACCTCCAGATGGCCATGAGTCAGTGAATTCCAGCGTGCTGCAAAAATTATCACGTTCAATACAAGTTTAACACGTTTTGACTCTATTGTTAATCTTTTACTTAAGGCTTTGGAGCAGACTGCTGAAACTTGTCCTCTTCCTGATCATTGTCCTTAAATGAAATACTTCAGCCATAAAGCATGCACAAAAGGGCAGTAATCAAAAACCTTTCCATTGTTGAGCTGTACAGGGAGATACTTCTGAGATGTTCAGGTCTAAATTAAAGATTCTGTCCTCTGGTCAGGCCAGGTTTGTGATTTGCAGGATCTGGGCAAGGCAGAAGGGAAGGTGTAGGATGGCTGAGCTCCCCTGAAGTGGGAGGTGTAATAATTCTGTAATTGTGGTGCACTGATAAGGGTTCCTGTGTTAAATTTACAGACATTACAGGGTCATTAGGAACAGACAAGGCCTCTTGTTAGACTGCATAGCAGAATAAAAAAACAGAAATCTTTGAGCCTTAAAGCCTTGTTTATAATGAATGAGACTGAGTAAATAAGTCAGTGGATCAATTAACTTGAGAAGCAGATATCACTGTCTGTCCTCTGCCTGTCCCTGAACAGGGTTGGTGACCCTTGGTTTTACTTCCTCTGGCTGAGGATGATGTGGAGCTGGGAGGGTTCAGTCACTGCCTGCTCTAGACATCCACACTCCCTCCTACGAGCTGCTGAGGGCTTGTTTGTACTACAGAGGAGACAAAGGATATTCCAAATCTTTTCTGTTAATAGATTTTAGTTGTCTAATAGCAACACCTGCGTGCTGAATGCATTGTGAGTACACCAGACTGTATCATTTAGGAGACACGGATTTTCCAGTTGTGTCCATGGTCCTGGAAGGGGAGGATCTGAGCCAGCTTTAGTCATGGAGCATGCCAGGGGTTCAGGTTTGCATCATCAGTGTGACAAGTAAAATCTGTCTCTAAATTAACAGCCTTGAAATTGAAAAAATGTTATTTTGTTGAGAGGAACACAGGTGTGGAAAGAATGCTTGGCTTAATGAGCTTATCTAATCTCAGTCTCCTTCATAAGTATTAGCCTGACTGTGAATACTGAAGTTCTTTTCAGAGATAATAGCCAAGAATGCTTCCTAACCACAGGAGGATTTACCATTCCTAAACAGCTAAAAAGCTGAAACTAATCAGAAATATGAAAACTCCATAAAACTGAACATTTTGCAACATTGGTATGTTGGAACTAGGCTGGGCACGTGCTGGAGCCAGTCCTTGGCAAGAGTTTGTGCAAGAGCCTCAGGTGCCACAAATCCTCTGTATTTCTGCAAAATCACTTTCTGATTGTTATTATGATCCTTGAGGTTTTTCTGGTGTTTCTCCTCCCTGTGGACTGTGCACATCTGAGAGCAGGGGAAGGTTCCTGCCAGGGAGGTGCCACCAGACCCCCCCGTGTCCCACGGGAGCTCCCGGGGTGTCAGCCCTGTCTCCTCTCTGGAGACAGCTACTCTAAACACTGGGGGTGTTGTTTATCCTCAGGGCCAGGGCTCCATCAATTTGTCCAGTTTATGTTGGGAAGAGACAGTAAAACTGGTGCTCACAAGAATTCTGACTGCACCAGCTCCAGACAAGGAGCCCCCGGTGTCCCCAGCCCTGCACGAGGTGGGTGGTGGGGACCACCCCAGGAGGAGGTTTGGGGTTTGCTGGGGGCTGGAGGGTTTGTTCTGACTCTCAGTCCAAAAGCAGTCAGCAGCTGGGATGGGGAGGACACATCTGGACACGCCAAGGAGGTGGTGGTAGAAGAAAAGTCCCCATGGGGGGACTGGGAGAGGATTTTTGGGCTCCTTGTGGGACACACAAGGCAGGTGATGGGAAGGATGAGACTTCCTGCTGCTGAGGAGGTGCTGGGAAGGAGCCAGTGCTAAATCTGGGTGACACTGAGTGCTGGATGGCAAGGTCTGACATCCCAAATAATGGGGATTGAAATCACATGGGTGCACAGGATGGGGAAAGGGAAAAGGCATTGCTGTCCCAGGGGCTTGAGCAGAGGGTGGGATCCCTTTGCAAGCAGAGACTGAAACGGCTGTTTGAGACATTTCACCTGGTCCTGAGGGTTGAGATCAGTCTGCAGCACCTCTCCAGCCATCCTCTGCTGCCAGGACCCTGGAGTTGTGGATTTGTAGCTTCTTGGGTGAAGAAAGGAGGCTGGGGGAGCACAGTGCCCTGGCGTGGCGTGGGAAGATGCTTTGGCAGGGACACTCAGCAGGAAGAAAGGATCCTGCCAGCAGTGCTGGCATCCTCCTCCCAGCACAGGACCTCCAAAACCCAGCAGAAAACTGGGGCACAGAGGCAGTGCCTCCCTGGCCTCCATCCACAGACACCTGGGAGATGCCCAGTGGGAAGTCACTGCCTGGGAGAAGTCAGCAGCTGATTGATTGAGGTGCTGTTTAATTGTTTTGCTAAAGCAGCTGCCTCTGACTTATTAATTTAGAAGACATTACTGACTGAAAATACTAATTCTAGCTTTAACTTGATTCTTTTTCCTATGGGGCAACAAGAGACTACCTCATAACACTTCTCTGCTTGAAATCACAGGATCTCTTGGAGATTTGTCTTGTCCTCTTGTTAAAAAAAGGAGATATTTAAAATCACCTAGAACCCTCAGGAGCTTCATCTCCTCAACAGCCCAGACTCAGAATGGGTGAGCTCTGTTAATTTAGAGCACTTTGAATAAATATTCAGTTGAGGACCCAGTGGAGTACTCCAGGAGTTACCATTCAGGTCATTTGTCTTGCCTGTGTGAGTTACAACTCTGAACAGGTTTGTATTCCATTTCATTCCATTCACCAGTTTTGTAACCATGGGTAACAGCAGAACTGACGTGGCTCTGCACTGCTGCAAGGAGGCTGTCAAGGTTGTCAGGTTTCAAAATCAACCTGCTTTGATGATTCTTCTGTTCTGCATCATTTATCTTATGGAGGTTGCACTGAAAAAAACCTGTTTAAAAACTACTTTCCTTTTTTTTTTTTTTTTCCCACCATTTGAACTGAAAGCAAGATAGAAGAAGTTCAAGGATGCCTTTGCAAAAGGCTGGTGTGTTGCCAGAGATACAGGATCTGGCTTGTTCTAATGCCTTCTCCCTTGCAGAAGAAATAAATTTATTTCGTTCTGAAGTGTGTTGGGAAGGATGAGGTTCAGAACAGACTCTTCCTTCCTTCCTGCAGGATTGGAGGAGCTGTGACCTCTTGGAGGCTTTGAACATTTGTCACTTTGGAAGTGCAAAGGAGATAAATCTGCCTGTGGTCTGTAAGGGTTTCAGGGTGTTGTTTTTTCTTTTCTCTCCTTTATGAACATCTGCCACTGACTTCCATGCTGGGAGGAAGGTCCCCTATTCATTAGGAATGATGAATATCCCTTGGGCAGCTCCAGTTACATCCCATTGGCTGTGCATGAAGAATATAATGTATTATAATAATCTAGAACAAACTATGAAAACACTTAAACAACAAGTCCAAGCAAAATAATTATTTTAAATCACTAACTCATTGTTTAAAATGAAGTTGTACTCATTGTGGGTGAAATGCTGCTTCCTATTTAAGTCCATCCTCCAAAACTCTTCCCAAAAGTCCTCAAACACAACCTTTTTTGTTACCAGCCTGCCTGAATTCACACACAGACACTTGACATTCTTTGGAAAACAGTGAAGACATGAAAGTAAGCTGGAAACACCTTTTTGTCTCAAGCACTGCCCTGAAAACTCCCCATAGCTCCTGGAAGCCAGTCCAGGCTCCAGAAAGCATCCTCTGGATGCTAAACCTGCTCTCTAAACCTTAAATTATCAAACCCCTCAAACAGAAGGAGCACATACCCAGAAAATGTGTTGGACCAGCAGCAACTCAAAAACCATCAAGGGCTCAGCAGATTTTGTGCTGCTCACACTGCCCAGCTCTGTGAAGCACTCAGGCTTTGCTGTTCTGTCTGTTTTTAACACTGGATGAGAGTTGGGTCTCAAAAGTACCTGAGCAGCTACAGGTGAGTTATTTTTAATTAAATATCTTGCTGAAGAATGATGGAAGCTTCAGAGAGATCTTAATTCAAGTGGGGCCAAGTGTGGGGAGGGAGCAAGGGCCAAAGCCATGGCGAAGGTTTCCAGATTTGGGGAAGGTGAGCACTGTTGTGGAAGGCTAAATTTAGCAGTGACTAAACGAGCTCTTAATTAACCAAATATTACTCCTGCTTGCCTTTCCAAATTATTCAATAACTGAACAATTATAACGAGCTCAGCAAGTAATTACTCTCCATTCCTCACCAACTGCAGCCTTGGAACCACCAGCTGTTAATGTGCTGGGAAATGAAGTCCATCAAGTGTGAGTCAAATAATTGACAGCTGAACAGGAAAAAGCCCCCCCAGGTTCCCAGGCACTCTCAGGAAAGAGAATTTTTGCCTCAGGGCTGAGTGTCCCTCCCTTGAAGATCCTTCAGGAAAGTGAGTGTGGGATGGAGCTGCAGTGCTCTCCTGGGTGCCCTGGCAGGATAGAAATGTTCCTCATGGTTATTCTGCTCTGCTCTCCTGGGTGCCCTGGCAGGATAGAAATGTTCCTCATGGTTATTCTGCCTCATGAGGCTTCCCAGAACCTTCCTGGGCATCTCTAAAGGGAGAGGCCCTGCCTGACTCACTGACCAGAAAGGAGAAGGCAGAAGAAAAGCCCAAACCCTCTGAGAGCACAAGGTTTTTTTCCCAGTTGCAGCAGAGTAAAAGTTTCTGGGATTGTGAATTTGGCCATTTACTGGCCTGAGTTTAACTGAGATGTTAAACAAGAACAAGCTCAAGTGCACTGAATAATTTTAAATGGTTTTAAAAACAGATTTTAAGATGCTTCACATGGACTTTTTTTCAGACCCATCAGTTTTATCAGTTCAGCTGCCTGGGGGTGGGCAGGGAACCTGATCAGGACAAGAAATAATTACTTTTGTCTTGACTGGGAAAAAAAACAACCCTCAACTCTATGAAGTAAAATGCCTTAATCTTTTAAAATTACAAAACTGCAAAGACAGATGTACCAGCCTCACTGAGGGGACAGAGAGGGTGGAAGGTGGAGCACCAGCCAAGGAAAAGCTTCTTAAATCATCCTTTTGTCTGTGCAGACATAACTGCTCAAATGGAGCTGAAGGATTTGCTTAGAGAGTCACACTTGCAGGAACATGCCCACTTTGTGATTAATTTGTGGAAATCAGTAGAGGCTTCTGCCTTCTCTGTGGGCAACCTGAAACAACTGAAATCCAAGGTGAGAAATATCCCCAAAGCCTTGGAACTCCCCCTGGGGTATCACAGAATGTGGTGGTTTCAGCTGGGGAGCAAAGCCAGGGTGGAAGCAGAGTCCCTGGGAGAAGTTACAGCTTCTTGCTCAGGAGAAAATGTGACACAAAGAAGGGACAGAACAGAAAAACAAACCCCATAAGGTTAAATAAGAACAGCAAAGACAGCAACATGGTAAAACCAAACAGATTTCACTGAACATAAAACCTAAACATAATTTGATCCCTGATCTTCCTGCTTGGGTCCCATCTCCTCCCCCTGCATGATTTCCAGAGGCAGCTGCAGGTGATGCAGCATTGCCTTCCTCAGGCTGCTGCCAGCCTAGAGCCATTTCTCTGTGCTCTCATTAATGAGTAATTCAGGGTGACAATCAAGGATTTCATGTCTGTTTTGCAGGGAGTGTGGCTGTCAAAGCCCTTCTCCCCACACCTGAGGTCTCCCTCTGGGACTGTGAACACAAGAACTGGAACTGGGGGATACAAACACCTTCCCCATACCATGAACTTAGAGATTTAAAGAATTTTCTTATCTTTTATTGGACTAAACCCAAAACTTGGTTAGTTTTTTTTTGTTGGTTTTTTGTTTGGTTTCTTTTTTTTTTCCTGAATAACAGAGATAGATACCAAATACCCCAGAGCACACAATGCTCAAGAGAGAAAATATTCTCTTATATGGATGGAGGTAAAAGCCCAAGTGATGCTCCAGCCCTGTCCCCATCCCTCCCCACTTCAGTGAGATCTGGGGCTTCCCTTTCTCATCTGGCCTAAAAGAAGCTGCTGCAGGGATTGAAGCAATGCTTTAAAGTTTGAGGGCCATTTTCCATAATAAGCTCACCTTTGTTCTAAAAAACTCAACACATGAAAGCAGCCAAGCAAAGTTAGCTGGTTGTTATTTCCTCTGCTTCTGCTGTTGGGAATTAATTGTGCTGTGCCTCAGGCAGGCAGAGGTTCCTCGACAGATTTGATCATTCTAAAAGGATGCCAACAGCAAAATGACTGGGAGGTTCTGTTGTGTTCAGCAGTCACTAATGAGTGCTGGGATAATTCTGTCCATCCTCCTCTGCAGGGTAAGGTGCTCTGGCCTTGCCCCCACTGATCCCAGTGCTCCCAGCCCATAAAGGGACATGAAGCTCCCAGGAGGTAAAAAGGAGATTTTGCTTCCCTGCCCATCTCCTCCTCTTGTTTCTCACTGAGGAAGGGCTTTAGAGAGGGTCCTGATGCACTGAAGTGTTTTTATTTCAGTTGTGATCCCAGGCTGGGGGTGAAGCAGCATCTTCACTGCCCAGCTGCCATAAACCAAAAGCAGAGAGGTTCTGACCACACACATTTCCTCTGTCTGACCATGAATAGCTACCCTGACCCCTAAGTTACCCCTACAAGGAGACCTTTCCCCTTCATACACAGCGACCTCAAAACCTGTCACACACAACAGTGACACCTTAAAACACCTGCACAGACACTGGAAATAGCATTGCTATTTTCTAGGCAAGGAACAGCAGCACAAGACCAAGTGACCCCCCTGAGGTCATTTTGTAGGAGGATCCAGGACTTCTGAGCTGCCCTGATCAGAGCTCCAGCACTGGGGAGTCCAACATCCAGCCCTGGAAAATCTCTCCTGGCTTTCATTCACTGCCTTGAGTTACCAACACCACACCTGCTTTGGGACAGAACCCTCTGAATCCCCAGAGGAGGTGAAGGAAGGTAAATAAATGCACTGCAGGGCAGGGCCAGGCAGGAGCTGCAGGCTCCTCCAGTATTCCTGCTACCAACCCTTAACCTGGACACTGCTGCTTTCAAAATGTGGAGCTCCAGCTGATTTTACAATAATGTCATTTCTGTAAAATACTGCCTTCTGCAGTGTTAAATGAAGGAAAAACCCATCTGTTATAAAGAAAAAGGGGAAACTCCATTTAAACCTGTGACTGGGATTTGGAGCAGGGCAATGCTGGGGGCTGGCTGCCAGCCTGTGCTCCCCAAAGGGAGCCTGGCACAGGAGCTGTGCTGCCTCCTGCCATGCCCAGTGTGTTGGGTTGATGTGCCCAGAAATGTGAATTCTGTCCCCATCTGCTGCAGCCGGGTGGGGCAGTGCCCCTGATCTCCTGGCACACATTATCTGCTCATGGGCCAGCTTTAAACCAGCTGGGCAATCATCTTTATCTTCCCACAGCCCATCCTCCCTCCAGGAGATATCTCCTGTTAATGGCCACTGAGTCCCAGGGCATGACTGATAAAATTCCATCATCCCACTGGGAGATGCTCCAGCCAGGGGAGGAGCCAAGCCTTTCCTACCCAGATAAAAACTGAGATTTTGGACACCAAGGGACCTTCTTTCCACTGGATTCCAGAGGAAAGCCAGACCTTTGCACATCATCCCTGGAGCTTCAGAGGAAACTGCACCTTCTCCAGGAGCACTGCTCCAGCTGAACCACATCTGCCCCTGCAGGAGGATGCAGCCACCATGGAATGGGACTGTGCCAACACCCTGACTGACTGACGGGTGTCAGCTTGGATTCTGACTCTGGCAGGGTTGGGATTGTTCTTTGTAATACTGCATTTCTATTTGAATTTTCCTAGTAAAGAACTGTTATTCCTAATTCCCATATCTTTGCTGAGAGCCCCTTAATTTCAAAATTACAATAATTTGGAGGGGGAGTGGTTTCAAAGAGAAGCTCCTGCCTTTATTGGCAGTTACCTGTCCTTCCAACCAAGACACCCACCTTGCCAGCTGGGGCCTGCAAGGAGGTTTAGGTGTCCTCTCTGCACATGTCAGGGCTGCTGCTGTCTCTCCCCTTTTAGCATTACTACATTATTTTTCCTGCTCCATGCTTGCAGATGTTTGAAAGATAGGCTCAATGTACCCAAGAATAATTGCTCTGTAGTGCCTTTCCCTGAGAGGCTTCTTGCAAGAGGCAGCCCTGTGCTTCTCAAATGTCAAGCTGATATTTAAAAGAATAACAGAGGTAGAAGGCTGTGAGTTTGATGGACGTCCCTGGCGTGCTGGAGCACACAGATCTGTCTCTAACAGGCTGTGTTTATGGACACACCACATTTAGCTGCAGGAATCTCCCTTGCTTTGTTTGGATGGAATCATGTTTGGTTCTAGTTAAGAAGTCAGGAGCTGAATTCAAGATCTTACCAGGAATGCACAAGGAAAGACTAACAGCATCTCAGAGAGAGATTGGCCAAAACAAGCTGGAACAAACTTGGCAGATTTTACTTCTCCAGCACCAGCATGGCTTTGGTTTTAGAACTGTTCCCTCTGCCAAGCATGGCTGGTACTGCTGGTGGTTTGATTGTGCACAAACTTATTTTCTACTTTCCTTCCAGATATCTTGATGGAGGGGTCTGGGTGGGATCTTCCACAGCACTGAAGTTCAGCCTTTTTAAATAAATACTTCAATGAATGCTTTTAAACTCTTTACCACCTCTCTCACTGTAGAGGCATTTCTAGTGCTCACAAAAATGTTTCATTGAAATTAAAATTGGTATTATAAATGGAGAGAACCAGACAAGCAGAGCACAAATGCCAGAAGACTTCTACAGGATTCATTTCTCCCTTTCATCTTTCAATTCTCCCTTTCTTGGGTGGGTGACCAAAGTAAAATGATGAAGCAGTTCTGCTTTGGTAAATTCCATTGGGAGCATTTTTTTAGGGACAAGCTGTCACCACAGATCACAAAACTCAGTTTTGACCATTCATATTTGTTAAACTGAAATTACTCTCCCCCAAAGGTGATATATACCACATCAGAAACTGGGTGCAGGCAGAAAGCTGCACTCCTGAGCAGAAATATTTAGGATTTTAAAACCCTATTTTGATAAATGTCCCATTTAAGATTTCAATATACCTATATTTAGTATAATATATTATATTTTTTTTTAGTGTTGGGTGTTTGGCAGGAGCTTGTTGCATCCCAGAGGTTTGGCTGGCAGGAGTTCCTCCATCTGCCTTCACAAAGCTCAGCCTGAACCATCCAACCCCTCCCAACACTTTGCCACCAACTGACACATCCTTTCCCCTGCTGTGCTTTAGACACATTCCCAAACAAGGGCAAAAAACTTGTATAATGGTAATAACAATAACTTTACAAGGTACTTACACCCTGTGAAACTGTGGCTACTGTTTTGAAGACAATTTATTTCTCATAAACCACAATAATTAACTCAGAGTCTCCCTATTCCCCAGAAAAACTAGAAACTAACAGCAAACCCCAATATTATCAGGCAGAAAAACCCCAGCTGGGCTAAACTGGAGTTAGTCACCAGCTCTGGGTGTTTCTGTGGGTGCTGGCTGGGAGGGTGCTGTGCAAAATGACAGGAATGAAGTTAGTGTGGGTTTGGCACAGGAGGGAACACGGGAGAGGAAAGTTAACTCTTGGAAGTGGCTCCTCTCCTCTCCTCTCCTCTCCTCTCCTCTCCTCTCCTCTCCTCTCCTCTCCTCTCCTCTCCTCTCCTCTCCTCTCCTCTCCTCTCCTCTCCTCTCCTCTCCTCTCCTCTCCTCTCCTCTCCTCTCCTCTCCTCTCCTCTCCTCTCCTCTCCTCTCCTCTCCTCTCCTCTCCTCTCCTCTCCTCTCCTCTCCTCTCCTCTCCTCTCCTCTCCTCTCCTCTCCTCTCCTCCTCCCTCTCCCTCTCCCTCTCCCTCTCCCTCTCCCTCTCCCTCTCCCTCTCCTCTCCCCTCCTGATGCCAAATAAATGCTCTTGTGTAGTTACATTGAGCTGTGATTTGGGGGCAACCTCTCTGTTTTAAAGCCTAGAAATAAAAAGCAAATTTTCTTCCTGAGACCTCGGGATGGGAACTTGCTGCTGCCACCAGAGGGACTCTGAAATGTGACAGAAAAACCGAGTGTCCTCAGGCCAGACAAACTTCTGGCAAAGCTTCCTGACTTTCTGGGGCTGCTCTGAGGATTTTTCTGTTTTCTGCACCCAGGGCTCGAGGGCTGGGCTCTGATATGAGCTTTATGGGCTTTCTTCTCTCATCATCCTGGTGATTAAGAATAGATTATGAATAGTTTATGAACAGATTATGAATAGAATATAATATATTATAATAGTTTATAATAGATTTTGAACTCTGTCATCCCACCTGTCCCCCACAGTTAATCCCACTGTGCATCTTGCAGCTCAAGGTGCAAAATGCTCATCAAGTCCCCTCTCTTTTGGGGGCTCTCCTGGTGTTCAGTCACTCACCATCACCAAACCTGACTGCTGAAATAAGAATTAAAACTACTTGCTTGCACTCATGAGGGAATTGGATTGTGGGGATTTTGAGCTTTTACTGCAAATTTGTTTTTTGAAAGTGGAGAGAAAGATGGTAAAAAACACAACAGTGACTGAAGGAAAAGGCTGCAAAAATTCCATAAGGTTCAGATGGATTCTCCTGTGTCTGATGAAAATAATTCTCATTTGCCCCACAAAGGAGTGGTCTTTGTCTTTTCAAGTAAAAGTGGGAAAATTGCCATTGCTGCAGCAGCTCCCATCTGAGAATGAGATCCCACCATAAGGAAGGAGAGAGCACTCAGGATGAAATTGTTTTTCTTTCCCAGTCTGGGTTGGGTTTTTTGTTATAAACCCCTAAATCCTAAGGGGCATTGAAAAAAAACAACTCTAGTGATTAAATTATTTTCTTTCTTGTAAAGCATGCATGGAGTTTTGCAGTGGCAGCCTCTGGCCCAAAAAGAAATAGGATGCTGCCTTTCCTGAAATTCCCATTTCCCATGTTTCTGAAGAAGTAACTGTGTCACTGAATCTGCAACAACATTTCATTTGCAATAAAAAACACCCAAAGCATTAAGAACCACAGGGTTACAATGATTTAGGTATGACAAATGACCCCAGGGTGCACAGAACTTTATTTCCTGGAATGCAAAATAGCCAAAGTAAAATAGTTTTCAAGGAAGTCTCCACATGTTGTTTTTCAGTTACAGCCCCACTGACTTTGCTGTTGTTACTCAGCCCTGGCCTGAGATGCTTCAGATTTACCTGAAGTGACACCAATCATAGAATTTGCTAAATCCCATCATCCAGATTCTGGTTATGTCAATTTTCACACATTTCTGTACCCTCTGTGCCTGGGGACACATGATGGTTTTGATCTCATGGCTTTGGGAATCCCAACTCTTCCTTTTTCATGCAGGAATCAGCCTGAGCTGCCTCACAGCAGCCTGCACACAGGGAGGTGTTCTTGGGAATGCTGAGATCCCAACCCCAAACCAACACCCTCCCCAAAACCCTCTGGGTGAGCAGCAAGTAAGGTCACCCCTCACAGGTAACCTGCAGGTTGGGCCAGCCCCAGACAGGCTCTGTGCTCTACAGGCAGCAATCCCCTTCCAGGTGAGCTACCAGATTAATTTGGTTCTGTTGTTAAAGGAAAGCCCATGAGGGCAGTCCCCTCATTCCCAATCCATGAGCACCCCAAGAGGAGTCAAGGCTTGCCCAGTTACAGACAACAGGAACTCACTAAAACCTCTGCTCCAGCAGGATATTTGTGAAGTGGATCAAACCTACTGACTTTTGGCAGTTTAAAGGTCTGAGGGAACAGCAAGAGGGATGTTGTTCATGAAATGCATCTTTTACATGGAGCTCTGTCCCTGGGAGTGGTGTTTGTGCAGGTCTGCACAGAGTGTGAAGAGCTGGCACTGATCACACACAGCAGCTCTGACTGCTGGGCTCCTCTGGCTGGGAACAGCCTCTCCTGGGCACAGGGATCCTGTGTGGGCACAGGATCTCTGCTTGGAGAAACCTGCATGGCATTTCCAGAGCCTGGGGAGAGAGGAGCAGTGCTGGGATGGGGCTGGGATGGAGCCCAGCCTGGCTGAACAGCCTGAGCAGTGCCAAATGGAGCAGAGTCACAGAAGGGGCCTTGAAGCTCATCCAGTGCCACCCCTGCCATGGCAGGGACACCTTCCACTACCCCAGGGTGTGCTCCAAGCCCCAGTGTCCATGGTCTGGAACATGGGATGGAGCATCCCAGAGATGGAGCAGCCACAGCTGCTCTGGGCACCCTGTGCCTCACCAGCCTCCCAGGGAAGGATTTAATCCCAATATCCCATCCAGCCCTGCCCTCTGCCAATGGAAGCCATTCTCTGTGTCCTGTCCCTCCATCCCTTGTCCCCAGTCCCTCTCCAGCTCTCCTGGAGCCCCTTCAGGCCCTGGAAGGGCTCTGAGCTCTCCTGGATCCTTCTCCTCTCCAGGTGAGCACCCCCATCTCTCCCAGCCTGGCTCCTGCCCCTCCGTGGCTCCTCTGGACTCTCTCAGCAGCTCCAGGTCCCTGTGATATTGGAGGTGTCACATTTGGAAGCAGCACTGCAGGCTGGGCTCACCAGAGTGGAGGAGAGGGGGGAATCACTTTCCTTGACCAGTGAGCACACTGTTTTTGAAATATCCAGTGTTGCCTTTCATCTGGATGTCCCTCCATCAACCCTTTGATGATGAATGCTCCCAGAAAGAGCCACTACACACTGCTGGTGACACTGAGCACAGTGACAGATTCCTTCAGGGGGCTGAGAGGTGTCTTGGGAAGTGTTTCCCAACTGAGCCCCTTCTGTTTGCTTATCCCCACATTAGCTTACAGCTGAAGAGCCCATCTCTGCATTTTCACCCTTTTTTTTTCTACGCAGAACTCCTTTTCAACTTCCCCCTCTTATTAATAACTGGGGGTTTAGGCTGTTCAGCTTTTTAATTTTTTTCTTTTTTAAAGTACAAAGCAAAGTCCCTAAAACTCTTTTTGATCCCTGTCCAGCTCATGGGATGCAGCCATGCCTGGCTCTACCAGGACTTCTGTCCAGACACACTTTGCACATGACATTCATACTCCAACCTTCCCAAAATGCCTTCTGAGTTGAGTCTTATCTTTTTAATTCTTAATAAGGGAGTGACTTCCAGCCTTGGAAATGGGAACCAAAGGAGAAGTAACAATGAGTTTAGAATTAATAATTTAAAAATCAATTAATTTCTGAAAAGTTGTTCTGAAAATATGCTGAATTCTGCTCTCCCTGCCAATTCCCAACATGACTTGTGTGTTAAACCCCCTATTCCAGAAGGAATGGACAACATTAACACTCTTTATGATGCCCAGCTTGGAGTCTGGCAGCACTGGAATATGACAAAGTGATCACTGGGGTTTCAAACCCTGTGGTTAAAAGCAATATGGGCAAGGTGAGTTATTCATTCCCCTGCTCCCCAGAAAGCATCCCAAGAGGATGCTGGCTCCAGCACAGAAACACCTTCATCCAGCTTGTGAATTCTTCACTAAGCTGAGTGCACAAAACCCAGTGTCCCTGTGCCTGTTCTCTGCTCCCAACCTGTCTGTGGTGGTGGCACTTTGTGTCCCTGTGCCTGTTCCCTGCTCTCAGCCCCTCTGTGGTGGTGGCACTTTGTGTCCCTGTGCCTGTTCCCTGCTCTCAGCCCCTCTGTGGTGGTGGCACTTTGTGTCCCTGCTGTAGCACAAGCACACCCTGAAGTTTGGTGTGGGATCACCCAAGGACCTGGGAATGCAGCACTGCAGGGCTGGAGAGGGACCCTGCTCAGGCAGATGGGGGTTGGAGTAAGCAATAAAAAAGTGGAAATTCCAGCTCCTTACACTGCTGCTGCTTCTGAGCTCCCTGGGCATCACCAGCTGCTGACAAGAGTTTGTGCAACTCAGACCATGCTTTTCTTATCCCCAGAGTCTGTCCCAGAACAAGAAAGAAGGATATTGACCCCAAATTCATCCCCACAGCTGGAAACTGTAGCATCTGCCCTGATAAATCTGAGCTGGGTGAAGAGACCAGGCGAGGGGAAACCTGAGGAGGGTCCATTTTTAATAAGCATTTATTTATAAACTGACACTTTACAATTGTTTAAGTGCTTACAGGCATCTCCAGGATCTGTGGTGAAGGCTCACTGTGAGATGCCAAGCAGGGAGAAAATGAGCAGAATACATTGAGGCAAAATGGTTTTGATCAAATGTCATGAAAAATTTTGTCTCTTTTATAATGGGTTTCATGATATAGGATTCAGTCATTTTTCTTTGAGCCTCAGGTCTTTGAGTGATAGGATTATAAATAATTTTTTATTTCTTCCAAAGTAAATTTTCAGGTTTGCCAAGCTCTGTTGACTTTTAAGAAAAGGACCAACTTTTAAAAAAAAAATCAGTGGCAAATTCAAACCACCTTAGGTAGAAACCTTAAAAAATTTCAATTTTTTTTAGGTAATCCTGTGGTTTCTGACAGCTTACCTGGTGGTTTTTGAATGCTTGGAGTTCAAAGTGCTGCTGCAATGAATTTTAAAATAGAGACTTTAAGCTTGATAGAACCGTAGTGCACCGTAATGTAACAGGAAATAGGAAAAGGGACTTAAAAGTCTCTTTACACACTCCAGAAACAGACAACAGTAACACAGAGGGCAGACCCAAGGCTGGGTTTAAGTGATACTGGGCCCATCTCAGATTTCTGCAGCCCCAAGGCAGCACGGAGAAACCACCCGAGAGAATCGGGAGCCGAAACTCAGCCAAGCAGTTTGTGGCAGAAGCGAGCGGAGCATCACCTCATCTTCTGCACCCCAAACCCTGCAGGAGCTGTCCTGAAGGGCTGCTGGCTCCCGGCAGGACCCCCCCAACCAGATGGAAATTCGGACTCGTCTCGCAGCGTTTGGATTCACACGGCTTCTTGCCCCCAGCAATGAGTTTTTGGAGCCCTGAATTCAGGGCCGGGGGGTCCCGCAGCCCTACCTTGGCCGGACTCCTGCTGCTCCTGGCTGCTGGCAGCGCCTCCTGCTCCTCACTTGTCCTTCAGCGTGGCCATGCCCAGCGCCTCCGAGCTGTAGTCGTACTGGTTGCTGGAGGACATGGAGCGGCCCCAGGAGCACTGCAGGTTGGAGCCCCTCTTGCGGAAGGACGACGTGAACCTGTAGAAGTTGCGGTGCCTGTTGCGCAGGTACTCGCGGTAGTTTTTGGTGAGCAGGGTGTAGAGGAAGGGGTTGATGCAGCTGTTGCTGTAGGTCAGGCAGGTCACCAGGTAGTTAATGCACTTCTGGGTTTGGGTGGTGAGCTGCAGAGAGCTGCTGTAGAGGCGCACCAGCTGCCAGATCCAAAAGGGCAGGAAGCAGGCCCAGAAGACCAGCACGATGCTGAAAATCATGATGAGGACCTTCTGCCGGGGGGATCTCTTGCTCTTCTCTTTGTGGGGGGGGTTCCTCTGGGACTCCAGGTAGGTCCTGGCCAGGCGCGTGTAGAGGAAGCCGATGATGATGCCCGGGGCCATGATGCTGGTGCTGAAGAGCACGGTCAGGTAGGTCCGGTAGGCATCCACGCTCCAGGTGGGCGCGCACATCCTCTTCACCTTGCCCTCCGCCTTGCCCCCCTCGGTCAGCGTGACCATCAGCATCATGGGCAGCGTGAGCAGCAGCGACACGGACCAGACAGCCCCCGCCGTGACCTTCCGATAGCCCCGCGAGCGCTTCAGGGTGTCCAGGGGCCGGGTGACGGCCAGGTAGCGCTCGGTGCACATGAGCGTGAGCGTGAAGATGCTGGCGTGCATGGTGAGCAGGTCCAGGCTGAGCAGGATGCGGCACCCCAGGTCCCCGAAGTACCAGTCCTGAGCCAGGTAGGTGCAGACGATGAAGGGGATGGTGGAGAGGTAGAGCAGGTCGGCCAGGGCCAGGCTGACGATGGAGCTGTACATGGGGGCGGCGCAGCGCGCCGAGTGGCACATCACCACCAGCGTGTAGACATTGCCGGCCACCCCGGCCACGTACATCACCGACAGCACCGTCCCGAAGGCCGAGGGGATGAGCAGGGGGCCGCCCCCGGGGGCACCCCCGCCGCTCGCCGCCGCCGCCGCCGTCCCGTTGTCCCCCGCCGCCGCCGTCCCGTTGGGCTCCATGGGCGGCGGCGGCGGCCCCGGCACGGTCGCACCGGCCCCGGAGCTCCCGGCCCCGGCGGCGGCCGCTCCGCCCCCCGCGGGAGGCAGGGCGGTACCGGGCTGCCCTCGGGGGAAGGAAGGGCCGCCCCCGCCCCGCCGGGGCTGCCCCGCTCCCGCAGCGACCGCGGGGACCCCCGAGCCCCGACCCGTGCGGGGCCGACCGGGAGCGGGACCGGGACCGGGAGCGGGAGCGCTGCGGGGCGCGGGGCGAGAGCCACCGGCAGCGCGGAGCCCGGGCGGGACCTGCGGAGAGCGGGTCCCCAAACCGGGAACGGGGCTCTGCCCTCCGGGAATGGGGCTCCCCGAGCCGGGAACGGGGCTCTGCCCTCCGGGAATGGGGCTCCCCGAGCCGGGAACGGGGCTGTGCCCTCCGGGACTCTGCGGAGAGCGGCTCCCCGAGCCGGGAGTGGGGCTCCCCAAGCCGGGAGTGGGGCTCTGCCCTCCGCGAATGGGGCTCCCCGGGCCGGGAATGGGGCTCCCCGAACTGAGAACGGTGCTCACCCCGCCTCTCCGAGCCGGGAATGGAGCTCCCCGAGCAGGGAACCGGGCTCTCCCTTCCGAGGATGGAGCTTTCCCCGCCGGGAACGGGACTCCCCGAGCGGTGAATGAGGCTCCCGAATTAGTAACGAGGCTCTCCGAACCGGGAACGGGACTCCCCGAGCGGTGAATGAGGCTCCCGAATTAGTAACGAGGCTCTCCCCGCCGGGAACGGGGCTCTCCGAACCGGGAGCGTGTCCGGAGCGCTGCGCTCCCCCCGCGGATCGAGCCCCGCCGAGCAGCGTCAGCCTGCGGCAGCTGCCTGAAAAGTTTTCCTGGGCACTCTGCTGGAATCGGGCGCTTCCCTGGCGCGGTGGCAGCCTGGCGATGGGGCTCGGCGCCGTGCTCCAGGCAAAGCCGGTGGCCGACACGGGAGCCAGAGGCGGCCGCGCTCCGCTGGTGCCCCGCGCAGGGCGCTCCAGGTGCGCTCGGAGAGAGGCTGAGGTGGAGGTGGATAGCGAACTCGGGCTGAAACAGCCTCCTCTCTCCCTGCAAATAGCTCGTATTTTGAATTTTACCCTGAAAATCACGACAATGCTGTCATAAGATTTAAAATTCGAGCTTTAGTGGTGGCTGATTCTTCTGAAGAGGGGGAGGCACGGAGTGGGATGAGTATGAGGTTCACAGAGACAACTTTTCCCCTCAGGCGAGAAGTCTGGGGACAGCTGCAAAATCAATAAGCACTTTACATTTCCATCTTATTTTAGAGAAAGCAGAGATAGGGCAGTCCATAGTCAAAGGACAACTTCCCAAGGGTACCCAGAATGCTGTATTCCCTCAGCTACCATTGATTTCCAATAGGAATTAACTGGCTTTTGTGCCTTCAAACATTTCTGTTTAAACCAGAGTGCTAAAATGACCGATATATGTTTATTTGCTTGTTTTAATCCCTCCTGAAATCGCTTTTGTGCAAACTGTTGTCTATTCTCCTGCCGTGCTATGAAGTGTTGAAAGCCTTGTTGACTTGTAGGAACAGGATTCAGCCCTATAAAAATATTGAGTACTTAATTGTAATCTGCTGTGAGGTGAGCACACACACAAACACAGCCCTGCTTTCCTTCCTGGTACTGCTCATCAGCGTTCGTGTCTCTTTGAGCCCCAAACGCTCGAAGTTCTATTCAATAAAGGGCTGGCTCAAACATGGTTTGCATGCTGGTGAGGGAGAAGAAACTAAATTGAATTATTTCCGGGCAGGGGGTTACTTTATCAGATTCAGCCATGGCACCGACAAAGTTCAGAGCCGAGGGCTGCGGTGGAATTTGGTTTTCGCTGGAGTTTGGACTCCGCCCCGCATCCCGCATTCCTGCGCGGCAGCTGCACCGAGCAGCTGGGAATGCAGGGATGCTTCACCGGGGCCAAATCCTGCCGGCACGGCAGTCAGGGGGATTGACGGCCACAGACTTCACGTGAGATCCAAATTTGGCATAAATAGATCGTCTCTGAGAAGTTGCATGCAACTTTTGCAGTCCTTTCGCCTTTTGTTTTGAAGTTGTTCTCTCTCTGTTTTTTTATCTGTCTGCATCTAGTGGCCAGGACAGAGGGAGAGAGAGAACAGAACAGATATTTTGTTTTCTGACATTCCCTGGTTTGTTTGGTGGTTTGTTATGATATTAGAGGTAAGTAGAGTAATATGTTCTTCTAAATAGATAATTACTTCATCTGTTTAGTAAATACCTAATTTCAACGTCCTGGTTTTCCTTCCAGCACAAGAATGTTTAATTAAGCAACACGAGGCATCAGTGAGCCTGAGAGACACTTGTTTCCTTGAACATGTAGGATACACACATATATCCATGGGAACTTAGTCCTGTTAAACTCTTCAAAAGTAGTTTGTTGCCTGAAATTTTTCTTCAGCACAGCAAAAGCTTTTCTCTGAACAAGAGGCACTTCTGCTCTCACCATGCACCAAGCCTCTTCTGCACACCCACAGGCATTAACAGCATTTCATACCAGGTGGAACTGAGCCTGGAGCATGTGAGAACCGTGATCAATCAGAATTAAAAAGGGGACAATGCAGGAGTCTGGAATACTGATGTTTCCCATTTGTCTGTGTACACAAGGAACACATCTTTCAGCAGTGTGGGTGACAAGTTACCAGAAGAAGTTGTGAATTTTCCATTTCTCCAGCTGTCTAAGTAAGGACTGTAAGTGCTTTTTTGGAAGATGAATTTTAATCAAGGAGGAATAGGGAGCTCAGTGTATAATTACTGTCAGAGTAAATCCTCAGGGACTTGCACACAAAGCCAAGTCATCAAGGATCAAATTGTCTTATGAACCTCACGATCTGTTACTCCTTGTGTGGTTTTCTTGTAATATTCTAAAAGGTGTTGGTATGAAAATGATAAATAATGTGGAATTATAGACTCGTGGAATCAGAGAATGGAAGGGACCTTAAAGCTCATCCAGTCACACAGCTTCCACTATCCCAGATTGCTCCAAGTCCCATCCATCCTGGCCTTGGACACTTGCAGGGATGGGGCAGCCACAGCTGCTCTGGGCAATACCTTGCACATTTTACTTCATGTGCAAAATTTCCCCTCTGGAGCCTCGTGTGGCTCATGCAGAGCATATCCAGCCATCTTAAAAAATATTTCCATGTGGCATTTTATTCCCTGCTTTGCACAGAACATTCTTCAGGTGCTCAGCACCTAATTTTAGAACTTCCTGACAAATTTTTCTTCTTGTTAGGAAGCAGACAATAGCAGTCTTATGTGGTGAGGGCTGTTTGAGCAGCCATGTCCGATTTTTTTCTTATAAAGCCCTTGATTTTTCTCTGTGAATAACTGGTGCTCCTTTGTTTGGCTGTGAAGGTCAGTATATATGGTGGGCTGCTGAAGGCTGTTGCCTTGGCAAATTGAAAGGCAGCTCTGATTGCTCCATTCAGCTGTGACAGGATCCAAACTAAATGTTGTCTGAGTTGTTTGGAAGCAGAGGCTCCCTGTTAGGCACCATCTTTGTACATGTTGTCCTCCTAAAGTGCCTTCTGGCTGGAATTTTATTGTTGAGAGTGAATTTTGAGTTCAGAGTAGGGAGCATGTGAAGTGTCCTTGATGTGAGCTTTGGGTAGAGGTGCTGTGGGGGACAGGTCCAGCCTTTGGCTGAGTTTGATTTTAGTTGTACAAGTTCTGCCTGGCCAGGTGGGCACTGGTGTTCCTGGTGCTACTCCTGTGCCCAGTCACCACATGGATGATCCTCTTCCCATCAGAAGTGCAGGAAGTGAAAAGACTCAACTGGTCACTTGCCAAAGTATCAGGAAAGTATTTTGCTTTGACCAAGTTCAGAGGGGTCTTGACAGAGTATCTGAGTGAGAAGGGCAGGGTGGGATGTCTCTGGAGCAGCCCAGGGGTCCCAACATGTGCTGTCAGATGAGATCCATGCATTCATTTCTTAATCCTGAACTTGGAGGCTCAGTTATCATGTGTTAGTGCAGACCTGTCAGTGGAATGTAGCGTTGCAGGGGAGGTGGATGGCACTGAAAGCAACTGCAGCTCAGTGTCCCACAGGACAGCCAGACACTGATTTGGCTGCACTGCTGACTCAACAGCAATCCTTTTCTCAGGTTACCAGCCAGTGTGTGTAATCCCTGCAGCCTGGCCATCCAGTCTCATGGCAGCAGTGTCTGTGCTCTGCAATGTGCACAGGGCTTGTCACTCTCTGAAATTGTTTCTGAACCAGTCACCACTCAGGTGCAGGGGATTATCTGAAACATGGAATGTGCACACTGATTGCAGCAGGGCCACTCCTGAGCTGCACAGATATAAGGAAAAGCAAATCTGATCCCCAATTTATGAATGTGTTATTAACTTCTATGTTTACATATGTCTTACAGAGTTGAATATGCCCTTAAATTTACACTTATAGATATACTTTATTTCAAAGTTATTGCTTTCTCCCCTCACTCAGAGGTTTGAGATGCAAGTGTCCTAGCTCTGGAGGAGCCACTGGAGAGAACCCTCTGTAAGATCTCTAAAGAGGACTGTGTAACAGGTCAGCATTATTTCAGGCATGTAGGTGAATGGGTTTTAAAAATGCTCCCAGATAAAAAGGGGATCTGCCTGGTGGTGCTGCTCCCTTTGGAGCAGCTTCAGGCCAGTTACAGGAAGGCACTCCCAGGGTCACTGAGTCCAATTTTATGTCATTTCAAGCACCTGTGTGACAGATAGGAGCCCAGAAAATCTGCTCCTCATTTCTCTAAGTCAAATTCATCCAAATTCATCAAACACCTTTGGGGTGCTGCAATAAGCCTGAGACCTTCAGTACTGGAGATTACACCTGGCAGAAAGTACAGTGGCCACCGAAAAAGGTGAGGAGATCCAAGGTTTTGTGCTTGATTTTTGCAGAAGATAAAGGGTGTAAATTGTGTGTTATTACAGTGACTTTCAGCCACTCTGGATTTTTAGGATCTTCTCCTTGTGTTAAAGCGTTTGAGATCATTTTACAATGGAAAAAAATACATATTAATAACCCCAAGTCATTTCCTGCAGAAACTCAAACCACTACCATTGCACTTAGATGTGAATTCTTTCTCCTCCCCTGAAAGACAGAATTATGCACTATAAAAAAAAAAAAAAAAAGGAAAATCCTCTTCCTTTACCATGCATGTGAGTGCAAAGGAGCCTGTCTTGGCTCCAGGGAGGTTTTTATTGTTACACAATGCAGCATCTGCACAGGCTGGGCACTGCAGTGCCAAACAGCTGGCAGAGATCTGGCCTGGGGAGCACAGGGAAGGGCTGGGGAGCAGCAGGTTTGATTTGGCATCCTGAGTTACCTTTTGTCTGCTGAAAGACTCTGGGAGTCGCCTGCTCAGTGCAGTGTTGCTCTTGGTGCTTGATTTGTTTTTGTTGAAGGTGGGAAGGCTTTAATTCCTATTAAATGGTCTTTTCTACTGAAAAATTAGAGACTTTGTATCTGCAGATTTCTCCCTCAAAGAGGGTTTGGCTCTTCCCACAGGCTGAACTGCACTTGGAGTGTGCCAAACCCACGGCACGCTCTCATCCCCAAAACTCAGCCTGTTGTTAATAAAGAGCTTCAGATGATGGAAACTCTCTCTTATTTCCTGCCTTCTGTGATATTTCTTGGTCCACACCAAGCAGTTGTCTTCAGGTGAGCAGTCTGCATTTGATGGGAGCTGTGGGAGGCACTGGTGGGGATCTGCAAGGATGCTGCATCCAGCGTGGTGGGGAGGGAAACTCCTGCACTGTTTTGGAGGAACAGCCAGTAGAATGGATGTTGTTTCATATTGGTTTATAAGAATTATATAAAAACTCTTGACAGATGTGAGAAGAGGATGGAAGCCCAAGGAATCTCCTTTTGCCAGAGAAACAATTCCTGGTCAAGCCTCATGCTTGGTGTTGGGTCAGAGCTCACTTGAATCAGTGTGAGCTTTTTCCTGGATTTCAGTGGGCTTTGGAGAAAGCCATTGATTAAAAACCAAGCTAGAGCAGAGCTGGGTCCAGCTGTGGGGATGTTTGAGCTGAGTGGTGGTTCTGGCTTGTGGGCTGGCAAGACAACAGCCTTTTAAAGGCAGATTATTGAAACTCCTGCAGCAGCACCATGCTCAGAGCATCACCGAGCAGGGCTGAGCTCCCCAGTGTGCTTTGACTCCTGGCACAGCTCCTGGGCTGAGGGTGATAGCTCTGTGGTGCCTCACAGCCTCTGCTCAGTCTCTTCTCTCCTCATCTCTCCCTTCTCTTACAGGTTTCTTGCTCCTGAACACCTCAGGGAGGTGCCTGGTGCAGGTGTGTGTGTTGTGCAGAAGAGGAGGTTGTGCTGCAAGCCAGCAGCACAGGGCAGGGGATCTCACTGCTCCCAATTTTATCTGCAAGCTGACTCTTGTCTCCACATTCTAGTGCTGAGAACCATTTGTTATATTTTCATTCTAATGTTTCTCTGGCTTAATTATGTGAGGGTGTGTGTCAGTGTCTATCAGTGTCAGATGCTGCTGCTGCTGGGGGATTTCAGGCAGTGAAACTCCAGCTGTGTGGGTACCTATCACAGCTTTAGTGAGAGCAGTGAAGTCCTCCTGATGGTTTTCATTGTCTTTGGATCAGGCTTTGCCTCTCCAGATCTGTATTAAACTTGGTTATAAAAGCCTTGAAATGGAGCAGAGGGTTTGCTCCACGTGCTCGACTTCCAGCCCTGAAATCACTGAAGAACTTTGTCCCTTTCTCACCCAGGGCTCTGCAGGGCTGTGCTGAGCTGCTGGCCAGGCTCTCTGGGCACAGGGCTTTGCTGGGTTTCCTTTGGAGAAGGCACACAGTGCCATGGCTCTGTGTCACAGCTGTCCCCAAGCACTCCCTCCTGCACGTCACTGTGCCACGTCCCCACCACGAATGATGAAGATAAACAGAAGCACTGGTGAGCAGCAGTGATAATGGAAACACAGGGATTTGTTTATTGGAGGGGGTTTTGGGCTAATTTTTTAGTTCATGGCTACTTTTAGACAATCAGAAAATCACTGTTCATAAACCCAAAGCCTTGAGAACTAAGCATTAGGAGTGCAGCTTTTCCCTGCAGGCTGCAGAGAGCCAGGTACATTTGCAATTCTTTGCTAATAATTTTGGACTAGATCAGCATATATATGTAAAAACACTAATACTTTTATTACTGAAGACAGCCCAGAGCTTAGGCCCCTACAGTTTGCCTAGAAAATGGAATATTTGATCCTCCCCCACTAATTGTATGTTTTTCTTGTCTCCTGGCAGTTGGCACAAAGGCTCTGAAGTATGTGGCATACGACAAAGAGAACACCAAAATCTGCTGTGCCATATGATCAGCTCACACTGCAGTGGGCATGTTCTGGCTCCACAAAGCTTCACAGCCACTGCACTATTCCCTGCTTCCTGATGGGAATTGTGCCTTTGCTTTGACTGTCTGCAGTAAGTCACAAGCATTTCCTCCCAAAGCATGCAATGTTAATGCTTCATTTAAATCTGAAATACACCTGGGACTGGGGAGAGGGGTTGGTGGTGCTGGGCACTGCTGTTGTTGAGACAGGTCCAGCAGAGACACCTGGCTGATGAACCTTCCCCAGGAGGGGGTTTGGTGCAGGGAGCACAACCCTAAGGGTGAAATGGGGTTTGCAGAGTCCAGTGAGCATTGAACACAGCTGTGCCTAAAGATGTGAATCCCCCTTTTTCCATCTGGTGAGGGGTATGGTGCCAGTGTGGGTGCTGTAAAGAGCTGTCCAAGCTTCTCCCATCCTCTCATCAGCAGATTTGCTGCTGTCTGTGCTGGTCAGCAGTGAGTCAGTAATGACTGTCAGTGCCACTCTGGCCATGGTGTGCAGCTGCACTGGGCAGACACAATCAAATGGTTCTTTGGAGCAGTAACTGGCACCAGCACTTCAGCCACCTCTGCAAGATCAAGAGCAAGGCATGACAAAAAGAGAGGCCAGATGCCACACAGTTGTTTATAAACCAAAGGCTTTATTATTCACCAGGAGCGACCAGCAAATCTTCAACTAAAAACTGCCTCCATCAGAGCTCAGCATTATTAAAAGAGGGGATTTATATTCAGCAGGACTTTCCTGCACTGGACTCAAGGGGAGAGCTGGAAGATAAACATCACTGTGCCAGGCAGAGTCCAGGGAGGGGAGGTGGCCAGAGCAGCTGCAGAGCTGCAGGCTCTTTGTCCCTGCTGGTGGGGAGCAGAGGGCTCTGCATGCAGGAGAGAGGAACTCTGTGTGGGGAGTCACTCAGAACAAGAAAATGCACATCTCAGGGCTGTTGTCAGGCTGACAAATGGCTCTTTTTGCCCCCACTGAGTGCAGCTGCAGATGCTCTGGGTGGAACTGAGGCCAGTGCTCCTGTACCCTCCTCCTGCCAGGGAGCTGCAAACTCCCACCCCACCCTGGGGAGGTGAGAGCAGGCTGTGCATCTTTGGCCTGAGGTACAGAAATGTGTGTTTGGAGCTCCTGGGCAGAGACACAGCAAGTGCATTCATCTTTTTGAGAGATACACCCAGGACTGCAAGCAGGACTGCTGCTTAGTCCTGTCAAGTGTTGCAGGAGATTTTCCTGAGCTACAGTTAGAAACAGAAATATCTCTAAGTTTGCAAAAACAGAGCCAGGAGAGGGTGTATGTGAGGTGTAGGACCTTGGAAAGAAAAGATGGGAGGTGGTGTTGGAGTAAGGAGTTGGAAACCTGACAGGTTTTCATCACAGCCACCAATTAGGGGGTGGATTTTTCTGCTGGAGTGCAGAAAAGGGGCTGGGATTGCTCAGAGCAGAGAGGGTGGATGTGTGGGGACACAACCTCCAACTAGCAGTTGTGCCTGTCAGCCTCAGGGGGATTTGCCTGCTGAGAAAGGGCCCTGCATTGTGCCCCAAAGAGCATGGATGGCAGACAGGTAAAGAGAGGTTCTCTGCTAGGGGGTGTAATCAGCTTTTCTCTTCCAGGGTTCAGCTGGTGAGCTGTGGGCTGAAGCATCTTGCCCAAGTGGGAGAAATAGCAGAAAGTTTGTTTTTTTCACTTTCCAAAGAGCTCTCTGTTCTCCCCACCCCTTCCCAACCTGCTCAGAAACATCTCTCCATGGGGAGCCTGGAGATGGAAACAGGTGGGAGAGTATCTGACAGACCTGCTGGGATTCAGGGTGGGCTTCCAGGACTTTCTCAGATACTGGTAAAACATTAGCACTGATTGTTACCACTTGATTCTCCCAATCCTCATGTTCCAGTGGCTCTGGGGTTGTTCTCTGCACTGACACTGAATTAAATCACCACTGCAGGGAAGGAGACTTTGTTTTTATTTGCAGGGATATTTGTGTCCCAGAGATGTTTACTCATGTCTGGCAGTTGTGGTGGCACTTGAGTTGAAGGTGTCACATCTGCTCAGTCCTTGAGGTGTCACAGCTCAGCTGAGACCCAAACACACCTCCAGAACCTCACACAGCAATTCTGCATTTGAAAGAAGCAAGTGGTGTGACAGAGGCATTTCATGGTGAAGGAAAAAACCCTCTTCAATCCCTGAGAGTGCTCAGGGGGGCAGTTCCATCACTCCTAGAAATATGCCAAGGGTCTGTCCAAGCTGCTTCATGTAGCAGGGTTGGAGAATGGCAGCAGCACATAAATTCTGCACTGGAACACTGGAAAACATCAGAATTCTTGATTTGGATCAAAGTCCACTTTGAAAAGAGGATTTAGGAGTTTCAAAAGTGTTACTCTGTCTATGTTGTGTGCTGTTTTCACTTCCAAGAGAAGCTATCTGCACTGCATTATGTAGTAGGCTCTTGAAAGCATAACTAGTTATGTAATTATTAGAATGATATTTGCATTCCCAACTAGGCAGTGTATAACTAGTGTGGTAATACATGCTAATTAAATACCAATTAATCATTTTAAAAAATGAGATCTGAATCTATACAGCTATCACAGATGTAGTAAATACTCATTGCTTATGAAGAACTAATCAGATGTGTTTTAATATGCAGCCCTAGTCCTATATAAACACACTCTGCCAATTATTTGAAACAGATTGAATGTGCTTTTTATTCATATAGCACAGTTACTGCTGACTGAGTGACAATCACTGTAATGCATTTGACTACTTTTATTTTAGTTCACATTAATCTTTCCAGCTGTTCACAGTGGGATGAGTTGTGTTCCAACCACCAGAAAATGCCCAAATTTAATAAGTTTTACCCTGTAAGGTAGAGGGGTTTCCTCATCCTTAATCCAGCCAGGCAATCCAGGTAGGCTGATGAACAAATTTGTCTGGCTTTGTATAGTTTGAGGCTGTTTGGCTCTGGCAGGATATCTTCCATCTCTTTATTTGCAGCTTCAGAAACTCTGTGGAAGAGAACTGCAGTCCCCATCAAGCTGAGATGCTTCTGATTTAAGAAACATTCCGAGTTTCTGCTGCCAGTGGGAAGCAGGCTTTTGTGAACTCAGTCTCTGGTGTAAGTTTCTGCTGCAAGTTTAGAGTTGTGTTCTAGACCCTGGGGGGATAAGGCCAAGCTAAATTAGCTGAACATGATGTCTGCTGCCTGCTGTGGGCTGGGAATGAGCCAAGGGAGAGGCTGGCAGGGTGCAGCCAGGCAGGGCACTGGAACCAAGGGGTCCCTGGGCTCCCTGGCTGTGCCTGCTGGGGACTGAGGATGCTCAGCACTTCCCATGAGAGCTGGGTTCTGGCTTGCAGGGGTGTTTGCCAGATTTTTGCCATTCTGGGAGTTTCATTTTTTGATTGTGTTTGACCTTGGAAGACATTTCCTTCAGGAAAATAAATCCAGGTTATTAAAGAGTCTCTGTGGGCAGGCAGGGTCTGGGCAGGATCCCTGGTGATGTGGGAGATGCATCCCTGCTCCTGCACCTCCCATCCTGCTGGGCTCCAGCCACCCCTGCCACACCCTCCAGGGAGGCTTTGCCTGCACTGGGGCCAGGATTGGGATTAGGGCTGAGACACCCACCTGGGAATTCCCCCATTTGACCCCACCTGGTGTCCAGGTGCTGTGCTGGCTCTGGGTGCTGCCCTGGGGTCCCCAGGGGAAAGGGGGGCAAAGCCAGCTGAGGGCACCTGGGGGAAGAGCAGCAGGAATGGGGAGATATTTAACAACTGGAATGCTGTGCAATTAGGAGTGGGGCACCAAAGTCTGGGGTAGCATTAGTGCCCACCCCAACAAATCCCAAAAAAATGTCTGTGGCTCCCAAGGCAGGCTCACCTCCAGCAGTGAAAATCTGTTTTACACTAATTCTATGAGTTCCCAGGTCAGAAGTTTGGCAGTGACAGAACTGAGGCTTTTCCTGCAGCCTCTGTTGTGTGGATGAACATTTCTTCAGTACTTCTTTCATGTAGTTCAAGTAGTTTCTAAGCTCTGATGTATTTGCTGTCACTAGAAATGTCTCCCAACTCCATACAGCCCATAACTGAGATGAATTTGTGAAGAATACATTTTTTAGAAATTATTTGCTATATTTAAAAAGTACCTGTAACTTCTTTTAGTTACTTATTGCATCACTTAGGGGTTCCAGCATCATCATAGCTGGAATTTTCCTTCCTGCTCTTTTTAGTTTGCTCCTCCTCACTTTTAGGAATCAGGCTCACAGATTTTTAAGGTCTTTAACTTCTGGAGCTGGTGACACCTTAAATGGATTGAATCAGCTCATTGGGTTTCATTTAGAAACCAATCAACCCAAATTATCTTCAGTGCTATGTAATGAAACTAAGTTCAAGCACTTCTCTCAAAGTGTTTTCCTGAGGCTCTGTGAGCTCAAGCTGTGCTGCATTTACAGGACAATTTAGTCTGAAGCTTACTTGAGACTTCATCAGCAAGGTAAGGGAGCATTAGTAATTATTCTAATTTTTCAATGCATGGCAGAATGGCTCTGTGCTTCCTTTAAAGTCACTGTATCTCTCTTCTTTGTTTCTTTTTTTTTTTTTTTTTTTTTTTTTTGTAATAACTAGGTATAGGAAGGGTAGATATTGTTTGATGTCATTTGCTCTCTTGATCATCTTGTTTCTCAACAGAGAAATACAAATTTGCTATTCCTAAGAGCAAGGTTTTTTCCCCTGTATATTGACAAGAAAAAATGCCATTTCACTAAAAGCTCAATTTAGATAGCTCTGGACAAAACCCAGTCGGGGTGGCAGAATCAGGAGCAGAAACAGGTGTGCTGTTCACCTGAATAATACAAGTGTAAAAACGATGGGGGTGTTAGAATCACTGACTGCAGAAGGTGCCAAGCATAATTCTGCAGTAGGTTTTTGTTTCAGAGAGCTTTGCACTCTGCCAGGCTCAGAAGAGGGTGTGATGAGACAGGAGTGGGTATTTACAGATGTGCCCTGACAGCACAGTGGGGACACAGCTGGCAGCTCCTGACACGAACCAGTCCCTGCTGGGCACTCAGGGCACTGGGAGAATTGATGTGGAGCCTTTTCCCTTTGAATCCCTTGCTGGTTTGGAAGCCAGGTGACCTTAACCCTGAGCTAATTCCTGTCCCAGCAGTGCAGTGAACTTCAAACCAGTCCCAAAGAACAGCAGAGCCCAGTCTGAAAATCCAAAGTCAAAGCTAATGGAGCTGGCCTGGGATAGAGAAACAGAAAACAATGCTGAAGCAAATTTCTGAGTATGAGGACTCTAATTATGCTGTTTCTTTTCAAAAAGATAAATGGATGATGTTAAGTGTCATCACAGGCTTCTCCCATTAGGCTAAATTCAGTCAGGAGTGCTTTTGTATTCAGAAGAATATTATGTGGAATAGAAAGTGCTCAGCCACAAAGCAAGCTATAAAAAGGTTAATGATTTCAAGCCAAAGTTACATATAAGCAGTGCTAATGTTACAACTTGTGTTATTCCATTTTTCTGTGGCAGGGCACATCTGTTTCTTTCATCTCAGTGCAGGTTTTGGTCTCATAGAAGAGCTCTGAGTCTGGGAGCAGGGTACTTGACTCTGCTTTTGTGCTGGGCATTTCAAAGGCCTGCAGCCTGGTACTAACATTGAGGCATTTCAGGATTTACCTCCTAGCTTTAAGGAATAATGAGCATCAATTGAATTAATGGGTACTTCTCAAACATTTTAAAAAACCCCCAAATAATCCTGATTCTGCACTTTGCAGAAGTCTGGGTTCAAAACATCTCCCACTGCTTTTTAAGTTGCTGTGTCTCAATGAGGATGATGACAACTTGGACAAGAAGCAAACTACTCCTAATATCAGATAAAAGGAAGAAATTCTTCCTTGGCACAGGGTGCCCAAAGCAGCTGTGGCTGCCCCTGGATCCCTGGAAGTGTCCAAGGTCAGGTTGGACATTGGGGCTTGGAGCAACCTGGGATACTGGAATGTGTCCCTGCCCATGGCAGGGGATAAAATGAGATGAGCTTTAAGGTCCCTTCTGATCCAGACAATTCTGTGATCCTGTGACAAGGTTGTTACAGCAGCTTCCAGGCCCAATGAGCTGAGGGGAAGAAGAAAATTCGAGAAAACTCTGGATTAATTCTGTCCAGCAGCCTCACTTGTAGGGATTTTTATCTTGTGCAGTTTGTATTGAGAGAAGAAAAACTCAGCTGTAAACAAAGCCTAACCTGAGCTGGAGATAAAAAAAACCAAAAAACAACCAACAACAAAACAACAAAGTCTGGAGCCTGAGATCAGCCTCCAGATGTGGCTCCTGTCCCTCCATGTGACACGAGTGCTGTGCTGGGTGTGTCTCATGCTGCCTTTGGGATGAGTTATTTCAGGAGAGCTGGTTCCACCAGCAGCACTCTGGTGCTCCTTCAGGTCTCCCAACAGAAGGTGCTGGAGCTGTGGAGTTGGTGGTGGATGGGCCAGGAGCAAGGCTGGGGCTGCTCTGGGGCTTTTCCTGGAGTAGGGAGGAAGAGTTTGCCCAGAATAAATTCAGTGCAGTGGAACAAAGTGTTCCCCAGAAATGTGTTCTGCAGCCAGGATTGCAGCAGCCTTTCTGCCAACTGAGGGGCCTGCAGCAGGAACACTTTGGCAAGGGGATAAAATAATAGCCAAATTTGTGCTAAGCAGCCTGATGGTGGGTGGCTGGATTATGCAAAATGGTACTGGTACTCAAAATCCATTATCTGCTGCAAAGAATCTCTGAATGAAATGAACTGGAAGAGCAGAGAGCTCTGTTTTGTTTTCTTCCCCTCCACTCCCTCCCAAAAGCTGGGCATTCAAACACCTCCATTCAAATTCTTTGGAGTTGAGAAGACCAGGAGGACAGAGCCTGAATGAAACCTTCATGAAGAACCTGAGATCAGGGTTAGAAAATGAGCTCTTGCATTGTCAGAAATTCTTGGATTTATTGAAACTTGGTTCTGGAAGGGATAAGCCAGAAAGCAAGCCTGAGAAAAAGAGGAAAAATATGATATCCTGTCCCTTCAGCACACACTTTTGTGAGTGTAGCCATTTCTGGGAGAGGTATCAAGAGTTACAGCTGCTCTCAGCACTGCCAGGATGAGTGAATGGCAGAATCTTCATCATGTAGAAATTGGTGAGGTTTTGCCTTGGAATGAGTGACCATAGCTCAATGGCTGTGCTCAACTGCATCTGTGGATTTGCTGTGTACAAACAAGAGTTGTGCCTGATTGCCTGGCTGGCAAATTAGGGAAATACAGCTGATTTTCTCTCACTGGGAGTAACTTTGGCCTCACAAGGTTGAATTTTAATATTAGTTAAGATGTATTTAAGAACATACCTGTCTTGTCTTTCTTACAGTCTTGTTCTAGGGATGAGGAAGGGCTGAGCTTGGGCTGCAGCATCACAAAGGATCAGAGCTGGAAGGGAAAGGTTGCTCTTGTAACCCCTCTGCTGACTGAGGCAGCACCTTCTGGAGCCCAGGAGAGATGATGAACAGCAGCAGCTCCTGGAGATGTTTTGTGTTCAAGGTACCTCACAGCTGGAAGCAGACTGCTCCCTTCAGCAATCTCAGCAAGGCAGAACAGAGTGGAGCCACAGCCTTGGCTCCTCATTAACCAGTGATGATATCCAGCATGAATGAACCCTCAGAGATCTGGGGAGGGGAAATTGCAGCCCAGACATGAATATTGTGTGTCTGCTGCCTCTGAGCACTAAGGAGCCCACGTGGACCAGAGGTGCCAGTGCACTCTGACTTTTCATTTTGGGGTTTGAAATTACCTTGAGATTATTCTCCCAGCTTGCTCAGGTGAGGGGTGCTTACAGCTGGGGATGTGTGTGATGCCATTGGGACAGTCTGTGGTTACAGGTTTTAATGTGGAGCTGTCCTGCACTAACACAAACTCCTTTTGGCTCAGACCTTTGCTGTCCTGTGTCCTCCTGTGGAAGGAGGAACCTGCCCAGGGTTTGTATTTCTGAGACAGGCTCTGGGAGCAGCTCCAGGGTGTCCCCACTGCAGTGCAGCTCTGCTCTGCTGGGAGCTGCCAGGAGATGGGAAATGGTTCTGAAGCTGATGTGATGGCAGCACATGAAATGCCACTTTTCTGCCAAATGCTGTGTCTGTTGCATTTTCAAACAGCAGAACAGGTGAATAAACCAACACAGTGCAGCAGATTACAGAAGAGCTGCAGTGCTCAATACAGGTAAAAAGGCACTTCCCCTGGTGCTCCTCGGGCACAATTGCTGCTCTCTGGCAGCCTTAACTAAGGAAGAAAGTGGTTCTAATTAGTCTGCAGACAGGTCTTCAGTGAAATGGGTTTTAACTTTTGAAAATCAATTGGTACAATCAATCTACAGTAAAGTCTTTTACTGATTAAATATCACTTCAACCTCCTTTGAGGACAAAATATTTACCTTTTTAACTGCTCAAACTCTTAAGGAGAGACCTCCAGGGAACAGCAGAAAGGGGGAAGAACATCTTCATTTTCTTGGTGTTTGAAGAGTATTCCTATCCTACCTCCTCTGCTCTCAGCTCTCCAGAGTATATTCTGATTAAAAAGCTCAGCCTTCCAGATCTTTCCAGATTTGTACATTAACATACAACATTAACTGATGCTTTTTTTATGCTTTGTGGGTTGTTGGAGTGATGTTTGCAAGCAGCTGTAGGCACAGAGGAGTTCATGGCAGTGTGAGGATTGTCTCATCTCAGGGTCCTGTCTTGTGATACATCAGCACAAGTCCCCTTCTCCTTTCCCTTCTCCATTCCCTTCTTTCCCTTCTCCTTTCCCTTCTCCTTTCCCTTCTCCTTTCCCTTCTTTCCCTTCTCCTTTCCCTTCTCCTTTCCCTTCTCCTTTCCCTTCCCCTTTCCCTTCTCCTTTCCCTTCTCCTTTCCCTTCTCCTTTCCCTTCTCCTTTCCCTTCTCCTTTCCCTTCTCCTTTCCCTTCTCCTTTCCCTTCTCCTTTCCCTTCTCCTTCTTTTGCAGAAAACAATACATAGAGAAAACAGATTTTTTTTTTCTCCAGGGCCATGTCACCAAAGGCCAGACTAGAGCCTGTCTTTACCTTGCTGTTCCTGCCTCACTGTGCAATTTTTATCACCACAATGAAGGACTGCCAGGTGTTGTGTGATGCTCAGAGCCAGGACCTAAGAGCCTCTTTTGTACACATCTTGTTTCCACCCTGAAATGCAGAAGCAAGGAAATCCTCCTAGCAGCACCACTAGGGAAATATCTGCTGTAGCAGAGCAGAAATCTTTCCTGGGGGGCTGGCTGCAAATTTCTGGGGGGTGCAAAAAGCTTCATGCAAACCCATTTGAACTTGCAGCCCATGAGGATTCTGCCAAAACTGAAGGTAGATCTCAAACCAGATGCTCTATCAAAAGAGAGCAATAAAATGCAATTAGTAACATCACCCTTTGGGACTTTACCTTTCAAAACAAAGAACTTCACTCAGGGTTACAGCACAGAATCTGAACAACTCATTTAATTGAAATGTAAGTTTATGCCACTTCACATATTGGTAGACAAGTTGTGGGCTTGGAGCAGGGCCATGTGTTTGCACCAGCAGGAAATTAAAATTGCCAGCTACAGGCTGATACTCTGTGCTGGTGACTCAAACTGTGATGACAATTGAAGCTGTGCTTCAGAAACAAAATATTAGCACTGATTGTGACTTTCCCTGTCAGCAGAAGAGTGTGGCAGTTGCTGAGAAATGTGATCCATTAAGGTTGTAGGTTCTTTGGATTTTTTTTCTGAGAAACACAATGCAATTTTTTGTAGATGTTAATTATTTTGAGGATTCTGCAGAGAGCTTTCCACTACTGTTGGACACAGACAGAAGAGCTGGTACCCTACCTGGTCTCCACCACTGGTGCAGATGAGAGTGTCATGATCTTAAATTTCCTTAATTTTAAAAAATATTTCCTTATCTCTCCATCTGTGTGCAGCTGTGTGTTTGCTTGGAATTGAAGCAGGTATTTTGGAACTGAATGGTTGGTGTTATGTTTCTGGACATCAGGCTGAAGAAATGTTACATGATCATCAAAGTGGGTTTTTTTGAGGGGAGGGGGCTGTGTTGTGATGGAACAGGAATGCTTATTTTTAATCTTTCACCTCTAGGAAATATCACAGGAATTAGTGAAAACAGCAAAGATTTGCTCAATTTCTCATTTTCCCATTGACTTTTTGGACTCACTTCTCATTGACTTTTATCATTGATGTAAAGAGAGAATCAGAGATGAGTCCCTGTCACCAGCACGAGGGGGTGCAGGGTGGATGTGCTGAGGTTTGGGGGGTTGCTGGGGTAGGAAAAGCCAGGGGGATAAAGAAATGCCAGGAGTGAATGTGTGGTGTGAGTTTGGGAGCTGCAAGAGCAGAGGGTGCCAGGACAGCCCAAAGTGAAAAACTCTCCCCATGCCCAGGGTTAAAGTAACAAAAGTAATTTTGTGAGCCTGAGTGGTTTTATTTGGATGTGCTGCAGCATGGAACTGCCTGTAGGAATAACTGAAGTGACACAGGGAATCCTCACTGTTTATTCAAAGTGCTGCTTGCAGTGGGAACACTGCAATTACAGAGCACCAACACACTGATATCTCTCATCTCCCATTCTCTCTCTGACCTCATGGAGGTCATATGCTTATTTTTTATATTAATTCATTCATATCTTTTATGAATATGTTATTTTTTAGAAGCAGAAAGAGTCTAAACGACTCTTTGTGTCCCTGTGCCAGGCAGTGAAATTCTTGGGAAATGGGATAAATTGTCTCTGTACTGATCAGAAAAAGTGTGACTGAAGATAGAAATTATTCTGCAACAACGTTGTTTTTAATCAGATTTTTATTAAGTGGAAGAGCAGATTTAACAGTTTGGTTCTCATGAGAAATCTTATTTAGTTTATTTTCAATTCACACTTCAGACTTGCCTGGATTGACCTTTTTGCTATGTAGCAGCTTTTATCACAGTGACAGGATCAATAAGGGAAGGAAATTTGGTATATGCCACAGCTTGCCTGTGTACATCAATGCCCAAAAGTGAAAAAAAAAGTCTAGAGATTTTTGCATTCTTGTTTCTAGCTGTCAAATTTGAAAGCTTCTGAAAATCACTTTAAAAATTCACCAGAGTCTGTTTTCTATGGAGAAATGTTTCCTCAGAAAATTAAAAGTATTTTTGCAGGAACACAGATTTCTAGCTGAGCTTTCCATGGGAATTCTTCTAAGGAATTAGTTGGGACAATAATCTTTTCATCTGGTGAAATTTCCTTATCACTATCAAAGAGCCATGATATTGAGACCAATATATGAAAATAAAACTCTCCATAGGAAAAATTCAAGAAAAAATCTGATATTTTAATCTGCTGCCCATCCAGACCCAAGCAGGAGCACTGAGGTGAGGGGATGCAAATTCCCTTTGCAAATTCCTCATCCAACACAACATCTTTTTTTTTTTTTTTTTTTTTTTTTTTCAACAAGTCATGATTCCCCTTAACCCTCCTGCTGCTACTGACACTGATGCATATCATGGTTGCTGTATAAATGTTCATTTAATCATAATGAGGCAGCAAACTCCCACGTTTCCCTGGTGCCTGAGCTGCTTTCAGTGTAATTTTTGTTCTTGTGATGTTTTAGTATAAAAATATCTTACTAGAGGAGAGGGTATGGAGAGGTATCAACAATGTTTATTTTTTTATTCTTTTAGGTTTGCAGATGATCCAGCACAGGCTGTTTTTCACTGTTGCTGACAGTCCCACTATGACTAAACACAAACTTAAATTTACAGCTGGAATGGGGGAATGAGGGATGGGGGAAGGACTTTCCAGTGAGAAGTGTTGTGAAATAGAAATTTGTGTGTTCTGGAAGGAGCTCAGAGATTCTGATTCATAAAAAAAATAAAATAAAATAAATAAATAAGAAATTTTAAAAGAATTTCCTCTGGCAGCAGATGCTCCCAGCTGCTGGCACAGGCAGGAAGCAGCACACCCAGGACAGATGACTTGTTGCCACAATTTTCACTTTCTCTGTCTGAAGCTATCCAGGCTTGCAGCCCAGAAGAAAACAGAACCAGAATGTACAATATCAAAGTGTTCTGACCATGAATTGTGAATCTCTCCTTGAAGTAAGACATTCTCACAATGGCCAGAAAAATGGTACATTTTAGTCTTTTTTTCCATAAGAAAATTAACTCCTTATGGAGTTTGCTCTGCACATATCAGCCTTTCTGACAGTTAATTTTGATTGCCTTGGCCAAATTCAGCTAAAGCAAACAAGAAACAGGAGCTGCAGGTCCAGTGCAGAAGGAAAACCCCATCCCTGGAAGTGCTCAAGGTCAGGTTGGATGGGGCTTGGAACAACCTGGGCTAGTGAAAGGTGTCCCTTCCAACCCAAACCATTCTGTGATGTATAACTTTGAAATGCTAACTTCCTCTAACAGTACAGATAATTTTAATTTATTTTGCTTTCTCTTGAATTTAGGACACTGCATTTCTTCCTTAGCCCTTCCCTCATGCTGCTCCCAGTGCCTGCCCAGCACAGTAATTGCATTTCTTCCCATGCCATTTTTTGGATCTCCTGTGTCAGCTTGCTCCTGAATTTGAAATCAGAGAAATGTAACTGTGTACATGTGATGAAGATTTGCTGACACTCCAAACCATTTGCCCACGTGCTTTCCTACAGCTGTAAGGATCTGCACTACAGAGATCCACAGCACAGTGCCAGCTTTTCCTCTGCCACTGATGAGAGCAGATTTGAGCCATGTTCTCTCCACCTATAACCTTCAATTCTTGCTCTGACTCTGGTATGAAAGGAAAGGAAAAAACTCTAGTGTGAAACCAATCAAGAAGATTAAAAACTGGGAGATCTTTTATTCATAAAGTCTGTGTTCTTTTCTGCTGCTGTAGGATCTTGAGGAAATCATGGCAAGCTGACATTGCTCTTGCATCCACCAGGAGTGAAAACTCACCTCAAACAGGTGAGGGGCAGAGTTGGCTCCTCACTGGACTTTGGCCTCCTCACACCAGGGCAGACCCTTCCCCAGTTTAATTCCACAAGTGTGGGTAGAAGATATTTCCACTTGCTTTGTTTAAGACCTGCTGCCTTGTGGTTTCACTGGATGAGCTGCAGCAAACAGGGAAAGGCTGGACAAGGCAGGGCTTTGTGGAAACCCACTTTTCCCAGTGACATGGAGTTATCCATCTATATCCTTCATCTGGCAGCTCTGAAATGTGAGAGCACACAGTTCTTCCTGGAAAAAAGAACTTCTTAGTGTCTTTTTAGCTCAGAAATAGCTGTGAGGTTCATTCCAGCTGATGGATATCTGACCAGCAGCCTGTTCTCTGAGAACATTTTAACATCTGGGTGGCTTTACCCTGCTGTCAGACTGTCACAGAGAACTGTCTCTCATCACCTCATCACTCTCATCACAGCAATTTCTTCCCTGCAGGTGCTGGGTGGGCAGCAGCAGTCAGGGCTGCTGCTCTAGGCTCTATAATGGGATTTTCACAATTCATTTCCTCTCCATGCTACTCCTTTGGCAACATTGTGCCTTCCTGCAGGCATGCAGGCTTGTGAGATGTGGCAAGGAATTCTTGGTGCTGGATTTGCACTCTATAAAAACCATTTGAGTATCTCTTATTGCCTTTGCAAAACACCCTCTGGTCATAAGAAATGTGAATTCTATTCTGAACAGGACAGAAGTGATTAGTAAAGTTCATATTGGTGCTGGCTCACAAGTAAGGAGCTCCATTTGCTCATCTTTTGAAATCCAGTAGTGTTTCTGTGGTCTTCAGTGGAAAAATTGGGAAATTGGAATATTTTGGTGACATCAATGCATCTTTTATTTCCTAATTGAGCTCTTAATCAAAGAAAAATGAGGATGTTTCAATTCACTTCTCACTCCCTCAGCAAACAAGGATGCTAACTGCCAGAAAAACATTGTAATGATTGTGTTGTGTGGATCCTCTTAAAAGAGGCAAGTGCTTTAAATGGAATTATGGTAATGATGTGATCATTGTCTGGGCTTGCTTAATGAGTTTAGCGGCTGCTGCAATATTAAATGCTTTGCACTTAAGAAAAACACCTCCTGTTCCACTCCAAAAAGATCAGAAAGAGCTGCTGGAGCTTTTGCTGTGGTGCTGGATACAGAACACAGGGCTCTACACACTGCCAGAAGAACTGCTGGTTTGGACACTGTGGTCCTCAGTGGGTTTGGCAGCTCTGGTGCTGCAACACAAACACAGGAATAGGCTCTCAGAGGATGTGCTTTGAATGGATTAATAAATTATGTGAACGTTTCACATAGCAGAGAGGGGGAGAAAGTGGCTGGAGAGTGCTTCATGTATGTGTATTAAAAAGTGAGATGAGAATGTCCAGGAAAAGAGAGTTCTGTGTCAGTGTGACACAATTAATCTGGGAACTGGGGCCGTGGCAGGGACAAAATCAAGGTGCAAGGTGTCAAGAAGAGAAAAGGTTCTACCCAGCCTGGTCTGCTTCTGTTAAACCATCTCCAATTGCTCTGTCAGGAAACAAAGCAGTTATGTAATTTGGACCAGAAAAGTTCTTTCTTTTTGCACTGAATTCTTTTAAACTAAAATGGAAGGAGCTCTCAGTCACAGTTGTTGCTGTGGGGCTCAGCTGTGTGATTATCCCATTGGCAGACCCTGTTTTGAGCAGAACCATTTGGTTCATGTTCCTGACTGCCTGGGACTTCCCTTCAGCACTGATTTTCACTTTAAAAGTGCCCAGTGTAAATATTTCCACTGATTTTCACTTTAAAAGTGCCCAGTGTAAATGTTTCCACCCTTGACCATTTTGGTGTAAAGAAGCCAGGTCAGGCCTGAGGATGGCATCTTTGTGAATGAACATATTTGTTTTGGGAAGTCTAAAATTAATCTCCAGGCTGTTGAACTTTAATTAAATTTCACTGCTCAATAGCAATGTTTTGCATCTTCTGTTAATTCCTCAAAAAACCTAATTCAAACATCCTTGACTTCTGCTGGGAGATGTGAGTAAATAGGAGCTACTTATGGATTCTGGTATGGTGGGAAAAGAAATTATTTCTGCCTCATCATTGCAAACTCATTCACAGTCTTTGAAAAACGTTGAATTAAAGAGAATTTTCATAGACTTGCCTAGGGCATTAAAGAGATTTGGAGCATTAATACAGAAATATGCTTCATGCTGTGGTTTGCATGACAAAAATGTTAAGGAATATGCAGGAAGCCAAAGATTTGCATAAAACCATCCTTCAGTTTGGAGGGTCCCACGAGCCAGGTGACAGAGTTCTCATTCCCAGCATGTGTCTGTTGGGATGTGGATTCTGCTTTTCACACCAGGAAAATGTCAGTTTTCATCAGGATGTGCACAGAGACCCAGGCATGAAAACTGTAACCACGAGTTCTGGTACATGGGATTTTCTGATATCCTCAAGTATTTTTTCTTATCCTAATGTATATACTTAGCAATGTAGCAGGAGACAAAGGAAATACATCCCCATTAGTTATGTGGAGAGCAAATGTTCTGCTTTTTTCATTTAGTCAATTAAGATGCTGTTTGTAAGTACAAAATGTTTGTTCTAGACAAACTGATATATGGAGTTGAGCTGGGGCTGCATTTTCCAGGAACAAACAGTCCCATGGAATGTGTACTCACTGTTTGGAGCTGGGAGAAATGTCAAATGCAAGTAGGTTTTGTAAAACCTCTCTGGTTTCTCTGTGTGAATATTAATGATGGTGGCTTGTTGTTTTCATGATAAACTCTTTCAGCTATTAAATTACTGGAAAGAAATCCACCACTCCAACAAAGATGCCTGGATGAGTCATGTTCATTTATAAGAAAGGTAATTTTGGCTGGTTTCTGACTCTAAAAAAAAAATACCCTGCACAATTTTGTTGTGGTTTAATTAAAAACACACAAATACTTTTATTTTTAACATAACGAGAGGGCTTGAATCTAAAGTTTCTGGGGAAGGGGAAACTTAATCCACCCCACTCCTACTAGTTTGATGCCAGTGGGAGCAAGAGAAGCCTGGAGAGGGGTTGGAGAAAAGGTGAAGAGCAGCTGGCAGGGTTTCACAGGATGGGTCAGGTTGGGAGGGACCCCTGAGGCCACCTGGTTCCTCCTCCCCTCCCTCTCTGCTCAGTCTGTTCACAGGGAAGCAGTTCTGCCTCGGGTGCATCAGTTCCTGCCCATCCCTCTTTGCTGTTTGGGGTTTTTTTGTTTGTTTTATCTTGTTTGTTTTTTCCCTTCCTGGGTTCTTCTCCAGTGTCTGCCCATGGGTTATCCCATCATGGAGACCCACCCTGACTTGTTCCTGACCCATTCCTGCCTTCCCAGACATATTGAAGGTTTCTTTATCAGCTGTGCCACTGCAATTCCAGCCCTCTAACCTCCAGCTGCAGGGAATATCCCAAAGCCACAGGTGTTTCAGAAACTCATTTTTGTGCTCTTTAGCCAAGACAAGATTAAAAATCCTGACTTTCTCCTCTCTCCCAAAAGTGTTAAATGCTGGATTTTGAAACTCTTCATGGGGATAAAAAAAGAATGCTGGACTGGTATGAATAAAACAATCTTTTCCAAAGGAAAGAAGCTTAGAAAAATGTGCTTTTTGGAGTCAGAAAGGATTGATTCCTGACAGTTTCTACCTGGAGTAAATTCTGGTGAGCTCTTGTGTAGCACAGGAGGCCAAGGCAGAGGAGCACAACAGCTTCTCCTCCCTCCTAACTGTGCAGGCAGAAGCAGTTCTGTGACATTCACAAAGCCTGACACTGGTTTATCTGCTGCTGATCTTGCCTGGAGGGAATTTAAGGGTGAGGTGTCCTGGCTGGAGCGAGACTGATTTGTTTTGGTTTTGGATGAATACCAAATCATTCTTCATGGTGACATTTAGCCCTTGGAGATCCTTCCCCAGATGAGTGATGTGGGTTTGCAGACCCAGAGCTTGGGCTTGGTGCCACGGGGCCACTGCTGAGCCTGGTCCCTGGGCAGCCAAGGGCAGGGGGTGTGAGAGCTCAGAAGTGCCCCTGGCCCATCCCTGCCTGGATGATGGGCAAGAAAAACCCTGGATCTCTGAGTTAAAACTTGTTATTTTGGTGTTATCTCTGCTGTGGGATGTACATGAAAAGTGGCTGGAGAGAGGTCAAAGACTGAGCCACTGCAGAGACCAAATACCCTAAAGCTTCACTCCAGCTGTGGTTCTTGGCCAGTTGTGCAGCTAAAGAAGCCCTTATTACATAATTCAATTTCACCAGGGTGTGTTTCATAACCAAAACCTCATTTGAAAGCACATTGTTTCCAAATTCAGCCCGTGCTAGGAACAAAAAGACTCTGTGAGATGTTCTGGGAGATGCCCTGGGAGCCAGGAGCAGGAGGAGCTGCAGGTTCACCAGCTCTGCCTTGTGCTTTCTGCTTGTCTGCACCAGTGACATGACCCAGCACAGGCTGCTGAGGGCACATCCCCTGCTTTGCCCTGCAGCAGGTGCTGGGTTGGTGTTTTTTTCAGACCTTATTTAACAAAAGAAGCTTCATATAGATGACAGAGGCAGTGAACAGGAGCATGACACTTGATTTCTTTCTAATTTGGACAGGGCAATGAAGCCACATGCCAACATAGCAGGAAATTAGATTTTGATTTTTTTACAAATAAAAGGCAATGATGTTATGCTAAAATCCCAGGAAATCTTGGAGGTAATGAAAGGGGGGGTGTAAATACTGATGCCCCACAGCCTGGAAATTTATGAGGAATTAAAGCAGTGCCTGGAGCTCTTTGGTGCCCTGTAAACTGTTCTGTTACATAAGCATGTCTTCTTATGGCTTAACTCATGGATATGAAATCCCCCCAGGCTGATAACAGCAGATGCCTCAGCCCTGAAAATCTGTTATTTATTTACTTTACAGGTTTGGAGGAGAGAGGAAGCTTAGCTGTATTTAAGTCATTCTGGGCTCAGTGGTTGCTCCACAGCACAAGTTGCTGTTTTGACCATAACGCTGAATCCAGGTCAGCTTCCCACTGAGCTTTAACTCAAATTACATTTGTAGCCTCGAATTCCTGCAATTCCACTAAGGATTTTTCTGCAAATTGTAAAGAAATTTGGCATAAAGCTTGTGTGACAGGGAGAGGGTGTCCAGGAGTGCTCAGCACAGATCTGGCCCTGGCTAAATCACAGGGGGGCTGCCAGTGTCTGGAGGAAGCTGAGCTGGGAACGTTTGTGGCAGCTGGATGTGCTGCTGGATTTGGGTCAGCCTGGACACATCTCCAGCATCCAGATGGCCTCACTGCCCCAGTGAAACAACCACCCACAGCTGCTGCAGCTGCAGCCAGGTGTGAGTGTAAGAGCTTGACAGAGACATGGAGGCTTCAGACAGCCCTTAAAATGCTGTTTATTGCATAAATGAGGTTACAGCAGTTGTGGGTGGCTATGGGCAAGCTGTGTGTCCTGAAGCTCTCTTCTCTTCATGTTACAAAAATCTCTTTCTCTGCTCTGCATCTTAATGCATAAAACCAATCAGCATCATACACAATATCTTTAACATTTACACCTAAGCCCATCTTTGTCCCTCTTTCCTCCCAGTGCATTGCACAGGGCACAGACTCACCTGAATTTGAGCTGTTGATGTTTTTATTTTTAAAAACAATCTACATCCCCAAATGCTTCTAACTTCCCAGCAAACTGAGAGTAGGCTGTTCTTGGCTGAACATGATTTTTTTTAAGATTTGGCTGAAAAGTGTCTGTTTTCCATACTTTATTTCAAAAAGTGACCTTGGTTGATAGAAAGCAGAAAAATCAGATTTTTTTTTTCTCTCTATAGGGATGAAATCTCAAGTGAAAAGGATACCTGCTGGATCTGAGAGTTCAAGTTTGGACAAACACTTGCCCAGTTCTCTGTCTCAATAGCAGTGACTTTCAGAGCTGTAGTCATTGTCTAGGTATAATCACTGCAGAGAAAAAACCACAGAGCTTTGGCACCAAACTCTGCCAGAGAAGTTCCAGCACTTGCAATGTCAGAGTCTGCATCAGTGTGGGTGCTCAGCCTGCACTGAAAATGAGGGCAGGAAAAAAAACCACTTTTGGGACTTGATTCATCCCATTCTAAGTCTGATGAAGATGTGTGTTCTGCAGTTATTTACATCCTGTGGAAGTCATACAGGGGAACTGAGCAATACAAATCTGCCTTTTGTGCCTCTTCATTGCCTGTATTTCAGTTTCCCCAGTCACCTGGAGCTGTTTGATGTCCTTGGATGATGCAGGGCTGGATGTGGAGCACTGAAGCTGCTGCTGGGGCTTGGTGCAATTCCTGGTGCTGTTACTTCTTTGTGGGGTTTTGAATAAATTCTTTGCTGTGCCTCAGTCTCTGCTGTAAACAGATTTACACAGATTATAATGTTTATCACCATTGTGAAATGCTTTCTACATTTAAAGCCAGGAATAAATTCTTTTTATTATCCTGCTACACTGTTTGCCTTTCTTACCTCTGCAGCACCTGGAGATCCTATTTTGATCATCTCTATTTTCTACTTCTCCTTTATTTTCATGCAGATGTTATACAGAATCCCAAGGTCTAGTTTTCAAAAAGAATTCAGAAGGGAGAGGATTACATTGATATATTTTCAGAGCATGAATGTGGCCTTTGAAAGGAGCTGCTGGAAAGGAGAGGATGTCCCTCCACATCCTGGTTTGTGACTCCATGGCCTGTGGGTAAAAGCTCTGTCCTGCATCAGAGCTGCTGGGGAAGAGATCAGGACATTCAGGAGAATTCCTTCTTCTCTTGTTCTGGAGTTTTTTGGCTGTAACCACCTGGCTGAGGTGCAGGTTCATTGGGGGATACCTGCACTAGAGCCAGGCATTTGTTGGGTTACCCAAGCTAAGCAAGCTTGGAGCAAGTTTAATCTCTGACTGACCTTCACTTGCTCTCCACCAGCCCCCCAGGCCTTAGTAAGTAAATAATTTCCCCAGCAACATGCAAATAGAGTGCCATTAATATTAACAACAGCTATTATTTACTAAATAGACTTCTTGGTTAACTTGTGTTTATTGAAGGTTTGAATAAAGTCAGAGTGTGATCCCTGTTATGCAGCAGCTGCAGGCTTGAGGATGGAGAAGGGAAGAAATAATGAGCTGGCAGGTGCCTGTAATTACCTGCTTAGGATGCTCTTGGTGTCAGATGAAATGCTCAGCACTCGCCCTGTAAATGAAGTGACCTTCCTGGCTGGTGTGTCCTGTGTCTCTGGGGCAGGGGCTCCTGTGCAGGGCATTCCAGCCCTGGACCTTTGGCATCAGCTCAGTTCCTGACTGGTGTCAATCCTGCAGGAGTCTTACAAGGGGAGCTGAGTTCTCTGGGCAAAAGTCACATTTTGGGTCACTTTGTTGGCTTTCCAGTTGATTAATCTGGCAGGGATTTATGTTAATGTGTCAGGGCTTTGCAAGACTGACTTGTCTTTTTTTTGGCAGCTGAACTGTAATTTAAATCTCAGTTTAATAATCAGAATTTCTTTTTTCTTTTTTTTTTTTTTGCTCAGTGAATCTGATGAAAGTTTTATGGGAGATAGAATCTTCAGTTTCTCTCACTCTTCTTTATGCTGGAGCATTTTAATTTACCCTTCCATCATTGGAATGGTAAACAAGGAGGAAGAGCATGGCTGAAGGATGTTATTTTCTAGGCTGCAATTCATCTTAAAGAGATGGAGTTAATTAAGAAATGCCTTTTAGCACTAGAAAGGCCCAGTGCAATTTGCTCATCAGTGCTGAACTGTGCTCGTTTATTCTGGGTGTGTGCAACCCACAGGAGACTTCTTCAACCTCAACCTTGAATGCTCCAAAAATTCTGTCCCTAAGTGTGTCTGAGTGCCCTGCAGCTCTTGCCATGGGCTGGATGGCACAGGGGCTGTGACCTGGGGGTGCTTCATCCCAGGGAGCCCCAGTTCCCCTCCAAATTGTGCTGACTCCTGAGCTTAAGTGATGGCTCTCTCTAATGGTTTTCAGTTCCTTGTTTTAAATACTCTGTGTTTGATATTCTGGTGTCTATTAGCTGATGTTCCTGCAGCCACAGTCCATGGTGGGCATTCCCAAACCCTCCCTGCAGCTGAACACACCTGAGAGATGTGGGCATTGCCAGGGGTGCCTTTAGGGAGCCCAAACTCTGCTCAGTGGGGGCAGTTCTGGGCATAAAATATTGAGAACTAGGGGGAGATCTTGTTATAAAGTTAATATCCTACTGCATGTAAACATGCTGGGAGCCAAACATGAATTCTTGCATTTCCTCTCTTTTAAATGCTCGACTTGGCAGCTGTAATAATGTTTAACAATAAGGTGTATCTAAGTGATGCCACAATGGTAAGAGAAAAACAAAACCCTGGGTAAGATTGTAATGAATTCTCTTTGCAAGTAAATAGGTGGAAACCATTTTTCTTTCTGCTGTGCTGCTATTCTAGTCCAAAGGGAAACAAGCAATCTTGAATGAACAGAATTATTATTGTTAGAAGGAGTAAAATACTTGGTTTAATATTCTGTCAATGTATGAATACACTTAAAATTGTGTGGGCTTTGCATTGTAAAATAATTTAAAAGAATAATTCATGCTTTTTGTGCATTTGCCTAAGATATAGCCCAGATGTACTGAAAAAAAAAAAAAAAAAAGAAAAAAGGTGTCAAACTGTTTCCTGAAAATAATAAGCACAGCACTTTAGGGAGGTGGAGAATTATTTTGAGAAACAGAATCTAAGACATACATAATTTCCAGTGCTGAAGTGTGACATTTAATTGCTTGTTTTTTCTTTCAGCACAGAAACGTTGTAAATCAAACTCTTAATTCATTGCAAAGCTCTGTTGTGTCTAGGTCAGAAATGCAAGGAATCATCTGACTGTGATTTGTACTGCTGGAGATGTGGAGGAATCCTTCCAACTGCTGATTAAATGCTGTTTGCAAATGGACTTGAATTATTCACTACATATTTGCCCACAAACAACAGAATTTTCTTTTAATCCTCCTCTGGTTTTACATCACACTGTGATGTACTGCCTGTGGAGCTCAGGTGGAAATTCTGTTGTGGCAAGAAAGCAACAGACCCAAGCTCCAGAGGCAGAGCTTGGAGCTGTGCAGTTGTTTTTCATCCATCCTTGGGGGTGGAAGAGGAGCACAAAGCAGAAGTTTCTCATTGAAGTAACTAACTTCACTTGTGGTTTGGATCTCTGTGGTAGCAGTGGGACTCACTGACTGCATGTTCTCTGTTTAATAATTTGATCTAGAGCTGCCTTTGCCTCCTCTAGTCTGCTTTTTTTTATAACCTGGATGTGGATTGATGGAAAATTTTTCCCAGGTCAATGCACAAATTGGAAAAGAGATTATGGTTTGGTTCCACCTTATTTTTAAGCCTTTCCTTCCATGATCTTTCTGTATAATTTTTTAGGATCTTGAAGCTCACAGAAGCCATTTTTTGTGGGCAATATAGAGTGAATATTAACTGTTGGATGCTGGAGCATGTGTGTAGACTGCAGGGAATCCTCCTCACCACTGAGTGTCATTGTTAACTCAGGAGAAATGGGGTGATGAGAAAAAAATTTATTTGGGGAAGATGGGGAGATGGATCTGTGTGGGGAGCCTGGGAGGGCATTGCCACCTCTGAAATGGTTTGGTGGGTGTCAAGGTTAATTTTAATTTCCCTCAGAAACGCTGGAGGCTGGGAATGGCACAGACAAGATGTGCTGCCATGTTCCTGTGGGAGCAGGGATCCCTTGGCTGCACTGGGACTGATGCTGTGAATTTCTGGGACCTCTCAGTCCAAGGCTGCTCTGTGGTGTCTCTGCTCATCTCCCACCCAGACAAAACTGATGGCACTTGTGATTTCCTCTGGGCTCTGTTCTTGGGGTCTGTGCCCCCCTCCTCTGTCCTGTGGGGTGAGACCCAGCCCTGTCCCAGCCCTGTCCCAGTGCCCTGCCTGGTGCAGGACAAGGGCTGGTGCCTCTCTCAGCTCCCAAAGCCTTGAAATGCAATCCTCTGGTAGAAGCCATTGCCATCTGAGGCAAAATTATTTCCATAGAAGGAAAAAAATACTTTGAGAGAAATAGTTCAAATAGTGCTTTGTGCAGCTGTTTTCAAATAGTGAGTTTTATTACCTGAAAGTGTTGCCACTTTCCTTTGTGGCCATGACTGTTATGTGAGCAGAGTGCAATTTCCTCAAATGTTAACTTACAAATTTATACTTTTCTTGTATTGCCCAAAGAGTTGTAGCCTTGAAATTCTTATTTCTAATTTCCTAAATTAATCCTAATTTTCTAGTAGTCCCTAGTATGGGCTATTTGCTGTGCAGGTAAGCTCACCTTCATCATGATTACCAATGCTGGGACTCTGTTTTTGGGAATTTGGGCTTGAAGTGAATCCTGCATTAGCCTTCACATTAATAATATTGCCTTCAATGATAACAAAAGCAAAGGAGGAACTGGAATTGAGCTGGGAGAAGGAAACTCAAAGATAGGAAGGTATTTGGTGCTGGAGTTTCTAAATGAGCAGTGTTACTTTAATTCTTCTCAAAATCATCTTGTTCTTCCATCTTTTCCACCTTAACAAGCAGCTGCTCTGCAGGGTTGCCTTGAACTCTGATAAAACCAGGCTCTTTCATTTATAGAATGGCAAAATCTATCCTAAACCCCTCTATTATTTGAAATACCATACTGGTGTTTTAGTGACAAAGCAGGAGAGGAAACCTTCTCCAGCTGCCTTCAGTTCACCAGGATTTAACAGAGGGTTGCTGTTGCCCAGCAGTTATGTTGCCATGAAAACTCCTCCTTTATGGCCTCAAACCTTCAAACTGGGCAGCTCAGGCTGGAGAGGGATTTCTGAGTTCTCTGGGCAGAATTTTAAGTGCTCTCAAGTGCTAGAGGAGCAAATTTTCTGCCCAAATGGTTTTGCTATAAATGTGTGGGGTTGGTTTATTTGTTTGTCTTGCTTTGGCTCAAAATCACTTGTCTGCTGTGGCTGAAGATGTAATTCAGCCTTGCTTTGATTTGTGATTATTCAGAGCCCTCTGGGAATTCAGGCATATTATTGCTCCTCTCTGGGAATAGTTCCCTGCCCACTGGGTTGAGAACTGCTTAACTCCAGTGTCTCTTGAGAAGATTCAATCAATACAAGCTACAGAGAGACCTTTCCCTGTTCCAGGCAGGGGCAGCATTAGCATCACACCAGGATGGCAGAGCCTGGGAAAGCTCACATGGCTGAGTGCCATGGGCATTAGCACAGGAAAGGAAATTAAAGCACTGAAAAAGTATTAAAAGTGATGTATTTGTTTTTGTTTTTATTCACAACAAATTAAAGCCTTTAACTGCTCCCCCTGTCCCTGTCAACACCAGCTCTTGATGTCACACTGCTCCTGTCTGCTGACCTGGGAGCTGACTTGCACTCAGAAAAGAAAAAAAAAAAAAAGCAATTAAATAAAGCTGTTTGGAAAGACCACACTTAAGTGGCATAAAATTACATCATCCAACCCTAAATCAGTATCACTCCTAAATTTGAATATCTTGTTTTCTATGAGAATGATTCTAAAATGTCATTCAATGTTCATCTTTCCTAGAAATTCCTGGTTTGGAAAAAAGTAATCCTTGGTCTACAGCAGCAGTGGAGTGGAGTAATCAAGTAATCAAATGTTCTTTGGTCCTTTGTGCTTTCCCTGGATTTTGGAGGTGATGATGAGGATGATGGTTTCGTTCACTTTTAAAAGGTTTCCCTGTCATTCACTGTTGATCATTTCTACTCATTACCAGTCCCTAATCTTTACCTTTTCTCATTTTTTCCCCAAATGCTCCAATGATATTGCTTTATCTGGTTTTCAGGGACAGCTGCTTAGTCCTCTGCTTTATTCCCGCCCCAGGAATGATCATGGGATCTTCCATCCCTCATCAGATGTGTATGGGCAGGACCAGACTCCCAACAGAAACAATAAAAAAATCAGGGATTATTTCTGCAGCTACTGAAATCAGCCTTGTTTGATTCTAGGAAAGGTGTCTGTGGACCAGATGTAAAAGGAGATTTGTGGTGGGTAAGACCAAATTTGCCATTTCCCCGTGGCCTCCTGAGCAGCTGCTGTTCACCAAATTTGTCTCCAATGCATCATCACCAACATCCTGGATGGGAAATCTGGACAAAGGCTGTCACCCAGCTGTTACTGCTAAAACAGTCCATTTCTTAGTGGTAAAAAAGAAAAAAATTCATTTAATGAGAGTACTGGAATTAATATCCTTAAGTAAAACTCCTCATTCTATAGAAAAGTCCTCTTTTAAGCTGATGTATAACATTTTGAGGTGAGCACATCAGTCAATTAACTTTAAAGCAGGGCTTGTTGTGTTTTGTCTATTTTTTATTTGGATGAATTTCTGCCATGGTTCACAAGAAAACCCACAAAACCCTGAAGTAAATCCATTCCACCTAATGAAATGAAATATGTCACAGTTTAGGACTTGGCACTTGGTTCCTTCTTTATGAAATAGTGTTTGGGTGACCTTTGTATTCTTGAGGATGAAGGGGGCTCACAGCAGTGACTAAGGCCTGGCAAGGCAAGGCTCTGTTCTGCCAAACTTTTTGCCCAGAATTTCACAGAGAGCTGAGGAGGAGCTGTTTGGGAGCCTGCTCTCCCTGGACTGTGCTGATTATTTGTGGTCTGTGTGACCCACTGAGTGCAGGGCTTTCCCTTGGGCTGGACCTCCTGATTTTTCTCTGCTGGTTTCTAGAAGCCTGAGGGGGGTTCACACTTCCATGAAGATCCACATGGCAACGTGTATTTGAATTTATTTCCAGCTTTTGCAAGCCAAAATGACAATTTGTGTGGGTGAGCTCCCCCAGTGCTGCAGAGCTTTTTAATGGCATGGAGCTGCTGTGTGCCAGGGCACAGCTTTTGGGAGGTCCAGCTGGCATCACCCCAAGCTGGGAACTCAACAAAAATAATGGCTCTTTTCCTTTACATACTCATATATCTGAAATCCCATTTTAGCCTCAAGAAATAAGTCTTTAAAATAATGAAATGCTTTCAAACTCAATAGTATTCAGCCTCATAATAATAGTTCATTTTTCCTGATGGCTTCCCTGCCTGAGAAGGAAATGTTTTATTTTCTCCATTTTACCTTTGGAGAGCAAAGTGTTGAAGTGATTTGGCAAAAGCCTGAGCAGGTGTCACTGCTGCAGTGGGTACCAAAACCAAGTCTGTGTTCCCAAAACCAAGTCTGTGTTCCCAAAACCATGTCTGTGTCCCCAAAACCATGTCTGTGTTCCCTAAACCAGGTCTGTGTTCCCAAAACCACATCTGTGTCCCCAAAACCACATCTGTGTTCCCAAAACCAGGTCTGTGTTCCCAAAACCATGTCTATGTTCCCAAAACCACATCTGTGTCCCCAAAACCACATCTGTATTCCCAGCCCCTGCTTTTCCCCTGGAGCATCACCCATCTCCAGCAGCCATGGGTGAGCTCACACTCTCTTCTGTGTGTTCATTTCTGCACAAACATCTGGCTGCAGATCAGTTATTATTTCCCAGCTTTTTTGGGAATCCTGGTGTGGGTCTCTCCAAAACAAATCTCCCTTAGGATGGGATAGTCCCAGGCAGGAGGTGCTAATTTGGTGTTAGGGTTTGACTCTTGACCCTGTTCTGTTCAGCAGGGCAGGTGTGAAGGCTGCAGCTCCCTTTATCCCTCTGGAACCTCCAGTGTCTGGGTGCTGAGGTGTTTTGGAGGGTGCAGGGTGCTCTCTTATTCCTTGGCTCCAGTTCTGCCCATCAGCTTCACACCAACACACCCTGCTCTGGCTGGGGCTGCAGCAAACCCAAAATGAGCAAATGATGAATCAGAGTCACCCACAGTTATTCTGGGAGTGGCAGAGAAGGGAATGGATTCACCAGGTCCACTGGCTGCTTTCATTCCTTGTTTTTGGAGCAGGTGAAACAACTTGGGGAAAAAGTATTTGTCTGTGCTTGGCAGTTCCCACCCTGCCATCTGTGCTTATACTGCAGTCAAATTGTTTATTTTTGTGACTTAAAGGCATCTTTAGTCCTAATGCAGAGCTCAAGCACTCCTCATTTTGACTCAAAGATCCTCTGCTGTTGGTGAAACTTTCCTGTGAGCTGTGCTGCCAAGGCAGCAGGCAGTTATTGAAGGCATGTGTGGGATGTCCCACAGATTCCAGCCAGGCTCAGGACAGGGATGTCATGTCCCTCTGGCTCAGCCACTGGAGGAGCTGTGATGACTTCCAGCTGGCAGAGGAGTTTCTTTAATGAGCAAAAATGAAGAGAAGTTGAAGAAGACTGTGGTGTGGTGGCTTTTTTTTTTTTTTTTTTTTTTTTTTTTTTTTGTGTGTGTGTGTTATTGTCTGACTATTTCTCCTTTCCACTGAAGGGCCCCTTTGAGCTGTCCTGTGCTCTCCCCTTTGCCTCTGATCAGCTGGGGAGTTTTTGAGTGTGTCAGACCCTTTCTGTGAGCAGCACTCTGCTCTTGAGCTCTAGAGTAACACAAAACCCAGCCAGGGCTGAACTTAGCAGGAGAGCTAAAAATTCCAGCGTTCTGCAATAATGCTGAGTGCCTGAGTAACTGAAGAACCTGCTGAAAACAGGAATTCCTCCCACCAGTCCCCTTACCCAGTCACAACTTCCCTGATGCTGTAAAGCCCACAGGGGATGGTGAGGCAGTTTTTGCATGGCCCAGACCCAGTGTCTGCTGGAAATCTGCTGGTGCTTTGGCATTCCTGGCACTCATCCTGCTGGTTTAACCTGCCCTTGAGGAGCTGAGCTGCTGATGGGTGCTATTGATGACACATGCACTGACATGAAATCACAGAGGCCTTGCCCCATTTGGCTTCTCTGTGCCATCACAGGAGAGTTAAATTCATTTCCCACCAGTCATCTACAATTGCTTTGCCACACAGATTGAGGGACAGGCTCATACAACCCCAAACTTTGCTGTGAGGACCTAACTCTGAGTTAGAGATCCTGTTCCCATGTGGAACTTGCCAAGTGTCAGGGCAAAAGTAGCCTGAGGCCTCCAATTTCCCCAGAAGAGAGAATTATTAAAATATACAAGAGGGATAGGTATTAAAGCATACAACAGTAATTGCTACAGGAAATGGGAAGGATTTTGACAACCTGATGGAGAGAATAATTAGTCTAAGTCTGGGGGCAGTTAAGGATGAAAGCATGAATTGGAGAACATAATAAACCACATTTTTGTTTCCTGTAAATTTGCTTTGCCTTCAAATGAGCTGTTCTGCACAGAGAATTTGCCTTGCTATACTTAATTTGTTACTATTTAAATTTTTTTTTTTTGGAAATACAATCCACTCCCAAGGTCTGGATGCCTCCAGACAGTCTAGCTGGTTAGTTGTGCTGAATTCCAGCCCTGAAATCAGTCTGAGCATGACTTCACATGCTGGGGCCTCCAACTGGTCTGTGAATAACAAAGCAAAAGGAAAAAGAAATTCTAATAATTCAAGTTGGCTTGCTTTCTTCTCTTGTTAAATTTTCATGATTTAAACTGCTTTAAGGTACTAGTGTGACTCCATTACTTCAGCAGCTTATAGGCAATAAAACTCTTAAAAGCTTTAGAGTCCAAAATGACATATCTCCTCATAAAGTGCCTTGTACTTTTAAAAAGCTTTGCAAAATTCTCCTAATGATCCTACCAGTGACAAGCAGTCAGAATGGTAAAGGGCAAGAAATCTTCCAAATTTGGGCTGCTCCCTGCCCAGCAGAGTTTTGAAGCAGCTGGAGAAAGGAGCAGGAGCTCCCACGAGGGGTCTGACACCAGGCTGAGCATCTCCAAGTAAAAAATGGATCCAGCTGCAGCTTCTGGGCTCAGAGCAAATAAAATTGTGGATCTCTCACTTATAACTGCAGTAAGAGCAGGTTAATGGAGCTGCTGGGTGAGTCTGAGGAGAATAGGCAAATTTGGGAATGGCACCTGTCAATGCCAGGCTGGAACAAGGAAGGAGAGGTTAAAAATCTAAGTGACCCCACAAGCCCTTAAGCAGAGCAGGAGAGTTAAATGAAACTAATAAATTCAAAAGGATTGCTGAAGTCCTTTTCCTTGCTCAGGGAACAGAAACAGACAGATAAAATACAGAAGATCTTATTTTAATGCATAGAAAAATAGATGTGGTAAAGCAGAAGAGTTTGACTTGTTAGAGGGTGTGTTATCTAGTTATAGAGAGTCAGTTTTTGTAGGAGATGGAAATGCTTCAAATACTCTACCAAAAATACAAGACAAAAACTTCAGGTAGAGGGAACATCCCCTTAAGTTTAAAACCTCTTCTTTTATGAGTATCAGCAATATTTCTGAATGCAGGACATTGTGTTTAGTTCTGTTTTAGGAGTTAAGGGAGCTGAGGCACAGAGACCTCACTGGAGGCTCTGCCCCCTGGGAGCTGCAGGGCTCCAGGTGCTCTGGCTGCATCTCTGCTCACTTGCCAACAGCTCTGGCTTCACCCACTGGCCATGTCCCTGGGGAGGCACTCATCACCCAAACCCTTCCTTTCCTCTCCCCTGCTCCTGTGCAAAATCAATCAGGAGCCCAGAGGCTCCTCTTGCAGCTTGTCAGGAACAAACTTTAATTAATGACGTAAAGTTCCTTTGGTATCTATTTATGGGAAGCCTTTTTGGGAAGGAATTAATGATCTTAATGCCTGTGAATCACAGAGCATGGTTAGAAAGGCCACTCAGAGAGGTGTCTGAGGAACATTTAGCTATTTTTTAAATAAAGCTGGGTTTGGCTTTTTTTCCCTCTTAGCCTCTGTAAAAAGCCCAGGCTGCATCCATGCAGCTAATGAAACTTCCTGCTGATTGGACCCTAAACAATTACTGCATCTTCTGATTGCTAATAGCTGGGCTGCTAAGAAGAGAAAAGGCTCTATTAGGATACAGGGACCCAGCTGAGAGCATCACAGCTGATGTCAGCTAATGCCCTCTCCAGTCTACACCAGGAGTTCAACCTGTGGATGCCTGATTAATCCCAGTGTGAGGCACCTGCAGCACTGGGATGGAGTTAATCAGGCCCAGCACGCTGCCCTGGGCTGCACATGGTGCTGGGGAGGATTTCTCAGCTGCAGAGAGGCAGATGCTCATCTATTTATTAGCAGCAAGTTCATCACTTCATCATTTCCCAGTGCAGATTAACTAGGAGACAAAAGGTTTCTTCTGACAGCTTTCTGGGCAGCTATTGTGGCCAAAAAAAAAAAAAAAAAAAAAAAAAAAAAGTCTCTGTGTCAATGTTTTGTTCTTCCAAAATAAATGATGTGGTTCTTTCTCTTAACAACAAAACAAAGTGCTGCCAGCAGCCTGGTGTTTCTGAGGAGCCCAGCAGTAATGAGCAGGGAAATGAAGCCCAAATCCTGGGAGCAATTTTGTGCAGTAAATAACCTGAACAGCACGGTGTTGAGACCACAAGGATGAACACACATCTCCCATTGGGAAGAGGATCTGGAATAAAAATAGAGCTGTTACTTTTGCCAGCAAGCAGCACCAGCTCCCTGTGCCCCCAGATGGGCTGGTGTGAATCCCTCACCCAGCTGGATTTAAGGGAGGATGGGAAGGGAAGCTCAGCTCAAGTGATACAGCTGTAATTTATCCCAGGGCTCTGCTCCCCCTTCTCTGGCTCTTCAGCTCCTCTGGAAGCCTCTCCCAGGCACTGCTCCTCCTCCTGAGTCTGTGGTTTCACTCATAAAATATGCTGGGAAGGGCACAATGAGAATAGGGGCTGTAAACTGGGTCTTTGCCCATGGTCCATAACAGCTCAAGGGTGTTGGTATTCAAGATATGCTTAGAAGTTCCTATTTCCTCTATATTCTGCAGGGAGAATGGGAAATCTGTGGAATTTGGGTGATATTTCCTATGTGGTTTATAATATGATGTTGGTTAAGTCAGTCTGTCATAAATGTGTTTAATAACTATATATTTCTGGTGGTACAGAAATATTCTTGTGCCACCAGATGTTGGAGTGGGATGGGAGCCATCTGAACATACTAGAAAGGAACTCTGGGGGTGACTTCATGTGACTGTTGTGTTGCTTGGATTTCATGTGGTCTGCAAACTGCTTTGAATTTGGGGTCTTCCAAGAATGGAATTAATTAATCCTGGCAGAGCTTTTACAGTGCTGAATAATACTGGGGTTTCTGGCATTGCTTAATCTGCAGTGGAGTTTTATTCAGAGTCCTTTTTTCCATATTTATTGTAATATTTTCCTAAATCTTTCACCATTAAATTAGCACTAGGGTGTGGAGGACACTTTTTGTTTTTATTTTTCGTTCCTGTGGTAATGTTTTGTAGAGTGATTCCCTTCTGCAGATTTCATTAGCAACAACCAACCTTTTACTGCTTTCTTCCAGCTGGGGTTCACCACTGCAAAATTGATCCTGTTTGCTCCCAGAACCAAATGTTCTTATTTCCCTGATGACAGCAATTTATAGAGATATTTATAATTTATTTATAATAAATATATAGATAATAGATAGAATATATAGATAATATTATATCTGTAATATATATAGATATATGAAGTGGCTGTGGCCTTTATCTTGGAGATTACCTGGATCCCCAAAGCTGAGTGCCCAGAGGGCATTGTGATGTGTATTGAAATTGAAAATCCATCAAATGGGATGTGGAGTTTCCTCTGGAGATGCTCTGGAAAGAAAGTCAGCAGGGACTGAAAAACAAATAAGGTTTTCTTGTAGTTTGTTTCTTTCCTGTCAAATACTTTGATTTCATTTATTCCTGCAAGGCTCAGTTCAGGTTCTAATGGAGCAGTAGAAGGTGTGTTATCTATCAGGTAAAGCTCATGTTCCCCAAAGGAATATCTATTTTCTTAAGCTGCTCTGCCATCTACACTTCACTTTCCTTTCCAAACCTCTTCCTCATCTCGGCCATATATTTTTGTTGGCATTTCTTCTCTTTCTGTTGGGTTAGGTCTTTAGTCTCTCTTCCTTCAATTTTCCTTATCTTCTGCATAATTTTCCTCCTTTTATCTTTAAATATGACTTTAATGCACAATTCCTGGAGACTTTCTGCTGGAAGAACAAGCAGAAACTGTTTGGAGAGTTAGGTTGTGCTTAACTGAGGTTGAATTTTCTACTCATTAGAGAGCAGGATTATAGATGGCTACCAGGGAAGAACCATAAAGGGGGTGGGTGTTTCTTCCCCTCTTTGTTCTGCAGCTCTACAGGAGCAGCTGCTTCAGGTGCCAGGTGGTTCTTCTGCTCCTGCCTGTGATGTGCAGCTCTCTGAGCTCCCAGCCAGAGCTGGAGAACCTCTGTTGGCCAATCAAAGACCATTTCAATTAATATGATGGGTATTTAAATGTAATCATATTGTGGTTGTGCAGCTCCTTGTGCTCAAGTGTAATCCATCTCCTCTGGCTGGAATGCACCAGGGGTGTTTTTGTCTGGCTTGGGCTGCTCAAGCACAGCTCTCTGTGCTCCATGATAAAATGCAAAAACACAGGAAATGCAAATCACACAGAAAAGGAATTGGGCATGAGAGGATGATGAAAGATCATTCTGATTGTGGGGCTGCGTTCAATTAAACTGGGACTCCAGCTCCTGGGGAGCAGGACTGGGTGTGTTTTTGAGGATGTCTGGCAGTGAGGACCTTTAGGACATTTTGAGAAATATGTTGATAGTGATTTGTTTACTTTACAGAAGTATCTCTTTTCCTTGCTAAGGACTGATGCCAGCTGCAGCCTGTGGTTTCCTCTCCAAATCTGCATAGGGGAGGAGAGAAAATGAGGAAAGAGATTGATTTGACAAGGCACTGCTTTGCATTTCTCTACAGGAAACCAAGATCCCTCTGACAGTGAGGGCTTGTGAAGGTTTAAGACTGTGCAATGTAGTTTTTAATGTCATCAGCTCCTCCTGCATAATAGGGAACTTTTTGCTGTCAGTATTTCCTACTGGACAAGGTGGCAAAGAACAATTGCAAATGGGAATCATTTTAAAAAAGATGTTGGGAAGAAAATGTGATGTGGCTTTGAGGTTGGGAAGAACCCTATGGCAGCATCTTGTTAAAACTGCAGGGCTGTCTGAGGTGTTTCTGTCTCTCATCAGGCACTGGGAAAAGCTCCCTGTGAGACACAGCTTTCTTATCTCCCTCAAATAGTTCATCCTGCCTGTTCTCAGCAAGTTTTGGGGTGGGAGGTGTCTGGCTTTAAGGGGGGGCTTTTCCTGGTAAAAGGAGTTCAACAGCTCCAACAACCCTTGCAGGGCTTCAGACAGTCATAAATATATTACTTGACATTATGGGCTGGTCACAACAAATGAAAATCTCAATTGTATGTACAGATCTAAGCCTAGAAATTTCCAGAGGAAATGCATATATCACATATGACCATCCACAGATGTGCATATGGACACACACAGACACATTTTCTGCATTTGTGGGGCTGAAACACCCTAAATGTATTTGGGTAGTTTCAGAAACCAAATCTAAGACAAAAAGGTGTCAATTATGCTGTTAGAGCAGGGGAGGTTTGCCAAGTGGAAAGTCCCTCTGGGATTATGGATGCTTCCCTTGCACCTGCTTTCCACTGATAAGGGACAGGAATAATAAATCCCTCTCAGATTGCTTTCCCTGGCCAGGAAGTCGTGTAGGTGAGAGGCTGCATCTGTAATGCCACTGGCTGGGAACAGTGAGCCTCAGTAAGGAAGAGGAAAATTGGAGCTGAATGATGATTTTAAGAAAACCCAGCCCAATCTTTCTGGGGAAGAGTCAGCTAAATCAGAGCAACGTGTTCCTTTCAGTAGTGTGAGTGTCACAAGCTGCATGACCCTGGCTGAGAAAGAATCCAGAGACTGGTTTCCCCTTGCTGGTGTGGGACCATCAGCACCATCAGCTGCTCCAAACACATTTGGGAACTGATTTGCTTTTATTATTCCTTTTCTGCTGAGGGTCTGGATGATGCCTCATGCTGCTGTGCAGCCTTTCCCCAACATCTGGCTCTGATGGAGATGGGGGTGTGAGGCACCTCCAAAGGTGGGAAAAGACCTTTTGGGGTTTAGAAGTTTTCAGTCTGTGTAGGCACTTCAAGAAATCTTCTGGGCTCCCATTTGCCTGAGTGTGTGAGTTCATTTGGTTATTGGCTCCCTGGGATGGCTTTCAGCAGCTGCTTTACCACAGCATTCCTGTGGTCTGTGCCTGACCTCTCTGCTCCCCTTTCTCTTCTTCCATGGAAATGGTAATAAAAGAGGCAGCTTAAAACTGTGGGTTGGATTTTTCCACAGGTTTTTATAAGGGCTGTCTTCTACAGGAAGCTTGTAAAAATGAATGGAAAGACATTGATGAATACAATGGATAATTAGTCTGGCTGAGTTCTAAAGGATTTTTTACTTCAGGATAGGGTACACCAGCATGCACATTTTCTTTGTCCTTTGTATTTTATTCATCTGTCTGTCTGTTTTCTGTCTTTTGGTAAGAGATCAGTCTTGCAAAGGTGAAATAATATCCATTCTTCAAAATCTGAAAGTGCAAAGTACTACTGTGAAGCTCTTTCAAATAGATTTCTACTGAATGAAAAGCCCTGTTGGGAAAAAGAATCATAAGGCAGCAGAAGACACTGGCAACAGATAACTGAGCTGATAGAAGAACTCATTTATGGTGGAGCATCACTCTGTGTGCAGGGGGTGAGGTGAAGCAAGTTCCCTCTCCAAAGGGGAGTTGGGGAATAAAGCAGAGGAGCAGCTGCAGCAGTTTTTGGTAGAACTGTCTCTGGGGATGATTCTCTGATGTCTGCCCCTTTTTTCCTGTGCTCCCTGAATTCTGACCTAACTAGAAACTTCTGGTTGGAAAGGGATCATTTCTTTCATCTTTTCCTCCCTCCTCACCCTTTTTCCAGCAGAAAGTATTGACTTCCAAAAATCACATGCAGAAACCACAGTTTTTTCAACCAAGTGCAGCCTTTTTGTGGGGAGAGAAAAATGGAGCAGATTCAAGTCCAGCATCCTGGCAAAAGGTAGTTTTGCTAAAAAATGGGGGTGACTCTATATTCACATTGAGAAATGAAGGCTCTTATATTGAGCTAAAGCCTGGTATCTAATTCTGCACAAAAATCTCTGCATGTGATGGAAATTTTGACTAAGCAAGGGCAGTGACATGTGGGCTCTGTAAGGCTCTGACTCTGCTTTTCAAAGTCTGCTCTGACACTGTCTGTCACCTGTCAGAATATTTCAGATGAAGAATTTCCTTTTTTTCCCCCAAAAATGAAGACAGCTGCTGCCTCTCACTTTAGCACTGATGTAGGTGTGTTTTGTTCATAGTTAGCTTTAACCAGAATGAACATTTCTGGCTAGTTCTGCTGCTTCTCATCCTGGCTCTGTTTTCTCATTTTTAATGCCCTTATCCCAAAGGAAAATTGTGTTTCTCTCCACTTTCAAGTCCCCAGGTCTAGCATTCATGAGACCTTTTCATATTCATTCTTGTGAATCTTGGGGTACTGTGGAAACCTTTGAGCCTCTGGTTGGATCTGGTCCCATCACAGAGAGACAAAACCTCTCTTCAGGTCAGTGGTTTCAATGGGAGTGGGAGCAATGCAAATGCAGCAGAAATCACAATTAATGATTATTTAATAACTGAAAGGGAGGGCTTGATTTTTACCTCTGCATTAAGAGAAATAATGAGGAATATTTCAAAGTGAAAACTGCCTTGGAGCCTGGGAGTCTTTGACCCTAGGGGGGCAGTGGGAGCATTTGGCTCTCTACAAATGCTGCTGGAAAACCCACAGGACAAATGCAGCTATTTCACAAATCATTTCCCAATTTTCATATTTTTCTCATTTCTGCCTGATTAAGATTTTGTGTAAAATGTGAAAATTGCTGTTGATTTTTTCCAGCTGGAGATGATAAATCACTTATTTGAAGCTGGACTGTCTTGCTTGCCTATTGGAGCAGTTTGTCTTGTAACGAGTTGCTGTGATCCTTATCTTATTTCAACCACCCTGGCTCAGTGCCCTATCCACCTTGTGGGAATTTAGGAATTCCCTCTTTGTGTCTGCTGCAGCTCTTTGGGATTTTCCTAAAAGTGGAAACCTCCTTTGAAATTTTGCTGGAGAGATCAGTCCTGGAGCTTTCAACGGCAGCAGAGGGATCTGAATTCCTTTTGTGTTATGGCCTCACCTGAGCTTGGTATCACCTCTTGAGGGCCAGGATGGCTTTGTACCAAGTCACTTGGACCAGAAAAAAGGGGAATGAGAGTCTAACAGCAGCCAGTTCTCTGCTTGGCAGGTGAGGAGGTTCTTGAAATGTCTCTGCAATGTCATACTGCAGTAATGAGCATTAATGTAACATGTAGGGATTTTCAGAGCCACAACTCCTCCAAGGGTCACATTGATTTCAGAGGAGTGTTTCTTATTTCAGACCTCTCCCTTCCTATGTGATAAGGAAACCTTTTCTTTTTTTTTTTTTCTTTTTTTTTTTTTTGCTTACAAGATTATGTAGCATACATTCTTTGGAGGGTAATTTCCCTAATTCTCCTTCAGTACGCTGACAGCACAATTATCATCTCACTTGACAGCTGTTCCCTTGAATTTTAAACATCCAAAACACATCCAAGGGCACTGGAGGAATTCAGTGGTATTGCTGTCTGTTGCTGAGAAGTGTTGAGCATTTTTGGAAGGGGAAATGTTTTCTGCAATCCAAGGGAAGTCATTCAACAGCATGTAGACAGCAGCTCTCTGATGAGAAGGGATTTGGGAAATATTATCAGATTTAAGAATGAAAACTACAAGCAGTGAATTACCAGAAAGAGCAACTAGGAGCAAAGGAGATAAAGCAGAAAAATAAGGAGTACTTTGACTTTCCTTCTCAGGATGAGCTGGTCCTGCCATGGACTGGCCATTTCCAGTGAGATGTGGGAAAAGGAGCTGAAGTACAGTCAGAGCCTGTGGGTGAGCAGCTCCCAGTGACACTGATGGACTTGGACCCCTGAGCAAATCTTTGACATCAAAATGGCAACATGAATGCCAGTTGGAGATTCACTAAATGAAACCTGATTTTTTTGACAACCCAAACTCAAATGAGGTATTTTGGAGATGTTGGTGTTGTAACTGTTGTATCCTTGGGATGGGGCTAAATCCCTGACAGCAAGCAGAAAACAAGGGGTGAGGCTTCAGCATCTCCAAAAAGTTATTTCTCTGTCATCCACCAGTTCTTTTCTTCTCCCTCTTAAGATCCTTAGTTTGTCCAGCCAAATGGGGGGAAAAGGGTCAAAACTTTCAGAAGGAGCCATAGATACAAATGTCATTATGCTTTAATCATTTGGGTGTGCCTGAGATGGGAAACATTGAAGACCTTTAACCCCAGGGTGTTTTTACAAGTCAAATTAATTAAATCAACCATGTGAGTATTTACAAGTAAAAAGCTCTCAGAATCACTAAACAGGTATAAAAACACTTGATGCCTTATCATTAATTGTGCTTCATCATTTTTAATGCAGAAAGCATTCATCTTTTCTCCCTGAAGGCCAAGATACTTTGCCAGAACTTTAGGGAAAAAAGGTTGAGATCTCTCCACTGCTTGTTGTGTTTCCCCATTCTGAATGGAAACATCTTTTGGTGGTACCTGCAGCACCTTCTGTACTAACTGATGAAACATGAGATAAGGGAACAAATGTTAATGAGATAATTTCATTTAATCCCAGCCTGAGGTCTGCCTCCCTGTTGCCTTGGAGAGCACACAGCCCTTTTCTGGAGAGATGTGAATGGGATTTGCCTGAAAAGTGCACTTGAGATTGTTCTGCACCTTTCCAGCAGCTCGTGCAGCTTCTGGTTTAGGAACAGAGCAGGGGCTCTCTCTGTTCTTCCCACATCATAAATATGGACATATTTGCAAATAACTGAGTTTCCTATTCATGTTTGACTAAAAGCTGAGGCCAAAAATCTCAGGTTTATAGTACCCACTTAGTAGAGAGATGGTTTAAGTTGAAAAAGCATTTTTACTATTGGTTGCAGATGGTGCTTAGGACAGAGCCCACCTTGGTGCAGAGCACCCAAAACCACAGAGTGTCCCTGAGCAGGCTGGTGGGATCCTGCAGCCCTTCCTGGGAGGGTCAGCAGCTGCAGTGATTAACATTTGAGCAGTGGGAATTCTGGTTATTGTCTGTGTTGCTGTGGGAAGGATGACTGATGACAGACTCTGGCTTTTTGTGCATTCTGTTTGAGCACTGCTGCAGATTGCACTGCTGGGCAGCCTGAGGACTCAGGGACTAGAGAGGATTCATTCATGTGAGCTCTCTAACCAGTATTCACCAAAATTGGCAACACTTTCCCATCATTACCTAAAATTAATATAATTTGTTCCTCATTCCCATTGCCAAGGAATTAACTGATCAGACAGTTGCTTATTTGATTCCCCCCCACCCCCCCTTCCTGATCCAGTGAGACTGCCAAGATCCAGCACCTTCCTTCTTGGCTGATTTAATGACTTTACTCTTGAATCTTTTCCCCAGCTTCACCTTTTGCTGCCCAGTACAGCTGCAAAGTTTTTCCCAGGTTTGCTCCTCTGAGGAGGATTTTGTCCTCATCTCCTAAAGATGATGCTGTAGATGGAAAGTTTCCATTTTCCCTCCCAGCAGCATCAACAGCAAGTCTGCTGCTCCAGCAGCAGGTAGGAGCAGTTTCCTAATGGATGCACACTATTATATTTCCCTTTGGAGCACAATCTCTTTTGTGATATTGTGAACTGCAGTGATTGTTCAGGCCTGTGTTTGCCATTGTACTCGTTGTACTTATTGTGCTTTCAGTCTGTGCAATCAGCAGGATATGGGAAGGATTCTTTGGCATCTTTGCTTAGTGATTAGTATTTGTATAGCACTTGAAAGCTTAAAATGCTTTAAGAGGGATAAGTAGTGTTATTAATAATGACATGCTTTACCATTTGGAATGGAGCTTATGCATATTTGTGGTGATAATCCCCAGTCTTCTCTTTATCAGACACTGTTGTCTTTCTGATCTGCTTCCAGCTTATCTTCCTCACACCTGTCAAAGCACTTTCAAAACAGCTTTTTTCTTCCTCTGATTAAAGGCACACACACAAAAAGATTCTTCTTTACACAGAATTCAGCCTTCAAGTTTCAGGAACCATGCCCAGATGTGGTGGTCTCTAAGCCATGTTCAGAGACTTTGATCTAATCAGGTTCCCACTAATCTCTCTGTCTATTGCTGACCTAAGATCTGCCATTCATTAAAACCCACTTTTTTCAGCAGCATTTGGGGTTTGATCTTCCTGGAGAAGTGCTTTCCCTTGTCCAGGTAATGTTTCATCTGTGCTTTTTACAAACCAATTTATTTTTATGTCACTCCCTGTAGCTTCTTGTTGGAAAATCAGCTTTGTGGCTGAGGAGTAAATTAATTGAGATACATTTTTTTTTTTTCTTAATGGCTGAGGCAGCGTTAAGGCAGGATTTTCCCCCCTTTTATCTCAAGTTGAAAAAGCTGAGAGAATTTTGTGTGAACTTCTCTGCTTGAATTTTGAGGTTAGGGCAGGAAGGATGTCTGGAAGAGATGGAGGAGTCTGTGTTTTTTAAGTGACCACCATTCTCCTTTGGCTGGGCCCCTTTCAGCTCCAAAATAGCTCCATGCTCAGCAACCTTCAAAGTGTTTTAAAATGTACAGGAGCCAACAGGGGTTCAGTGCCAGCAGCTGACCTTGGGTGGTTTTGTAGAACCAGCTCAGGTTTCCAGCCCTGGTAGCAAAATATTGGTGCAATCACAACCTTTCTGCTGCTTTACCAGGGGACAAGGAAGAGCAGCATTTCCTGGAGAAAGGGAGGCACAATATCTGATCTGGGTAGGATGGCATCTGTGCAGTTACCAGCATGGCTTGGAAGAAGGGTTTATTCACAGAGCTGAGCAGAAATTAAATTATTTGGGTCTTCCTCCTCCAGCCTGGGTTGCTCTGTGCTCAGACCCCCAATTTTCATGGAGCAGAGTCCTGAGCACGTGAGGATGGAGATGTGGGGCTGGTGTCAGGGCTGGATCAGCAACCAGAGTCAGCAGTCCTTCTTGGGGGATGGAGATTCTGGTTTTAGGCACATCTTGCTTCTCTAAGTGTCCATTTTATAACTATTTTGCCCTGATGGATAGAGTTGAGGAGCATTTCTTTCTCTTCTCTACTCAAATGGGACACTGAGGATATTCAGGTCTTGTAAAAATTGATTGCCTCCAGTTGATTATCCAAAGTGACTTTTCAAACCCTGTGCCTGCCTCCCACTCTGACTGACATCCTGGGGTACAAACACCTGGCCTAGTGCTCTGAAATGCAGAAAATACTTTTCCCTCCTATGTACATGAGTTTTTTTTTTTCTCTATAATCTCCTTTTTGACATGATTCTCTTAGAACTTCCAAGATTCAGTACAGCAATATACCTCAGTGGAGTGTGCTGCAGGGGAGATTCAGGCCTTCAGAGAAACCCCATTTTTTATTTTTAGAACTGTGTGATGACCAAAATCAAATTATCAGAGCCTTGCCAATAAGAAAATCAGCAATATTGGGTTGATGCTTCTCTTTCAATTACCTGCAGCATTTTCAGAGACCTGAGAGTAAACAGCAGTTCAAGCTGCCTATTGCTCAGAGGCTTTAATTAACTCTAATGATAATTGCAGAGCATGTGTTGCCATTTTGGGCAGCAATTACACAGCTTATGTGGGGATTCTTGTGTGGGTGAAAAGTGGTGTGGGGAAAAAGCCCCTGGTATCTGAATATGTATTTTTACACTTGTTGCTAAACTTGGATTTTATTAGAGAGAGGAATCTGCTTTCAGCTCTGAGATCCTCCTGCCATGCCACACTCAGGCCAAAACAGAGCCTGGTTTGGGGTTTGCTTTTATTCTGAGAAACAGAACTGATCTCCCTGTTCAGCATTTCAATATTTCTGAATGGGGACACAAAGATAGAATTTTCCTTGGGAACACAAGAGCCTAGGATGGATCCATGTGAGAAGCAGAACCCATTTCTGAGAGCTAACCAAGGTGGGGTTTAGGCTCTGGGGTTCCTTCAGCTGTCCTGAAAAGCCCAGCTGCAATGGAGCTGCTTTTGGGAGCCTCCTTCTGTGGATGTTCTCACAGGTCAGTCTTTATTAGTTTTGGAAGTTTCCTTGGATGCTGAGTGAGCAAACATCACTGGCAACCAACCTCAAGTGACCCTAGAAGCTTTATTTCAATTTACCTTTCTTCTTCCTTCTCCTAATACTCCATCAGAAATAAAATAATTCAAGGCTTGTGGTGTGTTACTCTCACCCAGCTCTTTGGGGTTCCTGTTGTCCCTGCTGTAGGGAAATTCTCACAAATCTCCTGATCTAAAGCATCTCTTCTTAAAAAGGGAGCATTTCACTTTGATTTCAAGAGGTTGGAAATGGTTCCCCATTACTCAGTGGGAAAACTTGCTCAGAGTTTGGTTTTTTTGTGTTTTGTTTTTTCTTTTCCTGAGCATTTTTGATAGGCTTTCTTTGAGTGCTCTGTTTTTGCAACACAGGCTGTGAAATCATCTCTAAATGTTGTAGCCCATATTTATCAGCAATCAAAAGCATAAAAAAGCAGATGAAAGCTGGTTTCTTTTGCTTTTGACTAGAAGAGGTTGAAAAAGAGCCATGGAGACACAAAAGAACACTCCTCATAAAGGCTGCTGTGAAGGCAAAAACATGGACATTTTGAAAACTAAGCTAATGGCCTTATTTCAAAAGTCAAAGCAAAGCAGCCAAAACATTTCTGGTTTATTTTATTTTATTTTATTTTATTTTATTTTATTTTATTTTATTTTATTTTATTTTATTTTATTTTATTTTATTTTATTTTATTTTATTTTTATTTTCTTTCTGATGTTAGCAAACATATCTGATGGGCAAAATTTTTGACAGGTAAATTTCAGGCAATGCTTTGCTCCAAAGGATCAAATGGGTTAGTTGCATTAATTATTCATAAATCCTGAGTGGCACTTATTGCTTGGAAAGGGTGAAAACAAAACAAAAAAAAAGATAAGATAATTTTAAAAACTTGTTAGAGGTTCTGTATTTGGTAGAAATATTTCATTAACCTGCAGAGACCATGAGGTGATTTAATAAATCTTTTCACATCTATGCTGTGTCCTGGTCTTAGAATAAATCTGATGCAAGCTGAGGGAAGAATTTTATTATTTAATTCATATCTCTTTTTTCAGTTTAGCCTTATTCCTTCAGCCTCAGGACTCTTGCACAGGTGATTTCTATTTGAACTATCACTTGATCTGATACCCTTTGGGGACATCCTGATGAGTTTTTACAATAATTTGGGTGTGAGATGAAGGAGAATCAAATAGAGCAAGCCCTAAACCAATTACTGTGCTACCATAGCTCTCATTTTTGTCATTTCAAGTTCAAAGGGAGATAAGGACCCTTTTGGACACAGATTGCAGTTGCTGGGTGTCATTATAAATACATTTCTTGGTGACTATTTCATGCTGGGGCTTGGGAGGTTGCTGAGTCCTACTCTGCATCAACTTCAATCAGGCACCACCTGCCCAATAAAAGGCTGGGAATTATTCAGGGAACATTTGGTGCTTGCTGAGTATGTCCATGTGTCCATTCAAGAGAGAACCCACACTCAAAGTGTACTTTGTCATCACCCCAACAGTGCTGAGTTTTCTAGAATTTCAGGGGAGCTCTTGCCATGACATAAAATCATGTCTGGTCATGAAGAGGAAGGCTGAACTCAAAAATAAAATCAGCTTTTAGGGCCTGCTGGTGGTGCTGACAAAGGAGAGTGCTTGAGCAGTATGCTTTAAAGTAGCACAGCAAGGTGAGTGTGTCCCAAGGTTATAATAAATGTGGGAACTTTGTAATTATTCCTGGCTATTGTATGGTAATCAGGAGTGCAGGCTTGCAAAGACTGTGCCACTGCTGTGCTATAGTTATTTTTTTTTCTCTCTGCAGCTCTGCCAGGAAAAGACCATTAATTAAAGTTTCAATGCTCCAATGACCCCCTCACTCCAGTCTCAGAAGTTGGATTTTCTTCTCCCTCTTTCCTTGGTTCATCTCCCAGGGTTCACTCGTTTTCAGGACTGTACAATTTTCACCTTGGACAGAATCCAGCAAGTTCTTGAAGCTTGTGTGTCCCCACAACATCAGGAAAAGTCCCTGTTCACGTGTCCTGCTGACCTTTAGAGGTAAAATATTCTCACTGCAGTTTTTTGTCACTGCAATATAACTGGGTGAAGCTTGTGAGCATCAGTGGAGCCATTACGTTAATTGTTTTTGTCATGCTGAGCCTAAAAATGATAGTGGATGTTGGAGGTGTGTTCTGATCATGTTGCAATGGGAAGGTTTTGACTTTGGGGGCTTTTTTTTCACATCAAATCTGAAACAAGGGATCTGGTTTTCCTGGTTTTTAGGGTGGTGGTCTTACCAAACAATGTGTTAAAACAATGTCATGAAGCTTATCAGCAAAAACAAAAATAAAGAGAAATTGTATATCTAGTCTTAAAGCAATTGATTTCATTACACCTTTTTCCTTCTTTATCTCAGGCTTTATCTCCATCCCCAGATCTGTCTCCATGACCTCAGGCAGGGGCAGTATATCTATACCTATAACATTTTCTGTTATTTGGTATTTTTTATTGGTGCAATAAGTCCTCTTTGGGTTAAGAGAATATGTGTTTGTCCTCAGTTTGCCCAGGAAAACTGCATGTGTAGCAGCACAATAAATTCCCCAGAACAAGGTCCCGTGTTTGTGACATTTAAAAAAAAAATAAACTGTGCAAGAAATGAAGGGAAACAGATTGTGGGAGTCGATTAGGGCGCTGTTATTGCCAGCTGTTGATGAGCACAGGAGGAGGATCTTGTCAGATCTCTCTCTAAACCCATGGGTTAGGATGCCTGGCTCTGACTTGCCTTGTCACTTCTTGTGCTAATGGTGAAGTATGGGCACGTTCAGAGCTGGAGGTGACAGTGGCACTTGGACAGTTCAGCAGAGACAGATTTGGGCAGAGGAGCCTGGGGTGTGCAGTGGGGCTGGCACTGGGGCTGCTCACTGTCCTGCTCACAGCTCTGCCCTACTGCACTTCCCATCCTGTCCTGGCTGGTCCTGGAGGGTGTTAATTGATGCTTCTGCCAGAGCTGGCTGCCAAGCTAACCTGAGGCTGCTTTCTCTGAGCCTGGCTGTGCTGGGGTTATCTGAGCTGCTGCTTGTGGTGCACAGTGCACTCCCGGAGCAAGCTATAGACTGCAGCAACAATAAGCAGCTTCTGAGAAACCTCACATCGCTGCTCTGCAAGGGGTGTGTGATGTTAATTGCTCTGACTCAAGGGCAAAGCAAACTAATTTATAAATTCATTATTGTGCTGTAGCGATGGCCTTTATTGGCTCTTGCAGGTAATTGTACTGCAGGAAACTCCTCTGATCAGGAACAAAATCATTCATTAGCAACGAGTCAAAACCAGTGAAGCATTAACTCTGCAGATATTAATAAGTGGCAGAATTCATCCAATCTCCAAAATACTGATTTGTTGGTACAGTGTCCTGTAACAGCAGCAATGGAGGCAGCTGTGGGTCCAGATTGGATGCACATCTGGAAATAGGAAATATTGCCCTTTGGCAGAAGTTTCCTGGCCTGTTGTGAGCAGAGACCCATCCCCATTTAGAAAATCAGATGTTTCAGGGCTGTGAGGTTCATCCCTCTTTGCTGGCCCTCCCTTGGACCTCTGGAGGGTTCCTGTCCTGGAACACGTGGAGCCCTCAGTAACTTGATGAGAATATTGAGGGTTGTCACTGACAAGAGGTTACCCTGCCCCAGATGCCCAGCCAAGTTCTCTGGATTTTTAAATAGAATGCAATTGAACTACCTGGGCTATACCAATACAGAAATAACAACAGCAAAGAGCTTCTGCTTTAGAAAGAAAAATATTAAATTTTTTTGAGGGCCTGAGAATCTAGGACATAATTTCCTTCTGAAAAATTTCTGACATGATTTTGGAAGGAATTGCACTTTCTAATGAAATGCACTTTCATGTCTTTTTGACTAGCATTTATTTTATAATTCTATTGTGTGAAAGTCACATTTAGAGACCCTAATGAGAATTTTAGATCCCATTAGACAAGCTGTTCTAATGACAATGAGACATTTGATACTGATGAGACAGTGGAAAGAAAGCATTTCTTACTAAATAGCTCATTAACGTTTTCCAAATGGTCAAAAATTTGAGTAAATATTCCCCTGGGTCTCCTTTGAGGAAAATAATTATAGGTTAAGTGTTGGGTGGTTTTTTTTGCTCACAGGTTGGCATCACAGCTGCTGTTGTACATTGTACATGGAACACAACACCTGGGACTTCTGTTGTACTTGTGGAGAGGATTTACATGAAAATCTTTAATACTACAAGCAAAAAAAAAAAAAAAAAGCAAGGGAAGTTTTAAAGTTTTTGGGTAAATTCTAATGGGAAATGCAAGGGGCTGCTGAGGCACCAAACCCTTCAGTGAGGGAGGACAGCACATGTTATGTGGGGAAAGTGCCAGAATCAGAGGCTGAGAATCCTGCTTTCCTTGTCCCAGGAATAAGCAACTGTAATGACAATCAATAAAAACAATTGCAGAGAAAGGACACAGCTGTCCCAAGGGTCTGGGGGACATGAACCCCAAGGTGTGGATCAGATCTAATCTCACTGTGTAGGAAAGTGAGGATTGGTTTAATGTTCCTCTCTTGGGGGAATTTAGAACCATTCAGGATCTTTGGAAATTCACATCCAGAACTAGAGTGCACTCCAGGAGTTTTTTAACCCAAGTATGCTTAAACTCCACAATTAAAGCATATTTTGGTTAGAAAACACATTGCAGATGATGCAGCTGCCTTTAACAGTGATGGTAATGTCTTGCAGTGGGCTATGGTCCCTTTCAAAATAAAATCAGGGCCAGCCTGAATCTTGGCTCATCCTTTTCTCACTTTGAACTGTGAACTGCTCTTTGCCCTTTCAACTAGACTTGTTCTGCAAGAAATTATCTGGGGAAATGCTGGCAAGTGCTAACTTCTTCACAGCCATTAATAAATCTGCCTTCCAAACAAACAGAAGCAAATTTCCTTCCCTTCTCTAATGGATCCCCAGAGGGAGTTGTGGATTCTGCATACAAATGGGCTTTGCTCAGATTATCTGTTTTTAAGTGCTGTGTTTTCTCTCTCTCCCTGCTCAACTCAGCAGGGTAAACTCTCCACCTGCTTCCCAAGCTTCTGTATCATCTCTCTGTGTGAAATTACCAGCCAAGCACAAGATGCTCCAAGGCATTTAAAGCTGAGCAAACAGCCCAGTTAAAATCAACTGATTTTTGTGTCTGAGCAGGGACCAGCCCTGCCTGAGGATCCCAGCTGTGAAATCTGGCTGAATTTCACTGTGGGCAGGGGTTTGTCTGCTCCCACCAAGGTCACTCACCCACGTTCAGATTTTTCATCCCTCCTCTTGCTGGCACCCCAGGGCTGAGAGGTGTCTCTGGGGACTTTGGGCATCTCCTTGTCCCTTGTGGGGACATTTCCTCTGTCTGCTCAGGGGCCCTTGAGAGAGGTGCAGGTGTGACACTGCCCTTCCTCTGCCCACATCCCACCACTCCAGTGAAATCCAGGGTTGGGAAGGGGTGGCAGAGAGGGTCTCCATGCAGTGTCTGGGCAGTGTTGGTGAGATCTGGGCAGAATCACCAGAAGCTGTAGGGTCTGGGGCTTTCTGTGCTCTAAGAAAATCACCAGAAGCTGTAGGGTCTGGGGCTTTCTGTGCTCTAAGAAATCACCAGAAACTGTGGGGTCTGAGGCTTTTTATGCTCTAAAAAAATCACCAGAAGCTGTGGGGTCTGAGGCTTTTTATGCTCTAAAAAAATCACCAGAAGCTGTGGGGTCTGTGGCTTTTTATGCTTTAAGAAATCACCAGAAGCTGTAGGGTTTGGGTCTTTTTATGCTTTAAGAAAATCACCAGAAGCTGTAGGGTCTGTGACTTTTTGTGCTCCCAGAAGTGGCTTTGTGTCTTCAGACTAGCTTGTTTTGTGGCTATGTTCTAGTCTATTTTTATGGGCTCTTGAGATGAGTGGAATGGGATTGGGAAAGAGCAGATGGCACAGCTCCAGAGGAGGAGTACAGTTTGAACCTTGTATGTAAAGCCTCCAATTTATATCATGGCTTTGTACATCTTGCTAGCTGTGGCTTTCAAACTGGAGGCTTTTAGGTGGTTCATGGCTGTTCCAAAAATAAAGGAACCAAGCAAAACCAATGAACAATGAACAAAACAATGAACAAAATAACCACCCCTAAAACCAAAATACATTGTCAAACTTGGTAAACCATCTAGAGTTTGTTCTTTCTGGGAACAACATGGTGCCAGAGGTGACAGAGAGTAATGAAGAGCACATCTGAATGAACCATGAAGCTTCTTCTGGGACCAGCTTTGGGTTGATGTTGGATGCTCACTGCCATCACTTAATGTGAAGGTTCATAAATTGCTTCTGGAAACTGGGCTCTGAGGACAGAAAAAATAACAGGTATTGCCTGATGCTTTAAAAAACATTTTAAATCCAGGATGTACACTTCTCTTGGCTAAACTGGTGTGCTGCCCGGGCAGTTCACTAACCTCACCAGTCTCTTCCCATTTCCAGTTTAGAGTACATGTGATATAACAGAAACACCCTGTCCTCCTCCAGTCCCAGAAAGAGAGAGTGGGAGCACAGGAAAGGCTTTGGGCAGGCAGAACACAAGCAATGAGAGGTTTGATCCTGGACTTCACATCTACCTCATTTGCAGTGGAAATCAAATCCCAGCTGTGGATAGTCCCAGACTCTGGAAGACACTGGGCTAGGCCTAGGTCATGTTTCTTGACTGCTCTGTCTGAAATGCAGCAATAGCCTCTGGATCCACTTTTCATTCTGTTTATTTGGAAGCCCATCCTCTGCTTGAGAATGGAATCCCTATGGGCAATTTGGTGATATCTTAATTCAGTTAAATGCTCAGGACTCATTCCTTAGTGTAAAAATTGATGATTATTGACAATCAGTAAGGGTAGATGTTGCACAGCTTCAAAAGAAGCATCCCATTTTCTACAGTTCAACAGTGTGACCAAGCCCTCATGGATGCCCAGCTCCTTCATGAGTGCAGTAAAAATCATTCCAGCAGTGCCTTCCTCACACCATATGGTTCCTTGGTGCACTGGCCCTGATAATGTGCTGACAAACAGCAGGTGCAACTGGATGGAAAATCAGAGAATTGCAAAGTGTTCCTCCCACCAGCTGGGCACACAAATATTTCAGTTGTTAAATGGCTTTTGCAGCGTGGTTCTCTGTACTGCAAAATGGCTCAGATGGGAGTCTGTGATACCATGTGAGGTAAGAAACAAGCAGGTTTTATTTCCTTTCATTTGAGTTTGAGTCACTCCTAGGCTTTGGCAAAGAATTTAGTCTGTTGATTGTAGTTTGTGAATGTGTCTAGAGTTTATCTGGCCCCAGAACACCATGATTGGCACATCAGGCTGAGAGGCTGAGCTGGTGCTGTGGCTGGAGTTTTGTCTTTCCCCTTTAAGTGAACTATCTAAGCTCCTGTTCTGCTGGTTAGTTAGCCAGGCAAGGCAGAGGCAAAGAGATCACTCCCTGCCCTTGCTATCCAAGCAGAGAAGGGCCATTGTGCCTGATAATAGCTGCTAACACTGAGCTGCAGCAGCTTATTGCCTTCTTAGTCATTTGTGGTGCTCATCCATCAACCCCACCAAGGCAAAATTAAAGAATAGAATTTATCAGTGATTTAATTCAGAAAGAGCCAGGGAGTGCATTAATGAGTCTGTCATAATGGATGTTTTTACAATGCAGACAAAATATGGTTTAATATTGAGAGGGGAGAAATCAAAGGTCAGATATCTACAGTGTTGACTGTACAAATAAGAAATCTCCTGAGAGCCTGTGAGCCTGCAGGGAGGGCTGTGGAGGACCTGCTTTGTCCCACCATGGCACCTTGTGAAAGGATTTGTCGTGGTGGAGAAGAGCTTGGGATGCATCTACAGATAAGGAGGAAAGTCAGTGGCTTTTAGTGGCTCTTGGCTTTACATCAGAAACTCACTGCCCAGGGAGAAAATCTGGCTTCTTGGTTCCAAGGAGTGTGTGAGGCCAGTATTTGAGAGAAGCAGAGGAATTTGTGGAATATATTTTGATACTGCATGACAGGCAGGATGGTTGCTGTTTGTTTTTAGTCACTCACTTCTTATTGCCTATAAGAGCCATGAGATATAAAATGCTTTGGATAAGTTTGTTGTCAACTCTTATGCACCACTGAAATTGTGGTTGATACAGGATATATTGTGGCAGTTGTGCTACACAACTCTTTCCCCATGGGGAAAAACTGCAGTTTATTGTTCATGATGCTGCTAGAAATTTATTCCTCATGGAAGGAGCTGTTTGTTTAGAATGAGTCCAGATAATTGGAAGAGGAGAAAGCCATGGGAGCTTCCAGAAGAAGTATCATTGGACAGGCAGAAATTCTGACCCTATCTCAAATTGATCAAAATGTAGAATCTGAAATGGGAAGAGATTTTTATTTCTTTTCTCTTTCTGTTTTTGTTTTTTTTTCCCTGCATGATAGTTTTCCTATATTATGAGACATCACTACCTCCCCTGTATAGTGCATTCTTAGCTATCCAAACAAGCACTGCTGTTCAGAGATGGGGTCATATATTTATTAACCTCCAAGATGCCAAATACCAGAGGGGCCTTAGCTAGGCAGGCAAGACAACATTATTACACCTCAATGGCATTTAAGAAATCACAAACAACTGTTGGGGTGAACCTGAAATTGGCAGGTATGAGGTGTAACCTCATGTGACATCTTCTGCTCTTAGTGTGTTTGGGATGCTGCCCACTCCTCCTGCCTCTCTGTGCTCTCAGGGAGTTCAGATAATGAGGGGAAGAACCCCAAATGCTGCAGGATTCTGGTTCCTATGACAGTAGGATGTGTTACAAGAGTTGGAACCTGTGAAATGCTCCACCTGGGACTTGGTTTGCTCAAGTGGGTGTCCTTATGTATCTGTACACTCACAAAGTCCTTCTTGTGGTACTTTAAACCTTTCATCCTTTAAGCTGTTTTCACTTTCATCATTCTCCTTTAGACATGCAGCAATTCAGTGAGTTCTTTTTAGGACAGGCACCATGATCTCACTTGGTGTGGTGCTGTTAATATAGAGCTGGGGAAAAAATAAGCCACATAAAAAAAGATCTTGGACTTGAGCAGCAAGTCAGTGCTGCTGAAGATCTGCCTGCAGGGAAAAGCAGAGAAGTGTTTCATGTGGTGCTTAGAGCTGCAGCACACAAGGATGTTATAGTGTCAATATATATGTTATAATGTCAAGGTAGAGCCATAAGCCACCCACACAGAAACCATGGAAGAGCAAGAGATCTTTGAGTTTTGAACTGGGTCTGATTCCAGAAAAGTTCTTTGGCATCAGGCATTTCATTTGAGAACTTGAGGTTGCTGGTCAGTGACAAGTTTAATAACTCACTTCTGCCATTTTGCTTCACTTCTGCTGTGAACCTGAACCTACCCAAAACTGGTTACACCAAAACTCAGTAAACTGTTCTAGGAGGAACTGGCATAAAATCCTGTGTGCAGAAAATTGGGCCAATTTGACCAGGCTGGCATCACCTCACACCTGCATAAACCCTGTAAGGAGGCAGAACTGTGTGTGCTTCTGTAATGGTTTGAAAGCAAAACCAGTGAGAGACTCCAAGTCAGAAACACAATTTAATAGGAAAAAGAGAAAAATAAAATACATGCAATAGTACAAAAGAAAAGCCACTGACAGAGTCAGAATACAACCTGACACCCCATACTCAGGGTGGTGGTAGCAGTGCAGATGAAGTGCTCTTGTTGAAGCAGTGATCCTGTAGAAAGGTCTGGTAGCTCTTGTCCTCTGGAAACCAGTGGGTAAGGGCAGCTTTGGTGTTTCAAATCTCAGTTTTTATCTGGGTAGGAAAGGCTTGGCTCCTCCCCTGGCTGGAGCATCTCCCAGTGGGATGATGTAATTTTATCAGTCATGCCCTGGGACTCACTGGCCATTAACAGGAGATATCTCCTGGAGGGAGGATGGGCTGTGGAAAGATAAAGAACAGATGGCCCATTAACAGAGGATATCTCCACAGAGATAAGAATCACTGCCCCACCTGGTTTCAGCAGACCCTGATAGAAAACATACTTTTGGGCACATCTTTACATTGTAACCTAGGACAGTGTCCCAGTTTGTCCCAGCCCTCCTGTCCTCCTTGGCCCTGGGAGGTGACACCAGCTCTGCTCCCAGACCTTTCCCAATATCTGGCAGCTCTGGATCTGTCTCTGCAGTCCCTGCCTGCCACCAACTCAGTTTTCCATCTCCAGCTTACTTATTGTCCTTTGTAATTGTCTTTTCTCTAATTCCTTTGGTTATCTCTTGGAACATGTTAAATGAGAAATATGAAGGTCACTTGGCATAATTATTCTCTGTTGAGTTAGCAGGGCTCTTCAACATGAACTGAGTGATTATAAACATTAAGTCCAATTAGAAACATGGATAACTGCTCTATGGAAAAATAGACTTGTACATTTTCTCAGCTGTGATGGATTTCCTCCCTTGCAGAGCTCAGTGTGTTTAGCTTTTCTGTATTTGTGCACCTCCTTGGAGGAAATATTGCTCATAAATACTGGGAATTATCCATAGTACTGTAAGAAGAAGGGTGTGTTTTCACTTTTTCAGTCACTGGTCTTGTGAATTGCAACAGGATCTTCAAGGAGGAGTGGGAGAAATACATCAACCTCCAGGGAAGTGAAATGGAAAAAAAAAACAAAAATAATGAGGGATAGAGAAACTTGCAGACCCAGAGAAAAGCAAAAGCATTAATAATGGAAGGCTCTGGAAGGGATGTGTAAGCAGCTGGTTCATGAGTGTGGAGGCTGAATTTTGCTCCAAAGCAGGTCAGGTCCAGCAAATCAAGAGAAGATATTCACATGGGCTTTGGCTCAGGAGGCTTTGGGGAAGAAGAGGGTCAGAACATACTTTTGAGTGCTGATGTAGTGTTACAGTGTTCATGAGCCACCTAGATTTTGGGAATTGCATGGGATCTGAGCTGTATAATCCATGGAATTACTGGGGATCTCTAGAGCCAGGACACTGGGAGTCACCAGGGAAAGCCCCACTGCAGGGAGGAGAGGACAGAAGGGGACTCCAGCTGTGCTCCTGTGGTGGCAGATTGCAGTGCTTTGCTTGATAGTCTGTTTAATGTAGCATTTAATAAGGAACCTCTTCATGCAGCCTCAGAACACAGGGCTTCTCAGGCCCTGGAAATCTCCAAGGCACTTTGCCTGTTTTGGTTTTATTGGCCTCTGCCATAAGCGCCTGCTGCCTGCTATGTATTGCTGCCTCCTGAAGTGCTTGGCATCCATGGGCAAAAAGCAGCAGACAGGAATAGACTGAAAAATCTGCTCTGTACTTTATTTGCAGTGTTTACCAAGAAATGGGCTATGAAAGTGATGATGTACTTCAGATGGTGCAGCCTGCTATCGATGCAAAGGATGAGCTGTCAACATCAAATGCTGCAAAAAGGATAAATCTCACATACCATGAGTCTTCTAGATGTAAATGAGTAGAAAAGGTCAGGAATGGGAAGTTCACAGGGTCGTGTTCTGATAATTTTGCATGAAATTTCTGACAGTAAGGGAGGCAAGACAGAGCTGTAAGATGGAACTGATTTGCTTTCCAGGTGTTTGCTACCAAGGAAAGCACTCTTTTCTCTGCCAGGCTGCCCCTGCTGAAGACATGGCTCCAGTTACTTGGTTAAACACTCTCCTGCATAGCTGGCTCATGCCACTTGTGCAGGGAGGAGTGATAAAGTGTGATGGGTCAGCTCAAGGTGCTGACCATGACATTTACTGAGTAAACTGCTAAACTGAACAGAATGTGTGAAGGGGAACCTCAAGCTGGGCTTTGGAAGGTGAACCAGCAGACAGCAGGTCATCTGGGCAGGGAAAATGCCAGGCTCTTAAATGGTCTGCTGGAAATATGTTCTTGGGGCAGGGATCTGCAAAAATAAGCCCGGGCTCCAAAGCAAGCAAGCTGAGGGAGAGGCTGGGGCTGGGCTGTGCCTGCCAGCTGCCTGTGGGGAGAGGCACAAGGAGGGTGCAGGGATCCTGCCAGAGATCCCTGCTGTCCTTGGGAGGGGGAGAAATGCTGATTGTGTTGTTGCAAGGAAGGGTAGAATCCTGAGCAGGAAAGGGAAGGAGCAGAGGGTCCATGGGTGTGGAGCAGCTGCTGTGGACAGGCTGTGCTCCATCATGTGGGCTGTGCAGCTCCAAGGTGGATGAGCATCAAAAGGTTGTGTTGGTCTGAGGCCACCCCTCTGTGACATGATTTTGAAGGTCAGACGTGTACAAAGATGAAAGGTGTCTCCAGGGCTGGTGAGGAATGGGCACAAGCTCTCAGCTTTGATGCTGAGAAGAATTCAACAGCAGCATCTCTGTGGTCAGGGCTCTTCTGTCTGCGTGGCACTGACTGAGAGCAGAGCTGCAGGGATACTGCAGAGCTGGAACAGCTTCATTAAATCTGAGCCAAGGACTGGAGCCAAACAGGCACCTGATGAGTCACTTGAAGACAAAGGAAGAGCAAGGCAAGAAAGCAGAAAAGATAGAAAGCAACAGGTAGGTAGAAGATTGAAGCAAAATGTCCAAGAATGTTCCTTGTCAGCCTCTGTCCCTGCAAGGGATCTTCACTTGGCTTCCTCACTGACACTGCTGCAGTGAAAATGAAATTCCCTCTCCATCTCTTGTAATTAAACAATTGGACAGAATCCACGTGAAATCCCCAAAGCACATTGCTGCATTGGGCCTGCTCCCCTCCTGCACTGGTGAGGTGTCAGAAGGGCTTTGGGAGCTGGCTGTGAGCTGTCTCTGATTCATCAGCCCTTGGCCAGAAGAGGCTGAGTCCAAGCCCAAACCACTAGCACTCCATTGGAGATTAGTTTTGAAGGCTGTGCTTAACCAGAGCTTGGGCACAGGTGGTTGTATTTTAGCCAGTCTCCAGAATAATTATCTTTTATTGGTTGTCTTTGGTCTCAACGCCCTGCACCTAAGTTGTTGTGCAGGAATGCAAATATAGTTTGGCTTGGCTGGAGCTCCCTTCTCCACCTGAAATATTCTGGGTTATTGCAGCCCACTTTGTTTTCCTTTCCATTTGCTGCCTTGCTCTGCAGCCCATGCTGCTCTGTCCATCTCAGTGGCACCTAAACCTGCTGTGCCCGTGTCCTGCTGCTGTGGCAGGGGTGTCCCACCCTGGGGGAAGCTCTGGGTCTGCCCAGGCTCCCTCTGCACCTTTGGGCAGTGGCTGAACTATTTCCATTGGTTAGCCCTGGAACTCCACATCCACACAAAATCTGAGGTGCAGAGCTCTGGCTCTGTCCTGGTTTTGAATGTGTGGTACAGGAAAGGGATGAGGTTTTTATGCCCATAAACCAACTATTAATTTCAGGTAGGATTAGTTTCCCAGTGTGCTAAATATCCTGTGGGGTTTACACTGCAAGCACAGAGCTGAGAAGATACCTGGGATCTGGTCCAATGTCACATTTTATCTTTGCACTCTATCTCCTTATTTTCTGGGAATGCTCCCTCTGGGAGCTATTTTGAGACAGAAGAGGCTGTGGCTGCCAGCCTGGGCTGTGCAGTGCTGAGGGGTGGGTGGGCACAGGCTGCTGCTTCCTTGGCACCTCCAGCCTGTGTCACATCAGCTTTATTAGAGAGGAGCACTAATTTGAGCTTGCAGGGAGCTAATTCTGTCCTGTCTGGAGTTTTGGTTATGTCATGAGTTATGGCACTGTTCATCCCTGCTCTTCAAAGTGCCACCAAACTGTTTTTCAGCCTTTTCTAATTTTCATCTGGCTAGTCTTAAGCGGTTTTGTTTTGGTTTTTTTTACACCACTTCCCAGGCTGGTTTGATTCCTTGGATCTTGGTTATGTTACATCAGGGCACAGAATAGCAACTGTGTTCAGAGTAACCAAAATAAAAGTGACAGAGGCTGTTAATCAAGAGAAGTCAACTGGGGTCAGGAAGGGTTTCCAGCTATTTTGCTGAACCAGAGATGAGGTTTGAATCGTGCTGCTAAACAAGATGAAATGTGCCTGTGGCCTCCTCCACCATTCCTGTGTGAAAATGTTGAAAATCTGGGGCTTTTTTCCTTAGCTCTGTAAAGTGTGGCAGCCAAAGTCACCAAGCAGAAGGTGCTGGACCCATTTACCTGGTGTTCAAATGCCAGACATACTCCATGTAGTTTCAGCATCTGAAACTCCTGCTCGGAGTCTGTCAAGGAGAGGAGAGACAAGCACTTCCAGATGATACACCACCCTAAGGTTTGACTTATCCCTGATCAGCACTGAATTTCTTGAGGTGAGTCCCAGTGGCTGTATCAAAGCTCAGTGCTGTGGCTTGCACCTCAGAGCAGGGCAGAGTCATTGGATACTGCTGGGAACCAGGGGAAGAGCAGCCTTGAAGCTTTGGGTTTCTCAAGCTGCCCAAGGACAAGAAATTTTAACAATGATTAAACACCTGCAGGGTGCTGAGAGCCCTGTGAGTGTCTGGTGATGTTTTGCAGAAAGCATGTTTTCAAAGAGGTGTTGCCTTCTTGGACCAATGAGTCTTTTCTATTCTGTATTGCACATACTACCCTATATAAGTGAAGTATTTATTTAAATAAAATTATCTTTTGCTTCTCCATTACATGAAGAACTGTGTTGCATTATCCTTTCCCCGCTCCTGTAGCCAAAATGCAACAGGGCAGGGTGAATGCAGACCTGCCCAGCACACAGGCAGAAACCAGAACTGAGGTGTATTAGCCAAAAGAATGGGTTTGAACTCATCTAGAACAGGAGATTCAGCCTGAGAGATCGTGTCCCTTTAGACAGAAATTCAAGAGGAAAAATATTGGAAGAAATGAAAAAGAATATATGAATATATGGATTTTTAAAATGTTAGATATAGTCTCATGTCAAGCACATCCAGTTAAAGGAAATGCAGATGCTCTGTAGGCTCTTTGGCAAATTGGATTTTGAAAGTGGGCAGTTCTGTCTGCCTGAAGTGGAGCCGTGGTGGCAAAACACCACCAGCATCTGTGCAGTTCTGTGGGCCCGGCTGTAAAACATGGAGAATTAAATGCTTTCCTTGGTGATGTTACAGAGAAGTGTCAAAGGAATAGAGCTGCTAGGGAATGCTGTTGGCATTTACAGGGAGGTGAGGGATAAAGATGTCAATGGGAAACTAATAAAAATGCAATTTCCTGACTCAGCTAGAGAGCCCATGGGAGAACATTGTTCCCTGAAATATATATACATATTTTTTTTTTATTTATTTATTTTTAATTTTATTTTTTAAGGAAAGCTTTACAGAGCAATGGCTGTGTTTTCCTTCAGTGCAGGGGAAGGCTGCTCTTCCCAACAATGTATTTTGGGATAGCAAGGAAGGAGGAGACAGTGATGCAGGAAGCCTCACCAAGGGATGAGCAGCCAGAATGGCTTTGGGAAAACCCCAGAAGCAATGAAACTTCCCAGGCCTGACACACTGCTTTGTGTGCAGCCTGGATGTGGCTGACATGCCCTGGACTGCTGTGTTTCCCCCTGGCCTTTGGGGCCACTGGGCTGGGCCAGGGCAGCTCATTGGAGCTGCCTTTGTTTCTCAGTGCTCCCAAAGCGTTGCACATCTTTGAGCAGAGCAGCTCAGACCTCTCTCTCCTCCTCCAGTGTTTCCCTTGGCACTTGTGCTGCTGATCACAGCCCTGTCTTGTCTGACTGAACTGTTCCTCTCTGCTCCCCTCGGCTCTCCTCTCTCAGCCAAGCCATAAATCTGGGGTTGCAGCTGATACTGTTCCCAGGGATTCAAGCAGGGAAAGTGCAGACAGGAGGTTATGACTTCCCTGAGGGATGTGACTGAGTGGAAGAATTGGTCTATCAGGTGGAATAGATCCAAAGTAGTAGTTTGAAAAATGGGACTAGTGACCCAATTTGGAAGGAAACCACCCCTGTTCTAAGTACTGCCTTCAGGGGAAAGCTTTTAATCTCTGCATTCCTCCCCTCTGAGATCTCGTGCTGGTTTGGGGCTTTGAGTCATGTCAGTTGTTTCATCATTTGTATTGCTTGTTTCATTTGTTTTTCATCAGATATTTTTCCTTTACCAAGTTGTTTATGAGACTAAATTGCAAAAAGTGATTTCCTAGGGGTTGTCCCTTCCCCACCTTAGCTCTAAGTGGCCTCACACACAGGTCAGGGAGCTCTCAGAAATCCCACAGAGCCAGCATGGAAGATTTGTGACAAACAAAAGCAAGAGTGTGAATTTCTGGTGCCCCATGTGGGTTTGCCTGGGGTCAGGGATGCTCTTTGGCCCTGCTGTGCTGCTGGAGAGGAGCAGCCTGAGGGGTCACTGGGGGAGTGGGGCTATTTCCAGCCTGCTCTAGGGTCATCCTGCCTCACTCTCTGTGCTTTGGAGGGGGGGATTAAGGAAGTTCAATCACAGCAAGAGGCTCTTTGCACACTTTTTAACAAACATTGAAAAAACCTTCCAGTGTGGCATATTGGCAGATAATAATTCCACACTGCATTTGGCTTTTCATTGGCATGTGTGAATGTGTCATATTCATTAGTGGAGGATCTCTAGGCTGGGGAAGCATCTTCCTAGAGTCACAGAAGGGTTTGGGCTGGAAGGGACCTCAAAGAACATCTTGTTCCAATCTTCCCTCCATGTGCAGGGTGCCTTCCCCACATTCCTCCAACATTTCCACTAGACCAGGCTGCTCAAAACCCCATCCAGCCTGGCCTTGAACACTTGCAGGGGGGGGATCTTGGTCAGTCATGACAAGGGAGAATGCTTCACCTCTTGCCCTGTCACAAAGTCCTTGGTCATTGCAAGTGGCAGTGCTGTCCTTCCCCAGCTGACACCCTGCCTTCCTTTCTCCTCCTCTGGAATTAGGAATTCTCTTAGGGCAGCCACTGTCCCCATCTCAGCCTAACTGAGCAGTGCCTGATCACAGTGGTGCCTCACGACTCTTATTGTCACACAAATGGCCACAGTAAATGCACATTATGGATTTAATGCACATTATGGATTTAATGCACATTATGGATTCCCACCATCTGCTTGGCACAGACAAACTGCAGATCAGAGGGAGTGAGGTCGTGTACTGAGCATGCAGTAAAGCCATGATCAGCACAGAGCAGTCTGGCTGTGTGGCCCTGTGCAGTATCTTCCACTGCAGGAATAAAATAATTGGAGGAAGAGGATGGTTAGATCTGCTTAATGAAACCCTTGGGCGTGATGCTATTTAGTAAAAGGATCTTTTGACACTCCTTGCAGCTGTAGAAACATTTGTGTGCTGTTTAGGGGCTGTTCTATCAGCACCAGAGTGCTCAGAGTCTATGAAATAACACCTGGCTGCACCTTTAAAGGTTTGGTGCTCAGGGTCTCAGGGAACAGCCACTGCAAACAGCCTGTGAGTTAGTGCCCAAAGGAGCAGAGAGAGGAGTCCCAGACATCCTTCCTGGGGAGCAGGCCTGAGGTCTCTCCTCTGCATCTGGTGGGCATGGGCTAGAGAATTCTATCCTGCAGCCTGCTGAGGAATTTAAGAGATTGTAGGGATAGACTGGATTTACCACAGACACAAATAAATGCTCTCCTTCTGCTCCTGTTGCACTGAGTGATGCCTTTGTCCCTTTTCCTTCAAATAAATGTAGATCATGACTCCTTGTCCTCAAGCAGTGAGCTGGGCTCTGGAGTGGCTGCAGGGATTCTTTCCATTGCCCCTGCTCAGCAGGTGACAGGATCTTACCTGTAAAAGCCCTGCAAGCCCTGCTTCCTTAAAGCTCCACAGCCTCAGGAGGGCTGGAGATGGGAATTTGCTGGGTGCCAGCAGCTGTGAGGTTGAAGGAGTCCCTGGGTGCAATGCAAAGAGCAATCAATGCAAATTCAGAAATCCAGATTGGCAAATGTTCAGTAGTCACAGATCAAACCCATTGCTGGAGGGTTGTTTATCAGCTGTAGCATTTTGATAATGATTATAATCCTTACTAAAGCCTTGGCTTAATCCCAGTTTTCCTCCCCACAAATTAGGAACAGTTGCATTAAGGGCTGGTCTTGTGGCCAGTAACAGAATGGAGGGGCCAAAGGGGGTGATGTAAAACAGAACCCAGGGCTGAGGAGATCCAGCAACCCTTGGTACCTGCACTGGAACGAGCAGCAAACCTCAGCAGCAGCCACTGCAAGAGACCCACAGCTCATCTTACCCTGATTTCAAAGAGGAAAAGCTTTCTGATACAAACATGTGGTTTCCAAACTGTTGACCCCAAGTGGGTTTGGACATTGTGGAAAGGGGGCTGCAGACCTGCCTACTGCTCGATCTGTGACAACTTCTGGGGACAGTTCTCTGGCCCAAAACTATTTGGGTATTCATTGCCCTTCATATAAGAGATTCCCACTGCTGTAGCCACAATCAATACTATGGGTGAGGCTGGAACTAACCCAGAGAGCAAATTTGCCCCATATTTGGTAAATTTCTTGACTTTTGATATGTTTAAAAGCCATGGAAGCAATTACATCTGCAAAAAATGTATCTGATGAGTTTCTCCCAATTGCAGTGAATTATCCATGAGCAATTTAAAGTTTGACGATACACATATAATTTAAAGCAGTTCTGACACTTGCATATAATTTAAAGGAGTTCACAAAATAACTTCTGGTTTGTAAATTGGAGCGACCAGTGCAGGAGCACATATGGAAAAGCTGAGCTTGGATCCCTGCTGATTAGTGCTGGCACTGCAGGCACAGCCTGCTCTTTGTGCAGTTTGGAGCGTGACCAGTTCAAACTTTTCACAGCAGAGAGAGTTTTCTAGAGCAGCTTTAAAGTGAATGTCAGAAGATCATTAGTTGATATGCAAATAAGGAAATTATCTCTCATAGAAAGGACTTTTCCTTCCCACTGAGGGATTGAAACTTGTTTTGCCTCTTGGAACAATCTCATCTCCAAGCACTGCTTGTGTTACTTGGCAAGTGCTGCCCAAATCTGATAACCTTGGCAGCGTGTGGCTTTGAGATTCTCTGGTTTGTGAGATGGCATTTGCAGAGCTGCTGTTGAAATCCCAGCTGAAGGAAGTATCAGTCTCATCACTCCACTGCCCACTAAAACATCTCAGTAAGAGGAGGAAAACAGCTGGCAGGTTGAGATGAAGCCTGGTGACTTGAGCTACTGCAAAGGAGCTTTCCAAAGTAGGAGAGGTTTTGAATGGGATTAGTGGGAACTGGGAACCTGATCTTTGGATGGTGAACACTTTCATGGCAGCTGTGTCCCATCTGGCAGGGCCACATGTGGTGGTGGCCACGAAAGCTGCAGTGAGCTGCAGCTGGAGCTGTAGGACCAGAGCAGAGTCTGTTTTTTCAGCAGCCTCAGCTAGGAATGGCTTTTACTGCCTCTTCTGGAGCCCGTGGCACAGGGCAGCAGGACCCTGCCATGCTCTGGGTGTCTCTGAGCAGTTGTCTCTGCACTGGCTTGTGGCTCTCTCGTCCTTCCCAGGCACAGGTATCAGCAGTGTCTGCTCTGCTGGGAGCTGAGGGGAGATTGTCCCACCTAACCCAGCCCTGTCAGTGGGGCAGCTGAGCCTGTGCAGAGCTCAGATTCCTTCTTTCCCTGCATGTGTATGTGTAATTCAGGGCTGGGTGACTCACACTGGGGGGGCCACTGGCTGAAAAATTACTGGAAATAATACTTTACAAATGTGGCCATTGCCTCAGAGCTAACACACTGAGGCCACTGTCCCTGTTCCTGCTGTCCTCAGCAAACACTCTTAGGGTGACTAGTGCTGATGTACTGGCTCATTCAGTCTCAATTTCTTTACAAACCAGGCAAAAGCTTAAGCCCCCAGGTTTGTTTTTGGACTCAGCCCAGGTGAAGGCCAAAGGCTGCCCTGTGCACAGCTTCTGTTGAAGCAGACTTGGGCACTTGAGACCTTGCTGGCCTGGGCTTTGCTCTCTGGTTTGGTTCCTTGTGAGGATTCTGCAGCTCCATAATGAAAACCAGCTCTGCAGCCCCCTGTTCCCTGCTGCAAGTGCTCATGGTGGTGGAGAACCTTCTCCTGAGGGAGTGTGGATCTGTCTTGGGGGACAGACTACAATTTATATGTCTAAAACCTGGTATCAGTCCAAAACTGGTAGAATAAACTATTGCTAAAGAAATTCTTCAGGCACCCTCTGCTTATGCTCCTCTTGCCTGCTGTATCCCACTGCTCAAAGGCAGCATTAGTGGAAATTCCAGCTCTGTTCTATCTGCCTGCTGCATGGCTATTTATCTCCACACAGCTGCTACTGAGGTTTAAGAACTTTGTTTAGTCCCCGAGTCTGCCCTCAGCTCTGATGATGTCAAGGATTTTTGTGCAGTTTGTAAAATTGTCCATTCATATAAATGTGTCTGAGTCGTTTCCATGGGAACACACAGGGAAATGTTATTTGCCTTTATGAATAAATATGGAATCTTGCTACCTTGCAGAGCCTGGGCTAGAAAAGGAGTGGCTGCTGGATAAGGAATAGTGCATGAGAGGCACAAGCCCTGTGTCAGCATGGCCAGAGCAAGACCAATGCTTGGGGGAGAAAAGTCTCAGAAATAGCTCAGGCTGAACCTCAGGTGTAGCTTGGAGCAGAACTCCTGGTGCTGTGACAAGATTTGGACTTTTCATTTAGTGACTGAGAGTCACCACAGGTCTTCTGTCCCTGCAGCATTACCTGGGGTTGGGGTTTGGGAGCAGCTTCCCTTCCATGGGGAGAGCACAAAGGTCTGAGGGGGAGGATTTTCAGTTATGTGGTGTTTCATAAACCCAGCTGTGCCTCTGCAGCAGCTCTGGAGACTGAGGGGAAAAGGACTGGATGTCCTTTTAGTGTGGAGGAGGCAGGTGAGCAGCTTCCCCTGCAGCTGGAGCCCATGCTGGCAATGAAGCAACTTTTAAATTACTCTGCTTAAGCTTTATGTTGGAGAGAATAAAACAAAGAAGTGAATAAGTGAATACTTCAGGAGGGTCTTTGTTTCTTTAGAGGATAAAGAAGCTCTCCTCAACTCTCTCATAGGAAGGTACAAAAGCACTTAAATTCAAGTATTTTCATCCACATGCCAACCAGGCAGGCTGTTCAGCTCGTCCCCTTGGCAGGCAACTGCAGCTGTGACCTGGGATAGGTACAAATACTTGTCACAATAATAAGCTGAGAGTTTAATTTTGTCAATTCATTTCTGTTTGCAAGTGTTTAGCCAGAACCTAAATGAATCACAAAGCAGCCAATAAAGGATGGGATTAACCTTGAGGTTTTGTTTGTTTGGGTTTTTTTCCTTGTTTTTGTTATTCTGAATAACAGTATGTCCCAGAGACTTCTCTCAGTTCAGGCTGGCAGTTCAGAGCTGTGCCTGTGGGGATCTCTGCAGCAGAAGTTCAATATACAGCATGGCTGTGATCTTTAGAGTCCCCTTGGGATTAGTGGAATTAGAAGGCTGCAAATGTGAAGTAAAAGGCAGCTGTAAATGTACAGGACCAACTCCATTCCTGCTGTATCCCTTCATGGCAGGGCTGCTGCAGCCTCTGAGAGTTGGTCATGGGGGAAGGGACCCTCATTTTCTGGTCACTTTTGAGGGCATTTTCTTCTTTATATTTTCCTTGCCCTCTGACTGTCTCATGTTTTCTCCATCTCAGTCTTGCTCTTTTTCTCTCTCATCTCAGTGTCATGCTTGTGCTGTAGCTCTGTCTCAGCCTCTCTGTTTGTCCTGCTATTTGCCACATTGATTCCATGGTGCTTGGCACCTTCTGAGAGAATCAGCTAATCCTACTCCCAGTCCTCAATCAGAACCTATGAGGAGTGATATTTTTCAGACTTTACTAATTCCAGAGAGTATTAAACTTGGAGATGAGGACTGAAAACTGATCTGAGGAATATAGCACATGACAGTTACAGCACATCTGTTACTGAGCATCCACGTTAAAGCAGGATAAATGACTGCATGCTGCCTGCTGCTTTTAATGAAGCCTGAATTTCCAAAGGGGATGCTCATTTGAGCAGGAGGGGTGTGCAGAGGAGCACACTGTGGCAGGTCTAAGCAGCAGAGGCCAGCAGAGGGATCCCTGGACTGCTGCTTGCTTTTGCTGAGAAATTGCAGGTGTGACAGAGTAAAAACGCGAAGCGATGGGACAGCATCCGCTGTCTGCTGGTGCATCCGGGCTGTGCCTGAGCTCCTGCCTGCCCCCAGCCCACTGCAGTGCTCAGTGTGTTTGTGCTGCTCGCTGCTGCCAGCAGGCCAGCCTGGATGGGTTTAGCAGGAGGAGTCAGTGTCTGTGTCCTGGCGCCGCTGGAGCTGGGGTGGTGCCCACATGCCACGGACGCCGTGCAAGGATGGAGACTGAGGATCATTTCAGGAAAATGGAGCTTTGTTTTCCATCTCTTCTCAGCACAGCAGGTTTACAGTAACATGAGTCCTTCTGAGTGCCAGCAGAGCCCTCCTGTGCGCTCGTGGGCTGGGTACCAAGTTGCTGCTCTGCAGCTCTGGAAGGGCTGGAATTAGCGGGTGAAGGCACGGACTGTTCCCTCACTCTGTCTGCATCACATTTCCACAAAGGTCAGCACTGTGATGCCAGCCCACTTCCCTTTCTCTCAGCTGCAGTCACCACGGATGGCTCAGAGCTGAGGTGGCACAGCGGCTCCCTGGAGCCACCAGCTCTCTTCCTGGAAGATTGACTCGCTGGAGCTCTTTGAAGTTGGATCCTGCTGCTTTCCTTTGAATTATCTTCCAGATGAGCACCTCCTGCTCCTTTCCCTTCTGTGGTTACACAAAGTCTGTGTGTGCTGCACGCTGTGCCCTGCTGGGGTGACACTGGTGACAGGAGTGTGGCCTGTGCACTGTGTTCACACTCACTGTCCTGTTGGGTCACCCTGGGTGAAGGGTTTGTTTTGGTGTGAGGGTGCCCAGCTCAAGGCCACTCTCTGGTGTTTATCTCAAGGTTCTCATGTCCATGTCCCTGAGTCCTGACCATGACACCACCTCCCTTCTCTGCTGTCCTTGCCTGAGGAGCTGCCTCTCAGCCCAGAGATGCTGATTTTTTAATCCCAACATGCCAATTGTCTCCATTTTCTCCCTCTGCCTTATTTAGTGTGGCTCCTCCTGACATCCCTCATCCCTGTGAGGAGAGGTCTGGGCAGCAGCTGAAGCCACCTCTGATTGGTGCAGCCTTTTGTTTGTACTCTTTGTCTTTGACATGGTAACAATTCCAAATGTTTTACACAAATGTTTTACACCACTCTCCACCCTTTCTAAGACAGCCAGCTCAGAGGGAGTTTCATAAAATGGCTCCACAAATTGTGGTCTCTAACAACCAAGCTCCATTTTTCTTTTGTGGCAGCATGACTTTGTCAGGAATGACCTACAAACCCCCAAAATTTCTCATGAAAAGCCATCACCAACCAGCCTGTCTCACCCTGACATCCTGAAGACCACAGGCTGCTTAACATTTGATGTATTTTGGCACCCTGACTGGTTTGTGGCCATTTTTTTGGTGTGTTATTTAAGATGTGTTTTGGCAATGTGACTATTTTGTGGCTGGTTTTTCTGTGTGTTTTTTGAACTTGGGTATGAAAATGTCTGTGATCTATTACCAGCCAAGGCCAGAGACAGACCAACAGCATGATTTATTGTCTTCTAGAACTAGAAAACAGCTTCTGTCTCTGTACAGGCTTATCTCCCATTCAGTATGTTAAATTCTTCCATCTAATAACAATTAAATTGATCTTTGAGAGCACCTTTTATCTTAAAACATGTGGGGTTTAAGCTCTGGAGAATAGCTAAATACTTAAACTAATAAATACTTAATACTGCATAGCTCTAAAACAACCAGTTCTGTGCTATTCAGAAGAGGTGATTTTTAATGTTAGAGAACATTTTCAGGTTTCTCTGTGATAGAAGCACATTCATTTGCAGGCAGAGAATTTTCTATCCGTCTGAAATACATTTAAATTCATTTATCTAAGGTAAAAAGATAACCTGGGCCATCACTATATTAGGAGGCATTTAAAATCTTGTAGGATCAACTAAAGTGCATGTAGGTACAGCCAATAAATGATTTGACACAGGTTTTTGCAAAAGCTTTGGAACAGCCATGGTTTTGCTGCTCCATTTTTCTTCTGTAGCTCACAGAGGCTCTGAGTCACTTTATCAATGACTGTTGCAGCAATCTGCTCTTGGCAGGGTGAAAAAAAATAATGCCCCAGTGGAATTTCTTGGCTGTTTTTGATCCTGAGGCCGAATCTTCAAAGGCAAATGCTTTTGTGCTTGCTGCACAAGGAAGACAGAGGTAGTGGGCAGGGATGCAGCCCTGTGAAGGATGGTTTACAGTGGGCCAGTGCCCTACCACCATATTTTGGGGGAATTTGGCTTATTTTGCCCTGCCCAGCTGGTGAAGTGCTTTCTTGACTATAGGAATGTTCCTGTTGAGCAATGCAGAGCTGCTGCTGGGATGAATAATTCATGGGAGAATCAGCCATGGAGGAAACTTGCAACACTCAGTAAGATTATTTTTTTTCCTCTTAAAATTCAGGCTATTGCTGACCTAATTTATCTCGAGGATGAGTTTAGCTGATCTTGTCAGACAGGGATTAATTTAACATTAGAAGTGGCGGGGGATGATGTTACAATGAAATATTGAACCCTTTTCCACTCGATGCTCTTCCCCTCCCAGCGAGGGCACATCCTGTGCTGGCTGCTCCTGTTGCCATCTGGCATCTGCATGAACATGTGGCTTGGTACCTGGAATGTTGGACCAGAACTCAGGGATTTGGGATTTGGACACGTTTCAGCTTTGCCACTGCCCTGCTGAGTGAGTGTGGAGAAGTTGCTTCCCCTTCCCGTGTCCGTGCCACCGCCTGCAGGGGATTGCTTTGGAAAACACAGCCAAGGTTTGCTCTGGAGCACATGCAGACCTCTGTAACGTGGTTATTCCCAGGTGCCCTGGCTCTGGGCACATCCTCACTGATGTTGGGAGCTCCTGCAGCTTCATTTAGGGAAATATTTCTGGTGGATTTTTTGTTCTTTTTGTGGCCGCTCTTGTTTTCCGCTGTTTGGATTTGTTTTCTTCCTCTGCTAGACTGGAATATGCAAAGCAGGGCCTGATTTCAGAGCAGGAGGAATGAGCATCAAGACAGAGACAGCCAAAAAACCTGTGGTATAGGATGACAAAGCCCATCCTGAGACAGCAAGGCAGCCTCACTTTTCCTGATTATTTTCACCGTTTCCCTCAGTGCGCCTTTCACTAGGTACTGTGTGAATAGCAGCTATAATACCACAGTAGTATTTTCTTTAACTCCTCAATTCCTTCTGAATAAAACATTCACACTTTGTAAGACATAAAAGAAGACAGTATGTGTGACTCAAGGAGCTGCTGGACTTTTTCATACTCCATAGGGCCATGGAAGCATCAGCAAGTGCCAGCAGAGAGTTCAGCAACATCACACGACCTTGTTTGTGGTGAGGTGATGGCCTGGCAGCTTGGAAAATGAACATGCAATTTTGAATGAATTAGAAGAAGAAGGATTACTAAAAAATATCCCTTCTTTTGGGTAGAATTGGAGCAAGGGTTGAGATACAATCCCCTGCAGCTGGTGGTGTGATGTTTGCTGAGCATGTTGGTAATTTTTGCTCTCAGATGTTCATGCTGTTAGTGATTGAGTGCATTGGTTTGCTGGGGGGGTTCTGTACATGACTTTCAGCCAATATTGACACTGCTGCTCTGTGTCCTTACCTTGTGATTTTTCTGGAGGTACAGTGTGTTTTCTTGCCTCCTGCAGATGTCTGCTCTGGGATCACCCAGGAGTCAGTGCTGGATGTGGGAATAGCTCCACTGCCACATCCCTTCCAAGAGAAGTGATTTGTGTGTGTCCAGCAGGGCACACACATTCCCCATACAGACTGTCTCAGGTTGGCACTGATGTTTTTGCAGACCCTGCTGTACCAGAGTGCTGCCCTCCTTGTGCTTCCCATTGTCCTGAGATGGTGCTCAGCAATTCTGCCTCAACTCATTGGGCATTTCTAAATGTGAGATGAGGCTCACAGGAGAACAAGCTCAGCCTTTAGTTACCAAGATTAAAGCTTGAAGAACTTGATGCTTTTGCTGTAAACCTGGAAACAGGCAATTATAAGAACAATCAGTCCTAGATAATTGGGGTTTTTAGTGGTTTTGCTCTGTCCTCTCCAATTCAAGGCCTTCTGAGTTGTGCTGTGGGCTGGAGAGGTTTTCAAATGCTGCCTTCCCTTGGCATAGAGCCTGGGAGCTGAGGCATTTTACTCTTCAGTGCTGTGTCTGGGGTTGAGAATGGAGTTCACATCTCCTGCCTGTAATTGTCTTTTAAATTGCATCTGCCCTGATTTGACTGAGAGGGCTTAATAGATATTCCTGAGCTCTTGATAGAGTAACAGTTGTTTTTTGCAGCATAAGGCAGGATAGAAGAAGAGGTTAATTATAAATGCTTTCTGTGAAGCTTGGCATTAATTACCAAAGCTCTGTGGAGACAGCCCAGGTCACCTCTTGGTGCATTATCAACACAGTTAATAAGGTGCTTTATCTGGATGTGTCTGTATGAGCAAACACACCCATCTCAGAGCCTGTGCTGGGATCTTGGGTGCTGCTAACTGCCTCACCCAGCAAGAATTGGCATAAAATCTGAGATGGTGTGTGCTGAAGGGTCTGGCTGGGAGCAGGAGGGCTGGGGGATGGCTGGGTATGTCCCCATAGCTGAGAGAGCATCCAGTGGGTGAGGGGAGCAGGGATGGCAGACAGGGTGGTGAGCAGCAGAACAGGGTGCTCATCCCTGCTGGGCTTGGGGACAGGACTGCCTGAGCTGTGGGTGTTGCCCTGCTCCTGCCTGGAAGCATGATCCCACATGAAGTTATTTTTACAGTGGGAACAGTGCACAAAGGGTCACAGGATTATACCCAGCCTCCCCAAGCCAATTTTGGTCTAGTGATTGCAGTCATTGGCCTCCTCCCAAAATCATGGTGATCATCACACAGGAATCCCTTACCCCAGGCTCACCTTAGCAGACCTTTACTTCCAAGGACAAGTGAAGTTTGAGTGCCAGGTGGAACCTCAGCCTTGGTACCCTGAGGAGTTTCCAAGCCCTGCTGTGGCATCTGGCTGCTGAGGAGGAGCAGGGGCTGCCCCAGAGGTTCTGACTGCTCTGGCTTAGCCAGGCTCAGCCTGCAGAGCGAGGCTGTGGGGAGCTCTCAGCCAGCAGGGTGAGAATGGGGGAGCCCCAGGCTGCCCTGGGCAGGGACCCTGCTCAGGGGCAGTCAGGATTACAACCCAGGCTGTGCTGTGCCTCCTCCCTGGGGTGGGCATGGTGAGAGTGAGAGTGGCTGCAACTATTCAGGGTAAACTCTTGAGCCACCTCACCTGTTTAATGAGTTTGTTTGAGAATCCTTTAGTTAGAAACCAGAATTAGCAGTAGAGATAAAATTTGGCTCGTGTCATGTGAGAGGAGGAGGAAGACAAACACGTGTGAGAAAATGCCTTGAGCTTTCATTTAAAGTGACTTTGATTGTACCATTGAGCTGACATCCCACTCTGATGCATTTCTACACTTGCACATTTGAGTCATGTTATGGCAGTTAATCAAAATTACCTCTACTACTAATGCTGCTCCCCTGAACAGGCTGATAAAATCTATGAGAAGCCCTAAAGCTGCTTAGTTTACAGCACAATTATTACTCCACTCAGTTTTTATGACCTGTGCTATTGTCCTGCTTTATTTTCGTGCTCCTTGCTGCTCAGTGCAACACAGCTGCCAGCTGAAATACACCCAAAATCATGGGAATTTAGCATCAATGTTCTTATGACAAGTATAGCTGGACTCTTGGTGTGGAGCCAGAGCACCCCAAAGCCTTCTGGAACCAGCTTGGCTTTTCCTGATTCTGCTGTAATCCCATCTCTGCTCCCACACCCTCATCCCAGCCCCTCTCCCTCTGCAGTCCTCAGCTGGGGGCTGGGAAGACCAAAGGAGTCTGGGGAGAAAATTCTGCCCTAGAAATCTATTTTGTTTTGTACCTTCTTATCTTTATTACATATCGACTCATAGATCAGTGCAATTATTTATATAGAGGAGATCAAGCTTCTATTGCAGTTTTCCTAAAAAAGCTGTGAGCAACTCCTGTGCTCTTCTGGTCAATCATAAACTTTCCAGCTGAAATCCATCTTTGGTCACATCATTAAAGTCCCTTTTAGTGGGTTACAACCTCCAGCTCAGCTGGAGGCAATTATTATCTGATATGTACCCTGAGTAGGACATAATTATACTTGTCACTAAGTGGCACTGTGTAAATTAGTCTGTAATTGCTGCACATCAAATGAGCAGCTACCCAGTCATTTTTCTGTGAGATAAAGAGTTCCAGCATTAGCTTCATCACTCTGGCTTCTGCCTTCACCCAGTTTCTCATTTGTTCTCTTTGGGCCTAAGATGCAATTTCGTGTGATGAGACCTTCTTAACATATTTGGCTTTTGCCCTGTAAACCCACTTTGGTCTTAAATATGGTGGTAGAGAGTTTAACATGAAAATCACAGGAGTAATGGAGATGATGTGTCCTTCAAGTACTGCAGTTAAGATATAATTATTGCACATCATCTGGGGCCAGAAAGCCTTTTCTGGCTGGTATGTTGATAAAATGGGAGCCATCACAGGGGCTGAGGAATGCAACCCTTTAGCATGATTTAGTTGGGCTGTGCTTTGGGGGTTTTTGCTCTAACATGCACCAATATGTGTGAACTTTAGCCCTCTTAACCCTTGATGAGTTAGGAGTTAATAGAGGGGAGGAAAGTCTGATTGCTGCTGTACAAAGCTGTTTATCTTACCTGGAGGGCAGGCCTGGAGCAGACTGCTTCCCCTGGCTGCATTGCCATGCCCTGGCTGCCTTTGGGATGGACTGACATGTACCTCTGCTCCTGCTGCTGGGGCTGGGGCAGGCACCCTCATGGTCCAGGCACTGCCCTGCCCTCAGCCTCCCCAAACCACTCAGAGAGGCACTTCTGAGCATTTCTCACCCAAAAAACTCCTTGCTTGCTTTCCACACCAATGCAAAGGAGCCATTTCAGGAGGCTCAGTTCTATGGTATTGGGGCAGAATCCAGATGTGGATGGAAACCTGTAATTGCTGGAGGATGTGTTTTGTCTATGTGCTGCTTTTGGCTGTTGACAGTCCAAAATGTGGCTTTTCTTCTCCCCTGTCTGTGGCACAAGGCAAACAGTGCTGGTTAGCAGGGTGGATGGCTGCTGGAGCCAGGTGTTTGCTTTTTTATTCTTCTGTCCCTCTTGCTGACACCAGAAACCCCTTGGCAGAGAGGCCTGGAGGAGCAGCCAGGGCACACAGCCAGCCCAGCCTGGGTTTACATTCCAGGCTGTAATTTCTAAAGCAGTTTAGGCTGTGAAGTGTGGACAGACTGTTCAGAATAACAGAAGGAACGTTTCCAGTCAGAGGAAACCTCAGCACTGTGCTGATGTGAAGCCTCTGCCAGAGAGCAGGGTCCATGGCCTGGGAAGGGGCTGCTGCCCTGGCCAGGAGCTCAGGCACTAAATTCAGAGTTATTCATGCAAAGCTTTCTACCAAGATGTTGTCATCAACATATAAGTGCAGTCAAAAGCCAACTTTCCAAATTCCTTGCTGTCTGCGAGCTTCCCATCACAAGGTTCTGGTTTGGGTCCTTTATGGTGGCCCTTTCTCCTGAAATTTTGTCTGAGGAAATACTGCATCAAGAAGACCCCAAAAAGCCTTTTTAGTTTCTTCTTCTTCACTATCTTTATCCTGCTCTTGTCTTTAGCACAAGACTTCCCCAGGATGCATGTGAGCCTTGAGCTGAGCCAGATTCTGGCTGGGACTGACTTAGGCACCACAGGACAGTATGAAAAAATAGACCTGGGTTTATCTTGATCTTCTTTGTCACACCTGGGTTCTAATCTGAGGGGCTAGAAACTGTATGTATTTTTTAAAAGTAAGGTCCAGGGATTTCAGGAACCAGAGTGTTTAAAAAAAATATCTTTACATCTGATACTCAATAGAAAACTGTTGGAGCTGGTGGCACAATGTCCTGTTGTAGGGCAATGACAAATCTGGTTTTAAAAATCCTTGATTTCCATCTCTGTGGAGTCATTATTTCTGCCTTTCATGTACACTGAAAAACATAGATGGGCTTGGACATTTATTTTTCATATATTTGGTTCATTGAAATCTCAGTCGGGGTGCTGTTAAAGTGATGAATTTACTGTTGCACAACACTGGGGAAATTCAGGGCTGTGGCAAAGACTCTTGTGGTTTAGAGCTGTGGGTGTTTACTGTAGACACCCTACCCCTAAATGAGACCTCAGCACTCTGACATTAGCACATTCCAGCCCTGAAAATCGTCTCAGGCTGGCCACACAACTGTGCACTGCTAATGAGGAGTCCTGGCACACCCAGTGCCTTCCATAAAGAGCTGCTTCTCTCTGCCCCATGGAAAGAAATCAAAATGTGGCTGCTGGTTCCCAGCTCTAATGGCTTTTGCTGCTCACCAGGGTGGTTTGCCCCAGCAAGGCTCCTCTGCCACCTCAGTCTCCTGCAAGGGAGGGATTGCTGTGCTCCATCCCCACCAAACACTTCATTTACCCCGCGGGTGCTGATCCTACAGTCCAAAGGCGACGTTACATTTCTCTTTTTTTGGCTCCTGTGTGCTGAGATCCCCAGGACACAGTGAAACTTCTGGAACTGTAACAGACATAAATCTCTGTAATTACATAAACCAATTTTCTCAGACTAGCCTTTGAGAGGTTTCTCACGAGTGAATCTGTGAGCTCCCTCAGCCTGGTGCCTTTCAGAACTGCCAGGCACTTACTGATGGATCAACATTTATTAAACACAGACTTTCCTAGCCTACAGCTGGCAAAATTTGTCCTCAAGGCCTGTCTGGGAGTTTGGCAGGGCTTTTGGTGGCTGGTTGCATAAGCTAGATTTTACTCAAGGTAAATTTAGTTTCCCCCAAAGAATACTGATGATTTCCTTTCATTCAGGCTTTCTAAATTAGACAGGCAATATAATTTCTGTGGGATGGCTGCCACAGGGCCTGGGTGCTGTTTTTTTTTTTTTTTTTTGTAAATATTTGTCAAATTAAATGTTTGCTTCTGCTGATTTTTGTACCCTTGTTTGTGGTGAAATCCCCTAATACCTGAGCTAATGCATTTGCTGTCAGGAATGCCTTTGGGAACAGACACTGTGAGTGATTTGCAAGAAGCAAATGTATCAATTGGCAAGTGTGAAAATTTTCATCAGAAATCCAGGTCTGTGAGTCTGTTGAAATCTCATCTGACACTGGTGTCCAATCCAAACTGAGAGGCAAAAATCAGAGCATCCTCTGAAGAAATGCCTGCTTACAGTTGAGTAAATGATAATGGGTTCCTTTTAAATCATGAGAGGAGAAGGAGGAAAGTAGAAGAAATTATTCTGAGACATGGCCCTGGCCACCTTGCACTTGCTGATCAGTTATGGGGCATCACAGGAATGTAAAGAATCCCTTTACAAAGAGATGTAAAGAAGCCATGGCACAGGATGCACAACTGTGCTCAGGACCCAGTTAATGGCATCATGACAGACACTTTCATGGTCTGTTTTATTGTGGCAAAGGAGGACCATCTCCACTGAATGAGTCCTTGGAACTTGTCACTTCTAATGCACTGTTAATACATCAGCTGCCCAGAGCATGAAGGGGATTGCTGCATCCATAGTGCTGCCTGCAAACTGCTCCCACATTTGCCCTTTTCTTCTTCCCCACACTCATTAACTGAGGGGCAAAAAGTGATGTGGGGCAAACACATTATGCTGGTATTTTAATGAGTTTTTTTGCTTCTGTTCCACAGTGCAGAACAACTGATTTAGAGAAGGCCATGAGAGGGAAGAGTGAACCTGTGCCTTTAGTGCTTCAGCATAAAGTACAATTCCTTTCATCTGTCCAAGGGGAGTAAATCCTACAGCCAGCCTGCCAAAGTTAGAGTGAGAAACACAGCTGCTGATTTCTCTTTATATTTGGATTATCTCCAGAGTTACTCATTCCTGTGAAACTGTTTGATCTGTTTCAACTGAGACCAGCAGAGGAAAAGCTGATCTTTAATAAATAAATACCTGGGTAATAAATAAATATTAATAAATAAATACCAGATAAAAGAATATAGATGGTCCTGGTTGAATTTATGTAGTGTAGTTTGAGAGATAGTATTTGTGCTTTCCAAGTCTTTCACATACATGGAGGGAATTTGGAATGACCAAATGTCTGGATTTGGCTGGGACAGCCACAGAATATGGATCTCTGTTTTCCTCCCAAAGGTTTCTCCAGTACAGTCTCATCCATGATTTTGGTTTTGGCCACAGGATTTTCCCTGCTCCCCCTTCAGGTTTATGGCTTTAGCAATTCACCTGTTCCAAACCTGTGGCACTAGGCTGAGACAGTGGCACCTGCTTTCAGGAAGCCTGGTGTGAGGTGTGTGCCTGTTGAACATCCCAGGACAAGTCCCAGGGTGTGCAGAGCCCTTTGCCCCAGGTGTAACTTGCTCCATTTGCAGGCTGTGATTCAGATGCCCTTTGCCTGCTGTCACACAGGTTGAGTTTGACCTGCTGAGAATAACAAGGCTTATGCACTGGTAAAGCTGTGGAATAGCAGGAGTAGGAGTGCTCTTATCCTGCAGGATCCTCTCTCCCTGCACTCCCAGCCCTGTCAGTGGTCCCACTGCATCAGCTGGAACCAGCTCTCGTGGTGGAGGGAGCAGAGCCAGGCTCAGCAGTGTGCCACCCTGCTGGCAGTGCTGCCAGTGCTTTGTGCCAGGGCAGAGTGCTGCCTGTGTGTCCCCACGGTGTGGGCAGCATCCAGGCACAGCTCCTGGCTCTGCTGGGCTCCTGCTGCTGGACCAGCCCTTCCCACAGCAGGAGCATCAGGGCTCTGTGTGCTGGGACTGCTCCTGCTGCACTGGCACTGCCCAGGCTGGGGCAGGGGCACTGGAGGGGCTCAGGACTCATGTAGCTCAGTCCTGTCAGGGCTGATGAACACTGATGTAGGTCAGGTCCCTGCTGCCCAAGGGACACCTGGCTCCATCCCTGATCTCTGCAGCATATCCCTAATTCTGCTGGGGTGGGGTCTGACCCATGAACATAAGGTAGGGACAGCCTTTTCTAGTGCCATTTCTGCCTTTTGATTTTCTCATTTTCTGCTGGGCCTGCAGCACATCCCTGCCCTTTACTGGGAGCTCAGACTTGCCAGCACATCAGGGCCAGCAGACCATGCCCAAGGAAGGAGGGAACCTGAGAGAGCCCAGACCTCTGCAGAGACACAGGGGCAGTTCAGTGTCACCCCATGAAGTCCTGCCCTCGATCCAGGTCCCCTCCTGGGGAGGGGGACTGCCACGTTTGAGCCACTAAAGATGATTTTTGAGTTGCCATAAAACAGCTGGACACCAGAAGTCACGGGAGCTTTAACCATCCTGACCCTGCAACGTGAGACACAAACCAGAGTTTGTTCTACTTGTTGGGCACGTAGGGATCAGAATTCCTGGATGCAAATCATGCTGGAGTGTTTTGGATAGCTGCTGCTTCTGGGAGCAAATGATACTGAGACATTAAATTCTTTCAAATGTCCATTCAGCATGACATCAGTGCTGGCACTGAGATGTCTGTGTGCTCTCTCTCCCACCACTGTCTGCTTTTTCACTCTGCTTTTTGCAGTCCAAGAGCCACTGGAGTTGCTGCTGATTGGAATAAACAAAATGCAGAGTCCCATCAGAGACTTAGGATTACTTAGAGGAAAAAGAGAAAAAAAAAGAAAGAAAAAAATTCTTGGGAATAAATTTCAGTGCTTGTGGGAGATGAGACCATGAGCCCTCCCCAGAGCAGGCACTGGGTGAATTTGGATTTCTCCTGGTCTCAGTGCTGGGCCAAGCCCTCTCCTCACAGGGATTTCAGTCTGTGCTCTCTCTTGGACAGAGAGAGAAATTAAAAACCCTGGTGACTTCATAAGGTGGAAAAATGTCCACTTAGGATAAAGTTTACACTGCCAAGCCCTTCTGTGAAGCCCCCATATTGAATGCCAAGGTAATATTTCTGTGAAATGTGGCACTGCAGGATGACTCCTGCCTAAAAACTCAGTGATGATAACATCCATTCCTCTCAGGAGGGATACAGATTCCTTTCTTGCCTGATGTGTATGGTCTGATTTCTAAACATCTGTCTCCTAAATTCCTTGTCATTGCTGTAGTAGCACCAACACTGCCAAAACATTGCTATCCATCCCCTGACACCATGCCTTGGAATGGTCATTTGTTCCTCAGGCTTCAAAACAGGCAGGAGCTGGATGCTCTCCTCATCCCAGTGTCCTGGCCAGCCAGTCCTGCTGGCACCAGGGAGGACTTGATTCCTTTGGTGGGGATGTGAGCCTGCTGTCACAGCCCCAGCTCTGCAGGAAGGCTTTCCTCAAAGTGATTAAAGGAGTTTGACTGGTGATAATTTTTAAGGTCACTCTTCATGTCAGTGCAGCTGCCCAAGGAAGTGGAAACCTTCTTTTTCCTTTGGGCAACGCTGAAAAAATTTGGAGTTATCTTGCAATTTGTAAAATTAGAGGTTGACTTCTCAAACTTGGGATGTGCTTCCATATCCTGAGCTCTTTCTGCTCTCCTTTGAGGCAAACTTGTGCAGGTAAATACCTTGGTTTGATGAGAAGAGCAAAGGGCAGGGAATTAGGCAGGTGAGTGAATGTGTGTGGAACTTCAAATAAAGAAGCACATTTATGGTGATCTACTCAGAATTTTTGCCCAAACTGAGGAAGAGGGAAGAGCTGGGTGTATAATGGGACAAACAGATCTCTGTGTTCTCAAAGTGCTTTGGGGGAGAGTGAAAATCCTCAGAGATTTGTGTTTTGCACCCATCATGGTTATGAGATAAAGCAAATATTTCTGTGAGCAGAAAAGACTCTGTCAGTCCTGCCAGCTATTAATGTGCCATTATCTAAGTAGCTTCAGATACACCATTGTTATCTAATAATTGATTTTAAAGTGGTTATTTGAAAGCTTTCCCACTCATGTGCACACCTGCTGTTTCTCCCTGTAGCAGCTTCTTAAATTTCACATGTACTGAATGCCATGGGGATGGTAACAGAAAACACCAGTAGTCAGGACAGGGGAGAAAAAAAGAGAAAAAGAAAGATTTGCTCCCTCCTGTGTGCTGTCTCCTGCTTTCCCTGCCAGAGCAGGCAGCATTATTTCACCCCCAGCTGAAGTGGGGCTCTGGGAGGTGTATCCTGTGCTGCAGGAGTGGCCAGGGGCTGCAGGCAGCAGCAGGGGTCAGCAGGCTGCTCGTGCCCATCTGCAGCAGCCTTTGAACTGGTGCCATATTTGTAGAACTTCAAATAGCAGTGATTTGCTGAAGGGCCTCAGAGCACTCAGCTGCAGAGTTATGTGAAGCTCTTTAATTGTGGTTTGGTCCAGCAAGGTACAATTTTCTGCAGGATAACCACATGCCTTACAGTGCCAATGACACTGATTTTCTGCTGCTGTCACACAGTGGCTAACAGCATCCTCCAGGTGTGGGATCCTGCAATGCTGCTCTGCAGAGCCAGCCACGCCTCCTGTGGCTTCTGTGCTCCCCACAGAGCCATGTGGAAGGCTCAGATGTGGTGATGCTCTGCTGTGATGCAGATCTAGCCCAGGATGGGGAGATGTGGAGGCTGTAGGAGGGGATGGACACTGAGGTCACCTGCTTGAAGCTGGGCTGGGGTCTCTGGCTGTTAAGAGACTGAGCTTCTGGGCCACATTGGATCTGTCTCTGCACATCCACTTGTGCATTACAGGTGTAATAAAGTGCTGGCAAGTGCTGCTTTCCCCCCTGGTGTGTGCAGAACCCAGGCCTTGTCCCCTCACTGCTTGAGCTGGCTTTGCTCATTGTAATGTGCTCCTGACACACTGCTGCTGTCAGGGTTTTTCCAATCAAATGGGCACAGGGAGAATAGAAATTCACTGTAGCCCAATACATCTGTCTGTTTCAGGGGTGATGAAGGGCCAGTTGTTCCTCCCTGTGGGGGTTTTAGGTGCTGTTATCACCAGGCTCTTGTGTTCCCCCGGCTTGGCTGAGCTGGCTTGGCACAGGAGGTGATCAGAGGTGTGGAGGTGATGCTAAGCAGATGTGGTACAGATCTCTGGGAAAGTCTTGGAAAATTCTCTGAGTGAAAATCAGGGCTGGTGGGTTTGGAGTTCTCCAATGACTCCTTACCCAAAGAATACACTCAGTCTTTCCACACTGAAAGACATCTCTGTTATCTTTGTGGCTGATCCATCAGGAATGTTAACACAGTGGGTGAGGAGGAATATGGTGCTTTTGCTCACATGCACAGCCATGAACACCCCACTCATCTGCCCCTGTCAAGCACAGAAGGACTATCCAGTTGTTCTTCCAAACGCTTCCATGCAGACATGACCACATTCATATGCTCACAGCTCTGCATCTGCTCTCCCACGTGGTTACTCTGCTGTCCACTGGCAGTTTTGGGTTCCCCTCAGTGGGCACTGTGAGCCCTTTCACCCTCTGCCATGCCAAGCCCTGAATGAGAACCACACATTGACAAGAAGCAGATAAATAAATGGAATGGAGACAGAGAAACCTCCACAAGAGTGGAGCTGCCTTGGATGGTGCCAGAACAATCCTGTTCCACATCCCCTGCCAAATTTCACTCTAAAGAAATGTCTGCCATTTAATTCAGCTGGGGTATATTTTTCTTCCATTTAAAAGAGCACCCTTATAAACATCACTCCAGCTTGGGGGAGACGTGCCAAGCATAACTCAGAGCTGTGGGGAGCTGCAGAGGGAATAGTGGTGTTCCCATTCCAGCAGCATTCCCATTCCAGCAGCATTCCCATTCCTGCAATATTCCCATTCCAGCAGCATTCTCATTCCAGCAGCATTCCCATTCCTGCAATATTCCCATTCCAGCAGCATTCCCATTCCAGCAGCATTCTCATTCCTGCAATATTCCCATTCCAGCAGCATTCTCATTCCAGCACCATTCTCATTCCAGCAATATTCCCATCCCAGCAATATTCCCATCCCAGCAATATTCCCATCCCAGCAGCATTCCCATTCCTGCAATATTCCCATTCCTGCAATACTCCCATCCCAGCAGCATTCCCATTCCAGCCCCATTCCCATTCCAGCAGCATTCCAATTCCAGCAATATTCCCATTTCAGCCACATTCCCATTCCAGCACCATTCCCATTCCAGCACCATTCCCATTCCAGCACCATTCCCATTTCTGCAATATTCCCATTCCAGCACCATTCCCATTCCTGCACCATTCCCATTCCAGCCACATTCCCATTCCAGCACCATTCCCATTCCAGCACCATTCCCATTTCTGCAATATTCCCATTCCAGCACCATTCCCATTCCAGCTCTCCTCCCAGGACAGCCTTTTCCTCAGCCCCACAGCCAGGAGGAGCCAAATCTCTGGGGTGAAGCTGTCGTGCATTTTGCCAGGCAGGTGATTTCAGCTCTTGGGCAGAGCTCTGAGGTCTCCCTGCTTGCACCCAAATGTTTCTTGCTCCCTTTCCCAACCAGCCTGGCAGATCCTCTCTCTTCTTGGAAATGATTTTGCTCAGAAATAAGGAAACCACAGAGCTGTGAGTACATGCCAAAGAGAAGATCCAAGAGGTATAGGGCATAGTGTTATTTCATTGATCTCAAAGGACTTCAGGATGGAAAACAAGCTTTTTTGAGCTTTTTTTTTTTGTTAACAAGAATGCAGCAGCACTGGTTCAAGGCTCAGACCTGGGAATGGAGCTCTCCTTTCCTCAGGAGAGGCAGAGGGACACCCAGCCACACAGCTCCTCCTGTTTGGAGCCAAGCACTCTGAGAGAGGAGCTCTCCTGGAGGAATTGCCACCCCAGGGGACACATCCACAGCCCTTCTCCATCCTGCTCTGGCAGATTGTGACCCCAAGCTCCTTCCCCCTGTGCACACCACCTTGTTGCTCTGTTTCTCAGCTGTGGGGGGAGATTTGGTCACTCTGAGGTTCCCAGGTATTTGCTGAGCTTCAGCACAGCACTCCCAAGAGCTCACAAGCCTCTTTTGTGGAGAAGCTCCAGAAAAGACAATTTCCAGAGTTTTTTCATCCTGCACAGCCAGTTTTCAGCTTGCTGGATGAGCTGTGGGCTGACCCCCAGTGCAGCTCTGGGAAGTGCTGTGCATAACTCAGGCTCCCAAAGCTGCAAATTCAGCAGCTGCTCTAAGGAGAAACAACTGCACTTAACTAATCCTGGGCCATCTGAGTAGCTTGCTTTCCTGACTTATGCCTTTCCTGCAAGCTGATAGCTGATCCCTTTGGGCAGCATTTTTCCATGTCACTGATGGATTTACCTGACCAGTCAGAGAAGCTCTAAATATGCCAGTGCAGCTCTTCCACAAGCACATATCCAGAGATATCCATTCTTTTCACAGCAGGGCAGAAAAGCTGCTTTATTACTCAATGGAGAAAAAAAAAAAAAAAAAAAAGGGAAAAGAAAAAAAGGATATTAGCTGCAATGACCTGGCTCAGAAAGGGCAGAGCCATCTCACAGAGGTGGCAACAAGCACAGGGTGAGGTCAGTTCTGCTGCAGGGGTGTGTCCTGTCCCCTCCTTGCTCAGGAACACAGATGGTGGGTGCTGTGGGCATCTGACAGGGCACCAGCTTTGTACAGGATTAAAGCCCCTCTCTAGCAAACACCTCTGATTTTACCATTAGCAGCTGAAATTTGTTGTTTGTGTGGCACTGCTTTTGAAGTCACTGGTTACATTTGTGGCCCCACTGTGCTGAGCATCTGCACAGTGTCCTGGGGAATCTGTGTCCTGAGTAGAGCAGAGGGACAAAACTGGAGGAGAGAAAAGGCAAGTTAGTGATGAGAATCTTAAACACACAGAAGTTGATTGACTGGCCTGAGTTCACATGAAAGGCTGTGTTGGAGCCAGTTCCACCAAAATTTCTTCAGTTTCAGCCAAGTGTCTTCAGCACATCTCCATTGCTCCCCTTCATGCCATGGGGATGTGGATTTCTTCCTGTGGGAAGGATACAATAATCACCTCCTGCTCCTGAGAAGGGTGTTTTGTCCTTCAGGTGCTGGGATGTAAGTTAGACTCTTGCTTCTCATCACCTTTGAGAAGGTTCTTTTCCTCCAAGGAAATGTTTAAAGCAGGTATTTATGATTCTTAAGCTATGCAAGAAAATCCTCAATCACTGCAAACCCAGGTTTGGGAGCCTGTGGGTTTCTCTTTTTGGTCAAAGATTTTAATATTCTGGTGCTCCTGCAGAGAGGGAAAAAGAGCTTTTAGGTCTCTGCTGGCTGAGCACAGCTGCTCCATGCACTGCAGTCATTTTTTCCTTTAACCTGGGCAGGGAGTGTGAGGGTGGGAGCTCCATGGGTGGGATGGAGCCCAGCTGGGCACAGAAATGCCCAACCTCCCTGGGCAGGGAAACCATAAAGAACAGCTTCAGTGGGGTGTGCATGAGTGCCCAAAATCCTGCTGCTTCTGGTTGTTTCCCTGAGGGATAATCAAGCTCCAGCTCCACGCATTAATCAGGGATGGCACAAATTAAAGCTCCTCCCTTGCTGCAGTGCAGGAGTGTGGCAGCATTTGGAGTTTCCCTCAGGGTTTGTTCTGGTGCAGGTTGGCCCTGCAGATCTTTCCAGACACAGGTTTCCAAGCAAAGAATAAGCTTTAGGCAGCAGAAAGCAAATCAAGCCCCAGCAGCTTATAAAGATGTTTTCTTCCTTAATTAGCTAAACTAAATCTTAATCAACCCACCAGTTAGCTTGATAAGTGCCAAAAGGGAAAATGCTTTTACTATTTTTGGCCCATCACAAAGGAGCCAGGGATGATGTTCCAATGATGCCAGATGGCCAAAGCTGCTGTACTGAGTCCCAGCCATGGAGGAGGAGGAGGCTGGAACAGCACAAGCTGCCCTTAAGGAGAGGAAAATTACCCTTCTCTAATACTCCAAGGACTGGGAAACTCTGAAAATTCCCCCTCACTTCACATGGTTTTGCACAGATTCTGGTGTGATGGGGTAGGTCTCACTTTTGAATACTTCAAGTCCTAGTAAATGGAATAACTTGTCATTCTTGGGGTCACTTGATTTCTTCACTGTTACACTGTGAAGCTGAAATGCAGATTTCCTGGACTCAGAGGGTCAAAAATGTTTGGGGTGTTTTTGGTTTTGGGTTCAGGGTTTGTTTTTAGTATAAACTGGTAAAACTGCATTGACTCCAGTGAAAACAAACTTTCTTTTATTGTTTAAAGACTTGTAGTTTTTTCTTGGAAAGCTTAATTTGCATAAAATAAGAAATGAATGGCTCGGCTGCAAACATAGGATAGGCAGGCTCTGTGCAAAATTAAACATGTATTCCTTCCAGAAACCTCAGCCTCACTGTGCCAGTCCTGGGCTCCCTGTGTGGCTTGGGCCACACTCCTCACATTCAGATTTTCTTTTCCTTGGGCTACCTGCACATCTCAGCCAAAGCCAGGTGGGCCCCACCTGCTGCTCTGCTCCTGCCTTGCTCCTCTCCAGGTTTTGCAAAGTGTTGCCAAGCCACCTGAGGATTTTTCCTCACAGGATTTCAGTGGAGATGCTGCTCTGAGGAGGGGTGCAGCATCTCCCAGGTGCAGTGGCTGGAATGGAGAAGCCCAGACCCAGGAGGGGTCCTGGCAGGGCAGAGGGTCAGACACTGCTGGGGCTGCTGGCACCCTGTGCCCTGTGCTCAGAACTGGGCTCTCTGCAGCCCCTGCTCTGGCTCCTGGGGGAAATTCTCCTCTGAGGATAAAGAGAGGACCAGTGACTCACAGATCCACATAAACATTTTGCAGTTCACATAAACATGGAGCAATTCTGTTTGTAGAACGTTTGCAGTTAATGAATTAATTATGTTACACTCTCCTCTGAGCAGCAAGCCATAAACTAAACTAAGCAATCAGCAGGAGGCTTTGCTGCCTGTGTTTCCTGTTGTGTTTCAAATAAACACAAACACAGAAAAAGCCAAAGTGCACTTCTGCTGCCCAGTGTGCTCAGATTTGGGCACCAAATTCAGTGTGGGAAGGAAAGCCTTGGAAGGAGCTGCTACTTGAATTCCCAAAGCATGTGGGTACCTGTTGCCACTGGGGTATTGATGAAACCTCCCTCCTTTTAAGATTTTTTTTTTTCCCCTTTGTGAAATACTGATTAAGAATTAGAAACCTTTGTCATAATATTTGATTCTCATGTTCATAGGGCTCAAAGAATTTCCTTACTGATGCTCACACCTCACTCCTGGCATTGCCTTTCTTTCCCACAAGGATTAATTTATTTCTGAGGATCTGTCCATTGGTGGGTGCACCCTTTGTGCTGCCTTTGGCACATCTGGAAAAAAAATAGGTCTGGGATGTTTTGTGGCTGGAACTGCAGTTGGTGCCAATGAATTAATTCTATTATGGGACTTCCAGGATGTCTGGCCAGAATTGGCCAGGGATGGCTGTGACAGTCAGAGCTGGTGTGGCAGATCCTGTCCTGTCTGCTCTGTGCCAGGGAATGTTCCACTCTGTCACTGAGGCAGGTTATTTCACTGATTTTTGTCATATATTTGCTCTTATTGTGCTATTTTATCATCCTCCTAGACAGCTTTAAACTAACAATAGCAGCTACTTAACCTGTAATTAAAGTTAATAACTGTTGGGATTATGCGTGCTTGAGTGGTTTGGTCTTTGAAACACAAATTGTGATATTTACACCACTTCTTTTGGCAAAAACACGTGCTTCCCTGGCAGACAGATGGCATCACAGGTGATAAATGTTTGGGAAGAGTGCATTTAGCAGCAAGCCTTCAGTGTGCAGAGAAAACTCTGACTTTTGACAGGTGGATTCCCTGATCTTTGAGTATGTTGGTGGGGTGTTTGTTCCTGGGAAACCAGAATAAACGTGAGCTGCTTTGTTACTACCAGCAATGGAATTATCTGCTGCTCAGCCTTCACTCAGAGGTGTGGGATTTTCCTTTTCTGCAATGTTTGTAGAGAATTCCCATTTTTACTACACTGAAAAACTGTGAGTCAGCAACAAATCACCTGCTTTTGCTCTGCCTTGCCATTTCCATTTATTCAGCATAATTCATTCTCTGCTCTTGATTCCACCACACTTCTGATGTGCCTGGATCAGCACCCTGAGCTGAAAATCAGGTCTAAGCAGGACTTGCAGATAAAATTTTGGAGGCCAAAAGTGGTCAGAATAATTTAGAACTGACTCTGCTCTCCAGGATGTGGCAGCTCCTGCAGCAAATATATGGCAAAGATCCCCATGCAGAGCTGGCCTGGGTCCAGGGGTGCACAGGACAATATTCAGTGTGCCCAGATGTCACTTTAAAGCAAAGCTGCCAAGCACAAGACAGGGTCTGATATTTTTCTTTCAATTATTTCTTCACTGCTGCACTGGGGAGGCAGCTGGAGTTTGATCTGGAGAAGGAATAGTGGCTGTGTGGAGTCTCAGGATTTAATTGTGAATTTTGAGAAAGAAAAATGCCCAGAGCAGTCAGTCTGTTCTACTCAGACGTGGCTGGGGCAGATCATTTCAGAGGAGACACCCAGGTGTGGCAGCCACAGCAGGTGCCAAGGGGCAGCACTGGCAAGAGGAAAGTTTTTTCTTTCTGCCAAGGGGTGGATTTGCTCTCCAAGCTCTGCTCAGCCCTTGGCCTCTCCTTTTAATGAAGCAAACACTGAAGAAGTTTCTGAGCACACACCCCAGAGAAATGAAAGGAATCACAATCTGGAAATTGTCACACATGCCAGCCCTCACCCCCTGGCCCCGTGGGATAATCACTGAGCTGGTGACCAAGAACTAAAGTGCTCCTTAAATCCTTCTCACCCAGCCAGCCTGGCCCATCCTGAGCTGTAAGTGAACCAAAATGTGCATAATGTTGCCCAGTCCTCTCTGGGAGCTTGTGCTGAGCTTTTCCAGGGTGCTTGGAGGCTGAAGAGCTCCTGGCTGTGTCCCAGTGGGTGAGGTGGGACACTCACAGCAGGAGGGGTGGCCATGCAGTCCCTGGGCTGCAGTGCTGCCTGGAGAGGCTCCTGGAGCAGAGGCTGGGCAGTGCCCCAGGAATCAAGCAGGGATTTATCCCAAGGCTCCAAAGGATTCACCTTGGGCAGTGCCAGAGCCCGGCCGTGGCTCCACCCAAGATGGAGCCAAGATGGATCCGAGTCACCAGTTCTCACACTTGCATCACTTTGGCTCCATTTCCATCTTGGCTTCACTGTCCAATCCCAGCTCCAGCTCCTGCACTCCCATCCTCCCACATTCTCTCCTCCATTGCTGCTGCTTGCACTTTTTGGGGCTGAAGCTGCAGCTTCAGGTGTCCTTGGTTGTGGGGCTGGAAAAGGATTGTTTTGTGTGCCTGAGCTGGGAGGAGAACTTGTGACACTTTGTGTGGAGTTCAGAGTCACACACCAATGCACTGCAGAGTCTGGGAATATAAAATATTAAATACTGTGAATATGAAATATGAAATATTGGAAATATGAAATATGAAATATTGGAAATATGAAAGATAAAACTGAAGGCATCAGCAGTAGCAAGGAGGGGGCTCAGACTGGGCGTGGGTTTGAGTTGAATTCAGGCTCCATCAGAGGAGGGAGGTTTGTGCCTGTGATTGCTGTGGGAATTGGGCAGGGGGTGGCATTTTGGGGATACCACCCTGTCCAGGCAGGGTTTGGGCAGAGGGATGCACAGCTGCTCTCTGCTTTCCTACTTGGACCACAGGAGTTTTACAAGAGCCCTGTGGTTCGGACAAAATGGAAAAAGGCTTTTTGAAATTCAGTGTAAGCAAACTGATGAATTTTACCTTGAAGTGAGAAATTGTGCTGTTTTGCCTCCTAAAGGCTGAAAAGAGACAATTCAGAATTTGGAAAAAGAAGAAATAAAAGAATTTCCAGAAGGATTCTTAAATTTCTGGGTGGATTTGCAAATGGTTTGGGTAAACACAGACATCATCCTTTTCTGGCAAAGACCTTATCCAGCTGAGAACACTGCCTGGCCCCAGCTGTGCTTTGCTGCCTGTTTCAGCCACCAGAGTGGGTACCTGGCCTTTCCTAGCTGTAGGAGCACTGATGTTTGCCCTGGCCCTTTTGGAAAATTTGGAGTATTTACAACTGTATTTTCTATGAGTTTTGAGAAATTGTTAATGCTTCCTGGCTTAAATGGGCAAAAAATTTGGTGTTTTGGCTTCTCCTATCTGGAGTTCAGCTGGTGAATCTGATCTGTGGGGCATCAAACAGCTCAGAGATGGGGGCACTTAAGGATTTGGGTCATGAAAGAACTCCTGGCCTTACCCCACAGGGGAAAACTAACAAATAGAGTCAGGTCTGAGCTATGCAACTGCACAGCCACATGTATACAACTTCTCTTTCACACTAATTTAAGATTTTATTTATGTAAAGGACTGCTCTTGGGTCTTTGATGATCGGTTTGTGCAAGGAGGAATAAATAGGGTGCAATAATTTTGCAGCTCTCATTAAACACCCAATTAATCTATGTCTTGGAGGAGGCAGCTCCTTCTTTGGCTCTCACTGCTGCTCCTGCTCCCCTGCTAATGTTCAGCAGGCTCTCAGGGCTGAGCTGCTGTTTGGTTTCAGGCAGAGAACAGCTCCCTGATGTTATCTGAGTGTGGCTGGTGTGTGTAAAGTTAGTTTGGGAAGCAAGGATGGGACTTGGGATGGTGCAGAGCTTACAGGATGAAAGCCTCTCTCTTGCAAATACCTCTGCTTTTACCTCTGCTTTTACTCAGCTGCTTGGGAAGTGCTCAGAGCCTTGCTTGTACCTGCAGGCTTGGAATAATATTCCCTTATTGTTGCCTGAGCTGAGTGCTGGAGGATGTGAGTGTTTGAAGGAGCAAAAACCAACTCCAGTCTGGCGTGGGAAGGGAAAGGCTTGAATGAAACATCACTCAGAGAGGAGCCAGTGCTGACAGAAACATCACCTGCAGCCAGTCCCTGACCTGGGGGTGTCTCTCCTCTTTGTTGTGCTGATTTGACAAACACATCACAAACCCCTGCTGAGGCAGCACAGGATTCAAATGGGAAGGGTGACTGTGCAGCCCAGGCTGAGGCTGTGTGTCCTTCCAGGGAAACAGGGAATCCCAGCTTCTTTCCCTGGACATCTGGCATGATTTGTGCCTTCCACACCCTGCTCATGCTGCTTTCAGGGCACTCCCTGCACTGGCAGAGCCATGAAAGGTGTTTCACAGTGCTCTTCTGTGAGATGGATTGCTTGGGGAGGGTTTGGAGAAGAGAATCAGAGCAGAGCTGCTGAGGGTGAAGGGGTCAGACTGAAAAATTGGAGGCAGATCTGCACTGCCTGCATGGGTGTGTGACACCTGGATGAGTTGAGATTTGCAAACCCCCTGTCATTGTGACTGTCAGATTTTAGGCAAGATGCATGGTGCTTTCCAAATGCTCAGGTTGCAGTAGTTTTCCTTCACAACCATGGGAACTGCTCATCCTGAGCTTGTCTGGTTCTTCCTGGGCAAGAAGCTAAAACTGCCATTTGAAAGAAAAAAAAAAGAAGACTAAACTTTATATTCTGACTCATGATAAACACCTGACTATATAAGTGGAAAATAGTTTCAGGAAATCAGATTGGATACTAGGAAAAGTTCTTCCATGAAGGAGTGGAACAGGCTTCCCCAGGAGGTGTGGAATCACCATCCTTGGATCCTTGGAAGTGTTCAAAATGTGTGTGTGGCACTGGGGGACACATGGTGAATGAGGTGGTGCTGCTGATGCCTTAAGTTTCAGCTTTCATATTCCCAGACTCTGCAGTGCACTGGTGTGTGACTCTGAACTCCACACAAAGTGTCACAAGTTCTCCTCCCAGCTCAGGCACACAAAACAATCCTTTTCCAGCCCCACAACCAAGGACACCTGAAGCTGCAGCTTCAGCCCCAAAAAGTGCAAGCAGCAGCAATGGAGGAGAGAATGTGGGAGGATGGGAGTGCAGGAGCTGGAGCTGGGATTGGACAGTGAAGCCAAGATGGAAATGGAGCCAAAGTGATGCAAGTGTGAGAACTGGTGACTCGGATCCATCTTGGCTCCATCTTGGGTGGAGCCACGGCCGGGCTCTGGCACTGCCCAAGGTGAATCCTTTGGAGCCTTGGGATAAATCCCTGCTTGATTCCTGGGGCACTGCCCAGCCTCTGCTCCAGGAGCCTCTCCAGGCAGCACTGGGGTAATGGCTGGACTGGCTCTTGAAGGTCTCTTCCAATCTTTGTGATTCCATAACAAACCTCTTCACTTCCCTCACAGAGGGTTGAAGGTGTTTTGCTCTCTCCAGTGATATTTCACTAATGTGTCTCCAAGCCAAGAGGGTCTGAAAGCTAACAAGTACTGTGAGCACAGGAAATGGCCACATCCATGGTACTCCTGCCCCTCTGGAATCAGCCAGGGGCTGATCCTGAAGTGGGACTTGCTGGCAGAGTGCTCTGCACCCTGCCCCCCAGGACCACTGCTGATGGGGTGTGTGGAGGGGCTGGGAGCAGTTCCTGCAGCAGTTCACTGCAGAGCAGCAGAGCCCTCTCTCATGGTGTGAATCTTCCCCCATCCATAACAAACTTCAAGCCCATGCATGGAAGAGACAATGACCTGTCCAAGTGTATTCCCCAGGGAGGCTGCATGTGCATCTTGCCCTGTCCCCATGAGCAGTGACCATTTAAATGTCTTAAGGGGAGTAGGTGGTTAAATCCTGAATTGAGGCTCAGTGTAACCAACAGAGCTCACTGCCAGAGGGATTTCACACTGCAGGTCTGAGTTTGCTGCTCAGCATTCGTTTGGTTCTAATTCTGTACCTTGGCTGTGTTGGCATTGCATCCTTGTATCCCTCTAATGAGCTAGCAGGGCTGCTGCAAGCAGAGGACTCCTGGAGGGATCTTGGCAGCATCCCAGGGAAGGTACTTTTAGCCTCACTGGGGAAGTGCCAGACATCACAGATCATATATTTATACTAATGATGCCTTATCATGGGTGAAAGCCAGGACAGGCAATGTATTCTTGGTGTAGGTAGGACTGTTTGTGTAGCAGAAAGGCAAAATCACTTCCAGTGAAGGGAACAAATTGTCTCCCTAACCAAGAACCAGCACTTTTATAATTGGGAGTATTAAGCACTTCAGAGAACATTGCATTCCCCAGGGAAAATCACATCTCAACCCCCTCCTCTCCCTCTGTCCTTTCCTCCTGGACTTGGTGGTGGAGGTCTGGTGCTTCAGGCTGGGTGCTGCAGTTTGCCAGTGGATGCCCTGAGGACAGCAACATCAGAGGTTCCCAATTCCTCCCTGGAGGAGGGCAGAGGGTGGATGAGCTTGCCCAGGACAGGTGATGCTGCTCCACATGGGTGTTTGGGGTCAGTGCAGTAGGGATGCTGAGTGTTCCCTGCCTGTGGCACTGCCATGGGGAGCCTGTGCTGCTGACAAGGACCATGGTGTAACTCCACTGCACACACCTGTGTGACTGGAGAATCCAGCCCAGTGCATACACAGGGCTGCAGAATAAATGTGAGTATGACCCAAACCAGGACAGGCAACCCTGGATATGCCTCATTCACGTTGTCCAGTCCTACCCCAAATGCAAACTGCATGGTGTGTCACAAACATCAGCTGCTTTGTCTTTATTTCATTGTCTTCAGTCCTCATACAACTACAAATTTAGCACTACTGCTAAAGAAAAAAAAAAGAGCAAACTACAGCCATTCATGGGGTAACATAATTTTAAACGTTGTGAGACAGCTGATACTGTTAAAAATCACAGCCCTGTTATGGGCTCTCATTATTGATGGCTACTTGAGGAGACGTACACTATAAAATATAAAGATAAAAAGTGAAAGGCTATTTAGATAGATGTTCAGCCGAGTGCTGCTAGCATCAAATCAGTGGCACTGGAGAAATGAGAACAGACACATGGCACAGCCTCTGGATAAATGTGTGCACATTCTGGGTCTGCCAAGGCTTCGCCTGTACAATGTACACTTTAAATCAAAGCAACACTGAAGTCAATATTGATTGTTCTTGGAGATGTATTTTACCTTCAGGCACTGCTGGTTCCCAGGGGAGCGTGAGCAAGGACATAAGTCTCTGTGCAGTGCTGGCTGCTCGTGGACAGGGATCTCCCTGAAATCCTCTGAAAGCGATTCCTCCTCTGGAAATACCCACTGCTGCTGCTGAGGGACCTCTGCCTGTTCTTCAGGTACTCCCGGTAGTTTTTGGTGAGCAGGGTGTAGAGGAAGGGGTTGATGCAGCTGTTGCTGTAGGTCAGGCAGGTTGTCAAGTAATTAATGTTCTTCATCACCTTGGGAGATAAAGAGAAGGACTCATAATACTGGAAGAGGAGCTGCCATATCCAGAAAGGCAAGAAGCAAGCCCAGAAGACCAGCACTATGGTGAAGATTAGATAGAGCACCTTCTGGTTGGGCAGCCTCTTGGTCTGCTTGAAGGAGGCAGTCTGTGACACCCAGTAAATCCTGGCCAGGCGGATGTACAGGTAGCCAATGACCACCCCCGGGCCCACGATGCTGGTGCCAAAAAGGACGGTGAGATAGACTTTGTAGGACAGCTTGCTCCAGGTGGGCAGGCAGATGCTTTTGTTGTCCCTTTGCACCAGCTGGATCATGATGAGCATGGGGAGGGTGAGCAGCAGCGACACCAGCCAGATGACCACAGCGATGGCCTTGCGGTAGCTCTTGGACCTCTTCACCGTGTCCAGCGGCTTCAGCACGGCCAGGTAGCGCTCGGTGCTCATCACCGTGAGCGTGAAGATGCTGGCGTGCATGGTGAGGAAGTCCAGGCTGAAGAGGATGCGGCAGCCCACGTCCCCGAAGTACCACTTCTGGATGAAGTAGGTGCCGACGATGAAGGGGATGGTGAGGAGGTAGAGCAGGTCGGCCAGCGCCAGGTTGATGATGTAGATGTACATGGAGGCCGAGGAGCGCAGGTAGTGGCACATCACCAGCAGCGTGTAGACGTTGCCCGTGACGCCGACGACGCACATGAGGGACAGCACGGCGCCGATGGTGCAGATGGCCACCATGTCCTCCGAGGCGCCCGCCGCCCACGCGCCCTCCCCGGTGCCGTTGGCCGAGGCATTGGGCCGGATCCTGAGCACGCCGTCCTCGCTCGTGCCTGTCACCGCGTAGGGGGTGGCAGGGAAGTGGCTCTCCAGCTCGTCACTCAGGGACATCCTCCCGGGTTTAAATGCAACAAGCCTTGCTCATGCCGCAGAGGGTTCTTTCTGCTCCGAGGAACGCGGCTGCCGGGAGGTGTAGAACCATTTCTCAGCTGTGTCTCATCCAAGGACCATCTGTATTCTCCACTAGAGGAAAGACATCAAAACCAACATGTTAGGAATCTGCCAGAGCAGCACAAAGGATCATTTAGAAATTACCTGTCCCTGAGCACTGCCTGCACTGCCTGAATGTGCCCAAAGGTCTTCAGCACTGAGGCCACTCTTGCAGGGCTCGTGCTCTCGTTACAAGAGCCCAGCTGTGAGGTTTGTCCATGGAAAAGAGACAAGAAGGATTGTGTGGATCACTGAAACCACTTACTGCAATCCTTAGTTTGGGGTTGGAGGAAAAAACCATCCTAAATTCATAACAATGATTTACAGAGCTATCAGCATGATTGCTTAAACCTCTTTGCTACATTCTTAACTCTGAAGGAGCAGAAGGCCCCTAAAAAGGGAAAACAAACTTCAGATTTATCATTTGCAGCCAAATTGTCTGTTCTGTGTTAGTGATGCATTCAGAGTCCTGTCCAGCATTCCTGCAGTGTGTTCACAGAGCAGCTTCCCTTGAATGAGAAGCTCCTCCTCTGTCCTGCAGTTTCAAACATTATTTGAGTGATGGAGGAAAAGGCACTTCATAAAGCAAAGTGTAGGTTCCCTGTGGGATTTTTATGTCTGTAAACACAGAGTTTTCCATGCTGTCTGTCCACTGTGATAGCAGAGATGTCCATGTGTCTGTAAAACAAATCCATTTCAGCCAGAGCTGGGTGTGAACCTGCCAGGACAGCCTTGAGCAGCGAGGTGTGAAGGCAGCTCTGTTCATGGGAGCTCAGACTCAGTGCTGCACAAATCAGGACTGGGCTGCTTTCAATTCATTCCAAGTGTAGGCAAAAGGAGAGCAAACCTACCTCAGAGGAATGCTGAAGAAGTAGCTAAAATGTCCAGATTTTAAGGCATGCCAAAAGCCTGTGCCATCCTAAAGGTCACTGCATACAAGAGTGGATTTGCACTGTATGTTTTACAGCACTCAGACTGTCTTCTTTTCCTTTGGAAAATGCTGAGGGGGAGGGGTGCTGGACTGCCTTGTCCTTGTAGGGCTCAGCAGGCAAAGTCTCCCTTCTGCCTTGTTCCACTGGGTTTGTTGGATTTGTTTAATCCTGGGAATTTGCAGCTTTTCCCAGTGAATTAGGTGGCTCTTTCCCCCCTCACCAGCTCTGACTCCTTTGCCTCTATCTCCTGTCTCCTTGGCAGGAGGATTACAGTCCCAGGCCCTCCCCTGCTGCCCTTGTGTCACCCTGTCAGTGACCACTGTGGCACCTGAGGATGGACAATTTTCATCCTTTTCCTGAGCTGCCCTCTCCTTCTCCCCATTACCACCTGCTGAGGATGATGAGTGCTACAGAGATGTCACAAAAAACTCTGTATAAGAGAGGACAATCCAGTGCAGAGGGAGATTTTTCCCTCACTTAGCAACTGGGATAGAAGTGCAAAAACCAGAGGAACACAGAGAGCCCATCTCCACCCCAGCCCCTCCAGTGCAGGCGAGATGATCCCAGTTCTGCAGGGTCAGTGCTCCTTCAGGACAGGGTGCTCTGGGCTGGTCCCCAGCACCTTCACCAGCAGCAGGATGCATTTCTTGGACCTTGCAACCCCAAATCTGCCTCGTCCTGCTCCTGTGCTGGGCAGGTCCCTCCTGCTGTAGGGCAGCTGTAGCCAGTCCGTCCACTCCCTCCTTGTCCTTTGGTCGATGTTGGTGACCGAGCTGTGCTGGCAGTGAGAAGTGACTCCCGTGAAGGAGACACGGCTGCTGCTGTCCTCCCGATCAGCAGGAGGGCACAGCAACGAGCAGCTCTGCCCGGGATGCTCCAGCTGAGCCCGGAGCGGCCCCGCACGCAGCCCTGGGCTCGCTGTGCTGCTCACAGCTCATTGCCAGGAGCATGTTCCGTGCTCGGGAGCTGCCTCCCTCGGTGTCCCGGGGACTTGTGGCAGATCTGTGCCGTGCTGGTGCCTGTCTGTGCGTTCCCTGGAGTGACAGCTCCTGCCGGAGGGAGCCGAGCCCACCGCATCTCCCCGCTCTGCTCCTCTTCTGCTGAGCTGCCTTTTGCTCCATTCATAAAATTCCTACAGCACTGCTTCCATTCAGACACTTCGCCCATCTCCAGGCAGGGCTAGAAGAGGAAAATTAAGCCAATTTGGGAGCCCTTGCATCATTTTAAAGTTCGCAGCGTTGCTGCTGTCGTGCACAAACACACACTCGCACACATGCACACACAATAGACAGCTTGTTATTTCAAGCAGCCATTCGAGCATCTTACGGTCCAGGAGATTTTCCCAGCCAGTCTTGCCTTTTCCTCTACGATACAATCCCGCAGGAGTACCATGCATATTTACAGCTGTAAACAGAAATTAATTTCTCCTGCTCAAACCTTGCTTTTAAATCCGGCAGATGAAGTTTCCTAGAAGAAAGAAAACCAAAAATCTATCTAGTTGTATCGAAGCTGAAACTTGAAGGAAGAAAAACAGAAAAAAAAAAAAAAAGAGGGGGAAAAACAGAAAGAAGAGAATCCTTCTTCATGGGCAGAGAGAGAGGGATCGCGGTGCTCCGTCGCATCTGGAGCGGCAGGGACGGGGAGGGAGCGCTCCGCCAAGCCAAGTATGTTTGAAATCTGGGCGCTCTTAATACTCCCACTCCCCTCCCTCCACTCGTGCCGGCTATTTTTGCTCCCCGGTGACGTTAAGCATAGCGTGGCTTTGACTGCAGGCAGCCAAGAGCCTGTTTAAAGCAGCAGGGTTTGATAAGCACGGCTTGTTCTGCTGCCTCCCCGCCCTGCCCTGCAGGTGGGACAGCTGCGGGATGGTTCATCCCGGGGCAGTGACAGCGAAGCACCCTCCGTGCACTGCATGGGAGAGGGACAGCCCCGAAATCCCGAAATCCCGAAATTCCTAAGGCTGCCTGAGCCAAGCCAGCCCGGCTGGGGAAGGAGAGTGGGCCAGGGAGGGTTAAAATCCTGCGGGAGGGTCAGATTCCTGCGGGAGGGTGGGCTGCCCGGGGAAACTGCTCCTCGGCTTGGAGATCAATTCCAAAGCGAAGCCGAAGTTTATTTAGGTTGCATGGCGTATTAGCAGATGAATCTGTGCAGTGGGATCACACACCACAGCATCTGAGACATTTCAGGCCGGCAGTAACAAAATACTACCTGAGTTTTCTGGGGGTTGGGTGGTTCCTTTTGCCCAGTAACACTCAAACACAGAGTGAGATCGACTCAGCACCCTGAAACAGAGCAGTGTTTGGAAGGGGCTGGTGCTGGGAAACGCTGAACATAAACTCTGGGTGGTTTTGTGAGCAGCTGAATGTTGTGCTGGTTCCTTGCACACAGTGGGATTGCTCTTGCTCCCAGTTTCCTCCTTTGTCTCTGTGGAGTGCAGGGAATCTCTCCTGATTTGTGCCAGGGGGAAGTGAGGGGCACTCACCTGTGCCAGGTGTGTCCTGCAGGACACAGGTGTGTGGGAATGCCTGACAGCACATTGCCTGCTCCACTGGCTTGCCCTGGGCACCCACAGTGGGCAGGTGATGTTCCCCAGCACTGGGCACCCACAGTGGGCAGGTGAGTCTCCCCAGCACTGGGCTCTGGGCAGGTGATTTTCCCCAGCACTGGGCTCTGGGCAGTGATTTACCCCAGCACTGGGCTCTGGGCAGGTGATTCTCCCCAGCACTGGGCTCTGGGCAGTGATTTACCCCAGCACTGGGCTCTGGGCAGTGATTTACCCCAGCACTGGGCTCTGGGCAGGTGATTCTCCCCAGCACTGGGCTCTGGGCAGTGATTTACCCCAGCACTGGGCTCTGGGCAGGTGATTCTCCCCAGCACTGGGCTCTGGGCAGTGATGCTCCCCAGCTCTGGGCTCTGGGGAGAAACCAGCACCTGGCACAGCAGCTGGTTCTGGCACATCCATCCTGCAGTGCTGTTCCTGAGTGCTGTTCTCTCCTCTGCCTCTTTCCCTGGGTACTCATATCACTGCTTCCATGTTCTCAGCCTTCTGCTCTCTGCATTCTGGGTGCCTGGAGGTGCATGTTGTGTCTGAGGTCTTGTCCTCCTGCAGTGGGAGCCCAGTTTGGCTGCAGCTGCCCAGGGTGGCTGTGGTAGCACCTGGACAGCTTGGTGAGCCCTGGCTCTGCCTGTCCCACGCTGGGGCAGCTGGTGGGCAAAGCAGGGCAAAGCTCAGGGACAGGCTTTTGAGTAGGTGAGGGCTTGACTTAAGAGCAAATCCATGTGGATCTGGATTTTACAGTAAATATAGATCTTATGTTAGCAGCTCTAACAAGGGTTGGCTGAGAAACCCCAGCCCAAACACTCAAGTGTACAGGTTTTGCTCTGACTTTGCACTGTGTTTGACCCCTATAAATCTTTGGAGAAGATTTGGGATGGGAGCTGTTTCTCGGGCTGTCTTCTGAGGAAGATCCAACTCCCCATTCCTGTGTGACCCCAGGGAGCAGGAACAGTCCCTGGGTGAGCACTGAGACTGAAGCCATTGGCAAAGTGCTGTATTTGCTGCCACTGGGAGTGAGAAGGGCACTGATGTGGCAGTGTCCTCCTCCCAGGCAGAGCAGGGACAACCTGCTGCTGTCCTTGAACCCCTTTGCTGCTGCCTGCACGTGGCCCAAAGGGCTGGGGAGGGCAGGAGTGCTGATGGGGACGTGGGTGCCTCTCTCAGCACCTCCAGCACGTGCTAGGTGTGTCCAGGTGTCTGTCCAGGCACTTACACTGGAACTGCCACACTCCTGACACTCCTCTGTCCCCAGAGGGACCACTCAGGTTGGTGCTGACCCATCCCAGGGAAAGGAAGGAGTAGTGGGATGAAGGAAGTGCAATTCATCTGGGTAATCCATCAGTTTTCCAGACCTGTGGATCCCAACTCGATACTTCCTTTTGTGGCACTTAAACCTTTCAGAAAACATTAAGCCAGTGATTTCATTTCTCAGGAAATCTCAGTGCCCACGGGGCTGCCTTTGGGGGAAGCTGGGCTGCCATGTGTCTGTGTCCTGCTGCAGTCATTAGAGGAGAAGTGGCTGGGAGCAGTGTGGGCAGTGTCAGCTTCACAGCCCTGCCTCAGAAGGGCTGCTGGTGGTCGCAGTTTTGCTGCTTCTCTTCCCCTTATTTGCTCATCTTTAGAGCAGGGATCACTGTACTCACCCATCTCCCAGTGCTCTGAGTTCCAGGGTTTTAATGTCTGTGTGATGCTGTCAGAGCTGCAGACAGGGGTGGCAGCCCCTGTGATCTTGTGTAACAGGAGCAGGAGCTGCACAGTCAATCCTGGGTGAAGATAGGAGTCCTCTAAAATGTGAAACGGGTCTGTTTAGTCATTCAGACAACATCCACAGCTACAGGGCTGGAGTTCTGCAGAGGAGCCTTCTGAAGTTACTGCACAGGAAATAGCCATAATTAAATAATAATTAAACACAGGGCAAAGGAGACTCCTTCTCCCCTTTGATGTGAGGGTTTATGCCAGTGCTGTGTGAATTTAATTGTGTTTGGTTACTCATTTAAACCTCATGGAACCAGTAAAATTTCTAGTGTGTCTTGAGCTGGGCTGTGCCCTCCCAGCTGTGCCCCACCAGCTGTTTGCTGCCTTTGCAGGTCTCTGCAGGGCCCTTTGGCATATTCCACTTTTACTGGGGCAGTTTTGAGCCCAAATTTGCCAGCAGCCAAAGGCTTCTTTCTGCTCCAAGCTGGACATGTAACTTGGTCTAAGCATCACATTTTAAAAATCTAATAAGGGCTGCTCCTTCCTTCTACGAAAAAATCTGTACAAATACAGCCAAAATTGATAAAATCAATTTTAATTTGAAAGAATCTCATGAATGTGCCTGCATTCTTGGTCTGGCTCAGGTCTAGAAATGTGCAGACTCAGGATAAGATGTGATTCCTGTTTGCCTGGCTTGGTTTACTCAACTCCAGACCCTGTAAACACACACCAGCAGCCACAGTACAACATCCATCTTTGGAGTGTGACTGCCAGTGGTCACACAGAAATTCCAATTAGCTGTTGAGAATCTGCCCTGGCTTTGGGATCAGCCCAGAGGAGAGCAAGGATTTGCAGTGCTGTGCTGGGCTCAAGTCCTCCTGAAGCTCTGCTGGTGGCCAGGAGCACACAGGAATGGCAGCAGCTCCTGAGGAAGAGCACTGGGGAGACCTGGCAGTCCCCTGTCATCTCTTGCTCCCAGGAAAGTTGCATTTAAATCCCTCTGTTCAACACTCATGGTTTTGGACACATGCAAATGTGATATTCAAATTCCCAGCTGGTCCCCAGTTATTTTCTCCACTCTTCCCACTGTCTGTCCCCACTGGTGAGAGAACCACCCAAACTCAGCCAGAGCATTTGGAGATTTCACTGAGACTTTTTGAATTTTGGTCTCCTTTCTTCCTCTTTTTTTCCTTTTTTTGCAATATGAGACTCCAGTTCTCCTTCTGGAGTCAGTGTGGCTGCTTTGTGTGGAAGTGAATGTCTGGGGGCTGAAATCTCCAGTTTGCTTTGCCTCATCCAGGATCCCTTACACAAATCTGGGATTTATAGCTGCTCTGCTTTCCCCCTGCTCAGTGGGAATTCCACAGACAGTTCAAGGGGTGGTGCTGAAATAGGATGGACAGGGCTAGTCCCAGGTTGTTGGTCACCATATCTGTGGTTCTCCTGGTCCAATCCTGTCACTCTCCAGGGCAGGGAAGCAACCCAGATATTCCCACACAGATTACAGGGATGCTCTGAAGAATCCTACAGATCACCTCTGCTCTTACACAAATTACAATCTTTGGACTCCTTTGAGAACCAAATCTTGCTGTAGGGTGCTGGGAGGTGCTTTGGGGTCTGTATGGGACTGTGGTGGGGCACAGGGGGCCAAACTGCACTCCCAGTCTGGTGTGGTCAGGGGCTGGTCCCCACCATGGGGACCATGGGGACCCTGCATTCCCAGGGGGTGTGATGGGGGCTCAGGCCATGCCCAGCAGGGATGGGGTGAACTGGGGCGAGCAGGGCACTTTCTGAGGTGATGGAGGGACAGGGAGCAGCAAGGCTGAGCTGCCTCAGTGCTCCCCAAGGCCCTGCACAGGGAGGGCAGGCACAGGGGCAGCTCAGGGAACTGTCATTGTCCCCTGTGCCTTGACTGTCCCATCCCACCCAGGGGACTCCAGGCTGTGCTCAGGCCAGACACTGCACACACAAACCATATTAGGAGTGGATGTTATTCCATCTCCCCAGCTGATCTGCCTCCAGCCCTGAGCTCTGCACAGCAGGCAGGATGGCATTTCTTTTCCTGTGTGACGTGCATGAGTGGGCTCACTTGGCCCCTGTTTGGGCAGCCTCTGCATTTGCAGATGGGTCTGAGTCTCTGCAGATCTCCTGCTGCTGGCCTTGGGGCCAGGAGCACTCCCAGGGGCTCCAGGAGTTTGGGGTTTCACAAACTTTCCCCCAAACTGATTACATTTCTGTGCAAACTTTAGAACTCCTTTATTCTGCTCTTTTTTTTTTTCCCTCCTGAACAATCTCTCAGGTTCTCCACCACTAAAAAAATTCTCACATGACTGGATCTGAGATGTCAGAAAAACACCAAGCATCCAGGAGAAGTTTCCCTCACTTCTTCTCCACTGCTGTGGGGTTGTTCTTTGGGGTACAGGAAACTGCACAGGCCAGAGACAAGGATGCTGAAGGCTTTGCTAATGAGCCTTGTAATGAGTTTTATACAGGTATAGAGAACAATGATAGCACTGAGTGGTTTTGTATCTCCCAGCAGTGATTAATATTTCTCCCTATGGATTTGTCACAGTCAAACAAATCCCCAGCCAGGTGGCACAGAGGGTCCTACTAAGCCTGGCTTAGCCTCAGGTGGTTTTAGGAGAGATTTGAGCAGGGCTAAAGCTCTTTGGGCAGTGCTTAGGGCTGGGTGCTGCTAATGCACAAACACTGGGGGCTTTCTGCCAGCCTTTTGCATCCTACAGTGTGGCCAACGTGGCAGAGCTGCCTCATTAAACTTTAAATCAAGACACCCTGCCAGGTACTCCACGATTTTGTGGAGACTGTTGCCCTCTCAGTCTGCACAGCCCCATTTACACTTTTATTTGTGAGGTCTGAGATGTGTATTTGAGCTTCTTCATCCTTTAACCTCCTCATCTTCTCTCTAGTTCCTGGAAGAGCTGCAGTGAGTGTAATCATCAGGGGGAGAGCAGGCAAGCTGTGGGAGGCAGCAGAGGTCATTGCTTCCCTCCACGTGCTGAGAAAAGCTTCCCTCTCACAATGTCTGTTTGGGGAACCTCTTCAGAGACAGGATCTGGCCAGGGTAATATGTCACATTTTCCTCTCTTCCAGTTAAAACCTGATCATCTCTTTGTCAACAGTTTTTGAGTGATGGGGTTTTGTCACAGACAAAATGTCACTGAATTCTCTCTATTGCAAAGCATTTGAGATCAACAACAACAACAGAAATCACAGCAGAATTCTCCTGGAAATCCATCAATCATCATCAGGAAAGCCATGGGGAGTACAGACACACTGAGACACGCCTTCCATGGGCCAGAAGCTGTGGACACTGCTGAAGGCTCATGAGGAACCTAATTAGGTTTTTTCCCAGATTGCTGACTTTTCTCAGCTCCAGCCAGGATCTTTCCCAGGCTGAAATCTTTCTCAGAGACAGAACAAGGAAAGGTAGAAAGAAAACACAGACAGACACCTGGTGTCTCATGATATTTTGCACAGAGCATGTTTTCAGAGAGGTGTTGCCTTCTTTGACCAATGAGTCTTTTCTACTTTGTTTCTCACGATCTCCCTTATATAAATGTCATGGCTTTTCAATAAATCACTCCTTCTTGCTGCTTGGAAGAGGAGTCGTGTTGCTGTGTTCTTTTGCTGCTCCCCAGCCTTACAGTGACAAGAAGCTGTTGCTAGAATAGAGACAAAAGCCTCTTTGCCATTATTTTCTGTCCCAAATCCCTGTGCAGCACCTCTGTGCTCTGCTCTGCCTGGTGCTGACCACACCATTCCCTTGCAGTTTGGTTCCATGTCCTCAGCCTCTCCTCCTCTGTTGTCAGCTGAACAGCTGCCCTGCTCCCTCCTGGGACACTATTCTGCATTTCTCAGCCTGGTTCCTCATAGCTGGGAATTAGAAAATTTAGGAAAGTGCTTTGGGGCCAGAAGACTGCTAGGAGAAAAGGTTCCACAATTTCCAGCTGAAGCTCGTGCTGCTGATCCCAGGTGTTTGTTCAGCATAGAGGGCAGCACACATCCTCAGCCAGGCAGCAAAGAGTTCTGCTGGAGCTCTCAAAACCCTCTCACAGGAGACAAGAGATGAAGTGTGAAGATTGTCTGGCAGTGCATAAAGAGCTGCAAATGTCACCACAGTGAGTCGGTGCCACTGTGGGCTCGGTGGTGGCATTTGCCATCCTGCACACACTGGGGCAGAGCTGGGGTGGTGACAGCTGGTGCTGCTGTGGGTCACCTCTCTGGAGCAGCAGATGCTCATTCAAATGCTCCTTTAAAAAGCTGCTTTTCTACAAAGAATCACACCCACAATATTTATGTCCTTGCTTACTCTGATGGGGGTGGCTCGGTGCTGACTTCCAGTACCTGTCTTCACTTCCCTGAGGAGACAGTAAAGGAGACAGTAAAGGAGACAGTAAAGGAGACAGTAAAGGAGACAGTAAAGTCCTTTTTTCCCCCTTGTGGCAGTATCACTAAACTGATACAGTCCTCCAGATGCTGTGCCAGCCCCTCTGGGGCTGCAGCCCCTCTCTGCTCTGCACTGTGTTCCCTTGAGCCTTTCAGGGCATCAGGAACATCCAGCCCGTGGTGCCAGGGGCAGTTTGGGGTCACTGAACAGGGACAGGGCTGTGCCCCCTCCAAAGCCATCCCAGCATGGGTGCCCTGGGCCATGGCAGCCCCAGCTGGCCCAGCTGCCTGTCCCCTGGCCAGGGCTCTGTCCCCATGGCTCCGTGTGTGCTGTGTGGGGCCACTGCAGTCACACAGGGTGGTCAGGCTGGAAGGGACCACCATGGCTCATCTAGTGCCACCTTTCTGCTCCAGCAGGGCCATCCCAGAGCTCAGGGCACAGGGCTGTGTCCAGGATTTGGAATTTCTCCAGTGAGGGACACTCCACAGCCTATTTGAGCAATCCAGTGCACAGGGAGGTGCTGGACTCATGTCCAGGTGAGGTTTCTACCCTCTGGTGCCATTGCTGGGCCCAGCAGAGCAGAGCCTGGTCCTGCTGTGAGCCCTCCCTGCAGACACTGACAGGCAGGAATGAGGTCCCCAGGTTCCCTCAGTCCTGTCTTCTCAAGGCTGGGCTGGTGGAGGTGTTCCTGCCATCCAGTGGTGCTGGTGGCACTGGTACCAATCTGTGCTTAGGGAGGGCTGCAGGACAGGCTGGATCAGCCACTGGCTGGGTGATTTCAGTGAAACAAACTCTTTCCTCTCCTCAAAAGCCAGAAGTGAGTCTCTCTCCTCAGGGGTTTGTGCATGAACATCCTGTGCCCCTGCCAAGGCAGGTGGGAACAGCTCTGTGCAGGGGCCTTGAAAAAGAAAGACTTGGAGCTAAAAGCACTGCCAAAAATGACAGGTGCTAGTTAAAAGACACAAAAGTATGTACCAGTTTTTAAATAAAGCATCTTGCTCTCCTGGGTTGCTTCCTGGGATGCAGAACTGGGAGCAGATGCCTCCTCTGTGCCAGTCAGTGTGACTGTGTCAGACTGTCCCTCTCTGCAGGGACATCTGTGCCACCAGCACAAGGTCTGGGCAGCAGCAAAGGGCCCTGCAGGGCACAGGGGAGGTGGCTGTGCAGTGTTTGCTCCTCTGTTGGCCCTTTTGATGTAGGAGCAGGCTGGGGGATGGTGCTGAAGTGGGCAGTGGATGTGGCACTCCACCTGTGCCACACTCCATTGTGGTTTCCTCTTTCATTTCTCTTCTCTCAGGGTGCAGCACTCCCCTGCCCACTGTCCCTTCCCACCATTGTTTGTTCCTGCATTTTGAAAACCCTCCTTCAGAGGGAATTGGCTGCTGGCATTTTGTGTGAGAGGGAAATTCCTCTGGAAATGGTTCTAATGTAGAATAAGTGCCTTAATTCTCTGGCCAAAAGCAGTGGGAAGACTGAGCAGGTGCCTGGTTCCACAGCTGGAAAGAGTGTTTGATTGCCTCAAAATGCTTTTCTTTGCCTTGGTTTGGTCCTAAGTAACACTTTACTTGATGGAGGCTTTTTTGTTTCCAGGTGCTGCCCCAGTCAATGGGGAGCAGCAGATGGGGGGCTGGGGGTGGGCTGGGGCTGCTGAGGGCTCACCCCAGCACTGGTGTGAGAAGGAGTGCAGACCATGAACCTGCCCATCTGCAGCCCAGGCAATGCCCTTCTGCCCCTGTCACTGACTGCTCTGGTGCAACTCAGTTTATTTTGAGTTTGCATCCCTGTGGTGGCCAAAGCCACACCAAGGGAAATGCCCAAGCTGCCCCAGCTGTGCTGCTGCCACCCTGCCTCCCTTCCTGCTCTCACCCACGCTGAGCTGCTCCCACAGTGCCCTCTTGGCACCCTGGGATCATTTCCCTCTTATTCCCCAAGCACTTGGTATTGTTCAAAGCTCCTCTCACCTCACTCTGTGCGTGCACACAGCGCTTGCCCAGGTTGGACTCACTAAAAATATTTTATTCTCTCTGCTGATTTCCCAGCCATGGCACAGAAAAACTTGTGGCAGCAATCACCACGAAGACATTATATGAGAGTAACACGAGGCTGCAGCACAAAATACCCTGGTAGTTCATTTTTATTGAACCACTGCTGCACAACTGGATGTCTTTAAATTTAAAGCAGACTGTTCCCAGTGGGAACAGCCTTTGCAGTGTTCCATGGCCTTTGGGTGCTTCATATGGCTGAAGGTGGGGAGGGTTTTGGGATTTTGGGTTTTGAGTTTTGGGTTTGAGAAGGGTGTCAAAGCTGTTTTATTGCTGAGACAAGAAGAGCATCCCTTGTTTTCCAGTGAAAAAACACACCAAAGGATTAAAAAAAAAAATAACCCACTCAGTGCAGAAATCAGCAGTAGTTTGAAATTCTCTTCTGTGTCTCCAGACCTCTCCATTCCCTTCAGGGGGCTGTGGGATGCAGTTTTTGCCCCCATGATTGAGCTGCTGTCTCTGGAGGTGGCTGCTCCAGCTGCACAGGCTTTCTGTTCAATCCTCCTGTTCTGCATCCTGTCTCATGCTGCAGCACCCCAGGGCTGTGCAGATGAAGAGACACAGGTGAAATGAAGTGCATCATTTCACATGATTCCACACCATGGCTGAGCTCAGAGCCACTCTGACTGCACTGGTGTCCTAGGTTACCATGTAAAGATGTGCCCAAAAGCAGGTATTCAATCACCATCTGTTAAAACCAGATGGGGCAATGTTCTTTATATTTTCCACAGCCCATCCTCCCTCCAGGAGATATCTCCTGTTAATGGCCATTGAGTCCCAGGGCATGACTGATAAAATTCCATCATCCCACTGGGAGATGCTCCAGCCAGGGGGAGGAGCCAAGCCTTTCCTACCCAGATAAAAACTGAGATTTGGAACACCAAAGCTGCCCTTACCCACTGGTGTCCAGAGGACAAGAGCTGCCACACCTTTTTACAGGATCACTGCTTCATCAACACCACTCCATCTGCACTGCTACCACCACCCTGACTAGTGGGGTGTCAGGTTGTATTCTGACTCTGTCAGCAGTTTGGTTTTTTTTGTACTATTGCATGTATTTTATTTTTTCTCTTTTTCCCCCTATTAAATTGTATTTCTGACTTGGAGTCTCTTACTAGTTTTTCTTTCAAACCATTACAACTGGGAAGACTGCTCCATGTGTTAACAGGGAGGGAACATCGCCTCTGAAGGTTTCCATGCATCTCCTGGGCTCAGAGCTCTTCAGGCTGTCTGGTCCCCTCCTGAGCCCCTGGCAGAGGGGAGCCTGTCCCATCCCTGCCACCCAAATCTCCACAGTTCCTTGCTAGCCCACACCCTGGCTATTCCCAGAGCTATTTTTAGCAGGGCTGAACAGCCAGCACTGCCTTTAGCAGGGTTTTTGGAATAGGATGATTCTCCAGGCTGGGGCACTGAAGGTGAGGAGCAGCCAGGCTCAGGGGCTGGGGCTGGCAGGGCACCTTGGAGCACTTTCCTCTCTGCAAGTTTGCTGTGTTCAGCACAAATGAGAGGGGCTGGGCACCTGTGGTTGTTGAGAGCCTTTAAACACCTCCAGTGTAAAGTGAAGCAAAACATTCAAGGATTCTTGTGGCTCGAAGCTCCTTTTGCCAGCCTGCATTAGCAGTGCATGACTCAATTCGGTAACGACTGCAATTATCTGACCACAGCTTTTTGCAAAGAGGCTCTGGGTGACCTGTGCTGACCTTGGCTGAGTTCCTGTCCCCTTGGGACATTATCCAAGTGATGGGCCAGGACTCTGTGCCAGTGCAACATCTGGCTGTGCCTCTCCTCAGAGCACAGCAAGCAGGAATCCCTCTGCCGTGCATGGAAAGCACTGGGAGCTGACAGAGCTTCACTGGGGTAGAAGGGAAGGGCAGATTTTTGCCTTTGCTACCTGTACCACCTCTGCCCAGCAGTTTGAAGCATTTTCCCTTCAAACTTTCATTGCCAGACCTTCCCACGAGCTGCCCCTGGCATGGCTGTGCCTTGGCAGCCCCACAGCCATGCCCAGGGCACCACGGGGCTGTTTCATGACAATTGATTACATTGCAGGGGCTTGTCATGGCCTTTGCAGGCACATTAATCACATGGAGTTGTCATGGTCTGTGACAGCACAGAGGAACATTTGCTGCTGGAGCCCTGCTGTGAGTGCAGCCCTAGCTGGGAGACTCAGACATTATCAGGATCAAGAAGCAAACAAGTTTAATGTTTCAATTGGAGTTTGCTTTCCAGAATTTCTCTGTATCATCAGCAAACTTTATTACTTTCCCCTTCACTCCTTTTTCCCCTGCTCACTTAGGAAGGTGCTGGATGACTGGACACCACAGGTGATTGTCTCCTCTGAAAATTGGCCATTTACCCCCAACTTTGTTTCTTAACTTTTAACCAAATATATATTTGTCTGATGAGCTCTGCTCTTGGCTTGTGGAAGATTAGCTGTGGACGACCTTGCTGTTTTCTGATAATCCAAACAAACTGCTGGAATTTTATTTTTATACCCTCGAGGGCTCCTTCAGAGAGCTCCAGTCTATTCCTGAGGCAGAGCTTCTCTTTCAAGAACCAGAGCTGCCTTTCCCCACTCTGCTTATTCAAGTGCCTGTTTTTCTCTTTACTCCAGTTTCTCCTAATTCACCATCCTTACTCCTCCATAGTCCCTCTACTCATCACTGAAACCTTCTTTGGAAAACTGGCATCACATTCACCCCTTTCCAGTTATTCACTGCACAGAATTTGAAGCAAGAAGCAGCACTCCAGAGTTAAAGCTGAAGCTCTTTCATCCCTGGGCTTCTTCATAGCTTTTGGGTGAATGCATCCTTGAAATAAGCTCCTACAGCAGGGGAGATCATACTCAGGTGTATTTATTTTATTTCATTGATTTTCTGGCTTTTAACTCACTGTATAAAAAGAAATCTGTGTTTTAAGGCACGCAGTGCTTACACAGAGTTAAGAATACTTAAGTGAAAATGTTGCTTTTAAAAAACCATTTGAAGGTATCAAGCCTGGACTGCTGACCCCAAGTTCTTTCAGAAGTGATAAAGAAGCTGTTAAATGCACTACAGAGCATTCCTTGACATCTGCAGCCCTTAATACATAACCCCTGGTGCTCTCTGGAGGGATTTAGAAAGAAAAGTAACAATGAACAGGAAGGAAAATAATAATAAAAATCATCTTTCTGTGGTACAGAACAAATTCTTCCATGCAAGGGCTGGTTGTGGCCAATCTCTCACTGTTCCAGGCTGCCTTCACAGCTCCCTCTGATCATAAATCTTGTCATGAATCTGAGTGTTTCTGTGTTTTTACACATCCCTAGAGGCATTTTCTGTCTATTTTGCACACATGGGTCTGGCAAATAAGTCCCCACAGGATATGTTGCTGCAAATTGGTGTGTTGAAGCTGAGGGAGCTTGGGGAGCTGTTTGCTCTGACCTAAGGGCACAACCCAGTGTCCCACTGGGGTGGCCAAGCTCTCCTGCTCAGCAGCATGCAGCTGGGTGGGAGGCAGGTCTGCAGGTGTCTGCAGGTGTCTGCAGGTGTCTGCAGGTGTCTGCAGCTGCAGCCTGCTCCTTCAGCAGCTCCCTGTGCTGGGAAATCCTTTTTCCCTTGTGTCCCTGCAGGGAAGTCCAGTTTTAAACAAAGGAACAATCCTCTTTTTCCTTGCACAGTCTCTACCTGTTTCCAGGTGATTGTGTGATTGTGTTCAGCCTCTCCCTTCTGAGTCATCTTTCTGCTTCAGATTTCCTGCATTTGTCATTTCTGCTCATCAGTATTTTCTCATTCTCTTCTTTCCACAGTAAGATAAAGTTGACCCCATGTCTTTTTTCTTTTGATCTATCTCATCTAAAAGTTCAGCCCTTCATCTCCTGCTGCCTTGGCTCAGATTGTGATGAAGCAGATCAAAATGCAGGGGATGCTGGTTATGTCAGGGGTGCCTGGATTTGGGATTTAAAGCTGGCAGCCTGTCCATGCCCTTGCTCTGACAGAAACCTGCTGTGCCTCTGCTTCCCTCAGGTCTGGGAGGTGCCAGGATGGGGAAGGCTCCTGGGACTCCTCCTGAGAGGAATGGGTGAAAAAGCTTGGTGAAAACTCATCCTTCTCCAAACTGGAGGTGATGCTGTCCCCTGCTTCCAGCCAGATGGAACAGGAGACATGCACAGATCTGTCCCTTCTCCACAGGATCATCCTATGTGAGCAGTTTGCCAAGGGAACAAGTAAACTTCACCCTTGGAGCCCTTCCCAAGGGTTGCACTGGATGTTCCCTGGAGCTGTAACTCACCACTGAACAGCACAGACCTCTTCCATCAGGATGATTTTCCAAGACTTTAAAATATATAGTGGGAGAAGTGTAAGGGAATGGGTTTTCTCTCATTCTGACAAGAACTCCTGTCTTCTGTCTCCATACTGGCAGCAAGTTGTACAAAAATATCCCAGTTCTCACTGGTCAGCACTCCTTGACAAAGCTTCTTGTCAGGACACTTGATGAGTTGTGATGGGGTTTCTGCTGGTGTGTGCCAGCACCTGGCAGACAGCATCTCTCAAACTCTCTCATCTTTATCCCTCTTTCCTCTCCCCTGTGCCAGATTCCCACCTCACCTGTTTATCTCTCGTCTTGCACAGCCCTTGCCTTGTGCCAGACTTCTCCATCTCTGTCACTGCTCCTTTTCAGCCTGTCCCTGTGTCCTGGTGAGCAAACCCCAGACTTGCTCATGTGGGGGGTACTCAGTAACTCTGCAGCACACACAGTCTCTGGGCTCCCAGGCCATCCTTTCAGTGCATTTTGGGCAGTTTTCTGTGGTTTTGTGGATTGCTTTTGATGCCTTGGTGTGGCTACCTAGAACAGAGGCTAAACAAGATTAAGAGATTAAGAGTAGGTATTTATTAAAGCCTTCAACAGATACACCTTGGGCAGTACAAAAACCAACAAGAGGCTACGGCCAAAATGGACAATATTCATGAGTTTTTCAGACAGATAGAAGTTTGGTCCATTTACATATTAGAGGTTAATCCTCCAGTTACAGCTTTGTGTAATGGAGTCATATTTCCCAGTTTGCTTCTCCCCAAATTATTTTGTTAATACTTTTTGGGGCCTGAGGCTGTGGGGTGTGGTTGAGTTTCAGGCCCAGCTGGATTGTTTTGTCTCACCAAAATGTGAAGACAGTAATTAACACTTTATGTGGAGTTTAGAGCACTAATGTAATATAGGATCTGAAAAACATAAAAGCTAAAATCTTAAGGCATCACTTTGAGACTTAACCTTGCCAAGAACTGCTGTTCCCAAACCCATGCTGACCTAATGGGCCCCATGTCTGTGACATCTCAGGCAGCAGCAAAAATCTGGTGCCTTGATAGATGGGATATAGGACTGAACAGCTTGTGAGAGAGCATGGAAAAAATTGAAGTGAAGAGGAACCATGAAGTTATGCAGTGAGGAATGACAGGGGAAGGAGAAAATCTGGTGGGTTCTTCTTTGGATTGCTCCAGTTCAGAGAGCTGCTCAAATATCTCCTGGCTTCCCTAAAGGTTACTTGAGTTGCCCAAATCATTATTGGCATATTTAAAGGTCAGTAAAGCCCACCTAGACCTCGGTGAAACCTTGAAATGTTCTGCTCACACAGCTGAGGATAAGTTGGACAGAAGGTTTAGTTGCAGGGACCCTGGAGCCTGGTGTTGGGGTTACACAGACCCACCTTGTGCTGCCAGCTTGAGGGCAGGAGAAGAGCCCCTGCTCCATTTCAGGCTATAGGTGAGCAGCAAAAAGGATAGTGCAGCATAATTCCTCATGCAATGGAGAAGCAAAAGAGAAGAGAGAGCTTTATTTAAAGAAACACTACACTTATATAGAGTAGCTTGTGCAAAACAAAATAGAAAAGGCTCATTGGTCCAAGAAGGTAACATCTCTTTGAAAACATGCTTTCTGCAAAACATCACCAGACACTCACACGGCTCTCAGCACCCTGCAGGTGTTTAATCATTGTTATAATTTCTTGTCCTTGAGCAGGCTGAGGAAGGCAAGGCCTCGAGGCTGCTCTTCCCCTGGTTCCCAGCAGCATCCATCAACAAGCCCCTTGTCTGAACCAGCTGGGCCAGAGATGTCTGTCCTGGGCTGTCCCTGCAGGGGGGAAGGAAGGGAGGCTCTGTGCTGTTTCTTACAGAAGTGTCTGTGGGTGCACCTCTGCCCTTGGCCTGGCTCCAGGGCGTGAGGAGCAGCAGCAGGGAGCTCTGAGCTGGGTCTGGCTGTGCCAGGCTCCAGTCCTGAGGCAGGGCAGGCACAGCAGCTCTGTGTGCTGCCAATTAGCCCTGCAGCCTCACTGGGGGCAGCTGTGCTGATGTGATTATGCTGCCCTGGTGCCCAGGCTGGCTCTGTGCTCAGTGGCATCGCAGCCATTCCATGGAGGGAGGAGTCTGGGGTTTCTGTACAGAAATGAGAGGGGAACTGCCACAGCAGAGACTGAGACAGACACTTTTTCTTCATGTAGGAATAGCCCATCTTTATTCTTCACAATTTATATTTATATGATTTCCCAAAAGCATTGTGTTTAGTTCTAATTGATATTAACTTTTTGCTTCTCAGTTCATTGGTTAGAAGCTGCCAGTGTAGGTGCTTTGCCAAAGAGTTTTTGCTTTAAAAATGTTTCCATTTTTCTCTCGTGGGTACAGAATTATTTACACAGATACAGATTCCTTTCTCAGGAATCAGAAGGGTGACAGGCTGATCCTCACAGATATTTGTTAGGCCAGCTGATAGCTGTACTTAGCCAAAGCAGCACGCCTGAATCAGGATTTTACAAGGCCTTTGTTTGGTAAGGTTTTACCTATATGCAACAGGGAACTGCAGGAAGAGGAAGATGGAAAGGAAAAGACCCCTTGGAGCAGTCCCTTGGGGTGAGGAGTGGTTGGGTTTGGTGCTCTGTGTGTGGTTTGTTGAACAGAAATGTCCCAGCACTGCCCTGGAGCTGCTCAGAACGCAGTGCTGTGCTGCTGGGATGGGCAGGCTTCCCATGGAGGGAAAAGCAGACAGCCTGGACAATGTGATACCTTGGCAATAACACTTGTGCACCATAAATTAGGAGCTGGCCTGTCCCTTCACCCCACGGCTCAGTGTGGCTCCACTCTGGTGCTATCAGCCCAAGCTCCCAGCTGTGGGAAGCATGATTTGCCCAAATCCTCCTGTCACATCTCCTTTGGCCATGCCATGGCAGTGACAGCTGTGCTGACATCCCACACCTCATTCTCCCATTGCCCAGGTTAATGAATCCAGGTCTCAGCCCTGTGGACACTGAATAGCAGAGTAACCACAGGCTAATTCTTTGCAGACAGTTCTCCTGCATTATTTATAGATGAGGAGTAACACATTCTCCATGAGGGAAACATATGGACACTTGGCTGTCAGCATGTCATACAGCTCCTGTCTGGCAGCAGCTTGCACTCAGGTATCTCTTTTTTCCATCTCCTCCTTCCAGTAAGGTTAGCTACCTCAAAAAAAAAAAAAAAAAAAAAAAAAAAAAAAAAAAAAAAAAAAAAAAAAAAAAAAAAAATCAAAAAATGATGAGCTAAAAATGTAGCTAATGAGACTTTGACTTCAAAAGACAAGCCCTTGTCCCACAGGTATTGACTTACCAGCTCAGAGCTACCTGTGCTGTCGATGCTCCCTCAGCCTGAAATCCTTCCTGTGCTTACACTGAAATCCCTTCAGCAGAGCAGTCCACACATCTCAACTTGTCTCCTGGCTGTAATTCCTGCCTACAGATGATGTGAAGATGACACAATTGCCCTGTTGAAATGCTGCTTTCCAGCCCTGGGATTTCACAGCTTGGAGCTCTCCTGTGGAGTTAATCAGTAATTCATACACCTCCTCCAAAATCCCTGCCTTCTCCAAAGCCTCTTAAAACCACAGATGAGTAATGTTAGAGAAAAGAGACTTTTGTAATTAAAAAATGTGCTTCTGCTGATATTTTCCATGGTAAATATTAATTGAGACAAGAACTTTCAAAATATTTTTTTCCTATTGCTTCACCTCAACCTAAGGGTGTTAGTATTTAGCAAAATACTGTGCTTCTGTTGAAAAGAAACATTTAATTTCAAACCTTCTCATCCAGGGCTCCCTAATGTCTCATTTTCCAGCTCATGAGAGACCTCAACATTCCAGCTTTCCATTCTTCTTTGGAACTGAAAGTAATTTCAAATGTCTAAACTCCTGGTTTAAATTCCTTAAATCCTTTTTGGGGCTAGGTGATAATTTTCCTTGTAAAAGTTTTCTATTCTCTTTTCTGCTTGGTTTTTACTGATGAGTGTGTGCAAGCATTTCCCTAATCTAAAAAAAATCAGCATCTACAAGAAAATTAATGCTCTTCCTTATACCCTGTGCAGCTTTAATTTCACCCAGCACCAGCTTCTGCCTCGTGCTTCCCACTGGGAATTGTGTTGGCAAAGCTCATGGTTTTCTCAGCATTAGCTATAACCAGGGAAGCAATCCCATAAAAACAAATTGGTTTATTTAATAGCCTTAATCATATTTTTATCTGTAGAGAGAAAAATACAAATGCTGTCAAACACAGTTTTGCTCTTCCCCCTGCACCTGGAGCCTGGCTGGTCGATGGTACCTGAAGCACTGGGAAGGAGCTGTGGTGAGCAGCCAGAGCCTGCCTGTGGCAGCACTGACAGCAACCCAGATCCCTTTTCCCATCAGGAATTCTCTCCCCCCAGCTCTCAGTGTGTTCAGTGTTCAATTCCTGGAGGCATCACCTGCCTGCTGAGGCAAACTGGGGACCTCACTTCTGGAACAGCTCCCTGCACCCAGGTGCTCTGAGTCTCTGGTTTGCTCTGTGTATCTGCTGGGTGATTTTTCTGGCAGCTGGATGGGCTCTCTGCCCACTCTGCTGTGTAGGGCTGGGCTCTGTCCAGCTACTTTTCTCTCTGAAGCAGAGATGAGACCATGACCAAGTGAGGTTTTGTCTGGCTCCTGTAAGGAAAAGATCTCTGCACTGATCCATATCCAAGGGAATGTGGAGAGATGACAGAAGTTTGTGCTCTCCAGGCTCCTACTAGTAGAGAAAGCAGGAAAAAAAAAAAAAAGTGACTTAAAACTTCTTCCACTATAATTTTCTGCTTTAGGAAATTAACAGGTGTTGGACCTTGCTGTTGCTCAGAGTAACTAATGAAGAATTATTGTCTGACAAAAGTTTTCAGCTTCTGGGTTGCTCAACTTCCCCAGATCCATCTCTCCATCCATGTTTTGGAAACTGCAACTGCTTTGAGCAGCCAAGACTTTTATCTGTGCTTTCACTCTGAGGGTGAAGCATTTTGTCTTTCCCTTCTGGAGGTGTTGCCCTGCTTGCCCAGGAGCTGGGAAAGCAGGAGATCTGAGGGCTGTGGTCCTGCTGACAGTGCCCTGGAGAGCAGCCCTGGGAGCTTCCCAAAGGCTTTTCCCATGTTCAGTGCAGGTGCCAATATCAGAGGGCAGTCAGGACATGCCACTGAGGGATGGGCATCCTCTTCACCTCACAGCAAGCAGTCCAGAAGTCAAATTTTAACATCTCTCAGCAGTCTTTCAAAACAGAGTCGTTGCTAACCTGCATCAGTCCAACAGCAGCACCTCATGGGGTTTCTCATGAGGCAAATTTGTCCTCTCCAAAAAGGCCACACTGCATTCCAAGGGCACTGCTCTTTCCTCACAGGTCCCTTGCAGACCTGTCAGCTTTAGTACCAGCTGCTGGGATTTGAGTTTATTGTTCTAATGGGAATAACCAGGCAAGGGGAAGAGGAATAGGCTTTCCCTTAGTTTATTTTTTTCTGTTTCCACCCTCAATTTCTCATTACTCTTGAGCTGGCAGAGGAAGGAGTAGCTGGAGAGAGGTTGAGCATCATGTGTGGCAGCTGTTCCTGCTGCTGAGGTGGCTGCAAGGCTGGCTCAGGAGCCAGGCACAGGTGAGGATGCTCAGACTCCCCCCTTTCCAATTTCACAGTTCATTTGGATGCACAGACAGGAGAGGAGATTACTGCAAAGCCAGCCCTCGTCTCTCCTGACTGCAGAATCAGAATGGAATTGCAAATCTCTGAACCTTGAACTGCCTCACTGAAACCTTCTCAGGGTGAAGGACCTGGAAGTATTCCCTGTTCTGCCTCTTCTGGGAAAGCTCTTGAATAGGGGATGTCTCTTTTACTTGGAAAAGAGAAAGATTTCTGAATATTATGCTGGAGGTTTAGCTGCAGCTGTGTCTTAAATGATTTAGGGAATAAGAGCTGACAATTTAGAGTGAGAATCTGCAGCCTGAGCAGGTCTCCCTCGAGGGGATTAGAGAAGCTTCCCTGTGTTTGTCCTGCCTGTGGAGCAGAGACTGGAAGGAGGGCTGGGAGCTGCCTATACACATTGCAGGGAGGTGAAGGGAAAGCATGGAGAAATATGAGCTGACACACTGTGGTAGTTGATAAATGTGTGAGCAGGTGACAGTTTAAGGGTTCCTGGGACATTCCTGCCCCCCAGGCAGCACCCAGAGGAGGCTGGAGGGACCAGGGGAGCTGTGCCAATGTCTGAGGGGGGCTGGGTGGGGCTGCCCACAGAGGGGGCTCTGTCTTGGCCAGAGGTGTCAGCCAGGTCCTTGCAGGTGTGTCAGGTGCTGTGTCCTGGCTCACAGCAGCTTCCAAGGGCCAGTGTGGGCTGTGCAGGGGCTGGGACATCCTTATCTCTGCAGGCAGCAGCTGGGCTAGGATGCTTCACTCTGTGAGTAATTCTGGAGAAGTTGCTGCATTTTCCTACTGCAGATCCCAGGGGTGTTTTGGATCAGGGAGTGCTCCTAGCTGGGAGGAAGCACAGGGCTGCAAATGAGAGCAGCCTGGCCTTGGTACCCTGCCCTGTATCACACCACAGATCACTCCCTGCCCTGGGATTGCCATCCCAAGAGGATCAGCAGTCCTGGAGCCAGTCCTGGCACCAGGTGTAATATCTGTGAACATCTCCTGGAGCTCATCTCTGGCTCTGAATCTTGGCACATTTTGCTGAGTAATTCCCTTCCTAAGCTGGAAAACCTTAATGCAACAGGGCAGAGTGTGGTAGGGAGAGGAATATGGGGGTGGGGGGTGCTTTGGGGTTTGTTTGGTGGGCTGGGTTTTTTTGTTTGGTTTTCTCCCCCAGGCTTTTCTGTGTTATCAGCACATGCCAGCAGTGGTACTTGCTTGAGCAGCTATAATTTCCTCATTCCTTCCAGTGTAAACCTGCCCAGCATCTCAATGCTGCCATCAGATGTTTCCTCTAAAGTATAAGAGGCAGCAGCAGTGAAAAAAATCATCTTGTATAGTGGTGAACCTGGTAGTCAGGATTATGGTATAATCAATCATTTATTTATCTCTGCCACCTTTTCCAAGGTCAGGATTTATGCCATTTAAAAAAAAAAAATAGTTACCCTCTTTGGTAGATCTGTTTCTGCTTTCAGCCTTGCCAGCGTGATATAGCCAGTGTCACTTTGGAAGGTGCTGGATTTGAAGCAGCAGACTGAAGGCACCAAGATATTAATTCCCCTATTTCTATGCAGTTATGAGCTGCTTGTCTGCAACCTCAAGAAATGCAAACCAGCCTGCTTTTGTTTTAATGCTTGTGAGCATCAAGGGGCAAAGATGCTGTGCTAGAACCAAGAACCATCCCTGGGCAGCATCCCAGAAAACAGGCTGTGGTACTTCATCTCACCTGGGCAAATGTTTGGGGGGTAAAGGCAAAGACCCCATGGGGCTGTTTGTGTTACAGCCACCTTGGGGTGCTGCAGTGTTGGCCAAGGCTCTGTGAATGTTACTAGCCAAGGACTGTAAGGAGGGATTGAAACTGATCCTCTGGTTTTTGATAGATTTACTTTATTTTGATATTTTTTAGTGTTTTGCAGTGGCTGCTGCTCACTGAGCTTTGTAGGGCCCTGCAGGGGCAGCTGGTTCTGAGGTGGGAGGTTTGAGGGCTGCAGGGGAAGGGCAGGGCTGTCCCTGCCTCCTGCACACCCACCTGCTGGGCCATGGGGTGTGCCAGGGGCTTTGGGTGCCACAGTTTTTGTTGGATCACAGCTCCCAGCTCAAAGCAGCCAGAATCTGAACCTGGTGAAATCTCTTCATTCTCTTGCTGAGTTTCTGTGTGAATTCAGCTTCAGTCACAGGCAGGCAGCTCCTGGGTGATTGGGATTTATGTTGACAGCAACTCTGGGAGCTATAACAACAATCATTATCTATAGATTGGATGTTAGGAAAAAATTCTTCCCTGGGAGGGTGGGCAGGCCTGGCACAGGTTCCCAGAGCAGCTGTGGCTGCCTCTGGATCCCTGGCAGTGCCCAAGGCCAGGCTGGAAGGGGCTTGGAGCATCTGGGACAGTGGGAGGTGTCCCTGCCCATGTCAGGGAGTGGCAATGGATGAGCTTTAAGGTCCCTTCTAATCCAAACCCTTCTGTTTGAGAACTAAATAGACAGAGATGCAGATAATGGATTTGATTATAACTCTGCCAATTTTGGTTTACTCCATCCAGCAGCCCTACCCTGCTCGAGCTCAGTTTCAGTGCTCCTGGTCTCAGTGGTGCTCTGCTATTCTAACCCTGCCTCTCTTGCAGTCTCTTCTATCAATTAACCCAGCATCTGGGAGGGAGGGGAAATTTTAAAACTGAATTATCCTCTTGTATTTTTTTAATATAGGAAACACTTCCTCAGGAGGGGCTGTTTTTCTCTTGCAGAGGGCAATTTATGTGGCTCTGTGCAATGGTGAAATGAAGCCTCAAATTCAATGTTTCCCATGCATCATTGTTAATGTTTCCCTCTGCTAAAATGGGTTTAATTTGATTGACAAAAATTTCTTTACTCTTGTTAGACAGTGAGTTGACAATGGCAAAGTAATCCATAACTAAATCCTTGTGGATTATTCCTGCACTCAGGCTGCCAGCACTCTTGGTATTATTATTTTTACTTTTTCTTTTCTATGAAGATTTTTCCAGCTGCAGAGAACTCAAAGAGGCTGATGTGGTGAATGAGGCACCGAGTTGAGACTCGGGAGGTCTGTGCTCAGCTTCCAGCTCTGTTAATCCTCCTGTAAGCCTTATTGAAAAGGATTCAGCTCCTTTAAATTGCCTTTGCAAAAACTCCAGGTCGAGCTGGAGCCTTCAGGCTTTATCCATGAGCTGATGCACAGAGAGAGGAGAGTTTAACACCTAATTGGAAAATAGGGAGCTCTGTGTTTTAAAAGCATCAAGCTGCAAGTATGTGGCTGGGAGGCAGCCAAGCATTCCATGGGGAGTGGTGGGACTTGCATCTCCCTGGGAAAAGGGTCACTCTGGGGTGGTGATTCACACCTCAGTCCTGACATAGCTGATCCCATACCTGCAGCCCCCCAAAGGCTCTGCTTGACCCACATAGTGGTGATTCCTGTTTGGGGGTGTTGCTTGGAGGGGTGGCTGCTCTGTCTGGCAGCTGAGCTGGGGCACAGTCACTGGGGAACTGGGTGAGGGCTTAAATAGGAGCTTAAATTGTGAGATTCATAGGAAAGTTGCAGCAATAAATAAAATCTCATGAGAAATGGAGTGACGACCTTCTCAGCAAGAAGAAATCCAATCTGCTCAACAAATAAACTTTACAGGTTTGCATTTCCCTTTCCCAAAAAGGTGAGGGCTGCTTAGATTCCTCCTCCCTGGCAAAGTCCTTGGCTGTTCACTGGGTCTGTGCAGGAGCCTTTTGGGTACTTGGAGTTTCCCCCAGCTGAGGGCAGTCCCCAGAGCAGCTCCCAAGGGGGAGAAGCTCTGATGCCCTCTCTGCAGCCCTCACTGTGAATAAGGGACAAGAACTTGGAGACAAAGGCTGAGGTTGCAGTGAGCCAAATGGGCTGTCAGGCTTCCCATGAGCTGCCAAAGGAAAGGGAAGGAAGGTCCAGATTGTGTGATGATGATGTCTGAGGCTCTTCCTGTATCTGCTGGTTCCTGGAGGAAGGAACTGGGTCTCTGCCAGGGTTTGAGTCATCTCCCTATCTCAGCTGTGGTGATGCTCCCTCTGGGCTGCTCTCTGCATGTGGGTGACTTCATGGAGACACCTGGAATCCTGTCCCAGCAGGAGTCATCAGATTCTTACCACCCATAACTGCCCTGTGGCCCTGAGGTGGAGGGCAGAGGGCAGGAAGGAGGAGAAGGCACTGCCTGCAATGTGGAGGCAGTAATGGGGAGAACTGCAAATGGGGTGTGTTTCTTTAGACACTGCTAAGGCACAAATAAATCTGTCCTTCCCTTCCCCTGCACAGGGCCCAGGTCCTGTCTCCCTTTGGTTCCTGTGGCACTGCAAGAGCACAGGGAGGGCTGGAGGATGTCCCTAAAGGGTCACATCTGCCCCTGCCCCTTGTATGGCAGCTCTGGATTTCCTGTTTGCTCCTCCTGCTGGGTTATGATGAGCTGGGCTGTGGGGACAGGCCTTGCATCACTGGTGACTCAACACCCCTCTGAGTCATGGCATTAATATTCCAGAGTGAATTAGCACATGGGTAGGAGTGTGTACATGGGCCAGGAGAAAGTTATTCAGCAGTGATTTGGTAAAGGAGCTGCTCTCATTAGCAGAGTGGTGTAAACATCATTTTCACATTTGGGGAACTACTGAAGTATTTCTATAGGCCTGAAGGAAAAGTCTGCTGGAGAACAAAAATACAAAATTAATTGCAAGGCATGTGGGTCTTCTACCATGAAGTACAACAACCCTGATCTGTGACTGTAATGATTATGAGTGCAAGTTATTAAAATAGTTTTAATGTAAAAAGAAATTGCATTTATCATGGAGGGAACACTACACTTGGCTGGAGAAGATAAAAGTGTCTGTGTTCAATATACATCAACAGCAATTCTTAAAACATTTTTGAGGACCACTCAAGATTTAGCGTGTTTGAAATGCTGCTCCTCCATTGCAAGTATTTCTACAAAGGCTTGTGCAGCTCTGAGTTGGTATGTGTGTAAAATCCTTCAGTGGTTTGGCGCCCCTGTGACTCACTTTTGAGTCATCAACTTGAGCACCTGCTTAAGTTTTGAGTAGAGATCAGACTCATTCTTACCTTTTACAGAAACCCCAGTGGCCTGATGAAGTGAGGTCATCACTGAGAAAGTGTTGCATCCTTAGAGGATGTGTTATCCTTATTATCCTTTTAGATTCATTACTCCATCCTCAGAGCATGTCACCCAATTTTTTCCAGCTGAATGTATTTCTTGTTAATTTTAATCTCCTTAAAGTGTTTGTTTTGTATTCCTGCCCCTCAAAGGGGTGTTGCATTCTGCCATTTGTGCTTTTGTTAATTTGCTGTCCCATCTTTAATCTCTGTTTTCCCTCAGCCTCTGAATTTGAGATGAAACAAGTCTTTCCAATATTATATGGTTAAGAAAATAAGTTGGTCTCCACAGATTCACCTGCTCTTGTAAAGCCACAGGTTTGTTCCAGAAGACACATTCTGCTGATAAACAACTGCCTCTGGCACCCCAGGCTGGGCTGAGCAGGTCTCAGCTGCTGTCACCTCCTCAGTGGCTGTGATTTTCATTTGTGGGGCTCTGGTACAGCTGCCACCTGTGTTTGGGACCCTCACTCTATTTGTGTCCCTGCTGGTGTACTGGTTGAGCTGGTCCATGGCTCTTTCTGTGGGTGCAGCCGTGAAAGCTCAGGGACACATTTCAGCTCAGCCATGGAGAGCTGATCTTGTTGGGAAGGGCCAAACAGGGGCAAGTCTGCTGGAAGAGTCTTTCCCCTGTGATTGGACATGTTTGAACAAAAACCTACCAGAAAGTGGGAGCAGGTTCTGGGAAGTGAAGTTATTGTTCTGCCTATGTTGTTTGTGTTGGCTCTTATCATGACCTTTTCTCCTTTTTACTTGCCAAGGACTGAAGTTGTGATTCTTCTATTACTGTATTTATGAAAGTGATCTGATAAAGAGTATTTTTTTCTTTGAGGTAATGCTTACCTCATTGCTTGCAGAAGATTTGCAGATTAATGATTACAAAGTTATAATGTGAGGAAGTGATTTTGATCTCTAGTGACTAATGTGTTGAATAATTATTTTTTTTCCTTGTACATGAGTCAGTACAGACATGGTGATGCTCTGCTATGAAGAACTGCAAACACAGGTGGTTCCCCTGCATTTCAGGGTGATGGTATGATTAATATTAGAAAGCTTGGGTTGGAAGGGACATTAAAGCCCATCCAGTTCCACCCCCTGCCATGGGCAGGGACACCTTCCACTACCTCAGGCTGCTCCAAGGCCATCAAACTTCTCTGAATCCCCCAGTCAGGATCCTCCCAGTTAAACCCAGCTCCTGCAAACTGGAGATGCTCCCCATGAGCTCTGGAAGGCTCTGCTGTCCCAGCTGACAGCAGTGCTGCCACAGAAGTGAGTGGCATCTTCCCTGGCTGAGCCAGATAGCTGCTCTATGGAGACAAGAACTCCTTTCATGTTACATCCCTGCTCAGTGTGGGTTTTCTACCTGTGACTGCCAAAATGGTGAGGGGAAGAGGGGAAGTGAGGGAAATGTCTCAAGCTTTCAAAGCCCAAAGCAGTACATACTGAATCCCATTCAGCTCTGCTGAGAAGGGTTTACCTGGAAAGCCTTTAGAAAGCCCAAGAAGGCAACAAAACAATTACACAAAGACAAACTGTTTTCTTCCTAGCAATGATCTAATTATCAAAAAGGGAACTTTCAGTTCTGTTACTCCTCAGGCTTGGGAAGAGCAGGTAAAGCCAAAGCTGATTAGAAGAGCACAACTCACGTTTCTCTAACAGCAGCTTCCAATTTCACCTCCTGTTTTCCCTGGAAAGCAAGGAGAGTCTTGTTTCTTTTGGACATAATACGTTTGGGAGATGCCCAAACATTTTAATTTTTCAGTTTTCTATCTTGTTTAAATAGGGAAGCAGTGCTGTTGCATGGTGGGAGATGCTTTACCATCATAGCTGGTGACTGAAGCATGTGGGGCTGGATGTGCTTTGGCAAAAATTTTTGGCTGAGTTTTGGGCCAGGAGAGAGGTGTGGAGCTCAGGGGTATTTGGTTTTGGTCCATATCACCCCAGTGCACAAACTGTCATGGGCTGTGCTTTCACAGGTGTGGATGTGTTTGTGCATGTGCTCCTGAACCAAAAGCCTGCTGGTTTAAAGACAATCCCCCAAGACTCCCACAGAGGCTCCCTGTGGTGCCTGGAAGTGGTTCTGGGGTTTTCTCTCTGGTTGAAGCTGCAGCCTCTCTCACCCTCCTGGCCTGTCCTGCTGGCACCTCCGCAGGTCACTGGATGGGGACAGGAGGAATAAGAGGCACAAGACAAACTCTGAAGGAGCTGGAGGGTTTTGGCCTGTCCTTTGCAGGATGTTGAGATGGAGGTGAGTCCCAAGAGCCAGATGCCCCCACTGCCCTTGCTGGAGAGCCTGTGGAGATACAAAGGTGATGGTTCCGATGAGCAGCAGAGGTGACAATTCCTCCCTGGAGCCCATTGATTTGGGAGTGTGCTCCTATTTTCAAATTGCTGTTTCCTGTGGAGATATTCCCCCTGCCTCCCACACTGCCAAAGGAGTGACTGTATTATGTGAACCTCTGCTGTGGAGTGAGGAAATGTTTGAGTTCCCCCTTGATCTTCTCACACTCACTGCACAAAGCAGGGTGAGTGCTCTGTGTTAGCCCCTCACAGCAATGTTGGATACATCTGCTACAAAAGGTGTTTAAACAAACATCAGTGGTTCTGCAAGAAACCTGACACAGCCATGCCACTGAGGTTTAACTCTATCAACACCAGGATAAAAAGGAAAGTTAAACAAACTAAAAAAGATGTATCTGAAATTCTTTATGGATGGGTTGTAGCCCAGTTAGCTGGAGCTTGGTGGAAAATGAGTTGTGCAGCAGACAGCCATGGGATGGAGTGTTGTGGTTTTAGGATTATGTTGCTGGAAGTCTTTCAGTAGATGAAGCTGCTTCAATGGTGCCTTTCCAGGGATGAGGTGTTCTCCATCAGAGCTTGCAATCTCTATCCATTCTTCATGATGAGTTACGGGCCTTTATTTTTAGTCCCCTTTTCTCCCCCCACTGTCCTGGATGCACAGAGGTGAAAGCATGGCATGATTTATTCATTCAGCTGCTCTCAGCTGGTCCTGAGATACATGAAAAAGACTCATTAGACTGGGGAGGATCCTGGAGTCCACAAACTATTTGAGAAGTTTAAAAAATCAAACTGAAGCAAAACTTCAATTTTCCATATTCCTTCCCTTCTTTTTTAGTGAGACAGCCTATGTCTGTTAGAAGGAGAACTTCTGTCCCTTCCAAAGCTCATGGCTTTTCAAAATCTGTATTTTCATGAGCAATGGATATTTTTCAGAATGGGTATGAATATTTCACCTTGACTCCTCAGCAGTTACTGGTGGCCACTTGCCCTGCATTCCTCTGCTTCACCCACCTGCAGACTCCTCCTCTCTGGGTGTTTCACACTCCAGGCAAGGGGAGCAGCCATCCCTAGTACAGGATCTCTCAGGAGTTTAACATCTCTAATGTGCTATAACACTCCACATGCTGCTCAGGTTTTTAATTACATCATGATGATTAGCAGTCCAGAAAATCACTTGAAACCAATTAAATAATGTGCACCTAACTGAAGACTGCTGCAGGCTCTGGGGGATGCTTCAGAGCAGTCACAGTTGATTGGGTTTTAAACAGGCCCTCTTCCCCTCCCTGTAAATTATTTACCTACTTCATTATTTTCCAACTCCAACAGTAATTGTTTTTTTATAGGTTTAGTAAAGCTGCTAACATTAGTGGCAGCAGTAAAATTTTCTCCTGTATGTGTCCATGTCTGAGTCAAGAACCTAAAGTGAGCTGTGGCTTTCCTGACCCCTGAATCACTGCCTGTGATTTTAATGCTCTCATGCAGAGGTAGCACAGGTTCTGCTGCCCAACCTCCCCCTGAGTAAATCAGCCCTGCAGCCCAATCTGGCCTTGGAATGGAGCAGCAGCTGATGATGCACTTGAGATCATCACTATTAAATATCCAAACCTCTCCAGGAGCAGGCAGTGGGATTGAGAAGGGCTTAGAGCAAAAGGTGCTTTTCTCCTCCATTTTTTTCCAATATGTAAATACTTTTGCATGAATAAAGGTCCAGGGGCAGATGTCCCTGTCCCTGACCAAGGGAGCTGGGAGCAGCTGTAATGCCCAAGTGGAGGCTCTTTCCTCTCAACCTGCAGCTGCCAAATAAACTGGCTTGGCTGCTCTTGCAGCCATGGAGACCCCCAGCTCAGAGCAGCCAGAAAACCCTCCTGGTCACCTTCCTGTGCAGAACCACCTGGAACTGTGCCTTGTGCCAGGATTTATTTTTACAGGTGTTCAGCCACACATACAAGCTGGTAGAAAAAATCAAGGGGAGGGGACACCCCATGTTCTCTGTGGGAGAATCTGCTCATCCCTTCTGGGTCCCCTACACAGGGCTGTGAGGGCTGCTCCCAGACCAGTGTCCAACTGTCCCTCCTCTGTCCTTGCAGCTTGGTGGAGAATGTGTTGGAAGACAAAACCTGTTTCTCCAGTGTCTTCTTGCTTCCCTCAGAAAGGGAAATGCCACACCAGAGTGCTGCCCTCTACACCAAGGTAAGTGCTGGCTGAGCTCCAGGAGCCTCCAGTCCCTCTGGGCTGCTCCCTGCTCACCCTGTGCTGCCCCATGACCAGGGGCTGGCTGAGGTCTTGGTGTTGCTTTCTCACCCTGGTGGCTCTGTCCCCCTCTCATGGGGCTGGCAGGGGACACCCTGCCCTTCCCTGCCTGGGTGGTGGGTCACTGGGACCATTGCTGGGGACAGGTCCCATGCCAACAAGCACTGGGACCCATTGCTGGAGGCAGGTGCTGTGTCACAGTGGGGCCCTTTGTGACACCCCACTACAACCCTGTGGTCAGCCTGGCTGCTGCCCACGGTGGAGGTGACAGGCAGGAGCCTGGAGCTGACATTGAGCCCCCCAGTGCAGCCCATGTCTTGCCCCACCACCCCTGACAGCCCTGTGGGGCTGAAGTGTTTTGCCAAAGCTTCCCACAACACCACCCCAACACCCACCTCAGGATCCCCCACATCATCTACCCCACAGGATGGAGGAGAAACCCCCTGCCCCCCCCAGGGAGGCCTGGGAGGAGGACAGCTCTTCCCAGGACAGCAACTCTTCGCAGCCCCAGCTCTTCTACGACACAAGCACGATGCAGCCACTGCAGCTTGGTGAGCGAGGGGCTGGGCAGGGCTGGGGCCAACAGCACACCCTGCATGATGCCAGGATCGTGTTTTCCTGGCACGATCACAACAGCGTCCTGGGGGACAGGCAGGAGGTCACCTGAGTGCCAGGGCAGCTCAAGGCTGGATGCCAGCCCCAGCACAGCCTCTCCCAAGAAAAAAAAACAGAGCAGAGGGGTTCCAGGGCATGGGCAGTAAGGAGCAGTGGGACTCTGGATCTTTCCTGCCCAAGGAACTGAGGCCTTTCCAGCTCCAGCAGAGCAGCTCCTCTGCCCATCACCTCCAGCCATGAGCTGCTCAGGAAAAAGGCTGTGCCAGGGGCATGGGCACAGGGCTGGTGGAGGGTAGATCTTGGCTCTCTCCTGTGCCCAGAGCCCCTGCAGCCCTCCCTGCTCTTCCCCTCTGGCAGATGCCAGCTGGTTGCCTATATACAAAGAATCAGAGGAAGCTGTGGATTTCATCGTGGCGTTTTTCAGCAGGCTTGACAAGGTAACAGTGGCCAGCTGGACAGTGGCTGTGCTGGCATTTGCTGGCAGGGGCCTTGCTGGGCTGTTGGAGGGATGCTGGCTGGGCAGAGCTGCCTTTCTCACAGGGCACTGCACCCCCAGTGCTCCAGTCCTGCTGGCTGTGTCCATCCTCCCTCCCACACTCCTTGTTTGTCTCTCTGTCTCCTGCCTGCCAGGACTTGCACAAGTTCACATTTCTGAAGAGCACCTATGTCCTGTGCAAAACTGCCTTGAAACACGGCATGACCCAGGGCCTGGATTTATTCTGCCAAACATGTGAAGTGGTAGAGAATATCAAGGTGAAGGGACGGGCACATCCCATCTGGTGTTCTGGGGATGGGCACAAGCACCCCTGGCACTGGCACCCTGTGTGGACAGTGCTTGGGTGGGTCAGGGACTGGAGGCACTGCGTGCTGCCAGCTCCATCCTGGTTGTGTTGTGCAGGAGCTCCTGGAAAAGGAGCCAAGGGACCGTCTGTCCTCACACATCCGGTACCTCGCCATGATTACCATCGATGAATTATGGTGGGCCCCCTCCCCAGAGCTCTGAGTCCCCTGCACGAGGCTGTGGGGGCTGCTCCCAGCACCAGTTTCCAACTGTCCCTCCTCTGTCCTTGCAGCTTGGTGGAGAATGTGTTGGAGGGCAAAACCAAAAGCCTCCTCTCTGCCTGTTTCTCCAGTGTCTTCTTGCTTCCCTCAGAAAGGGAAATGCCACACCAGAGTGCTGCCCTCTACACCAAGGTAAGTGCTGGCTGAGCTCCAGGAGCCTCCAGTCCCTCTGGGCTGCTCTCTGCTCACCCTGTGCTGCCCCATGACCAGAGTCTGAGGCAGGCTGAGGTCTTGGTGTTGCTTTCCCACCCTGGTGGCTCTGTCCCCTTCCCATGGGCCTGGCTGCTCTGTCCCCAGCAGTTTGTGTATCCCTGTGTCTCTCCTGCGCAGTCCAGCTGTTCTCAGGCACTGACAGCTCAGATCAGTCTCCTGGGCATGGGGGAAAGAGCAGCAGAATGACAGGCACTGCTCTGTGTTGTGTTTGCAGACCCTGAAATCCATGGACAAAATGCTGAGGACAGTGGTGCTCAGCTTTCCTGTCTCCAGTGTCAGCAAGGAGCTGCAGGACATCTTTGAGGTGTGGCACAAGCAGAGTGGGGGTCCCAGGGCTGTTCCTCACAGGAGGGAAGGAGTTGCCTAGCCCAGTGCTGAGTATGGTGTGGGAAGGGTGTTCACCTCCTGTGAGGAAGCAGGGGCTGGCACCAGGCTCCTCTGAAGCACAGTGGCTGCAGAGGGTGGCACCTGCCTGGCCAAAAGGTTGTCCTGGGACCTTTGTGCAGGCCTGTGAGGGACACCAGGGACAGGGACTGCAGGCTTTGTGTGAGGTCAGAGGAAGCCGTGAGGGATGGTACAAAGCTGGCCCAGGACAGAGCTGTGTTTGCTCTTGGTGCTCACTGGCTTGTCTCATCCCAGCTGCTGCTGGAATTCACCAAATCCCAGAGGGAAGTTGTGCGGGACAGAGCTGTGGGGAGGATTGGTATCCTGACCAATTTGCTGTCCAGCTATTCCACTCTGAAGGTAAGGACCAGGCACCCTCCAGCCAGGCTGTGTTCCCTCCCTGCCACTCTCCATGCCAGGGCTGCTCTCTTCCCAGCTGGTTGCTCCAAGAGATGGGGCCATAGAGCCCTGCCAAGCCCAGGTTCACTGGGAATCCAGCCCTGGGCACACTCTTGGGTACAGGTGCTTGGCCCAGCTTCCTTCTCTTAGCCCTTCTTCTCATGCCTCCCTCAACCAGGCCTCTGTCAACATTGGAAGAGACACTTCTGGACCCATCTGCCCTGAGGACATCTCAGTCCCAGCCATAGGAAGGCTGGTGGGACGTCTCATTCTTTTCCGATATTCCAATGAACAAACAAGCTATACAGCTTTCCATGCTCTTTTTTCCCTTGCTGAATTCCTCTGTAAGTAAAAAGGCAAGAGCAGCTGTGGCTTTCATCCCTGTGCACACAGACCTCTCTTGATAGATCTGCTTCCTGACCTCCTTTGCCCCTCCCAGTGCTTCCCAGAGCATCCCAGCTGTCACTCTGCTGCAGAAGCTGAGTGCTCACCTCAGGTCTGGGATCTGTTTGTTACTGTTCTCTTTCCCCTGCTTCCTTTCAGGACATTGAGCCCTGCTGGCTTGTGGCCCCCACAGCCAAAGCTCAAATTGACTCCCAGGTCCCAAAGCTGAGTCCTCCCCATTAGAGAAGAGCAGATCCATCACCCTGCCTGGTGCCTCTTGCCTATAGCAAGAAGCTCTTCCTGACGCCCTCCAGAAATCTTGACTGATTCTGTTCTGCTGTCTTGCAAGCAGACCTCAGGGTGGTTTTGTGGCCATTACAGGCCCAGGAAGAATCTTAAAGGATTTTTCCAGTCTGGATTTCTCAGGCTCGGCTGGGATTTTTCCCAAGCTAGAGCCTCTTTCTCTACTGTAAACATAAGAGAAAGAATCATAACAAAAGATAAACACCTGCTGGATCCATGAGCCTGGGACAAGAGGTGTTTCCTTCCCTGACCAATGAACTGTCTGTATTTTGTTTTTCACTAAGTGTCTTATATAAATTAATGGCTTCCTTCAATAAACTGCTCTTTCTTGTTCTTTCTTACACCATGCAAGAGAGTGCCATGTTACTGTGTCCTTTCACTGCTCCATAACCCCCTATACAGTAACATTTGGAGATTCCACCGAGATCAACATGGTTTGATGACCTTGCTGGCAAAGCAGCTCTGTCTTACTGACTCTTGTGTGTTTGCCCTGCTCTTCAGACAAGGCAAGGCCAAGGGATGGGTCAGACCAATTCACTTGGGAAGCTGTGACCACGTCGTCGCTGTGTTCCCTGAGCACCAGAGACTGTACCCAGGTAATGATCCCCCTCCTTGCTGGGATTCTTGTCCATGGCATCAGCAGGGCACTTGTGTCAGCAAAGGGACCCAGAATCAGTGGGGCTGTTGGGGCCTCACTGTCCTGGAGAAAAGGTTCCTGCCATCCCTGAGCAGGGACAAGACATGGGCTGCACTCTGGTGTCCTGGCAGCAGCTCCAGCCCCAGCAGCAGCCCCAGCCCTCCTGGCCCCCAGCAAGCCCCTAGTTCTCTGTAGGGCCAGCCATGAGCCCCCCTCCCCGATGTGGAGTCCCTCTCTCCTCACCCTCTTCCACGCAGGGACTGCAGGCACTGCTGCCAGCACTGCCAGGAGCTCCTGCCCAGCCAAGCAGCACCATCAGGGCACTCAGTGGCACGTCTTCCTCCCTTCCTGCTGCAGGCCTTTGGGAAATACCTCCATTCTAGAGAGAGGACAGATGTCATCCTCGAGGCCATTGAGGCAATGAGAGATGCCAGCATCCTTGACAAGCAGGTACCCAGCAGCATGCTGGATGTGGCCATGGAATACCCCGACTTCTGGCTGACAGATGTGAGTGCCTTGGGGCTGGACTGCGCTGATCTTCAGCCCTGCCAGGCCTTGCTCCTCCCTCCATCCCTTCCTCACAAATCCAGGTGACTTGGGCACCTGAAGCTGTCTGAGGGCGGCAGAGAGGAATGGGAAGGGCAGCTGAGGACGTGGCTGTACTCCAGTTGCAGTGCCATCCTCACCTATATCCTCTCCAGGTGCCAAAAATAGTGAACTGCATCCTAGAAAACCTGCCATACATCACCACAGAGTCAGGCTATAGGACAGTTGAGTCACTGTTTCTCCTGATGACTCATAACTATGGCTCAGCAGTGGTCATCAGCCTGTGTGAGATGGCTCTTCAACAAGACAGGTACTGGCCCTGACAATCTGAAGGGCTTGCTCCACGTGGGGAGAGAGACCCTGAGACTCTGTGGGTGCCAGATCCAAGGAATGCTTCAGGACATCCCATGGAGGCAGGCTCTCCATCTCACAAACCTTTCCAGCTCTCTGGTGTGTTGGCTGGGCCCCCAGCAGCCAAAGCCAGCCAAGCCAGCCCAGAGCCAGCTCAGTGCTCCCAGCCCAGCAGAGAATTCCCTCAGCCCTGTCCTGCCTCCTGCAGGGCCCCTGGGGACCCCCAGCACGGGCTCTGCTCCGTGGGGCTGCTCCTGGCCACGGCGCCGTGGCTGAGGCAGCCCCCTGGCTTCCAGCGGTGTGCAGGAGCTGTGCAACACTCTGTCCTCCATGCCAGAGATTCTGAAGGGGGTCATAACAGAGTTTGCTACCTTGTTCCGGAACCAGTGGTGCAACCCTCCCAGAGAAGGCAGCCTCATCTCTCACAGAGCTGTGAGTTCCCAGAAAAGCCCTCACCCCTTTCTGTGAGCCCTCTGCCAGCACCTCAGGGCTGTGGTTGTTCCTTCAGCCGTCCTCGGGGCAGATTGACTTGGAGGAGTTGGGTGACAAGCACAATGTCTGGAGTGATCAGGGACATCCTGATGTGGTGATGGCCTTCCTGATGCTGGAAGTCCTCGTTGGGCTGTCGGAGAGAGCCGAGATGGTGAGCAGGGTGGCACAGGGACTGTGAATGAGGATGTGGGGCGACTGCTCCAGAGCCCCTCCCTGCTGTGAGGGGCCTGGGTGGCTGCCCTGGGAGGTCTCCAGACACAGCCTTTTCCGAAAATGGAAACCCTCTTCTTCATAAAGGCAAAAGAAATTGAAGCCTTCCTGCCAAGCCTGATGAAAATACTGGAAGTTGGCAGTGAAGAAGAGAAGCTGAAGATCGTTGTGGTCTTCCGAAACGTCCTGGGCCAGATGAAGAAGTCCAAGGCCAGCTCCATGGCTGTGGCGCTGGTGGGGAAGATCCTGCCCCTCTCTGACTCGGTGAGGCTGAGTGGGAGCCCGGGCCCCGCAGACGGGCCCTGCCCTCAGAGCAGCACTCGGGCAGGCCCAGCCCTCCTGCAATGGGCCAGTGCTGCCTGGGCCGCTCTGGAACCTGAGCTGGGCATCGGCCTCACTGCAGCCACGGGCACGGAGCCGCTGTTGCAGAGCTCACCCTGCCCCCTTCCCAGCAGGAGTGCGGCCGGCTGCGAGAGCTCTCCCTCTGGCTGCTCAGAGACCTGCTGAGGTCCGTGGTGAGTAGGGATGAGAGGAGCATGAGGAGGGAGATTCAGAGGGCACTGATCCCGCTCCTCTTCCGTCTGAACGACCAGCTGCCCAGCGTGGCCAAGGTGTGCATCTGAAGGCTGAGCACTGCTATGGGGGGACTGACACCTCCCAGGGATTCTGGGCACTGGGGCATGGGCTGCTCACACTGGGCAGGGCTCCCCCAGTGCAGCCCTGGGAAGGGCTCCTGTGGAACCAGCACAAGCAGGGTGCACAAGGTGGCTCAGCCATTTTCAACATTTCCTGCCTGCTCCAGCAGGGCTTGGCAGCAGCCCATGGACACTGAGGCAGCACCTGAGGCCTGAACATTTGTGCTCCAGAAGCCCAGAGGCTTCTCAGCTTCCCCACAAGTGTCAAGGGCCAGGGCTTCAAGCCTCAGTCAGTCACCCAGACCTGTCCCCAAGAGACTCCAAGACATTCAGGCTAGGACAAGTCACAGCTTCCTAAGGGTGGGATGACTGCAGGAATAAAGCCAAGAGGTTTCTTTGCCCAGGCCCTGGTGCCACCTCTGAGCTAATGCTGTTCTGCAGGCCTCTGGGGAAGCCCTTTTTGCTGCTGCAGAGCTTCTCAAATGGAAGGAGCTCAAGCACCTGCTGCAGAAAGAGCGGATGTGGGAGCTTGGAGAATGCTTGGTAAGGACAAGGCACAGGGCCCTTGGGTGAGGGCTGTCCCTGCCCTGTGTCTGTCCCCATGAGACCCAGGGGAGCAGAGGCTGCTTGCAGGGCAGGGCAGGACCTGGAGGACCTTGTTCCTGTTCTTGAGAACATAGCCCCAGGGGCTCCTCTCCAGGCCCCTTGCTGTATCCAGCCGGAGAGGGGCTCAGCAATGAGGGGTGCTGGCAGGAGGGACTGCTCCAGCCAGTTGGGGGGCTGTGTGACAGCCTGGAGACATCCCTGGTGCTCCCTGCAGTTGATGAAGAAGAGGAGCAGGGCTGAAGAGTACATGGAACAGAGCCTGCCCTACCTGAGGGACCCTCAGTCCTCCGTGCGCCTGGCGGCCGTCAGGTTCCTGGGTGAGTCACAGCCCCTGGCCCCTTCTGGGCCAGCCTGGCCATGTCCCTGCACTGCACTGGCATCAACCCTGTGGCTACCCCAACCACCCTGTGCAGAGCCTCAGCCTCCCTGTGCCCCCTTCCACAAGCTCAGCTGAGTGGCCACCTTGCCCTGTCCCACTCCCCATGGTGCTGGTGGCCCCTGGGTCAGCCCTGCAGAGGGGAAGGGTGGCAGGGTGGGGTCACCCTACTGGGAGCACCCTGGAGCAGGGACTGACAGAGCTCTGTGCCCAGGGAGCGCCACCAGGCACATGAGGGACCAGGATTTAGAGACTCAGGCTCATATCCTCAGTGGTGAGTGGTCTGTGGGGAACCCGGGGGATCTCTGCAGACACACAGCTTCACCTTGGCTCTGTTTCTTTTGGTCCCAGCCCTTCAGCCCTTGGAGACAGACAGGGATATCTCTGTCAGTTCCCTGGCAGCCCACACGGGCTCCATCCTGAGAGCTCCAAGGGTGCAGCGGCGAAGATCTTGGGTCATCCTACAGACGCTGTGCTGCTGGTGCCGGTGAGCTCAGCAGAGCTGCAGCTTTCTGTGGATTAATAAAGGTGGAAAAACACACCCAAGCCCATGGTATCCTTCAGATGTCTGGTGCCCTGAGCATGCTGAGCAGACTGTGTCTTTCTTGGCCTGTCCTACAGGCAGTAGGATGCTTCCTCCTCACACCCCTGCCATCCCAGAATGCCCCACTTGGCCCCAAATTACAGGCACAGGGCTCCAGGTTTTGTGCAGAGGGACAAAAATTGCACCCCTGCTACCCCAAAATGTTCCTGTGGACCTTGAATTGTATCTGCAGAGCCCCACAGTGTCCTTGACAGACTCCAAATTCCATTCCATGTATTCCAAAGTGCCCCACTGAGTCCTGGAGTGCAGTGGGACCCCAAATGGTCTCTGGCAGCAGCACTAGGTACGGAATCATGAGGCTTGAAGCTGGAAATGAGTGATGCACGCTTTTTAAAATGTGGCATCTCTTTGTTTTCCACCAAAACAAACCTCATCCACACACTGGGGAAAGCCTCCAGCTCCCCACCACACATCTCCAACAATGAGGAGGTGATGCCATCCCCAGGCACTGGGATAAATAGCAGAGGGTTTGAAGAGAGAGAAGGAATGGGCAGCTGGGGCACCTGGGGAAGGAACCAGCGTGTCCCTGCCCTGGTTTTGTTTAAGGGACAGAATGTGTACAGGCTGTGGGGTTTGGGTCTTTTCACCAGTGCTGCTGTTACCAAAACCCTCCAAAATCGTCAGGATAAAGACTCCCTATAACACTGTCTTTGAGTGTTAGAGAGTAAGGTGTTGCTTTATTTTTGGCCAACAGGTGGCTGACAAACTCTGGCCTCTGCACTGATGCCAATACAGAAATTTTCCACTTATTTATACATTCTTAGCAAACAGAGAAATTAACACTCATTGGTTCTAATTAGCTCAATTAATTAGTATTCTGTCCTCTACTGGTTATTGATTTCTCACTCTTCATGCTACTTTGCAACACATTTTTTCATCCTTTTATTCTCTTTTTCTTGGATTGGAAGTCTCCAGCTTTGCAGGCCTTCATCTCCTCTGTATCTTCTTGTTGATTGTTTTCCCTTGCTGTGCCTCAGCTGTTCTGTAAGTAGTAGAGTTGTCATGCTTTGTTGCTTAATATTAAATCTAACTTTAGCTCATACCCTTGCCAGTGATATTTTAAGTGATCTCAAATCTCTCATTCTTAGCACCCAGGTGAGGGGCAGCACTGTGAGCCAGCTGCTCAGGGGTGTCAGGGGACCCCTCTGCTCCCTGGCTGGTCAGCTCAGGGGTCTCTGGCAGGTCCCCAGCCCCTGCTCTGTCCCCAGTGTCCCTCTCCTGCAGAGCAGGATGGCCATCAAGTGGCTGCTGCCGGGACTGGCACAGGAGCTTTTCATCCCAGGCTGCTCCAGGAGAGCTTGCAAAATCCCAGTCCTGTTCTGGAGGGAGTGGCAGCCAGCAAAGGGCTGCCTCTATCCCAATCGCTGGGCCAAAATCAAATCAGTTGCTGAGGGTTCATCTGGTTCTTCCTCTCCTGTGCTTCTCCAGGAAAGCTGCTGCTCCAGGTGTAAAGGGAGAGCAATCCCTGCTCTAAGCATATTGTCTGCTCTGGAGATCAGCTGTGTTGGAGTTGAGCTGCCAGGGACTTCCATCAGCTCAAATTATTGATTCATATCTGCATATATATGTATATATAAAATTAGAAAAAACCCTAAATATTTGCTTGATATTATTAGTTTTTTTCAGTGCCCTGTCCCATGTCATTCTGTTGAGATCTGTGTGCCTTGGTGCCCTGTTTGGGCAGTGGTCTGATCAGTGAATCTTGTCATTCCCCTCTGTCTGCAAGAGCATTTTTAATTTTAATGGCACTTTAAAGTTGAGCCTTTTCCACCATTCTGTGCAATGAGAACAGAATGAGCTGTGTAAAGCTCTTATGCTGAACAGCTTTATTCTCCTGAATATTTTCACCAGAACAATTGAATATGTTTTGTTTGGGTTTTTTTAAACATTACTGTTTTTTCAGGCCAACCACAAGCAGAACAGGAAGGAAGCTTCAAGAAGAAGCTTAGGGCCCTTCCTAAAGCAATCATATCTCCAACAGCAGCCCACAAACACATCTATCTGTGGCTTTGGAGCAGGTTTGGGCTGCTACATGGAGCAGGCTGATGGCTGGCTGCCCCAGGGAAGGAATATGCTTTGAGTATGCTGCTGGCATGTGGCAGTAACATTACCTGCAAATCTTGCTTCCATCTTCAAGCTGAGGATCTCTCCAGGAGAAGATTCTTGTTATGCCACAGGTTGAAGGGATGGAAGGTACAAAGCTGCTGGGCAAGTTGCTGGCTGGAGTTTGGATTGCATGGACAGGGGGAAGCTGCAGCTCGGGCTCCTCGGACCTGGAGTGTGAAACCTTTCAGTGAGTGCAGCTGGGATGGGAAGGCAAAGGCTGGGGGGTGGAAAAGGCTGCAAACCAGCAGCTGGAGGAAGGAAATCCAGTTGTGGCACAATTTGGGGAGCACAGCTTCTCTCTGTTCCCTCCTGGCTAAGGAGTGAGAGCCCAGGCTGAGGCTGTGCCTGCTCTGTGCTCAGTATTGGACACTGAGCACTGAAGTGGCACACAAGCACTGCAGGGACAAGGGTGGGGCTGGGAGGGGGAACAGGAGCTCAGGGGACAGCCTGCAGGTGGGTTTGCAGCAGATAGCTGCCACTGAAGAGACACTTGGTATTAGTCCAATTAATTCCTCAAATCAGTGCATGCATTGACTGCAAATGCAGCACAGCATCCAAGCTGCACAAGTGCAAGGGCAGTACATGTTTGTGTTGGGCAGTGCATGACTCGAGGCAGAAAAAACCTTATTGGACAAATTCTGTGATTTCTTTTGTATTGACACTTCCTATCTGCTGAGTATTTAGCCTCTGTCCCTGAGGAAATGCATGGCTTCCCCAGGGACCACCATCTCTGGCTCTGGTATGATTGGTTCCTCACTTGATGTTCAGATGATATTGTCCCTTTCTACTGCTTTTGGTTGGTTTTAAGTTGTAATGATTTCAGGGTTTCTAAATGCAGAAACAAAAGACTGACCATAGTAATTTCTAATTTGCACAGTTCTGTATATTATGTGATCCTGTGTCAGGACTGGGACTGCTACTGTGGCACAGAGACCAAATCCTGCATGCAAACACCATTTCACCAAAATCCTTTTCACATTTTGGACACTTTTGAAAAAAGGACAAAAGGAATTGATCCCTTGCAAGCATATTTGTGTAAAAGGAATTTAAAAAAAAAATCTTGTGTCCTGGTGTTTTCACCTATAAATGGTCTTAGAGCTCACCTAGCCCTGCTTTAAAACATTCCTACAGCTGGAACTGCTGAAAAATTTCAGTGCCTGGATTTGTGTAAATGAAAGCATAAGCAGAGTGACAGTGATCTTCTGCCCTTCTGGAGTGAGGTAGAAAGAGGTCATGGACAGCTGAAAAAGAGGAAAGAACAGCTCTGCCTGGGAATAAGCTTTTGAGTAGCTGGTTTGGATCTGCTGTGTGTGTTTCTCAGTACAATGTGTATCTTAAATATTTAACACTGAGCTTGTCAATCCATTATCTGGATGTTGGAGAACCAGCCTGGCACAACCCCCTGAGTTTTCCAGCAGGATGATCTGTGTCCTCTGACAGCAATCCTGCTGCTGCTGGAATGAATGGTTTGTGGCTTGGGAGATGCTGCCTGACTTTGGGAAGGAGCTGGATGTGGTTGGGCTGCTGCAGCACCTCCTTGGGGTGAGGAAAAAAGGGAGCAGGAGAGTTTGAAAGTGAATTTCTAGTGATGGTTGAAGTCCAAAGCCACAGCTTTGCTCCTGCTCTGCCTGAATTAGGTGTTTAGACCTGGGACATGAGCACGTTATGATTCTTAGGCTCTGGGCTGTCTCTACAAAGAATAGAAATAGTCCTGTCTGCAGACTTGGGCAGCAGCTCTGGTGTCTCAGGGGTGGGAGGTTTTATTTTAGTCCTTCAGCTAACTTGTTTCTCAGCTTTGGAAGCATTGCTGCTTCTGTTTACATTAAAGAAACTTCCGTTGTGAGGAAAACATTGTGAAGGGCACTTACTCCCTGGGAAGGAAAACACCAGCTTTGCCTTTCCTTTCTCTAGAACAATCAATTTACAGACTCTCTCTGGGAATGCCAGACATTGTACAGACACCCTAGGCTCTTGATGAAAATTGATGTTGTTTTTTATGAATTACATTATCTTACTCTGCAGGAAACAGACATTTGTCTATTTAATCTTTTTCTAGAAAAAAAAAGAAGTGATAAAATAGAAACAGTAGGTTTCTATTTCTGGGTCCTGTTTTTCTCTGCTAGATGAAATTATCTGCTTTGCTTTTCCTTTTACTGTTGTCACCTCATGTTATGAATCACCAGGGGTCTCACACTTGGTGAGTAAATTATTCCTGTGAGCTGGCTGGGGGTGAGGATATCCAAAAGCTGCAGACTGCTACACTCCTGAAGGAGTGTCTGCTCCACACTGGTGACAAGGACACCTTCTGGTGCTAATCTGGTCTCAGAAAAGGCATTGTTTCCTGCCAGGATGAGAAACACAGCCCCACAGGCTGCAATGCTTGGGCTCTGAAGGCATTTAAAGCTGCAAGTGGATCTAATTGACACAAATTTTGCAATATGTGGATTTATTCTCTTGCCAGTCCCTGGGGATATACATGTCCTGACCTCTGCCCCAGGCTGTGTGACCAATAAATGATCTCTGTGAGGTGGCAGAGCACCAGGCATGCATTTGGCAGGCAGGGGGTGCCCAGCAGCTCTGCCATGGCTTCTCTGTCACCCCAGGGAACCTCGTGCCTGCTGTGCCAGCTGTGACACAGGGTCCAGCCATGCCAGGTCCTTCAGGCTGCTGCAGCCTGTGCCTCACTGGCCCATGGGGTTCACAGAGCTCTTGTGGCTCAGCTGGAGCAGAGAGGTGATTCAAAACCTAAAACACCAAAGGGGACTGGAAATTCCTGTGACCTGCACAGTATGGCTGTGTGCAGCTCCCAGCAGCATCCTGCTGAGCACAGGGAGAAGGGTCCCAGCCATTGATCCATTTTCCCAGAGGGAAGCTGGTGACAGATGTGACAATCCTGAGATCCTCTGTAGCCCACCAACGAGGCATTTAAAGATCCACAATATTTCCCAAGCATATACTGTGTCTCTTGTCTGCCTGATGAGCTGGGATCTGTTGGTGGAGCCCTTTCCAGGGCTTTTTGGAGCAGCCCCATCTCCCCTGCCCTCCCTCTGTTTGTTGTGAGTCACAGCCCCAAGCTCAGCCTCTCTGTGTGACAGTGACACATGGGCTCATGCCAGGCCAGGGCCCCTCTGGGGCTCTGGCACACGTAGGGTGTTGAGTTCCTGCTCAACTCCTGAAGTTTTCCTGCTCTGATGTAATTACTGCTGCAATTCTGGGGCAGAGATGGCCAGATTGAGGACTGCTTATAGAAGGCAACCTTTCAGACTTAAAAAGCTGAAGTGCATGTGCTGTTAGGGTTGTTAATGTGTCTTTCTCTTAGAGCAGGAGCTTGTGCTTGGTCATAAACATAATTTTAAAATAATAAACGAAACAGTTGGAGCAGAAGTTTTTGAAGGGTGCATTGGTTCTCCAGCAGGATGATAATTGTAGATTATTTTGGACTCTCTGAGAACAAACATTCACTGTAGAGTTTTGCCCAGGTGTCAGCACAATAGTAGGAAAGGGAAGTTTAAGAAGTGTGAGTTAAACGGCTGGAGGTTGAGGAGACAAAGTGAATGCCCTCAACATACATGAGAAAAACCTGAAACTCAGCTCTGGATGGACAGCAGTGACTTTTCCCTCAGCTGGACACTTCATCCTGCACAATTAACCTCTTCCCTTCTTTCCTCTTCTTATCCATGGGCTCAGACTCTGGGCGGCCACTGGGAGCAGATCCCAGTGAAGCCCTTGAACTTCTACCCCTGTTTCTCTTCCTGGAGCTCCAGTGGAGGAGGAGTCAAATGTCCAGGCTTTTTATGGGAAATCAGCCTCATTCCCAGATATAATAGAACAAATGGGAAGAGTCCCTCGAAGATTCAGGGAACTACATTCTCATGTGCAATTTTAGAGGTCTTGTCACATCATGTCAAAAATGTTATCTATATTTTATGATGTCAACATTATTGATTTCTCTCTGCTTTTATTATTTTAACATTAATGGCATCAACAAGCTGTGTTGATCCTGAAGTTATGTCATCTATCTATCTATCTATCTATCTATCTATCTATCTATCTATCTATTCCATGAGTTTCCTATTTTGTTGCTAGAACAACAATCAGCTTCCTCAGCAGGGACCAGAGCTCTCCCAGCTCTCCCGGATTTTACATGCCTGAAAACAGGCACTGAACATTTTGGAGTTTATGGGGGTTTTTTTCGGCTGCTTTATTTTTTTTCCTCCCCCAGGCCTACAATAAAAATGGAAATTTTTCAGCAAAAGAAAACAATGATATTTCTTTGTTGCAATGGCCACTTTGAGCTGTTGCAGAACAGTTTGTGACCATCTACAGACACATGTAACTTGCTCAAGAGCCAGGCTGGTGGCTGAGACCGAGTACTTTTTATCCTGGCAGCTTTAATTCTGTGCAACTGTGCTCAGTTTGTGCTCTGGATTGGTTCTCAGCAACTGAGATGAAAAGGATCATTTCCCTTTCATGATGAAGATTAAAGGGATGATTTCCTGGTCACTTGAAGGCAGTTCTTGGTGCCACTGTCCATCCCTCCAGGTCTTCATGAGCTTGGTTATCTTTGCAAGGTTACAGACTGGTGAGAAAAATTGGTATTATTCCTGTGTGGAGTAGGGGAGTGTTTAGCATAGAAAAGGATGAGAATGTCTTGTTATGTAATGATTTCCTAGATCTTTCCTTCCTTGGATCATCTGTGTAAAAGCAGATCTAGTTTGGGAATGTCTGCAGCAAGTCAGAATTGTGCAAATGGAAGGGATGGTATCAAGAAACCCTGAGGAAAACTGAGTATGGTCTGATATAAAAACTCATAACCTTTCTGGGAATTAATCCAAAGGACCTGTGGGGTGTGAGGTCCTGATGTAGCTCCTGACTGAATGTCTCTTGCCAGTGTTTTGCTGCAGTTTTGTGTTACAAGTTTCAATGACATGGATTTGAACCAGCATTGTGTTGAAATAAATGGACTCTGTATGTGATTTGGATGTCTTGCCAATATTTTTAATTACATAATTATTTTTATGTGTGTTTTTGAATAGAAAAATCCAAATAGAGTGCCTCTTGGTTAACCCTATTCTGTTCCATCCATAATCCTTTAAAAACTAGAGTTTTTCTTCTGAGGGTCATTTACATCTTCATTTGTTGCACGTCTCTGTTATCTCCTGTGCCCTTGCTCCTGCAGCCCAGGTTCCCACATTGCTCATTTCCTGCATTTGCATGATTTTCAGATCTACTTTATGTATTATTGGAGTATGAGCTATGCTGTGGCTTTAGTTCTGATCTGTGTTTCCTTCCTAGTACTTCCTGATGACACTTCCACTTTGACAGGACAAGAGGAAATGGCCTCAAGCTGCAGCAGGGGATGTTTAGTTTGGACATCTGGAAGAATTTCGTCACTGAAAGGATTGTCAGGCTTTGGGAGGTGGTGGAGTCCCATCCCTGGAATCAAGGAAATCATCCAAGTCCCATGCAAGGAATTCAGTGCTCTGGGCTGGTTAACAAGGTGGGCATTGGCACAGGTTGGACTCGATGGCACAGTTCTTTTCCAACTGAAATGATTCTGGGGTTCCATGATAGCTCAGATAGCACTGAGCCACTTTTGGCACATGTGCCATAATCCTGATGTCTCTGTCTTGAAGAGCTGACTGTGAGCTCACTGCTGTGGTGGTCAGACACTGGGGCTGATTGACCACATTTCCTCAATTCAGTTCCCTTAAGACAAAACTCCCTTCCTTCACATCTGGATAGTGAATTACTGCCATATTAATAGAAGGAAAAACCCCAGTGAAGGGTGCTGTATTGCTATGCCTGTTTCTAAAGGGAATGAAAACATGAAAGGCTATATTTGTCCCCCAGTTGAGTTTGTAAGCCCCTGCTGGATAAACAGTCCTGGGGAGTAATGAAGGTGTGAGTTGCCAGGGTTGTACTGCCTGAAGCCATGTTCCTCTCTGAAACAGATCTTTTCTGTGTTGCACAACTGACAGGGCTTCAACTGCAAAATGTTAGCAGTAATGAGGAATATCTGTGGTGCATCAGTAAATGAGTATTCTGCAGGACTGGCCTGTAGCCTGCCAGGATCTGGCTGTGCCTCTAGGAAGACTGAAAGTCAGTGTTGGAGGAAATGGTGTGAGTCCTCAGAGAGAACCAGTTACATCAAATGGAGTTGAAAAATTTAATAAAGCTATGCCCTAGGCAAGGGTTAGACTTTGCTATGAAAAAGTCAGTTGAGAACAACTAGAATTTGTTTGGATAAATAGCTTCAAGTCATCTTTGTGTTGGGTGGGAAAGAGAAGATATGCTCAGATAAGGAAGGCCTTTGTTGCAAACCAAAAAACCCCACTGAAGTTTCAGAAATGGTGTTTCCATCTGCCAGATCCTTTTACACCACGAGCTGAAGTTGCTCCATAGCTGGAATGGAGACCTCAACAGCAGCATGTTCCAGGTGGGAGGGCTGGGGTGAGCACAGCAGGGAGGGAAACACAGCTGCAAAGGGAATGTCTTCTTGGTTTTATTGCCTTGCCTCAAGCAGTGGAACCAACGAGCCTTGCTGCAGAGAACTCAGAAATGCCCTGCATGGTTGGGTGTTCCCCACCTGATTCCCCATCTGCAACAGCCACCTTGGCTGCAGTGAGGGTAACACCTTCTATCTCCCCAGTGTGCAATAAATAAAGTGAAATATAAAAAAATCACAGGCTTGTGATTAAAAACCCCTTTTGGAGAAGGAAAATGGGCTCAAAATCTCCAGATTCCTGGTCCAATGCAATCTGTATGGTAGGGGAGCACAAGACAGGCCCAGTGGTGTCAAGGTGTCAGATGTTAATAGCATTAAACCCTATGTGTATTTATCCTCTGGAACACACACCTGCAAAGTGAAAAACACTGGTTCTTCCTTTCCAGCTGGAAGCAGTAATTACCTCAGGCCAATGTGAAAGTCTGTGTGTCACAGAACTCTCATGTGAGTTAGGAGATAATGAAAATTCCCTGGTCTCTCGTGCCAAGGCTGAAATAATTTCCTCCAAGAACAGTATCCTCATCATAAATCTACCTTGCTATAAATGGCCAAATTGAGAGCAAAGACTGATTCATACAAGGAAAACTACTGAAGGAGGTAACTTTGTACTGTTAATTTCTTTTCCCTCTACCCTGACCATCTGTGTATATTATTCTCAGATTTTGCACACAGCAGTAGGCTGTAGCATGTGGACAGTCTGTTTCAGCCTCATGAGATCTTACAAACTTCTCCTCTGCTGTCTGTGATGCTGTGATTGCCTTCTACTGCTCCTGCTTGATTTTGCAGACTTTAATTCCCTCTGGCAGGTTTGCTTGGTGCTGCTGAGCAGCATGCTTGGCTTTTTGCTAACCTGCAGTAGGACACCTGCAAGGGAGTAAAAACTCCTGGGTTTTGTGTTGGGATAAATCATTTAACAACTTACTTCACACTGAACTCCTGAGGGTGTGGGGGCTGTTGTTGGGAGGTCTGTAGTGCTGGGACTAGGGTTGAATATCAGGGAATATAGGATTAAAACTCTGTATGGGGTCCTCAGCTGGTTTTCCTGGTTTGCTATTTGAGCAGTGCTCCCTTCCCTCTAGGGAGCAATCTGCTCCCTAGATTTTACCAGATGTGTCTGGGAAAGATGCCTCTTACCATGTTAGTTGCCTTTTGGATTTTGCTATTCTCTGGGCAGCACCTGGATTTAAATTCCTCAGAAGGCATATGAGCTGCCCTGAGATACCAAGGAATGTGTAAGGTCACTGTCTTTTGAGTTTTCAGTTGTGCTCTTTGCTTTAGGGCAGTAACACAACTGTTTGTGTCTGCATAGGTAGACATGCTCTGCAATTCCTTTGGTTCTGTTTTGAGACAGAATGCCCAAATCCCTAGAATCTGCATCCTACAGATGGAGACATGACTGTGAACAAGTTGCTTGGCTTCTAGGAAGAAGGTGGCTGAGGAGGCAGTGAAGTACCTGTCAGGCACACTGACTAGGAGTGGGTTGGAGCACTTAGTAACTATCCTGTGGCAGCTTTCCCCTCTGAACCCCAAAGGTGTTTTTGCTGCAGCAGAGAATAAACTGGAATACACTGAGAGACACCTGAGAGCTGGGATGAGCCCTTGGATGATCTTGGCTTTTAGGCTTGCAGGCCTCTTGGGTGTTGCAGACTTAAAAAATGCAACCATAAGCAAATATACAACTTTTCCAGGCTGCTGACCCTTCACTGGCCAATAAACAGTTCCAAGGAAGTTGTACCCAATCATTTCCAGTGTCTGGACTGGCGGAAGGGGAAAAGACTAAAATATGTGGCCTGGGCTGGTGTTGCCAAGTCTGGAGCACAGCAGAGACCTTGCTGCAGTTTCTCTTCTCAGTTAAGTTCTTTGTTTGATGAAAGACAGCTGGGGAAAGCTTGACAGCTTAAAGCTGATTATGCTCTACTTGAGTGTTTCCCCTGCAAAAGGAAGACCCCATCCCCCTGCTGCAGGCAGCACTGTGTTTGCTTGGCCTCTGGCAGGGCAGGGATGTGCAGAAAAGCAGTGATTTTTAGCTGGCAGAAGGTGAGTGAGCCTCTTTGTGCTGGGGTTGAAATTACTTCAGCACTGTTTTCTCAGACCTGTAAATCTTTTGGTGAGATCCAGTCTCCTACAGAAACCAGGTGATGGGGTTCTATGAACAAATAAATCTGGAGTTGGGGTATCAGTCATTTGGAGCTGCCTCTTCTTGTGCCCCATCCTTTCTCACACTGTAGAGGTTTCTGCTTTGGGGAATTAAAGTTATTTGCTCATTGCTTTTTCTCCCACATAGCTGCTTGTGACTCACTTCAATTATGAAGCTTTCAATTATGGTCCCAGATGGGCACCCCCAACTTTCCCAGAGACTGAAAAACTACCTCTAGGTCATTTTTGTGTGACATCACTACATTAGCAGTTTTGATGAGCTGGGGCAGGTTGTGGCAGCAATATACTTGTATTTGGATCATTCCTGGCTTAGTTGGCTTGGGTTCAGCATTGTTGTGGCTGCATGTATCACATCCAGTCAGGGGACAGTGGTAAATCAAAGAGAACAAAATAGTGTCCTACACTAAACCTTGCCTATGCAGCTCAGAATACAGCAAATAGATGAAGAAGGATGAGACTGGTTGCAAACTCCTTTTCCAAGGAGTGCTCAGATTAGGCTATTGACTGTCATAGGCTCTAAGAAAAAGTAGAGAGATTAAGTTTTCCTCTTGTCAGGAACAAGGCTGGGCTCAGAAATAAAAATCACAGAACTGAGTGGGCAGGGTGTGTTGGAAAGGGATGAGTTGGGATGGAAAAGACACAGCTCCTGGTGCTGGGCATGAGGACAGAGCTGTGTCCTCACAATCAGATGATGTGGCAATGACCCAGGCTGAAAATCTGCCTTGCAGCCATAAACTCAAAGATAAACTTGTGCTTATGTTGCAACAGAAAGCAAACACTGGGAAGAAAAACAAATGGACTGATTGAAAAGGAAGAGCAAATTCATTGTTTTTTCTGGAGCTCCTTGGCCCCAGGGAGTCAGAGGCACCCTGGGCTGTGCTGGGACCCCCAGGGGTGCCTGGTACCCCGTTATCAGCACCTCAGTGCCCTCTCTGCTCTCAGTGTCATTCTGGCCCTGGCCTTGGACTGTGGGTTGTAATTTCCATCTCTAGGGCAAAGAGCACAAACTGACGTGTGAGAGCTCAGCCAGTGAGGCCATGGCTAGGCTGCCTCTGTGTCTGTGTGTCTGTCCATGGGTCTGTCTGACTGCACTGTGGGATGCCTGCTTGGGGTTCATGTGCATAAACCCAGGGGGACTTGCTGGCTGTAGGGCAAACCTGCAGGTAGGAGTAGCTTATCCCAAAGGGCATTAGCCCCCCTCTGCACATCCCTGTGTCTTAGGACAAGATAGCCAGGGAAATACCAAATTTCCTTAAGATAATTTTGAAAGAAGCTGTCTCCTTTTACAGACTGCTCAGAGGACCCAATTTTTAAAGTCTTAACATGATTAGTTAATGCAAGACAAGGTGTGTCATTATATTGTTATGAAGAAGTCAGAGTGCTGGCACTTGAAAAATTTAATACAACACCAGTTTTTCAGCTGAGGAGGTGTTTTACAGCCCACTGTATATCTCAATGTGCCACTGAGTGTTATAAGATGTATAAGGGGAAAGGGCAGGGAAATGATCCATTAAAACTTATACATTTATATCACCACTGAAGAACATTTATAAGATCACCTACCAAGCTATTACCTTAAAGGAAACTTAGACAAGGGTTAGACCTTTGTCTGTCAGTCAGAAACCCTGGATACCACACCTGCCACACAGTGGGGGTCCCTGGCTGCAGGGGGCTGGGGAAGGATGCAGTGTGCTCTGCCTATCCATGGGATGCTGCTGGCTGCCCTAAAAGGTTTATCTTTTATTCTATCTATCATCTATTTGCAGAAGGCAGTTTCCTCCACCTGCCTTTGAGTCATACTTGGCTGATTTTTGATGTGATGGGATAGTAAACAGAAAAGCCTGAGCCAAGACCAGAACGTTGGAAAGGAGGCCGCACCTGGAGTAAAGCTCAGGGTAGAGGGGGGAAGTAGATGTAAGAATGTTCTGGGGAGTGATGTTAATTCAACTCTGAGTGTGATTGTTACCTGAGGTCTCAACCATTCTGTCTTTGATGCCCTGAGCCTGGCACATGAGTGGAATGGCAGCCAAATGTCCTGGTGTTGGCTGGAGCATCCCTCTGGGAGGGAAGCTGCAGCCCTGAACTCTGCAGTCAAACTGTGGATCTGGTGATACAGAAGCCTCAGGGAACTGCATCTGGTACATGTGGGAAAACCATGCCTGACAACAGCTTCCTTGTGTGAGCAGCTGTCTGATGGTACACAGGTATTTGACTGGTGAATTATTTGATCACTTGAATTATAACAATCACTTTAGTGATACTGCCTTCATTGCCATAAAAATTTATGGCCCTCATTGTATTTCAGAAATAAATGATGCCATGCAGTATTTTAATGGGATACCAGATTAGCAAGGGAGCTCCTTGCAAACATGAAAATGGAGGTTTTGCAGGTAAGTGGGATTTGGAAACCAAACACTACATAACTTGCATGCTTTGTCTCATGGGCTCAGATACCTGGTATTTCAGGGAAAAATGAAATTCCTTATATCCTCTTTAGCTGTTGAGAAACAAAGATTTGTTAAGGTCACCATGGTGTTTTTTTCAGGGAGTAATCAAAGAAAAATGTGGGTCCCATCCTGAATTAATTTTCAGCTTTCTCTTTTAAGATCTTTTTCTTTACTTTTACCAAAGGAACAGATGCAACAGCTAGCTTTGATGCTGCACAGTAAGTAAACAACTTATCCTGATAAGTTCAGTTTCCTTTCACAGAAGGCTTTGTGTAGGAAGAGAGGTTGAAAGGACAGTACAGAAGGCATCATCTGAATTAAACCTGTACTAATTGCTGAGGAGTGGGAACATCTGTGCCCAATGAGTTTGGATGTTATAAAAGAGTGGGTTAGCTAGCCAAAAATTGCAGTTTGAGTTGGGGCTTGAGACCCAGAGTCTGCTGGCTGTGCTGTGAGGAGGAAGGGACATGCAGTCATGCAAGGGACAGACAAGGTAAGAAGATGTTGTGTGAGGGACAGACAGGGTTAGGTGGGAAAGGGACAGGTTGGGGTTTAGCCAGTCATGCAGAGAGGGGAGAAGGAGTCAGAGCTGCCTGCAAGAAAAGGAGTTAGAGCTGTCAAATAAAAATACACTGAAAGAAGGCATGGAAAGTTTCTAATAAAAGAGGGATGGTGGTGCCAGTCTCCACATAATAACTGCAACAGCTTTGAATCTTGTTTTAGATAAGATTGGTTTAGATTGAACTGCTTTGCCCAAAATCTTGTTGGTTCACAAAATCACAGAATAGTCTGAGCTGGAGGGACCCAGAAGGATGAAGTCCGGCTCTTAAGTGAATGGACAGTTTGGGATCAACCCCCAAACCTTGGCATTGTTAGTACCTGCTCTGACAACTCAGCTGATCTCAGGCTGTGTCTCTGCAAAACCAGAGGGGTTTTGGATCTCTGCTTCTGTGTATTGTCATCTCTGGGATGCTGTTTGGTACCAACTGTGCCATAGCAGTCAAATCCTTGGACATGCACAGTGGGTGCACAAATGCTTGGAAAAGGGGGCTGTTTCTCCTGAAAAGACATCAAAGCATTTTGAGCTCAGAGGGTCACAACTGCAGATATGGTTCTGGTTTGGCATTCTTGGAAGAGAGTGTTCTAAGAAATGCTCAGCCTTTTAGAGGAAGCTCATTTCCAGCTTTTGCAGGGGCTTTGGAGCATTGCCACAGATGCTGGAGCTGCCAATGTGTATTTCTTGCAAGACAATGCTTGGTTGCATTCCACTCAGTAATTACCCAAACTGTGGTATTGGCAGCAATACAAAAACAAGACTCAGCTATGGAAGAGAGGTGCTTTATTCACACTTGTGGTGTCCCCAGTCGAGATTTCTGTTTCAGGGTCATTCAGCCAATATCTGCAGCTCTAAACAGGTTGACAGTGAAATGGAACACAAGCACAAATAGTGCATGATCTTCTCTTGTAGGGAGAGCAGCTTCTTGGCAGGCTTCAAAATAATTCTCCCACCACTTGAATTAAAAAAGAGAAGTCATAAGAGAAGCTGCCCAATACTTGGGAAGGTGATTGGATCATGCTGGAGTGAATGAATGAGGGAGTTTTGGAGGCACTCAGCCACTGGGGCTGCTCTGTGTGCCACAGCACAGACCCTTGGTGGGCAGCTCTGGGTTGGGCCTTGTTGCCTTGTGATGTTTAAGATCACCTGAATTTCTTCCACCCATCCATTTAATTGTGCTGTCAGTTTTGTTGGAGGAAGTTTTTATAATATCAAGATGATGGTGCCTCATCCAGCACCCTGTGGATTTCTGGAGCAGGGGACATCAGACCATTTCCATGTCCATCAGAAGAAAAGCTGGTGAAATGTTTGTGCTCTGGCAATGGGGTCCTGCCCAGCACAGCTGCCTGTGTGGCCCTGCAGCCCTGGGAACTAACGAGGCTGAGGATTCCAGACCTAAAGGGAGCCTGCAAGGGAGGTGGGGAGGGACCTTTTCCAAGCACATACAGGGCAAGGGCAAGGGGCAATGGCTTCAGACTCATGGAGCAGCTTTAGATGAGGGATTAGGAGGAAGTTCTTTAGCTCTGAAGGTGCTGAGGCTCTGGCACAGGCTTCCCAGAGAAGCTGTGGCTGCCCCTGGATCCCTGGAAGTGTCCAAGGCCAGGGCTGTATGGGATTCTGGACACCCTGGTGCACTGGAATGTGTCCCTAGGGGGTGGGACTACATCTTTATCTGCACCTCTAAGTTCCCTTCCAGCCCAAACCATTCTGAGATTTACATGGTGCCCAGAGCAGGAGGGGATCCCTGAGCTGTGCTACCCCATGGGACACTGAGGAGCAGCTCCTGTAGCAGAGGAGGCTCAGCCCTGTGGCTGCATCTCTGGCACTGACCACAGCCTTGAAGTCAAAGAAGTTTGGTCAAATGTTGGACTTCATAATTTTGGAGGGCTTTTCCAATCTTAATGATTCTAAGCAAAAGATCAAAATTGTCTGCTGTCCATTGATCCATGGGGTTAAGAAATTAATCTCATTGCTGCCCTTGGTTGCTCTTCTGCCTCCAGGGCAGCTCCTGAAAGTAGAGCCTTCCTCATGAGGTGTCCCTGGGGCTTGGCACAAGCTCTTTCTGCCTGCAGCATGTCAGGTAGCTATTGATTCCTTTTGCTGTAATTCTCTGGTGCTAAGATATAAGAGGTTTTCCCAGTAGCCTCTCTTCTCACTGTTCTGAGCAAAGCAGAATATATATGCTCAAATTTGTAGGGTGAGTTTTTAACCAAAGCCAGAAAACAGCTTTGGTTTTTCTTGTGGTGCCTGACTGGTGAACGACTTGGCCAATCAAGAGCATTTTATGACCCTGCAATGGCTGTCATAAACCATTTGGGTTATCCTTTTTATGTTCCTGCCATAAATTTCCTCATTTTCTTAATGGATCAGATTAACAGGGGACTTCCTCACAACATGACAGGGCGTTCTGTAAATAAGTAAGATTTGGAAGCCAAAATCAGTGATGAAGCACACTGAGACCAACAGTCTCATGGGACAAAGGCTGAGACAAGTTTCCCATCTGCTTTATTACTTTCCATTTCCCGGAACATGAAATACGATATAGAAGATATTCCAGTTGCTTGAAACCAAAGGGAACTCAAAACACTTATTGTAATCATGCATATAGCTGAGAAAAACTGAGGTTCTTCTATGTCCACAGTATTTGGTTTCATATCTTCTGGTTCATTTATCATGTTGAGTTTCTGGTTAAAGTTGACATTGATAATTCTGGATTCAGCTAGAAGGGATTTTGTGCTGTCAGGATGGATCAAGTATAAGATTCCTTGGCCATGTTGGAGATTGTCTATTGGAAGTCAAAATGAAGCCTTGTTCAGGAGTGGAGTTCCTGGGATTATTGCAATACAAATACAATTTAATTAATGAGGAGAAACTCCTTACTGAAGACATGGATTACTAATGTTTTTTCTATTTATCATACACTTTATAGTCAAAGGATAGAGTGCAAACTGTACGAACTAAAACTTAAAGAAGTTTTTGGGTGCAGAAGATCTTTGCTTGTTCCAGTTAACTCCAGATTAGGCAGCATATGTTACCTCTGTATTTCTGCCCTATGCTTGAAGAAAGCAGATGTTTGAGGAATTTGATATCACTCAGAGGGAACACTGAAAATGAAACAATCACGTTACAGCTGGGCCAGGGGAACTCAGTGTTGTGTCTCTGAGGAAGAAGCAAATCTGAAACAACTCATGTGGTTTGGTATTGCCAAATCCCGTTCTTGAGACTGTGAAATATTAATCAAGACAAAAGAAAAATGAAAATTTTGAGTAATTTTCTCAGGATATTGATATCTTTAGTGCTGCCAGCTTGCCTTAGAACAGCTGCTATTTAGTTTAGTTGGGTTTTAGTGAAGGGTTCTGTCCTGTTAGCAATTCCTCCAAACAAGCAATCTTCTGGAAGCCCCAAATCCCCCAAAGGGCATTTTTTTGTGCTGTATTCCATAACTGCAGCTCGTTTCCTTGTGCTAATTCACATCACACATTACAACATGTTAAGGCAGTCCTGACTGAGCAGCTCAGCCCAGCCCGTGGCACCCAGTGAGACTCTGCTGCCTGGGGTTGCTTTAGGGTGTGAATTTGGTGGGAGGTGGCCCTGGGGACTGGTTGGGACTGGCACAGGTGTTTGTTTGGAGTATAACTCCCCTGTGAAGTCAGTGCCAGACTGTGCTGAGAGCCAGGGCAGGTAACTGCAGGGACTGCAGAACCTGGGGCTTACTGCCAGAGTGGCTACATCACTTTGTGCTTCATCCCTGGCAATGATTACCCACCTCATGACTTATTGTTGTCAATATTCAACTTCTCTAGCAATGTAGAAACCTTATTTTCATGCTGGAGGTGATCCTTCCAGGCCAGAGCAAGCCCTGCCTGAAGGAAGAGCACAAGATAAGGGAAACAGGGAGTTTTGTTGCAAGCTTTGTTCTTGTATTGTTTGGTTTTGGCTGTGTTGGTTGTGGTGGTGGTTTGGTTTCTTTTTAAGTAAAGGTCTCCAATTTAATATCCTGAGCCTGGAACATGAGAGTGAAATGGCAGACAAATGTCTCAGTTTTGGAGCATTTTTCTAACACACAGCTGCTGCTATCCTGAGCTGGGATTGTGAGAGCAAAGTGAGCTACCCACATGCACTGGAGGGGCAGTGTGGGTGTGCAGCACAGGGATTAAACTGAAGGCTGACCAGTTCTGTATGTCTGCTAAATAAACCCCTGAAATTGAGTTTCACTGCAGGTGCTGCAGTGCTCAGCATAAACCAAACACATGAATCCTTCCAGGAATATTCCTATTCTCCTGGAGCATAACATGCAAGCAGAAACTCCGGGTTTGGACTTTCTGTCTGTGAATCATATGATAAAAATAGAGATGAAAACGCAATAAAACAGCAGCTTGGTAAAAGGGTAAACTATGGACTGGGAGGAAACATTGCTATTCTTATATCCAGCTACAGTTTATGGCAGCCCAGGGCTGGGACTGCTGCTTGTGTCACGCTAGGTGACAGCTTGCACAGGGTGACAATAAAAAAAAAAAGAGTTCTGTGTGTCAAAGACAGAGGCCAAGTCAAGGCAAAAAAATCTTATGGCTCTGTGGAGAGATATGGAGTTGAAGGGAAGAGGGGAAAGGAGAGGGTCAGGCACTGTCCAGATCACATCCCTGTTGTAACTTGTGCTGCATTTGCTGGGACTTGAATCTGCTTGGTAGTTTGATTTGCCTCCTTGTCACCCCAAGAATCCCCACCCAAAAAAGAAGCAAGCAGCAGATCCTGTCCTCATCTGTACCCTGTGCTTACGGACCCTGGGAGCCCTTGCATGGGCAGGTAGTGCCAGACTGGGGAGCAGATCCCAAACCCAGTCACTTCACATCTCTGCTGCAGTGCCTGGGGGACAGGCTGACTGCCAGGTACTCCCAAGCAGGCTCCCAGGAAGATTTTGGGAGTTTGATTGTTTTTGGTTTTTTTCCATGTTTCCAACTGCAGTTGTGCACTTTGTCTTGTTTGCATTGCTTTATGGCTTTGCTGACTCGCATTCCAAAAGTGAAAGTGAAAAGTACAGTTCTGTACGAGATTGGGTTACATCAAGGTGGGAGGAGCCAGTGAAGTGACTTTATCCTCAGAGATCCGATTGACTTCTGCATTCCCTCAGGAAGAGGAGCTGAATAAACTGGGATTTGGAAAGGCTGCACAGGCGCTGGGAGAAGGGAAGAGGCATGAAGGGTCCCTTGGGCACAAACAGCTTCTGAGGTACTGTCCTCTTCTTTAGAGGGTACTGCCTTCTGTCCTGTTCTCTTACAAATTCTTGCTGTCTTGTTTTGAAGCAGACACTCAGAAACGGGCACTGAAGTGTCTGTGGCAGGAGTGAAATTATCAATGTGCTGTACATTTTCTGCATGGGGAAGAACATGTGTTCCTGGTGCTGGTGATCTTTGTGCACAAATAACACCACATCTGTAGCCCACACTGGCACCTTGCAGAGAGCTCTGTGTGATCCCACATGAATGTGTGAATGCAGAAACCCAACAGAGTCCTGATGGTGTGTTTATATAAAAGTGTGAGGGACCTCAGAAATAACTGAATGAATGTATTAATGCATTTTTCTGTTCATGTAATTACTGAATTTTTTTCCCATATGCACTAACCTTTTTCTTCCTCACAGCTCCTTAGCATGTCTTGTTAGTATCTTCTTTTCCAAAAGTGCCATCCTGTCATGTTTGCAAATAAGGGAGAACTTGTCAGAAGGGTTGCAGGAGAAATCCCTGCAGCTCTCCTCCTTTCCAAGGAGAAGCTGCCACCCAAGCTGGAGCTGAGCATGCATTTCTCCAGGTTCAACCTGACCATGCATTTCTCCAGGTCACACCTGACTAATGAGCAATCCAGCCTCGCAGTTCTGGGTTAGAATGAAGCAAAGCAGAACCAAAACATGAAGCATTAGTAATTAAGGACAGTAGTTTTTAAGTAGAAGAAGTTAAATCAGCGAAAGGCTTAATTCTACTTAATGTAGAATATTATATATATTTACTATAGGCAGTAAAAAAAACATTGCCAATGTTTTATAATGGTTGCCGTGGAAAATTTTTTTCAGAGCAGGTGGAGGAAAGCTGAAGTGTGCTTCACACTTAGGATTTTTTGCAGAGATTTCTCAGCTGAACCACAGTGTCCTGCAGGAAAGAGCTGCTTTATCCCCTCACATGATTTTGTTTTCTTTTGTTTATTTTTATTTCTTTTTGTTGTTGTTGCAAAGGCTTGTTGAGAGTTGTGTACAGCAGACCAGTGAGGGAAAAGTGATAAAGAAAGTGATACCAAAATTATCTTACAGAAATACTTCTCCTTTTCTGGAAAAGAACTTAGAGTAGAAAATAAAATCTGTAGGATCTTTAGAAGTTCCTTGAGTTTTATTCTGTTGCTGCCTTACTTTCTTCAGTAGTATTATTTCCTTCAAATGCAACTTAACCCTTCTCCATAGGACCCTCAGGGTGCCAGATAAATATTTTAGAGATTCTGGTGTCTTGTTCCACCAGGCTGGTTCTAACCATAAAACCATAGACTAAATTCCTCCTGAAGCTATGGAGCCCAGGGTATGTGTCTGGAAGAGTAAGAAGGGGTGAGGAAATGCAGTGTTTTTACAGCTGGAGAGCAGCACTGGATTTTGTGTGTCCATGACTGTGGGTATGGCTGGCTGCAGAGGGGAGCATGTGTGAGCCCTGGGGCAGCAGCTCTGCTCTGCTGGCTCCTGGGGGGTGTTGGGGGCTCTGCTTTTGGGGGTCCCCACTGAACCTGTGCCAGAGACAGAAAGCCTGAGGACACACTCTGGAAAGGCAGTGGACTGGTTTAATTTGTGCTGGAGTAGGAGGAAACATGGGTCAGAGTATTCCAGGTCATAAGATTTTTATCTTTGTGAGAGAACCTTGGCCCTGCTGGAACTGATGCCATATTGCACTGGAGACTGGATTTCCTTCTCTTGGCAAACACTGGAGTTATTTATTGTCTTGTTTGCCATCATACTATGGGGAGAAGGAAAAGCCTGAGAGATTCAGGTGGTGATGTTTTCTCAAATGGATCCCTTCAAAAACAAACCAGAGGACCTTGTTAGGGCTCTGCTTAGATTTCCTGTCAAATCCAGTTTTCTCCTGCTGGGGATGTCAGCTGGGCTGGTTTGTGGGTCAGGTCTGAGCTGGGGGAAGCTGGGTATGAGTGGCTGGTGTTTGCTGAAGGAACTCCAGCTTTTCCTGTTTGTTCCTTTATTCACCTGCTTCTTGTTCCTGATCTGCTTTTAGGGTCTGGCTTTACTCTGTTACAGAAAATCTGCAGAAAATTTCAGAAGCTCTGACAAGTAAAAGTTTGTATTACTTTGAAAAAGGAAGGGAAGCAGGCAAAAAAAAACTGGATGAAAAATATTTTCTGTCCAAAGAATATGTTTCACTTTAGATTTGAGTGTTTTATTGAAGTAAGTTTGAAACTGGTGGCATGAGATGGCCCAGACGGCTGGAGAGTCTCCAGATTTGAAGACAGATCAGTGAGGGAGATCAGAGATTTGGTGGACCGTGTTCTGGCTGTGGAAAAAGAAGAGAAGAGGGGGGAGGAGGAGGGAATGTCACCAGAGAGAAGAGGAAGGGAGATGTCCTTTGACCAGAATGAGGAGAGGGGCATGAAGACCACACGACAGAGAACCAAATGAATGAGGATACAAAGTACAGACCTCAGGCTGAAAGCTACTGGGGAAAACCCAAATCTTAACCTCTGGGCAAATAACTCTGCCAGATGTGCTGCAGCTGTTCTGTGCAGCAGACGTGCCCTGGGTTATAAAGCCTCCAGAGGCATTTAAATGACAAGAGGAGGTGGCACTTAGGGACATGATCTGAGTGATGGATTTGGCAGTGCTGTATTAACAGCTGGACTTGATGGTCTTTTCCAAACTCTTGCTTCTATGGTTCCAAGATTGATGTCAACCCCTTGGAACTCTGCTCATCTGCAGGGTAGGAGGGGCAGGCATTGTTAACTGTGCTTTGGGAATCAGGAAATGGGATAAAGTGATGGGTGAAATATGAATGGTCAGGGAGAAATAACTAAAAAGAGGATCAATTTTTTTATTTTTTTTTTTTAATTTTTTTTTTTTTTTTAATGTGTGGTATGAGGATGAGAAGAGATTGTTATTAATACTTGGTGGGACCAGAAGAAATTCTAGCAGGACTGTCCAGGTGAGCAGGAGCTCTGTGTATAAAGTGCAAGAGTTCCCTCATGGGGCGGTGGAGGAGCACAGAGCACTGCTTGGAGGGTGTGTATGGAGCAGTGCCAGGGACTCAGCTCTGCCCAGCATTCACAGCATCACCAGGTTGGAAGAGACCTCCAAGATCATCAAATCCAACCCAGCCTTAACACCTCAACTAGACCATGGCACTGAGTGCCATATCTAGTCTTTTTTAAACACATCCAGGGTTGGTGACTCCACCACCTCCCCAGACAGACCAGTCCAGTAAGAATGATTCTTTCCACAAAACACTCTTTCGTAATATCCCACCTATATTTCCCTTGGTGCAGCTTAGAACTTTGTCCTCTTGTTCTAACAGTGCTGCCTGGTGAAACCCCCACCTGACTACAGCCAGCTTTCAGGGAGCTGTACAGTGATAAGGTCACCTCTGAGTCTCCTTTTCTCCAGGCTGAGCAACCCCAGCTCCCTCAGCTGTTCCTCACAGGGTTTGTGTTCCAAGCCCCTCACCAGCTCGTTCCCTCCTCTGGATGTGCTGCAGCATCTCAACGTCCTCCCTGAACTGAGGGGCCAGAACTGGACACTCAAGGTGTGGCCTCACCAGTGCTGAGTCCAGGGGAAGAATGAGCTCCCTGCTGCTGCTGGCCACACCATTCCTGATCCAGGCCAGGACCATTGGCTTTGGCCACCAGGGCACACTGCTGGCTCATGTCCAGCTGCCATCCATCTGTGCCCCAGGTCCTGCCTAGCACTGTCCAGCCACTCTGTCCCCAGCCTGAAGCATAGCAAGGGGTTATTGTGGCCAAAATTCCCTGGATGTGCATCCTGCACAGGGGTGTCAAGAGCCTGAGCTGTGCCAGGTTTTATTGAGCAGGAAATTTTGCAGCTGGTCTCAAGCACTGCACCAGCTGGCAGCCTGAATGGGCGTGTCCTGTGGGTTGTGATCCCCTGGGTCACCTGTTTCTGGGAAATGGGGTAGAATTCTCAGCAGATCTAGATCAGTACAGGCCACCTGAGAAAATTATTAACTTCTGTGGTATAACTAATTTGGAAACTTCCTCAAGGTACTTTGCAGGTAGTGACAGCAAAAAAAGTTGTTTTAATGAAAGCTGTTGATGAAAAGGTTCCAGGAACAAAGCAGTTTGTGTTATCCAGAGCTAGTCTGGTGAGGAAAGTTAGGAGAATTTTCTATAATTTTTTTTTTATTTATTTGGCAAATATTTTACTGAAACATACATCACAAAGTTGTGTCAGTTTTATTTCAATGGTTCAAAAAATAACTTCTGGCTAAATCCATGGATGTCTTGAAAAGAAATATAAAGTTACTGTTTGTTCATTTAACTTCAACAGGCATTTCTTATCAGATCTCCTAATTCAAAATAGAATTTGATGTGACAATAAATATTTCACCTTAGGCCAAGTGAAACATTCATGCAGCATAATCCATCTTCCTCAGTTAACTTTCTGAAAGTGAAAGCAAATTTTGGAGGTGACAGCAAATGAAGCTGTAATTTTCTGCTCCCACTGAGGGGTGTGTGCAGGGCCAGAGCCTGGAGGACGTGGGCATGGAGCCTGCTGCCCACCAGGCCCAGGAGGGATTTCCCCTCCCTGCAGAAGGTCCTGGTGTCTCTTTAGCTGTGGCTGAGCCAGAGGTGGCCAGGGCTGTGAGTGTGGCCCTGGCAGCAGCCCTGGCAGGGTGCAGGAGCAGCTGAGCAGTGTGAGGCTGCTCTGCCTCGCTGCCATCGCCGTGCCTGGGCTGCAGCAGCTCTCTGGCACTTGCTCTGCCAGCTGTGACCTGTGTCTGCACAAAGAGAGCAGACACTGGGAGCTGAGCACTGCCTGTCATTGCCCACAGGGAGAAGACTGAGGGAGGAAGCTGCTGAGCCTGGCCTGGCACTGTGGAGGATCTGGAGAGCCCCAGCCCCGCTGGACCTGGGCCCCCAGAGAGCCCCATGGACCCTCCCCACCTCCTGCCCTTGGGTTTGCTGCTGCTGGCTCTTGCTGCTCCCCATCCCAGTGAGTCTCTGTGTTTGAGCTCTGTGCTTTTCCCTGCACTTCCACAGCTCAGCTGCTCTGAACTGTTAGGGCAAAGCTCAGCTGGGCCCAGTTAAAACCAAGACCACAAACCCTGAAAGGTGAGAAGAGCAATGAAGGAGGTGAAGGTCGATGTGTCTGAGCTGTCACAGTCACCTCTTGTGGGAGGGGTGAGTGTTTGGTGTGTCTGATGTCAGGTGAGGTGAGTCCTGTCCCAAAGGACTGACTGACTCTTTCCCAGGAGAGTCTGAGGGGGGACACCTGGGACACCCCACCCAGAGTGGGCAATGGCAGCTCTGAGCTTCAGTGGCCCTGGGATGTGGCAGTGTGTTGGAGGGACACCTGGTGGGGTTGTGGCAAGGAGTTGGGGAAGGAAAGAGGGCAGGAACAGATGAGCTCAGCAAGAGAAACATCTTTCAGCTTACTTCCCAAGCTGGCAGCTTCCCAGCTAAAAAGACAGTGGAAGCAGTGGAAGCAGTGGAAGGGGGAATTTTGTCATGCTTCTACCCCAAAAATGATCCTGGGAACTGGCCCTAATACTGTGTAAAATTTGCCATTGACAGACAATGTCTCTGAATCCATGACTGAGCTTGTCCCCAAAATCCCATCCTGTTCTCTGATGCTAAACATGAGGGTAGAAAATTGGTAGAAAATGTTTTTTTTTGGTCCCTGTTTTCTGATTTAGATATTGCCATGTCCACTGTTGGCACTGAAGGGACAGAAGACTATTCTACAGAGGTGACAGTCTACCGCTGCAGGGACTGTAACAGCTGCACATGCAAGTCTGGGGCAAATGATTTTGAAAACTTTAACATAATTGCTGACACACAAAACAACAGATTTTCAGATGTAATAATAGAGTTGGTGACCAATAAAACACACACCACTGTTTGCTTTGAGGAGCCAAATTTCTGTCTTGAAGAAACTTACGGCATCTTCTGGAAGAGAGATGGGGGATCAGGACTCTCGTGTGGCATCCTGCGTTCTGGAGGTAGGCTGTTCTCTATTTGAGCAGTTAGCATGGCTTGTGAGTGAATAAAGTCAAATGAATGGGTTTCTTCTGTGAAAAAAGGCATAAAGTAATTAACAAAAGTAAATTCCGTTATTTCAGGCCAAACACTGCCTAAAACTACAGTAGGAGAGATTCAGATAAACACGTGTTACTCTGATTTATAAAGATTCCTTTTATTTGAGTTTTTTTTGGCAACAGCAATTCTCCTGGTTAAATTCTGTTCCATGTTCTGCAATGTGTGAGTGCCACCTGCTTCAGCCAGAACTGACCCTGACCCAGGTCCAGCCTCAAGAGCTGCTCTGTGCTGCTCTTCTGTCCAGTTCAATAAACACCCAGGAGCATCGTTCCAGCATCCTCACAGAACTGCCAAAATCAGGGATTCACACACCTGTCAGTGCATGGAGCAAGTGGCTCCACGAGGGCAGCACTTCATCCTGGTGGCTCAGCTTGCAGGGTGTGACTTGGCTGAGCTCCATCCAAGTCAGTGACATTTCTGTCTGTAGCTGGTTCTCTGAGAACAGCTTTTATCACCTCTCCTGTTGGAGTTAGAACATCCTTTCTAGTTTTCTTCCTGACAGAATAAAACAAATAAAAAGAGTTCTCCCCTTTGTATGCTTTTATTTAGCCTGACAATTTCACCTGTATTTATTTTCTGGCTACCATAAAACATTTCTCTCCTTATTTATGCTCTCCACTGCAAAATATCTACATGCTGTCACTGCTGTGTAAAACTTGGGTGACACTGAAACCTTCACAGTGAAATCTGGGAATTGCTGTAGACAGGGATGCCTGTACCCCTTGAGAGGGGAAGGGCTGGATGTACAGGTGAAGGTAGGAGGGAGGTTTGCAGATTCTCTGAGAAGAAGAATAAGCTCTATAATGGCACAGTGGGGTGCAGGGTTGGTGGGAGATGCACTCCAGGGTCTTGGAGATTTACTGAGCTCCTGGACTTGCTTGTTCCTTTTCCTTGGTTCCTGTGGGCAAAAGGCAGCTGCAAAATTCATGAGTAGATTTTTATTGGATAAAGGTAATGATAAGCTTTTTACAGATGTTTTATTATTCTTAATTGCATATGAAAACTTCCTTACCTTCTCAAAATATTTTCATTCTTGATTCCCAGAAGAACTCATCATATTTGGTGAGAAGGAAATCTAATGACAATGGTTGATTTGCAATGTTAGGGAATGAAACATCTCTAGCTCATAGCAATCACAGCAATCTCCAACACATTGTGCAACATGATCCACTTTTTAAATTTACTGACCTCTTCAACACCTTTAGCCCTCCACTGAAGATCTTCTACCGGATCCATATTTATTTATGTTTTTACCTTTCATCTTTCTCAGAAAATGCAAGTAGTGACATCAGTACTGAGAAGACTATTTGCTGTGAGGCAGAGACAGGTACCAGGAGATACAATCCTGAAGTGAAGTGCTTCTACACCCAGAAGTTGCGTCCAAAACTCAAGACACTTCCACTTGGCTCTCCTGCCGAGGGAATTCCAGGTTAATCTCTTCCTGTGTTTGTTTGCCTTTTCCTTTGAGAGGGGTTTGTCCAGACAGCTTGATTTGAACAGAGTTTTCCATAGGTGGGGAGATGTCCTGTACATTCATAACTTAGATCCACAGATGCTGCAGCCATTCAGTCACAGAGACTTTGCCTTGGCAAGTGGACGTGTCCAGTCCTGGAAAGAGATGTCCAGAGGCTCAGGTTCCTGTAATTATCTAGTGACAGACACTGGGATGCTGAGGGAAGGGGGCACATGATGGGTGTGGAACAGGTTCCCAAGAATTGACCTTGTCTGTAAGTGCTGAATAAGACTTTGCCTCCAGACTAAGAGGATATTTGTCAACTAAAGGTGACATTTATATATTGAAATTTCATTCATGGTAGAAACCCCTGTCATCTTCCTTAGGTCATGAACAAAAAGGTTTTTAAAAACCAGTCAAAGTGGATTTCCTTATTTGAGCACTTAATCTAGGATGGGTCTCATACCACTTGTTGATTATTTCAGATTAGATTGATGTTCAAAGATATCTGTTGTGATGGGGTGACAACAATTTGCAATGAATGTTGATAAAGTGAGCATTATACCAGGTATCACATGTAAGATTCATCAGTTCCTTCTCTCTTTCTCAGATGGGGCCAGTTCCTTGGTGTGGTGCTCACGAGGCAGCTCATGGCTTGGCACTCCTGCTTGCTTCACTTGGATGCTCTGTTTTCTTCTGCTCTGCAGGTAATCCTGAATTTCTCACCAGCCAAAAGAACAGCCCTGGCATGCGGATTGGCATCTTGTTTGCATTCCTGTTTGTTGGGGTTGGCACAGGATTGGGCACCATGTATTACTGCTGGCAGCCACGTGGCCAAGGTACAGTCTGACAGACTGTGTGTTACCTGTGGGTGGATGTGGAAGATTTACCTGGAAGTAAAGTGTTTTCCTCCTGGATCTCATCCCCATTGTGCTGTTCATGCAGTTCCTCATGATCTTCACTGGGCTGACAGCTGGAATGAACTCTCCTCCCGTGGCTGCTGTGGCACTGCCCATGGGTTGGCTCTGTTATGCAAAATAAGCCCAGAAGGAATTTCCTCCCTGCTTCCTCCTGACACAAGAGGGAAGCACTGGCAGGGCCAAGAAATCACAGGGCTCAGCCTTCCCTCCATGGGCTGCTGCTCCTGGGAGCAGTCCCAGACTGCAGCATTGCTGTGCAGCTGCCCTGGCACAGAGAGATGTGTCCCAGCCAGGACACTGATGGACATTTGGGCATGGGCTGACAGGGCCTCCAGGGGAGTGCTTCCCTCTCTCAGCCCTGCCCACTACAGAGCCAGCTGTAATTTAGGGAGGACTATTTCCCTGAAAGCATCCAGGAGGGAGGTTTGTTTTGCAAACCAGTGTGCATGGAGAGAGGTGGATGGGCTCTGTGGAGATTGTACAGACACTTCTTGTGCCTGCCATACACTTTCCCCCTCCATCCTGTGTCCATGGGCTCCAGTGTTTTTGGCACCTTGTGTATGCCTGAGGCTGAGACTCCTCTCAGTTACTGAACTGCTCCATCCCCTAGAAACTGATGCTGGTTGTTTCTTTCTGAGAGTCAAAGGATTAAATTTTCTAGTCTGAAATTGCTTCAAGAGGAGTTGCACAAGTGCTTGCAGAGGCACACAAAACCAGTCTCACTAGCAGATGGGAGAGGGGAGGTGCCTTGAGGACTTCACAAATACAGGCATTTTGTTTATAATTTTAACTTGAATCTTCCAGTTTCTTTGCTGGCCTCACAGATTTTTTATTTCTTTTTTTTATTTCCCTTCTGCAGCTTGTAGACAAGGCAGACAGGCTCCTGAAGGAGAAAGTCTTGTACATCTTTGATAACCATCTCCAAGGAAGAAAACCTCTCTGTCAGCAGCATCCTCCTCCTCCTCCTCTCTCAGGATGCACAGCAACCATGCAAACACAGACTGCTTTTCCATGAGATCTTCTGCTCTTGGATTCACAAACTGTTGTGTTTTCACGAATGCACCTTCACCACAGCCACACCTTCACCACAGCCACACCTTCCCCAAGCACTGTGACTCTTGTCCAGCTCCAGGTCTGTGTGAGCAGCACCAGGAGCCCCCATCCTCTGCTGGTGCCTGGCTGCAGACAGCAGGCACCCCAGGGTGTGTGGCTGGCTCAGCAGCACAGGCTGAAACCAGCTGAATTCTCTCTGTGACTGAGAGTGTGAACTGCTCTGAAATGCTTCCCAAGCCCTCTGCATGGCTTTCTCTTGGAAATGCCACAGCAGCACCCAGGTGTCTGCATTTTTTTAATTCTCAGGTCATCTCTGGATTCAACAAAGCCTTTTGCACAGCTGGCTGGTTGGTTGGACTGGAAGAGTTTGTTTTTTTGAAGAGATATTTGATTTTGCTGCCAGCTGCAGGCTGAGGATGTGTCTGTGTGTTTGTTCCTGTGCAGGGGTCAGGGGTGGGTGGGGGGCTGTGTCCAGCTCCCTCAGCAATGGCATTGGGTCACTGAGGCCTTCCTCCCCCAGGCTGAACAGAACTCTGGTGTCAATCTTCCTGCCAAATCAGGCAATTTTAGAGAGTGTGTGATGAATCCAGCCTCTCAGGGATCCCATTGGTTCTTGGTATCTTTAAATCATTCCCCATTCCCACTTGATTGGAATAAACCCTCAGATTTTGCATTGGATCAAATTTAGTATCAGGATGTTGAGTGGCAGCACAAGTGGAAAAGCAAATCCCTGAAGCAATGTGAATGTTTGCTGATTCTTTTTTTCCATGGTTTAGTTCCCCATGAATCTGTAGCTGACACTTCCAGCAGGAAATCTCAAAGGATATAGGATGTTGTTTCCCTCTTGAACTTGGTACAGTTAAATTGAAAAGGAAAGATGATTAATGTAAAACATCCACATAATTTTAATAATTAATTTTTAGAAAGATTGAAGGGCCTCTGTGCTTAAATTTACCTTTTATTTGGCAAAGAAAATCAATGCTTTTATAGGTTGGAGAGGATTATTTTCCCCACTTAGGGCTTTTCACTCTTAACTCAGTTCTCATCTGATTTGATGCAATTTTTTGATTTTAATGTGGTGGAATGCAATCAAGTGTTCCTGAAGGGTTTACCATTCAGGTATTCCAAGGCTAGGTGTTTACTGAGTTGGTGGTATTGATGATCCAGTTGTCAGGTGTATTTTATCATGAGGAGTGTAGTTAATAATCAATAAATCAAATCTAAGGTTTCCTGTAGCAAGGCCAGACTGTGAATGAATGAAGAAATAGAAGGACAAAGACTTTTCCTCCGAACGTAGAATCTAACCCCAATTGCACTTCTATATTTTTACTCTCAAGAAAACTGCAGGAAGCTTTTGGGAGAGTAGAGCTGTGTAAGAGGAGTGAGTGACGCACCAGCCGGAGCTGCGCTCACTTTGCCACTACAGCCCCATGCTGAGCAGGTCACACTCTGGGAGCAGGTGAACTGAGGTGTGGCTGGAGCCATTGCTCTACAGCCTATTTTGGCTGTCAGTCTGAGCTCTGAGGAGACAAGGAGGAGGGGAGAGGTGTACTGCATAGAATCAAAGAGGATTTATTACTCTGGGTTATTTGCGGGCAAAAGACAAAAACGCAAGTTGAAATATGGGGGAGGTTCAGGGGACAGTACAAATAATCAGCAAATTGGAGAAATTCTGAGGGGGGGTAAAAGACTTGATTCAAAAAAGCATTATCCAATGAGAGAGGTAGGGGTGGAAATTGGGTCCCATGGAAGAATGAAATGTCCAGTTTTAGGGGATTTCTAAAAAGGGATTCCAAGCAGGGGTTAGACACAAAGTGGGATTGACAGGGAATTCAGGGTAGATTCATCGGGTGGGTGGGAGGGTATAATTTGGACCAAACCATTAACTTGGGCAGAATATACCATTAACCAGAAACACATTGCTTCTTAAACAGAAAAGAGGGAGATGTTGCAGAGTTGTGGTGTTGAGGAATAGATTCTGATTGGGGTACACATTTCTCCACCAGGACTGCTATGTTAATACTGCTACATGATTGACTTCTTTGGTGGAAGAGGTGGTATCTTGGGTTGTCTTTAAGACAGCTTTCTTTAGAATGGAAAAGGCAATTAAAATAAGAAATACAACTAAGAAAATCAACAGAATGGTCCTGACAATAGAAGCTATCCATTCTGTTAGTCCCCATACTTTAAAGCTGGAACTTTGCCAGTCCTTGGATTCTGGTTGAATGTCTCTGATGAGGTCTTCTATTTTATTGATGGAAGTGTGGACACCTCTACTTTTGGATGTTAAATTAAAGCAACAGAGCCCTTCAAAGTCTTCACACCCATGGCCATGTGCAAGAAGCAAAAAGTCTATAGCAGCACGATTTTGTAAGTTTATATTCCTGGTTATCTCTTCATGAAAGAATTCTTTTCTGTGGTGTGGCTGATACACAAACTGAACGTAATAAGGGGAAAAGGAGGATCCCAAAATTTCAAACTCTTAGGATTCTTCAGTAGCCACAGGTAATTTCTTGATCCAATTTCTCCATAAAATAAGAGGGTTTGTCACAAGCATTTTTATGGAGTAAATGTTACTATAAGAACAAGAAAGTTCAACGGGGGTTTGGTGGGTTGTTGGGAATTGATTTGTGCTTGTAGGGTTTTTAAACTTTCTAGGTATTCTTTAGGCTTAAATGGAATCCTCAGCAGGCAGGTGTTGACAAAGGGTCATGAGTGGCTGCCATTGACAGGCATATGTGATGTTGCTTTAGGACCTGGGCTAGGGTGACCCACACATTCTTTCTTGGCTGAGGGATGATCCACGGTTGTGAGGACTGGCGCAGGAGAGTCAGGATCCAAATGGCATTTAAAAGCATGATCTCTGACCCAGAGAACATTCTAGGACCAATATGCCTAAGAAAGAAACAAGATTATGTTCTTCTGGGTAGAGGAAATTAAAGGCAGGGTACACATTAATTAAAAAGGTCTGACATATCATTGGGAAAAGGAACAGTGGGGGATAATTGACACAATCAAGTAGAAGATTGGGTTTTCCAGTTCCTTGGTGCCTATGTCTGTGGAGGGAAGCCACAGCTATATTTTTGTTGAACTGGCCTTAACTTGGTATGGATTTGAGGCTGTGAGGCTTGACCCACTTTTGAGGGACCCCTCTAAACCCGGAGGGGGTGGACACACATGCATACCCTCAACCCCAGGTGATTGACTTAAATGGGCCCTCTACTTTTGTTGTCTAGGATTTTTTAATAAAACTAGGGGCTGTTCTTTCAATTTTAGCTGTCTGCTATTGTTGACATGCCGGACAACAAGTGGGTTTAAGTGTTCAAATGAACAGTTCAAAAAATTTATGGTAACATAAAAAAACAAGGCCTTACAGAGCTTAATTTGTGGTGGATCGCTGGTGGTATTGCTCTGCTGCTGCTCTAGGACTCTCTTGAGCGACTGATGTGTTTGCTCAATGATGGCTTGACCTGTGGGGGACTGGGGGATGCCTGTTTTATATTTCACTCCCCATTTCTGCAAGAACTCCCAGAATGCCTTGGAGGTATATATGGGACCATTATCTCTTTTAATTCCTTTAGGGATTCCCAGCACATAGAAGGCTTGCACTAGGTCTTTTTGTGCATCTGTGGCCTTCTCCCCTGTGTAGACAGAAACATAGACTACTCTGAAGAAAGTATCTACTGAAACGTGGACATAGTTCATCCTGCTGAACTGTGGGACATGAGTCACATCCATTTGCCACACCTCACAGCTGTTGAGGCCTCTTGGATTTACACCAGCACTCAAGGTCGGTGCTGTGTACCTTTGGTAACTGGGATCTGTAGCTACAATGGCTTTGGCCTGGTCCCACGTGAGATGGAATTGATGTAACAGGCCAGGTACATGTTGATGGAATTGTTGATGGCTTGACTTTGCCTGCTGAAAGATGTGTGGCAGGTTGAGCATCTCAGCCGGGGTGGCCAGAACATCTGCTCTTCTGTTCCCCTCCGCAATGAAACCTGGCAGGTCAGTGTGTGACCTCACATGCAACACATAGAAAGGTTGCTCTTGGTGGGAAACAAGATTAATTAATCTTGATAGCAACCTAAAGAGGTTGGGATTAGAGGCTTCCTTTAAAACTGCATTCTCAGCTCTAGATACTACCCCTGCTACACAAGACGAATTGGTGATTAGATTAAAAGGTTCATAAAACCTCTCAAAGGCTCTGAGGACTGCGACTAACTCAGCAATTTCAGGGGAGCCCTCAACTTCTTTAACATCTGTCTCCCATTGCTGAGTTTGAGGATCCTTCCAGGTCATCACTGACTTGTGGGATGCTCCAGATACATCTCTGAAAACTGTCAGAGCATTGATGACTTCCGACTTTGTTTTTCCTTGGGGACTAATTTGAATGCCGAATTAAATAATTATGTCCAGGATTGTGAATTGAAATTTGTCCTGGGTGGTTATCTAGAGCAAATTGGAGTGCCTTGTTTTTCCAAATCAACTGCTCCAGAACTTCTTTCATCAACTTACCTGATATTAGGTATGCATGTGAAATCACACTCCGCCAGTTCTCGCATTCTTGCCCTGGCCTTCCGGGTCAATTCAGCCATCAACTCTTGTGGCCTGGTGATACTTTTGGATCGCTGATGACTGAGGAATACCCACTCTCTTATCAAGAGTGGATCCTTCTGACCCTGGTCCCACTGGAGAATCAGGCCATGGAGGTGTGGCAGTCTTCCCAAAAAAATATACTTAAATAGCAAGTCTGGCATTATGAGCTTGTTTTGTTGCCATCAGCTCTTGAGCTTTCTCCAGTGCCAACTTGGCCTCTTGGGTTAGGACTCTAGGAGAACTCAGCTCCTCTCTGCCTTTCAATAAATTGAAAAGGGGGGCTAGGTCTTCTGTTGTTAAGCCCAGCCAGGGTCTTACCCAATTTAAGGACCCACACAGCTGGTGGAGATCAGCTAACGTTTTTGGGTTGTTTCTGATTGTCAGTTTCTGAGGCGTAATGGTCCTCTTGTTAATTTGGAGCCCCAGATACCTCCAAGGGGGCATCTATTGAGCTTTGTTTGGAGTTTGAATCCTGCAGCAATCAAAACATTGACAATTAGATCAAGTGCGTGCTGTAGCGTATCGTCATCGGGGGCACACGTGAACACATCATCCATCTAGTGCAGGGTGATGGCTTCCCTCACTTTGGCATGCTCTGGGGACAGCAATGAAGCAACATACCAGTGGCAGGTACTGGGACTGTTCTTCATGCCTCGTGAAAAAACTTTCCAAGGGTAGCCCTTCACTGGGGCTTCTCGATTGATGGAGGGAACTGGGAAGGCAAACCATGGGGCAATGGCAGTGTCAAAGGGAATCTGGAAGAAACAGTCTTTTATATCAATAACTGCCAAATTCCAATTCTGGGGCAGCGTCAGCAGGGAGGGCATTCCTGGCTGAGGAGGCTCCATGTCTTTAATTACTTGGTTAATTTCTCTGAGATCATGGAGGAGCTGCCACTTGTCCTTTCCCGGCCCTGATGACAAACACCAGGGAATTCCAAAGACTAGTGGTTGCCTTTTCCTAACTGTTCCTCTACAAGTTCATGCAGCCCCTTTAATTTTTGTTTACCCAGCAGCCACTGACTTACCCAGACTGGTTGATCAGTTTTCCAGTCAGCTTCTAGGCAGGGTGCTCATCAGCGACCTCTATGAAAGATCCCAATGGGTTTTTGAGATTTTAAATTTTCACTCCCCATTGAGACATGGTGTGTCTCCCTCACAGGGCAACCTCATAGTCTAAAATGAATGGGTGCAAACTGGCCAATTGCCCATCTGGCCCTTCAGCTGGGACTGTGTTTTAGATCATTTGGCTATTTGGGTCTCCCCAATGCTCTGTACTTTATCCATCATGGGTTGCAATTCCCAATGTGATCGTCATCTGGTGGTGGGGATGAGCATCACAGCTGCCTGTGTCCAACACTGCACCGAGGTGAAGGTAATCTTAACTCTATCCAAGGCTTGTTTTCTCCCATGACTTCAGCCCAGTAGATGTCTGGTGAAGAATCATCCACTGGCAGTTCGTTTGGCATCGGAAACACCTGGGTAATGATTTGGCCCTGTGGCATAAAGAAAGGTGAGTGGACACAACACACCGTGAGAATGAGTGCCTCCAGCTCTGATGTTATGATTGACAGAGAGATTTCAATCTCACTTAGTGTCCCAAATAACAACAAACTTACAGTCCAGTCCTGCAAATAACTCCCTGTTGGTGGGTCAGCTGGCACGACTCTCCAGCGGTTTGTTTCGAAGTGTATGTTTCATCTCACGACTAGCTTAAAAGGAGCTTGTGGCTTACAAACTCTCTCTGGGACCCAATTCTGACCTGCTTCATTTCTTTCTACACACAAAGCAGGCCCATGCTCCCTGTCTAGTTTTTTGGAAGTGCTTGTCCACCTCACCCCTGTGATTTTACAGGTTTATTTTGCAGAAGTTGTCTTTTTGGGCAAACTTTTGCTATGAGTCCCTCCCGCCCACGGTTAAAACACCAAAAAGGCTGTTGGTGTATTTTTGGAGTAGCAGCAGCAGCTGTTCTCTCTATTCTGTCTCCTTTTCCTCGAGGCTCTGGGATGGTGGCTCTCTTTGTGCAGGTATTGATGATCAAATCAAGAGTTGGAGGCAGTTTGAACAGCAGGCCCAGGATGATCTTCTGGCAGATGTCGTTAGCATTTGCTAGGCCCACCTCCATTATTATCTGTTCCTGTAGTGGCCAACTCTTAACCTGCCTCTCTACCTCGACTGGGAGCCTTTCAACAAAACCTGTAAAAGCCTCAAAAGGAGACTGTTTAATATTCACATAACTTTGCTTAGGTTCTTTTGTGAGCATAGGGATAAAGGCCTTCTTGGCAGCTCTTTTTACTCATTCTAACACAAGTTGTGAAGCTAGGGAAGGTGCTGAGTTGTTCAGGTCAATGGGCATGAAAGGCACTACAGGTGCCAGAGCAGCCAAGAAATGACATGTCCAGCATAGGCAGACTGAGTGCAGTCTTGCAGAGAGGTTCTGTTGGTGGAGGAGTTGGTTTTGAAAGTACTTTGATATGGACAGGCCAAGAGGAACTCTGATATTCCCATTTCAATTGCATTTCTTATTCTTAGGTGAAACAAGTGAACAGTCAAGAGAACATCTGTCAGTTCTGGGAAGGAGGCTGCATCAACTTGCTCAATGAATGGTTCAGAAAATGAACATTTAATTAATTCTTTTTTCTTTTTTTCTCACTGGCCCCTTTGGCAAAGATGTGGAGTTAGTAAATCCCCCTTGTTCTTTCCATGAGATTCCTGGATTCCTGTCTAGTGAGTTCAGGGGTTCCTGCTGAGCCCTCCCAGCTGCCAAGGCTCTGCTCTTGCTCAGGGCAGCCAAAGATGCAGAGAGCTGTGACAGCAGCAGCACAGGCACTTCCAGTTTCTGTGGGGAGATGCCTGGGATGGGGCTGGGGTGCAGCAGTGCCTGCACAGGGCTCCCTCCTGGTTCTGCAAGAGCAGGGGCTCAGCTCACCAGCAGGGAGTGCAGTGCATTGCCTTTCCCAGCTCCTGGCTGTCCTTTGAGAGCACCTGCAGTGAAGAACCAGCATCAGCAGGTGATGCCCCAGAGAAAAAGGGCAGGTGTGGATTCATGGGGCAAGGGCTGCTCTCTCCTGCCTGGGGTGCTGTGTGCTGAGGGACCTTGGACTGGGGTTGCAGGACTCCTGTCACTGTCACAGCCCTGCTGCCTGCTGTGACAGGGGAGTGGCACTGCTGTTTTCTCCCTTATCTGCACGTCAGAGGATTTCTGGCGCCATGTGCTCGGAGATGACATCAAGCACTGAGATTCTGTTGGTTTCTTCAGGAGCTGATTGAGCTGGAGACTGCCCTGTCAGGCATGTTTTCCTTCTCTAAGAGCACGTTGATTTTCCAGGAGGAGTCCCAGGTTGTTTCAGATGGCAGGGAAGGGTGCAGTGGGTGATGGGTCAGCTCAGAGTGAGCTCAGCAGCTCAGCCCATGGGATGTCTGCTCCCATGGATGCTTTTAGTCCCTGTAAATCTGCAGCAATCCCAGTTCTTGTGACTGGCACAGGTTTGTTTGGAAGAGAAGCTGCCTCTGAAGACACTGTTCTAAAGGCTGGAAGAGAGTGGTGTGGTGAAAGGGTTAACTGTGGACTGGGAGGAAACAATGCTATTCTTAGATCCAGCTCCAGTTTATGGCAGCCCAGGGATGGGACTGCTGCTTGTGACTGGCTGGGGGACAGCTTGCATGGGGTGACCATAAAAAAATAATTGCTCTGTATTTCAAGGGCAAATGTTGAAGGTAAAGGCAGAGGCCAAGTCATGGCCAAAAAATCTTATGGCTCTGTGGAGAAATATGGAGTGTAAGGGAAGAGGGGAAAGGAGAGGGTTGGGCACTCTCTAGATCACTTCCCTGTTTTTTGCTGCATTTTCTGAGAGTTAAAATCTGCTTTGATAGTTTGATTTGCCTCCTTGTCACCCCAAGAAACCCCACCCAAAAAAGAAGCAAGCAGCAGATCCTGTCCTCATCTGTACCCTGTGCTTACAGAGCCAGGGAGCCCTTGCATGGGCAGGTAGTGCCAGACTGGGGAGCAGATCCCAAACCCAGTCACTTCACATCTCTGCTGCAGTGCCTGGGGGACAGGCTGACTGCCAGGTACTCCCAAGCAGGCTCCTGGGAAGATTTTGGGAGTTTGATTGGTTTTTTTTCCATGCTTTCCAACTGCAGTTGTGCATTGACATCACTTATCTTGTTTGCAATATACTGTGACACTGCTGACTCAGACTCCAGAGGTGAAAATGCAAATTACACTTCTTTATGATGTTGGGTTCTAGTAAATGTGGGAGGAGCCAGTGAAGTGACTTTATCCTCAGAGATCCGATTGACTTCTGCATTCCCTCAGGAAGAGGAGCTGAATAAACTGGGATTTGGAAAGGCTGCACAGGCACTGGGAGAAGGGAAGAGGCATGAAGGGTTCCTTGGGCACAAACAGCTTCTGAGGTACTGTCCTTTTCTTTAGAGGGTTCTGCCTTCTGTCCTGTTCCCTTACAAATTCTTGCTGTCTTGTTTTGAAGTAGACGCTCAGAAACGGGCACTGAAGTGTCTGTGGCAGGAGTGAAATTATCAATGTGCTGTACATTTTCTGCATGGGGAAGAACATGTGTTCCTGGTGCTGGTGATCTTTGTGCACAAATAACACCACATCTGTAGCCCACACTGGCACCTTGCAGAGAGCTCTGTGTGATCCCACATGAATGTGTGAATGCAGAAACCCAACAGGGTCCTGATGGTGTGTTTATATAAAAGTGTGAGTGACCTCAGAAATAATAGAATAAATGTATTAACAGCATTTTCCTGTTCATGTAAATACTGAATTATTTTTTCCATGTTTGCTAAACTCCTTTTTCTTCCTCATAGCTCCTTAGCATGTCTTGTTAGTATCTTCTTTTCCAAAAGTGCCATCCTGTCATGTTTGCAAATAAGGGAGAACTTGTCAGAAGGGTTGCAGGAGAAATCCCTGCAGCTCTCCTCCTTTCCAAGGAGAAGCTGCCACCCAAGCTGGAGCTGAGCATGCATTTCTCCAGGTCCAACCTGACTAATGAACAATCCAGCCTCACTATTCAGGGTTAGAATGAAGCAAAACAGCATCAAAACACAAAGCATTAGTAACTGAGAACAGTGGTTTTAAAATAGAAATTACACGAGGTCAACTTCAGAAAACACTTCATTCTACTTAATGCACTGCAGTCAGTAAAAAAAAGGTGCCAATGTTTTATAGTGGCTGCTGTGTAAAATTTTTTCAGAGCAGATGGAGGAAAGGCAAAGTGTGCTTCACACTTAGGATGTTTTGCAGATATTTCTCAGCTCAACCACAGTGTCCTCCTGGTTGCTCTCTCTGCAATGGCTTGTTGGAGCTGTGGATACAAACTCCTACAAACATAATTGAAAATTGACTTCTGGCTAAATCCAAGGATGTCTTGAAAAGAAATATAAAGTTACTGTTAGTTTATTTGACTTGAATAGATAGTTCCCATCAGATGTCCTAAATTCAAAATAGAATTCGTTGTGACAATAAATATTTCACCTTAGGCCAAGTGAAACATTCATGCACCGTAACCCATCTTCCTTAGTTAATTTTCTGGAGTGGTTTGGCAGTGACAGCAAATGAAGCTGTAATTTTCTGCTCCCACTGAGGGGTGTGTGCAGGGCCAGAGCCTGGAGGACGTGGGCATGGAGCCTGCTGCCCACCAGGCCCAGGAGGGATTTCCCCTCCCTGCAGAAGGTCCTGGTGTCTCTTTAGCTGTGGCTGAGCCAGAGGTGGCCAGGGCAGTGAGTGTGGCCCTGGCAGCAGCCCTGGCAGGGTGCAGGAGCAGCTGAGCAGTGTGAGGCTGCTCTGCCTCGCTGCCATCACCGTGCCTGGGCTGCAGCAGCTCTCTGGCACTTGCTCTGCCAGCTGTGACCTGTGTCTGCACAAAGAGAGCAGACACTGGGAGCTGAGCACTGCCTGTCATTGCCCACAGGGAGAAGACTGAGGGAGGAAGCTGCTGAGCCTGGCCTGGCACTGTGGAGGATCTGGAGAGCCCCAGCCCCGCTGGACCTGGGCCCCCAAAGAGCCCCATGGACCCTCCCCACCTCCTGCCCTTGGGTTTGCTGCTGCTGGCTCTTGCTGCTCCCCATCCCAGTGAGTCTGTGTTTGAGCTCTGTGCTTTTCCCTGCACTTCCACAGCTCAGCTCCTCTGAGCTGTTAGGGCAAAGCTCAGCTGGGCCCAGTTAAAACCAAGACCACAAACCCTGAAAGGTGAGAAGAGCAATGAAGGAGGTGAAGGTCGATGTGTCTGAGCTGTCACAGTCACCTCTTGTGGGAGGGGTGAGTGTTTGGTGTGTCTGATGTCAGGTGAGGTGAGTCCTGTCCCAAAGGACTGACTGACTCTTTCCCAGGAGAGTCTGAGGGGGGACACCTGGGACACCCCACCCAGAGTGGGCAATGGCAGCTCTGAGCTTCAGTGGCCCTGGGATGTGGCAGTGTGTTGGAGGGACACCTGGTGGGGTTGTGGCAAGGAGTTGGGGAAGGAAAGAGGGCAGGAACAGATGAGCTCAGCAAGAGAAACATCTTTCAGCTTACTTCCCAAGCTGGCAGCTTCCCAGCTAAAAAGACAGTGGAAGCAGTGGGGGAATTCTATCATGCTTCTACCCCAAAAATGATCCTGGGAACTGGCCCTAATACTGTGTAAAATTTGCCATTGACAGTCAATATCTCTGAATCCATGACTGAGCTTGTCCCCAAAATCCCATCCTGTTCTCTGACACTAAACATCAGGGTAGAAAATTGGTAGAAAATATTTTTTTGTCTCTGTTTTCTGATTTAGATATTGCCATGTCCAATGTTGGTCCTGCTGCAGGAACAGAAGACTATTCTACAGCAGTGACAGTCTACCACTGTAAGGACTGTAAGAACTGCGCATGTGAGTCCTGGGATAAAAATTCTGAAAAGTTTGACAAAAGCACTGACACCCAAAGCAAGACAATTTCAGATGTAATAATAGCGTTGATGAGCAATAAAACACACACCACTGTTTGCTTTGAGGAACCAACTACCTGTCTTGAGGGAATTTATGGAGTCTCCTGGCAGAAATGTGGGGGATCAGGACTCTCGTGTGGCAGACTGCATTCTGGAGGTATGTTGTGCTGGGAGCCTGGATATTAACTGATGAAAACATATTTCTGGGTAGGAAACTGAACTGTTCTCTATTTGGGCAGATAGCAAGGCTTATGAGGGAATAAACTGGAATGAATGGGTTCCTTCTGTGAAGAAAGGTCGTAAAGTAATTCACAAAGATAAATTCCATTATTTCAGGCCAAACGCTGCTTAAAATGGCTGTAGAAGAGATTCAGATAAACACTTATTATTCTGATTTATGGAGATACATTTTTATTTTAGGATTTTTGACAACAAGAGTTCCCATGGTGAAATTCTGTGCCATGTTGCAATGTGTGAGTGCCAGAACTCACTCTGCTTCAGCCAGAACTCAGCCAGACCCAGTCCAGCCTCAAGAGCTGCTCTGTGCTGCTCTTCTGTCTGATTCAATAAACACCCAGGAGCATCGTTCCAGCATCCTCACAGAACTGCCAAAATCAGGGATTCACACACCTGTCAGTGCATGGAGCAAGTGGCTCCACGAGGGCAGCACTTCATCCTGGTGGCTCAGCTTGCAGGGTGTGACTTGGCTGAGCTCCATCCAAGTCAGTGACATTTCTGTCTGTAGCTGGTTCTCTGAGAACAGCTTTTATCACCTCTCCTGTTGGAGTTAGAGCATCTTTCTAGTTTTCTTCCTGACAGAAGAAAACAAAGAAAAAGAATTCTCCCATTTGTCTGCCTTTTGCTAGCCTAACAATTTCACTTGTACTTACTTTCTGGCTACCATAAAACATTTCTCTCCTGTATTTATGCTCTCCACTGCAAAATATCTACATGCTGTCACTGCTGTGTAAAACTTGGGTGACACTGAAACCTTCACAGTGAAATCTGGGAATTGCTGTAGACAGGGATGCCTGTTCCCCTTGAGAGGGGAAGGGCTGGATGTACAGGTGAAGGTAGGAGGGAGGTTTTCAGATTCTCTGAGAAGAAGAATAAGCTCTATAATGGCACAGTGGGGTGCAGGGTTGGTGGGAGATGCACTCCAGGGTCTTGGAGATTTACTGAGATCCTGGACTTGCTTGTTCCTCTTCTTTGGTTCCTGTGGGTAAAAGGTAGCTGAAAAGCTTTTGAATAGGTTTATATTGCATGAAGGTAATGATAAGCTTTTTACAGATGTTTTGTTATTCTTAATTGCATGTGAAAACTTTCTTACCTTCTTCAAATATTTCCATTTTTGATTCCCAGAAGAACTTATCATATTTGGTGAGAAGGAAATCTAATGACAATGGTTGATTTGCAATGTTAGGGAATGAAACATCTCCAACACTCTGTGCAACATGATTCACTTTTTAAATTCACTGACCTCTTCAACACCTTTAGTCCTTCACTGAAGATCTTGTACGTGATCCATATTTATAAACAAAACTTTTTTATCTTTCATCTTTCTCAGAAAATGGAAGAGGTGGCATCAGTGCTGAGAAAAAGACTATTTGCTGTGAAGCAGAGACAGGTAGCAGGAAAAACAACTCTGACCTGAAGTGCTTCTACGAAAAAAAGTCACTTTCAAAACGCACCAAACTGCCAGCTGTCTCTCCTGGTGAGGGAATTGCAGGTTAATCTCTTCCTGAGTTTGTTTGCCTTTTCCTTTGAGAGGGGTTTGTCCAGACAGCTTGGTGTGAACACAGTTTTCCATGGTTGGGGAGATGTCCTGTACATTCATAACTTAGATCCACACATGCTGCAGCCATCCAGTCTCAGAGACTTTGCCTTGGCAAGTGGACGTGTCCAGTCCTGGAAAGAGATGTCCAGAGGCTCAGGTTCCTGTAATTATCTGGTGACAGACACAGGGATGCTGAGGGAAGGGGGCACATGATGGGTGTGGAACAAGTTCCCAAGAATTGACCTTGTCTGTAAGTGCTGAATAAGACTTTGCCTCCAGACTAAGAGGACATTTGTCAACTAATGGTGACATTTATATATTCAGAGTTCTTTCATAGTAGACACCTCTGTTATCTTCCTTAGGTCATGGATAAAAAGGTTTTTAAAACCTGTCAAAGTGAATTTCCTTATTGGGGCACTTAATCAAGGATGGGTGTCACAGAACTTGTTGGTTATTTTAGATCAGATTGATGTTCAAAGGTATCTGTTGTGATGGAGTGACAACAATTTGCATTGAATGTTGATAAAGTGAGCATTATACCAGGTACCATCTGTAAGATGTCATGAGCCAGAGGCTGTTTTTTCTGTCATTCATCAGTTCCTTCTCTCTTTGAATCAGATGGGGCCAGTTCCTTGGTGTGGTGCTTACGAGGAGCTTGGCACTCCTGCTTGCTTCACTTGGATGCTCTGTTTTCTTCTGCTCTGCAGGTAATTGTGAAGTTCCCACCTCTGAAACGAACGGCAATTGCACGTGTATGGACATGGCTCTTTGCTGGGTTATTGGCATCATTACTGGCATTTTGTTGGCACTGTTTGGAGTTTTCATAGTATGGGCAGTCAAGACTCACAGGTTGCAGCGGTGTTGCCAAGGTATATTCTGAGAAATTTTGTGTTCCCTGTGGGTTCCACACCTGGAAGTGGAAAAAGCATCAAGTGTTTTCCTCCTGGATCTCATCTCCCTTGTCCTTTACATGCAGCTCTTCGTGATCGTCGCTGGGCTGACAGCTGGAATGAACTCTCCTCCCGTGGCTGCTGTGGCACTGCCCATGGTATGGCTTTGTTATGCAAAATAAGCACAGAAGGAATTTCCTCCCTGCTTCCTCCTGACACAAGAGGGAAGCACTGGCAGGGCCAAGAAACCACAGGGCTCAGCCTTCCCTCCATGGGCTGCTGCTCCTGGGAGCAGTCCCAGACTGCAGCATTGCTGTGCAGCTGCCCTGGCACAGAGAGATGTGTCCCAGCCAGGACACTGATGGACATTTGGGCATGGGCTGACAGGGCCTCCAGGGGAGTGCTTCCCTCTCTCAGCCCTGCCCACTACAGAGCCAGCTGTAATTTAGGGAGGACTATTTCCCTGAAAGCATCCAGGAGGGAGGTTTGTTTTGCAAACCAGTGTGCATGGAGAGAGGTGGATGGGCTCTGTGGAGATTGTACAGACACTTCTTGTGCCTGCCATACACTTTCCCCCTCCATCCTGTGTCCATGGGCTCCAGTGTTTTTGGCACCTTGTGTATGCCTGAGGCTGAGACTCCTCTCAGTTACTGAACTGCTCCATCCCCTAGAAACTGATGCTGGTTGTTTCTTTCTGAGAGTCAAAGGATTAAATTTCCCAGTCTGAAATTGCTTCAAGAGGAGTTGCACAAGTGCTTGCAAAGGCACACAAAACCAGTCTCACTGTTGTTGTTACACCAATAGATGAATGGATATATTGGTGTGAGGGATAAGAAATTTACCAGTAATGCCTGCCCTGAGGTCCTGCCCTGGGGTGCAAACATCCAGTGATGTCTCAGGTCTGTTCCAGACCCCTCTGAGGCAGAGGCTGATGGGTCACAGCACCAGGGCAGGGTCACAACAGAGCCTTGGACCCACGTTCATGGCTGTGAAGCTGTCCCTTTGTGGGGCAAGGGGTGGCCCAGGAGCAGATGGGAGAGGGGAGGTGCCTGGAGGACTTCATAAATACAGGCATTTTGTTTATTATTCTAACTGAAATCTACCGGTTTCTTTGGTGGCCTCAAAGATTTTTTTTTTTCCAATTGTCAGCTCGTAGGCGAGACAGGCCGGTTCCTAGAAGAGAAAATATCCCACTAAATGGATAACCATCTCCAAGGGAGAAAACCTCTCTGTCAGCAGCATCCTCCTCCTCCTCCTCCTCTCTCAAGATGCACAGCAACCATGCAAACACAGACTGATTTTCCATGAGAACTTCTGCTCTTGAATTCACAAACTGTTGTGTTTTCACAAATGCACCTTCACCACAGCCACACCTTCCCCAAGCACTGTGACTCTTGTCCAGCTCCAGGTCTGTGTGAGCAGCACCAGGAGCCCCCATCCTCTGCTGGTGCCTGGCTGCAGACAGCAGGCACCCCAGGGTGTGTGGCTGGCTCAGCAGCACAGGCTGAAACCAGCTGAATTCTCTCTGTGACTGAGAGTGTGAACTGCTCTGAAATGCTTCCCAAGCCTTCTGCATGGCTTTCTCTTGGAAATGCCACAGCAGCACCCAGGTGTCTGCATTTTTTTAATTCTCAGGTCATCTCTGGATTCACCAAAGCCTTTTGCACAGCTGGCTGGTTGGCTGGACTGGAAGAGTTTGTTTTTTTGAAGAGATATTTGATTTTGCTGCCAGCTGCAGGCTGAGGATGTGTCTGTGTGTTTGTTCCTGTGCAGGGGTCAGGGGTGGGTGGGGGGCTGTGTCCAGCTCCCTCAGCAATGGCATTGGGTCACTGAGGCCTTCCTCCCCCAGGCTGAACAGAACTCTGGTGTCAATCTTCCTGCCAAATCAGGCAGTTTTAGAGAGTGTGTGATGAATCCAGCCTCTCAGGGATCCCATTGGTTCTTGGTATCTTTAAATCATTCCCCATTCCCACTTGATTGGAATAAACCCTCAGATTTTGCATTGGATTGAATTTAGTATCAGGCTGTTGAGTGAAAATCAGTGGCAGCACAAGTGCAAATTTTTGAAGCAATGTGAATATTTTCCATGGTTTAGTTCCCGATGTAGCAGTAGCCATAAACCATAAACATCCAGCAGAAAATCCCAAAAGATGTAGGATGTTGTTTCCCTCTAGAACTTTGCTACAGTCAAACCTAAAGGGAGAGGTTCTTAATGTAAAATGTTCATATAATTTTAATATTTAATTTTTAGAGAGAAGGGCATCCGTGCTTAAATTTACCTTCTATTTGGCAAAGGAGACCAATGCTTTTATGGGTTGGAGAGGGTTTTTTAGCCATTCAGGGCGTTACACTCACACTTTTAAGTCAGTTCTCAGCAAATTTGATGCAGATTTGCACAACTAAGGTTGCCTTTAACAAGGCCAGTCTGTGAATGAACTAAGAAATAGAAGGAAAAAGACTTTCCCTCTTTATGTAGCATCTTATCACTATTGCACTTTAGTTTTTTTTTCCGTACAAGAAAATTGCAGCAATTTTTTGAGAGAGTAGAGATGTGTAAGAGGAGTGAGCAGTGCTTTCTTTGGAAATTGCATTATATTAACTTGAGGTGTTCAGGTTTAATGATGTGCAGATTTAATTTCTATTCTGTAACAGCAGTTGGGGCCAGAGTGCTGGACATGCTTTGAGAGAAAAGTTATATGGGCACCTCAGTGAGGTCAGACAGGAAACACAGGTCACAGAATGATCTTGATGTCTCTCTCAAAAACTCTTTCCTTCACATCTCTTAATTCTGTGGGTGATTATGCAGATTGTGATGTTTGGGGACATCCCCACCAACTGCTCCACTTTGTCCCTTTGGTCTGTGTTGTGCTGGTGCACACCAAAGGTGCCACATCTCAGGAAATGCAGTGACAACGTGCTTTAAAGATCTACAGTGTTTGTTCTCAGCAAGTGCATTTTTCCATTGAATATAGACATAGAGGTGCATATTTTTAATCACAGGATCATAGAATGATTTGTGCTGGAAGTGATCTAAAAGATCATCTTGTTTTATCTTATGGATAAAAAAATAACAAAGAATACTAAGAGGTTTGACTCACCAAAAGCCATAATTTGATAGTTGTTACTTCATTTGAGGTGTCATAAAATCCACAATAAAGTTTTATCTTAAATACTGGCTGTTCATTGTGTGGTGGTGCATCCTCCCTTTTCCAGGCTGTGCTTTGATCTGAGAAATGCTCGTTTGGGCTCAGCCTTGATGAGCAGCCCCTGGCTCAGCTGCTCTGGAGTTTATCAGAAACTCTGTCTGCTCCCAGGCACTGCTGCTGTCCTACAAGCTCTTGGTTTCTTGAGGAGCAGCCTTGGGAATGATTTTTCTGCTCTGAATGGCACAACATCCCTGCACCCTTCCAAAGAACATGTTCCAGTCTGAAATGGGGCCAGGATGAAACACTGTTGTGACTAAAGCCCCTCTCTTGTGACCCTGTGAACAGTGGGGAAAAACGAGACCCTTGGAGCTCTCCTGGACCAGTGACCTCTCTCTGAATGGGCCTCTCTGAGCTGGGATCTCTCCTGTTTGCTGCTCTTGGTGGATCCCCAGACAAGGATGGATCCTGGGCTGATCCCCCATTGCTCCCTTGGGCAGTCACAGAAGCATCCAGAGTGAGCATTTCCCCACCTCTGAGGGAATTTCTCACAGGTACCTTGCACTGACCCTTTATGTCTGTGTGCAGATTCTTTGGCATGGGAGAAATGCTGCTCTCTTTGATGTCTGAGTACCTGAGTGTCTTAGGTTGAAATACAGAAGTTGACCAAAAGTTTGTACTCTATTGCCATCTGTTAAGAGCGGGTGGGGCAGTGACCCTGATCTCTGGAGGAGATATTTTCTGCTAATGGGCCATCTGTTAAAACCAGGTGAGGCAATCATCTTTATCTTCCCACAGCCCATCCTCCCTCCAGGAGATATCTCCTGTTCATGGTCAGTGAGTCCCAGGGCATGACTGATAAAATTCCATCATCCCACTGGGAGATGCTCCAGCCAGGGGAGGAGCCAAGCCTTTCCTACCCAGATAAAAACTGAGATTTTGGACACCAAGGCACCTTCTTTCCACTGGATTCCAGAGGAAAGCCAGACCTTTGCACATCATCCCTGGAGCTTCAGAGGAAACTGCACCTTCTCCAGGAGCACTGCTCCAGCTGAACCACATCTGCCCCTGCAGGAGGATGCAGCCACCATTGAATGGGACTGTGCCAACACCCTGACTGACTGACGGGTGTCAGCTTGGATTCTGACTCTGGCAGGGTTGGGATTGTTCTGTGTAATACTGCATTTCTATTTTAATTTTCCTAGTAAAGAACTGTTATTCCTAATTCCCATATCTTTGCCTGAGAGCCCCTTAATTTCAAAAGTGTAATAATTCAGAGGGAGGGGTTTACATTCTCCATTTCACAGAGAGGTTTCTGGCTTTCTTAGCAGATATCTGTCTTTCAAACCCAGACACTGAGATATCTGAGCAAATTAGGCCTCTAAGCAAGTTTGATACAAGTGTGGTTAAGAGATATTCCACTGCTAAATTATTAAGCTGTATGATATAAACTAGGTTAAATGCCTTTAAGTGTTATTCTTTTGCTAAATGGTTACATTGAAAATATAGTTTCTGTTAACTTTCAGGTCATATTGTTTTAGGTCATATTCCTTTTTATTCTTGCCCTCACTGTCCTTTTGTCACATGCAGGTAAACACACACACACAAACACACACACACATACACACACAGAGACACATTTCTCAGTTCATTTCTGCTTTGATTGACTCGATTTTTTTTGTTGCTTGTTTTTCCCACAATGTGTCTCAACCATCCAGTCAGTAGTAGAGTGAACCTTGCCAACAAACTCTGTTGTGCCAGTGCTTACTATCAAACCTGGATTGTACTGATACTCTTGCTGGAGGATGTTTGAAGAGATCTGGAATACTTTGAACAGGTGTTTCCCATTTGATCCCTCTATTCCCTGCTATTCATTGCAAAAGTACTTCTTGTTTAGTTTCTTTGGATATTGGGATCATTGGAGAACTCCAAGGATCTCGTTATACATTTGTATAACTTTTGTTTCTCAGTATAGACTGCACTTACACCTTCTGCAGCCCTCTTCCAAAAATCTGTATTATCCAACTTCCCTGATGATATTAAGTGTTTCTTAAAAAAAAAAAAAAAAAAAAAAAAAAAGAAAAAAAGAATAAAAGAAGAAGAAGAAGAAGAAGAAAGTGTACTTTTTCTATAATCTGCCACTTTTTATTAGCTTTGCATTCCTGATTTAGATCTGACACGAGCTCAAATTATCAGTGTAATTGTAGCGAAGTTTGTATTTTGAGAACCAATAGAATCATCCTGGGAATCTACAGAGAGAACTAAACTTTCTATGTGAGTGACAGCAGCCACTTTTTTGCCAAGGCCTTTGAAGCTTGGGAAGGTGCTGAGTTGTTCAGGTCAATGGGCATGAAAGGCACTACAGGTGCCAGAGCAGCCAAGAAATGACATGTCCAGCATAGGCAGACTGAGTGCAGTCTTGCACAGAGGTTCTGTTGGTGGAGGAGTTGGTTTTGAAAAGTGCTTTGATATGAACAAACCAAGTGAAACTCTGATATTCATTTCAATTGCATTTCTTATTCTTAGTTGAAACAAGTGAACAGTCAAGAGAACATCTGTCAGTTCTGGGAAGGAGGCTCCATCAACTTGCTCAATGAATGGTTCAGAAAATGAACATTTAATTGCTGGGCAACTCTTTTTTCTCACTGGCCCCTTTGGCAAAGATGTGGAGTTAGTAAATCCCCCTTGCTCTTTCCATGAGATTCCTGGATTCCTGTCTAGTGAGTTCAGGGGTTCCTGCTGAGCCCTCCCAGCTGCCAAGGCTCTGCTCTTGCTCAGGGCAGCCAAAGATGCAGAGAGCTGTGACAGCAGCAGCACAGGCACTTCCAGTTTCTGTGGGGAGATGCCTGGGATGGGGCTGGGGTGCAGCAGTGCCTGCACAGGGCTCCCTCCTGGTTCTGCAAGAGCAGGGGTTCAGCTCACCAGCAGGGAGTGCAGTGCATTGCCTTTCCCAGCTCCTGGCTGTCCTTTGAGAGCACTTGCAGTGAAGAACCAGCATCAGCAGGTGATGCCCCAGAGAAAAAGGGCAGGTGTGGATTCATGGGGCAAGGGCTGTTCTCTCCTGCCTGGGGTGCTGTGTGCTGAGGGACCTTGGACTGGGGCTGCAGGACTCCTGTCACTGTCACAGCCCTGCTGCCTGCTGTGACAGGGGAGTGGCACTGCTGTTTTCTCCCTTATCTGCACGTCAGAGGATTTCTGGCGCCATGTGCTCGGAGATGACATCAAGCACTGAGATTCTGTTGGTTTCTTCAGGAGCTGATTGAGCTGGAGACTGCCCTGTCAGGCATGTTTTCCTTCTCTAAGAGCACGTTGATTTTCCAGGAGGAGTCCCAGGTTGTTTCAGATGGCAGGGAAGGGTGCAGTGGGTGATGGGTCAGCTGAGGGTGAGCTCAGCAGCTCAGCCCATGGGATGTCTGCTCCCACGGATGCTTTTAGTCCCTGTGAATCTGCAGCAATCCCAGTTCTTGTGACTGGCCCAGGTTTGTTTGGAAGAGAAGCTGCCTCTGAAGACACTGTTCTAAAGGCTGGAAGAGAGTTGTGTGGTGAAAGGGTTAACTGTGGACTGGGAGGAAACAATGCTATTCTTAGATCCAGCTCCAGTTTATGGCAGCCCAGGGATGGGACTGCTGCTTGTGACTGGCTGGGGGACAGCTTGCATGGGGTGACCATAAAAAAATAATTGCTCTGTATTTTAAGGGCAAATGTTGAAGGTAAAGGCAGAGGCCAAGTCATGGCAAAGGAATCTTATGGCTCTGTGGAGAAATATGGAGTGTAAGGGAAGAGGGGAAAGGAGAGGGTCAGGCACTGTCCAGATCACTTCCCTGTTGTAACATTTTCTGAGAGTTAAAATCTGCTTTGATAGTTTGATTTGCCTCCTTGTCACCCCAAGAAACCCCACCCAAAAAAGAAGCAAGCAGCAGATCCTGTCCTCATCTGTACCCTGTGCTTACAGAGCCAGGGAGCCCTTGCATGGACAGGTAGTGCCAGACTGGGGAGCAGATCCCAAACCCAGTCACTTCACATCTCTGCTGCAGTGCCTGGGGGACAGGCTGGCTGCCAGGTACTCCCAAGCAGGCTCCCGGGAAGATTTTGGGAGTGTGATTGGCTTTTTTCCCATGTTTTACCTCCTGCAGAGTACCACACATCAGCACGGACTTGCCTGGTGTCCAATGTTCTGTGACACTGCTGACCTTCACTCTACATCCAATTGTAGGTAATTAGGCACTAATTACACCAGGTTACATTAAAGAAGGGAGGAGGCAGTATCCTGCTTTTCCTCCGGGTTCCAAGTGACTTTCTTATCTCCTGGTCAGGGCTCTGGAAGAGGAGTTGAATAAATTGGGATTTTGAAAGGCTGCACAGATACTGGGAGATGGGAAGGGAAAAGCCATGAGGGCTTCCTTGGGCACAAACAATGTGTGAGGTGCTCACACTGTCTTCTCTAAATGCTTCTGTCTTAGAACCAATCTCTTCCCTTAGAAATTGTTGCTCTTTCTAGTTGTTAAGTAGACATGTAGAATATAATTGGCTTTCTGGGTTGGAAGTTTCATTCTCACTTTGAGAGTATTTGCTATGGTGGAAAAGGCTTTATTGTCTTGGTAGATTGGAGTTATTTATTTTCATGTCTTTGCAATGAAGTTGAGGGAGAAGGAGAACCCTGAAAGTTTCAGGTAATGATGTTTCCTCAAATAGATCCTTTTAGCAACAAGATCAAAAGGCTGTGTTAGGGTTCTACAGTTTCCTGTCAAATCCTCTTTCCCCTGCTGGTGAAGTCAGCTGGGCTGGTTTAGGGGTCAGGTCTGCCCTGGGGGAAGCTGCTCTTTGGTACTCCAGCTCCTCCTGCTTAGGAATTATTCACATTGCCATTGCTAATCTGCTGGTTTGTGTGCAGGGCTTGTATAATTGAGGGTTTTCCTGAAGTGTTGAGCATCTCTCATCTCCTTTCTCCTTACAAAGCCAAGACTTTGCATCTGCAGCCACCAATCTAAGTCTGTGTGAGTCTTGAGAAATTAAACCCCCTGCATTTCCAGGGAGGCCACAACTGGGGGACAACTGCCTGACTTTGGCACTATGATGAGCAAATTTGAGCCTCCCTTTTCTCAGTTGTCTTCAGAGGGGGGCAGGTGCTCCCCATAGCACCCACTATAACCTTCTACTGCTGCCCTGGGGCTGGGGGCTGCTCAGCAGGAAACCAGGGCTGGTTTAAGTGTGAAGAAACCCAAATGCCCCTCCCAGAGAAATGTCTCTTCCCCCTCTATCACAATCAATGTGATACAAAGGCTAAACCAAAACTCTGCTGACTGCTTTCAGTAGACAGCTCAAGTAGCTGGCAGGCAACAGCCCAGCCTGGGCTCACGACTCTTTCCTCAGGACTTGGACTTGTTCAGGTTGAGGGAGCAGCTGAAAAGACCTTTGAAAATGCTGTGGATGTTGTGTCTCCCAAGAGCATCCCTCTTCCTTCTGCTTCTCCCGTGCTTCCCTGCACAGGATGGTACGTACAGCATCGATCCTCTCACATCTCTCACATTTCAATTTTTCTTTCCTTTTTTTTTCAACCTTTTCTAAATTATGTTTGTCTTAGACATGCAATGCTCTCTATTTAATTTTTCTTCCCTTGCTTCTGATGTAGCTTCTTTTGGGTTTTTCCCATTTGATCCCTCTATTCCTCTATTCATTGCACAAGTACACCCCGTTCAGTTTTGTTGGATATTGGGGTCATTGGAGAACTCCAAGGGTCTCATTATGCATTTGAATAAAATATAATATATTTTATATTATTTATATTTAAAATATATTTGACTTACACCTTCTGCAGCCCTCTTCCTCTGTTGAATCTGAGAATCTGTACTATCCAGTTGCCTGATGTTATTAAATGCCACTTTACAAAGACAAGTGTGTTTCCTTCCATTTTCTTTCTTACTTTTTCTTTTTCTTACTTTTAAAGTCCCGATTTAGAACTGAAACCAATTATCAGGGTAATTTTAGTGAAGTTTGTATTTTGAGAACTAATAGGATCATCCTGGGAATCTATAGAGAGAAGTAAATATTCCCTGTGAGTGACAGCAGCCACTTTTTTGCCAAGGCCTTTGAAGCTTGGGAAGGTGCTGAGTTGTTCAGGTCAATGGGCATGAAAGGCACTACAGGTGCCAGAGCAGCCAAGAAATGACATGTCCAGCATAGGGAGACTGAGTGCAGCCTTACAGAGTGGAGGAGTTGGTTTTGAAACCCACTTTGATGTGAACAAACCCGGAGGAACTCTGATATTCCAATTTCAATTGCATTTCTTATTTTTAGGTGGAGGAAGTGAACAGTCAACAGACGTTATCAGTGCTTGGGAAGGAGACTCCATCAGCATAACTTGCCCAATGAATGGTTCAGAAAATCAAGTGGGGATGTACTTGAGAGCTATCAGACAGCACCTCAATGTGATATATTTTTCCAAGGAGAAATCTCAAAAAAGTGTTTGTGACGTTGATAATCGCACCACGTGTTCAAAGGAAGGGGAGACTCTCAGGATAACCCTGCACAGGTTACAGCAATCTGATTCTGAAATCTACCTCTGCTCTGAGATTGTTAAAATCAATGACTATCCCAAAGAACTATATGGGAAAACAATCATAGTACTGGTCAAAGGTATTGCAATTCCACCTTCTATGTCACAAATTAGTAAATGCAGGTCTATATTTTAAATCAAAGATTGGAAGAAGACACAATGGGAGGGTGAGCCTAACAGAACTTCTGTGTCTGCTCAGGTCAAGTACAGATCTGAAGGAATGTGGGGTTTGCTCCCTGAAACAATGAAGAAAACACAGGAGATAGTATGGTAGCAAAAACCCAAATAATCCTAGAGGATTAATCTGTGATTCATTAATACCAACTACAGATTTTCACAGGAGCCATAGGTTGCTGCAGAGTTTGGAAACAGTGAGGTCCCACAGCTCTTTCCAAAACAACCTGTCAAACATTTTTAAAAAACTAGCAGAGCAAAGAGGGTTTTTTTGGTAGCAGTTGTTTTTGCAAATCTCTTTTGTTTTTACTAATTCACCTTAGATGACAAATTGGTAATAATTGGGAAGCTGGTGTTGGGCTGGGCATGAGTGGGTAAAGGGGTTTTTCTCTTGTTAGTGAGGAGTTGCTGAATGGCCAGAAGTGCTTTTTTGGCAGGAATTTCTGGTGGTGGGAACAATTTTTCTGTCTTTTTTTTTCCCCTTCATTAGAAGAGAGTTGAGTCCACACTATTCTTTGGCAGTTTGTTCCTCCTGTCCTTTATTCCACCTGTCCTTCCAATGAGGCCTTCTAAACAAAAACCTCTTTCTCAAAGCTTACAGGGTTTTCTTCCTTTTCTGTCCCCAAGGCATGTGAAATCTAACTGATTGCTGATCAGCAATAGTAATTTATATCTGAAGGATTATCATCTCCTCCCTTGGGCTTCTCCTTTCAAACTTCTTGGCTGTGTTTTCTCAAATGAATCACATCTTGTTTGTTGTGTATTGTCTCTCCAAATTATTTTATTTAATTGCTTTATATCTCTGTTTGAATATGATAATCTCTGAAATAGTTACAACCTTCCCTTTACAAACATGATAAATTCTGCCCTCACTCCCTTGTCCATTTTAATGATGATGTTAAAAGGAACAAGTCCTGTCCTCAAGGAACTCAGTGGAATGTCTTCCTGGCAGGACAGAGAATCATTAATAACCACTCCATTCTCACAGACCATTTTCAACATTGATGGGACACACACTGTGTGGTTTCATCCAGACCAATAGTCCCCAGATCTCTCTATGGCTTTGTCTCACTGTTGAAAGCAGGCAATGATGCATGGCCCCAGGACATGCTGCATTCCCTTAGAGGAGGTCAGGATTTATAAATTTTTAGGTAGATTCAGACCCTTTACAAAGAGCTAAACCTGTTGGTCAGTCCAACTTTCAGATCCTGAGGCAGGAAGATATGCCAGGGTGCACTAAAATATATCCTTCTTCTCAAAGCCTATGTTTAAAAGTTCATTTTATCTGCATTTCTATGGTCTGTGGTTTCTGTCTGTCCTGTGCCCTGGCTCCCCAGTTAAAATGCACTGTGTTAAGCACTAATCTCTCTGTTTTTAGCTAATTCCAGCAGGGCTCTGGAGCAGTCACCACTCTCTGCCAACCCTGAGCGAGGCCAGTCTGTCAGCATCACCTGTGTGCTGAGCAGCTCCCGTGGAACTGATGAGTTCCTCCTGCTCAGGGCTCACATGCAGCCTGGCAGAGTTCTGTCTGTGTCAAACCTGAACGTGTCATGGGTTTCTCCTGCCTTTGGGAATCGCTTGGAGTACTCAAGGGAAGGGAATAGAGCTGTGATAACTCTACACAACCTGCAGGAAGAGGACAGTGATAACTACATCTGTGCTGAGGAGGTGAAGGACTCCTCTCTGCTCTCAGCACGTGGCACCATGGTGCTGGTGAAAGGTACAGCCCTTCTGCTTGTTCAGTCTTCAATATCTATGGTTGTGTTGTGGACAGAAAGTGTTTGGAGCTTTAGTCAGGACAGGCAAACCTAGGAAGGTTTGGAGAGTGGGCTCAGCTCCTTTGTGCCCTGTTGAGCTCAGACCCAGGAACAGACTCTGTGTTTCCACCTGCCTCCTACAACCAGAGGGAAATTCAGACCTTGCTATAGTCCTGCAGCTTAGAAAAAGGAAAAAACCACTTCACTGTGTGCAATCTGTCCATTTTAGGGTATGAATAAGTACTTTCAGCACCAATTCTTAGACCTTAACATAAATGGCTTTTAGAAACCATTCCCTCTAGCAAGTCTCGTGTTTAAAAATAGATCACAAAACAAGTCCTGGGGCATTTGCCTCAAGCACCACAGACTGCAGCAGAGATGTTCTCACCTACCCTTGTCACACACTGAGAACTCTGTGAGTGTGTGCTGCAAAGAGGGGCTTTGATTTTTCTGTGCTCCAAAGATGAGTTTTTTGTTTTTCTGCAGGATGGTGTCATTTGCTAAGCTGAAGTCAGAACCAGAAAGAGAGTGCTTGGTTTTGGTTTTAGTGCTGCAGTTTAACCCTGTGCATTGAGCTTTGCTGAGGCCTTTGTAAAATAAGTTTACCAAAGCCCTAAGAGTCACAAAGGATTTTTCTGCAGTCTGCAAAGGCAACTGTGGTGCTGCTCTGTGCCACCACCTGCAACTGGGGCAAGGACTCAGTGAAGTGAGGTGGGGGAAATGACAGCAGCAAAGCAGAGTGTGATTATTAATTAGTGTTTTATTCATATATGGATTAATTGAGGTTTTAGGGAGTTGAAACCCTTTCCACCAGCATCATTCTGCTCAGTGCATTTCATACCACAGCATCCCCTGCTCCTGTCTGTACCTCTCAGCAGCCTGGCTCTTGGATAATTCAGAGCCCTCAGAGCTGCAGCAACACTGCAGGAAAACATTTTCTGCTCCCATTAGGAGTGTGTGGTCCTATTGTTGCCTGGAAAGGCTGACCTGGAGCAGAGACTAGACAAAATGAATAAGATAGGAATTTATTGAAAGGGATAAAATAGGAATTTATTGAAAGGATACACCTTAGGCAGTGCAAGAGCCTGGCCAGGGCTGCACCCAAATCAAATCCAAGATAGATCCTGGTCACAAGTTTTTACAGTTTTATAAGTTTTGGTTCATCTCCATATTGGGGTCAGTTATCCAAGCACAGCCCCAGACTGTGAAGTCTCAGCCCCCTGGCTTGCCCCCTTTCACTTGCCATTGTTTATGATTTTTGGGTACCAGTTATCCTTGATTCTCTACTAGGAAGGGATTGTTTTATCACTCCCCTGTGAAGAGAACTTATAAACACCTAATATGAACTTTCAGAGTTACACACTTAGCATCAGAGATTCTGAAAAATATAAAAGCTGAAACCCAAGACATCACTATCAGCTGCCTTAGTGGGGTGCTCCTTGCTGACCCACCTGCAGCCACCCCCAGCCTCTGGAAGAGCACATGGAATATTAATAATATTAATATTAAGAGCACAGTGAGACTATTAATGGCATGAAAAACGTGGCTCTGTAGCTGTCGACATCTGAATTTTTGGTTAACCTGCAAAATTGTATTTTTCAGAATAAAAATAAAATGCTGCCTTTTTGTATTGATAATAATATTCTGTAATTTTAAATGCAGGAGGGGAGCAGGTGTGTGAGAAGATCTCCTGGGGTCTGTATGCCCTTGCTGGGGTGGTGGCTCTGCTGCTCTGTGCCCTGCTGTGCTGCACCTTGCACCGTGTGGATGTGAGTACACTGGGCATGCTGGGGCAAACTGCTATTATTTTTAAATAGTGCCTGAGTTAAGAAAACATCTGATAAACCTAAGGAATTGTGGCTTCCTACTGCTCTCCTATTTGCCCTTGTTTAATATCTTCCAGCTGTAAACTCTTGGCAGCGAACACAGCCTGTTATATTTCTGTAACCCTTTGTAAATGAGATGTTGTTTGTCTTTTGATAACAAACCTCAAGTGAGCTGTGTGGTTGACACAGCCATGTGTTGTGTGTGTATCCCTGAACAAAGCCCCTCTCTGTTCTGCTTTGCTTGCTTTTTGAAAATTATTTGGTGAATTGGGACAGGAGCTGTACATAGCAAACTTGTAAGGGATGGAAGAGAATGCTTGGAGTGGGTCACAAGGGCAACAAAAACTCATAAAATTGCCTGATGTCTGAACGTAGTGCTGGGAGAAAAAGTCTGCCCCTTTCCAGAAAAAAAATTATTACATTTTTTTTCCTTCACTGGGATTATTTGTATACATATACTGCAGACAGTGCCCAGAAATTGTCTCTGATAGATCCTTCTGCTTAATACTGAAAATTAAGTGTATGGTTCACAGTATCCTGTCTCATCCCTCCAAATGTGGATCCAGCACTGCTAAAAACCAGTAGTGTAACATCATTCTGTCAAAGCCCAGTGGGACCTGCTGTCCTGTGCTACCAGTTACAGTCTAAGAATGAACCTTATTTATTGTTATTGTCATTTATTATTTATGCCAAAGCTGTAGTTGCATCCAACTCTTGAAGGAACTTTTTGTGAAATTGCATCAGACTCATAAAAGAAAGTTAAATAAATAATCTGATAATTTCCACTTGGTCCTCTAAGACCTCACTGGGTCGTGAGAGGAATTTTAAAAGTATGTTTCCTCCTCCAACAGATGATGTTGATGGATTCCTAGGATGGAAAATGACTCCTTGCTTGGAGTCTTTCCAGGCTCTGTTTTGAATGGCTGTTTTCTGTGTTTTGCAGGTGATGAAATATTTCCAGAAGAAACAGCCCAATGTGGTGTATGAAGACATGTCCTACAGCTCCAGACGGAGCACGCTGGTCAGAAACAACAACTCCTGAGAGGAGTCAGCTCTGCCAGCTGGGCTGTGTGTGCATGGACATTCCCTTCAGGCAGCTCTGAGAGCTGCCTTAACCACCTGAACTGAAATTGCTACCACCAACCTTCTTCAGTGGAAAGAAAAACTTCATTTCCAAGGATGTTTCTATTTTTTTAATGTGGTTTTTTTTATGTAATGTACAGAAAACATAGCGAAATGCAGGTGCCCTGGACGTGTGTATGCAGATCAGTGTGAAAAAGCAGAATTTTGGGGCTGAATGCAATATATGGGCTCGTTTCTTTGCTAAATAACCCTTTCTGGAAGGTGGGATGGATGGGATGTCTGGTTCTGAGCTTTGCTAAGTCTCAGGAAGAGCACAGGATCCACAATGGATCCACACAGATTCCAGTTCTCTGATGGATCCTCGGGCTTTGCCCAAGAGCTCAGGCAGCTGAAACTGCTCCAGAGTTACAGCAGGAAAAAAATTATTTTGAAGAAACTTCAGGAACGTGGCAGGGTGAAATTCTGGGTCCATGTGGGCTCACCTGCTCCAAGGTCATGACAGTCCCACAATAACACAATCAAGTTTAGATTTTAGTTTATTTTACTGCCTCTGCCAGAGCTCCTATCATGATTGATGGGGGTCCTGGTGGCTGCCAGGGACAGCAGAGGTGTCTGTGGTGTCCCAGCAGGACATTTCTCCATCCCAGTGACTCCACTCTATGCATCACAAGGTGAAATAATCTGGGGCAAAGCCAGTGCCTGCATTCCAGTCTGGGCACGGGTGGGGCTGATCTAAAACCCCTTCTTATCAAAGGGATTTATCAAAACTCACAGCACAAAAGAAGAGCCGAAATTTGGTTTTGTGACACCTTCTGGAACAGGTGCCAGTGGAGAGCTGGGCCAGGGAAGGGCTCAGTCTCCTCCAGGGGTGTTTTGGTTTTGCAGTGTCGGGGCCACTGTGAAAAGTCAAGTTTTCCACACAGGAATGCTGAATTGCCTTGTCACAGGGCAGGATTGATGGGGTGGCCTCTGGCTGAGTTCAGGCTGAGACTGGAGTTTGTCTCTGTTGATGTAATTGTTTATTTTTTTTGAGGGATTAGGGTCAGTTTGTCTTTGATGAGTGCATAGCTGGAGCAAAGCCAGGCTCAGAGGATAATTTCTCTCCAGAGCTGAGCTGAGCTGATCCCAGCTTGCCAAGACAATCCTGTCCCTCAGGAGAGCCCATTTCCCTCCAGATATTGCTCATGAAATGCTGTGCACCAGACCTGAGGCAGAAATCCCCTCACTCTGGGGGTGGATGGTGCAGGTTCACCTTGAGAGCACATAGGTGCTGTCCTCACATGGCCAGACCTGGATAAACTGTGTTTGTGTTGGGGTTTTGTGCAGTTCCTCAATATTTTCATACATATATTAAAACCTGTTTCATATATCTTACAAATAAATGGATTTTTATTTTAGTGGTTTGTTGTGGTTTTGTTTTTTTTAATAGTGATTCAAGGCTTTTTGAAAATTCTGTGTGAACTGCTCCTAACAGCATTCCACTAGACAACATAATAACTGTTTTCCATTTTAATTACAAAATCTGCAAGTGAGGTTTTTCTTTTTAAAACAAACGACTGAAGAAAATAGAAAAGAGCCCTTCAGACTCTGTGTGTTCCATGTCTCATTGCTCAAACCTTTCTTGAATTCTGCTAGACTTGGTGCTGGGACCAATTCTGACTTAGTCCCTGGAAAAGCCCAGCTCAGGAGTGGGTGAAGAGCTGGGGAAGAGCCAACAAATTATGTACCAATCTAGGAACTGAGGTGTGCGTAGTTAATCACCTTTCATCACATTTTGGTTTTTACAACAAGGAGCAGGTTTAGTCAAAAAGGGGCAAACCCTGAGAGCCAGCACAGGGAGGTTCACAGTGAGCAAAGTGCATTTGAGATCAGCTTTCTGCAGCAACACTGCTGTGCAGAGATGACCACAATGGTGAAGAAAAAAAAAAAAAAGCTGTGAAAAAGTAGTGGAGGTGGTTTTTTGGCTTGGTGTAAACAAATTTTTTGAAAAAAGAACACACTGAGGCATTTCATGGGCTGTACCTGTGCAGAGAGGTAGAGAATCAGAACCACGATTATCCCAAGCACTGGTGAATGAACTGCTGGTGAATTTAGCCCCACTGTGTCAGGGAATAATTGGGGATTTGGCTGCCCAACAGGGCTGGAGTACTCTGAAGATGCAGAGTTGTCTCTGAACTACCCTGGAAAGAAGAAAAACTGAAATTTTCACCCCCAGAGTTGCAGACAGAATTGCTCTGGGCTAATTCTGTTGCCCCTGCTTCTTTTTCTGTCTCTCATCTCAGCCTCTGGAGAGGGAAATGATTTTCCAGGAGAGGTGGGAAGTGCAGTTCTGAGGCTGGGATGGGACTGCAGCAGTGAGAATGGTATCAGGGGGTTGGTGATGTCCCCAGCCCCATCCCTGGGATAAAGGACAGGAATTGCAGCTGGGACAGGTGGGAAGCAGGGCTGCAGCTCCAGAGTGTGTGGAACAGGGATGAGCAAGCCAAGGCACCTGAGCAAGGGCAGAAGCAGAGAAAACCCAACAGGAAAGGTACAAAGTGTGTGAAGCGACTCAGGGCAGGTCTGGATGGAGTGGCCTGGGCTGAGTGCCTGGGAAGGGGAAGGCTCGTCAAAAATACTTTTGGTCATTTGCCAAACTGAAGAAATCAGCCAGCACATGTGGATTAGCACTGATGGAGCCTCTAGACTCTGGAAAATTTAGCTGGAAAAAGCATTTTACCCCTTGACTCAGGTGTGTGTGACAAGGACATGGCTGAACTCAGGTGCTAAGGAGGCTGATGAGCTGAGTTGAGCACAAAACATTTTGCAGGAGACAGGAGAGAAGCAGGTTCTGCTCTTGTGGCACACTGCAGGACACTGGAATTCTCCAGTGACTCCTGCCATGCAGTGTGAGTGCTGCATGACCCATGACTGAAACCCACCCTGGGTCTGCAGCCAGTTCCTCCCACCTCTCTCTTGCTGGTGGCTGCTTGTGGCTCCTTTTCCATCCAATAACTCAATTCAGAGGATCTGACCAAAATATGTCCAGCCCTGCTGGCTCTGCTGAGGACAAGTTACTGACTGCTGATTTCTCAAGGACCCTGTGTTAGCAAAAACCCATTTCTACTCATGCTATGCAAGCTTTTGTAAGCACCTGTTTTCCAAAGCATTTAGTTTCTTTTTTAATGCCTTGTAACCCTCAATTTGCAATATATTAACAGTCAGTTTACAGTCAACTTGAAAACATGCAGGGTTTTTTTTTCTGGTTCACAGATTGAGTTTTCTCACAGCTTTGAGCTTTGAGCCGCTGAAAATGCTTCATTGTTGCCATTTCTTTAATCTGACGTATTTGGTTGATGAATTATTTTACTATTGTGTAAATTTAACAGAATTTGTATTGTTTTTATTTTTGTTGCATGGTTTTTAACACTGTTTCAGATCCTTCAGGAATGACAGGTTACTGGCTTTTTTGCAACTGCAAGAAATCTTTCCAATTTCATTTGGAGTCTCAACAGGTTTTAACTTTCTTTTTAGAAAATCAATGCATTACTCATCATACATTACTCTCTCATATAGCCAGAGCACGCTGCCTTGTCTACAAGAATCTCACATATTTTTTTAATTTAATAAATGGAAATAAAGCAGCCAGCCTAAATACTGACTAAAGGGAATAAACCATTTTGTCCTAACACTAAAGTTTTACAGTGTTGTCACAATCTGCCTGGTGCAAGCAGATTATCTGTCCAATTGTGGATGGGAGGTGACTCCACTCTGTAATTAAATGCTGGTAGGGCTGGATGAACTCTCTGGATGGTTCTAATTGCTGTGTAACTACTTCACAAGAACCATTATTTTGCTGGTATTTGACTCCACCAACTGAACTGGCATGTGTCTGAAGCACTCCCTGGAGACTTCCACCTGAGATGTTAGAAATGCTCTGCTACACTCCAGTGCTTTCTGTCTGTAATGGGAATAATGTATAAACACTGCACATGCCAAGTGGAAGATAATCTTTCATTCCTTCTATGAATTAGTATCAATAATTAGTAGTTATTAACTCTCTGGGAAAGCCTTTAAGCTCATCCCTCTCTGCAGTTCACGACACCCTGAGACATTTGGTTCATCTGTTCTTAGCAGAACCACACAAAATGTAAAAGCTTATTCTGGGCATCACCATACAAGTGATACTTTACCAATGGTAGTAATAATTTCTTACTCAGATGATGGAATTTATTACTCTGCTCTGGTAGGACAGGAAAAAAGAGACACTTGTGCCTTGGGCTGCAATACAGGATGTGGCCAGAAATGTGAATTCTGTCCTATCTATTAAAACCAGGTGGGGCAGTGACCCTGATCTCCTGGCACACATTATCTGCTCATGGGCCATCTTTAAACCAGCTGGGCAATCATCTTTATCTTCCCACAGCCCATCCTCCCTCCAGGAGATATCTCCTGTTAATGGCCAGTGAGTCCCAGGGCATGACTGATAAAATTCCATCATCCCACTGGGAGATGCTCCAGCCAGGGGAGGAGCCAAGCCTTTCCTACCCAGATAAAAACTGAGATTTGGGACACCAAGGCACCTTCTTTCCACTGGATCCCAGAGGAAAGCCAGACCTTTGCACATCATCCCTGGAGCTTCAGAGGAAACTGCACCTTCTCCAGGAGCACTGCTCCAGCTGAACCACATCTGCCCCTGCAGGAGGATGCAGCCACCATTGAATGGGACTGTGCCAACACCCTGACTGACTGACGGGTGTCAGCTTGGATTCTGACTCTGGCAGGGTTGGGATTGTTCTGTGTAATACTGCATTTCTATTTTAATTTTCCTAGTAAAGAACTGTTATTGCTAATTCCCATATCTTTGCCTGAGAGCCCCTTAATTTCAAAATTACAATAATTTGGAGGGAGGGGGTTTACATTCTCCATTTCACAGAGAAGCTCCTGCCTTCATTGGCAGACACCTGTCCTCCAAACCAAGACACACTTGGTTTCACATTACTGCCTTATAACTTGGGGGCAAATCTTCTGAGAAATCACTAGGGCCAGTTTACCACTCGTGGTTTCCACTTGTGTTTTATATATATTATGTCTGCTCAGAGACAATTGGCAGCAGGCTTGTGGGTGAGTGACATTTAAAGTCTCAATGTAGAGGTGACATTTTGCACAAACGCTCGTGATTTCTGAGAAATAAGATTATTCAAGAAACTCTGTAAGGTTGTGGATTTCTCTGTTACCTTCATTCTTATACTTTCTAATGCTCACAGTGGAAGCTTCTAGGAAGTCTTCTCAAATGATGGCACTTGGTAACAGCTTTTGAACTCAAAATCTTTATTTTTTTATTTTAAAAAACTCTGAACAGTTTAAGGTTTCAAACCAGAAATCAAGCATATGTGTGTACACACTGCAGGTAAAGAAATTACAGTTCCTAATGACCTTCAAGGCTAAAATTAAAAACAGTCCTTTCCCAGAGAGCCATGTGCTCCTTCTTGTAAGGGTGTTTTGGGAATAAAGTTGTAGCATGGAAAAATAGAACATTGTATTTCTGTCCAAGCCAAAAGACGAAATAGAGGAGAATTCCTGCCAGGTTTATAACTCACAGAGAAGCTCAAATGAACAGCCCAAACTGAGGTTTTGCAGCTTTTAGACTTGTCCAGGATTTGGTGAACCAGGAGGGATCCATCACTGAAAGGATGGCTGTTGTTCTCCTGGTGCTTTTGTTTGTAAATCTCATCATGATGGCCACGGTGAGAAATTGTCTCAGTGGGCTTGGCTGAAGGCAGAGAGGGGCATTTCTCCCAGTGCCTCTTATTCCATGGTGAGCCCTAATGCTCAGACCACTTGGAACAAAAAGAGAGGCAGAAATACCCATAATAAAAATAATTACATTCCTTAATAGCATGCTTTCTGCAGCTGGCTTCTCTTGGGCTCTGGTGTCTCAAGACAAAAATTGTGGTTTTGTGGTGGAGACAGCACAGCCTGGCTGCTGCAGGGAGCCTGGGTGCTGTTTGTGTTCAGAAGTGCTGCAGGGGGCTGCTCTGTGGTCTGGCCTGTCCCCATCCTGGCAGGGACCCGTCAGTGTGTTCTGGCAGATGTGGTTGCTGTGCTCGGCAGGGCTGGGGAGCAGCTTCTGCAGAGCAGCACCTGAAACCAGCCCTGCTCTCCTCCTGTGAGCTGTGCCACACCTGCCCGTGCCCTGGGCCCCTCAGGGTCTTGCCAGTGCCACTGCCACTGCCACTGCCACAGCTGTGGCCCCTTGGTTCCCTCACTGTCATTGTCACTGTCATTGTCACTGTCACTGCCACACTGTGCTCTGTGCTACAGCTGTGGCCCCTTGGTTCCCTCACTGTCATTGTCATTGTCATTGTCATTGTCATTGTCACTGTCACTGCCACACCGTGCTCTGTGCTATAACTGTGGCCCCTTGGTTCCCTCACTGTCATTGTCATTGTCATTGTCATTGTCATTGTCATTGTCATTGTCATTGTCACTGTCACTGTCATTGTCACTGCCACTGCCACTGCCACAGCTGTGGCCCCTTGGTTCCCTCACTGTCATTGTCATTGTCATTGTCATTGTCATTGTCATTGTCACTGTCACACCGTGCTCTGTGCTATAACTGTGGCCCCTTGGTTCCCTCACTGTCATTGTCACTGTCATTGTCACTGTCATTGTCACTGCCACTGCCACAGCGTGCTCTGTGCTATAACTGTGGCCCCTTGGTTCCCTCACTGTCATTGTCACTGTCACTGCCACACTGTGCTCTGTGCTACAGCTGTGGCCCCTTGGTTCCCTCACTGTCACTGTCATTGTCACTGTCATTGTCACTGCCACTGCCACACCGTGCTCTGTGCTATAACTGTGGTCCCTTGGTTCCCTCACTGTCACTGTCATTGTCACTGTCATTGTCACTGTCACTGCCACACTGTGCTCTGTGCTATAACTGTGGCCCCTTGGTTCCCTCACTGTCATTGTCACTGCCACTGCCACTGCCACACCGTGCTCTGTGCTATAACTGTGGTCCCTTGGTTCCCTCACTGTCACTGTCATTGTCACTGTCATTGTCACTGTCACTGCCACACTGTGCTCTGTGCTATAACTGTGGCCCCTTGGTTCCCTCACTGTCATTGTCACTGTCACTGCCACACCGTGCTCTGTGCTACTGATGCCTTTTTTTGGCTTACCTAGAAACAGAGGCCAGACAAAGTTAAAAGGATAAAAGTGGATATATTTAGTGAAAGGCCTTGTTACATTGAGGGCAGATGAAGCCGCCCCAAGGGCTACAGCCAGAATGGACAATGGTCACAGGTATTCCAGACAATTATAAGTTTGGACCATTTGCATATCAGGGGTTAATCCTCCAATTGCAGCTTCATGTAATTAAGTAATATTTCCCCAGTTTGTTTCTCCCCAATTCACTTTTGTTTATATTTTTCAGGGCCTGAGGCTGTAGAATGTCCTTGAATCTCAGGTCTAGAGGGATTGTTTTGTCTGACCAAAATATGAAGACAGTTAACCAACATTTCATATGGAGTTTAGAGTTATGCTTTCATGCAGTACAGAATCTGAAAAATATAAAGGCTAAAATCTGAAGGCATCAGCTGCCATTACAGCTGCCTGTGGCCTCTTGGTTCCCTCACTGTCACTGAGTGCTCAGTGCTGCAGCTGCCTGTGCCACTCTGTCACTCAGTGGAGACATTCCCTGCTGTCCCCAGGGCAGCTGGCAATGGTAGAGGGGTTTTAGCAGGTCAGGCACACTGGTCAGACAGTGAGGGATTGCAAGAACACATGGATGTGTGTCCAGACTTTCCACAGCCACCCTCAGCCCCCCTGGCTCCTGCAGTCAGGGCAGAGCTGCAGTCCTGCCAGTGTGTGAGCAGGGTTTGATGTGCTCCAGGCAGAATTCACTGATCCTCCATCTCCTCCCTCTCCTCCATCACTCCATCTTCTGCTTTTCCCAGTTTACAGAAGAGAAGCTGAGGCACTGGGCAGCTGATGCCCCTGGACTGAGGCCACTGAGTCAGGCAGAGAAGAAGTTTTCCTTCAATCCCACCAACATAAACATATCCCTCATATTCCTGTAGTTCTGTTGTTGCATGGAATGAGGTAGAAGGATAATGTGACAATCAGACCTGTTCAGAGATGAGCTGGCACCACTGTCATCACTTCACATTTTAAAAATTTGATTTTTTGATAAGCAAACCTCATCTACTTCCTAGCACAAAGACAAAAGAGAAAGCACCTCCTGATTTTGCTTGGTTTTTTCCAGCAGGACGTTTGTCATGTGCCAGTGCCACATTGTGTTTGGTGACTGTAACATCTCCATCATCACCTTGCTCTGACAGTCATAGATGATAGAACCTGAGATTTTATCTTTCATGTGGTTTATTTATCTCAAATCGATACTCCACATTAGAGTGGAGAATAGGTGTCTGATATTTATGGCCACTGACATCCCCTGCTGAGCTTCTCAGCACTGCATCACTTTATCTGGGCATCTCCCCACCAGCCTGAGCCCCTCTGCTGTGTGCACTGCCAGCTCAGGCAGCAGCAGCCTGGCTCCTTCTGCTGCAGAGGTGTGAGGGCTTTGCACCACTGAATTAATGGTTTGTCTCAGTCTCATCTGTTTTCCCTCAGAGCCAGGATTAACAAAACAAAATTGAAACAATTTTTCTCGTGTTCGGGCTTGGATGTTTATTATATTTTATCAGAAAGTACAGAGCCTATGACAGCACTTCCAGCTACCTGCTAGAAACGAGGAAAATGGCTTGAGATGCAGTTGCTACAAGGTCTTTTAAAGCCATATAGTCCAATAGAGAATTAACACTATATTATTTATACTTCTGACCCAATAACTAGATTCTCATGACCCTCAGTGTGACACTGATTGACCAACCAGAAACTACTCCTGAAACCCATGAAGAAGAAGGAAGAAGAAGAAGAAGAAGAAGAAGAAGAAGAAGAAGAAGGAAGAAGATGAACAAAGAAAGAGACACCACTCAGAATCCTCCATCTTGTCCCATACCTATTGCAATACTATAAAAAACCTCATATTTAAAACCATCACCACGTGATAGACACACTTCTAATTCACTACACACTCATGATTTTAACTTCATCACTCAAATATAGAAGCCTTCTCCAAGGCCTCAGGTCAACAGCAGTGTTCTCCAGGGGATCTGTGCCTGAAAGCACAGAGAGCTCAAAAATCCAGCAAACTTCCTTCTGGGGTCAGAATCACTGCCCACAGTTAGATAAATTCTGATTCCTCATGTTAGAGCTGGGTATCCCAGGTATCCCAGTGTGGAGAAATGCAGTTTACAATGCTCAGCTCCTTCCACAGAACTTGGCATTTGTGCAGATCCTGAATAAATCCAGAGGCACCTGGGCTGCTCTGAGCTCCAGCTCAGAGCTGTGATCAGTGCCTGAGCTCCAGCCATGAGCCTGAGCTGCTGTGTGGGTGTACTTGGCACCTCGTGGGATCATCCTGTCTGGCAGGGACAAAATGGGGAGAGGGGACCACTAGTCTGTGGCATTAACAAAGAACCTGCCTTAGAGACAGAGTAAACAAAAATTTATGTGCTGGAGGGCTGGGGTTGCAGGGTTTGGGTTTTTCTGTTGTTGTGGGGGGGTTTTGTTTTGATTATGCTTTGGGTTTTTTTTGTTTCTTGGGGTTTTCTTAAATTATTATTTTATTTATTCACCATTTTAGCTATTGAAAACTTCTTGCTGGCTGGGAAAAAGCATGCTCACACATACAGAGCTATGTGTCTGCTAGGTTCAGAGAGGTTTAGCAGTTACACTTGAAGGGTTATAGGGAAAGCAGGGACATTCCTTGGAGGAGTGGGCACATTCAGGCATAAACCCAAGACTCAGAAGATTGATAACTGGAGATAGAAAATGTTACCCACTTCTCAGTTCATACAAGACCTGTGGAATTACTTTTCATTGATCTGCTTTCCCCAGTCCCCTGAAATGTGATGTGACACCAGCTACTACTGAACCCTGCCAGCTGTTGGGTGGCCCAGCTGTCCATGCCAAGGTTCCTCCTAAAATGCTGCTATATTCTTGAAATGCTCTTCACTTTGAGTCACATATGAACCAAACCACAGAGTATTTGTATCTGCTTGGACAGCATATTATCAGTTCTGAAACATCCTTTGCTGCTTGAAAGACTCCTTGCTGTTGGGAGTAAGTTTTCCCCAGCAAGTTTTAAGGCTGCTCAGCTGTACATATAATCCTCTTGAAGTGACTCTGATGTCCTTAACGTTCCACAGCTGGGTACAGAGGCCATTTCACATCAGCAGGTGGCAGGAAATGAATTCCCCACTTCAGTTCCCTGCAGCTGACCAGGTGGTGAGGTGCAGCTGAGCTCTCCTGAGGCACTCAGGGAGCCACGATGCCAACCAGAGGAGCCTGGTTTGGTTGAGCTACTTGCCAGGATTTTGAGGTAAGTGCTGTTTTGGTCTTGTTGGAGGTAGAGTCACTGTCTAGCTCTGTGCTGTGCTTTTTGTGTGTTCTGGGAGCTGCAGGTCCTACAGCTCTAGGTTAGAAATGTTGAGAGAAAGCAGCTGGGTTTTTGAGGGAGCTGATCCTTGGGCAGTCCCTGCTGATGTGAGTGCATGAAGCATCACTGCTGTCCTCCAGCAGAAGTTTGGGCTCAGGAAAACAACCCAGCTCTTTGTGGTTAAAATGTCAAACACGAGCTCTGTGGGCACTGTGAATCTCTGAAGCTGAATTATTTGCCAGACACCCTGGCAAGAGTGGGAGATGCCCACAGCTGCATCCTTGGGCTGCCTGCAACAGGCACAGGGTGCAGGAGGTGCCCTGAGGGAGGGGCAGTGTTTGGGGAAGAAGGGGCTGGATGTCCCCAGTGTCCCCAGGACACCCAGCAGCCCTGAGCTCACTCTGGCAGTGCTCTCAGCAGACCAGCAGGAGAGGGAGGGGATGTCACCACCTTCTGCAGCTCTCTGTGGTTTAGCTGCACCTTGCACGCAGCTGGCAGCTCTTTCTGTCTCTGTGGGGGCCCTTTGGCCAGCAGGGGCTAAAGCAAGCCCCCAGGACAACTGAGGCCTTTCCATCTACCTTCAAAGGCTTTAAATAAAAAGGCAGGCACGTGCAATGCCTCAAAAACTCAACTCTTCATTGTGAAGCTTTCCCTTAGTATTTGTGCTGGCAGAGTATTTCCTCAGGAGCAAGTCTATTTTGTAAGATTTGGAAGATGCATTTTTGGTTTTTTAGGCTCTTCCTCCCTGCTTTTGTGTCTTTTTGTTTCCTTTGAAGATATATCAAAACAGGACGTGGCTTCAGAACCACAAATACAACAGTGTTAGCACCTCAGAGCTTCTATTTATTACTTATGATTGTGGTTAAATCTGCTTTAGCTCTGTCAAGGCCTGGCCAATTGAGGGGAAAGGAGGATGAGTTGTGACTCTGATGCTCCTTTCAGCTAAAGAAAAAGTATTTCCTTTTTCAGTAAAAGAAGGAAATCCGTACTTAATACACTGTGGCCTCAAACATCTTTTTTTTACATCAGTGAAAGCACATTTAGAAGACTTTTAATGGTGAATACTGCAGCAGGAGTTGGCATTGATGCTGAACAGGAAAACATGATTACATTGTGGTGTTTAATGATGTAATAGTGTAAAGGCTTTCATTAATGTCTGTTCCTGTGCTTAAATTAGACACCAGCTGCCACACCCTGGGCATACCCATTTAATGAGGGGGGGAACTCCCTGGATTGTTAAAAATAGGCCATTTTAGGAGGATGGAGAGAGACAGACTGTTCCTAAAGGCTGGGAAGAGCCAGCAGGAAGGATGCTAAAGCAGAGCCATGGGCTGGGGCCACCAAGGTCTAGAAAGCACAACTCCAAAACACAAAACAAAATAATTCCATGCTGTCCTGGTTTGGAGGACAGGTGTCTGCCAACGAAGGCAGGAGCTTCTCTTTGAAATGGAGAATGTAAACCCCCTCCCTCCAAATTATTGTAATTTTGAAATTAAGGGGCTCTCAGGCAAAGATATGGGAATTAGCAATAACAGTTCTTTACTAGGAAAATTAAAGTAGAAATGCAGTATTACACAGAACAATCCCAACCCTGCCAGAGTCAGAATCCAAGCTGACACCCGTCAGTCAGTCAGGGTGTTGGCACAGTCCCATTCAATGGTGGCTGCATCCTCCTGCAGGGGCAGATGTGGTTCAGCTGGAGCAGTGCTCCTGGAGAAGGTGCAGTTTCCTCTGAAGCTCCAGGGATGATGTGGAAAGGTCTGGCTTTCCTCTGGAATCCAGTGGAAAGAAGGTCCCTTGGTGTCCCAAATCTCAGTTTTTATCTGGGTAGGAAAGGCTTGGCTCCTCCCCTGGCTGGAGCATCTCCCATGGGATGATGGAATTTTATCAGTCATGCACTGGGACTCAGTGGCCATGAACAGGAGATATCTCCTGGAGGGAGGATGGGCTGTGGGAAGATAAAGATGATTGCCCAGCTGGTTTAAAGCTGGCCCATGAGCAGATAATGTGTGCCAGGAGATCAGGGTCACTGCCCCACCTGGTTTTAACAGATGGGGACAGAATCCACATTTCTGGGCACATCCTGGATTGCAATCCATGACACATGCCTAGGTCCAGCCCAGCCCAGGATGAAGTGTCTGCCTGCTCTGTGCCTGAAGCCTCCTGCTGGTGGCATCATTCACAGCCTGTGCTCGAGTTTATTCCTTTGTAACTCCTCTGAGCTGAGCTCACACCTCAGCCTGGCCCCAGGAAAAGCTGCTCCCTGGTTTTGGTTAGTCTCAGCACAGGGTTTGAGCAGCTGCTGCCCCAGGAGAGGGACTCACTGTAAATGTGGTGTGGAGCTGATACAGCCACACAAAGGTTGTGTGAGAGAGATATTCTTTATATCAGTTTGTGCTGAATGAACTGCTTTAGGAACGAGATTTGCTGATGCTAGAACCTGGAAATGCACCATGTGGAGGGGCTTGAAAGGGGAACAGGGCCAAGGGAGAGACTGATGAACATCACAGTGAGGAGGAGTTTGTGCTCCCTGGCTGGCAAAGGAACACAAAGCTGATGGTTGTGCTTTTGCATGGCAAAATCTGTTTATTTTAGACTCTTGGGTAGTGTGTCAGCCTCTAGAGCTTTCTGCATGTACACACAGATGTGTGTGGGAGTGAAGGTGCTCTCCACATTCCCTGCTGAGACTACTCCTATCAAATATTCATCAGAGGAAGATTCTCATCTGTACATTTTGTATTATTCAGGCTTAGAAATATTTCAGTGGCTTTCAAGTTGCCTACAGGATTTAGATACCAGGGATAAAACAGGAGGCTCTTTAATTTTCTACATTTAGGATTTCTGCTTCATTAAAATTCTTTTGAAGATAAGTCCTAATGATAGATCTTCAGCTTTGCTTCTTCCTCCCAGGAAAAAGCAGCTCAGAGCTGCAAACAGATGATCCCACTCCAGAGGAATCCCTGCCATCTCCCCATCAGCTGGGGGTGGAGGATGCAGGTATTTTTATTCATATTCTAATATATGCCTTATCCCAAAGAGTCTGCATTTAGCCCCAGTGTGAAATAGCTTCCACACACTCCCCCAAGATAAAAATAGGGGAGTATTCTCCTTTAAATGATTCCTTCTGAGGCACTGTAAAAAAAAAATTATTGAGCTGGTTTGGACTGATTTTAAACCATCAATATTCAGCACTGTTTTTTACACATTTCTGGTTTGGTTTGTTACATTTGCCTGTTTTTCAGAGACTTTGAAGCACCTGACTGGCTGCTCCAAGAGGCTGTGGGTGTTTGCCATTCCTCTGCAAGGCCAGTGTGCTGTTTGCTGCCATCAAACCTGGGTTAGAGGCACAGAGCAGATGGTTCCAAATTTATTGAGAAGATAAGACTTGGGGTGCTGTGGGTGGAACTTCTGGGTCCAGTTTACCAGCCTGGCTGGTTGAGGAGAGAAAAGAGCAGGGCTGTTACTTTGAGGTTCATTATAGCTGGAGGAAAAGGGAATGCCAGTGTCTGTTAGATGGGAGTTGGTACTTAATATTCTGTGGGATTAAAAATGGTTTGGGGTCAAAATTACATTCAAATTGTAATTACTTTGTAATTTATAAGTATAATTTACTTGTAATTCCCTTATAAAGGAGCATGCAGGACTGCTGAAGAGGATCCCTGACTAAGAGAGAAACTAGAATGTTTGACTTAAAGAGAAAGTCACAGCACCCCTGTGTTCAGGGAGCTCAGATTGTTGTTGCCTCTTGTGCTCCCTTGGTGGCCCAGAGGAGATCCAGAGGCACCAGAGTGGCTGGGACAGTGACTGTGGGTAACACTGTGTGATGCTGGGGTTGCCAGTGTTTGTTTTCTAAGGACCAAATGCAATTAAACTTCCTCTGGTCCCAAACACAGGCTTTGGCTGGGGCTGCACATGGTGCTTTGCATTCAGTTTTCCAGATTTTTTTGGTTTTTTTTTTCAAATTTTCACCATTTCTGGCTTCCAGGAGGAGGAATCCCTGAAGCAGATAATTCTCTGATAATAAACAGATGGATAATTCAATTATGGTATTTTGCAAGATCCCTTTCTAATAAGAATCCTGCCTGGGAAAGGCAGCAGGCTCTCTGAGGAGCTTTGGGGTTGTTTCTGTAGCTCTTAACAAAAATCCTTCTAACTTCTTCTACTTATGTTGCTGTCTGCTGCAATTATGTCCCACCAGGTTTGCATTAGCAAATCTTGCCTTGGATTAGCAAACACATTTAAAAATATATGAGCTGGGGAAGTGCTTTTAAAGCTGGGTAGTTAGAGCAGGTTGAATGATTTCATCTGAAGAAAATGAAAACTTAGAGCAATGCTCATTTTAAATCCCAGGAAAAGACAGTAACCTAAACTGCACATCTTCAAACCCTGCAGAAAAGCACCAGAGAGTCACAGAGCTGCTGAGCTTCAGCAGGGCCATAAATCTGCTCCCAGCCTACCTGATGTGAGGATTTGGGAGCTGCTGCTGTGGGTGTGTGTTCATCTCACACAGACCCTTTCCATTTTCTTGTTTCTGTGGTAGATTTTCTGGTACCAGAGTCTCAGCCAGGAAGAGGAGTTAAATTCTCATAGCTGAGGGAAAACAAACAAATCTTGGGCACACTGTGGTGCTCTTTTTTTAGAACATCTCCAGTAGCTGAAACTAAAGTGTAGACACCTGGTGATGTCCAAAATCTCCTCCAGAAGGGCTCCTGAAATGGAAGTTACAAAGCTCTTGTGCTTTTGCCTCTCTTGTTAATTGGGGTTAATTGAAGTGGGGATCAGCCCAGAGCTGCCTCTTGGGCCAAGCAGTGACTGGAACCAGCTGGACTTGGAAGGTTTTGTTGACCTTTCAAGAAAGGGGTGAGAAAATAAAGTTCAGAAGATGTGACTGAACATGTAATATCATTGAGCTGTCCTTTCATCCTGCTGACCATCAGCTGTCTTTGAGGTGGGAGTGAGCCTGTGAGGCTGCTTCTAAAACCTGCTGGAGGAGCAGGAAGTTGGCAGCACAATTAAATAAAAACAAGTGATAAATGAAAGGAGCTGGATGTGTCCCACAAGCAAAACCACAGCATCCCCTGCTAGTGCCTGTTCCTCTCCCTGGACTGTGACAGATGAACACCAGTTCAGGTGTCAGTGTCCCCTCTGCAGACACCAGTTTGGGCTGATGTATCCCAACCCTTGTGGTGGATTCTCTTTTCAAAGCACTGGAGGCAGAGCTGGGAGCATCCCAGAAAAGCTGGCACAGGGGGAGAGGGGTGGAAACACTGCAGCAGCTTCCAGAGCTTTAATTCCTCTCAGGGCTTTCATGGCAGGGCTGCAGGATGGTTTACACTGAGCTTGGGAGAGTGTTGTTAATTAAATAATTAGCTGTTTAAAATGTATTTATTAGGGCTTAACAGCCAGGCCACAGATATGCATCAATTACAGAGCCACAATATCTGCAATAAATGTTTTTCACCCCATAATCAAATATGGCTTAATTAGGCAATGCTGAGAGAACAGTCATAATAAATAGAGTGGGTAAGACTTGCCTTTATAATTGAGATTTAATCAGCCAACTCTTGTATGTTCATTGAATAATTGATTATTCTACACATTTATCAAGGATTAAAAACTCAGTGGTAGATATGCAAATCCTCTCATATTAAATACATCTGAAATTCTCAAATAACATTGAATGCCTATTAACATTTTGATTAAATCTAAATGACAAACACATTGTGGATCTCATAGCTGCAGTTGGCTATTTTATTGCTATTTATCACTTATTTTTTTCCCCAAGCTAAATTGCTTGTGCTAAAAGCTTGTGGCTTTTTAAGAGAAAATATGCAGGGGGAGTGAAATGGGAGATGGCACCTTGTGCACTCTGGAATGAGCAAGATGAGCCTGGAGGGGACAGTGGGAAATATATTTACCCTGGCTGCAAGTGACCAAACTAACTGTGATAACCAAAAGCTTTGGAAGACATGGTAATCCTCTGTGAAGGGTTGCTGTCATAATTAGCTGTGTGAGAGATGCTAAAATGACCATGGACAAAAGCAACAACAACAACAAAAAAACCAGCAACAAACCAACCCCCAAATTAAATTAAAAAAAATAAAAAACTGAAAACAGCAACAACAAAAGACTCTAAAACACCTCCCCACCCTCAAAAAAACTCACCAAAAAATCCCCAAAGACCCAAACAAACAAAAAAAAAGCCCCCAAAAATCAAACCCACATGCAGCAGTGATGGTGTGAGCTGGGGATGAGCAGTGCCAGGGTTACTGAGCGACCAGCTCACAGTGCATCCAGTTGTTGCTGGAGAGATTCCACCTCTGCAAAGCCCAGGAGAAACTGCCCTGACCTGCTGGGAGAAAGGAGAGAAAAAAACTTTCACTGTGGAAAACAGGTTTGCCTCACTCAAGTCGTGTTTACAGATTTTTTTTTTTTTTTTTTTTTTTTTTTTTTTTTAACACAGCACTGGTAACAGCAGACTATATTTAATATTTAATTGCTCTGCAGTGATCCCTCCCTGATTCGTGGTTCTAGCTGGGCAGGCTGATGCCAGGAGCAGGTGAGAGCCATGAGGGTCTCTCAGTGCCAATCTGGTTTGCAAGATTAATTAATATCCATGTAATTTCAATTGTGTGTGCATGGAATCACTGCTGTTCACCTCTCCCAGCTTGTAGAATCCGAAGTGAAGTGGGATGGAGATGTTTGGTGCTGAATTTAACCAGTAGAGCAGAGCCCAGCCCTTTCTGCAGGCAGCCCCCCATCCTGCCCTGAGCCTGAACCCACTTCAAACTCGAGAACTGAGACCCCCCTGCCCACCCTGGGATGTGGATGCCTTTGTTTTCCACTTCTGGAGCATTTCCTGCTCTCTTCACTTTGGACACAAGAGGGTGGCATTTCCTCAGGAATTTCTGTGTGTTGAAGCCTGAACAGGCTCTCAGGGGAAGGAGTTCCAGAGAGAAAACCACCACGTTTCCTTTTCCCTCCCATGGCAAGGTTATCCCTGCTCCTGCTTGGCATCACAGCCTGGGGCTGGAGCTGGGTGGGCACCAGGTGTGCAGACACCAAACCATTTCATCTGACCACCAGCTATTGTTCCAGCACTTCCCAACATCACCACCACCCTCCTGAAGGCCCCTTTGTTACCTCAGCAGGTCTGTGGTGGGTTCTGGTAATTCCTACAGCTCATCTTGCAGCTGTGGGGAACAAAGTCCTGGAGTCCTGGTGTTCATTAAATGGTTGGTGAAAACAGAGTAAAGGAAGCTGTTTGTACCCCAGGCAGGGATTAGAGAAGGAGTATCTCCAGGATGAAGATCCTGTTCCTGCACACCACATCTTGCTCTGCCCAAGCTGGGCTCACCTCAGGCTGTCAATCTTAGGGGATGGGGCAGTGGTGGCTCTGCTTCTCACTTCCACCCTGTTTGTAACCCCAGCTCGGGATGAGGACGTGGGTCAGTCTGAGCAGCCCCTCAATCCCCACTTCTCAGGAAGTTTTTATGCTCAGCTCTGGAGGTGTTGGTTAAATCTGACCTGCACATGGGGTACCAGGAGGTGAGTGCCAGCCTCTCCCACCTCCCTGGGCTGGCTGGAGCCTCAGGGCAGCCTGGAGCTCTGCTGCTCACCTCCTCAGGGCTCCTGACCTGCTTTGCTCTGACAGCTTTGGCTCCAGGTGCTCAGTTACAGATGAACTTTGAACCAGACAGATGAGAAGTTTGGGTTCCTTAGGAGAAGGTGTCTCACAGCCCTTTGCCTCCAAGTGTTTTACACCCAAACAAGTTCCCCTACCCAATTTTTCCTTATAAACAAAGTCAAGGAGCCTGAGTTGGAAATGTTTTTTTTTGCCAGTTGGAGTTTTTTTGCCATTTTAAGGATGCTGTGGTGGCTCTCGTGGCTCAGCCCATGGCTGTGCCCTGGCAGGCAGGACAGCCAGGGACCCTGACCCAGTGCCCACAGCACTGATCCTTCCCTAATCTGTTTAATGGCCACTCTCACTCTGCCCCACACACTCTGCCAGCACACCCAGACTGGGGTTTGGGGTGTCTTCCTGAGCTGCCATTCAGCTCCTGAGTCCCTGTGGTGCTCTGGACCACGGGGTCTCAGCCCTGGCAGCAGCAGGAGGAGCTGAGTCTCCAAAGTTCCAGGTTTCCCAGAGTGCTGGATGCCTCACTGGATATGTAATTCCTGTGCTTGGACCCCGCACAAGACAGTGCAAAGCAAATTTCTGCAGACTAAATATATGGTGAGGATGTGCTGGGAGCTGGCAGCAGGGCTGGGAGGGATGGCCAGGGAGGGAGGGGAGACATGGTCAGCTTTGCTCCTTTGTGTTCCACTGGATAATGCTTGGGATCCCTTAAAAGAGTTTAATATGGCTTTGGAAGGGAAGAGCTGGAGGAAATTCAGCTGAAAAAAAGCTGGATGGAGACTGAAGGGTGCCTGGGAATTGAGAAGGGATCAGCAGCCAGCTCCCAGACAGGATGAATTTGGGAGCAGGTAATCTTTCAGAGCAGTCCAGAACACGGCTGTGGCAAATTCTTGGACTTCTGCTCTGAGTCCTTTTCTGATCCTTTGAGTTCTGCTGCATGTTGGCAGCATTTTCTCCAAGGCACCATTTTTATCCTCCTTAAACACCAAACTCATGATCAGTGTCTTGCCTGTTTTACTGTAATTCCTAATCTTGTTATGTGGAAAGAAACTGAAATTCAGAAAACTGAATTAGAGCTTTGTGCTTTAATTGACTTATTTTTTTTTTTTGTATTTCACCTGGTTTGCTCAGTGATATTAGAGTAGACTTTGCTTACTTTTTCTGTTCAGAGTCACTTTCTGGCCCTTTGCCCAGACCAGAAGAGCCCCGAGCTCTTCAGTACTGAATACTGATTAGAAGTGAGGCCAAACTCTTCTCTAAAGTGCTCTGCTTTGAATAAGAAGACAGCTGTAATGATTACTGTGACCTTTACTTTTCCTCTCCTACAAACTGGAAAATCCAATTTGATGGTACTTGAAAACCTTAACATTTTTTGTCACTGGGCAGTGCTCGTTAATGTAAGTAGTGATAGAAAAGGGGAATTAAGAATTCTTATCGGTGTTCTGAGGGCAAAAACCCACATGGGCACCTTGATTCTGCAACATTTAAGAGCAGCATGACATGTTGGATGGGGTCTAATGGCTGGAATGAGCTGAGCATCCTGCCCCTGGGCAGCACATCACCCAGGCACACTCATTGTGCTCCTTTCCCTGTTGGATGGAGAGCTTGGGCTCAGAGCTTATCCCTGAGAGAAACCTGTGTTTGATCACCTTTGTCCTCTCCCTGCAGGCAGAGTGATCTGTCAATAGATTTTATTTTAGAGCTTCAAAGGTAACATGCAGCTTCTGGAGTGCTGCTCAGGCTGCCTAATAAATTCCCTGCGAAGATCCCTTTTCTTGCTAGGCATTCATCCAGCCTGGGAAAGGCACGGGGGGCTCCCCACACTAATCCAGAGCATCCACAGGCACAGCAGCTCCTCTGCTAAGCACTTCATTCAGGGAGCAGGTGAGTCATCCCCTCTCCCTGCTGCAGGGAATGGCTCTGTGCTCAACAGAGAAACCTTTGTGACAGACTTAAAAAAACAGGATAAATCTCCTCTTCTAATGCCACTGGAGCTGGGCAGGTTTCCATCCCCTGAGGTTTGACTGCTCTGTGTGTTTGGAGCTTCCCCAAGGTGACCCTGTGCTGGCTCTGCTGCCAGGGGATCCAGATCTGCCCCCCAGGACACCAAATCATCCAGCCCTGTGTACCTGCCTGCTGGAACATATTGAGCAATAATTTATAAATGATAGAGTGATATTCTCTGCTGCTGTTGAAACCTCCTATTTTGCACATGTTGGTGCATGTTTGTGTGTACGTGGTTTGGTTTCCCTCACCCACATTGAGTTGAACTGGTGAAGGAGGGACCCTTCCTGTGTGTAAATACACACTGTGCTGAAAATGAATGTGCTTTTACAAGGTTATTTCCTTTTCATGAGAGAACAGGATCATACTTGCAGCCATAAATAACATTAGATCTTACTTTATTGTTTGCAGTCTGCCCACATAGTGCTGGAAGAGTAAATAGATGTCAGGTGTTCTCTCCCTCAATGCCAAGGGGACAGCAAGAAAGCTTCAAAAACATTTAAAAATATTATGTTCTGGCATCCTGACTTTGAAATTGCAATTCTGCTAAGGAGAAAGGGCATGGCTGTGGGACTGACTACCCAGAGGACAACTCAAAGCTGGAAAAATCCTAGGAGATATCAGAGGATAAAGGACACAGTTGCTTCCAGCAATCCTTACCTGGCCATATAAAGCTGCTACATAACAAGAGCTGCCCTTGTCCTTAGTGCTGTACCAAGACACACCATAAAGCAATTCCAGCTTCAGCCAACAGCTTGGCATATCTAATAGATAGTTGATTAATTTCTTTACTGGTTCAGCTGGCAGTGAGAGATCCAATCAGGAAACCAAGGAGGGCAGGAGGAAGGGGATTAAGAGCTTACACTCACCAGCCCCCATTGGCTTTTGTCCCCATGGGCAAGTGCTGATGAGCATTCCCCATTTTGTTTCTTCACTGATTAAACTAAGAAACCAAACCAAAGGACACAGGAGAGAAGGGTTAAAGGATTAGGAGATGGTCTTTGAACTGCCATGTGGCAAGGTAATGAGGCATGAATTATTAAAATGATTTCAATTATAACTGGCAGCCACATGCTCTGCTTTTGCATTGGCTTTCTTCCTTGCTGTAAAAAGACAGCTTTGTAAGTGCTCATGGCTTCTTGGAAGAGAGATGCTCATCCAGGACTGTTAATTGTATAAACAGTGTAATTTGTCATTGGCCAAGCTGCTCTTGGTTAGATAAGCTGAAGTGCCAATGAGATGGGCATGGCTCAGCAGCAAGGCAGATTTGCTCCTCAAAAACCTCTGGGTTGCTGAGGGGCTGTGGGTATCAACAGCCTCTAATTCCTGAACCAGAATGGTGGGCTGTGAGGCACTGGTCATGTGCTGCTAGTAATAATTATTATAAACATGGTTTTGGCTTTAATAGAAGGAGAAATATGCTAATAGTTGTGTGTTCTTCTCCTTGTGCATGGCTTGGAAGGAGTGGTGGAGAATGGCTCTGCTCATACAGTATCAGGCTGATTTATGCTTGACCTCTCCAGAGGCAGGCACCACACTGCTGGCTGCCTTCCCTACAGTTCTTCAGGATTTAAAACCCTACAGAAAAGGAAATACAATCAGGAGCAGCTCCACCTGGTGACTGCTAAAATTTCTGCACAAAAGCCTGTGTTTTGTGTCAAAATAAACAACCTCAGGTCTGACTCTTTGGAAAACTCCTGTGACCACAAAGACCAAGCAGTACAAGGACTTGAAGGGTTTGGTCCTGCAGATGGCTGTGGAGATGTCCTGGGGAGATCAGAATCTGCTGAAAGCTTCAGCAAAAAATATTTACCTAATGCATCCATTTTTTTTCTATTCATGACCTGCCTGAAGGGGGAAGTAGAACTGAATCCACCAGTGCTGAGATCAGTGAGCAAACACTGAAATGTGAAGTATTTTTGCCATAACACTATCCTGAAGCATATCAGAGCAGTTTAGTTAAACTTTCCACTGCTTTTGTCGTCTCCAAGACAGTGTTTATGCTCAGAATTCTGATGTACTCTGTTCAGAAATAATGGCTAAAAGCCATGGCCAGGTTGATGCACCTCTGGTTACTTTCTGAAGTTTCAATCTCAGAGGGAAAGAAAACAAAAGGCAAAAAAATGATGTTTGTAGTTGACCTGAGTACACACCAGGAGCTGCCTGGAAAAGGAGCTGCCTGTGTGCAGGCTGCAGAGCTGAACGGGTTAAAGCTCCTGGGCAATCCCTGCAGCCCGAGCAGGGGCTGAGCCAGGGAGGGAGGCAGGAACCAGCTGAGTGGGATGAGCCCGTCAGAGAGGGCACAGGTGGGGGATCAGCTGTGCCAGGTGGGACTGGCGGTGGGTGGGATCATCCCTGGGGTGCCTGAGCTCCCGAGCACACCAGCAGCAGGGAGCCTGTGACACCCCTTTCAGAGCTGCTGCTCCCCCTCGGATCGGGGCTGTCTGCCTTCAGCCACGGCTCAGGGGAGGGTTTTTGGGAGCTCTTCCCTCCCAGCAGGCGATGGTTTGTGCAGCTCCTCCCTGCACAGTGTGGGCAGGTCCCCCTGGGGTTTGTGCATCACAATCCACTTTTTCCGAGCGGTTCTGTGCAGCCTGGTCCCGGCAGCAGCCCGAGGCTGGGGGATGAGGAGGGAGGAAGCATTCCTTGCTGCTGCATTCACAGAGCTCCTGAAACCACTCCAGACTCTGAATCATTCCTGTTGGGAAACCATTCATGCCCCAGCCTGAGCCCCAGCTGACTCCTCACAGCCCCCCAAAACACTGGCAGCAGCCTCTGATGCTGCCGGCTTGTCTTGGCAGGCTGAGGGCTGGGCTGACACCACAGCCTCTGTTGTTCTTCCCTGCATCATTTTCTACTCCCTGCCAGTTTGTGCAGAGCTGCACTCACACCCCAGCTCTGTTTGCTCAGTTGTCCTGAGTGCTGTGCCTGTCCCTCCCTCAGTGAGGAGAGAAGCAGCTTTGCTTTTTTGTGGGGCTGTGTTTTCTTTTTCCATCTCTGGTGCTGCCTTACTGGGCCTGTTTAAAAAAAAAAAAAAAAAAAAAAAAACAAACCCAAAAAAAACCAAAAAACAAAAAAAACAAAAAAAAAAAAAAAAAAAAAAAAAAACCACAAAAAAAAAAACAAAACAAAAAACAAAACAAAAAAAACAAAACCCCCAAAAAAACAAACCCACAGTTTGTAGAGCCGAGGATACTTTAAAGAAAGATATATATCCAGAATAAGATGAAAATATATATAAGATGAAAATATATATCTAGATGAAAATATAGGATGAAAATATATATCCAGATGAAAATATAAGATGAAAATATATGTCCAGATGAAAATATAAGACAAAAATACATATCCAGGCTCTCAGGTGCTTCTCCAGTAGCAAGGCTGGGATTGTCCCCTGTGGGGCTCAGGGGTTCTGGGCAGGAATATGGATTTGAGAGGGGCTCCTGCAGCCTCCCTCCCTGCCTGCCTGAGGTCCCTCGAGGTGGGGATGTCAGCCCAGTCATGCAGGTACCTGCTGAGCAGCAGCAGGCATGTTTCAGTGTTTAAATCACCTCCCTGCTCCTCTCCCAGGGGATGATTCATGGTGATTGATCACTCTGAGCTGGGTGTGAAGGCAGCCCTGGCTGCTTCCTTGCTGGCACAGCAGAGCTTCAAACAAAGCTGATTTTTACCCTTAAAGCCACTGCCTGTTGCAACTCCTCTGTCTTTTAGATTTGCTCCCTTCCCTGTCAGTGGGAGAATCCCCTGGAGCTTTCTGGAGCTTTCCAAAGGAATTTGTACCCAACTAATTTGGAAGTCTTGAACTCAGCTTGGGGCTTGTTGTTCATGCGTGAGTTGATTGGAAATGAGTTTGGGTTTTATTTCTCCACTCTTCTAAATCTTGGGCAGGTATTTGAGCTGCTGCTGGTTGATGGCAAAATCATCCTTTGAAATTCTGGAGTAAATGACATAGATGGAAGATAAAGAGCAATGAGAAATGAAGCTGTGCCAGTACAAGAAAAGAGAAAATAGCAGTGGAATGCTTTGCAAGCAAGGCAGAGACACGAGTGAAGGCTGATGCTGGGTGACAGTGTATCACAGATCAACCTGCCCCAGTTTCCAGCAATATTCAGAGTTTTATGTGTAATAAAAGTCTAAGACCACAACTCTGAACCTGGGCTGAACCAGCTGCTTTCTGCAGCCCTTTTGTGTCTCAGTTTCCCCACCTGTAAAGTTGGACAATAGTAATTTCCTCCCAAAAGTGCTGCCAGTGCTGGCTGGGAGCTGCTCTGTGTTACAGCACTGAGGAAACAGTGGCTATTATTAATCATGCCTCATATTTTTTCAACCTTCTGCATAACTAAATTGTGTTTGTTTTGATTTTTAAAACTTGGAATCCACGGCTGGACCAAATTATAGCTGGAAGCTGAGAGCTAGAAGAAAAGACATCCAAATGCTGCTCAGTTTGCTCTGTAAAGGACAGAACTGCTGAGGCTGCATCACTTGTGGCTCCTGAGCCTGGTGCCAGCACACAGAATTCCCTCCTTACAGCTTTTCCACAGCACATGCCAAGTATCCAGCTCTTCAGCCTGTTATAAATCATCCCTAATTCTGTAATTGCCTTGCTAGTGATTATAGGCAGACTCTGGTTGATCCTCCAGTGGTTTTCCTTTATCCACATTTTCAGTGGGCTCTTTAATTGTTGATTCTGTTTTCCAGTTCCTTGCTCCCCTTTCCCAGTCCTAGCAGGCCCCATGGCTCCAGCCCAGTGAGACACAAGGCAGAGCCCCCTGAGGTTTGGGGCTGCCAGGGGAAGGGGCACCTCGTGCCTCTGGGGAGGCAAACGTGCAAGGTCATGCAGGAATCTGCTCTGAATCACTCTCACAGGGCTGGGAGCTGTGCTCAGGGCTGGACCTGGGAATCATGGCAGGCACAGTTAACTCATGATGTGCCATCATGTCCCTCTGCCCCACACTCTGTGCCTCCTGCCACTGCAGCACCAGCAAAAAGCAAGCCTGGCTTCTCAGGGCTCCAGCACTGCTCCCCCCTTCCCCTTCCCTAGGGGTGCATCTTCACCTCTCTAAATTGCACCTGGGGAAAGGCCCTGCCCTGGGTTAGGGGTGAAAATTAGGGATCCTCTCACTTGGTGGCAAGTAAGATCCAGATCCCTTCTGTACCACTTTGGGAAGACTGACACAAAGCTGAGGTTGTTGCTTAATTCCTGTAGTTTCAACTCAAACTCAGACCATAAAAGCCATAAACCAGGGCTCTTTATTTGTGAAAAAATGGATTAAGCTGTGAGGGCTTTGAGAGTTTGACTTTGACCTGCTTTTGTTTTTCAAACGTGCAGTTAGATTCTGAAGTGCTTAGCTGGCAGTTCTGAAAGCAGCTCAGGGATTTTACAATGATTCTTGGAGGGGGCTGGGGGATGTATTCACGTGGGTCAGCTCATGAGCCACCTTGAAGAGTTTTGTTTTCAGAAACTGGAGCTATTGAAAATAGAAAACACTTATGACCTTTCATTCAGACTTCCCTTTCATTCAGGGATTTTCCTTCTATTGAATGGGCATTGACTACTGCCTTTAATTTTTATTTTGTTGTCTGTTAATGCCCTCTTCAACTTTAATTTCAGGTTGGAGCATTCTCTTCCCTAACCATTCTATGAAAATGGCCATCTGATGTACCTTGTGGTTGAGCAGATGTTATCTTGGCTGGTAATGAAATTCTGCCCTGAGTAATTGGACATTCTTCCTGGTTCCTTGTAATTAAGGCAGAAGAAAAGAACAAAATCTGCTGATTTGATAGGAGTAATTGCTTCATTAAGTTATTTGCTTCCTTGCCATAACCATCACCCCAGTGAGAGCAGCCTGACCATCAGATCATACATGGGGATCCTTTGCTGCTGTGGGTTTTGGTGCTTTGTTGTCAGATGGAATCACAGGGAAAAAAGTCATGAAACACACAGCTAAATTATTTACCTCTTAACCATGTGCAGTTAAGGCCAAAGAGGGCCTGACTGTGTCCTCAGCAAATGAAACAAGCTCTGGGAAAAGCAGAGAGTGGTGAGCCATCCTGGGTTTGGCAGTCAGGTTTGCACAGACATTTGGGGACACGGGGACTTAGAGGTGGCCACACTGCCCCAGTGACACTGAGGACAGGGAAGTAGGCTGTTCACATGTTAAATTACACAGATTTAGCTGAGATCTCAGCCCTGATTTCCAGCAGGAGATTATTCCCCATCCGTGTGGAGCTGAGCTGCTCTCACACACATCCCACCAGCCCATCCATGGTTCAGTGAATAGCAGGTCACCCCAAATGCACTCCAGAAACCTACCCCTGATTGCCTAATTGCCAGTTTGAGAGTCAGGCTGCTGCATCCCAGCAGCCACATGATTCATATGTGCCAGCAGATGAAGTCAGGGCTTGGAGGATTTTTGGATGAGAATTCCACTGAATTATCCCCAAGTGCTGTGGAGAGCAGTTCCAGGTCACTGCCAATCAGCCCTGCAGACCTTGCATGAACAGCCTGTATGATCCAGGAATGCTATCAGGGACTTTGATCATCGAGCTGATGCCTATCTCCCTCTCCAAGATCTGGGCAGGTATGTTTTGATAAGGCTCCACTGAGCTTGGAGCAGCCAACATTCCTGCAGCTGAAAAGTTAGGCAGTAACAAGTTAGACAGCCCAGAGTTTTAATCCCAGTTTGGATAACCCTTTCTCAGAGCTGTTAAAAATGAAAATATGTGTTTGCTTTTTTTTTAATAACTAAATGAGGATAATGAGTGTAAGTAATCAGTGCACTGTATGGATTAACTGACTGGCACAACAGGGGCATTGTGTGAGTGAATGCTCTGCTAGGGCTGCAGGGGAAAGGCAGAGCCATCAGAGGTGCCCTAAGAGTTTAATTTCCTCAAGAAGGTGGCAGAGAGAAGGGCAGATTCTGCCAGTGTCCAGAGCTGGTTGCCAGGCTTTTGTCCTGTCTCACAATCCTCTCTCTGTCCTGGGCACCAACAATGGGAATTGGGGATGGATGATGTGTGCCCTGCAAGGGGCACAGAGCATGGGCTGAGCTGTGCCACCAGTCTGCTGGCAGGGAGCTCCTCCAGGGGAAGCCAGCAGACCAGTGGGATGTCTGCACTCCTGGCCCTTTCTGCTGCCTCAGTGAATCCCAGCTTTGGGATCCTGGGGTGAGACAGCACTGCCTAAAGCCCTCCTTGGCACCTGCCAGGGCAGCCCTGTCCTAGCCACGCCCCACAAGGTCTCAGCTCCTGTGGCTGGTCTCCTGCTTCCTTTCCCTTGACTCCAGGGGCTGCCCACGCTGGGTTTTGCAGGGATGCCCAAGCCCAGGGTGCAGTGCCACCATCCCCTCCTCAGGTCTGCTCTGCTGCACATGGACAGGTCTTTGCAGTGTAAATTGGACACCCAGGGAGTTCTGTTCTCTCCATGACAGCCACTTCCACCCACCAGCCAATGCCTTGGAACCCCAGGAACCCTGAGCCTCACCACACCCCTCCCTGGGAAAGCTCCATCCTCCTCTTTTGTGAGACAAGCTTGGTCAGAGAGATTGAATGAGTCAGTCAGAGGGGCAGTGACACAGCCCAGCATTCCTGAATGTCTCAGGACATTTGTGTGAGTCCTTGCAATCAGTTTTTTTTCTATGGGGCTCATCCTTTCCTTACTTGTACCCTTTCCTCCTCACTCCAATGTGCATTTTTGGGTGCTGCTGCCTCTGCTCTCTCTCTACTGTGACCCTTTCCTGGGCCTCTGGCTGCTGGCCTCAGCCCACGGTGTGGAGCTGGTGGTGCTTGTCTCTCCCTGCCCTGATCTCTGCTGTGTTTAGTTTGGGAGATTGTGTTTCTGCAAGCAGGACCCCCACGTGCTGGGGAACGTGGCTCCCTGGAGGAGGATGCTGGGGAAGAGACAGCACAGACCCCTTGCAGCTGATGCCTTCAGATTGTAGCCTTTATATTTTTCAAATCCTGTACTGCATTGGTGCATAACTCTGATCTCCACATAAAGTGTTAATTACTGTCTTCATATTTTGGTCAGACAAAACAATCCCTCTGGGCCTGAGATTCAAGGACACCCCACAGCATCAGGCCCTGAAAAGTTTAAATAAAAGTGAATTGGGGAGAAGCAAACTGGGGGAATGTAACTCCATTACATGAAGCTGTAATTGGAGAATTAATCCCTGATATGCAAATAGACCAAACTTCTGCCTGTCTGAAAAACTCATGACTGTTATTCATTCTGGGTGCAGCCTCTGGGAGGCTTTTGTCTCCCCAAGGTGAATCTATTGAAGGCCTTTAATAAATGTCCACTTTACTCTCTAACTCTGTCTAGCCTCTGTTCTAGGTAGCCACAGCCAACACTTTTCATGCCTGCAGCATGAAAGCTCACACAGTGGCTGCCAGAGCTGCAGCCAGGCTGAGCCAGCAGCCCAATCCCTGCTTTCAGGAGCAGTAAATTCCCTCACTGACTTACGAAAGAGCAGGGGAAAAAAAAAAAAAAAAGCTCTAAATGACTTACCTATTTGAAGGCTGTGGGCTCTGCATTGTATTAAACATTAACCTGCCCTTCTGAGCCAAGCTGATTCTCTGGGCACTTCTGAGGCTGGGCAGGCAAAGAAAAGGATTCTTTGTCAGAGAGTATTTCAGAAAATGATCCCTTCAGCCATTTTCTGTCTCATGGTGTTTGTTTGCCCCTGCCCCACAGTTTGCTGTTTGTGTTTGTGCAGTGGAGCTGATCAAACAGGCACAGCTCTGAACGAGCTGCTCCCACCACAGCAGCCCTGGCACCACGGCACAGACACCCCTGCACATGTGATCACACTGATGCAGGACTGGACATTGAATTGCACACTAAAGCAGGCACACGTGTGCATATCAAGAAGATATCCCATCACCAAGCTGCCTTTTGAACTCCTGTGAGGTGCATCCCTGGGTGCTGAGTGTCACAGCTGTGCCCATCAGAGGTGCAGGCAGGAGCAGAGCAGTGGGATCAGTGACCAGCAGTGGGTTCTGCTCCTGACTTTGCCCTTACTTTGGTGTACAAGGTGGGGCAAGTCACTGCGCTATTGTTTCTCCTCCATGAATTGTGACTAATGATTTCAAAAGCACCTGTGGAAAGGGTAATATATCATTTCTATTGCCTGAAATGTGTGCTTGGTTAAACAACAAACCTTTGGTGGGTCAAGAGGGTTTTTTTTGATGGAAGTTTTGTTGATGACAGGTTTTGCAAGCATCTCCCCCTTGCAGACCCCAGCACTAGTGCTGTAGCTCTGTCCTGCAGCCCTGGGCAGTTGTTGCTCCAGTCCTGGGAATGTGGAGTGCTCCTGAGCTGCTCCAGTGCAAACTCTGCCTGCTTAGCACTGAATCCCCCAGTGGCTTCAGCCTGCTCTTCCAGTTCTGCACTAAAGCTGGAGAGAGACTCAGACAATCCTTCTTCTCAGATCTGCTACAGAGGGGATAATCTATGGCTGAGAAATGGTGAGAAAGGCTGATAGGACCATATCCTGCTAATCCAGCTCATCTACTGCCTTTCTCTGTCACTGTGCAATGCCAGGGTTAGGGCTGGACAGAAAACTTTTTTCCTGCTCTGGAAAAGTCCAAAACCAAGCAGAAAGCCCTTCCTGTGGAATCCATGCCTTCCTCAGAGCTGGTGGAATTCTCTCATGTGAACTGGGCTTGTGCTCTGCACCTCTGTGTGTGAGTGACCCGCAGAGGGGCTGTGGGAACCTTTCCAGGGAACAGCCTGGCCCTTCCTCCGGCAGTCCAGGCTCCTGCACTTCCCTGTGCCCCGAGAGCGAATGAAAAGCAGCGATGACTTTCTTCCTGTCTGTGTTTGCAATGCCCCCGGCTGATTGCATTTGCGTAATTAATTGCCCAACCTGCGTCTCGCAGGGGAGCGATCCCGAGCGTGCTCTGTCCTGGCACAGCAGGAGCAGTCAAAGCCTTTTCCCCATACCTGGGGCGATGTCTGGGGCCGTTTCTGGGGTCCGTGCTCCCTGTTCCCCCCCGCAGCAGCGAGTAAATGAGGTGTGAGCCTGCACACGGTTCGCAGCCTTGAATGAGCCCCGGACGAGTGGGTTTGGAGGGGAAAGAGGCGTTTTCACGGGTCACTAATGCACTTTGAACTGGAGCCGGGAGAGCAGCGCTGGCCCGAGCTGCTCCAGCAGCCAAGGGCTGAATCAAATCCACGGGGTGCGCCGGGCTGGAGGCGTGAAATTCCATCGCTTGCCTCGGCTGCGGCGGCTGCAGGAGCTGGGGTTTGCAGGGCCGGGAGCTGCCAGGGCCATCCCCGGGGATGAGCGGGGTGCCCTGGGGGTGACGGGTGGCCAGGGGGGAGCCTGAGCCCCGCTCTGCCCCTGCCCGGGCCGGGAGACTTGGAACAGCCCAGCCCGCACCGTGTGTGCGGCAGGGAAAGGGAAGGTGTGTGCACAGGGAGAAGAGTGTGCGGCAGGGAAAGGGAAGGTGTTCCATAGGGAAAGGTGTGTCCGGCTGGGAAAGGTGTGCTCCACAGGGAGAGGTGTGTTCCATAGGGAAAGGTGTGTGAGGCGGAGAAAGGAAAGATGTGTGCAGCAGGGAAAGGTGTGTGAGGAGGGGAAAGGTGAGTGTGACAGGGAAAGGTGTGTGTGACTGGGAAAGGAAAGGTGTGTGCAGCTGGGAAAGGTGTGTTCCACAGGGAGAGGTGTGTGTGACTGGGAAAGGAAAGGTGTGTTTCGTAGGGAAAGGTGTGTTCCACAGGGAAAGGTGTGTTCCAGAGGGAAAGGTGTGTGAGGCGGGGAAAGGAAAGGTGTGTGCGGCAGGGAAAGGTGTGTGCGGCAGGGAAAGGTGTGTGCGGCAGGGAAAGGTGTGTGAGGCGGGGAAAGGTGTGTTCCACAGGGAAAGGGAAGGTGTGCGGCAGGGAAAGGTGTGTGAGGCGGGGAAAGGAAAGGTGTGTTCCAGAGGGAAAGGGAAGGTGTGCGGCAGGGAAAGGTGTGCGCCGCACCCGGAGCTGCCCCCGGCCGCAGCACGCACGGATGCGGCGGCTCCGGGCGCGTCCCCTCCCCGGCCCTGCCTACAAAAGGATCGCGGCACCCCCGGCACCGCGCACCGCAGCCGGCCTCGGCCCTGCTCCCATGCCACAGCCCGCAGCGACGGCATGAAGAAATCCTCGTATTCAGGTGAGCCTCCCTCTCCTCTCGCCTCTGCCTTTGTGTCTGTACTGGGGAAAAAAAGGTTAAAAAAACCCAAGTTTTTACGCGCACAGTCGCTCCTGCGGAGGAGCGAGCAGCAGTTTCAGTGTGTATAAACAAGTGGAAAATGTTTAAAAAGCAAAGCGAACGCAGCGAGGCAGCGTGTTCCAGGCAGAGCCCGGCGCTGGGACACGGACCTTGCTGTCACCGGTGCCAGCCCGGGAGGAGTGACACGGGAACAGGACGGTGCCCTGGGTGTGACACTGGCTGCCCCGGGCCGCAGGCGCTTCCAAACGGGCTGTCAGGGATGGGATCCCCTAAACGGGCTGTCAGGGATGGGATCCCCCCAAACAGGGTGTAATAGATGGGATCCCCCCAAACAGGGTGTAATAGATGGGATCCCCCCAAATGATGTAAGAGATGGGATCCCCCCAAACAGGCTATCAGAGATGGGATCCCCCCAAATGATGTAATAGATGGGATCCCCCCAAATGATGTCAGAGATGGGATCCCCCAAACGGGGTGTAAGGGACGGGATCCCCCAAACGGTGTGTCAGAGACGGGACCCCCAAAGGGAGTGTCAGAGACGGGATCCCCCAAACGGGAAGTAAGAAATGGGATTCCCCAAACGGGGTGTCAGGGATGGGATCCCCCAAAACGGCATGTAATAGATGGGATCCCCCCAAATGATATAATAGATGGGATCCCCAAGACGGGGTGTCAGAGATGGGATCCCCCCAAACGGGGTGTAAGAAATGGGATCCCCCAAATGATGTAAGAGATGGGATTCCCCCAAACAGGGTGTAAGAAATGGGATCCCCCAAACGGAGTGTCAGGGATGGGATCCCCCCAAACGGGGTGTAAGGGATGCGATCCCCCAAACGGGGTGTCAGGGATGGGATCCCCTCATACCGGGGCACTCCAGTCTCCCTTCTCCCCCTCCTGGCATTGGCACACTCGCCCTGTGGAGTGAGGGCGTTGTGCCCTCTGCTCCTTCCTCCCTGGCTAACACGGAGTGTGCAGCCATGCCTGGAGCCGTTCCTCTGAGTTCCCGGTGAATTCCTGCCCCAGGAAGTGCCTGGTGCACCGCAGAGGGGACACGTCTCCTGGAGGTGCCCTGCTCACCCTGTAAAGCTCAGGTGCCTCTGGCAGCTCCTCCAGCTGCTGGACTTTGCTCTGCAGCTGATTCCTGCTCTGCTCCAGGCACCAGCCTGTGGCTCCCCGCTCTGCAAGCCAAGTTCTGCCCTGGCTTCGCCCTGGCCGCTGTGGGGACGTGGTGGCATCATTCCAGAGCCCTTCTAACACCCCGAGCCACGGGTCTGGCCACCCCTCAGGGTGCTGGTGGCAGCTGCCAGTCACTTGAGCCACATCATGGCCACAGGAGATGGGGGTTTGGCATCACTCAGAAAATTCACTCTGTGATGATGCTGCCTGTTTATGGTTAAAATTAATTAGCAGCGTTTCTCTCTTGCACATTTTTCTTCTCTCATTAGCGTTGCTAAATGGGCTGCTGGGAGGGTTTATTAGGGCTTGTGTGCCGGGAACCCCAGACAGTCTGGGTGTGGTGATTAGCGTGTTGTAATGGATTCAGCTGGGCATTAATGGCTGTGCACTGTGTGTGGGGAAACCTGTTATTTGTTGTGGCGTCCTGAGGTGGTTGGAGCAGCCCTGGAGCAGGGAGGAGCAGTGCAAGGAGAGGTCTGGGTACAGCTGGCTGCCAGCTCTGTGACCTGGTGTTGTCACTCCTTGCAGACGAGGCCAGGGGTCCTCAGGTGCTTTGCTTGTTTGGGGTGGGTTGTGCTGGAGGGGAGCTGGGGCACTGCAAAGCCCCTGATGTGTCCCAAACCATCCCACACTCGGGATTTGGTGGGTGCCCAAACCCTCCTGCACTCGGTGGTGCAGCTGAGCTGACATCTGGGCAGTTTGTTCCAAAGGGCTGTTGAAACACTGCTGTGGGATTACTGGTGCTGTTTAAACAAAAAGAGCAGAAGTGCCATGGGCAGAACACACAGCTGGGAAGCAGCAGGGCAGTTGTACTCCCTCCAAACACCTCACACCTTGCAAAGAGCACAGGCAGCTCTGCTGGGTTGCCAAGGCTTCACTTTGGGTGCTGCACCCAATAAATCTCCCTGATTTCTGGGGCACAAGTGGATGAAGGTGGAGGAATCACCCGTGGCACTGGGGAGGCCACCTTGGAGAGTGTCACCTCTGCGTGGCTGGTGTGCTCACAAAGCAGGGCACAGCAGTGGTCACTCACTCTGGGGATTTCACTGGGAATCCAGATTGCTTCTCCAAGACATGGATGTGCAGGGTGCTGCAGAGCCTCTGGGCTCTCTGCTGTCTGTCACAGGAGCTGGTGAGGTGACAAAGTGACTTCTCAGCTGCAAAAGCTGATGCTGACAGCCCCTGGCAGGTTGGAAATGCAGTGCCTGGTTGAGAAACTCCTCAAAATGATGGCAAAGGAAAAAAATCCACACTTTTGGAGGGTAGGTAGATGTTATAGCTGGCCTGATTTGTCCCTCTCTGGCATCTCTTTTGTGGACTGGGTCCCCCTGAACCCAACTGGAATATCTTGCTTGGCTTGCCAGGGCTGAGCCTCCAGCTCCATCCTCCTGCATGGGCACAGCAGTTCTCTCCTGTTATCGGGTTTTTCCCCACCCCAGGCAAGATTTACCTTCCCAAAGCACTTCACGGGTGATCCCAACCCATCTGCTGAGCACACTGCACGTAGGTGAGGTCGGGATGATGAGTTTACCTTGGGGTGCCTCACCTCTCAGTGAGACCTTTGTGCCTTAGCCACGGGCACGTGTGGCTCATCCCGGCACTGCTTTTATTCCTGGAACTCCTGGCAGCAGCAGCAGGAGGAGGGGAGAGCATGAAACAGGGATTTTACACAGCAATGACTTCTACTGAAGCCAGCTCTTACATGTGTGCCTTGGGGATGTCTGTTATTTCAGTTGCTGAAGGCAAACTTGCCCTGGAATAGTATTTTTTAAGGATTTTTTTGGTTCTCACTTTCCATTACTCAAGCTCAATTGCATCACCAAAGAAGCAATAGGCAGGATTTGTGATAAATGACAACACAATTTATAGGTATTTTCAAGGATGGGGCAAGTGGTTTTTGGCCAGGGATGGTTTTAGTTTCAGGTCTATGTGAGATGCTGGCACTCACTAAAATAAGGAGCACCAGAATTACAGTACCTCCAGAATTATTCCTAGTGGTTATGTGTCACCCACCCTTACCTGAACTGCAGACTCCTAATTTATTGCTCAGGCACTTAGGGAGAAATAACTCTTCATATATGAGCTAAAGCTATAGGAAAAATTACAGGAATAACAGCAAGAGCTGTGACTCCATCGCTGAATGAGGATTTTCCCATATTGTGACTTGTGAAATGATTCCCTATAAAACATGGGAAATAGGATATAACTCAAATTGGATTTGCTGGTGCTGTCTAGAGAACTTGTGGCTGTCTCATCCCTGGAAGTGCTCAAGCCTGGCTGGATGGAGCTCTGAGCAACCTGGTCTTGGGGAAGGTGTCCCATGGCAGGGATTGGAATGAGATAATCTTTAACAAACCATTCTGTGGTCCCATCTCAGCTGGGAAGCTTTGGGGAAGCAGCTCTGTCTGTCTGTAGGTTGGTTTGTTGGTTTGTGGTGTCCTGCCCAGCCCCACCCTGTGCTTGGAGCTGACACCCCAGGGCTCCTGCAGATGCACCTGTGGAGCTGAGCCAGTGTAAAGATTTGGGGGCTGTGCCCCACCAAAGGGCTCTGGTTGGTGCTCCAGGGCCTCCAGGCAGGGAAGAGAAGCAGGGAGCTCCTGCTGGGCTGGGCAGGAGCTGTGGTGGCACAGGGACATGTCCTCACCCAGCACAGAGGGGCTTCAGCACAGCAGCACTGCAGGGACTTGGCCCCCAAATAACCCTCAGGGGCTGACACTGGCCAAGCTCTGGGGGGGCCTCAGTCCATATCTGGCTGGAGCTGGTCTGAAACAGGCTGGAAAATTGAGAGTGGGTCTTTTTCAGTCTGATACTGCATGAGAGACCTGGTGTGATTCCCTCAAAGCCTTTTAACCACCCTGCCATAAAAGCTGCTGGGTGGGGCAGGGATGTCCTGGTGTCTGCAGAGCCCATTGTTTGCTCCTGAACCCGACCCCATCTCTGTCACTGAGCTGGCACCATCTGTGTCTGAGCTGGGGAAAAGTTCAGACTTGATTTTTTGTATTTTTTTTTCCTTCTAGTTCGCTGGCCAAACTGCAATATCAAGGAAAAAATACTGCTTGGATCCAACCAAAACATTCATTTCATTTTAGATTGTCATTTGCAACAGAAATTCAAAATAGTTTGTTTTGAAATACATTGGGGGAAAAAAAAAAAAACATTGTTTCAAACTCTCAGCTAGCTCTTACTCTCCAAACTTTCATTGCTGGGCCAGTGAGAGTGAGGGGAATGTGAAAGGGGGAAAAAAGGGTGAGGAGAGAGTTTTGGAGCCCAGAGTGGAGGGAAGGGGAAGGGTGGTGGAGTGTGATTCCCCAGGAGCCTGAGGCTGTGCAGGGGGTTCTTGGTGTGGATGTGTGGTGGTGCTGCCTGGTGTTGCTGAAACAGCAGGAAGGAAAATACCAGGACTACAGAATGAACTGGGTTTTTTTGATAATCCCAGAACAGCAGGAGGCTTCTGCACAGACAAAGGGCTGTGCATTATTTTCAGGATGCTGAGAGCTGTGCAGGTTGGCAGGGGCAGCTGCCAGGAGTGATCTGCATCATTCAGATCCATGTTAAAGCTGGTACAGACCAGACATCCACAGCTCCTCATCCTTGCTTTAAGCCTCACAACAAACAAAGTGCTGCTCCTGCATGGCAAACCCTTGCTCTTTTTTGGACAATCACAACTTGTCCATACTCATCTCTCACATTTGTGACCCAGTGAGGAGCAGCCATGGTGCCTGCTTACATCCACAACACATTTCTCTGGTGGGTTTTCATCCCCAGCTCCCTTAATTTATTTACTGTTTTTAACCACTTGATCCATCACCTCGTGCTGTTCCCTGCTCTGCCACTTCCCCATTGCTGCACACAGGTGGGACAGAGATTTTTGATTTTCCCACTGGCTGGTGCCCCAGGATTGTTGTTTGAGCTGTAACAACATTCAAAGATGCTCAGAGAGAGCAGCTACCTTTGTCCAGGGTGCTGGGGGATCCAAGGAAAAGCAGGCATGTCCTCCCCACCCCTCATCCCTGAATTCCTCAGTGACTGGGGGGTGGCAGAGGAAAAGGCACAGGGATAGGGCAGGAGGCAGCACTGCCCAGGTCTGCACTCTGCAGTTAATACCTAAAACAATGAACCATTCTTCTGATTGCTTTTAAAAAATCCTATTCTTCAGATAATTCAATTTCTAATATGCCTGTCCTGTCTTGTGGTAGCAAAGCCTGTAATTTTCTTGAGTGTTACAGACTGTTGTAGCCCCTGTTGGATGACAGCACCTTGATCCCTGGACAGACTGCTCCCAGCTGCCTGCAGGGCCTCACAGTGCCTTTCTGTGGCTCAGCAGACATGCAGAGCTGTTGATGGCACTTGGCATCAGTCCTGGCAAACCTTCCTCAAGCTCTTCCTTGCTGCAAAACCTGAGGTGGGACCGGGAGAAGTCCAATCAAAAGGCACAATTGTTTTATTTCACTCCTGTGCTGACAGAACATATTGCCATAGATGTAAATGCAGTGTGCCATCACATGTTTCTGATGGCTGGTGATGACTGATGGAGCCTTGTTGTGAAAAACCCTCCTGTGGCAGCATCCTGCAGTGCTGGGTGGCCAGGCCAGGGCTGTGATGGGTTTGGTTGGGTGTTCTGCTCTTTCCAGGCTTGGTGGTGTGTGTGGGCAGGGGCAGAGCTTTGCTCCAGGTAGGAAAAAACATCCCAACATCTGTTAGAAAACTGTTTGGAGAAGCAAGGAAATCCAGCCTGTGGAGAGAGACAAATAACAAACCACAACACGCAGACATTGGCAGAACATAATGCAGGGTCCTGTGGGGCCCAGTGGGTGATTTCTGCTTCCCCAAAACACCCATCCTCTTCCTGTGGCCACCTGGGCTGAGCAGGGAGAAGTGCTGGCGTGGGGAATAGGGAGAGGCTGCAGGGACATCCCAAAAGCAGCTCTGGCAGTGAGCAGGGTGCTTTGGGTACCTGCTAGATGAGGGGTGTCTTGGGGCTTGCTGCACCAAGGGTGACCCAAATCCAGGGAAATGCCTGTGGGAGAGAAGAGGGCTTTGCACTGCAGTGATCCGTGAGGATTTAACCTGTGGGACAGATGTGTGAGGCTCACAGAGGGCAGGGAGGTGACCTGCAGGGGACACCTGTCCCTTGGGGTGACACAGCCAGTGTGGTTAGCACCTCACCAGGGAGTTCCTCTTCCTGCCAGCTCCTGGCATCCTCAGGAAGAGCAGCTGTGGGATGGATCCCTGTGGAATCACACAGCAGTGGTGTGGAGGGAGAGGCAGCACAGCCTCTGGTGACTCAGCCTGTTCCCACGGTGGCCTCGGTGACTGGCTGGGGACAAGGACAGCCCAAGGCTCCCTCTCAAGGTTTGTGCTCCAGAGGGGACTCACAGCTGCCTGGGAAGCTGCCCCTGCTGTGCCACTGCTCAGGTGAGGCTCTCAGAGGGATTCAGGCATCTCCAGAGCATGGGGATGGCACCAGAGCCTGGGAAAGGAAAGTTTTTGTGACACTTGTGAGAACAGCTGACTGTGCTGGGCAGGAAGGGGCTGGTTGGGAAGTTCTTGCCCGAATTTCACCATTGATCACTGCACTGCACACTCTGAAGAACAATGTCAGCCATTTCCACGGCCTGAACTTCTCATTTCAGGTTCAAATCTGATGGCCAGAGCGTGTCACTGTCCCCTCCATTTCCCTCAAACACTGTGCTGCCTTCGCTGCTCCTGGGTCAAGCAGATGGAAATTAAACTGGAGGGATGATTGCAAGTTGGAACTAGCAGCAAAAGGGTTTTTTTCCTTCCCTTTGTCCATGCCAGATGAGTATTATTTACAGGAAACACTTTGTACAGCTTCGAGATTTGTTTAGAGAGGGAGTGTAGGGGAGGAGACAGCTAAAGGCAGAATGGAAATTAAAAAGGTCACAGTAATGCTCAAGAAAATCCATAATTTCCTGGAGTGGGAGTATTGCTATTCTGGGGACTGAGGGAGCAGTGGAGCTTGGGCTGAGCTGGCTCCCTTTGGGCCGAGCCCAGAGCAGCTGGGGACACACAGAGGGTCCCTGCACACGCTGTCCCCTCCCGGTCACGTCCCGGGGCGGCCGTGCCAGCGAATCCCAGAGCAGCCCCAGGGACACTCTGCTCTGTCCAGGGAATGGGGATTGCCTGCAGCTCTGTGTGATGCAGAGAATAAACAAAGGAAGCAGGATGGGATGCTCTCAGCCCTGCTGCTGGGGTGACTCAGTGGGAGCTGTCAGTGCCTGGGCACGTTCAGGGGGAGCTGCTCCACATCTTGGAGCAGGACAGGTCAGGACAAGGGGCTCAGGACAGCCCAGGGAGTGGCAGGGGGTTGTTGCAGGGGGTTGCAGGCTCTGTTTTGGCTGCAGAAGGGCAAGAGTCACCCACCCTGGCTGGTGGGAGCCCCAGCCTGCCCAGGTCTGTGATGGGGACCACCAGCACCCTAGAAAGGCTTTGCTCTCTGCATTTTCAACTTCCATCACTCTCCCAAGATGACTTTCAATTAACTTCTAAACTAAAAAGCAAAATCTAGGTGCATTTTAATCAGTAGGAATGAGGATGGGAGGTAATTCTTTGCCAGTGTGGAATTTAATTTGAAGCATTGAGGTTGATGATGTCGCCAGTCCAAGCCTAACTCTCGTCCTCTTTGCTTTGGGGAAGGTTTTCAAGCTCACTGATTTTCAGTGCTCTAGTAATAGAAGTCACATGTGCTGCAGTGTCCTTATCTGAGGTCAGTTGCTAGAAACTCTGTGAAATCCTGAAATCCAGACCTTTATCATGTGTTCTTGCAGCCCACTCTGCCACATGAGGGGCTTTTTCCCCTCTGGCGTTCTGCCTTCACGTGTTTTAGAGCATGTTTTATAAAATTGGTTGTATTGCTGAGAAATGTGGGTTTGAGTTGTGCCCAGAACCACCACACCACGGGGTTTCAAGTGCTTGTTTTTTAATTTATTGATTTCCCTTTTTTAGCAGGTAAGCTGTAACTCTCAGAGCCACTGAGTGTCTGCTGAACAGCTCAGACACAACCTGCAGGACTGCCATTTCTGCAGCTAATTACCCTCTGACATTCCTTTCCATTCAGCTCCATCTGCATCTGTGAACGCTTTCCCAAATTGCTGCTCTGACAAGTGAGATGCCCCAGTTGTGGAGCCCCACATCTGAGCAGGCTCTCGGTGCTGTGGCTTGTTGGGGATGTCATGGCTTGGGTGGTCTCCTCATCCTGCTTGGCAGCTGCAGCAAGAGGCTGTGAGTTCTTTCCCGTGGTGGGTTTTGGTCAGATAAACCTCCCAGCAGTGATGTGAAATGGTCTGACAGCTGATTCCTGCAGTCAGTGTTGGGAGCAATGAGTTAATCTGGGGAAGGATGAGCTCAGCCCTGGGGAGCCTGATCCATCTGTGGAGGTTTCAGACCTTCCTCTGCTGTGCATGGTCCTTGATGGACCAGGCAGTCATCAGCACACATCAGTGCTTTAAAATACATCTCAAGCTTTTGGACATGTGGAGGGGAGAGGGAGGAGAGTGTCTGTGGCTGCATGGTTGTTTTGTGTGTTTGGCTTTGTCTTAGAGACCATCCTGGGAAAAGCAAGAGCCCTGTGCTTGAGCCATGATGGAGAGGGAATAGTGAAAAGATGTTTCATAATGTGTGTGGATTAATGTTCAGATCTTATGAGCCTTTCATCTCCTTTGGGCCCTGAATACAAGAATGGGAATGGATATGAGACAGAAAATGTGCTGGGTGCTGATTATTGCAGGGTTTTGCATTTTATAGACAGCACCTCTTCCTTGGTGGATGATTTTTGGGCTGCTGTTGGCAGAGGTTGTAACACAGGAGAAGGATCTGGAAGATTGGTACAAGGCATAGTCACACAGCTCCTGCTGGGCCAGGAGCAAACCCTCACCTTGGTCCTGGCTAAAAATAAGCAGTACCCTCATTCCTAGTCCCATGGCAGGATTTCTGTGTCCAGAGCCCCTCCAGGTGATGGGCAGGCTGCTCCTGTCCATCAGGATTTCTGTCCAGAGCCCCTCCAGGTGATGGGCAGGCTGCTCCTGGGAGGCACACAGGGCTGAGAAGTGTTTCCCACAGGCCAGTGGGTGGGAAAGGACAAAGGACTTGCACAGGACAGCCCAGGGAGTGGCAGGGGGTTGTTGCAGGGAGGGAAGGAGGCTGGAGGCTCTGTTCTGCCTGCAGGAAAGGCTGCAGAAGGGCAAGTGTCACCCACCCTGGCTGCTGGGGGGCCCCCAGAAGCTGTGCTGGCAGAGATGCCCCCAGGTATCCACGAGCTGTGGCTTTTCTCCTCCCTCCTCACCCCTCCCTGCTCTGTGCTGCCTGGGGGCTGCTGTCCCCAGGGCTGTTTGTGCTCTCCTGCCTCCCACCTGGAGATGCCTTGTTTGAATTTCCAGGGCAGCAGGGAGGGTTTGTTTGAGCTGCTCTCTGAGCAAACACCTGCCCGTGCCACGGGGCTGTGCAGCTGGCAGGTGGCACCTTGTCCCCTCCCAGGTGGCACCTTGTCCCCTCCAGGGAGCTCAGGGATCCCAGCAGAGCCTGCTGGTGCACAGAACCTGCCTGGGGCAGGGTGTGGGGCGTCCCAGGGGGCTGAGCCCAGCCCCAGGGGCAGGAGCTGGCTCAGTGCAAGCAAACCCTTGGGCTGGGGCTGCTGGAGCCTCTCTGTGCTGGGGAGCCAGGGCACAGCAGCAGGGGTGGCACAGGGAGCAGTTCTGGTGGAAGGCATCTCCTGCCCTCATTTATCTGTTCTGACAGCCCCACTCTGCAGTCAGGTCCATCCCACGTTCACAGGCTCCTGCCTGGGGTCCCTGTCACCCTCAGCTGTTCCTGCAGCTGGTGATGACACAGCCTGGCAATTCAGCCCATGTGGGACATGGATCTTTCACAGGAACCTCCCAAACCACTGGCTTGAGCCTGCTGTGGAAATTAGGCCTTTGTGCTGGTCCTTGCCTGGTCACACTGTGTCCTGTCTGAGTTTTTCACAGAATCATAGAACATGCTTAGTTGGAAATAACCCACCAGGGTCATCGAGTCCAGCTCCTGGCCCTGCACAGACACCCCAAGATTCCCACCGTGTGAGAGCATTGTCCAAATGCTCCTTGAGCTCAGACAGGCTCTGTGCTGTGATCACCTCCCTGAGGAGGCTGTTCAGGGTGAAAAACTTCTCATATCCAACCTAAACCTCCCTGACCCAGCTCCAGCCATTTCCTTGAGTCCTGTCACTTGTCACCAGATGAAGAGATCAATATCTGCCCCTGTGATCTTAAAGACCACAGTGAGGTCTGCCCTCAGTCTCCTCTTTTTGTTTGGTTGTTGTCCTTTTCCAGAATATTTGGATTAATTTGAATTCTAATCATCTCTAACATTTCATCCTCACTTGGGATCATCATCATCTTTAATAACTTCTCTTCCCATTTCTCTTGGTTAATGGATGGTGTATCCTTAGGTAAAATCTGAGAGGTCAGAGTTTGAATTAAAAATGGCCTTGGCATAGCCCCTAAGAACACCCTGGAAGCATCCAAGCCCTGTTTTCTAAGGATTGTGGGCAAAATAAAACTATAAACCAAGTAGAGACCTCTGCTTTGGGGGCTTAACAGCCTCCTCTGCTTTTCAAATCATGTCATCATAATCTTTGCAAGATTAAGCCCTGTTTCAGCTGCAGGGTTTTTATTAATTTCACTTTCTCATGGAATAACTGATGGTGACAGATGCCCAGGAGCCCTGGAGGTCAGTGCTTTGTTTATACACAGGGGAATTAGGGAGTGGAGGGTGGCAGTTGTCACTGGAGAGGGACATGGAGCAGTGTGGCAGTGACCTTCTCTGTGCCTGTGTCACCTGGGCAGAGCCTGCAGAGGGGTTTGGGCTCCTCCAGGGGATCCACTCTGGATAAATGGGGAGCACACTGTCTCACTGGGTTTGTGTGGCCAGCCTGGGGCCCCAGCAGTGCCCTGAGCCCTGCTCCTTGTCAGTGACTGCAGATAACCAAAGTGCAGACACTGATCTTAGAGCTGAGGGAGCTAATATCCTGTATTACTGAGGAGCAAGGCCTGGGAAAAACAAGGTGGAATTTAATTTTGCCTGAGTGGAGCCATCTCAAAGCAGGTCTGAGTCAGAGCTGTCCCTGCAGCCTGTCCCCAGCAGATGGTTCTGTCTCCCCCTCTCAGTGCTGCAGAGCCCAGCTCCTGTGGCTGTGGCCACAGCTACAGGTGGGGTGAGGAGCCAAAGCCCTGGAGATCTCAGGTTGTGATCCCACCCTTCCTTCAGGCACCAAGGCAGGTGGCTGCCAGCTTTCAGCTGCTGACAAGCTGTGTGACTGCTGGGTGGCAGCAGCATCCCCCTGCAGCTGGGGGCTCAGGGCACAGCTCTGACCTGCCCAGGAGCAGCTAAGGACAGGCACTGTCACAAACCTGATGCCTCAGACATGGCAAATACATTTAATCTGTACCAGGGAATGTTCTTCTGGCTCGCAGAGAGATGCTTCAGTGGAGAGGAATAGAGGTGCCAACAGGAAGCTGGCTGAGACAACACAGAAACATTTTCTGCTCATGATCTCAGCCTCTGGAGATAAGGCTGGAATTCTGACACCCCCCAGAGCATCCTGCCTTGGCTGTGTCAGTCCTGCAGCTCTGCACAGGGGAGGGAGGCTCCTGCCAGGGCTCAGAAGGTGGAGGTGGGTTTGGGATGAAGGGATGGCAGTGCATGGATCCCCTCTGGACAGGAGGTGTTGGAGTGCCCAGGCTGCAGGAGATGCTGTTTGGGAAAGGTCAGCTCCTGTGGTGAGCTCTGACTGTGCTGTTGAGGTTATCAGAAGTGACCTGAGCCCCCAGCCAGGGAAATGGCTCTCAGGTCTGGCTGTGGGTGCCCAGGGCAGGGCTCTCATGGGGGCTCATTCTCTGTGGCACAAGGTGCTGTTCAGGAGCCCCACCCTGCTGGAATCCCCCCTTGGCAGTGCAGCAGGGTTTGGGTCACCCAGCAGGAGCAGCAGCTGCCTGTTCTGTGGCATTTGCACAGTGGAGGTTGAAGATCTGGATTGTTGGGGTGGTTCTGGGTGGGACCCAGGGCTGTGCTGACAGCTCTGCCACGTTCCAGGGACAATGCTGCCTTTCAGCACACCACAGAATGGGCTTTGTGCTCCTCCTGTGAGCCCTCTTTCTCTCCAGAACGGCTTCCTCAGAGGCTGCAGGCACTGCTCATGGCTTGGGATGGTTCTCACCTGTGCCAGGAGTGATTTCACTCTGCCTTTTGCCGGGGCTGGGCTGTCTGGTGGTGCCAGGGGCTTTGCTTTCCCCTTGCTGGCAGCTGGAGAAGCCTGTGAGAGGATGGAGTTACACTGGGACCTCTTGGTACCTGAGGAGGGGTGTGTGTAACCATGGAGGAGCATCAAGAGGTGGTTTTTAGATCTGGGCTTTACTCAAGTGAACCCATTCTTAATTTTCCTGCTGCTCTGCTCTAGAGCTGGCTGTTGGAGAGCACAGCTTGGCAGAAAGGGAGGTGCTGGGTCTAGAATGATTTTGTTCATAGAATCAAAAAATATTCTGAGGTAGGACACACACAAGGTTCATCAAGTCCAACTCCTGGCCCTGCACAGAACAGCCCCAAAATCCCACCCTGTGCCTGAGAGCTTGGTCCAAACACTTCTTGAACTCTGGCTGGGTTGAGGCCATGACCACTGCCCTGGGCAGGCTGCTCAGTGCCCCACCACCCTCTGGGTGAAAAACCTTTTCCTGATATCCAGCCTAAGCCTCCCCTGGCACAGCTTTTGCTGTTTCCTTGAGTCCTCTCACTGGTCACCAGAGATAACAGATCAGTGCCTGCCCCTTGTCCCTTACAAGGATTTTAAAGGACAACCCAATATTGGCACTTACATATTGATTCTACATCTTGTTTTTAAATGAACTTACTGTTTCTGTGCTGGGAGTCTCTGATGGGTTCTGGGGCACAGCACGGCCAAAGGCACCTGGCCCTTCATTAAATGCCTTTAAATGGTTTATAGAGAGAGTCTGGGGGGCAGAAGGGAAGCATACAAGGAATTTAAACTTGGAGTTGACTGGTCTGTCACAGACAGAGCTCTCTCTTCCGTCTCCAAGTCAGAAAGACGAGCCATGGTCCCAAAACCAGCTCCATGAGTGGCTTGAACATCTAAGTGTAGCATCTTGTCAGATCCAGATGGAATTATACTGAAGTTTGTAAAGGCACTTCTGCAAACCCCAGTGAAAGCTGATCTGCAGCATTAGGCACTCAAATATGTCCTGAGTTTGGCTGAAGTTCTCTTCCAACTTCCGTGCTGCAACCACTATTAAATATAATTGTAAGATACAAGGAAAAACACCAAAGAATGTTATTAGTTTATGAAACTGAGTTGCCTTGGCTACTTCTGAGGTGGAATTAATGGAGAAAACCCTCAGTTGTTTGAGGCCAGGGATTTATTGTAGTCTCAAACTGTAATTTCCCTTTTCTCCCGTTTAAGGACAGAGGACATTATCTCAGGAATCTATAGATAGTGTCTGAGTCATTCTTTAAAGTACAGCTAAAACGTAAAAACATTAAATAATATATCCCTGCAGCTCCTCTGACCAGGGGAAGTGTTTGACACCTCATTTCACAGGCAGGGAAGAGCATGTGGAGGAGGAAAATTACGTGCAGAGAGTCATGTTGGAGTCCTGAGCAGTTCTGACTCCTCTGCTTGCAGCTGGCTTTGCCCATGGCTGAGCTGGTCCTCCCTGCCCACCCAGCTCAGCATCTGCCCAGGGCAGGATCAGCCTCACTGGGGCAGGGAATAAGATGTGACTGGGCTTGGGGTCAGAGATGAATGTGCCTGTGTGATGTCCAAGGGAGAATCTGCCATCCTGAGGTCAGTTTTTTGTGCAGGGCTATGCAGGGAGCTGGTTGAACCCCAGCTTGCAGCCTCATCATTGTGTGAGCTCTGTGTGTGTGGTGCTGGGGCTGCTCAGGTGGAAGGGCTCTGGTAGTGTTTGCAGCCTGGAGCATATTTAGAATATATATCTGTGTGGAGAGAAAAGTGGCCATTGTCTGCTTGACCTTGATGCTCTTGCAAGGTTGCCTGTTATGAATAGAGGGGCCAGACATTTTGAGGATCTTGACCTTGAATATTCACCTGAGTTTCTGTCTAGGAAGGGGCCCTGGGCTGCCCCTCTGCCTGGTGCTGTTCCTTCACCCAGATGTTACCTGGCTGCATCTCTCTCAGGGCAGGAGGGAAGAGGACACTTTGTCCAAGTCTGGGACTTGCTCCTAAGGGGAATCCCTGGATTTTCCCTGCAGCCCCTGCAGAGTCAGGCACTGCTCTCAGACCCACAGGCTGCCCTGCTCCTCCTGCAGCTCTGCTGGGGAGGTGCTCACGGGGCTGGGTGTCCCAAGGTCTGCTCTGGGTGTCCTGTTTGCCCCAGGTCCTGTCACCCCCTGGGTCACCCAGGCTGAGGAGAGCCCTTAACCCCTGTCCTTTGTCATCTGCTGCCCTTTGGCTGCTGCCTCTTTGCTCTGGGCTTTTCTCCTTTGTGCATCCCCACCCCTCTCTGGGAAAAATCAACATTTGCCTTGCAGAGCCTGGCCAACAGAAGGGGTCTGTGTTCCATCCCGATGGCAGCCCCAGGCTTGCAGGGCTCCCATGATAAATCCAGTGGTGTTTGTTGCCAGGGGGACCCTCTGAAACACAAATTTGGGAGTTGTGTGTGTGTGTGGAACGAGCAGGGAAGCTGTGAGCGGTCACTGAGCAAATGCTGGGGCTGAGAAAAAAAATGCGATTGCATTGAAATCAGAAAATGGCAAGAAATTGATTTAAAATCTAAGTAAGGATTACATTCTAATTTTATTTTGGTTTTTTTTTTTTTCTTTTGTGTGCTAGAACTGCACATGGTGCTGAGCAGAGAGGCAGATGCTGGCTGGGAAGTTTCAGCAGGACCTCTGTGTGCTCACAGCCAGAGCATGGCAGGCCTGTGGGAGTGGGGAGCAGAGCCTGGGGTGGCTCAGGAGTATTTGATCCATATGGAAATACCACACTGGAGTTTTAAAATTCCTTTCCTCTCCTTCAGTTCTGCCCGTGGTTTTTTCCAGCTAACCCATGGCCATTGCCAGATGAACCTGAGGGGGTGAGGAGCACTCCTGAGGCTGGAAGCTGTAAATATTGGGGGGCTGGGGAGGTGAAGGATGAGCAGGGATTATTTGTTTTTCCTCTGTTTCCATAGTGCTCTGAGTGCTGAGCCTTATCCCTTGTCCTCCCAGGCTCCTGGGGACTCCTGTGTTATTCATGTTAATTAACTAACACATTTCTAGCTTGCTGGAGCTCTAGTGGCAGCTGGTTAATGTAGAGTTGGATTATTAATGTAAGAGTTATTTCCTTCTTTGAGCAAGGCTGCAGCTTGGGTGGGTTCAGATGCCTTCCACCTCTGCTGGGATGCTGCAGGTTCTGCACCAGATCCAAGCTGCTCTTGCCATGACTTTACAAGCTCAAAACCCCCTCAATTAGTGAAAGTGCCACAAGACACCTGTTCATTGAATTCCAGTTCTTGAGTCCTGCTTCTCTCTCTTGGATTTGGGCACATAAGGACTGTGAGCAAGTGAGGAGTGTGGTGAGGACAGGGAAAATTCAGAGGAACAAGACCTCTGGAAATCTGGTCAGCATCAGCAGTGAACTTGGAGGGATTTTAGAGCTGACAGTGGTTACCAGGCCCAGCCCAACCAGCAGAACTTCACAGGAGCAGTTTTCCATCCCCACATAAACCCTTTTCCCTTGCCTCCTGCTGCTAAGTAAAAGAATTTTTGCAGTCCCTTCCAGTGTGTGGGGACACTGGGGGTGTGAATGTGCATCTGCACAAGTCATCTGCTCTGGTGACGTGGCCCCTTCACTGCCCAGCCGGGCTCCTGGAGCTCTCCAGCCACAAGGATCACAGATGATGACTAACACACTTTTTTTTCATGTGAAAAACTGCTTGTGCTAATTTTTTTTAGTGCTTTCTTGGTTGTCCAGTGTGTCTCTGAATGAGTATCAGCTGTGAGGAATTTGTGGTCAGTAAGATCACGAGGGGTGGTGAAATGATCCTGTTGTTTCTGTGAAGTGAATATCTGAGGACTGAGCTTACTCACCTCAGAATAAGCTCAAAGGGAGAGTCTCTGTATTGTTTAAAGGCAATTTAGTTCTTGAATAACTTGCCAAAGCACTTGAGATCACTCCAATGTTTTAGTCTCGACACTGAGATTGAACATCTCCAAAAAGCCAAGACTTAGCTCAAGCACAAGTTTGAATCCACGTTGAGCAAACAGAAGTGTGTGCTGTGGGGTTTGTGGCTCAGCCAAGGCAATTTTCTGGCCTTAAGCTTTATGGATGCAGCAATTGATTTCTTGAGAATTGCTGCAGTTTAATTTGAGTTAACAATTTGAATCAAAGCCTGCATTTGAGCCTGGGTTAAAGTGCTGTGTCCCCTGTCATCCTTTATCACCATGTGCAGGACTGGCCCTTCTCCCTGGCACAGCCTGTGCTTGTGCAGAGCACTGCTGGCCTTGGGGAAGCTTTTCTAACTCTGCAAAAATTGAGGCTTGGGTCTTGCTGCCTCTTATCACTAGCACAAGCTCTTGGAACATTTGTTTGGTGTTAGAATGCTTTTGGCACCTGCTAAAGTGGAGTGTTGTGGTAGGAATAGATGCATCTTGCTAATGCCAGTTTTCCTGTGGTTTCCTTGAGGGTAATCTGAGCTCCAGCCTCAGGCTGGGTTCTGAGTGTGAGCTCATGGCTCCACGTGCTGATGAGCAGTGTTGTTGGCTCCAGCTGCCATGGGAGGGAACCTGGTGGTGTTTTAGGCTGTTTCTGCTCAGCCTTTGGGCTGGACACAGCTTGTTGGTGCATCTAGGCTGTGTGAGAAGGTAGAGGAGCACTGCTGAGTCTGCAATCAGTGCCCCTTGGCCACAGCATCCCTCCATCCCCCCAGAATCCCTCCATCCCCCCCCAGAATCCCTCCACCCCACGAGAATCCCTCCATCCCCCCAGAATCCCTCCATCCCCCCCCAGAATCCCTCCATCCCCCCAGAATCTCTCCATCACACCATCCCCCCAGAATCCCTCCATCCCTCCAGAATCCCTCCATCCCACCAGAATCCCTCCATCCCACCAGAATCCCTCCATACCCCCAGAATCTCTCCCTCCATCCCACCAGAATCCCTCCCTCCATCCCCCCCAGAATCCCTCCATCCCCCCCAGAATCCCTCCATCCCACCAGAATCCCTCCATCCCACCAGAATCCCTCCCTCCATCCCCCCCAGAATCCCTCCATCCCCCCCAGAATCCCTCCATCCCACCAGAATCCCTCCCTCCATCCCCCCAGGATCCCTCCATCCCACCAGGATCCCTCCATCCTACCAGCATCCCTCCATCCCTCCAGAATCCCTCCATCCCCCCAGAATCTCTCCATCACACCAGCATCCCTCCATCCCCCCCAGAATCCCTCCATCTCACCAGAATCCCTCCATCCCCCCAGAATCTCTCCATCACACCAGCATCCCTCCATTCCTCCAGAATCCCTCCCTCCATCCCAGTAACAACCCTCCACCCCACCACATCTCTCCATCCTGGTGGAAGCTCAGTTTGCTGCCAGAGATATTTGATCCAGAATGAAACCATGCACCAGGGTTGAAGTTTTTTATTTTTCTAGCTGTGCTCAGCTTCTTTGTAAAGGAGTTTCTGTTACACAGAATCTGGAAGAGTGTATTTTATTCTTCAGTGCATGTTTCTGATTAGTACTGGAAATGAACATGAATTTTTTCCCTTTTTTTTTTTTTAACTGTATTCCTTTTGAGGTTAATGTTGCAAGTGGATTTCAAGCTAATGGAAGAGAAGCTGTAATTGTGTGTTTCACTGGAGCAATAGGGATTCTTTTTATTTTCTCCTCTGCACACAGATGTCCCTCCCTGGCAGTCTGTGGCTCCCCTGTGTCCCCAGCTGTCTGCAGTGACACCTCCCTCCAAAGGTGATGTCCTGTGTCAGCATTGCAGCTCAGCCTGCAGCAGCTGGAGCACTGGAGGAGCTGAGGAGGCAGAGATTGTGCAGTGTGGGTTTTCCTCCTGCTAACAGCTCCAGGCCTTGCTGCTGCTGAGGTCTCCAGTCACTCTTTTTTATCCCTGGAGCTCTTAGAGCCTGGGGGAAGCAGGGTGAAATGCAGCTGTAATTCACCTGCCCGCCCTTGGATGTACCTGTGACACAACACAACCAGAGAGATTTCACACCCTGAGCTGTCCTAAGAGTGTTGAGATGGATTTGCACAGCGAGCAAAGAGTGGAAGCCCTGTCCCAGCAGTCTGCACTGTACTGATCATGTACATCATGTAGCAGCATGCATGGCTTACTGTGAGGAGAACACCAACCTCAGTGGGCTCTCTTCACTGTTGTAAGTGTCCAGAATGTTTGCAGTGTATAATCCAAGAGCTCTGGTGTGTTTTGGAGAACATGTGCATCACCTTCTTTGGAGATGAACACCTCTGGCAATTCCCTGGTTAGCTCTAGGTTCAGATTCAGACAACTCAGCTGGAAAAGTCCCACTGGACATTTCTCCAGAGAAGCTGGAGCCCCCCTGTGCTGCCCTGTCCTTTCTGCATCCCCTGCAGCAGGGTGAGCACCCCAAGGCTGCTCCTGTTTCAGTATTGGGGTGCTTTACATCCATTGTGTTCCATCAGCAGCTGCAAGGAGCATGAAACAGCAGAAACCTGGGTCCAATATCAGCTGGAGGGAGCAATTTAAAAGTGAGCCTGGCACTGACATGGTCACAGGGGTGAATCCAGGCTTTGTCAGTTGTGAAGGAGACCCCAGAGCAGCCTGGAGGTTTTGGGAGCTGGGGCTGCTCTGTTGGGCCCCATGGCCCCAGCCCGTGGGTCTGGAGGGAATTAGTCATTGATTATAAAATGTGAAAAAGAGCAAATATAAATTGCTCAGTGGGTGAGCCAAGGTGAGGCTGAGCTGGGCTTTGTCCTGCAGAGGAATGAGCCACTCTTGGACTCACTGGTTTTAATTGTTGGATTCTTCTGTTCTGAATTCCTGCTGGTGGGAGCAAGGGGGAGAATTCCCAATTTCAGCTAAATAAAGCACATTGCACTGTGGTTCTTAGTCCAGTGCATTTCCAGCGTGACTGGAGGGTGTTTGAGAGGGAAGGCTCACAGACACTGTGTCTGCAGTGGAAATGTTTGATTTTCATGTCACAGCTCCAACCTGGGGCTCAAACTGCTGCTCCCACGCTATAAATAGAGGTAACCCCAGAAGAAGCTCAGCAGCTGATGCTCTCTGGTCCTGCTGCCTTCCTGGCAGTGTGTTCACAGCATATTTTTAGCTGTAACTTTCTCATTATTTACTTTATATTTTGCCAGATCTTCTCTCCTTGTCTTGCCAGGCTGCCAGCTTTCCCTGCTGTTTATCTGCTTTCCAGGACTGTGTCTGGATCCTCCCTGTGTGCAGGGGCAGTGGGGCATCCCAGATAGCAAGCTTGGCTCAGACTCTGCAGCTCTCCCTCCTCTTTCTAGATTTTCTGTTAAGGTATTGGGCTGCCTGGATGAATTTTGTGTTTGCTCCTCATTTTCCCTTTGTGTGAGAGGGGATGAACAGCATTATTTTGTATTATTAATGTTGTTAGCAGGCAGTGAAGCAACAGCTGTCAGAAAACCTTCCTCCTAATGCTGCCTCCAACACAGAGCAAATCAACTCAGCTTTGCAAAAAGGGTGTGAGGGGTAATTCCAGCTCCCCAGAGAAAACACAAACAAATCCTCAGGAAGGTTTGCATTACAGCCACAGGCTCAGCCAGCCACGGGTGCTCACGGCTGTGCTGGATGCTCCAAGCCCTGTGTGTGTTTATCCACTGCAGAAGTTGCTGAAGGAATAGAGCTGAAGGAATAAAGCTGAAGGGAATAGAGCTGAAGGGAGTAAAGCTGAAGGGAATAGAGCTGAAGGAATAGAACTGAAGGAGTAAAGCTGAAGGAATAGAGCTGAAGGGAGTAAAGCTGAAGGAGTAAAGCTGAAGGGAGTAAAGCTGAAGGAGTAAAGCTGAAGGGAATAGAGCTGAAGGGAATAGAGCTGAAGGAATAAAGCTGAAGGAATAAAGCTGAAGGAATAGAGCTGAAGGAATAGAGCTGAAGGAGTAAAGCTAAAGGAATAAAGCTGAAGGAATAAAGCTGAAGGAATAAAGCTGAAGGAATAAAGCTGATTTCCCCGATGTGAGCCTGTCCAAGCCTGTAAGCTCCTTGCTCAGCTTCCTCCTGCCCCTGAATGGAGGCTTTGAACATGAAAGGCTGTTTCAACCAGCCCAGATCTGCATTCCTCAGCCTGCCACCCATCAGGGGTGGTTTTCTCTGCTTTTTTGAGCAATTCCCAAAGCTGGGTTTCAACACTGCACCTTGCCTGCACACAGGGAGCTCGGGGGTGGTGTCTCTCTGGGATGTGACTGCTCTTGCAGCCTGGCTCAAGAAGGGCTGTTTAAAAATCTGCTCAGCAGAGGAAATGTGGCTTTTCATCCTTGCTAGCATCCAAAGAAGCAGTAGGCTTTTAGAGAGAAGAAAATAATTAAAGAAAAGATTCAGAGACTGGGTTTAATAGCAAAAATATGTTTAAAATTGAAAATGCCAGGGATGGCAAGTGGGGCTGGGTGATGGGTGTGCACCAGGCTGCCTGTGCAGTGCAGGTGAAGCTCTGGAGCACAGGCTGGCTCTTCCTGGCTATGGGGGGACACTCCTGCCCCTGTTTTGGGCTCTTTGGGGGCAGGCTCAGGGTGGTGCTGCCCATGGCTTCTCCCTGTGCCACCCTTTGCCAGGACCAGCCCTGTGGTTCAACCACATCACGTTGTAGGCACAGAGGCTTTTTATGTTAGAAAAGGAAAGGGAGAGAGCAAACACACACATATAAAATAGATATAAATATATATACACAAGCACACGGTTCTGAGCATGAAATGCTTTTTCCATGTCCAGCTGCCAGGCAGCTCTTTTCCCTTCCCTCCCTCTATTCCAGGCCTTACTGTCATGAAAGTTTTCCTGCCTTTTTTTTCTTTATATATCTTTATATATCTATATATATATCTTTATATATCTTATATATCTTTATATATCTTTATATATATTTATATATCTTTATATATCTTATATATCTTATAGATATCTATATATATCTTTATATATCTTTATATATTTTATATATCTTTATATATCTTATATATTTTATATATCTTTATATATCTTTATATACCTTATATATCTTATATATCTTTATATATATTTATATATCTTATATATATCTTTATATATCTTATATGTCTTATATATCTTTATATATCTTATATATCTATATATATCTTTATATATCTTATATGTCTATATATATAGAATATATTTATATATATTCTACATATATTTTTTCTTTCTTTATATATCTATTTTTTATATATTTTTTTCCTTGTATGATGCACTCTTCTAGCTGACAAAGTTTTTAAGGTTGTGACTCTATTATAAATCACAGTTTAGAGCAGTTCTGCATCTTAAACTGATGCTGTTTTAATCCCTCTGCTTCTTGTCCAACAGATCTGGTAGATGGTGAGAAAATAGTTTAAATAATATAATTGGGAGTGTTTTGTTTTTACCTTAACTTTTGTTGAGGTAAAAAGTGTAAAAAAAACAGAAACTGAGGCACAAATCCATGTACAGTTTCATGTTGCTGTGTTTGAGCTAAATGGGAATTCTAAAGAGAATTCAGGTTTTTGCTGAGTGGGAAGTTCTTGCTGTGGCAATTATGATTTTACAAACAGGCAGTTGGGATGGCAGAGAAATTAAACAAGCTGATGGTGGATTAGAAATGTTGTAGTCAGGAGTCAGGCTGGAGTCTGGGAGCTTGTGGAAGGAGAGGTGCATCCCCTGTCCCACTGCTCTGACCCCACTGCAGGGCTCCCACTCGAGGTGTGCTCCAGGATGTGGGTGAATCCATCCAGAGAGGAGTGTCTGTAAGAGCAGGACTCGTGCAAATCCTTAAATTCCTGTGCTCTCCTCTCCCAGCAAGGAAATCTGTCTCAGGAAGTGCTGCACTTCTGTCTAGGATAGAATATCCTGGAGTGAGAGGTGGATGTGAGTGTCCCACATAATGATTTCTAAAGTCCCCTCTGGTGTTTCTGGAAACCCTAAATACATCTGTGGGTTTTGGTGTTTGGATAATAATGTTTAACATCCTCAGGGAAAGGTGGAGATCTCTCCTCAGGGGATTTTTGGTTAAAATAACGTGTAACTCTCCCTGGATCTGAGAGATGATTGCACAAAGCAGATTCCCAACAGAGCTGTGCCTTGCCAGATGTAGGGTGATAGCAGGGAGGTCACTCCACACTCCTCATTCCCATGGATTCCTTATTCCACCTTCTTCTTGCTGCAGGAATCACCCGGACCTCCAGCGGGAGACTTGGGCGGCTCAGCGACCAGACCAGCCCCAGTAAGTGTGGGAGCTTCTCTCTTTGACACCTCCTCATCCAAAGAGAAATAAAATAAAGGAAAATAGAGGGGATGCACGAGGTGACAAACCTCAGTAAGTGTGGGAACTTCTCTCTTTGACAGCTCCTCATCCAATGAGAAATAAAATAAAGGAAAAATAGAGGGAATGCAGGAGGTGACACTCTCTTTGACACCTCCTCATCCAATGAAAAATAAAAAAAGGAAAAATAGAGGGAATTCTGGATGTGACAGCTCCAGTAAGTGTGGGAATTTCTCTCTTTGAAACCTCTCCATCCAATGAAAAATAAAAAAAGGAAAAATAGAGGGAATGCTGGAGGTGACAAAGCTCAGTAAGTGTGGGAGCTTCTCTCTTTGAAAATTCCTCATCCAATGAAAAATTAAAAAAAAAAGGAAAAATAGAGGCAATGCAGGAGGTGACAAACCTCTGTAAATGTGGGAACTTCTCTCTTTGAAACCTCCTCATCCAATGAAAATTAAAAAAAGGAAAAATAGAGGGAATGCTGGAGCTGACAAACCTATGTAAGTGTGGGAATTTCTCTCTTTGAAACTTCTCCATCCAATGAAAAATAAAAAAAACGAAAAATAGAGGGAATGTAGGAGGTGACACTCAGAAATCACATGTTCTGCCATGGTTTAAAAGGCAAAGCTTGCTGCTGATAAGTGCAGAGATCTCTATGCTGGAGAAAGAAAGCAGTACATGAAAAAAACAGAGTGAAGTGTATATATATATATATATATTTATTTTTTTTTTAAAGCCCCAACAAACTATGAGAGAGAATATAAAATATTCCTTACTGGATAATGGGTCCAGAGACAATAATTAGCAAGCTCCAACCCAATTCAACAGAGGGCAACAGAAAGCAGGAGTGGCCTGTGGTTGAAATCCACTTTGGTCATTAGTAGCTCTTTTGGACTCTCCTTAGCTATTATTTTTTATTGGATGTGCAGATTTATGGATTATAAGTGTTTGTGGCTAAATTTACAGCCCTAATTGCAGCTTAATGTTTTGGAAGCTGCTTCTGATTCAGGAGAAAGCAGGTGGGAGGGTTTGTTTTTCTTGCAAAAGGTGTTTCCCAGCCTCAAGAAAGCAGCAGCAGAATTCCCAGTGCTTGTGAGTACCTGAGGCTGTGTGCTCTGAGTGTCTGTGTGTGTGTGACAGTGCTGGGGCTGCCCAGGGACTGGCCCTGGAGGCTGTTTGTGAGTGAAAAACGTCACTGTTCTCATCTAGAGTACTCCAAGGGAAGCTGAGGCAGCCCAGATCTGGGTTTTTCCTTTTGCTGGTGTATGAGCCCCTCTGATGAGCCTGTGCTGCTCCCTGGTTCCAACCCCTGCAGTGGGCTCCATATCAAGATGCTTTGTACATCTGTCCTGGTTGGAAGGACAGGTGTCTGCCAATAAAGGCAGGAGCTTCTCTTTGAAATGGAGAATATAAACTCCCTCCTTCCAAGTTATTGTAATTTGAAATTAAGGGGCTCTCAGGCAAAGATATGGGAATTAGGAATAACAGTTCTTTACTAGGAAAATTAAAATAGAAATGCAGTATTACACAGAACAATCCCAGCCCTGCCAGAGTCAGAATCCAAGCTGACACCCGTCAGTCAGTCAGGGTGTTGGCACAGTCCCATTCAATGGTGGCTGCATCCTCCTGCAGGGGCAGATGTGGTTCAGCTGCAGCAGTGCTCCTGGAGAAGGTGCAGTTTCCTCTGAAGCTCCAGGGATGATGTGCAAAGGTCTGGCTTTCCTCTGGAATCCAGTGGAAAGAAGGTTCCTTGGTGTCCAAAATCTCAGTTTTTATCTGGGTAGGAAAGGCTTGGCTCCTCCCCTGGCTGGAGCATCTCCCAGTGGAATGATGGAATTTTATCAGTCATGCCCTGGGACTCAATGGCCATTAACAGGAGATATCTCCTGGAGGGAGGATGGGCTGTGGGAAGATAAAGATGATTGCCCAGCTGGTTTAAAGCTGGCCCATGAGCAGATAATGTGTGCCAGGAGATCAGGGTCACTGCCCCACCCGGCTGCAGCAGATGGGGACAGAATCCACATTGCTGGGCACATCAACCCAACACAACATCCCAGACCTTATTCTTCATTAGCAGGTGCTTTGTTTCCACTGAAATCTTTCTTCACGTTTCCTTCTCTGATATCACAGAATCCTAGAATGGTTTGGGTTGGAAGGGACCTTAAAGTTCATCTAATTCCAGTCTGGATGACCCCCTCTTGCCATTGCTGCCTCCTTTTCTCTGCTGCCTGTCCCCTCCCAAACCCCACTCACTCCTCAGCACCCTGCTCTGACCACAGTTATTTCAGGTTTTATCCTCTCCTGTCCCCTTGCTCTCTCTGCCACTCATTTGCTCCCTCTGGGCTCGATTTGCTGTTTCAATCCATCTTCTCAGCCCTCACATCCTGCCTCAGCTCCCAGATGGGCTTATCAAAACAGTGCTTGTCAGCTTTTCCCTCGGCGTGGGTGGCAGCAGAAGCCACCCTGGGGGTGCCTTCCTGGAGCAGTGACCTCAGTGCCTTGCTGGCAGCAGCCACCAGCACACGTGGGACGGGGATTAGTCACAGATTTCTGCTTGAACATGCCCTGGGAGCTGGGATGCAGCAGTGACACTGCCCTGCTGCTGGCATCTGCAGCTCCACAGCCTCACACCATCACCAGAGGGAGGATGGAGCCGTGGTCAGACCAGGCCACTGCACCCCAAACCCCAAAAATGCATTGAGTGATGGCTGTTGAGGAGTCTGGGTGTTGTGTGAGTGTTAAAGCTTCACAACAGCGAGGGGCCACAGGACTGAGCTGCATTTTAGAGCTGATGCTTCAAAACTCGGCCACCAGAGCAGAGCTGGTAGTTCTGAGCTGGAGTGTGTGTTTATCTTGTGCATATGCACAAACAAAGCTGCTGCCTCAGCCCTGGCACCGCCTGCTCTCATGTACAGACATCCCAGGACAGAAGGGGGATTGGTGCAGCTCCAGAGGGAACTGGGGTGTAGGGAATCCACATTGACAGACACAGCACATTTGTTCAAGCTTGTTTGCCTTAGACTCTAATTATATACTTTTCCACTTTTCTGTTGAGAGACCTTGTAAATTTTAATTTTTTTTTTTTTCAAGTTAAAAAATCAAATGAGCAGTTCAGTCCTTCAGTTTACATTGCAGTAAATATTTATGACTCCATATAACTGCAGCTCAATTTCCCCTTGTTTCAGGTCCAAATTTTCCCCTCTGCACATCTGGCCTTGCACCCAGAAGCTTTTATTCCTGTGAAAGATAAATTGGGGCTGGGATGACTGAGCAGTGGTTGCAAGTGAAGCGTTGCACAAGGGGCTCATGCTTTGGGCTCTTTGCCACCCTAAACAAAGGGGTGATGTGCATTTCCACAGCCACCAGCTCCTGGTGCAGAGAGCTCCACGTGCTGCCTTGGGGTGTGCAGTGAGGGTGGGAAGCTGCAGAACTGATTTTGACCTCTTTGGGAAACTTCCTTCTGTGACTCAAATGTTCCTGTCCCTCTGAATGGGTTGTGTGGCCCCAGCACCCCACAGTGCCCTGTGAGCAGCAATTCCAGGGCTGTGGGGCTGGTTTTGGCCAACCCTGCAGTGTAGTCCCAGGTAAGCTCCTGGGGGGATTCAGAGTCCCTCTCCAGCTCTCCTGGAGCCCTGTCAGGCACTGGAAGGGTCTGAGCTCTCCCTGGAGCCTTCTCCAGGTCACCCCCAGCCCTCCCAGCCTGGCTCCAGCCCCTGGAGCATCTCCATGGCCTCTGTCCTGCACTTCACATCCTTCTTGTGTGGATGGCCCCAGAGCTCTGCAGGAGGGGCTCTCAGGAGGCAGGATCCCCTCCCTTGCCCTGCTGCTCACAATTCTTGCACTGCAGCCCACATTTGCCTTTCTGGGCCAGCAGTGCACTTTGCTGGGTTTTATGGAGCTCTCATCAACCAACACCCCCAATTCCCCCAAGGAATAATCCTGGTCCCTTCTCTGCCCAGCCTGTGCTGGGACTGCCCTGACCCAGGTGCAGGATGCTGCCCTTGGCCCTGCTGAGCTCCCTGAGGGTCACAGGGCCCATCCAGCCTGTCCAGGTCCCTCTGGATGCTGTCCCATCCCTCCAGCGTGTCACCAGTTAGGAATGGGGTGTCAGGGAAGTTACTCCCACTTCATTTTCCTACAGCTCTACCTGATGAATTTGAAGCACAGAAATATTTGCTGACATTTGCCATGTGGAGCAGTGCTGTGTTCCCAGCTCAGCCAGAAAACAGCCCAGAGCAGTTGGAGTGGAAGGAATTGAGATCGTGTTCCTCTCAGGCAGCCAGCTGTGCTCTGCTTTGATTTGTTTCCAGCCTACAGCTCAGTTTTTGCTAAAGAGGAAGGAACTTCCCTGGCAAGGGTAGCCCGAGCAGGGGGTCCATGAAGAGGTAGATTTGCTGTGGAGCTAAGCCAGCACATTTCCCTGTGTAGGTGAAGGCAGGACAGCACCTTCCAGCCCCGTTTCAGCAGCACCGCTCTGGCCAGTGCTGTTTGTGGCCCAGGTGCTTTGCTCACCAGAGGTCCCAGAGGGTGGGAGGGGAGCAGGTGCCTCAGCTTTCCTGTTCCAGCCTCTGTGAGGCTGCCTGGAGCAGGGGCAGCCTGCCAGGGCCGGGCAGGCAGGGCTCTTCCATCCCAAAGGCAGAGCGCAGCAGCCCCACTTCTGCCTCGTCAGCAGCTGGCTGAGCACCAGCCACAACTTGTCCCAGAGCTTTTTGGAAGTGCAGGGCATAATTTGGAGAGGCAGGAAGTCAAGGCCAGCTCTCTGGGTTGAAAGGGGCACTCGCTGGGACAGCTTGTCCTGCACTGCCTGAATGCTTCTCTTGGGTGCAAAGTGAGGGGACCCCCATCCAGATGTTGTCTGCACCAGCTCAAGCCCCCTGTTCTCCCCTCCTGCTGATGGTGGTAGCTGAGCCAGAAGCCACAGTGGCTGAGCAGTGTGGGATGGGGATGCAGGAGAAGTGGGGTGCTCAAAGGTGCAGATTGTGGTTTGAGCCTGTGAGCTTCTGCTCAGGGCACAGGCTCCAGGACCCCACTGACCCCACTGTCACTGCACTGCCACACTGTCCAGGGCACCCCAGAGGTCTCTGGTACCTGGGATTAACAAAAACTCAAATATTACAGTCTTACTTGAAAATTTAATCAAGACAGGCAGAGACAATTCTTGTCTTAATTGGTTTTTCCCTCTAAAAGTTATTGATGTTCCTATTTCATAGCTGAGGAAAACAGAGCAGCAGAGAACCTGACAGCTGTGCCTTGAGCACTGCCTGTGAGTCCAGGGATCCTCCCCATGGGCACTGAGATGGAAAGGTGTGAGGCCAGGTGGGTGGGAAGCTGAACACACATAGTGGGCATAGTTTAAATTGGCATCATCACTTTTACAGGGACAGCAGGATTTCAGCAGGGCTCACTCATTTGGGTTGCTCAAAATTCATGGTAGGTATGACAACAGATCTTGCTGTTTCCACTTCTTGATGCCCTGAGGACCATTTCCTCTCTCTGTGCCTGGAGTCTGTGAGAGAACAAGGGTAGAAACTGGTTTCTGTGAGGCTGTGGGTTAACCAGAACAGTGGAGATAAACAAAAGGAATGTCAGGAGCCCGGGGCTCCCCACTGGAGCGTGCCTGATGGCTGTTACATAACAAATTCCGAGTGCTATAAAAGCCATTAGGTGTGTGAGGGGTTTTTCCTCAGGGGAGAGCTGTCAGAGCTGTCACTCCCAACACAGTGTCAGTGCGGCCTCTGAGCAAGCTGGGGCTGGGAACCTCCTGCACACCTCGGGCAGCCCTTCAGCTGCTCCTGCACTGTCTGTGCCCCGGGGATCCAGGACTGGGGGATGCACAACCTGCACTGTGATGTCAGCATCTCTCTGCTGTGTGGGGAAACGTCCTCGAGCTGCTCCAGGGCTGGTTTAGATTGGATATCAGGAAACATTTCTTCACTGGGAGGGTGGTTTGGCATTGGAACAAGCTGCCCAAGGAAGTGTGGAATTGCCATCCCTGGAAATGTTCAAAAGTCGTGTGGGTGTGGCACTCGAGGACAGGGTTTGGTGGTGAACAGTGCTGGGCTAATGGCTGGACTCAGTGAACTCTTGGAATTCTTTCCCAGCCCTGATTCTGCTGTGGTTGTGTGCTTGCAGCACAGAGGTGCCTTTTGCTGTGGTGGAGCAGCTGAGGGGTTAACTGGAGCCTGTGGCTGCAGCCTCATGGCTCTGGATGAGGCTCTCGTGTCCTCAGATGAGCTCACACGGGTTTCTTCGGGCAGCCTCTATTCCCCTTTGTCTGGGGCACCAGCCCGTCACCCCAGCTGCGCAGCTCTCCTGCCAGCCTGTCCCCGTGCTCCCCTCGGGCTCCCTGTCACAAAGCCTCCCCTGACACGTGTCCCTCCGTCCCACGGCCTCTCTGCTCACAGGGCACAGCTCAGCAGCCAGCCTGGAGAGCCCCGTGTGCAGGCACAGCTCTGGAGTGATCCGGGCACCAAGGGGTTAAGGCCAGCTCAGGTGTCCTGCAGGGACACTCTCGGGCACTTGTGTAACCCGCTGATGGACTCTGAGCTGCTGGCACAGCCCCCGGGGCTCCCAGCAGAGCTGGGGTGCTCACAGGAGGCAGGCAGGGAGTGTGGGTGCCCGAGCTGGGAAATTCGGGGTGCTGCTGGGCTGGGTGCTGCCCAGGGGGATGTGCTGAGTGCTGCCTGCTCGTCCTGCTCCCTCGGAACACCTCTGATCCAGCTCCAGTCTCATGCTGGGTCTCACTGAGTCCCAAAGATGCTGGACACTGCAGGTGAGGAGGAAGATCTCTGCTTTTCCCACAGCACCTGGCTCTGTGCGCTCTGGTGTGGGGAAAACAGAGGGAAAATTTATATTTAAAATATAAATCAGTGCTTCAGGAATGACCTGAAATGCTCTGTAATGTTTGGGGGCTTCACTGCTGACTGTGTTTTAAGATAGCAATTTTCTGCACTGGGGTGTGATACAGATTTGTTGATGAGTGCTGACAAGGTCCACAGGGTTCCCCCGAGGAAAGGAAATGGAGAAGTGCAGTGTGGCTCCTCCAGGACAGGAGCAGAAGTCCTTGAGCAGGGTTATTTCTCACCTCAGCACCAGACATCTGTGGAGGAAGCCTTGAGAGCCCTTTCAATGGAGCCTGACATCAGGTGCAGCAGAGAGAATGCCAGGGGAGTGTGGGTTTATCTCATTTCTTTGCCTTCTCTCCTTTAAAAGGATGGAGGAAATTATCCTGAGTCCTCCAGAGTAAAAGAGTCCTGGGAGAGAAATATGTTCATTGTTCATTGTCACCTCTGCCACCCAGCCATGTCCTGTGAGGGCACAGCTGGGCTGGCACGAGGCTGGCCCCCTGCCTGGGGCTTGGCTGATATAAACACTGAAAATCCACCTGTTTGGGATGCACCTGAAGAAAGAAAACAAACATCTCAGCAGGTTTGTCCCCTGTGGGGTCTGTCCTCCCTGCCAAGGAGCTGGTTCAGGAACAGAGTGTGGCATCCACTGTCCTGTGCTGCCTGTGTGCAAAGTGCCCAGAAATTGTGCAGCTTTTCATCTTCATCAGAGTGCTCAGTGGCCTTGAACCCCCCTCACCTTGTCTTGAGCACTTCCAGGATGGAGCAGCCACAGCTTCTCTGGGAACCTGTGCCAGAGCCTGCCCACCCTCACAGGGATGAATTTGTTCCTGACAGCCAAACTAAACCCTGCCCTTTGTCCATGTGGAGCCATTCCCTGTGTCTGTCCCTCCATCCCTTGTCCCCAGTCCCTCTCCAGCTCTCCTGGAGCCCCTTCAGGCCCTGGAAGGGCTCTGAGCTCTCCTGGATCCTTCTCCTCTCCAGGTGAGCACCCCCAGCTCTGAGCTCTCCTGGATCCTTCTCCTCTCCAGGTGAGCACTCCCAGCTCTCTCAGCCTGGCTCCTCGTGGTCTCTTCATGGTCTCCTCTGGGCTCTCTCCAGCAAGTCCATGTCTTCCTGATGTTGAGGACTCAGAGCTGGGCACAGTGACCCAGCTGGGCTCCCACCCAAGCTGAACAAGTTCAGCAGTGCCCCATGGGGCTCTGCCTTCCCCAGCAGGGAGGGACCACAGACCTGCAGGTGGGGAGTGACCCCCCCTCTTTGGGGCTCTCAAGGAGGGTCAAGAGGGCAAGACTAATGAGAAGGAGGGGTCCAGGAAGGAAAACATCAGCAGAGGATTGTGGAAGAGTTAATATTTATCTGAAACTCCTTCTGCTCTCCCAGGAGGGTGAGGAGTGTCCAGTCCTGCCTCTCCTCTCTCTCTGCCCTGTTGAATCTGCAGGACAGGAGTGTTAAAGAGTGAGCAGAGAGCCTGGGGAGGAGCAGCTTGAGGCTCTCAGGCAGAGAGGAGAGCTCTGGCAGGGACTGTCCTGAAAGATAAATCCCTGTGAAACTGTGGGCATCATCTCAGGGGCTGTGTGCTGTCACAGCCAGCCCTTGCTGCCACTGCCACCCCAGCTCTGCCTGGTGATGAGCTTTGTGTCTCTGGCTTAGGAAAGGTGGTAACTCAGGAGGAGCTGAGTGATTTGTGCTCCTCTGTGTTGAACAAATCGAGGTTTTCCTAAGAAATAGCCAGGGAGTGGCAAAATAGTGCTGGGCAGCACATGTGGAGAGCTGCAGCCCTGGCAGGGCAGCTCCTTGTCTGCCCAGTGGGAGAGGGGATGGAGTGAGGAGGCAAAGAAACACCTGGCAAAGAGCACTGAGAGTGGGAGTGCCTCCCTTGGAAAGAGGAGCATCTCCTAGGTTTGGTAGTTTTTTTGGGTTTTTTTTCTAAATGAAAAGGACAGTTTTAGCCAATGATTTCTTTCTTCCCCATCATCAAGGCTGATAAAAATGTAAAAGAAAGGTTTTTGAAGCAAACAGTCCATGGAGGCTCAGATGCTCTCATTGCTGGCTCAGTCCAGCCTGGGGGTAAAAGGCATAGAGGGAATATAATTGAGTAACACTTGATTGAGTTGGATCACTTGATTGGACCTGTGTTTCCTCCTGTGAAAATGCTTCACTGAACATAATTTGATTTAGGAATGCTGTGCTCTGCCACACTGTCCTCCCAGATATCCAGTGCTGCAGATAGCTGAGATAACCTGCAAAAGAACCATTTTCTCCTGCCTCTCCAGGCCCTGGAGGTGTTTGGCTGCTTCCTGCACCTTTCCCAGTGCAGCCTGACACTCTGATCCCTGAATGGACTTGCAGCATTCATCCTCTTCAGCTCAGGGCTGGGGCTATGAGGTGATACCTGGCTGATGTGCTAAAACCCTGGTGGAAGTGGTCAGCTGTGACCAGGGACTGCACAGAACCAGGCAGAAAAAAAAAAAAAAAAAACAAAACCAGCTTTTCTGTCAGGCGAAATTCCCCAGGAATGTAATCCCAGCACAAAACTGGAGAGGCAGACAAGGAACAGCAAATGAGACCAGCCTGAACAGCTGCAGGTGTCTGTGCCACTGCTGTGGCTGGTGACAGTGCAAAGTCCTGAACCCCCTCCTGGGTGCTCAGTGCCACTGCTCATCCCTGTGCTCGTGCACCAAGAGCAGCTTCTGGCCTGGTGAGGGCTGGCAGTGCTGGGTGAGCCTGCAGAGGTGTGGGACAGAGAAGGCTCCAGCTGAGCCTGGCAGGGGCTCAGCCAACTCTCCTTTCAGTGATTTCCTTCCTTGCTTTCTCTGCACCTGGCAGTGCTTCCTGCTGGCTGCCACTGTCCAAACCTGTGAGGGAAATGTGTGCACCCTGTTCCAGCCCCATGAGCAGAGCAGGGCTCCTGCTTGGTGTCTGAGCACTGCTTGCAAATGGAACTTGGGGTTGGTTTTGGTTCCTCCTCCCTCTCCTTGTGGCTTTCCCAAAAGTTAGCCCTGGGGGGGTTTGAAGGCAGCCCTGGCCAGGGGAGGGAGTTCTCTGTCTCCTTCCTAAAATCTGAGTGTGCTTGACTTCCCCCCACCCTTTAGCAGTACTACTAGAAAATGGGTTATACATTTTGTTTCTCTGTATACACGTGTACAGTGCACAGACCACTGAACACCATTTGAGCAGACATTTGAGAAGCTTCTCAAAAACTGAGAAAAATGGGGAATTCCCAGCCCTGGAACATGAGGGTCACTGGAAACACACCTCTGAAAGGAACAAACCCCAATGTCGACATCACCAGCACGGGGTACCCCTCTCTCAAACACAGGCACCCCATTATTTGCCTGTTAATGCTTTGTGAGCATTGCTTCAGAGATACATGACTGCACCTTTAAAGCGAATCCATTAAAATTTGCATGAGTACTTCAGGTCTGAATGAGAGCAGCTACCTGGAGATTCTGTGCATTTCAAGTTCAATTGCATTAAGCACAGTTTGGGTTTGCTTCCCTGCGTGCCTCCTGGTGATCTGACCTGCCTTTATCCTTCCCAGCCACCTGGCTCTTGATGGGTTAAAGCCTGGAGGCTAAAACGCTCGCTGCCCCCATCTCTTCTTCCTTTCCATTCACCTTCTTCCTTTCTCCATCCTTCCCCGGGGTTTTTCCCTTCCTCTCCAGCTCAGGAGCTCGGCCAGGAGGCTGCTCGCTGGAGGCAGTGCAGTGGGGTTTGTGCTCCACGGGGCTGTGCAGCTCCCCCGAGTCCCTGCTTTGTGCTCAGCACCTCTGAGCTCTCGGGCAGGAAACGTGGTTTGAGCCTGTCACTGGGAAAACATTGCTTATTGTCCCTCCAGAGCCTTGGGCTCTGGCAGCAGGAACACTGCTAGCAAACAGTGAATGAACAGGATTTGGGAAGGAATCTCAACATCTCTGCCCAGGGAATAACATGCTGGGGGAGAGAGAGACATTGGGGAGAAACTTCCCGAAGGACTGGGCTGTCCTGGGGCTGCTCCCAGCCCTGGGGCTCTCTGCTGGGCTGGGCTGGGCTGGGCTGGGCTGGCCCCACAGCTGGGCGCTGGCTCTGTTCCTCCCTCTGATTTGGGGATGCTGATACTGCATGGGCTGCTGGACGGAACAAATCCTCAGTGTTGAAATCTGATAGAATGTAAGGCCAGGCTGTCCAAAGCTTTCAGCAGTGCCTGGAGTCTTTTCTTGGGGGTTTATTCCAGCTGGGCAATAACCTGTCCTTCTGCCCATGGCATGACAGCAGTGCCAGGCTGTGTCACAGCCATCACACTTGGGTGTTTCCATGTCTTGGGAGCTTTTTGGCGCCAGAATTGTCTCTTGAACCACGCAGATCACACAAGGGTCCTGTCAGCACACCTGGCTGTGGAACAGCTGTGCCTTCCCTGCCAGCAGTGCCTTGGCAGGGGGGTTGAGCCATTTCTTTGCCAGCCCTGGGGATGGAGGCTGTGCCCTTGCATCTGGCTGGGTGATTATCAGTAGGAATCAGTGTGGGCTGGCTCGGGAGGGCCGTGCAGGGTGTTCTGACAGTGGGGAGCCCCCGCTGGAGGTGCTAAGGCCGTGTCCCCACTGCCTGCCCGGGCCGGCGGCCAAGTGGAAGTTTCCGTGCGGGCCAGCCCATCTCTGCACCCACATCCCTGCATCCCGCCGGGCAGGGCAGCGCTGGGGCTGTGCAGGGCAGCACTGGGCTGTGCAGGGCAGCTCTGGGCTGTGTAGGGCTGTACCGAGCACTGTAGGGCAGCATTGGGCTGTGTAGGGCTGTACCGGGCTCTGTAGGACCGCTCCAGGCTCTGTAGGGCTGTACTGGGCTCTGTAGGGCTGTATTGGGCTCTGTAGGGCTGCACCGGGCTCTGTAGGGCTGTACTGGGCTCTGCAGGGCTGTACTGGGCTCTTTAGGGCTGTACCAGGCTCTGTAGGGCTGTACCGGGCTCTGTAGGGCTGTACTGGGCTCTGCAGGGCTGTACCAAGCTCTGTAGGGCAGCATTGGGCTCTTTAGGGCTGTACTGGGCTCTTTAGGGCTGTACCAGGCTCTGTAGGGCTGTACCGGGCTCTGTAGGGCTGTACTGGGCTCTGCAGGGCTGTACCGGGCTCTGTAGGGCTGCTCTGGGCTCTTTAGGGCAGCATTGGGCTCTGTAGGACTGTACCAGGCTCTGTAGGGCTGTGCCAGGCTCTGTAGGGCTGTACCGAGCACTGTAGGGCTGTACCAGGCTCTGTAGGGCTGTGCCAGGCTCTGTAGGGCTGTACCGGGCTCTGTAGGGCTGTACCGGGCTCTGTAGGGCTGTACTGGGCTCTGTAGGGCTGTACCGGGCTCTGTAGGGCTGTGCCAGGCTCTGTAGGGCTGTACCGAGCACTGTAGGGCTGTGCCAGGCTCTGTAGGGCTGTACCGGGCTCTGTAGGGCTGTACCGAGCACTGTAGGGCTGTACTGGGCTCTGTAGGGCTGTACCAGGCTCTGTAGGGCAGCATTGGGGTCTGCAGGGCTGTACCGGGCTCTGTAGGGCAGCACTGGGCTCTTTAGGGCTGTACTGGGCTCTGTAGGGCTGTGCCAGGCTCTGTAGGGCTGTACCAGGCTCTGTAGGGCTGTACTGGGCTCTGTAGGGCTGTACCGGGCTCTGTAGGGCTGTACCGAGCACTGTAGGGCTGTACCGGGCTCTGTAGGGCAGCTCTGCCCCCCCGCTCCCCACGCCCTGCCCGGGCATCCCAGCGAGCGAACTCTGCTCCCAAATCCCACCTCGGCTGCTCCGCGACAGCGGGGACGGGACTCAGCGCTGCTGTCGGGACTGGGAGTTTCACTATCGCTCCTGCAGCTCGGAAATCCTGCAGCGCCTGGGGCGGGGGGAGCGGCGGGGAAACCTCGGGGGACTCCCGGGAGCGGGGGACGTGCGCCGGTCCCGCCGGGGAGCAGCCGCAGCCCGCGATGCTGAGCTGCGAGTGAATCAGCCTTCATCAGCCGGATAGTTCATGCGTGAATCGAAACTTCAGACCTGGCAAAGGGGGGGAGCGTGCAGGATCTGCGCTCTTTTAAAATGCTGGAGCCAAGCAAGGAGGAGGGGACAGAGGAAATAGCCGGAGAACAAGGCTGGGGAAGTGGGGAGAGATTTGAGAAGCTGGATGAGTTGTTCGCTCTGTTATTGTGAGGAGCCAAGTTCCTTAAGCATCTCCTGGCGGATATTAAGAGGGAGCTGTGGAGGCTGGAGCGTTCCCCTGGACTCTCGCATGCTGTAGCTTTAAGACTGTTTTACAGAGGACTCGGGATTTCCAGTTTTCCTGCGCCTGCTGGAGTATTTCAGGGAGTTACAGGATTTTTCGGGTCATGTACCCCCTTTTCCTCCCTTCTTCCTCCTTTCTCTTTCTCTCTTACTCTTCTTTTTCATTTCAAAGAGACAAAGCTACTTCAGTTTGGAGCACAAACATATGATCAGCACATGGAAATGTGGTAATTTGGATGCATTCATGATTGCAACAGATTGAAGAAATTAGACCAGACAAAGAGCTTTTTTTGGAAGAGGAGGAGGAGGAGGCAAGGCAAGGAGGGAGGGAGAGTGGGGGAAAGAAGGGGACGCCACCGAAAAAAGGGACGGCCGTGACACGCGGATGCTAAATATATCCCGTAGTAATGGAGAGGGACCGGATTTCAGGTAGGCTATTGATCTTTTAATATGTTATATTCTGCCCCTGCCCTCCTACCTTTGCAGCAGCTTCTGTACTTTGAGAAGAGGAACAGCCCCGCTCTGGGTGGATTTCAGCCGATTCCTTTTTTTTAATTATTTTTTTTTCGCAATGCTTGCTTCTCTTCTGCTTTTTTTTTTTTTTTTTCGCTTTTTTTCCCTCTCTTTTTTTTTTTTTTTTTTTTTTCCCTTTTTTTTTCCCATCCTCCTGAGCCCTGGAGACAGACGGTGATTCCAGCAGAAGCCGGGAGGGGGGCGAAGGGGGAAGCAGGGGGGAAGAAGAAACTGCTCTCTAGGTCTGGATTTCATTTGAGCCCCTGTCTCCCCCCTCCGCTCCCATGTGCCGGGGGGATGAATGCTGAGCCTGTGAGCTCAGAGCTGCGAGCGGGGAGAGGCAGGAAAATCGCCCGGCTCTTGGCATGGAGACGCGGTTCTGCTCCGAAGGTTGGCTCCTGGCTCTGTGTGTGTGTGTGTCTGTGTGTGTGTGTTGTGGCGGAGCTTTTCCTGCTTGCCAAAAAGTGTCTTCCCCGGGTTTTTGCCCTCCCATCCCGCGTGTTGCGGGGCTGGTCCCTGCTTTGTGCTGGAGCGCTGCCGTGGGTTTCACCTCGCTGGCCGTGCGTGGGGGGAGAGGCAGAGCAATGAATAACTCCATTTAATTCCCCGATTTCCCCGCAACTCCCGCCCAGTGCTGCGCGTCTGAGTGATTCCCAGAACTGCTCCCAGGCCCGTGGAGCTGCTGGGGGTGGCTGTGGCTGTTTGCAGGGACAGGGACAGGGACAGGGACAGGGACAGGGACAGGGACAGGGACAGGGACAGGCTGCCTGCTGTCCCCTCTGTGCATGGCTGGGTGACCAGGACAAGGCAGGGAAATGGAGCCCAGGCTGGCAGATGTGTCTGCCCTCGCAGGTAGCCCATGGCACAGCCCAGCCCAGCCCAGCTCAGCCCAGCTCACCCTCCTCTCGTCCTGGGCGTTCCCAGCGGCGCTGGGCATGGGCGCTGGGAGGGAAACCGCAGCGCCGAGAGGAAGCGCTCAAGGCAGGGTGGAGCGGAGCTGTGGCCAGGGAAGGCTGCTCCCATGGCTGTCCTGTCCCAGACCTTCCATGCCCCATCCAGGGAAGGCTGCTCCCGCGGCTGCCTGTCCCAGACCCTCCATTTCCCATCCAGGGAAGGCTGCTCCCACAGCTGCCCTGCTCCAGACCCTCCATTCCCCATCCAGGGAAGGCTGCTCCCACAGCTGCCCTGCCCCAGACCCTCCATTCCCCATCCAGGGAAGGCTGCTCCCATGGCTGCCTGTCCCAGACCCTCCATTCCCCATCCAGGGAAGGCTGCTCCCACAGCTGCCTGTCCCAGACCCTCCATTCCCCATCCAGGGAAGGCTGCTCCCATGGCTGCCCTGCTCCAGACCCTCCATTCCCCATCCAGGGAAGGCTGCTCCCACAGCTGCCCTGCTCCAGACCCTCCATTCCCCATCCAGGGAAGGCTGCTCCCACAGCTGCCCTGCCCCAGACCCTCCATTCCCCATCCAGGGAAGGCTGCTCCCATGGCTGCCTGTCCCAGACCCTCCATTCCCCATCCAGGGAAGGCTGCTCCCACAGCTGCCTGTCCCAGACCCTCCATGCCCCATCCAGGGAAGGCTGCTCCCATGGCTGCCTGTTCCAGACCCTCCATGCCCCATCCAGGGAAGGCTGCTCCCATGGCTGCCTGTCCCAGACCCTCCATGCCCCATCCAGGGAAGGCTGCTCCCACAGCTGCCCTGCCCCAGACCCTCCATTCCCCATCCAGGGAAGGCTGCTCCCATGGCTGCCTGTTCCAGACCCTCCATGCCCCATCCAGGGAAGGCTGCTCCCATGGCTGCCTGTTCCAGACCCTCCATGCCCCATCCAGGGAAGGCTGCTCCCATGGCTGCCTGTCCCAGACCCTCCATTCCCCATCCAGGGAAGGCTGCTCCCATGGCTGCCTGTCCCAGACCCTCCATGCCCCATCCAGGGAAGGCTGCTCCCACAGCTGCCTGTCCCAGACCCTCCATGCCCCATCCAGGGAAGGCTGCTCCCACAGCTGCCTGTCCCAGACCCTCCATGCCCCATCCAGGGCTGTGCTGGCAGCACCCGGTGTTCCTGGAGGGGATTTACCTGCAGGAGCATCCTGCCTCTGCAGAGGGTGGGTGGCACCTTCTCATCCCTCTGGCCATCTCTCCTGCTTGTGCTTTCTCCTCTGGTCTGAGCCACTTCAAAGCATTCCTGAGAGCTGTGGTGGGAGTTTCAGCAGCCCGGGGCTTTGGGCTGGAGAGCCTGTGCCACCAGGCAGGGACATCGGGAGAGAAGGGGGTGAAGGGTTTGATCCCATCCTTGGTACTGTGCTGGTTCTACCTCACAGAGGTGCTGGGCAGCTCTGCAAAGGGTTGCTGGGGAGAAAGGGACTCCCCAGTGATGTGGTCCAGGGGTTTTTGTTCTCATGGAGCACCGAAGGTGGGGATCTCAGCCCTCAGGCTGTGCATGGTGCAAGGAGCACAGAGCTCTGCTGGCTGTCACTGCTCCCAGAGCAAGCAGCTCACAGACACCCCAGAGCACCTTTGTGCAAAGAGGCAGGAGCTCTTGCTGATGCCCTGGAGCAATATTTACAAAAAAATGTCCCAGTGATTCTGTGTTTGACCTGGAGCTGCCTTTTCCATGGGTGGCTCCAGTGTGGCTGTGCCTGGTGACCTGGGCCGGGGGCACATAACTGTGGTGTGTGCCTTCCCCTGAGGAGGCTGCCAGGGTGATGAACACAACTGCTCTGCCCTCATTCAGATGCTGTGAGGGACCTTGGAAACGTTAGTGGTGTTTATGATACGTGACTAGCATGAAGTATGGGATGGGGAAATGGATGGCCTGAAAGTCTGGTCTCTGATCTGCTCCACAGGTCCCTGCTTGAAGGGGTCAGCACAGGCAGGGAAAGCTGGGCCAGCGGAGGGAATGATAAATCATGTGTGGCAAAACTGTTCTTGGAGAGATTCTGGGCACAGAAGTGACAAATAAAGTTTGAAATCCATGGTTTTAGGTGTCCTGGGGCCCTGGGCTGTGGCACTCCTGGTGAGGAGAGGAGCAGGGCTGGGCCCTGCCTTGGTGACTCACTGAGGGATGGTTTGGATGAAAGCAGATCCTGCCACGCTGGGGGCATGTCCCAGTCCCTGCTCTGGCCCTAAACATGCTTCTCATTATTCCTCAGCTGTGGGTGGGAAGAGCTGACTCCTGAGTGAGTGTGGGGCTGCTGGATGGGATGAGGCACTCCAGGGCGGGTGGGAACTGGCCTGGCCTCTTCTTTGAGGTCTGTGTTCCCACAGCTGCTGGGCTGCCTTGTCCCCTGGGGTGTCCTCTGCCCAGGGAGAGCTCGGGCTGTGCTCCCAGAGCCGTGTCCCTGGCCCAGGGTCCCATCCCAGGGGATGACAAACACCCTGAGCATCAGGGGAAGGTGAGGAAGGTGCGAGGTGAGGCTGCAGGTCCGTGCCAGGCTCGCTGCCAGCTGTGGGCAGTGCTCTGTAACAAGGGGCCAGTCCCAGGTGGTGCCCAGGGGTGCTCACAGAACCTGCTTGTCTCTTCTAATCCAGTTAACTCATTTCTCACACGTTTCTGAAGGCCATGAAAGCATGAAAAGCACTGGCTCTGGGGCTGGGAGCTGTGCTCTGGGCTGTCCCTCGGTGCCAGGTTGTGCTGGTGGCAGTGGCCTGGAGATGGCTCTCCTGTCCTTTCCTAGCGGCTGCTCCCTCTCACTAGCTCAGATCTCTCTACAGAGCTTTAATTGTTATTGCCTCGGGGCCTCTGGCCTCTCCTGAAAAGCCAAGGAAGGGTCTGCAGCTCCTGAGCAGGGAGGATTTGGTTACTGCCATGTGGGGTGAGAGGATGGGTGCAGCCCTGATGGGAAAGGATGTCTGATCCCCAGTGAAATTATTCAGGTTACCTTTGAAATTGCACTGGAAAAGCTCATTTTGAGGGTTAACAGATGATGATGAATGTGTGATATAACACCTGACTGCAGTGAGTGGCATGTGTCAGGCAGAGCCAGGCAAGGGGGTGCATAGAAAGAAAATAAAGGGTTCATTAACCCACTGCTGATCACTCTGAATGTTCCAGTTACACCCACCACAGGTATGTTCATGTGTAATATTCTTACTTTGGCGTGGTTTTATCCATCATCCTGAGCAGAGGGACACAGCCCCTGACTGCAGTGTGTGGTTTGCAGGGGCTGGATGGTCACAACAAAACATCTTTGATATTCTCAGAGCTGCCTGGGAAACACCACTTGTCTGGGCTGAGAAAGAGGAGAGGAAAGCAGGAGTGCTGTTTGTGATTGCTGGAGGTGTGAGGGGATGTGCTTGTTTTGTCATTTTTTTTTAAATAAAAAAGCTGTATGTCAGGGCAGAGGGGTTGAAGTTGCTTCTGATGACTTCAGCTATCTTTCCTGTCTCATGCTTCCTGGTGTTCCTGTTACTCCTAGGAAATGACAGATAAAAGCCTGACATGTCTCTTTTTACTGGTTTCTCACAGCCATACACCTTATTTGCCAGACATTTTCCTTTTTCCTCTGGCTTGCAGCACACCACACATGGGACACGAGGCATTTACAGCCTGCGTGGTTCCACCTCCTGTCAGATCCCACTGCACTCAGGCAGTGCTGCCAGCCCTGGCACTCAGGGACACTTTTCCCCCTGTCCTTTAGCCCTCTGTGTGCTGTCAGTGCCCCACTGCTCTGGTGCTGGCCCTTGTCTCTTGCTGCAGTGCCCAGCAAAAACCTGCACCCTATGTGTTCTGCAGCAAGCTGCTGTGGCTGCAGGTTGTGTCTGTGAACAGAAGGTCTCTCAGCAAGGCTCTGGGTCTCAGGAAGGCTTTGGGTCTCAGGAAGGGTTTGGGTCTCAGGAGGGGTTTGGGTCTCAGGGAGGGTTTGGGTCTCAGGGAAGGGTTTGGGTCTCAGGGAAGGGTTTGGGTCTCAGGAAGGGTTTGGGTCTTAGGAAGGGTTTGGGTCTCAGGAAGGGTTTGGGTCTCAGGAAGGGTTTGGGTCTCAGGAAGGCTCTGGGTCTCAGGGAGGGTTTGGGTCTCAGGGAAGGGTTTGGGTCTCAGGGAAGGCTTGGGTCTCAGGGATGGCTCTGGGTCTCAGGAAGGGTTTTGGGGCTCTGTGTCTGCAGAGAGCTCCGTGCTGCTCCCAGCCCCTTTGGCTGCTGCTCCAGCAGACACATTCCCTCAGTTAGTTGTCTGAGGCATGTCAAGGTATGAAGCATTATCCATTTCCTGATGTCTGCTCTTAAATCTGCTGGAAATTCTGCTCATCTCCATGAAACACAGCCCCTCTGTGGGGCACAGCTCATCCCTGCTCTGACAGCGCAGGTACCGCTCCTCGACACCGCTCTGCTGAGCTCGGCCAGCCCAGGGCTGCAGCTCCTCTGCAGATTTCTGCTTTGCTGGATGACTTGGAGCCTCCCAGCAAGGCGATTCCCATGCTGCTGGGGTGAGGGAGGACATTTCTCATGCGAGTCAGGGCTCTTCCAAGGTCCAGCATACCACAAAGCTGAGTAGAAGCAAGTACGTAGTTAGGGAAGTATGTCTGGGTCAACACATGTCTTGTGCTGCCTTAATGATCTCAGAAGCACAAAATCTGTGTCCTGTTGGATTTCCATGCAGCCTTTGCAGCTGTAGCTCGTGGACAGAGGGATTTGCTAGAGAGCAGTGGGTGCTGTGTGGCATCACAGGGGCAGCAAGCCCCACGTTAGGAGCAGTTGTACCTGAGAAAATGTAGGGAAAACTCCTTGCTCTGCCTCTGGTTTCTGTAAGGCCTCAGGAAAAGATGTTTGTGCTGCCACTCCCCTCTGATTTGGGTGAGGATCTGGTGTTTGGGGCTCTGCTGAAGCTCCCTGTCATGAAGGGGTTGCAGAATTGCAGCTGGGAGCTCAGAGCTGTTCTGACACTGCAGAGAGGAGAGTCCCCAGAGCAGAGCTGTGAGTGGGATCTGGAGCTGTTCCATGTGGGCTGTGAGTTCTTGGTGGCTGCTCTGGACAGCTGAGGGAGACAGCATCCTTCATGTGTGTGCTTAACCAATATCCACAGACCTTGACCCATTTTAAATAAATTTATTGGGCTCTATCCATTGCTTTTCCCCAGCAGTGTTTGTTTGCAAATGCAGATTCTCTCTTCCTAAGCACCAACACTGAAAACTTAATTTCCCCATGGCTGAGCAGGACATGGCTCTCCCTGTGCTCCAGCACTTCAGGCTGCTGTGGTTAAATTGATTTATCCTGTACCCAGGTACTGCTTCCCTGCCACAGGAACTGAGAGCCTGTGCTGCAGGATGGAGCTGCTGTTCGAGTGCAGGTGAAGGGAAATAACCCTTCAGTGGAAGGTTTAACAGAGTTTTGGGTTGCTGATGCCAAGAGTGTTGTTAGAGACTTATAAACAGCTCTGGATTGTGGCTTGGGGGGGAGAATGGGCAGGGGTTTACAGGTGAATAAAATGCATTAGTTTTACAAGCAAATAATCACACAATAAATCTGAGAGTGTGTTTTTTCATGGAATGACAGCCCAGGTTGGAAAGGATGCCAAAAGATCACCTGGCCCAGCCTCTTGTGGGAAAGGGAGCCTAAATAAGACTACCTAGCACAATGCTCAATTACATCCTGAAAACATCTACCAGTGAGGACTCTACCATGTCCCTGGGGAGCTTGTTCCAACAGCTGATTGCTCTCCTGTAAAAATGTCTTCCTTGTACCAAAACAAAGATTTATTTTTTCCCCATGTGAAGTTGGTGCTGCATAAAGAGATCTGCATTAATTTTGTGATTACATCATTACCAGGTACCTTATAAACTAAAGTAGTGGTTCTTGAAGCAAATTCTGGTTTCCAGTGAAGCCAGTTTGGCAGGGGATCAGTGGGATTGCTTGGATTGGATGCAGGGGTTGAGGGGGAGCCTGCCATTAGCTCTGCAGCATCTCCAGGCTGCAGCTTTGGCCATGATGTAACTCCAGGCTGTAGAAATAATGGTGGGTTTGCATTTCACTGCTGCCTGCTCAGTCTGGAAAATTAAACCATGTTATCAAGACAACCCAAGTTTGGTCTCTGGCACATTGGAGCAGACAAATACTCATAATTTTTGTTGTCCTTTGTTGTTTTTTTGCTGTCTGATTTTTTCCAGAATGCTACTGGGTCAAGGCACAGAGGTGTGGGCACCCCCTGGTGTGGCTGCTCATGAAGGAGTTGGTCCATATTTTCTGAAATTACTCTCCCTGACTCCCCCAAAGCTGGGTTCTCTCTCCAGAGCTTCCCAACCTGTTGATGCCAGCAGCCCACCCCTGCCAGCTGGCACTGCCTGCCTGCATGGAGCACTTTCTCCTCTCCTTCCCAAGGCTGCAGGATGTGGCTTCTTTATTAGTTCCAGCTGCTTTTTTCTTTCCAGGGTTTTTCCAGTGCTTCCATGTCTTGCTCATGGTGATGGAGGGGCCTTGGTGTCACAGGACTTGCTGATAGGAAGAGAGGCTGACATGAGGGGTTTGGAGGTGTTTGGAGGTGTTTTCTGGGTGTTTTCTGGGTGTTTTCTGGGTCTCTGATCCCTGGCAGTGCAGGCAGCACCAAACCTGCCCAGCACACACAGGATGGGGTGACCCACGTTGGCTGGAGCAGCTCTGATGAAGCCAGAGCCTCTGTCAGGGGCAGTTGTGTGCTTGGATCCATCTGGGTGGTGCAGGGGGACAAATGCAGAGTTAAAATGCTGAGCTGGCAGGAAGGCTGGTTTTGAGGGACACCCATGCAGCTGAAAAGCAGCTCCTGGGGAGCTGAGTGGTGTGAAGCTGCAGGAGGGGAGCTTGGAGCCTCAACCCAGGATTTGGGTCCAGGGACAGTTTCTGCTTTACCTGGGAGAAAAAGAAGGAAGGAAAAGAACCTGCAGGTAACAGCTGTGTTGGGCAGGCACATTTTGGTGTGGGTAAGGCTGGTTTTGGTGTCTGGGTCTGGGATTTTGTCCCTGTGCTGCTGACTTTGGGTGAGCTACAGCAAGTGATGAACTCCCTCTGTTTTGGTGCTGCTGAGATTCTGGGCTGGACTTTGGGTTTGTGCAGGTCCCTGTTGGAGCTGGGGAGCAGCAGGGTGCAGTGTGAGGGTCTGTGAACCCTGTGATGTCTCTTTAAAAGGTGACTGGTAAAGAGTCGATTGCCTGGGGTTGCACAGGACATCAGCCTCGGATCTCACATTTTCCAGCCCAGAGATCTGTTTCCTTGACAACACCATGTGTGAAGAGGTTTTTCCTGCTGCTTCACCCGACCTTTTCAGACCTACACCCTGTAAAGAGCATCCCAAAATTTCTTGCTGTTTTTTTAGCACATGCATGGGGGGTGATCCCTGCATGAGAAACACCTTGGCTGGCTTCAGTACCCACCAGGATGCCTCTAGGAAATCTGCCCCATCTCAGGAGACTGAGATCCCTGAGAACCCTCTGGGGTTGATGCCTTAAGATTTTAGCTTTTATATTTTTCTGATTCTGTACTGCTTTAGTGCATAACTCTGAACTCCATACAGAGTGTTAGCAAGCTCTCCTCACATTTTGCTCAGACAAAACAATCCTTCCAGGCCTGAGAACCCAAAAAAAGTATAAACAAAATGAATTGAGAGGGAACAAACTGGGGGAATATGACTTCATTACCTGAAGCTGTAATTGGAGAATTAGCCCCTGATATGTAGATGGACCAAATTTATATGTTTGAAAAACTCGTGTCCATTTTGGGTGTAGTCTCTGTGAGGCTTTCAGCTGCCCAAGGTGTATATGTTGAAGACCTTTAATAAATCCCCACTTTATCCCCTTGCCTCTGTCCAGCCACTCCAGGGCCTCAGAGCCCCCCTGCCCTTCAGCAGCTGCATCCCACAGCCCCAGCGCTTTCCAGGGCTGAAGGGTGGTGTGTCAGCATCCCCCGGGCTTTGGCCATCCCCTCTTTGACTCACGGGTCTGTCACTGCCGCTGACTCATCCCCCTCCCCGGGATGTGCCGGGGCTGGGAGCAGGGTACAGGGGCCAGGGGGTGACAGCTGGTGGGACAGGGGAGCTCTGGGGATGTCCCTGGAGCACCCCGGGGGAGGAGGGATGAGCTGGGCACTGCCACTGCCCCGCCCAGCCCCAGGGCTGCCCACACTCCCTGCTCCAGCCTCCCCCTGCCCACACCTGCATCGCTTCTCCCCTGCCCCAGGGATGTCCCTTCACCCTCTAGGGCCACTTAATTTCACCTCTGAAAGGTTGTGTCTGGCTGTAAAAAGCAAATTACTGCTGAGGTTTAGAACTGAGGACAGTAAATTCTGATTTATGTCCTTACAGGGAGGGTTTTATTCAGCAAAAAGGACAATGTTTATCACTATGGTGCTAAAAGCATAGGGATGCCCCTCTCCTAAAAGCGTCAGGGTTCCCCTGTCTGAACAGATTTGCTTTTTGGCACAGCTTTTATTTACCAGTGAGTCAGGATTTAAGCAGCAGCAGCAGGAGGGAATGATCTCGTGGCACTTTAAAGCAGGGCTCTTCCTGCCCTTCCCCCGAATCGCTCTGTGCCCTTGGGTGAATCATTTAACACGTGTGCTCTCACTTCCTAGATTGAAATGAGGTGGATATTTCCGCTTTTCCTGGCACTTCAGGACCTGCTGCTAGGCAGCTGGGAGGGATTTGTGGTGATAAAGCTGGGAATTTGACCCTTGGATGTGTCAGCACCCCCACGCAGGGCTGGGATGAGGCTCCCTCCAGGGCAGTGCTGCTGCTGGTTTGAGATTGGGGTGGGCTGGAGGTGGGCACTGGGAGCTGCTCCCTCTGGATCTGTCTCTGCTGGGGGCCAAAGAGCAAGAACTCATTAATTCTATTCTATTCTATTCTATTCTATTCTATTCTATTCTATTCTATTCTATTCTATTCTATTCTATTCTATTCTATTCCATTCCATTCCATTCCATTCCATTCCATTCCATTCCATTCCATTCCATTCCATTCCATTCCATTCCATTCCATTCCATTCCATTCCATTCCATTCCATTCCATTCCATTCCATCCCATTCCATTCTATTCCCATCCCATTTCTATTCCATTTCTATTCCATTTCTATTCCTATTCCATTCCTATTCCATTTCTATTCCATTCCTGTTCTATTTGTTACTCTCTGCTGGCAGTGTCCATTCCTCAGGCACTGAAGGCATGGCTGGCACAGGCAGAACTTCCTCTGGGGAGATGCTGGTGCTGCCAGGGCTGTGTTCACAGCACAGCACCACTCCACACCAGCTGATGTGTCCCTTCCCTGCCCTCTCATCATCAAGAGCCATCTGATCTCTGTTCCCTGGGGAGATGGAAGAGCACACAAACCTGGTCATCCCTTCCCTGCCCTTTTCTGCTGAAGTTTTTGAGCTTTGCTCTCTCTTCCCCTGGAAATGAGGGTGATCCTGTAGGGCCCCAGCTCTCCCTCCCCAACCATGAAACATTTCGTTTTGCTTAAATAGTTTTCCTTCCCCTTGTGGCTTTTCTTGGCTCTGTAGAGTGACAAGGCTGGAGCTGCCACTCCAGGAACACTCACCAAGAGGGTTAGTGCTTAACTGTTCACAGATTTATCAAGATAGAGGCAAAGCAGGCAACCTTGAGGGCAGATAAGCTGTTGGGCCGTGAAGAGGGCTTCAGCACCTAAAATATTTCCCAGTTCTCCCCTTTCTTGCATTCATTGATCCATTCAAGTGGAGAACTGGTCAAACCTGACTTTAGCTGCCTGACCAGCCCTGGCTGGACTCTCTATTGACAGCTGCTCCTCAGGGAAGGGAGCCTGTTTGGAAACCACCGAGGCTGGTGAGCTGGTGGTTGTTTTGGGGTGGGCTTTTTTCCCAGAAAATATGAGAAGCTCCCGGTGGGTGGAGAGGGAAAGTGAACTGTGAAATGGTGAGTCTCGTGCTCTCTGTTGAAACACACCCTGGGGAAGGCACATCCTCCATAAACAGCAGTGCTGGCCATGGACCAGAAACCCTTCCCTGCCCGCTCCCCTCTGCACAGAGCTGAGTGCTGGAGGGGCTGTTTCCATCCAGAAGGGCTGTCCTGGATCCTGTTCTGTACCTCCAGCCCTGGAGACACCCACTGCAGAGCCTGTTGAAGGGCAGGCTGTCTCTCCCCTTTGCTCACCAGTTTGTTGCAGTGACTGGTGTTGCTGGTGCTCAGTAGCTGTTTGTGGCAGTACCTGGGCTCTGTGCTGTGCTGGCTGTGAGGCCATGGGGATATTCCCAAATCTCACATGGTGCCCTGAGCACTGGTGGAGCTGTGTGGTTTGGATCCTGCCCCTGGCTTTGCTCCAAAATGATACAGAAGAGGTTGTGTCGTGGCACTGGTCTTGTCTTGCTGTGGGTACACCTGTGCTCCAGGGCTGTGCAGCAGCTGGGCTCTCAAACTGCTCTTCACCTCATGGGAGATGCCCAGATTGGGTAAAACCCACCTCTGGTGCCCTGTACTCACCTCTGCCACAGCTCCCCAGGCTGCTCAGAGTGGCCCTTTGTCTGCAGCTGGAGAGGAAACTTTATCTTACTGCACCAGGGCAGAAGGTGGCAGCCAGAGGCACAGGGGGATATTTGACAGTGGGTGATGCAGAGCTGGTTGGTTGTGAGGGCTGCAGGGCTGCCAGGGAGCTGTGGGAATCACACAAGTGCTCAGGTCTGCAGGCAGAAAAGGTATTTTGGAGAAAAGGGCCTCAGAGGCAGCAGGAGGAGCATCAGGAGGGTTTGAGCAGCAAGGGTGGAGTCTCAGCCTGAGCTCTGCCTCCCTTGGCTCCTTGCCTTCCTCCCCCTCCTCTCTCTGTGTGCATTTCCCAGCTCAGGCCAGCAGAGACCCGAGCCCTGCTCTGTCTCTGGTAAACCTCAGCTTTGCCTGCTCACCCCAGATTTGCTCCTTTGCCAGATCCTGAGTGAGCTCCATCCCTAGAAGAGTCCAAGGCCAGGTTGGATGGAGCTTTGGGATAGTGGAAGGTGTCCCTGCCCATGGCAGAGGGGCTGAAACAAGCTGATCTTCAAGGTCCCTTCAACCCAAACCATTCTGTGATAACAAGAAAATGTTTATTTAGCTGTGTGTTGCTCGCAGAGAGATGTGAATCCAAACAACGGGCTGACAGCAGGGCACCCATTTTCCTGCATTGAAGGATTCACCCTAGAGCACTAATTATCCATCAGACCCAAGCATCTGCTCCTTCTCTGTGCCAGCCCCCTCTGGTGCAAGGCTGCAGGCTGCTCTGGTGGCTGTCAGTGCCCTCCTCCTGCAGCCCCTCTGTGTCCTGGAGCAGTGAGCACTGCCCACCATCAATCCTGGGAAATCTGGTTCTGTGTTGGACCTTGGCTGTGCCAGGACATTCTGCTGACAGATTTCCCCACAAAGTACAAAGTTGTAGCAGTTGACTCACGAGTGCATCTGAAGTGTCAGCTTTTCCTGTCAAACTCCACTGGGCTGGCTTCAAACCCAGGGTGAAGCATAGCTTCAGGGGGCAGAGGTTGCCTGAACTTTGGCAGAAGCTCATGTTGTGTTTTGAGCTGAAATTCAGGTTGCTGCTTCTCCCTGCCTCCCTTCAGGTGAGGATGCACAATCTTCTTGCAGCTGGGAAGGACCAGCAGAAGCAGGAGTGTTCCCTGATTGCCTCTGGCCATCTGGGAGAAGCTGTTTGAGTTAATTGAACTGTCTCCCATGCTTCCTTCTCTGCTTAAATATTAAACAGGAATTGCATTGAACTGTCAGGTCAGCAGTGTCTGGGGATGTGTAGAGTGTGGTAATCTGTGTGAGGATGGTGAAGATGAGGGGAGGGGGCATCACCTCCATCTCAAACCCAGGTACCTCTGCCACTGCCACCTCTGCCTGTCCAAGGTCCTCAGCTCCCAGTGATTCTCACAAATTTCCCTCCAGGTTCTTTAGATGTTGACTCCCAGGTGCCTGACTTGCTCTTTGGATGCTTTTAGTACTTTTCTCATTGTTAGGAAAGTTAATTAACATCAGGAGCTGCCAATATTTGTAAAGCTGCTTTCCAAGGAAGACTGCTGCTCACAAATGAGATTTTCTTTTTTTTCAAGCAAATATGTCAGATCCATCATCAAAACAACCCATCAAAAACATTCCCTTCATAGCCCTCTCATTGGTATTGCATGCACTTAAGCAATAAAGCCAGGCTGCTTTCAGTCCTGTTACTGGCTTGGCAAAGAAACTGGCTCTGAAAGCAATAAAGAGAAACCAACAATGAACAAACCTGGTGTTTTCCAGCAGAGATGCAGAACTGGCTCTGTGGGGAGCTGGTGTCTCTCAGGAAGTGCTGGAAGTGGCCACTTGGATTTAACACTGCTCTCATCAGCTGCCTCTGCCGTGGGCAGGAGCATCGTGCACTGCAAGCACTCTGCCATTTTCCATCAAATGGGAAGCTGCCCTGGGTTATCCTGAGAGAGGCAGGGCTGTGGGCTGGCCTGGCTGCAGGGCTGAGCGTGTTCCTGGCGATCCTGCTGCGCCTCCCGAGGTCACACAGCATCCTTCCCTCTGTGTGAGCCCTGCAGCCTGCAACTGCTGCCAGGCCCTGCCACAGGCTGGGCTGCCCCAGGAGCTTTGGCAGCTCTGTGGGGTTGGGAGGGATGGCAGAGAGAGGCTGTGGGATCCACCGTGGGGTGTGGGGAGGCTTTGGGCCATCCCAGTGCCCACTGCTGCTGCTGGAGATTTTGGAGCTGACCCACACTCATCTCGAGGGGTTTGGACCTGCTTGTGTGGCTCCACCTGAGCCTGTCACCTCCCCAGTGTCCCCCTGCAGAAGTGACTTCCCAGCAGCTCAGGATGCTGTGCTCCCTCCCCACCACAATCAGGTTTTTGTCCCAAGGAAGGCGTAGGAGTGGAGGTTTATCTCTGAACTGGCAGGCAAAGGAGGATGCCACACCTCTGGGAGCTTCTGGGGCTGGGTGGAGCTGGAAAGGGGAGCAGCAGGACATGGGCTTTGAGGAGCTGCAGTTCACAGGCTTGCCCTGAAGCCAAGGCACTCTGAGATTTCCAGGTCCCTCAGGGAAGGAGAGTAGCAATAAATCTGGATAATGTGTGACAGGGCCTGGCCCTCTGAGTGATTTCTGACACTCTTCTGATTACAGCAACAGGCTGTAATCCACAGGGATTTCCTTGGCTCTGGAGCTGAGGCAGCACTCACTGAGTGGGCTTGGCTGTGAGCAGCTCCCAGCTCTGGGTGTGAGGCAAAGGAAGCAGAGGCACAGTGAACACAGAGTGGGACCCTTTCAGTGCCAGGATGGAGGATTTTGCTGTCCTCAGAACTGAGGTCTGGGTAGCTTGATGGCTGTTCCTGAGGGATCCCCCAGTGCTGCTCCAGGAGAGCTGCTCAGCTCCCTCGGCAGATGCACCAAAGGGCAGCCAAGGATATCCTGCAAATGCTGGGTCTGGAAATTCATCCTTGTGTGCCTATGGGCTGGGGGAGCCCTTGTGACAGGGGACAGGTACAGACACCCAGTCTTTGGATGTGGTTGAGAGACAGAGTCATGGTCATGGAGCAGATCAGGAGCAGTGCTAAGATGCAGAGAGGTCCTTGTCTTTGGGGTGGGAAACCTTTCTGAAGCTCCAGACCGTGTGGAACACCTAGAACTGTGTCTGGCTTGGGAAGTTTCTCCCTGGAAGTTCATCCCCCATCCTTCTGCACAGTGTGAACCCCAGTCAGCCCCTCCCAGCTGTGCCACACTGTGAGAGCCTGTGGCTGATTCCTTATAAGATGAGGGGTTTATTTTACTTTATTCCTTTGTCAGAGGCTGTGGCTGCTTCCTTCTAAGGTGAGGGGTTTATTTTGCTTCATTCCTTTGACAGCCTTCCTTGAGTTTTGCCAGCTCTTCTCTCTATCAGCCTGCAAGACCTAGAAGGAAACCTTCAAAATGCTTTTTTAAGGCCTAATTGAGGAAAATAAAGAGAATTGCTTGAGAGTGCCACTCTGCCTGTGGGTGAGGCACTGCTGGGGGTGTGTGGGCAGTGTGACCCTGTTCTCAGCATGGGGATGGGGTGTCTTCACATTCTCCAGTCTGCAAATGCTGCACACATCTGGCACGAGAGAGCTGGGCTGGACTATTTGCCATCTTTAGCAACTGGAAACAATCCAGCCTGCCAGTTCCTGCAAAGCTCATCCTGTGGTTTAGTGGATAATACTGATCCTTGTTCAACTCCCACGCTTCAGTGCCTTGTCAGAGGGCAGGGGAGGCTCTGCAGAGCTTGTGCTGTGCTGGGACCCCAGCTCACCACTGTGGAAGGCAGCACGAATATTCATTGTGCCTGAGGTGCTCGCTCCAGTTTAATGAAATGTTTTTGGTGACACAGGGATGGCTCTGGGGTGGTGGCAGGTGGCCAGCAGGGGTGAGGGATGCAGGGTGGCAGCAGGAGCTGAGGAGGTGTTCCTGTGAGCTCCAGGGATGTCCTCACAGTGCATTTCCAGGAGTGTGACTGATGCTGCCACTGCCTCACGAGGGTTTGGTGTCTGTGTCCCCTGCAGCTGGGAGATGGCTGCAGGCAGGGCGTGCCTGGCTGAGCTCAGGGACCAGGAGCTGCACAAACCTGCAGTCTCCAGCAATCAGCCAAGCTGCTGAGCCACACAAATCAGAGTGACAGCCACATCGAGGCAGATCTGTCAGGGATGGGCACGCAGGCTTTATTCTGGGACTGCACCAACGTGACCAAAGGTGAATCCAAGGGTCCCAAACCCTCAGCAGACCAGGGGTGCTCTGATCCTGTGGCTGGTGAGGCTGTTTCCTGCCCACAGAGCTGGGACAGCCCCTCTCTGAGAGGTGCAGAGGGGTCAGGAATGTTTCTGTGAGCAAGAAGTGACGTTGAGTTTTGGTGCTAATTGTCCCCCAGGCTCTCTGCCCAGGGCACAGATGTGTCCCCTGGATGGGCTGCACAGGTCTCTGAGCAATGTTATCTAACTGAAAACCTGCTGTTTGTTGCAGGGAGTTGGACTAGATGGCTTTCAAAGGTCCCTTCAGCCCCACCATCCCATGGCTCCATTAAGGGCACAGAAATGGATCTTCTTGTCCAAGAGCTGGTTTGAGATGAGCCCCATCAAAGCTGCTCACACTGGGGCTTGTCCCCACCTCTGGCTGAGGGTGCTGAGGCTGCTGCCCTCCCCTGGGCTCAGAGGGAGGTGTTGATGAGGGCAGGGGGAGGTTTCAGTGCAGGGCAGGACAGCAGAGAGCAGAGGGGGGTTTGTGAGCGAGCCCTGCGGTTCTGTGCTCACTCAGACCCTGTGGGAGACAGATGAGGTGAGCAGGTTTAGGTGTGGCTGTGGCTGGCAGCAGGCACACATCATGGATTAAGCATGTGCATGGCAAGAAAGGGGCTTTCTGGAGGCAGACAGAGCCCTGCTGTTGCTGTGCACCCTGCTCCTCCAGCCCCTTGCTAACAGCAGTATCTGTGTGTTTATACCGAGCTTGGCTGCAAAATGCCTCATCGGCCCCAAGTTTTTTCAAGAGAGCCTGAAGCTTTGCTAAATACTCCTTTTATTGTGCTGCCAGGGGCTGTCCCAGAGGCCAGCAGAGGAGGTGGCCTGTTTGGCCACACTGATATCTGGACCAGAGATTGAATTCCCGCATGTCTTAAATCTGTCTCCAGACTGGCAAGCCACCAAGGGGGCATCTCTTTCTCCAGCTAATTGGTGTTTATGTGCAAATTGGCCTCTGGCTGCTCCAGGAGCCTGGCTCTCCAGAGCTGCAGGAGGCTGGGCTGTGCAGGGTGGTGGCAGGGACAGCCCAGCGCTGCTCCTGGGGCAGCACTGCTGGCTCTGGGCTGTTGGCACTGCTCTCGGGGCAGGCATTGCTGGCTGGCCTCCAGCTGGCAGGAGATGCTGGCCCAAGCTCCAGGCAGGCTCTGTGCAGAGGGTTTGTTTGGAAAGCACCTCCTGAGGTGGAGATGGCCGTGGCTGGGTGTGCACACCTGTGCCTGGAGCACTCAGTGTCCCTGCAGTGGCTGAGTCCCTCTTGCAGAGGGTGCTGCTGATGAACCAAGGTGTTTCTGCAGGGGAGTGCTCCCCAGGGCCCCAGCCCTGGAAGGAGGCAGCAGGGCAGTTTTATTTGTCTGTCATGAATGTTGTCTGGTTGTTGAACCAACAAAACTGGGGGTTCTGTGGTGTAGGGTTTTTCTGGAGAAGTATTCAAGGACAGAGCCCAGACCTGGCAGTTTATTCCCTTGTGTCAAGGTAAATCTGGCTGTGTTGGTCTGACTGTGAGTACATCCCCTGAGTTTACAGACACTGCCAGTCCCTGCTGAACGAGAAAGGCTGATGCCTAATGCATCCAGCTCTTTCCTCCTGTCATTCCTTTATAAGGAAAAACATTTCAGATTTAGTTTCTACCTTATTTTAACTTCTCGTAAAAGAGAGCAGTTTACTTCTTCTGGTGGAACATCAAGTCCAATACTCCCTGACCTGGTGTGGTTATTATGGGCACTTGGTAAGATGAAGGAATAAAAAAAGGCAGCATGGTAATGCTGAGTTCATCAGTGGGTGATGGGGTGGCAAGTGGTGCCTGCAGTCTGGAGATGGCAGAAGGTGGAACACAGGATTTTCTTGTGGCTTGGCTTGGTGGGATGGCACTGACCACATCTCCTTGGAAAGGAGAGTTTGCCCTGTTCCCCTTCCCCTGCTGGGCTTGGCCCTGGGGGTTTATGGGCACAAAAAGATGGGCAGTGTAGGGGCTGAGAGAGAGCCCAGCCCTGGCTGTCACTGCAGGGCAGCAGGGCCAGCTCTGCTCCTTCAGGACATTGGAGCAGAGCTGATTGCCCAGCAGCTGCAGCCAGTGTTTGTGCCACTGCCCCAGCAGGGCTGTGTCCCACAGCAGGGCAGCTCAGGGCTCTTTGCCCTGGTCCAGACCCCAAACTCAGCCCATCCCAGGCTTTCACTGCTTCTTGGGGGGTTGCCAGTGGGGAGTTTCTCTCCCCTCTCCCTGCTGGCTTGGTGCCCTCTCTCCGTGCCTGGTGCTCTGCCCCCAGTGTGCTCAGGGGCCTCTTTCCCATTTAGGGAAAGGCTGCCTGGCCCCTGCTTTTGGCCTGCTTGCAGCACATCTCCCTGCTGGCTTTTTTCTATTTTTTCCAATCCTCTTTTGTCTCTGGAGGCTGGAAGCCCCAGAGTCCCCAGTGTGTGCCAGCTGTGGCTCCTGCACTGGGCAGGTTGGAGGGGAAGCCCAGGTGTTGTCCTGCTCAGGGTGAGGCTGGGTGTGTGAGGGTCTGTTCCAGCAGACCAGCATCACTTCTCTCCTGCAGCCATGATTTAATCTCAGCAGGAACAAGCACCCTGCAGTGGAGAAGCCTCAGGCAGGGTCTGGGGCAGCAGGGCTGAGCAGGGGAAAGGCAGAGGAAGCTGAAGGAAATTCCCCTAAAAACGTTGACTCATTGGTTTTTTTTATTTACTCCAGATTTTTTTAGTCAGCTGAGAAACTTCTGCATCTGTAGAAGATGCTGAGTAGGCAGTGCTGGGAATCTGCAAGATGGACTGAGGAACAAAAGCTGTGTGCTGTGGTTGGAGGGGGCTCTGCCATTGCCTGTGCATGCTTTTCCAGCAGGAGAGGCAACTGCAGTCTGAGCTCCTGGGCTGCTCCTGTGTTTGGGATGGACCCCCTGAACCCACAGCTCAGGGCTGTTTCTGCAGTGGTGTCCAGCACAGCTTGGCTCCATCCATCACTGGATCCTGCTGGGATTATCCTGGGATCTGATTAGTGGGAGTTCCATTGGATGTGTCTGGGGTTATTCTGGGATCTGATAGGGGGAGTTACCTTGGATGTGTCTGGGATTATCCTGGGATCTGGTTAGTGGGAGTTACCTTGGATGTGTCTGGGATTATCCTGAGATCTGATAGGGGGAGTTACCTTGGATGTGTCTGGGATTATTCTGGGATCTGATAGGGGGAGTTACCCTGGATGTGTCTGGGGTTATTCTGGGATCTGGTTAAGGGGAGTTACCTTGGATGTGTTTAGTGCAAGTCTGAGAGAGCTGTAATAGACTTTCTTAGAGGATGGTTTAATGAGATGTTTCAGCCAAGGCAGACCCTGCCCATGCTGGGTCTCTTTCCCATTTGCACTCCTTGAACCCAGCAGTTTAAAAACACCAACCCTGCCTAGTTTTATGTGTGCCCATGTGAGACTGGCCAAGCTCTCCCAAGCAGCAGTGGTGGAGCTGAGGATGTTCCCCCTGGCATCCCCATTCCCACCCCATGGACCTGACAGCAATTCCTGTCCCCTTGTGCACTTTTCCCATCCCTGTGTGGTGGAGCTGGGGCTAAGGCAAGCCACCAGTGCTGCTGTGTGGGTGCTGGTGATCACACCTCAGCATCCCCACTGGTGCTTTTGCTGCCAAAACCTTTGAAAGGAAAGGAAAATTGTGCTCATTCTTCCTCTCCCTCCTCTCCCCCTGCCCTTGTGTCCTCCCCCTGCTGTGCAGTGAGCTCCCACACTGTGTCCATGCTGCCCAGAGGAAGCTGAGTGGGTGTGGGGCTGTGGCTCCATCTGGGAATTGTTCTTATCAAACTGCTTTATGTCAGGAATGAATAATAATAATAAAACCTCTGATGGCAAGCAGGGAGATCAGGAGGTACAGCTGCTCCTGAGGCCTGGCCTGCAGCTTGTGGTGCTTTCCTGAGCCTTTGCAGGGAGTTTTGGGGTCTTTTTGCTGCAGCAGATTTTGCTGCATGCCTGGAATATCTCGGAGGAGCTGGAGAAACAACTGGGGCTGGGACAGGGAGCAGGAGCTCTGTGAGAAGCAGGGGAGAAGCACAAGAAAAGCAAGTTTCCTGCCATGAGGCTGGTATATTTATGACTGGAAAGTTTTGGGTTGAAAAGGTCGTGAGCAGGCGGCTGAGGGAGCAGCAGGGGCTGCAGGAGGAGATCTGCCCTGCCCTGCAGTGGGGTTGGGAGGGTCCCCGGGGGTCTGTGGGTGGCAGAGGCATGGGCAGCACTGCAGGGCTGCAGGACAGTGCCCTGGGCAGCTGGGATGTGAGGGGGAGGCAGGGTGCAGTGGGGTTTGTGCCCTGGGGCTGTGCCTCCCCCCCTTGCTGTGCAGGGATGGAGTTTGCAGCCCTGCACATCTGGAAGGGGAGTGCACACATGCAGCACTGCCAGTTTATTTATCCTGAAAACTCTCCCCAGCCAGGGGCTGCTGGGAAAGTTAACACTGCTGGAAATGGTCTCTTTCCAAGGGATTCAATGCTCTGACTGACCCTCACCTTCCCTTCCCCTCCTGAGGGGTACAGGCAGTGAAAAGACCCAGGCACTGCAATTCCTTCTGGAGTTGAGCACACAGGAAGGTTTTCCAAAGGAAACGTGCTGAGCCCTGTGTGTGTTAAACTCATTAAGGATGAGCACGGTTTCTGGAGCCTCTTGTTTCTATTAAAACATCTGTGCTGTCATGAGACACTGAGTTCTCTGCCTGTTTGGCCTAAATGTTCAAAAGAAGTAATTAATAATTAATTTTTTTAAAAAATAATTAAAGTAATTAAGTCAGTTTTCTGCTTGAATCCTAAATTGCACTTCCCAGGTTCTTAGAAAAGTCTGACCTGAAACTGAGGAGAGCAAGAGCTTGAGGCTGGGTTTGTTTTAACTGCCTGAGGTTCAGGCAGATGCAGTTCCTGATCCCCTTTCCATTTCCTTCCTCTGCAAGTGTTCCCTGCTGGTTAATCCACACCAGGGAGCTGTGCTGCCCTTCCCTGCCCTGCTCCCCTCCCAGCCCTCTGCACCAGTGCCAGGGGACCCCCAGCCCTGCTGGGGCCCAGGGTGGCTGGGCTGCTGTGCCTTTCCCCTTCCAGGCTCAGCACACAGAATCACTGCTGGCCATGAAATGCTTCCAGCTGGGCTGAAGGGGCTGCAGGATGGAACAGAGGTGAATCCCTGGTTAGGGGTGACATGGGAGATGACCAAAACAGCTGGGTGTGATGAAACAACCAGCATTAATGCTTGGGTTTTTCTCTCATAGTGTTTTGGCTTTCCTTTCCAACCACCTTTGGTTTTTAACTCCAGAGTGAGTTCTGAGCACCAGAGTGTTCTGCTGTGCCTCATGGTAAACTGTGTTGAAGAGCAGCTAAGCTGGACAAAGATCAGCCTGCTGCTATGGTCACTTGGCTCTCTTTTATTATATCCAGTGTTTTACTGTTTCCTGCCTTAATCATTGTCTCCAGTAGCTTAAAGCTTATTAATTTCTAGCTCAAGTCTTGATCTTTTCCATCTTCTCTTTGGATCTTGCTTTTTCTTCTCTCTTCTCTTCCCTTCAGTCCTGACTAGTTGATCATTTAATGAGTGTGCTGTGCATGCACATCTCCATCAATGGGCTGCTCCTTGGAGGGGGTGAGGCTCAGAGTCCATGGGGGTGTTGGAGGGGGCAGAGCTGTGCCCCCCAGCCCAGCCATGGAGCCCACAGCATCCTTCCTGCAGGCAAGCAAGCCCCTGGCTTGAATCCCTTAGCACTGGGGTAGCTCTGGGTGACCCCATCAGTCCCCAGGGATGAGCACAGTGGGGCAGGACAGACCCAGCTCTGTTTGCAGGTTAGGAGGGTGAGGGGAGGGATGTTGGTGCTCCCCTCCCTGCTCAGTGTAAGCACAAGTGATGCATCCTTGTTCTGTGCAGAGCAGGCTGGCACCTCCTCTGTGTGCTGATTTAATGGGGCCAAACCTGACAGGAAGGCAAGCCTTGATCTTCACAGCTCTGTCCCTGCTGGGAGGGGAGAAGGAGCTGTGGTTGTCTGTGCTTGGTCCCTCCCATCCAGCTCCAGGCTGCCCCAGAACACCAAGTTTGCTGCATGCCCTGTTTGTACACTGAATATCTGAGAAGCTGTAGGTTCAGGGACCTTCTCCTTCCTCGTGTCATATTTAATCTCCAATGAGCAGAAACCTCTTTGGCCTTTTGCTCCCTTGATTGCACAGCAGTCCCTTTATACATTATCCCTTTAAAATCTCAGTTCCACTCTTATTGATCTGTTTATACCATAACCATATTTGGGGTTGGATTGGGGATTTTTGGTTCCCTTGTCAATGATGATCTTTGCCCACAGCAGCTCTTCCCTGCAGTGCATCTGTGGGTGATGGCAGCCCCATCCCCTCTCCACCTTCCTGTGGGGTGTGAGTGATGCTGGTACCCAGGATGGCTCTCATGCTTTCTACTTTGCTGCTAAAACTCTCTCATTTAATACATTTTAGGAGTTACTCACTTAAATTTTGTGACATTGGAGGCTTGTGCTGGGTCATGCTGGGACTACTAGGGCAGTGCTGGGACCTACTGGTGCAGTGAGGTCCTTTGTGCTGAGGCTCTTTTCATGAGCAAAAACTTTATTAAAAGCCCTCTATCTGCCATTCTTCCAGATTTTGTCCTTTTCCTGTTATCCAGTCTTCAAAGCTACCTGCCCCTTCCTGTGCAGATAGATCCTGGCTCTGTGACACTAACAGATGAGAACCAGCAGCATTATCTTAAAAAAAAAAAAAAAATCAGTTTGTTACTCAGAAATCTCAAATTAGCAAACCTATTTTGAATGACTTTGGCTTTTCCCATGCTCTTGGTTTCCTTGTGGAGGAAGGGAAGTGTGACCAGCACTGAAGTGCATCCGTCCTCCCAGTGTTTCCTACCCTTGGGAAGCAGGAAGGCCCTGGAGCCTTGGGAAGAGCCTCTCTGTGACAATTCCTGTGTGGTCAGGGCTGGGCTCACGCCGTCATCTCCACGAAACCACAGGCAGAGGGGATGGGAACTGTGTCTGATTTTCCTTCCGGAGTCCCCTCGTCCCCAGGCAGTGACAGCAGCACTTCCCAAGGGCTGGGGGCTCCCAGCACTCTCCCTGCCACGGCCAGATCTGCTCTGATGAGTTGTCAGCTCTGCTCTGATGATTTGCCAGCTCCCTGATTCTGGGTGACATCTGTTCTGTGCCTCAGTTTCCCCACCTGCCACATGGAGATGACTGCAGCTCTTCCAGGTGGGTTTGGATGCAGAGGTGCTTTTGGGGCAGCTGCAAGGAGCAGAGGAGAGGAGGGGAAGGTGATGACAACAGCTTTTATTTTTGTCTTGGAGAGAAGAGCTGTGACTCACCATTCCTTCTTCAAAACCTGTCTGTGATTGCAAACCTGTCTCTCCCTGTGGCCCTGCACTGGTGCTGCTGAGGGGATGCTGCAGCCAGAGCTGCCCAGTGCTGAGCTGGAGGTGATGCCCTGAGCACTCTGGGGTTGGTGTCTTACCCTGCAAGTGCTTCCACCCATCCCCTGCACCTTCCCAGCAGCAAGGAAAGGTATTTGGCCTCTCAAAGAAACATTGAGTGGTTAATAATAATAATGATATTTAGCTGATCCTACATAGTAATTTTGGTCTGTAAGCCTAAAAGCATTTGGTGGGAGAGGCCATAATTAATAAAGAGTTTTGTTTTGTAATTGAATATGAGGAGGAAGGGGAAGATCCTGTGGGTGAATTGCTCACTTTTGTGTAGGAGATGCTTCAAGGCTCAGGTAGCCACAATGACTCATGGCCCTGGTCTAACCCAGCCTGATGCTCATGACTGCAGCAGATTGAGAGACTGATAAGAGCTGCTGGTTCAGAAAAACCTTGACTTGTGGGAGGAAGAAAATCTGCCTGAAAATCTGCATTCTTACCAGCCTACAAGGAAAGTGCACAGTGCTGTTTGAAATGGGTTGGGATAGGAAAGTCCCTTTTCTGCCTTAGCCTGTTAAAGGATCTTCTGAAGCTGCTACCTGCCATCTCCTTGTTTGGTTGTTTTTTGTTTTTTTCTCTTATGATTTTTTTTCCTCCTTGGAGTGACTTTCTAAGTCTGGTTGCTTTGTGGTCCCCCATGCCAGGACAGAGGCTGCTCTGGAGGAATTTGAGCTGAGAACTGGAGAAGCCCTCAAGGCACATCCCTGCTGCAGGGCAGGAGAGCCCAGGGGTGAAAGATTAAAGTTTCTTGCATCTGCCAGCTCTTGTGGCATCAACCCATTTTCAGCTTGATACCTGGAACTGAGTGATCAGCAGATTTTACAGACTGCCTTTCTGGGGGCAGGAAATCACTTCTAGGCCAATGAAACAGCTTTGCAGGAAGTTTCTTGCTCATCTGAAGAGCAGAGTGATGGTGAAGGAGAAAGGGCTGGGCAGTCAGTGGTGGCCTGGCACAGTAAGGAAACAAGAAATATTTCTACTGTAATGTAACACAGAAAGGAAAATATTTACCTAAAATTCTGCAGCCAGTGCTTTGGAGAACAGAAATTTTATCTTAGGCAGCAGTTTCTGTGTAGGGGATCCCAAAGGTCTTATCAAAGCAGGAGCTTGAGGTGGGGCTTCTGGTACAGTAAAAAGTGAGTGAGACCCTTGGTTGTGTGAGCAAGGGGAGCATCAAGGGACAGAAAAGATGTGATCTGCTCTCTTCCTTTTGAAAAGGGAGTTCTTTCTCTTTCAAGATAAAAATTAAAATGTAATCACAAACACCTGTGATGTGTCTGGAGAAAGGAGCAGGAAAGCTGGATAAGTGACTGAAGAAAATCCCTGCCACAAGGACAGAGGGAGCAGAACCTGATTGCTTTATCAAAGGCAGTGTAGGTGATGTGATCACTGTGGGAGATCTTTCTTCAGGAGAAGTCTCAGGGTCCTCAATCTCCTCGATCTGCCTGGAAAGGGCAAAGCAGGGACTGTGCTGGAACTGCATTTGGCTGAGCAGCACAACACACACTGGTGCTATGCTGCCAGGGAACCCCAAAAACCTTTTCCAGGGGAGGAGGCATGCTCTCCATCCCTCTGGGATGGGGGCTCAGCTTCCCAGGGTTGCCTGCCTTTCTAGAAGAAGCATTCACTAAACATAAGCTTTTGGGTTGAGGATGCAGGTAGAAAATCAGATGGAATTTGGTGATGTGCAGCTTGGTCAAGGGGATTATTTTTCTGGTCTGATGCTCTTACGAAGCTGTGCATCTGACATGAGATAAAAGGGCAAGGAAGTCTCCAAGACAGAGAAGGATGGGCTCATCTCCCTGGAGGAAAGCTTGCTCCTCTTCTACCAGCAAGCACTTGGGGTATGTGCTATGGGGTGCTGTTTACATACCTTGCTGCTTTAAATATTTACTGTTAGAGCTCTGGATATTCTTGTTATTCTTTAGTTGCTGTAATTTTCCATCTTTCTCTCCCCCTCTCAGTGCCTTAGGTGCACATGGGTGCAATATGCCCCAGCTGGTTTTAATGAAAAGGAACTCCTGCTTCCAGCCCGGATATTTTATTTCACACTTCTCGGGGCTCGCCTCTCGGCTGCTTGGTTTGCTGAAGTTTTATTAGATCTAGGATGATAACATCACCTTTGCTTGGGAAACAGAGTGACCCAGGGAGCTGGGACTGACCCAAACTGCCTCAGCCTCTTCTGCTGAAGTGCTTTGAGCTTCTTCACGAGAGCAGCAGACGTCATTGTGACGCTTCCCACCACGGTCCATCAAGAATGTTTTGTGGTTTTTTTCTAGTGGTTTACTTCTTCTTGCCTCCTGTTGACCTCAAAAACGGTGTCCCCATCACAGCATCACAGCAATCCCTGTGTGACCTAGTTCAGAGAGTGCCACCAGACTCCAAGCAGAGTCTCTCACATTGAATCTTGTGGGATTGGCAAGGGGGGTAGACTCAGAACATCAAAAAATCTGCTTGGTCGTTCCTCAGATTGCTTGTATTGCTCTTTTAAAATCTTCTTTACAATAAGGATTTTTAGTTTGTCTTGCTAAGTTAATTTTTTTCCCTGCTTTAGACCCATTCTACAACTTTGCGGTAAGGGTGTAGTCAGGATGTTGAACAGATTTTGTAAAAGGCTAATCCAGGTCCTGTTCTTCCAGTGAGCGGGTCATCCATGATTTTTAACAAAGTGGGACGTTCTTTCTTGCTCAGTACCGAAGCTAATTATTGACAGCTACATTTTTACCTGCTGGAAATGGATTGTGGATGTGACCTTCATCAGAGCGCTTGGGAGGAGAAAAATAAAGACACTTTCTTTCAAAAATCAATGCCAGTGAGGCGGGTCAGCCCTCTGTGGTGCCGTGCAGTGTGGCAGCTGCCACCATTCCCCTCGGTGGGGACAGAGGGACCTGGCACTGGGGGGCTGAGCTCAGTGTCACAGGAGCCACAGCTCCGTGGTCATTCCTGCTCTCCTCCCCATCAGGAGCAGCTGATGGTGTTCTGCCAGGATGACACCAAGCAGCTTTGCAGGCAGTGTATGGCATGGAAAGGCATTTTTGTTTCCAGTTTTGATACAGAGATGCAGAGCTGTTCCTCCCTGCACTGCTCTGGTGTGTTTGTTTCTGACACCTCCAGGAGAGCGAAAATGAAAGAGCCAGAGGAGAGGAAACCCACTGTACCTACCTTAAAATACCATTATTCTGTGGCAGAGGTGTGTTCTCAAGATTGTTTAAACAGTTCTCATGTTTTCAAGTAATGCCTTTCTTTGGACAGTACAGAAAACCTGGAGCTTGTTGAGCCTGGGAAATTGGTACTGTTGGTTTTGTTTTCTGGTTCATTGTACACTCTGGGGGAGTCTGTGGTGTTTGCAGACTTTAAATGTGTGAAATTAAAAGGGTGGCATTTGTGGTGAAGCTCATACTTTCTGCAGTAACAGACAGTAACTGGTAACTGTTTTGCATAATTTTCCTTTATGGCTCACCCAAAGTGGACTAAAAGCCCAACCCACTCATTTTTCCTTTCCTGTTGATGTGCCTGGACACATTTCAGGGGGTATCATCACTTTAAAACGATGCTATAAAAACACAGGGCGGGGAGGATAAAAAGAGGGTCAAGAGGGCAGGATCTGAATCAACACCGGAAGGGAGAAGCATCAGATAGCGAGGTATCAGCCTGGGAGGGTGTGAGAGGGGGGAAGCGGCAGCAGTGTCATGGAAGGGGCTGCTGGCCATGCAGGGCTGGGGCGGAGGGAGCTCAGCGCTGAGTGCTCAGCATCGCGGCGAGTTTTGCATCCCCTGCTGCTCCTGCCGTGATGATTTTCCAGAGCAGGCTGCTCGGATTTGGCAGTGGTGGGTCAGCACAGCGCTGGCTTGATTTTGAGGAATTATAAAACCTTTCCAAACAAGGGTAAAGCGAGAAGTGAAGGGCTCCGCAGTGCCGGAGGAGCTCGGGGGAGTGCCCCGGCCGTGCGGGGCCGGTACCCCGGGGGGCACAGGGGGTCGGGGCGCTCCCGGGGGGGATGCGGGAGGCGCTGGCCGCGGGCAGAGCCCGGGGGTGCCCCCCGCACCCCCCGCACCCATCGGGGCGGGGCGGGGGTCGGGGGCGGCGTGACGGGCGTGGGGAGCAGCCAGTGCGCGGCGAGGGGCCGAGCCGGGCCGGGCCGCGCTGGGCCGGGCCGGGGGCATGGCTCGGGGCCCGCCGGGGCGGGGGGCGGCCGCAGCCGCTCGCCCTCCGCCATTCGCGGTGCGGAGCGCCGAGCCGGGGATAACCGCACCGGGGGGCACTGCCTAGCCGGGGGGGAACCGCACCGGGGGCTATTGCCGGACCGGGGGCATTGCCGGACCGGGGCGCAGAACCGGACCGGGGGGCAGCGCCCCGCGCCCCGCTATGGCCGACCCGGCCGTCAGCGCGCACCTGGAGGGCATCATCTCCGACTTCGAAGGTGGGTGCAGCGTTCGGCTGGGGAGGGGCACCCACGGAGGGAGCGGCCGGTTTTGGAGGAGCCGCAGCCGGTCGGAGCGGGCTGAGCTCGGCTCGGTTCCCCCCCCAGGCTCGGTGCCGCGGTCTCCCCATGGTACCCGGGCTGGCACCCCGCTCCTTCCAGCCCTCCCTACCCGCGGGATGCCCCAGAGCTGTCCGTGCCTTTTGTCCCGGTGGTATCTGCCAAGGGCAGGGTCTCACGGGATGTTTCTCCTTTCCTGCCCTTCCCGAGTTGATTTATGTAGTTTTTTTTTCATGCTGAAAACACCCGCCTGACCAGACTGAAATCCTGAAAGAAAAGCCGGGCAGAGCCCCTTCTGTTGACTGCCAGCTTTGGGGAGCAGACACAGCCCCGGAGCGGCTGGGATGTGGACAGGATCCCGGGTTTCCCGTATCCCGTAGCGGAGCTGCCTGCCCTGGAGCGCTCTGCAGTTGTCCCGTGGCACAGCTCCAGAGCCCGCAGCGCTGTGTACTCGCTGATCTGATGGAGGATCTCCGTGCCGACCGGGCTGGCTTCTCCCCGGGTCCCTGCCTCTTCTTGCTGATATTTTGGCTTTTTTAGGCAAGAAAATAATCTAGCGGGGAGCGTGCTGCTGTGGGGGGCTGTGCCTGGAGGGATCGGCTCGGGGGAGCTCATCTTCCCCAGCTCCGTTTTGGAAGAGCAGCTCCATCCCTGCGCACTGCTGGCAGCGGCCCAAGCGGAGCTTTGTGCAGCGGTTTCTAGAAAGAAAGGGAAAAAAAAAAAAAAAAAAAAAAAAAAAAAAAAGCCAACAAAAAACTCACAAGAAATAGCGGAGATGTTGGGGCCGCGGTGAAAGCTTATCCAGGGGCTGCGTGTGCAGCTATAGGCTGAGGCTCCTCCGCCTCCTGGAAAAGCCAGCCCGGCCCGAAGGAAGCAGAGCTCTGCTGTTTTTCCTGCTGGGGAGCCGAGGAAGCTCAGAGCACTGGGGTTCCTCTTCCAGGTCAGGCAGGAAACGGGTGGCAAAGCTGGGGTCCCTGCAGGGCTTGTCGCGGGGTTTAACACGGTCAGCTCCCGTTTGCAGCCCTGGGCTTGCTGCAGCAGGCTGAGCGAGGTCACGTCCCGCTGCAAGATTGGAGCTAACAAGTGTTGGGACACAGAGTGACCCGAATCCAGCACCCCTTCGGTGCTGGGCTTCAAGGGCTCCTTTGTGACTGTCCTTGAGGGATGCTGATGTAATTACAGCCTCCCTCTCGCTGCCCCAATTGCATTTAAATCTCTGAAGAATGAGTAATTCCCTACTCGGATAGAGGCTCTGCTGTGGGCTCCCCGTTTGGGCTGTGTGTGTTCCTCGTGGCACCGAGCAGATCTGTGTTGCCTTTATTTTCAGTCTATGGAGCACTTTATAGTTCTGTCTGTGCAGAGGGAGAGGCTGGGGAAAGCTCGCTGTGTCCCAAGCCAAAAGGTCTGGCCTTGCCCTTGAGCAGGGATCTGGGCTACTGTTTCACAATTTAATTAGCTCTCAGGGTTGCACAGCAGCTTCCCGAAAAGCTGGCAATTAATCTCCAGCCTGTAAGGCAGGAGATGCAGTGTTCTTGTCTGCTGGGTGGGTACCTCAGCCCCACAGAGCCCCTGGCCAGGCAGGGAAGATCTGCCAAAAACACCATGGAGCAGAACCCCAGACCGTGCAGAGCTCTCTTTGTTCCCACCAGTCACACACTGCCTGCCCTCCCCAGTCACCCTGGCTGTTCCTGCCTGTTTTCCTCACAGCACCCGTGCCAGCTTTCCTGCCAGCATCCCTGCCTGGCTTCTTGTCCCTGCTGTGCTGCAGCAGGCAGGGAGCTGCAGCCTTGGCTGTGGAGCTGCCAGCCTTGGTGAACCTGAGGAGTGTGCCCTTGGGGAGAGGGAAGCAGTACCAGGTACTTGATTCCATTTTAGTTTCCAAATCAAAGCAACATTTGAGAAGAAAACAGCAGGGCAGAGTATGTTCTTCCTTGTGCCTGGTGCTGTGATGGGGATGCTCAGTGCCCATCTTGCAGGTGCTGCAGGAGGGCACTAGAGAAGTCCAGTGCCTTCTGCCCCAGAGGAACTGTGGATGTCCCATCCCTGGAAGTGTTCAAGGTCAGGTTGGATGGGACTGTGAACAGCCTTGTTTAGTGGAAAATGTTCTTTGCCCATGGCAGTGGGGTTGAAAATAGATGATTTGTAAGGTCTCTTCCAACCAAACCCATTCTATGATTTTAATCCCCCTTATTTGACTGACAAAAGCTTCCTTGTCTCTAATGGGGCAGAGCATCATTAGGTCTGTGGTTTGCCAGGATTTACAGAGCATAATAGCTGTGCCCCTGGGTTTATAGATTCTGGCAGGTTTTCAGGAGTGTGGCTGGTTCAGCCCTGCTTGCAGCAGTGCTTCCCAAGCTCACCTCTGCCTCAGAGGGGCTGGGGGTCCCTCAGCTCCCCGGGGTCTCAGGCACAGACCCTGAGCTGCAGGGAGGGGAGGCTGCAGTGCTGAATCAGCCTGGAGAGACGCACCCCAGAGCTCCCTGCCCCAGCCCAGGCTGGGTGATGGGGGATGCTGGTGTCCATGGTGCCCCTCTGCAGAGGGGGTGGATGTTCCTGCTCGTGGCTTTGCTTGGCTGTGATGCTGCACAGAGATAATCCCACAGCATGGTACTCATCTCCCTGCCAGAGGTTACAGCACTGTGCACTCAGTATCTGCTGCCTGGGATGAGACAGGAGAGGTCTGCTCAGTCCCTCATCCCAGTGGGATGTGGCTGCTGCTGAGCAGTCCCAGGGTGACTGAGGCTCATTTCTGCTGGTGTGAGTTGGCAGCACTGATGCCAAGCACTCCTTGCCTTTGCCAGTGCTGCCAGACAGCACCAGATTTGTTTCCCTATAATGTTGAAACACAAATTGTCACAGTGGGTGTAAACTGTGCCTGGTGGAAATGCTGAGCAGGGCTGTAAGTGTTGGAGAGGCAGGAAGGTGCCCAGGGGTTCTGTGGGTACAGCTTGGTGGGGGCACAGGCTGGCAGCTGTGCTCTGGCAGAAACCATGAGACAGCATTTGTTGATGGCTCTAAATCCCTGGTTTTCCCATTGCTCAGAGCCCAGCTCCCTTGGGGAGTGTGTGCTGGCTGGTGGGTGAGCCTTGGCAGGGCTGTGGAGCTGGGTGGGGACCCTCCAGCCCTGCCAGAACATGACAATGCTGATCAGAAGGTTTCTCTGGCTGTTTTATTTATTTACTCTTCCTTACTACTGCACACTTTTCAGACACTTCTCTCACCACCCAGTACAGGGTATTGTTAATATTTCACCACCTTACTTTGCCTCAGTGAGGTACAAACTCATGCTAAATTATGTCCCATCAAAAAACCACCACTCAGCTCGTTTTCAGGAGGGTGCTGCATTATAAATAGACTTTTCTACATGCACAGAACTCAGGGACTCATCCTTAAACTTTCCTGGAGCAAATGGTGAGTCTGAGGGGCACGTGGTGCATCCCCAGGCTGGGCAGGGCCGGCGTTCCTGCTGCCCTGGGAGCAGCTGCAGCCGCGTGCTGCGGATGCTGGGCTCAGCCCCGGGCTAATATTAGCAGGAACGTGCCAGCGTGGGTGATGTGCCTCGAGTTCAGCAGAGTGGGAAGCCCTGGAGATGGGATGTGTTTGTGTGAGTGCCTTGCTCAGGTCCAAGGTGTGTCCCCCAAGCCCAGCCCCGGGTTTGCAGGATGAGCACCAGCCCGGCTCGCACGCAGTGTGACTAATGGTCCCTCGTGTGCCAGGGCTCAATGCCTGGAAAAGGAAACGCAAAAAGATCTTTCCGATTCACATCTTGCATCTTCCCAGCCCTAGGAGTGAAGCAAAGCTCCTCAATTGTTGGATTTCCTGGGCTGGCCACAAAAAGTCACACTGTGGCTGGTCTGTTCTGGAGCTCTTCATCAGCAGCTCAGTGTGGGCAGAGCCAGAGCTGCTCGCTGGTGCAGCTGGTGCTCCAAGATAGCCAGGTCACCTCTGCTACCCTCAAAGCTGGGCTTTGCAGCCACTTCAGAGTGTTCTCTCTCTTATTCCACATCTCCTTTCTCTATGCAAGACAAAGAATGGGCTGGATGGGAGCTTTCTGCCAAATCCTCGTGGTAGGAGAGGAAGGAGCCAGAGGAAGGTGTCTGTGGGAAGGGAAGTTTTGTGTCCTCCCCAGCAGAAGTTGTATCTTCCCCTGCTGAACTGGCCTTCAAGCCACAAAATCAAAACACTGCATCTGCCTGGTCACCTGCTGTTGTGGGTTGGGTTTTTCCTGTGTAAATCTAACTCTTTGGGGATAAAAAGGTTGTGAGGGAGTGGGAAAGGGAAGAACAGTTGTCTCTCTGTCCACGTGAGCTGGGCTCTGGGGATTGCCTCGCCCTGGTTAGGATGTAGGATCATCCAGAGGTTGTTGTTTACAGTCATGTGCTGCAAGGTGGGCTGGGCTCTGTGTCCTTGTCACCCTCTGTGGCACCGAGTGTCCCTGGCTCTGTGACAGCTCTCAGTGCTGGCTCAGGTGAGCTCCTGTGGGAGCAGCCTTGGGCAAAATGAGCACAGCCCTGTGCTGAGCACAGAGAGACCTTTCAGAGCCTGGGTGGGAAGGGGCAGGGAGGGGATGGTCCTTGCTCAGAGCCAGGACAGCTGCCTTGGCTTTGCAAGCACAGTGCTGATGCCTGGAGGAGAGTCAGGGCAGGAGCACGTGCACCATGCTGGCTCTTCCAGTCTCTGGCATCTGGGGAGAGCCTTTCCTCAGTAAGGGACTCACCTGAAGTGCTGCACCCTTTTCCCCATTGCCTCCTGGTGGATTAGGGCAGTGGAGTGGGTAGGAAGCACCTCTGGAACATGCTGGGTCAGGTCTGGTAACTCTTGAGTGACCATGGCTCTGGCTCCACCTGCAAACCTGGGGCTGAATTCCTGCCAGGCATTAGCCTGGTACCTCTGGGTGCCCCATGGCCTCATTGGGTGCTGATTTAATTTCTGGTTTGCTGCCCTTCCTTGCAGGGAGCTGCTCAGCCCTTCTTGCCAGGAGTCAGGACTGAAACAGCAGCCACAAAAAACCTGGATGGGGATGTGTCATAAATCCAAATAGTAATCCAAATAATGGAGAGTTCAGAGCCCAGAATCACTCCAGATATTCACATTTCTGACTTTGATGTGCAAGAGCATCATGCAGGCTCTTTCCTTATCCCAGCCTCTCTGTCCCCTCCTGCTGCAGTGAACTCTTTGGTCTTTAGAGATGGGATGTGGAGGCAACAAGCCAAGTGCCCCTAAATCCTGGTTAATTTGTTTGAAGCCTGTAAAATGAGTCAGGGGGTCTGAGTTCAGTTCCTGGTGGGGCTGTGCCTGGTTAGTGGGGTCAGGGTCCATCAGGGGAGCTCTTTGTGGCTGTCATACCCTTCACAGGGCAGGGGTTGTGCCCTGGCCACTCTCATTTCACTCCTGCAGGGTATTGTTCAGTCCTGGCACCCCTTTGGTGGCACCAGCAGTTTGTGCCCAGCTGCTGTGCTGGTGCCATCGTGGGGAGACCCCTCCTCAGTGCCTCCCCTGCCACAAGCTAAGCAGCACCCTTGGGCAAGAAGGGGTTTGTTGCTGGCTCCAGCTCCTTGTGCCAGCTCTCATCTCCTGATGGTGTGACTCAGGCTTTTACCCTGATTGCTTTTGTGAGGCTGCTGGATGGAGCTCAGCCCTTGTGTCTCCTGGGGACACCTCCAGGGGGGTGGCCCACGGGCAGGGTGCATCCAGGCTGGCTCTTGGCTGGTTTGTGCCACAAGGGGACATGCCATGGGTGGTGTGTGACCCTGCATCCTCCCAGTGCTGCTGGGCAGTCTGGGTGGCTGCCAGCCTGGTGCCCAGGTGTAGCACAGTCAGTGCCAGCCAGCCTGCTGTGCATTGCAGGGCAGGGCACAGTGACAGCACTCTGTGCCATTCTCCTCCTGGCAGCAGGGGGGGCAGCTTGGGACCCAAACATCACAAAACTCTGCAGCCCCTTGCTAGGGTGAGGTGGGTGCTCTGCAGCCCCTGCCAGGCCTGGGGTCATGGCAGGGATTGGTGGTGAGGGCAGTGGCACTGGTCAGCTGCACTGCTTTGGGAGATGAGTGTGCTGAGGACTGGGATCAGTTTCTTTCACCTTGGCCTTTAGAAGTAAAAATACAGGGAGATGTGCAAAGAGTGGATTATATTTTATTTTCCAAAGCACGTTTCCCAGGGAGGAGGAGGGCTCTGCTCTCTGCCAGCCCTCAGGGTGTTTGGGCAGCAGCTCACACTGCAGTGCTGGGTGTCCCCTCCAAGGGCTGGCTGCAGGGACAGCAGCAATCAGCAGCAGTGCAGGCAGCAGTGGGCAGCACTGCAGGGGTGAATGACTCCTGGTCCCTCCTTTGTCCCTTTTACCCCTTTATTTACCCTTTTTCTGTAGCTTTTTAAGCAGTGTGTTGCAACACTGCCCATCAAAGCATCTTCTCAAATGGAGACTTCACTGATTTAATCAGTCCCTGCCCCCAGGCTGGTCACCCACCTGAGTCACTCTCCATGTCCTTGCCTGGGCACTGGGATTCAGGACACCTGGGGATGGCATCTGTGGCACCAGCAAGGGGCAGGCTGGGCTCTGCAACACCATCTGCATCATACTTTTGTCTCTGGGTAATCATTTCGAGGCATTTTAGAAATGTTAGTGAACCAAACCAAATCTACAGCCCCATGGGAGGCACAGAAAAGATTTATTTCCCTCCTTCCTCCTCCCCCTGTGAAAGGAAACTGGAGCACAGACCGGAGACAGGAGCTGGAGTGAGCCCGTGGCAGAGGCAGTAATGCAATCTGCTGGGCTGGATACCCGGGTTTTATGTAATTTTCTGTACAAGTATGAAATGAATATAAGGGATGTAAAATATACTGGTCTGATCTGGAGGCATTTTGCTGTGAGTTAATGGTTATATAAACCCAAGTGAAATAGAGAATCAAGCTAAAACCTTTTGAGTGCTGCGTTGTAGGGACTGGAAGGCTGGGATTTTGTATTAATCTGAGCGTGGATTTTTTTTTATTTTTTTCTATTCTTAGTCCTGATTTTGCTTTTGCATGTTCATTTCTGGGAAAGGAGTGGTTTGCTGCATCAGCCTCAGGCTGTTTTATACCTTGCTGTGAGTGAGACAAATGCTGCTTTGATTGATGTCAGAGCCCTGAACTTGCATTTATCCCCAAATTTCCACCAGAACTCTTGGTACCATTTACACCATTCAGCAAGGCCCTGCATGGTGACAGCACGTTGCCAGCCTTTTCTTGTACATGTGATTCGTGTCAGACCAGGAATCTACTGCAACTTCTTTTGAAGGCTGTCTGAGAAATCAGAGAAAGGATTTATTTGGGCATAAACTGTTCATAATCTGACTCAGGATAGCGTGAGAGTCAGGGTACAACAGCAGAGTGTCACTAGATATATATAGATATATTTATAGATATATATAAATAGAGAGATATATAGATATATTTTATATGTGTAGTGCAGCAAGTTTGGTTTATTGGTAAAGGAGAGGTGTGAAGCCTCCTGGCAGAAGCACAGGGAGGGGCCCCAGCAACCCTTACTTCTCTTCTTTCTTTTGCTAGATCACCAGAAGCTTTGGAAAATGTGCTTTTAAAACTTCCAGCCTTCATTTCTGGGGATGTAAGAGGGGAGCTGAGTTTCTCAGGCTGTTTTGAAGCTGTGTGTACTCACAAAATCCTGCCAGCTTGTGCAGCATCGCTTGCTGCCTGCACTGCCAGGGATTTTCCATCTCAGATCCATGATTTTGACCCCACTGAGGGGAGCTGGGAGCACCTTGTTAGGGATGGGGTAGAGAGATCCTGCCACCAGCAGGGATGCAGTTCCCTCCCCTTTCTGCTGTGGGACTTCTAAGTTTAATACACAGTGGATGTACCCTATAGGGACATGCAGAGCACCCCACTTGCCCCATAACTGAGCCTTTAGTTCACTCCAGTGCACCCATCTCTGGTGTGGGTGGTGGCAGCTCTTCAGTGCCATCACCCAGGGGAGGTTTGGGTAAGCCAGACCCAGGTGGCCCTGTGGTAATGGGGCAAACACTCTGCTCAGAAAAGCACCACGAGCACCCTGCTGCCTGTGGCAGGGCTCTGGGAAGCTTTAAGTGAATGCTGTGTTGGGTTTCCAAGGGTTCCTTGAAAGATGAGAGCTGCAGCCTCCCCCCTTTCCTGCCTGGGAACAGGAGGTGACCATCTGGTAGCAGTTTAGAGCGAGCCCTGGCTCTAAACGGTGCCATTGTGTGCTGGGAGTATCGGGGCGCCAGCTGCCCCCCGCCGGGCTCTTGTGTGTCCAGAACCCAGGGACAGCTCTCTGTGCTTGAGCAAGCAAGCAGATGTAACCCCTGGGTTACTGGGAGCACTCAGGGCCACAGGATGTTTAATGGGAAGCAGTTGGGCGCTGTGGCTGTGGCAGAGCTGGGGGCTCTGGCTGCAAGCAGGTCCCCGAGGAGTCAGCATCCCTTGGCTGTTTATTTTGGTCTCCTCCTGAGCTCTGTGCACAGATTTCCTTGTACAAAGCCTCCCCTGGCCTGCTGGTGGGATATTGTGTTTAGAAAGGGAAGAGAGGAGGAGCAGATGTTGCAGATGTTCCCCGCTGACCCTGCTGGGGTGCACAGAGGCAGAGCAGAGCAGGGTGAGCCGTGCTGGCAGTGTGCTGTGTGCTCCAGAGTGTCCATCTGGGAGACATGGAGTCCTTCATGGCATCTGGGCACCCCTGCCTTGCCTGGGCCTCCCAGGAGAGACTCCTTCTGCAAGAGCTGTGCATGTGGGAGTCCCCAGTGCTGCTCACTTGGGACATGTCTGGAAGAGTCTTGGCTGCTGCATGAGCTGCTGGGGTTTGAACCAGACCTCTGCCCTCTCTCCCCAGTTTGGAGGATTCCTAAAGAGCAGCTTTAACTGATGGCCAGTGACCTGCTGGTGCCTGGCTGGGGGGTGACTGGGAGGACACAGAGACCTCACTGTGCAGCCATCCCCAGCACTGCTGCATAAAATAGAAGAAGAAATCAATGTATTCTCCTTTTCATCCCCCATGCCTGCTTGGGGAGCATTTGAGCAGGATGAAGGCACACAGTTCCTGTCTGTCTGGCATGGAGCACATTTGGGTTTTCAGGAGGGCACGTCCTTGTGCTCAGCCAGCAGAGCCACCTCAGAGAGCCTGTGCCTCCCTCATCCAACAGCAGGATTAGCAGTGGTATTTTTGAAGCCAGCCCTGCTGAGCTGGGTGGTGCTGAGCAGAGCACTGTGACCTTGAGAGGTTTGCAAAGGTCTGGTCCCCAAAGGGACATGGCAGTGAGCGGTTCCTGCCCCAGACATGGTGGTGGGGGGCTGCTGCAGAGGTTGCATCCAGTAGGAGGCACTTGGAAATCTCATTTTAGGGGAATTTGGGCTTTCCCTGCCCTAAAGCCACTGCCTTCAGCAGTGGTGGATTGAGCCAGAGATGTGTGAATGAGTCTGGAACTGGTTGAAAGGAAGCACGTGCCAAAGGCAGTGCAGCCTGTGCTCAGCCCCACGTGCAGCTCCAGAGGAAGAGAAGGAAGGGTGGTGCTCAGCACCTCCAACAGCAGCCAGTCAATGGGAGCTGCTGGTGGGGCTGGGAAAGCCCTGCTTGTGCCCAAAACCCCTGGAAAATACAATAGTGGGGACAGTCCTGCAGCATGCCCAGCTCAGGGCAGGGACACCTTGTCAGGGCTGTCAGGGATGTGACAGGGCCCTTGGAGACACAGAATTAACCACAATTGCCCATGAGGGACCCTGGCAGGGTGGGTGGGAGTGGGGCATGGGGCCCTCTAGCCCTGTCTTGCCTTCTGCTCCTGTTTTTGTGAGGAGCACGGACACTTCCCTGCAGGAAGCCGGGAGGAGGGTCACTGGAGCAGAGGCTGTTTACTTTCCTTTCCTGCCTCTGGGCAGGACACACTATTTATAAGTTTTCTCTCTTTTTTTTGAGAGCTGTTGTGCTTCCTGAGGTCCTTGTCTCTTCTCATGCAAGGAGGAGAGAGGCAGTGCTGAGCAGGGAGCTCCAGCCACGCTCGGTCCCTCTGAAGGGGACACTGCTGAGGTCATGTCCATGGCAGTGGGGCTCTGTCTCAGAAACACAAATCCTCAGAAACACAAATCCTTTCTGGGATGTCAGGCCTTCTCCAGACCATGCTGAATTCAGGGCAGTGGCCAAATGTGCCAGCAGGACAAGCTGAGTACCAAAATCCCTGTGACACCAGGAGCTGGACACCCCATCCATGGGTGAGAAAGCTCCTGGGGTGTCCCCAGGCAAATCAGTGACACTGCTGGGGAGGGAATGTCACTGAGACCTGGGGCTCCTCATGGTTTTGCTGTCAGACACTGTGCTGAGCCACTTCTGCCCTTCTTTGGGGTGCAGGTTCCTTGCCCAGCCCCTCAGTGCCCCCATCCTGCCTGCTGGCACTGCAGCACAAGGGAGGAGTTATATGGAGGGCTTGGTTGTCCTGGGACTGTAATCGTGGTTCTGCAGCTCTGCCTTGGGCTTTTTGAACCCCTTTGTGTCTGGGCTTTGACCTTTTTCTCTTCTCTGCAACAGGGCCCAGAAGGACTTGGAAAAAAGCCATTTTTGGGTGTTGTAATTCAGTCCAGCCCTTCGATAAGGACAGGGGCTGGCTGTGCTCCAGAAAGACCACATGGGTGGCATTGGGCAGGTTTACCTTGGGCCTGGGGCACTCTGTGGGGTTGAAAGTCAAAAGAAAGGGCCATGTGAGTCAGCACTGCAATTGGGTTAGCCACCATTTCTTTAGGAAGTGGCAGCAGGGCTCAGAGGAGTGGAGATGATGGATATAGCCCGTGTGAGGAACCCTTGGAGGTCAGCAGAGCTGTCTGTATCCAAAGCTCAGTAGCAGCTCAGAAAGAAATCCCCAAACCACTTGGCACCGAGGAATCTCCAGGACAGTGTTCCTTAAAGAAAGATTTCCTTTCTTGTCAGCATTTCCTTTGCTGCTGGGTTCCTTGAGAGCATTTTCCCTGTTCCTCAAGACACGTCTCAGAAGGTTGTAGGGCTGTTGGTAGAAGGGAAGAGGTGCAGACTGATCTGTCTGGAGGAGGGACAGGCAGGTTTGAAGGGCCTGCTGTGGACAGAGGTGAGATTCCATCCCTGGGGAGTGCCAGTCCCTGTCCTGTGCTGCTCTTGCCCACCCAGCTTTGCTCAAGGCCAGGCACGGGCTCCCCGTCGGCTCGTCCCTTCCGCTCCTTTGTTTCCAGCAAAATGCAAACTGGGCTTGGCTGCTGCATTGTTTAAATGTGGGGGTTTTGGGAAAAGAGAACAGCTAAAATGTTAGTTTCTGGATAAAGTGTGTGATGCAGAAGGGAAACTGTGGAAAATCTGTGCTGGAGGGTCAGAGCTCCAGCTCAGGGTTGGAGACCTGAGTTTGTTGAAACAGCTTTCCAGTGTGGGGCTTTATTGGATTAATTATTCTGAGGATGCTGAGAGCTGTGACATGGACACAGACCTGCAGTGCATGGGCTGTGCCAAGCACAGACTGCAGGGCAGGGACTGCTGCAGGGAGCATCCCACCCCTGTGAGCAGGTGGTGGCATGGCTGGGAGAGCTCCACAGAAGTCAAAAATCAAATCTGAGAAAAAGCATTTTTAGTTTTCTTCATTGCCTTCCTCCCTCCTTCTACCAATGTCTGAATATTTCTGAGATGCAAGACAGACCATTTTGTCATGAGGTGTCCTTCATGGGACCCTTCCAGGGTTTGTGGGGGGGTGAGTGTTGTGCTTTGGTGCCTTCCTCTCTGCACAACCACAGAGCAGCCATGGTGCTGTTCCCATCAGGCTGGCACTGGGGTTGGATCTCTCTGTGCATCCCTCCCTGCCCATCCCAGACCCCTCTTGCTGGGTCTGAACCAGCTGGGGGACATGGGTGTGTGTCCCTTCCCATCTGTCTGTCCCTGAGCACTCACACAGAACATCCTGGTGAGCTCCTGCCCCAGCCTCCTCAGTGCTTCAAAGTCTGGATCTCTCATTTTAACCCCTGGCAGTCTCCCCATGGTGTGGCTTGTCTGACACAAGCCCCAGCTCCCAGGGGTTTCTTCACCATTCCTTTGGTTTCCCTGTGCAGCTGCCAGGGGATGTGGCCATGGCTGTGCCAGCCCCTGCTGCCAGCACAGAGGGGGTCACTGCTGCTGCCCTGCCTGGTGCCAGTGCTGTTGGAGCAGAGCTGGGCAGGGCAGCAGCAGATGTGGCTCCCAGCAGTGACCAGTGGCTCCTGTCCTGCAAACAGACCAGGGGATGGAGGGTCCCCAGCCCTGCCCTGGAACACGGGTCCTTCTGCATGGTGGCTCCTCTCCAGCCCCACCCCAGGCCTGGGAGGATCTCCCTGGATGAGGCAGGGCTGTGCTCCAGTCTCTCCCTGCATCCTGATGTCCTGTGGGATCTCAAGCCCAGGTTTTTAGAGGCTGAATCTCACTGCTGCTATTCTGTTGATGTAAAGGATGGGTGGGCTGGTTGTGCTGGCCAGAGGCTATGCCTTGTCCTGCCCTGACCCTGTGCCTGCCTGGGGGTTCTGGGGGGATCAGAGGGTATTTACAGCCTGTGGCTTTTCAATGGGATCCAGCAGTGGTTCTGTTTCTGTGCAGTTCAGCCTTTTGTGTCTGCCTGGCTGGGTCCTGGAAGGAGCTGGGGTCACTTGTCCCCTTCCTTGTACCAGGGTCTCAAGTGCTCAAAACACTTCAGTCCTTGGTTCATGTGGTCTCTAGGTTTGTTTTTAAGGATATGAGCTTCTGTGGCTGCCACCTTTGGTTTTCTTGCTGCATTTATATGGATTTGGTTCTGTCCTGAGATTATTTTCCTGTTCCCAGCTCAGATTTTGCTGGCAGTGCTCACAGGAAAGCCTGTGTTTATCTGTGCATCCTTTGGATGTGAGAGGGAAAGCGAGGTGTTGCAAGCTGGATCTGTGTCTTCCCCCAAATCCAGTGCCATGCTCTGCTCTGCCATACCATGGTGGGACCCTCTGAGTGTGGATGGAGGGCAGTGTGGGCATGATTTCTGCTCTGGGGCTGAATTTCCTGGCCCTGATTTGTTTTATTACTGGGTTTTTAACTTGTCTGAAGAGGCAGAACTTTAATCACCAGCTGCTTAAATGGATCCTGGGATGAAGGAGCAGAAATGGAGTTTCGAGCCTTGTGCAGTGTCTGTAAGCATCTCTGGGGTCCCTCAGGTGGATGGTAACTAAACCCTGATCTACTTTTCATGTTTTTCAGCTCTGAAAAGATCCTTTGAGGTCGAGGAGGTAGATCAGTCCTCAAATTCCTCCACCCCACAGCGCCGGGCCCCGAACACCCTCCTCAGGTCCACCGTGTCCAGCTCCACGCAGAAGTTCCAGGAACTCGGCGCCAGGAACTCGGAGCTGCCCACCAGACATGCAGAGCCCACAGTGCAGAGATCCCCCAAGCCCCCCCTGAGGAGGGTGGAGCTCTCCGGACCCAAAGCGCCCGAGCCGGTGTCCAGAAGAACAGAAATCTCCATTGACATCTCCTCCAAGCAGGTGGAGAACTCCGGCCCGGCCCTGGCGCGGTTCGGCCTCAAGCGAGCGGATGCGGGGCACAAACCGCCCGAGCCGGCGGCCAGGAGGACTGAGATCACCCTGGGCAAGCCCCAGGAGCCCAGGAGGGCGGAGGTGCCGCCCTCCAAGATCCCGGAGCCGCCTCAGCGCCGGGCCGAGCCCGCCGAGCCCGCCGGGGCCTCCAGTGGGGTCAGCGCGGCTTCCGCGCCCCGCAGGCCCGACACGGCACCGGCCCCGCGGCCAGCAGAGAGCCCAGAGCCCGCCCTGCCCGCCCTGCCCCTGCAGGCAGAGCCAAAGCCACAGCCCCTGCACCTGGAGAGCACAGCCAAGAGGGACGAGGGTGAGTACAGCCCTCCCAAAAACATGGTGTCTGTTTCTCTGCTTTCTGGCACTGACCCCCTTTCTGGCACTGAACGCTTTTGACTTGAGCCTTTGGAGAAATCACTCCAATTTGGAAGCTAAGTTAAAATCATGAGTGTGTAGTTAAATAGAAGTGTGTGCTTTCACGTGGTGAAGGGTTTTAAATTGAGGTTTTTATAATATAGTAATAGGTGTGTGTTGCATCTGGTGTTGTTTGGGGTGATAGCAAGTCAGAGAGCAGGAAGGGCCTTTGTAGGGGTTTAACAGAGATGTTTATTTCAGCCACGTGTGCGCATCATCCACGGCTCAGAGAACAAAGGCCAGGTACTTTGTGAGGGTCTGTGTTAAATACATGGGATGAGCAGGGCAGGGAGAGCATCAGAGACCAATGACCAGGGGACATGGGGTGTCACAAGGGTGGGGTTAGGGCAAAAGGCCAACAGGGAATCAGGGCGGGAGTGACCAGAGACTGAGGGACAGGGAGAGGGGCTGACCCAGGGAACAGAACAGGAGGATCAAGAGAAGGCAGTGAGAGAGGCTCTCATTTTCCCTAACTGGGAATGCCTGTCGGTCTCCACAGGTATGGGATAAGATGGAGGATTTTAGGTGGTGTGTGTTTCAGTGCTCATCTTCCTTCTTCTTCGTGGTTTCAGGCAGCAGTTTCTGGTTGGACAGTTAGTGCTGCACTGAGGGTCATGGGAATTTAGTTACTGGGTTAAAAGTATAAATAATATGGACTGTTTAGCTTTAAGCTGGGCTGGTCAGTACCTCAGGGGTCACACAGGAGTGCCAGGTGCTGGTGCTGCTCTTTCAGCGCCTGTGGTGACACCTCTGGGGTCTGTGCTCAGATGTGTCCACAGGCAGAGCTGTTACCTTTGTGTTTATCCTGCCTGAAAGAGCTGTCAGCTTCAATAAGAAATTCTGTCCAGTCCAAAAGGAAATGCCAAAAGCCTGGGTGCTGGGAGATGACAGTTCTGCCAGCTCAGGCCCTGTGCAGACCCACAGAGCCCTGGAAAGGCTCCCAGGTGCAGGAGTGGTGCTGGCTCTGGGAGTGTTGTTGGGATATTGCTGTTTGGTGTTGTTGTTTATGGTCTGGGACCTCTTCATTAGCAGGAATCAGGGTTTTTTGACCTTGGAGACAAAGTCTAATAACATCCTGGAGCACAGCCACTATTAAACTGGAGACCTGGCTTATATTAGCTCTATCTTGTTTTCAATTAATTCCATATTAAAGCTAGCTTCCCTCCCTTGCCAGCTGTCATTTATTCTCCATGTTTTGGAGATTTTCCTTTCAGACCTGTTAATTACTTTTCCATTCTCCATCGCCCACAAGCTCCCTCCTGTGAGGGATCCAGTGGTTGGGTGGAGGGCACCCCTTCCCTCCCCACCCTGTGCCTCTCCCTGGGGGCTGTGGGATGGGATGGGTGGCTGAGCCAGGACCTGGGAGGTCCATGCCTGCCCTGGGGCTGGTTCCATCCCCTCTGCTGTGCAGCCCTGTGCTCACTCTGGCATGCAGAGAGGTCAGGCTGTGTGTGTGCTGCTGTAAAACCAAGGCAGGAGTCAGCAGGGGAGCTGATGTGGAACCTGCAGGACCCAAGTGGGTTTTTCTTACTGTGCATGGTGTAGGTACAGGTTGGGCCATCTCACAGCTGAGCTCTGAGCCTCAGCCCAGGGTGGGGTTTGTGTGAGCCCCCCCTCTATCCCCAGTGCTGTGTGAGGTGTCCAGGGGGCCCATCCTGCCCCGTGGGTGGGTGCTCAGCCTTGTCCTGCTGGTTCTGGGCTGCTCTGAGCATCCCAGGCTCTGGATGGTGGGGCACTTTAAGAGCAGAAGGCTGGCTGAGCTGCTGAATCCTCCAGCTGCCCAGGGTGGGGAGAGAGGGGGAACAGCTGCTGGGACATGTTACCCCTGAGCCCAGCTGTCTGGAGTCTGCCCTGCAGCCAGCCTGGGTCTGCTACAAAAGGGGCTTTCAGTCCAATGTCTCCAAGAATCATCACAGAATGGTTTGGCTTGGGAGCGACCCTAAAGATCATCTAGGTCCATCCCCACTGCCACCAAGAGCCAGAGACAAAGTTGGAGGGGTTGTGAGGGCTCTGTCTCCTCTTCCCTGTGTGTCAGCACAAGGGTACAGAGCACATCTCCTTCCTGATCATCCCCTCCTCCACTGCTGTGACTTGAGGTTGCCCTGGTTTGCTTTCACTCCACTTTGGGGTGCTCCTCCCCTTGTTCCACAACACCCACCCCAAGGTGATGCTGGGCAGGTGCATGGCCTGTCTCCTTATTGCTGGTACAAGAGCACAGAGATGTTTGAGGGGCTGTGCAGGGACCCTCAGGATGTCCCAGAGATGGGTGCAGGCACATTGCCAGTGCTCAGCAGCTCCACTGCAGCTTTGGCCCCACCACAACCCCCCAAATGAAGACACTGCCTCTCTGATGTCTGCAGCAGAGACATGTGGCAGCTCCTGCCCCAGGGTTTGGGTCACCAGGAGGTGCTTCTGGGCCACTGGACACCCCTGGATCCCTTTGCTGGTGGCTCTCCAGCACAAACAGCTGAGCAGGGGATGCAGGCAGCTGCCTCCAGCTGCCCTCACTCACTGCTGTGCTGGGATTGCCTTCCCCAGCTGTCAGGCTCAGCTGCCTTGCCTGTGCTGAAGGTATGCAGCAGTGTGTTGAGCAGGAAGAGGCTGCTCAGAGGAGAACAGTCACAGGGAGCTTGGCAGTTCAGAGCAAACCACAGAGGAAAGGAGTCATTTCAGTGCTGAACTTCATCAGGGCAGTGTGGCTCCAGAGCTGGGCTTCCTGAGGTGGGAGGAGAGCAGGAGGTGTTTAACAAGGCAAGAAATATTCCTTCCCATCCATGTTCTCCCTCTCTGAGTCTTTGTGCTCTCCTGCACTCCTTGGGGAGCATTTGATTCATTTGTGCTTGAATTGGGCCATTAGTGACAGGGAGAGGGGCACCCATCCTTCTGGGATGTGCCACTACAAAGGTGGACTTTGTGTCCCCAAAATCTGCAGTGGAGATGCCAATGGAGGTTTTGTGTGGCTGGTGCTCCCCAGCTGGGACAAGGAGATGGGATGAGCAGGTGATGTGGATTCTATAGCTGGAGTCTGCCACAGCAATGTGAGCTGTGCAGAGGGCAGAAAGAGGCACAAGCAATTAAAATAGCTGTAAAAACAAGGTGAGGGAAGGGCTGTCCTTGCTGTGCAGGACTTAAAAATGTGAATATCCAAATCTGAGTGCCCGTGGGTGGGGGTGACCTCTCCCAGGCTCCTGCTGTGGGCAGCAGTTCCCTCCCAGTCCCAGGGGAGGATGTTCTGCCCTGGGCTGGTGGGGCAGGTCTGAGCAGGGCTGTGGTGCCAGTGTGGCAGGAGCTGCTCCATCCCTGTGAGGAGAGGAGCAGGGAATCATTGTGGGAGCAGCAGGGCTTCATCCAGAGACATCCACCTGCCCTTTGCAATGGAGAGATCTCCTGGGATCCTCAGGAGCTGCATGAGGGACAGGCAAATCATCAGGAAAATCCACATCAGATCTATCATGGGTGATCCTGCCCCAGCATCCCCTTCCACTGTGCCTCCCATCTCTTGTGCTTGTGTGGTTGAACATTTTGGCCTTCTCTGTTCCTTGTGGTGTGTGGTGGTTGGGCTTGGAGATGGAGGAAGGCATTGCTAGCCCCAGAAAAATTAATGATTTCCATTTTGGTTTAATAGTCTGTTTCTACTTCTCCCAGTTCCTGTTTGTATTGATGGCTCAGTGCTGGGTGAAGGCTCAGTCCTGGCACCTCAGGTGATGGATTGGAAGCACTTCCAGATGAGAAGTCAGGGCTGGTGGGATCTGATGCTCCTCTTGGTCTCCTCACAAGCTGCTGTGGCTGCCCAGGCCCTGGGGACAGCACTCAGCCAGCAAGGATGCTCTGTCCCACCACTGCCCCGTGGGCTTCACAGCAAGGATGCTCTGGAGCCTGTGTATTAAATCAGAGCAGATCTAATGAGCAATGAGAACATTCACCTGAAACAGGGATGTGACCTTCCTCTGTGTCCCAACAGGGGTCTGCAAAACATCTCTGAGCTTTCAGCTTTGTTGGGGTCTTTGTCCCATGGCCACTTTGGGACAGCCACACAGGGTGCCAGGTGCCTCTTTAAACTCAGCAGGACCCCCCATCTATTCTGCTGCACAACAGGCAGGGCAACATCAGGAGAGTGAAGCAATTCAACTGTTTTTTCACTGTTCTTTCCATCTAGAAGCCCTATGGAAAGACTTTTCTTCAGAATTCCCGTAGAGTTGGGTTAAAATTTAAACAATTGAAAATACTTATACTTACTGAATAGAAAGAAAGAAGCTTTGAGATCCACTGAAATTCTTGTGAAAACCAAGGACTTTTTGCTGTGTGCTGGGAAGTTGTGCTGGGGGCTGCAGCCCAGTGCCCTCCCATGAGTTTCAAGCCCCCATCCTGCCATGGATCAGGGATCCATCCACCCAGGGATGGAGAAGTGAGGCCACACAAGCCTTGGGGTGATTTTCTTCTGTCCTGTGCTGCTAGGGTGACACCAAGTGTGAGGTTATAGGGATTTGGACAACTCTTAACACAGCGAGGCTCCCTGGGATGGAGATGCTGTGAGTCACCCTTTCCAGCTCTTTAACTTACAAAGAGATTAAAGCTGGAGGGAAATGTTTCCTCCAAAACCAGCTGACAGATTCAGGCTTGGTTATGGACAGTATTTTTTTTTTTTTTTTTTTTTTTTTTTTTTTTTTTGTTCTTGTTATTATTTTTAATGGGAAAATTCCTACAGCCCAGGATTCCAAATGGAGGGGCTGAGTGGGAAACGCTGAGTCTGGCTTTGTGAGTGCAGGTGCCAAAAATGAGATAATCTGGAAAAATCTAGAGCTGCAGGCCCAGTGACTTGGAAGGAAGAGTGGGAGCATGTGTGGGGGAGAGGAATGTGTCCCATCATGGAGACACTGCCTGATCCAGGATACCACGTGCAGGGGCAGGGCACTGGGTGTGCAGGGAGCAGCCAGTGCTCCTGGCTGTGCTTTTTGGGGGCTGTGCTTTTTGGGGGCTGTGCTTTTTGGGGGCTGTGCTTTTTGGGGGCTGTGCTTGGGGTGTAATGTGGGCACTGAGGATGCCAGGTGTTGTGGCTGTGCTGGTGCTGGTGCTGCACGTCTCTGTCCCCCAGGAATGCTGTCCCCAAGCTCCTTATGTTGTGCTCATCTCCAGTCACACGTGTCCCTTTTTGCACGGGCACAGTTTGTGGGGATGCTGTCCCATGTGGCAGCTCCAGCTGGGCAGGATTCACCCCAGGAAATGAGGCACTGCAGCCAGCCAGGCCCAGGAGGATTTGTTTGCCTTGCTGGAAGTCCCTGAGGGCCCATAGGAAAGGCAGAGACCTCCCCAGTGGGGCTGCATTCTGCACAGGGATAGTTTCCCATAGGAAACACCACGGTTCCCATTTCCTTTCCCTGCCACAGCTGGATTTGAGACCAGGAGAGGGCAAAGCTGGGGGTGCTGCATCCAACATCAGAGGCACATGGAGCTGCTGGAGCGAGTGCAGAGCTCACTGCAGTGGTGGGGACATGGCTGTGTGTCCATTCACATCTGTCTGTCTCTGAGCACAGAGGGGCTTTTGCCAGGCACTGATACAGAACATCCCAGGGAGGCTCCTCAGTGCCCAGCCAGGCTGGCTTTGCAGTCAGCTCTGGGCCCACAGAGATGCTCTAGGGCTGGAGCCCCTCTGGAGCCAGGCTGGCAGAGCTGGGGGTACCTGGAGAGGAGAAGGATCCAGGAGAGCTCAGAGCTGGGGGTACCTGGAGAGGAGAAGGATCCAGGAGAGCTCAGAGCTGGGGGTGCTCACCTGGAGAGGAGAAGGATCCAGGAGAGCTCAGAGCTGGGAGTGCTCACCTGGAGAGGAGAAGGATCCAGGAGAGCTCAGAGCTGGGAGTGCTCACCTGGAGAGGAGAAGGACCCAGGAGAGCTCAGAGCTGGGGGTGCTCACCTGGAGAGGAGAAGGATCCAGGAGAGCTCAGAGCTGGGGGTGCTCACCTGGAGAGGAGAAGGATCCAGGAGAGCTCAGAGCCCTTCCAGGGCCTGAAGGGGCTCCAGGAGAGCTGGAGAGGGACTGGGGACAAGGGATGGAGGGACAGACACAGGGCAGGGTTGGATGGGATATTTGAATTAAATTCTTCCCTGTGAGGCTGGTGAGGCCCTGGCACAGGTGCCCAGAGCAGCTGTGGCTGCTCCACCCCTGGCAGTGCCCAAGGCCAGGCTGGACAGGGCCTGGGGCAGCCTGGACAGTGGGAGGTGTCCCTGCCATGGCAGGGGTGGCACTGGGTGCTCTCTGAGGTCCCTTCCTACCCAAAGCAGTGTGTGATTCTGTGCTGAGCTGCAGAGTGACCCTGGCCTGGCCTTCATGACGTGGCAGGCCTCTTCCATGGCTGGGCTGGGTCTGTGGCTGAGCCTGTCCATGCCTTGCAGGAGGGCTCCAGGGGTGACTGTGTGTCTGTGGAGCTCAGAGCCCCTGCTGCAGGCTCACCTGTGCCCATGGGGTCTGTGCTCCAGCTGGGGGTGAGCCCTGAGCACCCCAGCAGCCTCTGAGTCCCTCTGATGGAAACTGGGCAGCCCCTGGGTGGAGGTGCCCTTGCTGGCTGAGAAAGGGGCGAGTCTCCTGCCTGCTGTGGGGTCTGTGTTCATCCAGGTGTGCTGAAAGGCAAAGGGAGACCCAGCCCTGGCTGAGGGGGGTGGGTAGGAACCAGAGCCAGGATTTCTCTGCTTATCCTGAGTATTTGCATGTCTGGAGCCCCTGGCAGTCCTGCTGGGGAACATGCTCCCCACCCATCAGCTCCTTTGGATCCTCCAGCTTTCTCACATTTAGGTTAATCATCCTACAGGCTGATAAGGCAAATAAAATCCGTTATCTTGACCAAGATAAAAGGAAGAGTTTGCTTTGATCTCCTGCAGTAAGGCCTGGCCTCTGGTTTTGTGACTTCTCTGCTGTCTGCTGGGGGAGGGAAGTGATGGCAGTGGTGATGAACCTTCTGTAATTAAGGAATCCTTCTCTTTTAAGCTATTTCTAGCCTGCTGCCCGTGCCTGAGATGTTTCTGTTGGCCAGTAGTTGAAGGGACACCATAGGCTGGGTGCAGTGCCAACTCCATAAACTCTGTCAGAGGACTGAATTGAGATTATAGAGAGATAACTTTGTTTTGAGAAGATCAAATGCTGTTGTGAGCAAAAAAAGATAAGTTGACATCAAGCCAATTGTGTTCTTTACTCCCCCAGCAAACAAACAGACACAGAGACACTTCTACATTGTCCAAAATGCTGTGGTGAAGCTGAAGTGAATGTGGCTATAAATGGAAAAAGCAGCTGGTCTTGGATTGCAGCCTGTGCTCAGACTTCTTTGGGCCCAGTTTTCCTTACATCTTTAGAGGTTTTAAAGGAGGGATGTGGGGAGAGAGCTGCTTTCCTTTGGGTTGGTTAAATCTGGGTCACCCCTTTCATTGATCTTCTGAACTGGTCTGTGCACAGAAGTTCCCAAGGTTTCTGTGGGGTCACATGCATCAATACTTCACCCTCCTGAATCATTCTGGTTTATCTTGGCATGGAGGCAGCACCAGACAAGCTGGGATACAAAGCTGGACCCAAGGGTCTGGTCCAAAGTATTTTGCAGACAACTTTGCAGATGTTTATGCATTTACGAAAAGCAAATAATTTTAACAAACCATCTAAGGTTGCTGTGCCAGCCCAGGAGTGACAGTGTGGGCATTTGGGGTTGCTGGATTGTGTCACCTGCAGTTTGTTCTGTGTGGAAGCTGTGGGCTGGTTTTTGCATGGCAAAAGCCATTTTGTCCAGCAGGAATGAAGGATGGCTGAAATGAAGCATTTTTCAACACCTTGAAGTACAGAGGTTGATGATGCTCTGGCAAATATGAACTTAACCTTGGATTTATGTTTAGTTTTTCAGCCCTTGAGAAGATGTCCAGGGTTTGTCTGAGTCAGGTGGTCTTATCAGGTGTTCTCCTGTGTTATTCCCAGAGTCAGAGATGGGGATGAAAAGGGATTTGCAGCACAGAACTGGGTAGGGCATTAATCCCTTGTTATCATGAGTGCTTGACAGGCCCCCACCAGCCTGTTCCCCTTGGCTCAGGTTGTTGTGTTGCTGAGGATGATCATTTACTGGAGTGTGTGTCAGGCTTTTCTTTGGTGCTTATCCACAGTACTTTAACTGTTTATGGTGGCTCTGCCTTCCCCCCTTTCCTCCTCTCCTGCTGCAGATGGAGTGGGACAGACATTCCTTCCCTCCTCCAGAGAAAAGCTCAGCTCGTGGAGATCTCATAGAGTGAGCAGGTTAGATGGGAATCCAAAGGGATGTGGTGCCTAGGAGGAGAGGGCAGTGATAAAAGTTAATGATCTCCTGAAAGGAGTTTCCTCACCCACAGCTGTGTGGTAACTCACAAGTCTTGAATTGCAGGGCACTGCTTTCAACTCCAGCTCCAGTGCAGCTGGGGTGTGTTTCATGTGGGCTGGGTAGACCTGGAGGGACATCACAGGAGCTGCCCTACCCAGCTGGGGCTGCAGCCCCTGTGTTTGCCTGTGTTTGCTTCCCCTGTGTGTTTTGACTCTGGCTGGGGAATTTTGCTCGCTCTGCTCGGTGTTTGCTCTGATCTAGGAGCTTGTGCTGTTCTCTGCTGGTGCACTGAGGAGTTGGTGTGCTCTGGACCCTTCTCTGAAGCTCTGGCACATGGAGGTACAGGATGAGTCCCTGGTTCCAGTCTCTGAAGCTACAAATGCCAGGCTCATGCTCCATCTCATGTGCAGTGCACTCACTGGCAGCTCCCTCCCATCTGCAGTGCAAATCAGTTCATGGAACAAGAGCCAGAAAAACCCTGAGGAGATGGCAAAATTTGTATGGCAGGAGAGCCTGGTGGGGACCCTGCCTGTGCTGTCTTGGAGGAATCCCTCTGCCCACTGCAGCTTCTCTTCTGTAACAGGGAGCTGGTGAACGTGGCCAGATGCCTGAGGTTCAGTCCTTGCACTGGGTTCATTCTTCTTCCAGGTTCAGCTGGTGATTAGGAATTAGCTGGTCCTGCTTCCAGAGGTGCTGTGGGGTTGTGCAGAGTGGAAGAAGCCCAGGAGTGGCTCTACAGAGGGGGGTCCTGAGCTCTCCAGGAGAAATAGGATGTATCAGGTGCTTTCTGTATCAAAACCTTGCCAGTCTACCTTGCTCGCTCCTAAATTTGAAAAACCCGTAGTTTGAAGAGGAAAGAAAGATTTGGAAGGCAGATTTTGGGTGTGTGGGGAGCAGATTGTGCCTCCTGATATGTGAGTGTTGGAGGCTGCTGGCACAGGGGGAGGAGCAGGGGTATTTGGGGTATTTGGATGCTCTTTGCCTCACCTCCTCTTCCCCTGCTTCCATCTGGTGCAGGCTGGATGGAGAATGGACATTACCTTGGAATTGTCCTGGGAAAAAGGAGCAGATCTGAGCAGCTTTTCTGATAAAACATAATTGTTTAGACAAACTCTGGCTGAACTTGCTTCCTCCTGCATCCCAGTGTGCAGATAAACGGGGTGGAAGTGGGAGGCCGAGTTCACAGGCTGCTGGGGCTCCCCCTGGGGTCACACTGGCCTCCAGACCCCCTGCCCACCCCTTCTGGTGGCCTTGGACAAGATGAGAGATGCAGTTGAGTGCTGAGGATGATGCCCTGGCTCTGGGTGGTTCAGTGCTCCAGGATGTGATGAGAACCTTGATAAGAGCACATGAGGGTGTGGGTGGTCCTGGGGGCAGCACTGAATCCATCAGGGTCCAGCTGCAGGGGCTGGACCTTGGCTCTGTGCTGCTCTGGGGGATGCAGGAGGTGGGTTTGCTGCAGCCCTGCTCTCTCCCAGCCTGGCAGTGCTGGGTGTAGGGTGGTGGGCAGGTCTGTGCCCTGAGGGGTTCCTGTGTGACCTGGCAGTGATTTGGGTGTTGCAGGGGTGTTACCATGCCCTGTGTGGCTCCTGCCAGGTCTCCAGGAGCTGCTTTGTGGAGCCAGATGAAATCTGAGATCCTGCCATAGCACTGATGTTCCTCCCACCGTTCCTCAGGGAAACAATCCTCCTTGCCCTACTTTGTGTAGTAAATAAAAGTTTATTTACAGCCCAGGAGTGCACGCCCTGGGGTTGGGAGGTGAAGGGTTCCTGGAGGAGCTCTGGGGTTTCCTTTCTGCTTCAGTTCCTGGGCAGAAGAGTCTTGGGAAGGAGCAGTCCTGCGAGTGGGAGCTCAGGGGAAGCCGAGCCCTCTGTGTGGGCTTGGGGCGTGAATTGTTCCCTGTTCACAGCCCCGTGTCACTGCCTGTCACCTGGAGAAGAGCTGAGAGGAGATAAGGAGTGCTCACAGGTGGCACAGGGCTGGGACAGCAGCAGAGGTGAGCTGCCATCCCTCTGTCCCCATCCTTGTAAGGGTGGTGTGGGGCTGTGGGTATGGGGCTGAGCTCTGCTGGCCTGTGGGGTCTGGGGGGATTCCAGCTCTGCCCTCAGTTCTCTGCAGAGCTTCAGGGAATGAGCATTTGTCTCCTCCTCCGCTTGGAGGAGTGGGAAGGGTCTCTTTGGGGTTATTTCAGCCCATGTGTGGGACAGATTATTTATGGGCCAGTCGTTTGAAGGGCAGCAAACCAAAGCCATGGTTTGGGCTGCACTGAAAGAGCAAAGCTGGGAAAGCTTCAAATTGTGGCTGCAGAGACAAGTGGGGACATGGCTGTGGCTTTCTGCTGGGGACCAGTGTTGTGTCCCTTGGGAGAGGCACAGAGAACATTGTTTGGAGTTTCTGCTTTTCCTTCTCATTTTTCAGACGTGCAAGATTAATTGCTCTCTTTTATTTTCCACAGCAATATTTATTTTGCTGCTCTGCAGCAGCAGGGACTGGGTAGGTTTCACAAACTGAATTTTCCCTGGACAAACCCCTCCTCTGATTTCACACCACCAGCTGCCAGGCTGGGTTTTAAAACAGTTTGCACCGAGGCTGAAAGTATTTGAAGGGCAGAGCAATGCCTTGCAGGAAATGGCTTAAGCTTCCTGTCCCAAGATGGTGTGAGTGTTAAAACAGAACTGGAGAAATATTAGACATCCTACATCCGGCCTGGCTGGGAGGGTGACCCTGGGGTGATGGATGGAAAGCCTGGACACCCCCTCCCCCTGCAGCTTCCGGCAGGATGAGGGGCCCTGTGGCTCCCCCTGGCCCCAATCCCCCTGACTTTGGGGGGGAAAAAAGGGCAAAGTGTTCCCTGCTCCTCTGGGCTTTGCTGTGCTTTGGTTTTTTTGGGAGATGTGTGGGGAGAACTGGGCGAAGGTGTGGGGTGAAATGTCGTCAGAGTGAGCTTCCAGCAGAGAATGGGAGCTGGAAAAGCAGTGGTTTGGTGAAATGCTTGCAGGGGTTCTGCTGCAGTGCTTGCAGCAGTTTGTCTGCCAGGCTGAAGTGAGAGGTGAGAGTCTGGGATGGCTGGGTCTGAGCTGGTCCTGTTTGTTTGGGGATGGAGCAGGACCTTCCTCACCCATCAGTGGAATCACTGCTGAGTTATTGGCTGCATCAGAGACCACAGAATCCTCCCAGCACAGATGAATTCCTGCTTGGTGCTGGCTGAGCACCATCTACCTGACCAGGCAGGGAATAGCAGCTGCTGTGTGTGCAGGACAGATGGACAGGGCTGGACAGAAATGGGAATGTGTGTGGGGAAGGGCAGGCAGAGATGGGGTCCCATGGGCAGGGAGGAGCTCACTGGAGCTCTGGGGTGGCTGTCACACCTTCAGCTCCCTGGGGATTTTTACATCCCTCTCCAAACCCTGGTTTGCCAGCTGGAGCATGGAAATTTAGGGAATTTTATTCAGAATGTTATCAGTTGGATAAAAAAAATTAAAACTGAGCAGTGTCTGGGAGTGTGCAGGTGCAGGAGGAATGAGGTGGGGGCTGTGGGCAGAGCTAGAGGAGGAGTATGGGTTTGAGCTCACACACTTCCTCCAGCAGTCACTGACAATCCTGAAATGCTCATAATGGAGGGAAAATTGCACCCGTGGAATCACTGAGAATCCTGAAATTGCCCATAATGGGGAGAAATCCCAGCAGGGCTGGGAGCTGAGTCCCCTGGGAGGCTGTCGAGCCCCAGGAGCAGCAGCAGAGCTGTGTGCTGTGTGGGTGCATTTTGGGGGGGCAGTGTGAATGGAGCATTATGCTGTGCTCAGGCTCCCTCCTCCCAGGCTTCCTGCCCTGACCCCTTCCTTCCCTGCTCTCCGTGTGGGATGCTGGCAGCTCTCTGTGCATCCAGAGGGGTGAGTCCCATCCTCAGAGGCAGCTCTGGGCTGGGGGAGCTCAGGGTTTGTTCCCATCTTTCCCCATGGCACATAACCCCCTAAAGCTGAGCAGCACAGCCCTTGGGGTTTGTTCTTCCATGGGGTGCATTGCCTGGGGAAGCTTTGGCCAGCAGACCTGGGGGAGGGGAGGATGAGGCTGATTTAAATCCCACAAGTAGTCACAGCTGGCTGGAAGTGTGTCTGCAGCACATCAGAGGTGCCCAGTGCTCCTGGATAACTGGTGGGGAGTGGGAGCCAGTCCTGGGCTGCCATGCAGGGTGTGGGGGGCAGAGAGGAGGGTGGCTGCACCAGGCAGCTTTGGGGCAGATGCTGGGGCTGTCTGGGGCAGAAATGCAGCTGTTTGCCCCAGAGTCATCCCTTGGCCTGTGGCTGCCACTCTGCAGGGACCAGCAGGGTGGTTGGACCATGGGGCAGGGGTGTGTGCACCCCAGAAGGGTTTTGGGCTGCTTTTATCCTCCCTGCTCCATCAGCTGGTGAAGCAGCTACTCATGCAGCACCCTTGGATCCACAGGGCTCCAGGTGGGGTGGGGAAAAGGAACACCCTGGTGCCCTTCAGGCAGCTCAGCAGCCCCAGGGTGTGCTGAGCAGCTGTGGGGCTGCAGGAAGGAGTGGTGCTGCTGTGTAATCCCTGCATGGGGGGTTTATTTTTCTTCTCAAGGCTGGCTGACCCTTGGTCTGCCCCTGCCAGCCCTTCCCTCCTTGTCACTGTGGGTCAGGGTGTCCCTGTATGGGATGTGCCCTCCTTCCCACAGCTCCCAGGAGGGACACAGAGCCCTGGGAGAGGCACAGAAAGGTTTGGGAGGAGGTTTGGAAAGGGCTCCTTGAAAGACTCTGTCCAGGGCAGGGAGCAGTGCTTGTCTTGCTGAACCACAGGTCTGCAGGGAGGCCAAAGTTTGTCCTAAATCTTTCTTAAAGCTTGTCTTAAATCTGAGATGAATGGGTGATCTGGAGCCCAGGCAGTGAGTTTCAGGCAGTCTCTGTGAGACTGGGGTTCTGCCTTCCCCTGGTGTGCTCAGGAGGAGCAGGGATTGGGATGGGAAGGGCAGGGATTAGAGGGGGCTGTGCTGGACCTGCCTGCCTCCCTCAAGGGGTGGATCCAGCACCCAGTCTTTGCCTCAAAAGCTGATTTTCCCTGTTGCTCTTCATTCAGAAAATAAGTTTCACCACAGGCTTTGCTTTAATGGATCCAGGGTCTTAAAGCCCTCAGTGCTTTTTTTCAGGTTAAAAATGGGGATGGTTGATAGATTCCCAAGTGTTCTTGTGGGGTTGTGAGGGGACCTGCAACCCCAAAAATAGGCTGAAGTCAGCAGCACTCTCTGCTTTCAGCTTCTGGAGAGTGTCAGACATGAGAGCTGCATCCTGCAGATCAGAAAACCTCAAACCACATTGGGGCCCATGACCTTTAAGCAGCAACTAGTTTCACAGAGCAGAGCCTGTGCCTTTATCAGATCACAGCCAGGGAGGAGGCTCTGAGCAGAGCTGGGGGGCAGTGGGGCTGCCCTGGTTCCATGGGTTGTGTTTGGGGGCAGTGGGGCTGCCCTGGTTTCATGGGTTGGTGTTTGGGGGGCAGTGAGGCTGCCCTGGTTTCATGGGCTGGTGTTTGGGGGCAGTGGGACTGCCCTGGTTCCATGGGTTGGTGTTTATGGGGCAGTGAGGCTGCCCTGGTTCCATGAGTTGGTGTTTGGGGGGCAGTGGGGCTGCCCTGGTTCCATGGGTTGGTGTTTATGGGGCAGTGGGGCTGCCCTGGTTTCATGGGCTGTGTTTGGGGGGCAGTGGGACTGCCCTGGTTCCATGGGTTGGTGTTTATGGGGCAGTGAGGCTGCCCTGGTTCCATGAGTTGGTGTTTGGGGGGCAGTGGGGCTGCCCTGGTTCCATGGGTTGGTGTTTGGGGGCAGTGAGGCTGCCCTGGTTTCATGGGTTGGGGTTTGGGGGCAGTGGGGCTGCCCTGGTTCCATGGGTTGGGTTTATGGGGCAGTGGGGCTGCCCTGGTTCCATGGGCTGTGTTTGGGGGCAGTGGGGCTGCCCTGGTTTCATGGGTTGGGGTTTGGGGTTGGTGTTTTTAATGCCCAGTAGGGTGGATGGTGATGGAGACCTGGGTGCAGGTGCTGAGTGCTTCATTCCCCACTTGGAGTGATTGTGGTGCAGGTCTGCCCCAAACCATCCCTCAAATTTGGGTTTTATATCCATCTATCCATTGTAATCTCTTGGGAGGTATTACAGCCTTATTGGAATTAGGTGCCTGAATACCTTTCAGGATGTATGTCTTGGCTCTCCTGTGCCTCTGAGCCCAGCACTGCCCTCTCACCCTGATGCTGCAAGGGCATCACACCCCAAGATGTGCTCTGTCATGGGGAGTGGATGGTGGGAGCAGCTGGGGTGAGGCAGGAGGAGGCAGGATGCCCCTCTGACCTCCCAGGAAATACTAACAGCTTCTTTCATGGTGGAGCCCATTGCAGGCAGACATGGTGTGACAGCTCAGCATGACTGGCTCAGGAGCTGAGTTGCTGTAGAGATGTTCTGTATTCAGGAGGGTGAGGTGTTTCTCCAAAGAGCAGGTCAGGACATGGCAGCTCCAGGTCTGCTACCCCACCTTTCCTATTGCTCTCTCTGACATTTAGGCAGCTTGAATCCATCCAGCTGCTCATTTAAACTCCTCTTTGAGCTGAGGATGTCCTGTGAGATTCCTGAGTGCCTGAATGAGGGGCTTTCTTGGCTTGGCAGAGGCTGAGCAGACCCCAGAGAGCTCCCGTGCTGGGGAAGAGCCTGCTGCCAAGTCGTAGGAGGAATTCCCACGTTCCTGTTCCTTCCTGCTGGCTGCCAAACGCTTGTCCTGTCCACAAAGGCTGATGTATTTGGTAGGATTTAACCTTTGCTCATAGAAGTGAATAATGGAGATCTTTTACTTTTGGTTTCTGGGTGTAAATTCACAGCTCAGAGCTGGTTTTGCATGCACAGCACAGATCCATGGTGGGAAAAAACAGAGGAGGAACAGAGAGATTCTTCACTTGGGTGAAGTCCTCTGGAGCCATAGCTGGGAGCCTGCAGAGAATTGCCCCTCCTCCTCTCCTGATGAACCCCCAAACCAGGCTTTAGGTGCCAACCAGACCTCACCATTTCAGCAGAAGCACAAAGGCAGCCCTGTGGGATGCAGAATTTGGGATTTCTCACGCCCAGAGTTGCTGCAGGTCCTGCCTGGACAGACAGACAGGCTCCCACATTTTCCCCATTGGCAGCAAGCATGTTCATGGAGTTTCAGGGAGGAGAAATGCTCCTTTTTGTTGCTTATTTTCATGCTTACAGCAGAAGACACAGCTAGCACTGTTTAACTCTGCCCTGGACAACCTTTTTCTTCTCCAGTTTTTGTCCTGTGGGACAGCCCTGGTGATACTGGTGCTGTTGGTTGCCACCAGTCATGTCATCAGCAGCACCCAGAGCTACTGAAATGGGTGTGAACCACAGCTGGGCACCTGTGTGGGGCTGGCCTGGTCTGGGGGAGGTGGGAATAACCCAAAGCTCACTCCCAAATCTGGGCAAAGAAGTAAACAAAAGCTCAGCAGGTCCAGGCACAGCCTGAGCTCATTTTTGGAGGACATCGTCCATGTCCCATGGGTGGGATCAGCAGGAGGGAACCCTGCACAGAGAAGGGAGGTCTCTGAAATCCCATGGTGGGGGTTCGGGGCATCACACAATGCTGAAGGTGTTCCAGCAGACCCCTCCTTCCTTGGGCCTGTGTTTGCTGGTTGTGTCCCTCTGTGGAGCTGCAGTGAGCCCCAGAGGGACTTTGCTGCTCTGTGGCTGCTTGGCACAGCCAGGTGCTCCCCATCCTGGAGCAAGTGTTGGGCTGGGTCAGCTGGGCAGGGACAGGCCATGAGGCAAAGCCCCACATCCCCCTGCACCCAGCAGTGAGCCAGGAGTCACCCTGGTGGAGGTCAGCTGTCCATCAGGGCAGTGCATGGCCTCCAAAAAGCTGGAATGAGTCTCCAGTGCTGCTCCAGGATTTGGTTCTAATTACAGGGACACCCGTGTAGGTGACCCTGGGGCACTCCTCCCATAGGGGAGGGGAGATGCTGCTGATGGGTTTGCTTAGGAGAGGGCTTGCAGTGGGGAAGCTGCATGGAGAGGTCCAACCTTAGCAGTGTTTGCTGTTCCTTCTGGAGCCAAAGTTCCAAGAGATAAGCAGGGTAAGACTGAAGTGTTTTTTGCTGTGAGCATGTGGAATTGGAGTAATTGCCCCCAAAATGACAAGGTGCTGATTAGAACTGCAGCCCATGGATTGCAGCTGGCCCAGGGGTTATGGCACTGGTCATAACCCCACAGATTCTCTTTCCTTGCCTATCTGTGTAAATCTGCTCTCCCATCAGTGCCTGCCCTCAGCACTCCCTGAAAACTGCCCAAAAATTCCATCTTGGTGCAATTTAGGATACGCTCCAGCCTGCCCCGAGCACATCTGGTATCTGTGATATTAATCACAGCGTGAACTCGGCCAAGTGTTAAACAGCAGAGCCCTCCCACCCCTGCACACCAGCCTTGTTTCCATGCTGCAGCAATGAAAGGAGCCCAGCATTCCCGGGCAGGAATCTGGCAGGAACCACTGCTGTGTGGGATGGAGGCATGAAGAGTGTCTGAAACAGGCCAAGGAGCCATGTGCTGCTAGGAGCTGTGAGATCCCTGCCGGGTTTGAAGCTGTTTTCTAGCCCTCCTCGTTTTCTGGGTCTGTGGCTGTTCCTGCTGTGTCAGAATTTGTGCTGAGGGCTCCTTGTTCTGGGTGTAAATGCTGCTCCCTCTTTCCAGGAAGGTAAACACGTCCCTCCTCGCCCTGCTTTGCTCTGCAGATATTGGAGGGCTTTGCCAAGCAGGGGGCAGATGTTGTTGATGGGGGAGAGGAGTTGTAGAGGCTGCTGAAAAATCCATGGGAATCTGCTTGCTTGGAGGGTGCTTGTGGTTTTGCTTCAGGACACTTAGTGGCTTCTCTTGGTGTTGGGCAATGAGCAGGCAGGACAGGCACAAGGGGTATTTTTGCTCTCCTTTTTCTGGGGTGACCACACAGCAGACAGTGGGCAAAACCCCACCAGACCATGCTGGTCATGTTGTCACCGAAAGGGAGCCTGGCCCAGATTTGCCCCCAAGTTCCCCAGTTTGTGGCTGATTTTTTTTTTTTTTTTTAAGTCAGAACTGCATTTTCAGCACAGTTGGTGCCTCAACCACTGAGGTTGCTGCTTTCAAGGGAGGCAGCCCCAGCACTGGTGCCTGGGAGGAATGGGGGGGCGAGAACTGTTGTGTGGTGCCTTTGATGTTGGAGGCTTTTTACCCGCGTTACCCGGGGAGAAACTCGAGTGCTTTTCATGTCTGGTGGTGAGCGAGGCAGAGAGCCAGGAGGGATCTGCTTTGTGAGACCTTTTCCAAGGGAATTGAACAAAACTTTTCAGAAGTTTGGGGGAGGCTGTTCGGGGCAGAGCTGAAGTAGGTGCTGAAGCATCCTTGGCTCTCGTGGGCAGCGTGCATTGTCCTCCTCGTCATCCTTGGCTGAGTAAGTCTCTGCTTGAGCTCTCCCCAGCCTCAGGGGGTGCAGATCTGTGGCAAGGGCTGTGCTGGGGTCTCCACAGCCGTGCCAGTGGGGATTTGTGGAGTGGGGAAGCTGAGTGGGGGGGTTTGAAGGGTAAGGAGGGGGAAAATACCTGGGATGTTGTTATAAATGAGAAACAAAAAGTCACCACCCACTCCACGCCCCCCAGCACTGCTTTGTTCTGTCTATATAAAACAAAGCAATCTAAATTTTGCTGAATATTGAGATGTTTTGTTTCTCATTTATAACAGACATGATGCAGGAATTGTCACAGGGGAATGATCTGTCAGGGCCTGTGCTGAGGGAGGAGGCAGAGCTGCTCAGGCTCCTGGTGGGATGGGATGTGCTGGGCTGAGCAGGCAGGGACAGAGGATGCATCAGCTCCTGGGGGTGACACGGGGTGGCAGCAGCCCTGACCTGATCCAGGAGTGGGGCTGTCTGGGCTGTCGGATGGGCCATCCTGAGCCAGCTCCCTCAGCCCTGTGGTGCAAGGAGCCCTGGCTGCTGGCAGTGCCTGGGAAGGGCAGGCTGCTGCCTGGGCTGGGTCCGTGCTGAGTTTGGGGGCCCTGCCCCAGCCAGGTGTGGTTTGTTCTGTGCAGGTGGTGGGAAGGGGCTGGCACAGCCCCAGCAGCCTGGCAGATGTGTGGCTGTGAGGGCTCTGCAGCTGCACTGGAGATGCTCTCACCTTACTTTTGGCAAGTGCATTCCTGTGCATTGAGGGGAGTGTGTCTGGTGATGTCAGGGAGCTCTGGCAGCCCAGGGCAGCCTCACTCCTTGGTTTCTGCTCTGGAAGCTGGCTGTGAATTAGTGTTGGAAAGGAACTTCCTGGTGTTTGATGGCCCCTTGTCCTGATGAACACTGGGGAAAAGCCACGTCCTGAGCATCCCTTTGTGCTCTGGTGGGTGCAGGGCTCCTGTGCCCAGCCCTTTTCTGTGGCTTTCAATGCCTGTATGGGAACTGCTCCCCAAAAACAGCCTCCTGCTCTCCCCTTCTCTTGCCCATCCTGCCCCCTGAGCTGCAGCCTGTGCCCAGGTCACACATCCCCTGCTCACTGGGGGGTGCACTGGGATCACCCAGAGCCCTGGGGACAGCCCAGACCCTGTAAAAGAGCAGGGGTGTGGAGATGCCACATGGATGGGGACACTGTGAGGGTGGGGATGCCACAAGGTTGGAGACACCAAAGGGATGATGACACTGCAGGGATGTGGATGCCATGGGGATGGGGACAGCAGAGGGAGGGGGGCACATGGGGATGTCATTGGATGTGGACACCACAGGGACAGACACACACAGAGCTGGGGACAGGGACCTGCAGGGGGACAGGGCTGGGGGGACACAGAGGCTCATCAGCCCTGGAGCTCTGCAAACCGGCCCAGTTCTGAGCCTCACTTTTTTCTTCCCCTTTTTTTTTTTTTTTTTTTTTTTTTTTTTTTTTTTTTTTTTTTTCCCCAATAATTTGAATGGCCCCTCTGCATCCTTGTCTCACAGCTCCAGTTACTGTGGCACAGATATTTAGGTGACACAGTGGGACCCCCCTGCACTTGCCAAGCACAGGGCTTTTCCCTCTTGCCTTAGTCTGGCAGAGGCTGGGGATGGCTGGGCATGGCAGCCTGGGCTGTGTCACTGTGAATCCCCAGGAATTGCTTTTCCCCTCTGTATCCCAGCGTTTCCCCTCTGTATCCCAATGTTTCCCCTCTGTATCCCAATGTTTCCCCTCTGTATCCCATTGTTTCCCCTCTGTATCCCATTGTTTCCCCTCCATATTCCAATGTTTTCCCTTTGTTTCCCAATGTGTCCCTGTCAAGCAGCCCTTGGAAGCAGCAGGGGCTGCAGGAAAAGCTTCATGCCAGAGGATTTCAGGCTGGGCTTTTTATATCCATCCCAGTGTGACCACACTTCATTTAGGGAAGGAGCATCCGGGCTGGATCTGGGCTGACGTGTTCAGGGCAGAGGATACTATGCTGAGCCAGCCAGATCTGGGCCAGGGGAGCAGCTGGGCTCTGATGGGGCTGCTGCTGCCCTGTGCTGTGGCTGCAGCACACACCGAGCTGTGCATGTCGGATTTCTTGGTGATTTCAGTGGTGTTGTGTAAATAGCAGGTCAGTCCATCCCTCCCCTAAGCCCTGCTCTGGAACCACGGCTATGCAGCCATCCCCGAGCTGAGCACACTGGGCTTGCTGCTGCTGCTGCTTCCCAGGGTCAGCTTACAGGAGCAGAGAAGGACAGGAACAGCCTCCCGTAGCACCAGGCAAGTTTTGGGTTAAAGCTGCTGATTTTATTGAATTCCTGCTGCTGTGGATGGTAGGTGTGGCAGGGGGAGCAGGCTGGTGGTGCAGCTCAGGGGTGGGATGTTATTTTGTGCTGCTGTTGGACATGTGCTGGCTGAGAGTCCTGCCTCTCCTGGTGCTCATTAATGACTGTTGGTTGGTGGACTAAGTTCCCCTGGGAGACAGGTGAGCCAGGCAGTGGGGTATTTGTGTGTGCAGGCAGCACTGGGCTGAGGTTTGGTTTTGAAATAAGTTAAAAATGCAGCAAAGCAAGGATTGGGATTTGTGTGAACCCCTAAGTGCTGCTGCCTTGTCCAGGTGTGATTCCAGATTGTAGGATACAGCATCCAGGAGTACAGCTGTCCAGGGTGTGTGCCCTGAGTGCAGATAAGGATGTGTCACGACAGATAAAGTAAGTTTGGAACACACAGAGGACCGTGCTAGCCCTGGGAGCTGTGACCTCTCCCATGCTGCTGTGGTTGCCATCCATGATTTCCCATGCTGAGATCAAAATCCCTGTGTGGGCCTGGGGTTTGAGGGTATCTCTGTGGTGGGGTTTGAATGTGTTTGACCCCAGAGCCCCTCAGCAGGTCCCCTGTCCCCGGGGTGTGCTGGCCATGGCTCGAGGTATGCACATGTGGCAAGCTCTAATGGCTTGGTGGCCAATAACCTGACAGCAGCAGTTCCTGGACTCCTCTCCATGGGGAATCCAGACTTCCCTTCTCTGAGCACGGTGGAATTTTTATAGCCTGTGGTTTGAAATGCTGTGATTTCCTTACAGCCCTGCACGCAGCCCTGTCAGAGCTGTGCTGGGGCTGGAGCTGCTGCTCCTTGGGTAACGGGTCTGAGCTTTGCTCCAGTACAGGGGAGAGGAGCTGAGCCTGCTGGGTGCTGTCATCTTATGGCTGAATTCAACTGTGCTTTGTTTCATTTATCCCCAAAATTTGTCAGGCTTTGTGGAACAGAGTACAGTAAAGCGAGCTCGTTTGTTAAAAAATAATCACCAAAATGGGAGTGAAATAGTTAATCTTGCAACTAGAGCTCAGTGGCACCCTGGAAGTGTCTGTCCAAAAGCCAGGAGGGGAGTGGGCATGTGGCATTCCAAGGTTACAGGGTAGAGGGGCCAGGCTGGCGAGCCCCACTTGGCACAGGGACACAGCTGTGACTCGGGCAGGGACGTGGCACTGTGGGATGAGTGCCCTGCTGGCAGCTGGGAGGCCAAGGCAGAGACACTTCATCCACATCTCGTGGGTGTGAGCACTGTCTGCCTCCTGGCTTTGTTCCCTGGGGTCCCTGTCCTCGTGGGGACGAGGCAGACTTCTGCCATTAACACTGAAAATCTCTGCTGGCTCATCCTTGTGATCCCCAGAACATCAGGCAGTACTGGGGTGCTCAGGTCCCTCCCTGTGATCTCTAGCAAGGGGTGCAGCTGGTGGGAATCAGCAGTGGTGCTTTCTCCAGCCCCTGATAAATCCCCTGAAAGGCACTGCCCAGGTCTGGCTGCTCTAGGGATGCCTTGGGGCCATCAGATGTTCCAGGCTGAGACATCCATGTCCCTGTGGCCCTGCTGCAGGGATGCTGCCGTGTCCAGCCACCCCCACCCAGCTCTCCCTTCTCACTAACTTGTGGAAAAGTGATTTCCCTTCCTGTTTTCTGGCCCCTTCTCAAGCTCAGGCTGGGTTAACTCTTGCTGTAGATGCAAGACTTGCTGGAGGGCCTGCTGAGGCGGGGCTGTAAAAGCCACATTTTCTTTGGGAATCGGATTAAGGCCCCTTTTTCTTGGTGCTGGGCGGATGCAGTGCGGGTGACATGAAATCTCTCTTTGTCCTGGATGGTATTTCTGGCCCAGCTGCAGTGGGTTAACCCTTTGTCATCCCACACAGCCCTGGTGATGAATGGCCCTTTGCTAAGCAGCAGGGACCTTTTCCTGGGGTGGCAGCACTGTGGGGGCACTGTGGGCTGTGTCCTCCCCCTGCCCAGCTGGGGGAGGCAGTGCAAAGCCTTGGCGCCTGGCTAGGGGACGTGTCTGTGGGACAGAGACCTGCCCTAACACTGCTTCCCACTGCCTTTCTTTGCCATTTTTAGTCTCTTTTTTTCCCCAAGATAAATGGATGGGACTTTGCACCCCAGTTCTGCTCTGGCACCAGAGGTGTCTCCATGCTGGGGCAGCCCCAGGCTGCCTGGATGGCACAGAGGGACATGAGTGGGAGAAAGAGGGGACAAAAGTGACAGTGAGAGCAGAGGCCAGGCCAGCTGGCAGAGCACAAGAGCTGCCTGTGTGCTCCTCAGAGGGCAGTGACCATGTCAGTGGTGCACCAGTGCCCACCCAGCCTGCTGTGGCACTGGGCTGGGGCAGGAGCATCACTTCTCCAGGAGAGCTGGAGGGCTGGATGACCAGCCAGGGGCAGGGTGATGGCAGGCAGAGAGCACCCAGAGGTGTCCCAGGAACCCTTGGCTGTGATGCCCAGGGTCCAGGGAGGTGTCTTGGTTTGGTACTTGGGCTGGCTCTGTACCTGGGGTGAGATGGTTTGGTGCTTGGGCTGTGCTCTGTGGCCAAGCAGAAACGGAGGTGATTTCACAGCCATGCCCTGGAGTCTTTGGCTGTGAGCACCTCACACCCTGGGCTTGGGCCCATTTTACTTTGTTTACCCCACTGTGCTGCATTGTTGCATCACCTTGGATCCATCCACTGCTGCTGTGAGCCTGGCTTGGCTTGTTTGTTTATGCAAAAGGCAGATGGTAGCAGGAAACATCCCTTTCTGGTGGCCTGAAAAGCTGCCAGGGGCACACACTGCTGTCTCCCTGCAGGCTGATCCTGTGCTCTTATCAGGGAGCCTTCTGATAAGAGCAGAGCAGGATTTCCCCAGAGGGGGTCCTGGGCAGTGTAAAGTGGCATCAGGAGCTCCCCAGGCCTCCCAGCAGTGGGGGGAGTGCAGGCCTGAATTCTCCCTGTGTCCCTCTCTCTGCTGAGCTTTAGGGTGTGATCACCCCATTGCTGAGGGAGGGGTGCCACCATCTCCCAGCTGACCCAGCAGCAGATGGGACTCACTCACAGCATTAGGATGTGCAGGGAAGCCACTCAGTGCCCTCCCACCCGTGCTCCTCCTCCCCCCAGCCTCCTGACCTTTTCCCATCACAGCACAAAGCACCATTATTCCAGCAAGGCACCTCCATCCGAGGAGACAGCTGGCACTGCAGCAGCTTGCTGGGGATGGGTTGTTACTAATTAAGCTGCAGGAGACAGCTTGAATGGAGTTTTCCTTCTTTTCAGGGCTAGGATGCCCTAAATTCTTTCTTCTTTACCTCCAAACAGCGTTTATAGGTTTAAAAGCAGACAAAGGAGGGAGAAGGGCCCATTATGTGCAGCTTGCAGGGCTGTGGATCCCTGCACGTGGCCTGCAGGGGCTGTTAGGGCACCCCAGCAACTTCTTGGCAGCTTGGTTTGTGCCAGGGGGTTGCTGTGACCCCCCCAGGGCTGTCACTGCCTGGGCATCTCCCCATCCAGAGAGGAGATGTCACTTTGGGGTGAAGTGGTTTAAACACTTGAACAAGTTTGGCGTGACTCAGGTGGTCGAATTTTTCCCTGCCTGCTGTTTTCTCTTGCAAAGGTGATTTATTTTCACCAAAATCATCCTCTGCCCCTGCTGCTGGGTCTGCTTTGACTGTGCTGCTGGTGGTGGGAGGTCAGAGGTGGTGGTGGAGGATGCTGGGGCTCTCTGAGCTGCTCCTTGGTGTGTGAGCTCTGTGCAGGCTCCATCTGCTCTCCCCTCTCCACGGAGCAGGATACAGGGCTGTGGTGGAGTGGGGTTCAGGGATGCTGGTGGGGTGAGGTGCAGAGTTCTGTTTTATCCCTTTTGGGGGTAATTTGTCCTTTGTGATAATCTGTGAGGGTGTCTGGGGGGGCAGGTCCTGCCCTTGAGGAGGAGGAGGAGGTGAGGATTTCTCCTGAGCAGCCAAGGAGCCAAGTGTGTTTCCTTGTGCCATCTGCAGAGCTGGTCCCAGGATTGGAGCATTTTGGTGCCAAGGCAGAGCTGTCCCTGCTGGGCACAGCCTGTGCTCAGAGCTGAGGCTGTGGCAGTGCCTGGGAGATGCTGAGTGTGCTTTGTGTCTGTCCAAACCAGCACAGCCGTGCCCAAACCAGCGCCCCAGCCAGTGCCCTGTGTGAGGAAAAAGGAATCTGGGAGGAATGGGGTTCTTTCTTGCTTTTCCCAGATATTTGTGACTGCAGAGTGCCTTCCTAGCATGTTCTCTTTTGGAAAAGGGTGGATTGCTGAGGCAGGTGAGGAGCCTCCTGCCTGCCCCACTCACGGGACTGCAGATCCTCTGCAGGAGGAATGTGCCAGAGGAAGGGAGGCTGCTGCAGGGACACTGCTGGGATGTGACACCAGGGCCCGAGGCAGGGCCTCCCCAGGGAGAGGTGACTCACCAAGGACACGGTGCCAGCTGCACGTGATGGCTGGTGACAGCGTGTGAAATAATTCCTTCCTTCCTTCCTGGAGCTGTGCAGCTGGAGGAGGCTCTGGGTTTGGTGTGGTGGGAGCTGGGGCAGTGCTGGGTGCAGTGAGGGTCCAGCAGAGCCTGGTGCAGGGATGCTGGAGGTCTGGATCCAGCTCCTGGGCAAGGCATCAGGGCTGGCTGCTCCCTGTGCTCCCCAGGGTGTCCCTGAGCTCTGCAGGGCTCTGGGGTGCACCTGGCACTGCCTGCACCCCAAGGTGCTGCTGCTCCACTGCCCTCTCTCTCCAGGGAGACTGGAGCCACCAGGGAGCTGGTGGGATACCTGTGTCTGACATGGGCTGCTCAGAGGAGCTGCCAGACACCAGGGAGCTTAAAAGAAAAAAAAAACTGCATCATCTGTGGACTTGGGAGTTCAGTACAGCCAGAGAGGGGGAAATGTCATGGATCTGTGGGTCTTAGAGATGTTCTGGGGTCTTACCCTGCACATGCTGAAGGGACCATGGTGGCTGCCAGAGCCCCCCTGGGTGGTAACACTTGCAGACCTGCACTCAGGCTCTTAGAAAAGGTTTGGGATTGGTTTTAGCTGTTCCTGGCATTGAGGGATCCTTTCTGTTCCTGCTAGAGGTGTTAGTGTCTCTTTAAGTGCTAAAAAAAAATTAAATTTTGGTCTTGTGATCTGGAAGCTGGTGTCCTTTTCTCGGTCATGCTAATTTCCAGAGTTTGCTGGTGCTCTACCAAGGTCTCTGGATGTGCTTTTCATTCTGCTATTGATCTGAGATTATAAATATAGCTGGCAGAATTTCCATCTGTCTGTCAAAGTCGCTGGGGACTGGCAGGTATTGCAATATCAATATTGCAGCATTGCAGCAATATTGAAAGAATAAAAATTGTTTCCTAAGCCCTAATGGTGCACTTTTAGCTGGGGATTGCTGAGGTGCAGTAATATTGGAAATGTCCCTTCAGCATTCCTGAGAGGGAACATGTCCTGCTTGTGCTGCCTGTGCCTGAAGGATTTGATGTTTTCTTGAGAGCTGGGCATTGGGATGGAGTGAGTTTTTTGGCAGGTCTGCCCACAGGCTGGGTGGTGCTGGGGAAAGTGCCTTCATTTCCAGATCTTGGTTATTCCTCAGAGCTGGGGGTTTATGGCTGAGCTGGCCAAGGGCAGAGCATTGCCTGGCACAGGGGAGGGCTGCAGTGCTGCTGGGGCAGTTTTCTCACTGCTGGGCAGTTTTCTGCTGCAAAGGACTGTGGTTGGGATTGTCCCCAAAGCTCAGGGACTGTTGGAACCCTCATTGGTGTATCCCTGTGCATCAGTGCTGGACCACATTCTCCAGGGGCCCTACCAGCCCTGCACAGTGTGGCTGTGACATGGGACCTGCTTTCACCTGCAGGGATGTCCCATAATCCGTGACTGGATTGTGTAAACCAGGCAGGAATCTTCCTTAATGCTTCAGATTAGTTGCAAGACTAAAAGCTGGATCTGTAGTTAGTGCAAATCCCTTGATAGAACTCACAACAGCAATAGGCCTTGTTAGAATTGCTCCTAACTCTGATTATTAGGTTTTTCTAAGAGAAGAACAATGAGTTTGTGATTTTAAAACCCTTAATTAGGGGATTTGGATCCAATTCTTGGCTCTGCTGTAAGATGTCTGTGTGACCCTGGGCGAGTCACTTAATCCCTCTGCAGTTCATCTGCACTGGAGGGGTGAAGCTGCTTCCTTCCTCTGCCTGTGCTCAGAGCCAGAAATGAGCCTGGAGAAGTCTGTTCTTGCAGGAATGGAGGTGCTCCTGTAGAGCAAACCCCAGAGTCTGTCTGGGCTGTTTGTCACTCTGAGAGTGCCTGCTCTGTGCAAACACCCCAAAGGCACCAAGGGCCATCCTGGGGGCCAGCAGTGCTCCCAAAGCCCTGCTGCACTTGCTGTGAGCCAAGGATGGCACTGGGCTGTCCTTCTAGCTGCTCACTCGCCGCCTCTCGCTCCTGGGAAGGAGCAGATATGAGTTGAAACAAAATATTTTGTTAATTAATCTGGGGAACAACTTGTACACAGTTCCCATGTGCCCTAATTTTTTTCCCTGAGGGTGGTGAGGTCCTGGCAGGGGGTGTCCAGAGAAGCTGTGGTTGCCATGTGCCTGGAAGTGTCCAAGGCTGGGTCCCTTTGAACCAAGCCAGTCTGTGTTTCAGTGAAATGTCCTTGCAGAGCTTCACTGACCATGGGGAGAACTTTTCTATGGTTATTTTTATTCCCTTGCAGGCAAGACTAAAGTATGCCTATGATTTCAATATGAAAAAAATTAACTTGGAGGAGTGAGGAGTTGATTCCTGTTGCTGAGCACACCGTGTTCACCCCTTTGCTGGTCTCAGTTTGGGCACGTGAACTCTGTGCTTGTGCTTAACTCCTGCACAGCCACACATGTGGGCAACTTAGTGGCAGGGACAGGAAGCCATCACACCTGAGATCCTCCCTTTAGTCTTTGTGCAAGCACAGCACCTAAGTGAACCAGGCACAGCCTTTTCCTGCCTTTCTCCAGCTAAAACAAGGCTGGGGTGACTTGCAAACAGCCCCAGCTGCTACTCAGGCAAACCTGGTTTGCCATCTAGCATTGGATTTTCCTGGAGATTAGAGAGATTAAAACACTAATGCCCACTGATAGGGGTTAAAGCTTTAATAAGTCATAAAAAGTGGTGTAATCTGGCAGAAATCTGCATGAAGCTGCAGCATAAGCAGATTGAGGCTGAGTTTCCTGCCTGGGTGCTGAGTGGAGGTTTCTCAGAAACTGGTATTTGTGGGACTTGCTGAAGTGGAGGGATGTGAGTCTTGCCCCCTGCTCAGCACATCGTTTTCAGAGCCAGCCTTGCTGGGCATCACAGGGGGAGTGCTGCCAGCCCAGCATGGTGAGGAGGGGCTGCTGCCAGCCTGGTGTGTGCTGGCTGGAGGAAGATCTGCCACTGCTGGTGCTCGGAAGCAGAGGGGGAAGGTGACAGCCACGCTAGAGCCACAGGCAGGAGACAGAGCAGGGGTGGCTGTGGTGCCACTGGCACAGGTGGCATCAGTGCAGCAGTGTGGCAGAGGCTGGTAACAGGCCCAGAAGGGAGGACAAGCACTAGCCCTGGGCTTGCAGGCTGTGCAGGGACTGTTCGTGGGAAAGGGAGTCCTCTGGGTGTTGAAGATTGCAGATGTGCACATCTGTCTTAACCCTTTCATCACCCTTCTCTCAGAATGCAAATCTGAGAACTGCAGGAGGTCATAGGGTAGGTCAGAGTAATGTGTCAGACCCAGGAGCCCAGAGAGGGAGATGGGCTGTGACAGGAGAGTCCCAGCAGCACTGCTGGACATCGCTGAGGGGACTTCACCCCACACCAGGGTCTGTGTAGGAGGGAGCAGGGCCAGGTGGTGCAGCCTGTCCCTGGCCCCTGCACATGGCAGCTCCCCTCCAGTGCTGGGAAAGGGGTGGGGACGTTCTGGGATCAAGGTGTGAGGCAGGAAGGAGTTGTGGAGACAGCTGAAATCTTGATTCAGCTTCACTGACACCATCCTAGAGAGCAGCCGTGCCCGTGGGGGTAGGTTGACATCTCGTCCTGGCAGATGTGAGATACAGCCCAGACATCTCCAACCAGCTGCAGAGCAAAGTGAGCCCAGCTCCCAGCCCTCACACCCACCCACAGCTGCCTGGGGCTCTGCTGGAGAATTTCGGGATGCTGGGAAGCAAAAGGCTTCCCTGGGATCACGGACAGGGATGTGGATGGGATCTGGGATCAGGGACAGGGATGTGGATGGGACCCGTGCTCAGGGACAGGGATGTGGATGGGACCCGGGCTCAGGGACAGGGATGTGGATGGGACCTGTGCTCAGGGACAGGGATGTGGATGGGACCTGTGCTCAGGGACAGGGATGTGGATGGGACCCTGTGCTCAGGGACAGGGATGTGGATGGGACCCCGTGCTCACAGACAGGGATGTGGATGGGACCCGTGCTCACAGACAGGGATGTGGATGGGACCCGTGCTCAGGGACAGGGATGTGGATGGGACCCGTGCTCACAGATAGGGATGTGGATGGGACCTGGGCTCAGGGACAGGGACGTGGATGGGACCCGGGCTCAGGGACAGGGATGTGGATGGGACCCCGTGCTCACAGACAGGGATGTGGATGGGACCCTGTGCTCAGGGACAGGGATGTGGATGGGACCCCATGCTCAGGGACAGGGATGTGGATGGGACCTGTGCTCAGGGACAGGGATGTGGATGGGACCCCGTGCTCACAGACAGGGATGTGGATGGGACCCCGTGCTCAGGGACAGGGATGTGGGTGGGACCCTGTGCTCAGGGACAGGGATGTGGATGGGACCCCATGCTCAGGGACAGGGATGTGGATGGGACCCCATGCTCAGGGACAGGGATGTGGATGGGACCCTGTGCTCAGGGACAGGGATGTGGATGGGACCCTGTGCTCACAGACAGGGATGTGGATGGGACCCCGTGCTCAGGGACAGGGATGTGGATGGGACCCCGTGCTCACAGACAGGGATGTGGATGGGACCCCGTGCTCAGGGACAGGGATGTGGATGGGACCCTGTGCTCACAGACAGGGATGTGGATGGGACCCCGTGCTCAGGGACAGGGATGTGGATGGGACCCCGTGCTCAGGGACAGGGATGTGGATGGGACCCCGTGCTCAGGGACAGGGATGTGGATGGGACCCCGTGCTCAGGGACAGGGACGTGGATGGGACCCCATGCTCAGGGACAGGGATGTGGATGGGACCTGGGCTCAGGGACAAAGATGTGGATGGGACCTGGGCTCAGGGACAAAGATGTGGATGGGACCCTGTGCTCAGGGACAGGGACGTGGATGGGACCCGGGCTCAGGGACAGGGATGTGGATGGGACCCGGGCTCAGGGACAGGGATGTGGATGGGACCCGGGCTCAGGGACAGGGATGTGGATGGGACCCTGGCCCCAGTCCTGGAGCACTGGGTGAACTGGGCTCCTCTTGGGATGGGACCCTCGCCCCAGCCTCTCTCTTTCCCGTGGAAGTCTCCCGCAGCTCCAGCGTGGATCCGGGCTGGTCCGTGCCCCCAAACTCTGGGACGTGCCCCCAAACTCTTCCTCTCACCCTTTGCGGGCCCCCCTGGGCCGGGGGATGGAAACCGCCCGGGGGCGAAGCAACTTCCCGGGAAGAGGCTCCATCCCCCCGGGCCGGGCTGCAGGGGGAGGAGGCAGGGTGATGGGGGAGGAGGAGGAGGAGGAGGAAGGGCGATGGGGGAGGAGGCGCAGGACAGCGCGGGCGGAGGCGGGAGAGCGGTGCCGGAGCGGCCGCGGGTGAGTCTGCGGTGCCCGGGGGCAGCGGGCGGGGGGCTGTGGTGCTGGGGAACAGCTTTTTGGGGTGACTTATGGTGGGGAAGGGGCTGAAAGGGCCGGGGTTCCCAGGGAGGGCAGAGCAGGGCAGCGGGGGCTGCTCGGCACCGCCTGCCGTGCTGCCGGCATTGTCCGGCACCAGCGGAGAGCAATGATAACCCTGCCCTGGGGGGCACCCCTTGTCCCCATGGGTCCCTCTGTCCCCTGCCCTGCCTGGGGGGCACCCCCTGTCCCCGAGGGTCCCCCCGGTCCCCAGCTCTGCCCCGGCTGCTGCCCCACTAAAGGGCTCTCGGAGCGTCTGGGGCGCAGCTGCCTTTGGTAAAGAAAGAAAACAACAGAAACAAACAAAGAAATGGAATAAAAAAATCCATACCGCCCTACTCTTCAAAGGACAAAACTAAGCGAAACGATGTTAAAAGGGGAGGAAAAAAAATAGGGGGGAAAAAGAAAAAAGCTGAACTGCAACCGCGGGGATGTGAATCCCTCTGGCTTGCTCCTTTTCCTGCCGTAGCTGCAGTCAGTGCCCCGTGGGATGGGCAGCAGTCCCGGAGTGCCGCTCGGTGGGGTGGCACACTCAGCCCATTCCCGGGGCTGTGCCCGGCCCGTTCCTTCTGCGGTGTTGTCTGCACAGGCCGAGTTTGGGGAGCGCTGCCTGGCTCTTTGTTTTCACAGCACTGAGCTCTGCAGAGCAGTGGTGGCAGAGTGAAGGGTGCTCTCCCTTGGCTGGGGGCTGGGGAGGGTCCCCGTGTCCCTCCTGAGCTGAGAGCATTGCCCAGGCTGGGTGGGAGTGGATCCCATCCTCAGAGCCCCCATGGAATCAGCTTGGTGGGTGTCCCTGGACCCTGCTGGGCACAGGCACCCTGAGCCTGGCTGCAGGGAGCACGGGCTGTGCTGGCCACTGGCGTGGGCTAATGGGGCCTGCTGATGGAGCAGCTGCTGCTCAGAGCTGTGTGCAGGAAGGTTCCTCTCCATGGGGTGTTCCAGGGAGGGAGAGCTGCTCTGGGGTCAGCCTTGCTCCAGGGGAAGAAGCTCCTGACAGAGGGTGATCAGTGGGGCTGCATGGCCAGAGATCTCTGCATGCCCAGGCTGACACTTGGGGCTGTTCATGATCATCTCCTCCTTTTTAAACGTGGAGGAAAACATTCTAACAACTCTCTGCAGGTTTTTGTGAGTGGTTTAGAGCTGCTGTCTCACGTGGTTGGAGGAATGAGAATGTGAGACTGTGGATTGTGCTGCCAGGGCTACACGTGTCTGACCGGGGCCGGGTGGTGCCCAGCCTGGTGCCTAGCCTAGTGGTCAGTGTGGTGGTCAGCCTGGTGCCCAGCCTCACCCCACGTCTGGGAGCCACAGGCAACAGTCTGAGCTTGTGGATCGGGCACCACAGTTTGACCTTGCCGTGGGCTCCTGCATGCCAGCCCAGAAACGCTGGTGAGCAGAGCCTGCAGCAGCCAGAGGGTGTGAGATGGGAAGGGAAGCAGTGATGGGCAGCCCTGACACAGCCATCTCTTGTAAATAGAAGAGGCAGGAGGGTTGAGCTGCAGAGGAGTGCTGGGCTTCCGGAGGGGAGGGGAGGCACACGGAGAGTGGGGACGGAAATGAGTGAGCACGTGGCTGGCAGCACAGCTCAGCCTGCATGTGGTGTGTGCCCGTGGCTTGTGGCCCAGACTGGTCACCTGTGGAAGTGCTCACACCTCAGCAGGAATCACTCAGCAGGAATCACTGCCTCCTTTTTTAAACTCTGAAAGCAGGCTATTCCCCACAGGAGTAAAAGGCTTCAAGCCTGGAGCATCCTGTGTGCTCAGGGGGCACCTGGCCACCTCTCTGACAGCTCTTGGGTGGATTTGGTCTAATGGAGTTAAGCACACTCTGCTGTTTCTGAGTTGTGTTTGTTGGCGCCCAGGTGGAAATGCAAGCTGAGAAGAAAACATAACTGGTTGGTAGGTGGGCCTGGGCTGGTGGCCAGCCTGAAACTGTAGCCCAAATGCTCAGAGATGCAAGGGACAGACTCTGGCAGTGGCAGCCAGGTGCTGGTGATTGCAGCTCAATGATAGGAGCACCCTTAGTTGCAGTTTGGTGCTGCAGGGTCTGTGGCACTGGCTCCATGTGCCAGGCTGAGCCCCGTCAGCTTTGCAGTGAGCTGTGCCTCCCATTCCCTGGAGCCCACACTTCAGCAGGGCCCTGCTGCAGTCAGCACCAGGAGCTGAAAAAGCAGCAGTGCCTGGGCTGTGCCAGGGTTGCATCCAGCCCTGGCTTTGCTGAGACTCCTGCCCCCTCAGAGGGAGAGCTGTGTCTCTGCCACCTCCTCCCAGGTTGGATGTGTTTCCTGTGGTCAGCAGCTCAGTGTGCCAAGGGGACAGGCCCTGGAGGCCCCACAGCCAGCTGTGCTCAGCCAGGAGCTGTGGATTCTCTCTGTGACACCCTGCTGGCACAGCTCTCCAAGGGAGCTGCTCCCAGAACTCAGAAGGTTCGATGGTTCACACTTCTCCTGTGAAAACATCCATGGACACTCAGCTGCCTGGGCTGTGCTTCCACACCACTGTTCACTGCTCTGAACCTGCTCTCTGTGTTTGCACAAACCCATCCCACAAATCTGGAAGCCCATGGTATTTCCAGTGTCTGCTGTGTAGAGGGAAGGGGTTATCCACAGTGTCCTGGTCTTGTGGGTGCTCACAGCTCTGCAGAACTGGGGCAGCATCATCAAAAGGTGGCCAGTGCTTGGTGTTCTGGGTACCCAAAGGGTGTTTCTTGGGTTTACCCCCTAAACATTGCCATTTTGCCACTGCTAGAGTGTGCAGTGGTTGGATCTGTTGACAGGCAGAGGTGCCCTGGCCTCTCTCTGTGCAGCTGCTGAGCACCAGGTCAGTGCCCAGCTCTGCTCTCCCAGGTCACCAGCAGAGTGTGGAGCTGCTGAGTCTAGCCAGGCCTGGGGTGGGTGGGACATTCCCAGCCCAGCCTCTTTGAGGGTGCTTTAGCCTTGGAGAAGCCCCAGTCCCTGCAGATCCCCATGCCAGATGCTGAGGGAGGATTACCAGCCCTGGCTGTGGGGTTTTGGGGAGCCCCTGGCTGTCCTTGCACGCCCTGGCAGTGCCCTGGGCTGTGGCAGCCTCGTGGCACCAGCACAGCAGCTCCAGCAGCTCTGACCCTGCCCTGGCCAAGCCCATCCCACAGCACACAGCATCCAGCTGGCTGAAGGAGCAGGAGGGTCCCCGGGGGGCTCCCAGGGGCTTCCCTCCCCACGGGATGCCTTTCATCTGCTGCTGCACAGATGTTGGCTTTGGCTCGTGTCTGACACGCATCAATTACAGAGCAGCAGCCCCAGCCTGTGGCAGAGCCAGCTCTGGAGCAGCTGTCCTGAGGCAGCTCTGGCTCTGTCCCTGCTGGGGGCAGCGCTGCCCTGGCCATCCCCACACCCCCTGTGCCCACTGCACTGGCTTTCCCTGCCAGGGAAGGGCTAAATATGGCACAAGCCCTTGTGTTCCCATTGTTGGTGTCTCTCCTGGGGGCTGCAGGCTCTGGGCTCTGCCCCATCAGTGAGCGATGGCCCCTTGTGTGAGGGACAGCAGTTGGGTTAAGGTGACAATGGGGGATCATGTGAGGTCTGGTCCTGCTCTTGCAGGGATTTCAGACACTACTGGGATGTTTATTAACCCATTCCTCCTTGCAGTGCTCCAGGGGGGTCAGCTCAGTGACTCTGGCAGCACCACGGGTGTGACATCGTCCCCTCAGGGAGCACAGCAGGTCAGACAAATCCAGGATGTGCCCATGATGCATCCACTGCTCTGCTCCAATTTATTTCTAAGATCCTTATTTTTTAGACGAGTGACTCCTGGAAGTGGTCCCTGCCACCCAGCACAGCAGCCCTGTGTGCCACCAAGTGCTCCTGTGCTTCTGCTGGCACTAACCCCTTGGAGCCAAGTGTGCCACTGGAGTTTTTGCTAAGAAAAGACCATCTCAGTGCTGGGAAGCTGGAAAAAAAAATAAAAATTGCACGTTAGAGTTGTGGCATTTCCCTTGGGAGTTTGCTGGTGCTTCTGGGGCATTGGTGTCTTTGCATCCCTGCTGTCCTGCAGACACTCCTAGCTGCAATATATTTATTTTATATACCAAATATACTTATTTTATATACAAACTATTGTATTGTATTTTTCCTCAGTCAGGAATCACGAGTTCCCCACAGAGCAGCTGAAGCACATGGGCTGCCCTGACAGGGTTCTTCCTGTGGCTTTGGTGTGAGCCCTGAGCCCTTCTCCTCCCCCTGAGGGCAGTTTGGTGAGGAGTGGCTGCTCCCTGGGCTGGGCACAGTTTATCTGCACACCCCCCTGCCCAGGGACAGATCAGCCCCTCTGCACAGTGCCAGCTGCTCCTTGTGGTGCTGGAGATGCTCCTGGCATTTATCAGGTGGAGGGTGGCTTTCTGCTCTATTTAATTTCTTAATTTCTCTGCACCTTACCTGCCCCAGTGTTCCAGTTTGCTGTCCTATCCTTGGGGCTGTCCTGTGCACACAAGTGGAGGAGTTAAACCTGTTGCATAACAGGGGAAGCATATTTTCCACATGATTTACTTGCTGTTTTGTTGGGGTTATTTTTAATGTTATGCCGGGATTTTTTTTTCTACTTTTGGTCTTGCCATTTTGGAACGTTTTGGAGGCTAATTTGGGATTTGTGGGAGGGCCTCAGGCATGCCAGGCTGGTTGGCTTTGTGAGGGGCAGTGTGGCAGTGCAGTTCCAGCTGTGCAGGATTCCCAGGAGGAGTGGGATGTTCCCCAGGGCAGTGCAGTTCCAGCTGTGCAGGGTTCCCAGGAGGAGTGGGATGTTCCCCATGGCAGTGCAGTTCCAGCTGTGCAGGATTTCTGCTCCCATGGCAGTGCATTCCAGCTGTGCAGGGTTCCCAGGAGGAGTGGGATGTTCCCCATGGCAGTGCAGTTCCAGCTGTGCAGGGTTCCCAGGAGGAGTGGGATGTTCCCCATGGCAGTGCAGTTCCAGCTGTGCAGGGTTCCCAGGAGGAGTGGGATGTTCCCCATGGCAGTGCAGTTCCAGCTGTGCAGGGTTCCCAGGAGGAGTGGGATGTTCCCCATGGCAGTGCAGTTCCAGCTGTGCAGGGTTCCCAGGAGGAGTGGGATGCTCCCATGTCTCTCAAGGACAGGGTTTTTGCTCTCTGGCAGTTCTGTGAGTAATGCTCAGCTGCATAGCCTGGGACTGAGGGTTGGAAAAAAGTGTTCAAAGTGACCCAGCAGTCTTTGGGATTAGATCTAGGGGTTTTTTTTCCTTTTTTTTTTCTTTTTCCCCTTTTGCTTGGCCTGTATTAAGGTGGAAGTGTGCTGTGCTTGCAGGAAGAGTGTGGTTCCACCTCACAGACCCAGCAGGGTCAAGTCTGAGATGGCCAGAGGAAAAGGGGTGATGGGCTTGTGTTTGGAGGAGCCCCTTTGGCCCAGCCACACTCCTACAGAGAGAGGGAGGGAGAGAAAAGCAAGCAGCACATCATCAAAGGCCAGGAATAACTGGGGTGAGATGAGCTGAGAGCTGTGTTGCTGTCTGGAAGGGTGAGGACTTTATAAATAATAATGTTTTTATTAATAAAAATAAATGATTAAAAAATAATAAATAATCATTGCAAAACACTGAGCAACAACAAAATGCTTGCTCAGGCTGGTGGCTGCAGGGACCCAGGCACAGAGCAGCAGCATCCTGGGGTGGGGAGGGCTCTTAGAAGTGTGTTTTCCTAAAGCCTCCCTCTCTGTGCTGGGTCAGAGGAGCGTGCTGCATGTGGCTGATGCCTCCAGGAGCTTGCAGGGGACTGGGCTGATCTTGTGCCTGCTCTGCCTTTGGGATGTTTGCTGTATCTGCTGTGGGTGATGTGGAGCACTGGGGCTGGCAGGGGACAAGGCCACATCACCCCAGGGCACTTGGGGCACTTTGTCCTGCCTGGTGCTTGGGGGAGTAGATAATTTCCTGTTTTTTTTAAAAAGCTGTTGGCTGAGGCAGTAATTTTACATTTGCTTCTTCTGAAGAACTTAGGCTGGAGTATCTTGCAGGGGAGACCCTGTCTCTGAGGGAAGCTGAAGTTTGGGTTTCTGAGCAGATATTGACAGAATGAGAGTGAGATCACAGAAGCTCTGTGGCCGTGTGGGTGTTGTCTGGCACAACTTGATGCAAATGTGTTGGGTTTTCCACCAGCCAGGGCTGGCAGTGCCTGATGTGCGTCAGCTGGAGCTCGAGGAGGGCACGTGGCAGTGGCTGCCAAGGACTCCCTGTGGCTGCAAAGCCATCCAGCCCCCCAGAACAGGGCTGAGCTGTTCACACCAGCAGTGTGCACAGTGCTGCGGGGGACTGGGATGTGCAGCTCTGCCAGCCTTTAACAGCAGTGCCCAGGTGTAGCTGCTGGGCTAGGGTGGTTCTAGCTTCAGGCTGCTATGGTGTTCAGATAGCTCTGGGGCTCCTGAGGCAGAATTCAGCTTCTCAGCCAGCTAGGAATGAGATTTTGGGAGTTGCTGTAGAGGTTCTGGAGGTAGCTTTATTTCTTCAAAGCAAAATCCAGATACATAGCACAGCAAGGGGTTTTTATAGGGCTTAGGGGGATTGAGATTCTAACCAGTACAATTATAAGTTGAGAACTATCCAATTACTTTAAGATTCTGGGTGAGAAAAGACCAATCATCTAGTAAAGTTAAAGATCAATAGAAATCCTAAATGATAACAAGGGTTTCAGTAGGGGGGAACATTTCTCATGAAAGGTTTCATTTCTCAGGGTATGAGACCCCAAGGGCCTTTTTCAGGGACAGTTGTATCATCCCCAGCCGGGCATGAGGCTAAAAGCCTTTGTCACTCCCTGCTGTGGGTTTGCTGGGTGCTGGGTGCTGCTGTGGCAGCACATCAGCTGCTGTGGGACCTGCTGTGCTCACACCCCCATAGCAGCATCCCTCTGCTGCGGCAGGTCGGGTGGAGCGGGCAGGCATCGAGCGAACGCAGTAAATAAAGAAAATCCTGAGTTTAATTTCATTATTGTGGAGGAAGATGCTGCACTCCTCCCTCCCAGCCTGTTCCCTGAGTGTCCACCCCCTGACAGGCTGTGTGTGTCCCTGCAGGTGCAGAGGCCGTGCCCAGCCCCGCTGCCGGCATGACGGACGCCGCGCGCGATGCCGGCCCCAAGCAGGCGGCGCCGGCGCGGCCGGACAAGGCGGATTTCGGCTATGTGGGCATCGACGCCATCCTGGAGCAGCTGAGGAGGAAAGCCATGAAGCAGGGCTTCGAGTTCAACATCATGGTCGTGGGTGAGTTGTCCCTGCTGTGCTGTCCTGGTTTGGAGGACAGGTGTCTGCCAATAAAGCTTCTCTTTGAAATGGAGAATGGAAACCCCCTCCCTCCAAATTATCATTATAATTTGAAATTAAGGGGCTCTCAGCAAAGATAGAGGAGTTAGGAATAACAGTTCTTTACTAGGAAAATTAAAATAGAAATGCAGTATTACACAGAACAATCCCAAATCCTGCCAGAGTCAGAATCCAAGCTGACAGCCGTCAGTCAGTCAGGGTGTTGGCACAGTCCCATTCAATGGTGGCTGCATCCTCCTGCAGGGGCAGATGTGGTTCAGCTGGAGCAGTGCTCCTGGAGAAGGTGCAGTTTCCTCTGAAGCTCCAGGGATGATGTGGAAAGGTCTGGCTTTCCTCTGGGATCCAGTGGAAAGAAGGTCCCTTGGTGTCCCAAATCTCAGTTTTTATCTGGGTAGGAAAGGCTTGGCTGCTCCCCTGGCTGGAGCATCTCCCAGTGGGATGATGGAATTTTATCAGTCATGCCCTGGGACTCAGTGGCCATTAACAGGAGATATCTTCCTGGAGGGAGGATGGGCTGTGGGAAGATAAAAATGATTGCCCAGCTGGTTTAAAGCTGGCCCATGAGCAGATAATGTGTGCCAGGAGATCAGGGGGACATCATGGGGACAGAATTCACATTGCTGGCCACATCAACCCAACACAGAGGCCAGCCACAGTAGCAGGCTCCCATCCCTGTAGGGCTCCCATCCCTGCAGGAGCAGGCTGTGCCTCAGCAGTGAGCTGTGCAGGCAGGGAGGGATGCTGAGCAGCCCTGGCAGCTCTGTGTGTGGTATGCAGGCTCGTGCTGCGGCGCGCCTGGAAAACATTGTCCTGCCCTTGGCAGGCGCTGGGCTGGCTGTTTACAGGCTGGGAACTCGGGGCATTGTAAACAAGCCCAGCTCTGGCCCTCCCAGAAGATACAGAAGGAGCAGCACCTCGGGGAAGGGGCTGCAGCCAGCCCTCACCTCATCCTGCTGTGCCTCCCCAGGAATGGGTTTAGCTCCATCCAGCCTAAACTGAGAATCCTTGAGCTGAAATTGTTCCAATTTCTGTCTTACAGGCAGGAGAGGAGGGCAGGGAGGAGGGAGGTGACTTGTCCTGCAGGGGAGGTGGGAGCTGAGCATCACTGCCATGTTAATAAAATTTGGGGGTCACTCCTCACTCTGTCCCTATGATGGGGTTTTGTGAACCTTTCCCCACTGTAGCAAAGTCCCCATTCAAAAGGGTTTCACAATCCAAATCAGAACTGAGAGGCTATGGTCAGCTTAGTCCCTTGTCCTCTAAAGTTACAGGGATGAAGGGAAATGTCTGAACTTTTAAATGTCCCAACCCCAAAGCACATCTTTTGCATTCCATTTTCCGTGCAAAGCAGCTGGAAGGAGAGCAGAGGTGGCCAGGCTCAGCTGTGTTTTCCCCACTGGATTTCAGCTGTGGGAAAGGCAGTGGGCTGCAAACCAGGGCTGTTGGAAGGGGGCTCTGCCCTGTGTCAGCTGCCTGTCACAGCCTTGGGGTCCTCAGCTACACCCACCATGGCTGAGCTGGGTCAGCCTGTGGCTGCAGTGCCAATGGGACATCACATCCTGGCTGCTGGTGGCTCTCACCTCACCTGGTCCCTTTCCAGGCAGTGCAGCTCCAGCTTGGACAGACACGAATGCAGAGACCCAGTGTCTGGAGCTCTGGCACTGTGCCACCCTGATTTCAGCTGTCCCCAGTGTGTCACACACCTTCCCCTGTCCCCAGGTGCTCCATTTAATGGTGAGCAGTGGGGCAGTGAGTGCTGTTTTGGCTCTGCATGCCCACCTCCAGGCCTGTTAGTGCTTGACCCTTTGTTTTTAGGCAGCAGAGGACTGGGAGCACCTCCCCCAGGCTGGTCCATGTGTTTCTTACTGCCCAGCAGTGACAGTGGCTGTCAGAGAGAGTTTTCCTGATGCCAGGAGGTGATACCCAGTGCTGGTTGGCCCTGCAGTTGGCTGTGGCAGGCTGGATGGGCCAGCACCCTGAAGGATGTGGGTGAAAGCCTTGCTGCCTCTGCTTAGGGACACTCTGTGGGACAAGGGACATGCTGGTGGCAGTGCCATCATAGCTGGCTGTAACATGGCTTGGCAGAACGGGGCCACTGGGTCCCCAAGGTGTGTGCAGGATCTCTGCAGTGTTTGCAGGGGCCCAGAACATCTGCTCCCTGGGTTTTCAGGAGTTAATTCTGTTCTCTTTGCTCTGGAAAAATTGTTCTCCAAGTTCACGGGACAGCTGTTCCTGGAGAGTCAGGAGCTGCTGGTGTCCTTTCCTCACAGATCAGCAGCAGCTCTGGGACATAAAGCATGAAAATGCTTTTCTAAAAGCTGTTTTTCTAAAGTTGTGGAATCTCATGTGCTTCTTGGGCTGTTGTTGGATTCAGAGGAGCTCCTGGCATGGACCTGTGTCTGTGCAGCCAGCTGGGCCGGTTGCAGCAGCACATCTGTCAGGGAAGCAGCAGCAGATGCAGCAGGGCTGAGGTTTGTAGGATTGTTGCTGCTGTTAGTCCTGTCCAGATAAAGGCTTGCCAAGCTGCTCCAAAGCCTTCCCTGTGGAACTGGACAGAGCAGACTGCAGGAGAGTGAAGGCAGAGTTGGGAGGCTTTTTCCTGGGGTTCCCTTGGTCCCTGTGCCCTGCTGAACATCACCACAGCTTTTCAAACATCCCCAGCACTGCTTGCTGTTTTTGGGCTTGCCTGGATGCAGGGAACCAGCTCTTGATTTGCTGCTTTGGAGCCAGGGAGGGGCTTTGCTACCTGCAGCCTCCTCCTGGCTGGGCTGGGCTGGGCTGGAGCTCCTTGGCTCGGGGGAGCTGCAGGGGAGCAGCTGCTTCTCATCCCTCCATCCCTCTGGCAGATCCAGTGCAGGCTGGGTCTGTCAGCAGCCCCATCCCCTGGCCCCTGGCAGAGCAGGAGTGCTGACTCTGGGTTATCCTGCTCTCTTCCAGGTCAGAGTGGCTTGGGGAAATCCACGTTAATCAACACTCTCTTCAAATCCAAGATCAGCCGGAAATCTGTACAGCCAGCTGCTGAGGAGAGGATCCCCAAGACCATTGAAATCAAATCCATCACTCATGGTGAGGCTCTGCAGGTCCCACCTGCTGCTTTGGCTTTAGGTCCTGCTCTGCCTTGTGTCTCTGGGGCTCACAGATCTGTGGACCTCTGTAAACCTCCACTCCCATCTCTGAATGGGCTTTTACCATCCAGAGATGCTTGCAGGGCTGAGAAATCATCTGTTGTGTATTTATTCATCAGCATTGAGTTAATTGTGTTGGAAGGGACCAGTGGGGTGGCCGTGGGGGTGGCATTTCAGGATGGATATGGGGCTGGATCCCTTTGTGACTCTGAGGAGCTGTGAAGGTGCATTTCTCCCCTGGGAGCAGGCTCCAGCCCTGCAGCTGATTTTGGGAGGCTGGGTTTGGCCAGAGCAGCCACCCACACTCCCCTGACACAGCAGCTTTGCTCTCTTTCAGAGATTGAGGAGAAGGGGGTTCGCATGAAGCTGACGGTCATCGACACGCCGGGCTTTGGGGACCACATCAACAACGAGAACTGGTGAGCTGCCCCTGTGCCCTGGGGGCAGGGGTGGGCAGGAGAGCCCAGCACACCCTGACCCCGTGCCCAGAGCTGTGCCCCCTGCTCCGTGGGCAGCAGGAAGGAGGTTGTTGTGGTGGCAGAGCAGTGCCATGCTCCCCGTGAGAGCCACAAACACCCTGCTGTTCCAGCCATGAGACAACCTTTGTTTGTGCCTGGGAGCAGCTGTGTGCCAGCAGGGCCAGTGCCCAGACCCTGCTCATGTGGCTCTGGAGCTGAGCTCTGCCCAGCATCCCTGGCACAGTGTCTGGCTCATGGGCAGGGCTGGCCCATGGCAGGGACCTTGTCCCCACCACGGCTGGGCTGGGCTGGGCTTTGATTCTGCTCATCCTCCTGTGCCATGCAAGGAGCCAGGGCGTGGTCCCAGAGCTGTGCTGCTCCACAGCCAGGTCCAGGAGGAGAGGAGGGAGCACTTTTTCGGCACTTGTTTGTCTAAACCAGCCAGTAAATCCCCTCCTGCAGCAGTGCATGGAGTGAACACCTGAGGTTTTGACTTAGGAGATGCTGAGCATCCCGGGCTCTGCAGGCTCTGCTCATGCACGTGGGAGGCTCAGGGTGCTCCAGTCCCTCACACCAGCTGTGCTCCCCTCTCTCTGCAGCTGGCAGCCCATCATGAAGTTCATCAATGACCAGTACGAGAAGTACCTGCAGGAGGAGATCAACATTAACCGCAAGAAGCGGATCCCCGACACGCGGGTGCACTGCTGTATTTATTTCATCCCCGCCACGGGCCACTCGTACGTACCCTGCCCCTCCTTCCCTCTGTGTCCCAGCAGCTCAGCCATCAGGGCACTTCTCATCATCAGCAGAGTGCTGTACCCCACAGAAATGTGGCTCTGAAGGGCCATGAAATCCTCTCTGAGCTCCAGGGAGCTGCTGCCTTTGCTGGGGTCACCTGGCGTGCTCGACCAAGGATGGACTCAGGTCTCAAATTGGATGGAGAGGCTACTTTTGCAAGCAGGACATTAATTTTTTTTTTCTTTGCCCCTGACTTTGTAAGGGGAGAAGCCAGTTTTCCATGTGCTTCCAAGGCAGTGAACACCTCACCCATAAGGGTATTTTGTAGGTTGTTTGACTAGTCTGCAAGTGGGATGCTGTTTATTCAGCCCAGAGTTCTCCTGGCTCTGGCACTTCTCAAGTGACAACATCAAAAGGCCCAGATCTTGCTCTATTTTTTTTTTCTCTTCTCTTCTGTTTTTTTTTTTTTCCCTCTTAGGCACACAGCCCACCCTGAAAATCTGGGGCACTTAAAATGTCTTGAAAAATATGACTTAAAGTATCACAACACAAAATGAGACCTAAGTTTCCTTTTGATTTGTGTCAATTCCTTCCACTTCTGGCTCTGTCTGCACTGGGGATGTTTTTGGGTCTGTTTTCAAAAGTAAACTTAAGCCTCTAGCACTGCATTCATGTCAGCCTTTTCCACTTCCCCATGTGGAGATTTATTCCAATAGAAAAGGCTTTGTTTTGCTTCTGTCAGTGGGTAGACCAAAAATGCATCCTTCCCTGGAATAAAATGACTGCATGGGCCAGTTATGCCCCTCTTGTGTAACTGATCAGGAGCAGAGGGGCTGACGAAACATTTATGGTTGAAAACAATAAAACAGAGAAGGTTTCAAAGGGAAATGACATTTTTAGGCCAGTCTAATGAGCTGGTCCCACTAATCTCAGCCCAGATCTGCAGCTCCTGCCTTGGCAGGTCTGACCTGCAGCATTAGCTGTGCTCCAGCTTTTCCTTACCCCTCTGGCTGTTTAACCCTTACAAAACACATCTGATGCTTGGAGGGCTGGGAGTGTTGGGTGCCTGGCAGTGCAGTCAGGGATGTGGAGCCCTGTTGGTGCCTGGCAGGGATTTTGAGCCCTGTTGGTGCCTGGCAGGGATGTGGAAGGAGCCCTGTTGGTGCCTGGCAGGGATGTGGATCCTGTTGGTGCCTGGCAGGGCAGGGATGTGGAAGGAGCCCTGTTGCTGTGTCCCCCAGTGGAGCCTCTCCCCCATGCTCTGGTTTCTCTCACCCTCTGGCCAGCAGCAATTGTGTGGATTTTCAGCTGCTTTTTTTCCTTCTCTCCAGTGCACATGTGTTTCCAATATCCGAGTGAGCCCTGCAGTTGGGGGCTGTTGCTGCTGAGCCCTGTGCTGATCCTGTTTCCCCACACTGTCCCCTCTGTCACTGCTCACCCACCCCCTCCTGCCACCTGAGGGGCAAACCCCACTGGGAGGGGGAGGTCAATGGGAAATTTTGCTTCTCTGAGAGCTCGAGCAGGCGTTGGGGTTCCTCTCTGCTCTCTTGTGAAGTCAAAGTTAGATTTTTCATCATCATGGACAGGCTTTCCCAGCACTGTCCAAAGACACAAAGGGTGATGTGGCCACCTCTCCTGCAGGGTGGGGCTGCTGTGATGGTGCTGTAGCAGAGGATCCTGTGTGGGAGCCTTGTCCTGGGGTTGTCACACACAGCTGGGTGCAGGTTTGTGCCCTGCCTGAGGCAGCAGGGGATGGGAAGGGCAGGGAGCTCCTTGCTGTGGTGCCTGTGTCTTCCCCAGGAGGTGACTGGGAGGGTGGCAGTGGCTGGCAGAGCTGCAGGGACCTGCACTGGGGACACTGTCACCCAGCACACCCCCAAGGCACCATCCAGGTGCTTGTGCTGCCCTCCTGGGATGTGCTTGCACAGGTGTTTGTGGTGCCTGGGGAGCTGCTGCTGCTGATGTGGGTGGCCATGGCACAGGGCTCCTGCGGATGCTGCAGGCACTGGGTGAGAGCTTGCTTTTTCCTAAACAAAAAGGAGTGAGGGATAAAAAAAAGCAAAGTTGGTGCAGAGATTGAGAGACCAGAGCAGAGGATTGCTTGGCTCTGTTTCAGTCCAGCCCTCCCATCCAGGCAGCTCCAGGGTTAATCAGCAGAGAAGTTTCTGCTGCATGAGGGAGTGCACAGGGGAGTTCAGGACAGGCTTTGCAGCCCATCCAGTTCACACACAGCCTGTAACCTCCCATGTAACTCTGCCTGTGGAGGCTGAGGATGGTGCTGGCAGGGACTTCCAGCTGCAGCTGCACGAGCCTGGCTCTGCCACCCAATAAATATCCCTGCTCTGACCCCTGCAAGGCTCTGCTCAGCTCAGGAATGGCTCTGGAACTCTGCCTGGCCCCATCATCACCCCTCCTGCCTCTGCCAGGGCTGGTGGCTCAGGAGCTGCCCCCCACTCCCTCTTTCCCCTCTGGCTGCCCCTCTCAGGTGCCCACCAGCTCCCTGGAGCAGGTGATAGGGCTGGGCAGCTGCTGGGCCCTCACTGGTGTTTGCTTAACACAGAGCTCAAATTCCTGCTGTTAGTTTGATCTGGGGCACTACCAAAAGGAAATAACTTCTCAGCTCACTGTGGATTTTGATTCCTGTAACAGAATTTCAGGGGAACCAGCAGGAACGAGCCTGTGCTGAGATCCTGTCTGTGCACAGTGGCAGAAATAATGTTTGTCCTGGGCACCATAAGGTGTGCCCAGCTGCACAGCCTCCCCCAAGGCCAGGGCAGGAGGGGATGAGGGAACAGCCAGCAGCAGCAGCAGTGGCTGGAGCCCATGCTGCACCTCCTGCTCCAGCCCATCACTCCCCTTCGAGCTCCTCCACTCCCAGCAAAGCCCAAAATGTGCATGCTGTAAGTTAATAGTATCAGGGACCATTTGGGGAAGGGGAAGAAAACAGATCAGTTATTTTCTTGAGCTTCCCTTCATTTCTGTGATGTGCTTGGAGCAAATATCACTTGTCACCACCTTAATCCATGTGTTTTCCTTTGGTGGCTTCACATGAGTGTGATGTGTAGCTACAGGCAGGCATTGTTCTCAGTGAAAAGCTTCACTCTCTTTTCCACAATTAAGGTTTTGAGGGGGCTACCTACCTAGCAGGAGTTGATAGAATATCTAGAAACTTGCAGAAAACCCTAAAAACATAGAGTTTGCTGTGCTGGGGAGTCCCTTGGTTGTGTCAGGGTGGTGCAGGGAGGTGGATGAGGCACTTGCAGGAGCCCATGGGTGCAGAAAGTTGTGTCAGAGGTGCCTGGGTGCAGGTGGGCAGGGTCACTGTGGTCACTGTGCCTGGGGGATGCTGCTGCACACAGCAGGGGTGTGAGCAGGCTCTGTGGCATCCTCTGGATGTGTGAGGGATCTGAGGGATGAGAACTGAGCTTTTAACATGTAGATTGAGCTGAAACTCAGATGTCTGCCTGGTTGTGGATTCATCTGCATTCGCTCTGTATGCATCCTGGTCTTTAAAGGAAAAGCTGATGAAAGAGGCAGGAACACAGGCTCAGTGGGGAAGAAGCTTTTAGAGGAGAAAAATTGTTTGGAAAATAGCAAAGAGAGAGGAGGGGAAAGAATTCTGCTGGGAGAGGAGCATTACTGCATTACTTCCTTGGAGGTCTGGGAAATACATTATGCAGAGCTCCAAACAATGTTTGCCAGCAGCAAGTCAGCTTAGATGTGTCCATGGGGGGTTCCTTGTGTTTTTTTCTATTCTTTTTTCCCTTTAATAGCCAAAATCTCTCTTTCCTGGGGCCCAGGGTGATCTGTGACCCTGTGTTTGTGTTAGGAGCTGGTTTGTCCATGTGCTAATGATGTGCTGGGGGCTGTGTGTGGTTGGTGTGTGGGGACAAGATCCACCTGGCACAGTCCAGCTCCATCCCTGGCAGAGGGATGGCCAGGGCAGGGCTCAGCTGGCTCTGGGGCAGCTGGAGCTCAGTGGGTCTGTGTGGGGGGAATGTCCTTCCCTCAGTGCTGGAGCCAGGCAGAGGTGTTCCCATGGGATGGGGACAGTGCAGGATCAGGCCCTTCCCCTCTGCACTCCTGTGCCTGGCTCTGCAGGGGTCTCAGCCCTTTGTAGGGCCTGAGGAGTCCATGGTGTTGGCAGTGGGGGCTCTCTTGGCCCTTCAGTGAGGGCTCATTTCAAACAGGCTCCTGCCCCAAAGGTGATCCTGCACCTGGAACCTCCAGGTTCCCTTTTCAAGGCAACACCTGCTCAACTGTGCTGCATGTCCTCATCACCTCCAGAGCCACTGAGAGGGACCTGCAGCAGCTGGAGGTGTCCCAAGGAGGGTTTTCTCCTGGTCTGGGACCCCCAGCAGTTAAAACACCTTCAGGGAGGACCAAGGAGCAGGGGGATCATGGCCAGGTGCCTTCATTGCTGTGTGCAGGCCTTGGATGTGGAGCAGTGTGGAAGGGGAGCTGTGTCCCTGCAGTCAGCAGGGAGGGATTTCCCCAGGCACTGATCACTGGGTTATGCAATCTCTGCAGCTTCCCTCTGCTGAGACTTCTGTTGTAGAGATTTTCTGACATTCTTGCCCTCTGGAACAAGCTGCATCTCTTCTGTGCTCTGTGAGCCCCTGGAGAGTTTCCAGAGCTTTTTTTAATCCCAGCTGATGAATGGGAGAGGCACTCCCAGCTTGTGCTGGTGCTCAGCACAGGGGGAGTGTGAGCAGGACTGTCCCTGTGGCCATTTCCATGTTGTGCTGTCCCAGGATGGTTGGTGACAGCTTGGATGGAGCTCTGACATGGTTTGATTTGTCCCTGGCCCTGCAGCCAGCATCTCCCTGCTCTCATCCCAGCTCCACCAAGGACACCAGTAGCTCTGGGCTAGTTCCTGCAGTCCTCTGTGGCCCTGCAGAGATAAAAGCCCTGTGCCACTTCAGGGGCTTTGTGAGATAAGATAGCAGCAGCTTTGAAAGGGAAATGTTTAAAGTGTTTCAAACCCTCTCTGCCTGCCAAGCTTTTAAGGCAACGTCTTTACTTGTCCTATCTGAAAGGAAGTGATTCCCTCTGCCCCTCCCTTCCAGGGTGTAGGAGACTGTGCAATGGTGTCAGGACAGTCGTGACAGAGAGATCTCTCTAAGCCAGGTCTTGAGGCTTGTGGTTTATTGCATAGGGCTGGGTAAAAAGGGCCCTGCTGGGAGCTGCCAGCCACAGCTCAGAGCAGGCAAAGAGAGAGTGGGGTAGTAAGAGTTCTGAGAGGTAAGAGAGTGGGAAGAGAGGGAAGGAAGTAAGAGAGAGATTTTCCCGTTTAAATCTTCTTCTATGTTGAATACTCTAATTTCCACTAACCAATCTAATACAACATACAAATCCTATAGCATTTACATACAGCCTATAAGAATCATTACATTACCATAATGTGTTATACTTTAAACCCTAAAAACTACTCTTTGGAGCTCTTCTGCCAAGCTAGCAGGGTCTGCTCTGACCTTTGGACCATTGTTCTATCAAGAGGGGATTACTTTCCTGGCCATCCTATTGTCTTCTAGTTATTTAGTAACTAAGGTTTGGTATCCCAAAGATGGCTCTCACTTCAATCTTGCTTATGGTTTCCATATTCTCAAAATCTTTTGCCAGGTGATCATATTTATAAGGTTTTCCTGATTGACCCTTCCCAGCAGCAGGGCACTGCAGCAGCCTCGGGTGCACATCCCCTTTCCCTGCTGTTTTCCAGGCTGCGGCCGTTGGACATCGAGTTCATGAAGCGCCTGAGCAAGGTGGTGAACATCGTGCCGGTGATCGCCAAGGCAGACACGCTCACGCTGGAGGAGAGGGACTACTTCAAACAGAGGGTAAGGGGCTGCTGCTCCTGGGGGCACCATCCCCTCAGCCCCAGCTAAAGCTGTGATGGTTCCTTCGACCCCAGGGTGCAAAACGCAAAAGAGACTCAGGTTTGTTCAGCAGCAAGCAGCAGTGCAGTTTATTGCGTGTAACAATTCAGTTTTGTGAGAGAGAGAGAAAGTGGAAAAGGAAATGAAGTAAAAGGGGAGAGAAGAGAGAGAGAGAGAAAGGAACTAAGTAAAAGGAGAGAGAGAGAAAGAGAGATAAAGGAACAAAGTAAAAGTAGAGAGAGAGAAAGAGAGATAAAGGAACAAAGTAAAAGAGGAGAGAAAGAGAGATAAAGGAACAAAGTGAAAGGGGAGAGAAAGAGAGAGAGAAAGAGAGAAAAAGGAACAAAGTAAAAGTAGAGAGAGAGAAAGAGAGATAAAGGAACAAAGTGAAAGGGGAGAGAAAGAGAGAGAGAAAGAGAGATAAAGGAACAAAGTAAAAGGGGGGAGAGAGAGAAAGGATGGGATACAGCTACCAACAGAAGGGATGTCATCCTCGAGTTGTCCGATGACAGACACGTCTTCGATCCGTTGGGGAGAAAGAGATCTCCAACTCTCTTTAGGAAAGTCACTTTTTAGGGTCCTTTTCCAAAGCCAGTGGCCTCTGGCCAAAAGGTGGGGAGATTTATGGGCTGTTGTAAGTGGAGATCATTGCTCCAAGGAGCAGGTGCTGAGCAGGGTGCTATAAGCAGTGCCCTGCTGAGAGCAGCACCATGGCAGCACCAGGCACACCTACAGACAGTCCTGGGCAAGCACCCACCTGGGCCAGGCCAGAGCTCAGGTCCAGAGAAACTTCAGACCGACTCTAACAGGGGCTCCCACCTGTGGCCCCCATCCCTGCCCCCAGCTGCCCTGGCAGGCTGTGCACAGCTCCTGGCCGAGCCCAGCGCGCTGCTCCGGCTGCAGCTCCGGCCATCCCGCCGGCAGCACTGCTCTCCAAGCTCTGCTGTTTCTCTTGGATCTCTGTCAGTGTGGGATACGTTTGGAGCTCTGTCTCCAGGCCTGCTTCTCCTGCCTCCTTTGTTGTTGTTGTTGTTGTTGTTGTTATTTTCAGGCTGGTTTCTGTCACTTTGGGAGGTTGGTGCACAGGGGCTGGAGAGCCCTCCCTGTGCAGCATCGTGCACTGGTACAGGAGCCAGTCAAAAACGTGTGTGTTTGCTGAGCTCAGCTGGGTGAGATCTGAGAGGGAAGCAAGGCATGGAATTGCTGTGGTTGGGAGCTGAGGAGGGGCTGAACCCACAGCTTGGCTCTCAGAGGTGCAGGTGGCCCATCTGGGGTTTGGTAAGGGGCTGTAAATCCGTTTGTGTGGGCACGGATGTGGCTGCAGGTGTGATGGCCTCAGCATTCCCTGCAGATGTAAAAACCACAAACTCCTTGATCCATGAGTCTGGGAGAAGTAAGGGAAAGAGAGTCCTGCCAAAAGGGCAGTTTTAGGGGCCACTCCTTTGGTTAGGGACAGGATGACAGCTTAGCCATGGGTCCATGCCCCCTTGCAGGAGAGGCTGAGCTGCTCCTTCCCAATTCTGAATGACAGCATCAGGCACTGACATACCCAGTCTGGCTTTGGGGCTGAATCCAAACTCTCCAAGCAATTTCCTTGGCTAGAGGCTGGGAATGGAGCTGGGAGTGCCCAGGCTGGGCTGGCTTGGCTTGTCAGGCACAGAGCTCAAAGGAGCTGCTGAGGGGACACGGAGGGGTGAGCCCATGGTGCCACATCTGCTCCCTGTGGTGGCTTCTGCAGGCTGCTGGCTCCTTTCAGAGGTACCAGTGCACACATCCCTGTGTCTGCAGGTGACTGGCTGCCTCTGGCTCTACAAACTCAGTCTGGCACCCCAAGTATCACCTGGGCACCCCTGGCTGCTGGTACCATGGGGACAGTGCCTGACTGCTGCTCTGCACTGGCTCAGCACAGGATGAGCTCACCCCATCTCTGATTATAAGCAGACCTCCCAAATCCTTTCAGATGGAGGGAGAACACGTAGCCACATGGTGTGTTTGCTCCCAGCAGATGAGAGGGCAGGAAATCAGGCCAGGTGGGCACAGGCTGGGACCTTGTCCACTCATCCCAGTGTGCCTGTGTGTGCTTCCCAAAGCAGAGCTCTGTCTGCATCTGGGCTGTAGCTGGTTCAGAGAGGTGATGGGTTTTGGGTTTGGATGGGGTGGGCAGGGTTGTGAAGCTCCAGCCTGGCTGCAGGTTGGTGCCAGTGCTGTGCTGAGTCAGTGGAATGTGCTCCCTGGAGTTGGCTTTGTTGGGCTGTTCCCCTAAACTCAGTGTGTGGGGGGTGGGAGGCTGGCTGGGGCATCCCCTGGGCTGGATCCCTCCTTTGCCAGCCTGCATGTGGGACTGAGGTGGAGTTATTGCCACGGGAAGTGGTGGGAGCTGCTGCCAGTCTGGGCTGGGGTTTCCAGCCTTGTAGGAGAAGGTTGATCCTTCAATCTCCCTGTGAGCTGAGCCTCCACCCAGGAATCAGATTTCAGCATCTCTTGGCCTTGCACAGAGGCAAAGTCCTTAGAGCCTGCCATTCCAAGCTGTGTCCTTGTCCCCTCAGATCAAGTTCCTTTTCCAAGGAGTGTAAACAAACACCAGGGAGCAGCTTTTTACCTTTGTGTTACAAGCCTGGCAGCTGTGCTCTGCTTTGCTTGGCTTGTCTTGTTGTCTTTTCCAATCCCTAAACAACATCCAACTCATGTAACTCCATCCCACTCTCTGCCTGAGCTGTGCCTTGGCACCAGAGGTTCCAGGGCAAGCTCCTGGTGGGTGTGTGGGGCACAGGTGTCTGTCCCCCAGGTGGGCAGTGCTCAGGATGGAGAGGGAGGAGATGCTGCTGTGGCTGGTGGCATCACTCAGACCCTTTTGGCAGCAGCTGCCAAGGTGGGAGTGCAGCTCCTGAGCCTGCCTGTCCCTCACCTGTCCCTCTGCTCTTCCCTCCTAGATAATGGCTGATCTCCTTGCCAATGGCATCGATGTGTACCCCCAGAAGGAGTTTGATGAGGACTCTGAGGACCGGCTGGTCAACGAGAAATTCCGGGTCAGTGCAGGGGCTGGGGGTGTCCTGGGGGTTCCCAAAAGGCCTCTGCTCTTTTCCCCAAGCTGCTGTGCCTGCCCATGGGTCTGCCCAGCAGCAGGGATCCTGCCAGAGCTCAGAGCAGGGTGGGAAGGGCTCGTGGGGAAGGTGTTCTGTCCATTCTCCTTCCCCATCTCCATCTGCCAGGTGCCCTCGGCAGAGGATCCACAGCCCCTTCCCATGCCCCAGGCTCAGGGAACAGAAATTCCTGCCCACCCCTGGCTAGGGCAGCAGCCTTCCAGCACTGGGATGGAATTTTACCTCTAGGCTGCCTGCAGCTGGCAGTTCTGTGCTCAGGAATCAGCCAGCAGGTTTTTGCACTGTAAAGTGAGCTAATTTGAGGAAGAAAAATGTCTTTTAGGGACTCTAAAATTCAAAGACACCAGCTTGGGTCAGGAAATGAGTTGGTCACAGGTTGCCAGATGCTGGGGGCAATTCCCAGGGAAGATTTGGGATACCTTTGCTCCAGCTGTACCTGGTGCCTGCCAGTGAGGGGCTGGACTAGGCTGGTTTTAGGCTGGGCACATTGCAAGAGATGCTGGTACCCAGTCCTGGGCCCTGGCAGGCAGAACTGCTCAGGGGCATCAGGGGCAAACCAGCTCATCCCATGAAACCCTCCTGGAAACAGCTCAGTGTAGGACTTTGCTCACTGGTTTGGGTTTTCAGGAAGCAACCACATCCTTGTTTTTCCACAGGAAATGATCCCATTTGCAGTGGTGGGCAGTGACCAGGAGTATCAGGTGAATGGAAGAAGAATCCTTGGGAGGAAGACCAAGTGGGGCACCATTGAAGGTACCTCATCCTTGCTTCCCCACCTGAGCCCATCTCCCTGCTCTGGCAGAAGGCTGTAAAATCCAAAATCAGCAGTAGGAGCTGAGGTGGATGTGGTGCTTCCCTGCCCCTCCAAAAGAAGATCATTTTCCATCATTTGAGGACTGGAAACACCTTGGCCAATGCTCCTGTGCTGGGTTCCTGGGCCTTTGTGTGTCTTGGGGGGCTGCTGAGTGCTGGAGGGGACATTTCTGGGGGTCTCCTGGCCTGGCTTGTGCTCCTTGCACAGTAATTGCCTGATGGCAGATTTGAGGGCACACCAGTGACATCCCCCTGTCTCAAGCCCCTGTTAGAACCTTTCCCTGGCATCTGTACCCTCCACCTTGCCTTTGCTTGGTGCCCTTGTGGGATCTCCTCCCTCTTCCATTTCCCATCAGCATCTCCCTTTTTTCTCCCCCATTTGACAGTCATGGTTTAAAGGCTAGATGAAAGCTCCTGGCTGCAGCACTTCCACACATTTCCCTGTTCATGGTTCCTGGCAGCCAGCTGGCTCATCTCCAGTGCCACCCCTCTCATCTTCCACCCCTTCACTTCACAGGTTCCTCTCATTTATGAGTCTTTTTAATAGGAATCCTGTGTTGAGGGATGGTTTAACAAAGCTGCCAGGAAAATCAGTGTATTTTGAAGCTCTGCTGCCCTCTCGTGCTGTGTCCCTGAACATTCTGTGTTCAATGGGATTCATTAAACCCTCACATTCTACTTGTGCCATCTGCCTTCAGCACAGGGAGACCCCCAGGGCCCAGCCATGGCCACAGGCAGCTTTGGCACAGCACTGCTGCTTTTGTTTTGCCATTCCTGCATGATGTTTAATGGTTGGACTCAATGATCTCAGGGGTCTTCAGCATAAAGGATTCTGCTATTCTATGTACAGGATTTTTGGGGCAAAAAGAAAAAAACAAACTGTTTTTCCTCTAAATTGAGTAAGATTAGGGGTAAAATAGCAGCTGTAAAATAGACTGATTGTGGTGGAGCAGCACCCCTTGATTTTTCCCTGTTGCAAGCACTCCTGCTGCCAGCAGTAGCCTTTGGCACAGGAGTTCATGTCCTGGCAGCCCTCAGCACCTTGCCTGGGATGCTGCAGGATGCTCATGCCCAGCTACAGATGAAACCTCTGTGGAGACACTGCAGAGCTCACCATGGCCCTTCCCCTGTCTTGTTTGGGGTTCTGGGGGTCCCAGCATTGTGCTGGGGGTGCTGCTGGGAGCTGCCCTGGTGGTGGGACACTGGGGAGGGGCTGTGGATGCTCAGTCAGGGCTCACCAGGGCTGGGCTGGGGCAGGGACCTGCACAAGGAGGACTCCTGAGCCCTGCACACTCTGGGCAGCCCCAGGTCCTGCTGGCCCCAGGTGGTGGCTGTGGGTGCTCACTGTGGGTTTCTGTCTCTCTTGCCAGTGGAGAACACGACACACTGTGAGTTCGCCTACCTGCGGGACCTGCTCATCAGGTCAGTGCCTGCCCCAGAGCCTTGGGCCCCTCCAGGGAGGGGGGACAGCCCAGCAGGGCTAGAGCAGCTGCTGCTTTGCTCTGCTGCTCCTTCACCCTCACCCTGCCTGCCCTCCCAGCCTGCTGCCACTCTGCAGCCCCTCTGCAAGGGTGGCCCCACGCCCTGGGGGCTTTTCTCAGCTGCAGTGCTGAGTTCAGGGGGGAAGGAGCAGTGAAGGGGTCAGGACACACTCCAGGATTGCTGGCAGGGTGGCTCCAGCTCACCTGCAAGCAGCTTCTGGCCTTAGTGGTCCCTCACCAGTGCCAGAGATGCAAGGACATCACCCTCCACTGGGGTATCATTGTGGGGTCTGGGTGACACCTCTTGAAAGAAGTGTCCCAGCTGTGGGGGACAGGGAGGCTGAGCCCCCTGGGCTTGCTGGAAAGGGGCATTGGGCTCTTCCTCAGTTTGGCTGCAAGGTGAGCACATGTGATCTGTTGCCGGCAGACTTGTGTGGGGCTACTAAACCTGACTCCAGGACAGGGTCAGGATCCCCCTGGGTGGGAGTTCTGCAGCCACAGGTCCTGTGTCCCCAAGCACCAGTGAAGGCTCCTGCTGCCCAGTAATGCTGCCCATGACTCCTTTCCTCCCCTGCTGTGCCCCAAGGGGCATTAACCAGCAAGGGACACTGGCACCGGGGCTGTTTGGGGTGCAGAGGGTTGGGGCTGTCCCAGCAAGGTGTGACTGCTCCATCTCCCTTCCCTGCAGGACACACATGCAGAACATCAAGGATATTACCAGCAACATCCACTTTGAAGCCTACAGGGTGAAGAGGCTGAACGAGGGCCAGAGCTCTCTGTCCAACGGCGTGGCCGACAGGGAGCTGGTGGCCAACGAGATGTGACCGTCCCTCGGCGCCAGCACTCGCTCACGCTCGCTCTCTCTCCCTCTTCCCCTTTATTTTTATATCAATCCTCTGCCATGTCCCTCCTGCCCTGGTCCCCCAGCCCTGCCATGTTAACTGACCAAATAACCAGTCGTGGGGCGGGGTGGCCGCTCTCCCCCCTCTGTGCCATGAGTTTGTGCTCAGCCCCCAGAGCAGCGTCCCTGTCCCCCTGTGGAGGTCGGGCTCTCATTGCCCCCAGCTCTGGCCCCACAGCTGAGCCCAGGGGAGCAGATCTGTGGGGCCAGCAGGGCTGGGGTGCCCTGGAGCCCTCCCAGCCCTCCATGCAGGGGCTCTTCTCCGTCCGTGAGGTTCCTGCAGCTGAGCGAGGTCCGGCGGGATGAAGAGAGCAGCCAGTGCCATCCTTGTGTCCTGCTGCCTCCTGCCAGCCCTCTGCACCTCTGGGACCTGCCAGCCCCCAGCCCAGCCCCCAGCCCAGCCCCTCACCCTGTCTACATGCAATAAACTGGGAGTGTTTGGGTGTCACCTCGCCTGTCACCGACCCCCGGCCAGGCAGAGCCACCTGCTTTGGGAGAAGTGCCTTTTCAGACTGTGACCTTGCAGTAGTGTGGGACAGGGGAGGGGGGTCTGCCTCGGCTGTGTGCAGCCTGCAGGAGGCTGTGAGCCTCTCTGGGGACTCTGGCTCCCTCTCCCTTGGGCCCTGTGGCTGATGTCCTGGGGACACTTGTGTATTTATTTGTCACTCAGCTGGGTGGGTCTCTGTCTGCTGCAGGCTCACAGTGTGTTTGTCCTGAGGGGGCTGAGCGTGGAACTGTCTCTGCAAAGCAGTGGTGGGAGGCAGAGGGTTGTGCTGTCTGACCCTTGTGATTCTTGGGCTTTTCCCTACATCAGAGGAGGCTCTTGGGTGTCTGTTAATTCCTTCTCATTTCCTGTGTGCTGTGTGTCCAGGGAAGATGCTCCTGTTTTGCTGGTCCTTGTGCAGGGTTCTGTGCATGTGCTGACCCAGCCCTGCAGCTCTGGGGGGGGTGTGTGGGTGCTGCTCCCCCTGCTCTGCCCCCAGACCCTCCTCTTTCTGTGTGTCCCCAGTAAATCAGACCCTGCAAGCATTAGGTAGCACTGTGACACAGGAGCAGGGGGTCCTGGGGCAGAGCTCTGCACTCCTGCCCCTCTCCCAGCTCCTTTTGCCTGTCTGATGTCCACCAGTCTCTCAATCCTCTCTAAGGGAAAAAACTTCCTGCAAATCACCCGTTTTTGGGGGCACCCACTGAAGTGGCAGCGTGTCCCATCCCCTAGCACTGGAAGGCACCTGCAGAGCCTGGGGGACAGAGCCTGGCTCAGCACAGGTGACAGGAGGGAGGAGGGATTGCTGTCCCCTGGTGGGGATGCCCAGGTTTTCAGGGGCTCCCCACATGTCCCCCCCAGCAGCCAAAGGGGTGTGGGCAGGGGGTGCATTGTGAGAATCCCTCTCCCCTTCACTCATACTCCCCCTCCACATCAGCCCCACGGAGCTGTTGGGGAACAGCAACTCTCTATTTGCTGACTTGCTATATTTTAGCAAAAACATCAACAAAAAATGTATTAACTGAAAAAAAAAAATATATATTTCAAGTGTTAAAAAAAAGACTGTAAGGGGAGAAAAATCTCTTGTGTGAGGCACTTCTGCAAATGCCATCTTAAACTTTTTTTTTCTCTAGTTGGTATCTCAAGCAAGACACGCCGCTTTCTCCTTTGTAATCTGATTTTTTTTTTTTAAGGAAAAAAAAAAAGAAAATAATACAATAAAAAAACCTTTCATCCAGATCTATTAAAATGGCCTTTTGGGGGTTATAAGCATTATGAAAATTTAGTCCATTTTTGTATAAATAATAGTGTTTAATATGTATTTCCCAAAATAAATGTTTCGAATGCAAATAGAAGGAGGCTTGTTTGGAAATGTCTGTTCCCAGCCATGGTGTGATCATTGCTGGGGGTCATGGGGGAGTCCAGGCCCAGAACTGGCCCCTTTGGCTCATCCCAGCCAGGATTGCTGCCCCAGGTGCCCTGCAGAGTGCTGGAGCTGCTTGTGCTGAGCACCTTTGGGCTGGAGCCAGAGGGAGGCAGGGGGATCCATCCCTCTGCTTCCCTGGTGAAGCTGTTCCCACTGTTCTTCCCGGTGCTTTTATGGAGAAGTGGGTTGCTCTAGTTCTGGGCAGGCAGGAGCTTGTCTTGCACACACATGTGGCTTTGGCTCCACAGGCAGATCCTCAAAACCCTCCATGACTGCAGGGTTGGCCTTGGGATGCCCTTGGAAGATTGGCCATCCTGAAAACCACATTTTTCCCTGGTGTTACACATCTGACACTGTCCCCTCTGCTGGTTTGATCTCTGATGTGTTTATTGTATTTTTTTCCCCAAGCAGTTGAACTCAGAAGCCACCTGGCCCCACTCCTGGGTGACCAGCTCTAAGTGACCCTGCTTAGCTGGGGCTGGAGCAGGTGACTTCCAGAGCTCCTTTCCAGCCCCTCTGGGATTCTGTGGGACTGGATGAAAACAAACCCAGCAGGACAGCACCCAGGCTGGGTTCTGTGGAGCTCCAGAGCACAGGACAGGCTTGTGTGCATTTTAACTCTGCTTTTCTGCTGGCTCCTGGGTTTTGCTGCAGTGAATTGTCTCATCTCACGTGGCATCCAGTGAGTGTGCAGTGATGCCCCCCTTTTCCCCAGTGCAAACCCATCCCTATCCATACCCTTCCATTTTTTGAGCTGCACAGCAGCTCTGTGGTTCTTTGTGAGCCCAAATCCCTCTCACCCCACAGCTCACAAAGGATTCCAGGGTGAGAAGCAGCAAAGTCAGGGTGTTCTCACTGTTGTAGCCAGAGCAAGACCCAGAACAAAAGCTCCCAGGGAGGGAAAATCAACGTGGAGTTGTAGTAAACTGCAAACACAGGCCTTGCTCCTGGAGGAACCTACAGCAGTTTTTCCCCCATATTGTGATTTTTCTTGTCCTGGGATTTGGGGTTTTTTGCAGTTTTCCTCATTGCTGGTGTCTGAGCATGTGAAGGAGAGGGGACAGAGGATGCTCCAGGGCTCTCCAGGCAGATGCAGGAATCAGTGTGTCCATGGAGGGAGAGGGGACAGGGAATGCTCCAGGGCTCTCCAGGCAGATGCTGTCCTGGTGACACATTGAGAAATGGATGGGGACAGGGGAAAGCTGGCAGAATTCCCCATCTCAGCAGTAAGGACAGCTTTTGTTTAGCCCAGAGGAGGAGCTGAAGGGGTCAGAGGTCCCTTCATGGGAATGGTGCAGGGAATGGCTTCCAGATGTTAGGGAGCTCCAGAGAGGTGGGGCTGGCAAAGGGAGAGCAGCAACACCAGATGCTCGGATGGAACAGGGGCTTGTGTGGTGCTGTGGGAAAAATCCCAGCTGGGGGAAGGGTTGGCCATTGCAAAATTCCCCTTTTCTCCCCAGAGCCTTGGCCAAAGAGCAGGAGTGAGCTGGGAGGGGCTGGATGGGGAGGGTTTGGGCAGAGCAGGGGGCAGGCAAGGAGCTGCTCACTCCCTCCCCAGCTGCCTGCAAGGGAAATGTGCCTGAGGATGCCTTGGCTGACAGCAAGGACCTTGCACTAATGGCTTATTGAGTGGCCTCACTTTAACAAATGAGGGAAATGAAGATGAGTGAGAGTTTAATTACCCATCTGAACAGGGCTTTCCTGGCTCTGGCAGGGAGAGGGAGCCCAGCACAGCCAGCTCTGGGGGTGCCTGGCAGCCCTGCAGGAGGCAGGGAGGGCTGGAGAAGGGTCAGGACCCAAAGAGCACCTCCATCCAAAGAGGAGGACTATAAATAATAAGAATAAAAGGGAGTATAAATAATTAAAGCAGCTCATTGCGACTAGTTCCCGAAACGTCTGCCTGATTTAAAAACTAATTACTTGGAGGGTAATCAGCAGCAGAAGTGCACATATTTACCCACAATGCTGCTCTTCCCTTCTCTTCCTTGCTCTCCCTTCTCCTGATTGCTATCCCAGGCACCAGCACAGACTTATCACTCACCCACAGAGCACAATAAATGGGCTCGTACTCGTCCATCTCCCTGATTAATGCCAGCCCTGGAGCCCGGCTCGGGGAGGAATAAATCTGAGCAGTGTGGTACCTGCAGAGCCCAGAGGGGCTGGAGCCCCAGGGGATGCAGGGCTGGAGCTGTGCTGCCCAAACCAGGGCACCACTGAGCCCAGGGGATGGGGCAGCACCCGCTCGGTGTGAGCGCAGCTCGGGACTTTGCTGGGCCGTCACTCACACGGAATGAGCATCCCTGATTCCCTGGTGTGGGAGCTGTCCTCTGGGAAACATCTGCCTTTGATGTGTGAGCAGGGCACTGAGCTGCAGAGCTCAGGCTTTAATTACAGGGAAGCTGCTGCACTGCAGTGAAAGCTTGGGGGGGTTTGATCATCTTCAGCAGAAAGGAGGGTTTGTGCCCCTCCAGCTCCTCACACAAGGTGCTGGTCCCAGCCCTCCTGCTCCTTCTCACAAACCATTTTCTTCCATGCCCACAGCGAGCTGAAGTTTGTAATTCTCTCACACACTTTGGTTTGTATTTATTTGCCTGAGCTTCTCTCTGCTCCTGCACAAATTAATAAATAATTCTCACCATCAGCCTGATTTAGGAGCAGCATTGCACAGCTCTGCTTCATTTAGGAAAACAGAATAATTTATTCCTAACTTATGGGATTCAGGAGACTTCCACCAGCAGCCCATGATATTTTCTCATTAACATTATCCAGCTAAGCTAAAAACTGCAATTTCATAAGTCATACTTCCTTCAAAGGCACATTACCAGCTTCCCAGGGACTCCAAAAGTTTACTGAAGCCTAAAGACATAGCTCATAGCATGCAGAAATGTGCCAAAGCCCCCCTTTTTATTACTACTGAAACCATCTTTCCTGCAAGTTTCCCTCCCCTGAACTCTTCCCATCAGGAGGATGTTTAAGTGAGTGATGCTGGGCAAAAGAATAGCTCTGAGTTACTCTTTAACAAGAAGATAAAATGAAAATATTTAACTGGAAAACAAAATAAAAATCCTTTATCCTCTGCTGTAGGGCATATCTGTAAATGACATAAGCCAAAAAAAATTTCAATCTGTGCACCATTTTTAAAGGAGGTTGGTTTGGTTTGGGGGATTTTAAGTCACAGCTGAAAGCTCTTGCTGTCAAAGTTTACAGACCCCATTCTTTCCAAAGTAAAAACTGTCACCTTTGAAGAGCTGGAACAGCTTTGGAGGGGACAAGGAGAGGGAGGCAGAAGGATCCCTGTGCACATCCAGCCACCCCACACTGCCCCAGCCCAGGCTCAGGCTGTGGGGAGCAGAGAACCTCCAGCACTCCCCTCCCCTGCCAAATCCTGTTCCTAAAGCAAAATTACACATTGGAGACTCCACAGCCCTCCAGGGAGGATCAGGGCATTCCTCTATAAATATCTGCCTCGATATGTTTAATTTGCAGATGAAATTAAGCCTGGGAAGAAAGGGAAGGATGTCTTTTCATGTGTGGGCTGTCCAGCTTTGCCTTGAATATCAAAGTGAGGCAGGTTACAGAGCTCCAGCTCCACGGGATTATCTGAGAAACCTTGTAGGTCCCGAGGGGCAGCGATTTGGGGATCAAAAGGTGTGGGACTGATGCAGAAAGGCAGAACAGCCCCAAAGAGCCAAAGCTCAGGTCACTGGCAGAGTTCAGAGATTTCCAAGGAAACAAGAAGGTGGGTGAGGAGCCAGGAGAGGCTGGGCTTTCACATGGACTCTGGATTAAATATTAACTCGCTGCAGTGGGTTATGAGGATAAATATTTTCATTAATCATGTATGTGCTCATTATATTGGTGAGAATAGACAGCTCAAGATTCATCTGCATGGGCTTTTCAACTCCAGCCTCCCATTTTCTGCCTGTAGCTTTTGGTAAAACACCATCTTTTGTGCTTGCTTTCTTCAGAAAACTTTTTTCCCCACAAACAGTTTTGTTGGCTGGGCTTTGAAAGCACCAGATGAAAAGGTTTAGCTGGAGGGGGAATGGAGAGCAGAAAATGCAGCTCTAGTTAAAACAAGGGAAGGGGAGTGGGGTGATGCTTTTGAAGTGGCCCATAGAGGTGGGAGCCTGACCTGGGGTGGGAAAACAGAGCTCACCTTCCAGCACTGCTGCCATGTACCAGTGACACCTCACCATCCATTTCATTAAAAATTGGAATTTTTCCTGCTTGCCTCCGATTTTATTGAACTTTTCAATCATTACAACTTTCCTTAGCTTCCCTTCCTTTCTGTTTTTAGCAGCTCTTTTCAATTACTTGGTGCTTTCCTTTTTATTCCAGTAATTTTTTTTTTAAAGACTTGTCTAGAAGGAAGAGGGAAGACAGATTAAAATTTATACTAGAACAGAAAGTGGATGTATGGCCAAAAGTCTGTAACCCTGTCATTAGCAATATTTAATAAGGAACAAAATTACTGGGCAAGCTGAGATGTCTGCAAATGACTTCTGAAACTCTGCAGGATGGAAGGATCTTCTCCAGCAGAGCTGACTGATGGATGAAGACACAAAAGATTTGGAAGGAGCATCTTTAATGAGCACCTGTCCCACTCGAAGGATTTATGGATGCTCAGCACAGCTCTGAGCTCTGACCCACCTCTGGGTGAGGGCCAGACCAGGGGGACACTTTGGAGGTGCCCTCTGTGCCCTGCAGTGCCCCTTCCCTGCTGTCCCCTGGCACCTGCAGAAGGAGGCACCAATGCCAACCTGAGCCCTGTGGAGGAAAAGAGACACCATGGATGTGTGAAGTTGAATTTCTGAGCACTTCATGGAGATTTGGGGGGTGCTGGTGGCTTTACCTGGGACATTTCCAGCTGGTTTGGAGCTCTGGGCTTCTTCTACCTCAGTCTGGCACCTCTGGTGTTTATCAGAGCACAGCACACTCCCAGTGCTTCCTGCTGCAGGGAAAAGCTGTTTAAAACAGTTTTTTGCTGCTGCCAGCCAGGCCGGGGTGCTGGACCATCAGTGTCAGAGCAGGTGAGGTGGGAGCAGCTGTGTCAGGTCTGTCCCTGAGAGCACAGGGAGAGTGGCTGTGCTGTGGGAAGGGGCAGAAACTCCTCTGTGCTCACAGAGCCTGGGGCTGCTGCAGGTCCCTGGCACAGCACAAGGGCTGTCCTGGCAGAGCTGTCCCTCCTCTGCTGCAAAACCAGCTACACTGGAGAGCAGGGAGTGCCATCAGCTGCAGGTGATCCCCTCCTAAAGCTGCAGAGGGCTCAAAGCAGCAGCAGCTGCTGGCTCTGAGCAGTGAGGGGCATTGCTGCAGTCAGGGTGTGGGGCTGCTCCTGTCCTGTCCTGTCCTGCTGGCAGCTCCTGTGAACACTTCCCCCTGCTGGGAGAAGGAGGTTCAAGGGATTTTTATTTTGTTTTAACTATAAGTGTAACTTCAACTGCTGTGGCCCAGCTTTCTCCCAAAGTCCTTTGCCTTGAGGAGGTTTGATTGTGCAACGTGAGATATTTTGGGGGAAGGGGAAAAAGTTATTTTTTATCTGGTGGAACATTTATCTGCAACCTGAGCTCAGACTAAGGGCTAGCTCCAGAGCAGGGACACAGGCAAGCTGAGCCTGGAAAGGCACAGGTTTGGCCTCTGGGACTGTGCTGTGCCTGAGCTGGGTGCCCTGGGTGTGCTGCTCTGGCTTGGCCATGCTTGGCAGAGACTGGATTAGTCAGTGGCTTCATCCCTGCTAAAGCAGGATGAATGTAGAGCAGAGAGGCCCTTGGCCTGCACAGACAGGCTGTCATTTATCACAGTTACATACACATATTTCATGCTGCTTTGGGGGTTTGTTTCTATCAAGCCTTCTGTGTGAAACCTGGTGCAGATGGATGTGAGTGTCTCTGAGCCCCCAGAGCTGAAATCCCTTAATGCTGGCTACCCACAGGCATTGGTGGGAATAGAAACTGATCCCAAGTCAGGCCTGTGTCTGGTGTGAGCCCTGGCCCTTTTCTGTGGGCTCCTGGTCCACATGGACCAAAACTCTCGAGTGACCAAAGCTTTTCCCAGTGAGCAGGGGAAGGTGGAGGCTGAGGTGACCCTGCAAACCTGCAGGGCTGAGTGAGTGCCCAGCCACAGGGGCTGGGCAGTCCTGTGCTGCAGCTGTGCCACATCTGGAGGGCTCTGGTGCCTGTGTGTGCCCTGCTGCAGCTGCTGTGGTACCCAAAGGATCAGTGCCTTTAACTGCTCCCTGTGCTCAGCACAGGAGGGGCCCCTGCCCTGCCCCAGGGCTGCTGCAATTCCAGCTGTGCTGGGGCTGTGGCACCCATCAGGGCAGTGCTGGCTGTGTTTAAAATCAAACCTGCTGAGCTGGGGTGGGTGGGCTGTGGGACAGCTGTGCATCCCCTTGAAATAGAAATGGGGTTGAGTTTAGGACACAAGGGATGCACTGGTGCTGCCAAAGCCCCTGCAGTCTCCTCAGAGAGCTCTGACCACGGCCAGGGTGGCTGGTGAGGGTCTCCACATCACCAGGGACAAGGACATCCCTTCCCCCAGGTGACTTTCCTGGGGGATGAACACACCCCTCCATCCTTTGCTTGTGAAGAGTGATCAAAGTGCAGCTGTTGGATTTCACAACCTGAGTAAATGCTCAAAAAAAGGAGAATCACTCCTAAAATATTGCAGGGATGGTGTTTTGAGTCTTGGCTGCTTTGCCTGGGAAACAGTCTCTTCTGATTCAGCTTGTTCAAATCATCTTAACAGTTCTTAGCAAGAAAAAACCCTCTGTATCCTGAAGGCAAGTATATTTGGGCAGAGCAATAAGAGAGACTTTAAGAGGTTTGGAGGTTACAGTGGGAAATAGCAGTTATTCCCAATAAGCAGTGTTAAATGAAGTGCTGCTGACAGTAGCCTGAGGCAGGTTCAAGAGTTTCAAGATTTGCAACTAAGAGATTAACCAAAATAGATGTCTTATTACAGGCAAGTTTGTATCTAAATCATTTAAAGTACCTTTAGATGCTGGAATGTTTTTCCTCCCGAGTGCTTGTAGTGTATCTGCAGCTTCCTCCTGCTTCTCAGGGGTGAGCAAGGAAAGAGATGAGGGAACAGGCACCCTCTGGGTTTCAGGTTCCTTTTTAATCCTGTTTTCCACAGAGGGGAGACCCTGGCCCTGCTCCTCCCTGGATGCTCTGCTGGGTGCTGGCTGACAGCACAGCCCAGGCTGGAAGGGACCAGCTGCAGGTTTTGCCCAAGCTTTGGGTGTCAAATCCCTCTGGAAAAGGAGCAGCAGCACGGCTGGGAGCTGGGATAACCTGGCTCTCAGTTTGCAGAGGTTTTCAGGAGAGCAAGTGCTGTGTTTGGGGGTGTAAATAAGAATGGCCCAGGTGAGTACAGAACATCTCCATCTTTGCCAAGGCCTGAATCCAGCTGCTGATACCCAATCTCTGCCATCCTGGGACTGTCACTGCATGGATCACCTCCCAAAATCTGTCTGGGGTGCAGGATGTTGGTTTTATTTCTTCTGTGCTGAACTGGAAGGAGATCCAGTGTAGGGCCAGGAGCAGGTGGGTTATTAGAACAAATTACCTGCCAGCAGCCTGGGCAGTCACTGGCACAGAGCCCTGGCTGCAGCCTGCATAAGATAAATTTAAATTTGATGGGTGAGGAATTAACAGGTCCAGGGGAATTCTCTGCAAAAGAGGGGCAAGCTCCATGTGCTCCAGAATAAAGCAGAAGCTCAGAGGGGTTTCAGGGGAGCTGCTCTGGCCTGAGGAGCAGCCTGGGGTGCTGCAGCTGAGACAGGACCATGGCTGCTGTTATTTGGATGGGTTCCTGTGCTCCTGGTGCTTGCCCTGGACTCCTGGCAGCTCTCCAGAGCTGGCTTTGGCAGTCCAGCCCTGTGGGGATGAGCCTGGAGCCCTGCAGAGGAAGGGGTTTGGAAATGGGGTGTCTCAGGCACCTCAGCAGCTGATGTGGGACAAAAGATCTGTGAGAGGAGGCAAAGAACCCAAAGACCAAAGGATCCACCAGCAGAGAAATGACTGGAGGTTCAAAGGGGTTTTCAGCTATTAAATATGCTAAATGTGCTGGGACCATCCTGGAGAAGGCTGGCAGGGCTTCATGGAACCATCTCATGGGGAGTCACTAAAGCTGAGCTCTGGGAAATGAATCCTCCTCTATGAGGCCACCTGAGCCATACTCAAAATACAAAACTGCTCTTTCTCTTTTCCCTTGCTTGCTTCCAGAGTCTCAGATTCATGACATTTCTGTGTCATGCAACAGACCTGAGATGGCAAGGTTTTTATTTCATGTGAACAAGGAAAATGTCACCAAGTGTCTTTGCATTATTAACTTTTTTTTTAAAAAGTGAGTCCATGTCCCTGCAGGCAATCAGATATTCATGGTGACCTGGTGACAGTGGCACCTCCAGCAAGTGTGCAAGGTGTCATTTGGAGAGCAGCAGAAAGCAAATGAGAGCTGTTTCATTTTCAGTCTCACATTTTCAGTCAGCTGCTGCACATGGACAGGGAGAGCTGGCAGTGTGGCTCAGCTCTCCTCTGGTGCTAATGGCTTTTCCAGGGGTTGCCAAGGGGTGTTGCACGTGTCAGGTATGAATTACAGCACCTCTGTGAACTGAGAAGGGCTGGTTTACCTTGTTACTTCATGGCAGAGGGAGCTGCATCCCAGAAGTGCTGTGCAGCCAGTTTTCCCCTCAGCACAGCAGAGCCAGGGATGCTGTGCTGGCCAAGGCTCTTCCCTGGAGCTCACAATGGATATCTGGATGCCAGCCATGCCACAAACCCTCTCCAAGTGCAATGGGAGGCCCTGTGCAAGGGGATGAAGGAAGCAGGGATGAAATGGTGATTAGTGTCCACCTTTTGCAGGGTTTTGCCAGTTTGAAGGTTGCAGGACTTTTGCCAGGCTGCTCCAGCCTTGGAAGTGCAGACTGCAAACATGAACAGGAGCAGAAGGAAACCTGGCTTTTCCCTGTGGGTTCCCTGATCACCAGTTTCCTCTTTGGAGCTGCCTTCCCACCTTGCTCCATCACTTTGTTGGTGCCTGCCCCCCTGGAGGGGCTGAGGATTTAACCTGGAGCAGCAGGAGTGACCCAGTGCCTGTCCCGTGGGAGCAGCAGTGCTGTGCCATGAGCAGGGGTGGGCTGGGCTGGGCTCAGGCTTGGCTTCACCTCCTCTGTGCTGGGAAAGATGGAACAGAGGAATCCTGCAGATATGAATGCTCAGATTCTGGGAATATAGAAGCCATGAACGAGATTGAAATGAAAGCCACGTTTGAGATGCCAAGCCCTAGTTACTGAATTACCATGAAACAATAGGATGGCCCCTGAAGGTAATCCCCTCTTGATTGAACAATGCCCTCGGCCAGAGAACAACTCCAAAGGGCACAAAAGACTTGCCAGGGTCCAAAGATTAGATCTTAGAGTTTAAAATGTAACACACTATGCTAATATAAGGATTCCTATAGGCTGCATGTAAATGCTGTAGAACTTGTATTTTGTACTACATTGGTTAATGGAAATGAGAATATTCATCGTGGAAGATTTATTGTATTGCAAACGGGAAATCAGTCCTTTTTACTCTCTTCTCCCTCCTCTCTCTCTCTCTCCCTCTCCCCTTTTTATCTCTTTAATCCTGCTTTGGGGCTGTGCTGGGCAGCCCCTAACAGGCTCTTTTATAATAAACTGGAACTGTAGCCTTTAGCTTCAACAGTGTTTGAGTTCTGTCCCACACCATCTACCCCGACACAAAGACTCCCAAAGACTCCCACACTTCTGCCTTGTCATTGCTGTGTATTCATCAGCTGTTTGCATTTCTGGGGTCTGGTGGGCTGAGAGTTTCCCTCCTTCCCAGGAGAGCCTTTCCAGCCCTTGCAGGGCACAGAGGCTCTCCAGCAAGTGGAGCCTGGCACACTCAAAATATTTGTTTCCTGCAAACACAAGGAGCCCAAGCTTATTATATCCAATTATCATTAAATTAGCTGCAAAATGAACTATTTGGACATTCTGGTTTATTATTTTGGATTGTTTGGAAAAGGAAGACAGCCTGGCACTGCCCCACAGAGCTGCTGGCACTGTCCCCAGTCTGTGTGTGCTGGAAGCATCAGAGATACTGCCCAAGGGCAGGTGGGGGTGAGAGGGCTGATCCCAGGTGAATCCATTGCCACAAACCCCTCTGGGGTGCTGTGGGGTATTTGGGAGCAGAGCTGCCAATAAAGCCCTTGGCTGTCTCCAGAGGGAGCCTCAAGTATTTACATTTTGATCTTCTGGGAGAGGGGCAGCCTGGGAAAGGCAGCCCTTGGTCTCCATGGGATGTTTCATGAAGTCTGTTTTACTGGGGTTTGACAAAGAGACCTTGGTTTAATGGGGGTTTTTAAAAATGGGGATTGTGGGAGAGCTGCTGTGGCTGTAACAAGCCAGGAGTGGAGGGAGGGCAATGCCTGGGGGTGTTTGGTTATTGGCCCTGGCAAATGGGAGGCTCTCCTGCTGTTTTAACTGGCATCAGGAAGATGCCTGGGACCTTGGAGCCCCAAACACCATTTGGGAGGCTCTGGAAGGTGCTTCTGCACTGTGGAACTGTGACTGTGGTGTGAAGGCAGGGAAGGGGCACAGGAAAGTGAAAACAGAGAGGGAGAACTTCATCCATCCTTGTCCAGACTGGTAAATGCTTAAAGCCACTCAAAGCCTTCCTGGAGCCCACTGGACTGAGGGGTGAGTGGCCAGCACAGCCAGGTGGGCACCCCAAGGTGCTCCCACCTGCAGGGGTGTCCAGGGCACCTGGATCACCTGGGACAGGCACCTGCCAGGGACCATGCACCTCCAGGAGTGCCCCTGGGGTGAGGTGAGCCTTTCTGTGAGCGTGCTGCTCTCAGCCAAGGGCAGCACAGGCAGGGGTGGCTGGTGCTCACCTGTGTCCCACTCATGGACACACACACAGCTGGGCAGGAATCCCTGCTGGACACCTGACACAGACAGAAAATCTCAAAAGGGCTTGTCCACCTCAGGCTCTCCTTTCTGGCCCTTCCCATGCAATGTTTTGGAGTAGGATCTGAGGAACCTGCTATAATCTGCCTGGAGGAGAAGCTTGTCCCGGTTTGGATCCAGCAGGTTTTATCCTCTGCATTACAGGAGTATTCAAATAATTTCACAGTGGATGTTCTCATCCCTCATCTGCTGGCAGAGTTGTTTTTGTGGCTCTAATGCTTCCCTGACCTCAATAATGTCTCCTGTGAGTGTGTTGCTCAGGTTAATTATGCATTACGTTTACATAAGGCTTTTCCCTTTTTAATCAGCTCCCGACCCGCCTCGGGCCGTGCTGGCTGTGCTGACACTCGGAGCTACTGGGGCTCCTTCCCCCCCTGCCAGCTCTGACCCTCCTGTGCTGTCACCACGCTGCACAGCCCTCCTGGTGCTGCCAGCACCCCTGGCACCGCTGCACTCACACAGCACCAGGGAGGGGAGGGCAGATGGAGCTGCCTGTGCTCAGCTCCCTGTCCTTCCCCAGGGCTGCAGACAGCTGTGTGCTCTGGGAGAGGTTTGGGAGCTGCTGGGAGGTTTTTTCCCTCAGATTCAGTCTTTCCCATGTGGCCTGTGTCAGTACAACAGAGTGGGTACAAAGATGGTGTTTCTCTTTCTTCTGGAGATCTGTTTCTCTTCCCTTTCTCTTTGCTTCCCTCCGGGTCTCCCCTTTGGTTTCACTGCAATCTCTTCTGAGCTGCATGAGCTTTCCTTCTCTCTTCTAAGACCTTGAAAGTAAAGGTTAAGATGAGATTGCATGGAAGCAAGTTGGATAATGTGATTCTTCAAGGCAAGTGCTCCTGTTTGCAAAGTAACTTGGCAGCCTTGTGTATTTTGGATTTAGGCATCCTGGTGTATAAGCCAAAGCTAACAGATATTAATTAGCTGGAGGACTGATACTGTAATGAGAGCAGTTGCTAGCATAGGTTGGCATTTTTATTTTTAATGCAAGTAATTAAAGGAAAAGTTGTGTTGAAGAAGTCAATGCTAAGAGATGTTGTATAAATAACACACTCTGGGTGGTGAGAGCTGGGGAGGAACGTGAGGCAGAGAGGAGCAGCTGAGTTGCTGCTGTGATGCCTGGCTGTGGAATGACGGATTATCCCTGTAGCAGGAAAAAAGAGGAGCAAGGGAGAAGTGTGGTGTTAAAACCACATCAGAAGGATGGTGAGTTGGCAGAGTGTTCTGAAATGCACAAGGGCATTGTACTTAGAAGATCCCAAAAAGCTGATCCAAGAAGCAGGGATGTAGGAACAGAGTCTGCAGCACCTCTGGGTTGGAGGAACAGCACAAGGTTCTGAGCATGCAGCCTGGTGTTTAAAAGTGGTCCCCTAAAATGATTCCCAGCCCATCATCCTGCTGAGATCATTCAGGAAGAAGTTTGCATGGAGAAGTGCTGAGTGAGACCAGTTAAACACTGGGAGACAGGGATGGACCTGTGGAGCTGCTGGCAGCACAGCCACACCTTTGGTTTGTGTTGCCAGCAGTCTGTGTGATGTGAGGAGTGAGAAAACAGTCATTTCTGATTTGAGATACACGCAGGGGTGTCCTGGAGATGCCCAGATGGTCTCTGGATCAGGGAATGATGGTCCCTGTCCTCTTAGCCCAGGGAAGTGCCAGCGGGCTCTGCAGCTGAGATTCTCTGCCCCTGCTGGTGAGGAAACAAAGCCTTGGATATCCCCAGCGTGTTTGTCTCCAGCCCTGAGACAGAGAAGAGACTGGAAACCACACCCAGCCGTGCAGAGGAAAAGCTGCAGTGCTGAGCACTTCCCATTGCATGCGGGCTCTGCAGCTGCACTGACCTGTGCCTGGCACCCCACTGCCGCTGGCCAAGGCTTGGCACAGCAGGATTCCCCAGGGATCCTGTCCTTCCCACCCAGCTCAGGTCTGGCCACCCTGGGCTGCTGAGTACCCACCCCAAACTCACCTCTGGGCAGGCTGAGCTGCCCCAGCTCGTGTGATAGGGACCAGCATTTACCTGATGTGCTGTGATGGGAGCCTGGATCTGCTAAATCACGCTGGACACTGCAGTCATTGATGGAATTTTAACCATTTGTTTCCCTTCTCCAAAAGCAGTTGTTGGCACTGATGGCCAAGTCCTTGCTCTTCTCTGGGTGAGGTACTGTGAAGGAGAGAGTGGGTGAGGAATGCAAATCAAAACCAAACCATGTGCTTTGCTATCTATTTTTTTTTCCTTTCTTTCCTTAAGAAGCTTAATATATCAGCTAATCATGTGTGTAAACAATCTCAATATGCAAACTGAAAAGTGGCATCCATCCCCCCAGCGCCAGCTGGGCTGAGCTTCCCCATTAACCTCTCCAGAGCAAAGCCCCCTTCCCGAACAGCCATTTCAGAGTGTGCAAAATTGATTTTGCATTCTGGCCCGGCGGTGGGAGAAGATGGCGGTGCGGAGCCGCGGGTGCCTCTTCCCTCCCTGGCCATTTTTTGGGATATCCTCTTTTCCTCCTCGCTGGAGGATGGGTGGGTTTGGTGCCAGCGGGTCGCTCCCACTGCCTGGGCACACAGGTCTTCCCTGGCGCTTTCTCCCAAGTAAAAACATTAAAAATCCAAATTTACATCATCCCCTCCTTGGGTAATTTCCACAGCGCAAAGACCCCCTGCTCCCACCCCCTCCATGTGCATCTTCTCTTAATTAATTAATACTGCATTCAGCACCGCTCAGTTCCCGTTTCCGTAGCACCCGAGGAGGGGGGCTGCCAGCTCAGGCGGGTGCTGAGCCACTCTGGAGCTGCTGGCTTAGTGCAGGAGCTTAATTAGCCCTGTGACAATCTGGGCTCGTTCCCACAGCCAGGAACGGGGCTTCAAGGGGCTCCTGGTGCCCAGCGAGCACAGCTCCCTGTCCCCTGCAGTCCCTGGGCAGCTGGGCTGGCTGTGCTGGGGAGGAAGGGCATCTCCTGCAAGAACTGCCCAAATTGAAAAACAAATAATCACAAATTGGCCTCTTCTTGAGCTGAGCGAGGGACAGGAGGCAAAGCTGTCTCGGTGGTTTTGGGGACCAAATCCCATGGGGCTGTACAGGGTCCAGTGCATCCCTCGCTGTGTCTGCTGGTGTTGCAGGGGTCCTGCTCTCCTTTTCTTCATTTTTCATCTTATACACGACTTGTTGGCACTTGTGGTGCTGCTCTGCTGAAAACACCTTGCTGCACTGTGCTGCAGCCCTGGTGGGACGTGGCTGGAGAGCCCTGTGGTGCTGATGGGGCAAACCAGCAAATCAACCAGCAAGCATGAACTGCTGGGTGACTTCAGCAGAGCAGAACTGTTCGAGGACTGTCGGGAAGGAAAGATGATGTGCTTGTCAGCTGGCTTTGTGGTGTGCATCAGTTTAGACGGGTGACTGCATTTTTCAGGTTTTATCTCCCAGTCTTTGAGCTCTCCAAAGACAGAAAACCCTTGTGCTCGTTGGGATGGTGACCACAGGCGTGTTGTGCTCATACCTGCCTGGGCACCACGTTTAGGGTAGGATGGAGAGATCCAGAGTGTGTGTGTGAGGACAGAAGATGGAGAGGGAACAAAAGCAGCAGCTCCACGGCAGTGCCAGGCCGGGCTCCCTGCCAAGAGCAGCAGCAGCAGCCCTGGCCAGGGCGGTGGCTCCTGCTGCCAGCACAGCTGGGGATGCTCCTGCTGGGGCTGAGGGTGGGCTGGGTGTGGAGCTGGCTCTGGGCTGGGGTTTGGGCTGGTGGTGTGGGGATGCTGATGTTGGTGAGGATGCTGCTGCTGTGTCACCTCACTGAGCCCTGCCCGCAGCGTGGCCCGTGGCCACAGCTCAGCCAGGGTGAGTATTGACACCAGCAGGGCCCTGGGGTGTGGGGAGCACTCAGGGTTGACTATGGGGGGGTTGTTAGATTTTATTTTTTTTTAATCTTTACTTTCCGTTTCCTGCCACTTTTATTTTTCCGCACTGCCCGGCTGGGGCGTTAAAACTTGGCCTCGTGTTCGTGGTGGCTTCGGGAGGGCCAGGGATGTGAGGGTCATTTGGCACAGCAATTGCTGCTTGGGGACAAAAGGAGGCTTTTTTTTCTTTCCTTTTTCCTTTTTTTTTTTTTTTTTTTTTTTTTTTTCTCTGCAGCGACAGTAGCAGCTGCCAGCCAGAATAGCAAATACTGTGCGACTTGGCACCACTCCAGCCTCCTTGAGGGCTGCAGAGGGATGGTATGTTGGAGGGTAAGACTAGCTAATTAATCTTCTGGCAGGGAACAATGTAATATCAGACAATTACAAAGACAGAATGAAATTGCTATAGTGGGAAGGCTGGCATATGAATTTCTCAAAGGGTCCATCCCTCAGTCCGTGGTACTTTGTATGCGGGGAAAGCAGCCGCTGTACATGTGCTTTTCTGTTGTGTGGGAATCACATCCTGGGTTTGGAGGGGGTGGGGGGGAGTTTTCCGAGGAGCAAAAGTGAGAAAGAAGAGTCATTCTGAGGAGCCGCGTTCCCCACGAGCCAGCTGTGCCAGAGGTGCGCCGCCCATCCTCCGGGCTCACGGCTCGCCCGTGTTTCCCAGTTATTTCTTGTGGTTGCGCTGGGTTGTCTGATGGCTACAGCTTTTGGAAGGAAGGTCTGACTGCTGGGCAGGTGGGGGAGGGATTTCCTACAGCCGCTCTTCACAGGGAAGCCTTCAAAGAGCTTTGGAGCGGCTGGAAGTTCTTGGGGGAAAACACCCAGGAGCTCGGCGGTGGTAATTGCCGGTAATGAGCTGTAATCACCGCTACCTGCAGCCGGGACGCGCTGATGGATAGGGCAGAGCCAGCCGCATGGTGCAGGCTCCCCGTCTGTTTATTTGCAGCGGGGAAAGAATTAGGGAAGTCTCATTTATCCCGGAGCACAGGAAAGCATCGGTGGGAGATCAGCCCGGGCAGGATTAGCATAGGAAAGCCCTCCTCCCTTCTCCTCCTCCTCGCCAGGCGTTAGCGGTGAGCTAATGACTCTCCTCCCTCTGCATCTCCCTCCCAGGACGAAACTTAAAGCTGTGGAGCTGCATTTGAGGCTGTAGGAGAGCAGGGGAAAGGATAATGCAGGATAGTTCCTCGTGTAATGGAGAAGCAAAAGAGAAAGAGCTTTATTTAAAGAAACACTACACTTATATAGGGTAGTTCGTGCAAAACAAAATAGAAAAGGCTCATTGGTCCGAGAAGGCAACACCTCTTTGAAAACATGCTTTCTGCAAAACATCACCAGACACTCACACGGCTCTCAGCACCCTGCAGGTGTTTAATCATTGTTATAATTTCTTGTCCTTAAACAGCCTGAGAAACCCAAGGCTGCTCTTCCCCTGGTTCCCAGCAGCATCCAACGACACGATGGGATCTCTAGAAGTGCCATCAAAACAAAAGCAGCCCCGCAATACCAAACGTGGAAAAAAGCATCAGACAAATTCTTTTTGCGATTTTGCCTCTGTGTGCCAGGAGCTGCCTCCAGCCAGGACGGGAATTGGAGCAGCTCCAGCTTCGTTGTTCTTTCTCCTAAGGAATTCGAGTGGGTTTTTGTTTGGTGCCTGCACACATCAGATGGTGCAGAGAGGATGTTTAGAAACCACTGTGAGCCCCCCCAGCTGCCTTGGCTGCTGGGCTGGGCTGCCAGCTATCGCTGGAGCTGGTGAAGGCTTGGGCTGAACAAGTGGCTCCTTTTAAAGGAGGAGCAATGCCAAGAGCTGGATTGGCAGGATCTGCCTTTTCCAAGGTGCAGATGAGGAGGAGCTGCCCACAGCTTAGTCCCTGACTGGTGCCTGAAAGGCTCCCTGGTGGGTGCCCATCTGTGGGAGTTTGCCTGATCTTTTTATGGCTGGATAGCAGGAACATTTTCCATCGGGTTTCCTCAGTGGTGAAGGTCTCAGGGCTGGGTCCTGCTTCATGCAGATGTGTAGCTCCTTCTCTGGCCATGTGTGTTCCCTGTGAGGCACCACAAAACTCCCTGCACACCCAAAGAGATGGACCCTAAACCCCAAACCTGTGTTCCCACCATCTGCTGTTCCCTCCCTGTGCTTGCTTTGAGCACCCCAAGCACTCAGGGAGCAGTGGCTGTTCCTTCCCTGGAGGCAGAATGGATGCATCACCCCTCTCTGGAGGCTGCAGAGCTCAGCCCAGCCATCCCTTTGGTTCTGTCCTCATGCAGCCACATCTCCAGAGCTGGAGGGAAAGCCTTTCAGGATCAGCCCAGCCAGTGCACCTGCAGGAGAAGCCCCTGGAGATTTCCTATCCAGACAGTCCTGCCTCTAGTAATGAATGCTTATGAACAGCATGAAGAAACTGAGGTTATCCCAATCATTTCATACATTGTTCCAGTCACAAATGATCACATTCAGACCCTGTCTGAAGTCCTGCTGAGGACTCTCCCTCTTTGGTCTGGTGCCCAGGCCCAGCCTTGCCCTCATCTCTGTACTAAGTCTGAGCCAGCAGCTCCTGCATGGAAGTGGAAGAGACAATCTGAGCCTCTTCACAGCCAATAATTGACACCAGGGATGTTTTTGTAAATTAATGAGTATATCTTCTCGAATATACTTCAAAGTTTTCACTCTATGAATCTTTTATGGAATTCTCTACGCTCGGGGAAAAAAAAAAAAGAAAACAGCAAACCCTTGTAGTACTGAAATTTTACCTTTGTAAATGATGCAATAAAAAAAAAATTACTTAAATCCCACCCTTTCACAAATCAGCTGACTTGAGAAAAATCATCCAGTGGGTCATTGTGTGCACACTGTGGGGCTGAGTTTGCCCATGAAGGTGGGTTCAACCAAAAAGGTTTGTGTGTTGAAGGGTTAATAATGGTCTGGGCACTCTGACCTGAACCTTAGTGCTGCCAAAATTCCCCCCTCAAAGCCAGGTATGTCCCCTCCCAGGTCCTGCTGAGGCTCTCCAAGGAAACTTCTGGAGTTAAGAAATTTAATTTGTAATAAATCAGCATTACAGTACAAGTAAATCTGCTTCAGTGGCTATAAAAATTAATTCCTTATCCTAAACATTATTATATAGCTTTCAAAATGAATTGACTGTGGTTGGTAGTCTAGTATGTGCCATTATTGGTAATTAGTGTAACAAAATAACATTGCTGTAATATTTCCTGTCTGCCCCTCCCCCAGTTGGGAGCTGTTTCATATTAGGGAATCAGAATTGCAAATGCAAGGCTTGTGTTCAAGCTGCTGGCTTTGATTTTTCCCTTTTTTTTAAATATAATTTTGTGTGTGTTGGAAGTTAATCTGTTCCTGTCTGGGGTTTTCTGGGGGCATTTCCTTCTGCAAAAGCTCTGGAATTTCACAGGGCACCATCAGAGCCTGATGCTGGAGGGGCTGGGTGCTCCCTGGAGCAGCCCAATGCTCTGGGATCCCCTTTTGAGCTTTTCCTTGTGTGCAGCTGCTGCTGAGATCAGAATCCCAGGATGGATCAGGTTGGGAGAGACCCCAACTGGTCCAGCAGGGTCATCCCAGCACAGGATTGTGCCCAGATGGCTCTGGAATATCTCCAGTGGTCGTTCACATCTCCCAGGATGTGACACTGGCTTGCTCACAACTTGTGTCTCGATAGTTTTTTCCTGTGATCCACCACACCCTTATCCTTATCCAGAAAATTGGCTCATCCTGAAGCTCCTGCTGATCTCCCCACGGACCTGGGGCAGCTCTGGGCCTGCCAGGAGCTGCAGGGGAGCAGAGGTGCCCCTTTCTCAAGGGGTGGCAGGTGAAGGATGGGCTGGGGCAGCTGGAGCTGTGTGCAGCAGGAGGACCCTGAGAAAATTCACCTGGCCTGGCTAATGAACCTGAACAGGCTGAAAAGAGGGATGGAAACACAGGAGAAGCAAATGAAAATGGGTTTATACATTTCTCCCCTCTGTGTGGGATGAACACTCATTTTCAGTACATCCAGTGCCTTGGGGTGTTCCCTCCCTGCATGGCCAAACCCCAGAGCCCACCCCAAATGTCCTGGATAATCCCCCAGGAACACCCATACTGGACACTTCAGTGGAGCTGACCAAACCAGCTCCTGCCATTTAATTTCTGGAGTGTCCTTTAGGGTTTTTTTTTTTTTTCCTCCCCACCATCATAGTTCTGTTTTTCTTTTTTTCTCCTCAGTTTTCAACTTTGAGTGCTACCTTTTAAAAAAATCCCCAACAGCCATAGTTAGAAACTTGTTCTCCATGGAATCACAGGATGGTTTGGGCTGGGAGGAACCTTGAAGGTGATTTAGCTCCAACTTTCTGCTATGGGCAGGGCTCTTTCCACTAAACCAGGTTGCTCCAAGCCCTGTCCAGCCTGGCTTTAGGGAAGGAAAGTTCAAGTTCTCCTGTAATTTTCTGGCTCTGGGACTTTTTCTAGAAAATGCCCAAATTCAAATTTAATGAGAACCTGGGAGCAGAGAAATGGGGAGACTGGATTCTTTGTGGATTTCTTCAGAAGTCTGGAGATATGCCCTGTTCTCAGCCACCCCATTTATCACAGAGCTGAAAAAAGCAGAAACTAAGCAGTAAAACTGAGCAGGAGATGTATTTGCCATCCTGGGAAACATTAAACATGTAGATACAGAAATAATAATAATAATATCAGTATCATTGCTGGCCCAGACAAGGCTGGTAAATCATAATTCCAAATATCAGCAAGTTCCAGAGCCAGCAGGCTGTGCCATCTGAACCCTTTGATTTGGTCCAGGCTGGGTTTGGGAGCTCAGCCTGGGGTTTGTGCTTTGGCTGGGGTTGGACAGATGCAGTCAGCTTAAACTGCAGGATACAAATTCCCTCCAAGAAGAGGGAGGAAAATAAATTGCATGTTGGAAGCGATATAAACATGATTTCAGGACTTTCTCCAACTTTTTTTCCCTCAGGGTAAAGGATATTGAAATGATTCAAACCAGGACTTTGCTGGGAATTAACTGATGGAGTTTTTTTCAGTGTAAACCCCACACTGGTACCAGTAGAACTTGAAGCCTCTTCCCCATTTGCAGGATGAGAGAAATGCTTTGGGTGTTATTGGGACTGACCAGGAAAATTGGGATATTTTCTTCTAATTTCCCCACTGAAGGGTCTCTGTCAGAGGAGTTTGTCTGGAATGAAATGTTTTTAATCCCTTAGACCAGCTCCTCCCATTCTCTTGCTCCTGTACAGAAAGTTACTTTTCTGTGCTGCCAAACATCTCTCCCTACCTGGGGCTTTGGTGGGGTTTTATTTGCTTCCCTGTCTCATGTCACTGCAGTCAGCTTTGCTGAAGTCTTTGAGCATAGACTTCAAACTGCTCAGACTTTTCATCAAAGTGGGAAATACCTGTTTTTCTTCACATGCATATTTCTGCATTTCTTCTCAGTTTTCTTCCTCCCAACCTCAAATCTCTCCTCACCATTGCTCAGCTGTTTCAAAGGACCCCATCAAAGTTATTTCAGCTTCATCCTTGGTATGAGACCAATATTTCTGTAACTTTTTAATGAGCCATGTAACTGTGGTGGAGAAAAATTAAGGGAATGAGTCCTTACTGGAGATAGCAGAAAGCAGATCTCCTGTTTGCATGAAAACCTCTGCAAGTCTTGATTTCTCAAATGAAACCACTCTCAAAGGTTAAAAAAAAATCTGAGACAATATTTTGAGTCAAATTAAATATTTAATTTCAATAAAATCAAAGTATTTCAAACAGATTTCTTTGTCCATTCAATATTTTATGAGAGAAGCCTAAAATTAAACACAGACTTGTTTCTCTGGGGAAAAAACAGAGGTTGTTTTTGTATGCTTTAAAGAAAAAATAAATCCAACTAGTAAAAGTACTTTTTTTCTCCCATAATTTTTATTTTTTTCTGACAACATGAGGATTTCAATGTGAGGTTGTCACTGCATCCTTTGCAGAAAGTTGGTGCCTCTGTGGCTCCCAGATCTCCTGGTGCTCCAGGGACAAAGATGAGTCTTGCTGCTGCAGTGGAGTTTTGGAGAAATATAATCCCAGAGAATTATTCTTTTACATGTGAAGTCCTGCTGCAATAAATTTGGATGAACAAATTTAGGAAGAATTAAGGTGTGAGAGAGGCTGTGGCATCTCCCAAAACCTGTGTGAAGGAGCAGTGGGTGCTCTGGGCTCTTGGAGGTTCTCATTCCCTGCTTGGAGGGTTGGGTACAACCCTCCCAGAAACAGCAGCATGTGGGGCAAGAAACCTCCCAGTCTGTCCCATTTCCTGCTGTGCAGCTGTTTTTCTTTATTTTCTTTGTGTCCTGATAAACTCCAAAATCCAACAAGGTGTGTCTGGGCCATAACATCAAAATCTGTGTGTGGTTCCAGGGGAGACACTTCTGCCTGGCCCAGGTTTATGGATTAGGGTTTTTGTTTTTTTTACTTGAATATTTGATATTTGAATATTTAAAACAGGGAGATTGTACTTTATTATCATTGTGTAGATTGCTTCCTTAAACCATGTGTTAATTGATGGAACAGTTCTTAGTTTCTTGTCTGGAATTTCACTGTGGTGACTGAAAACCCTGGCTTTATGGAGCAGTAATAATGGGGCAAAGCAGAGAGATGCAGGACTAAGGCAATGCAGAGCAGTTCTTTAATGTGGCTCATTTATGCATGTGCTGCTCTGGTGCTATTTCTCCTCTGCTGTTTGGCACATGTGCTATTTATCAGTTTTCTGTGACCCTAAATCACTGTCTGCACTCAGCTCCCACTTCTGCTGGGAGATTTGTAGGGGGAAAGCAGCTACACTTAACCTTTTGTTTTCTTCATCAGGTTTCTGACAATATAAATAGTTTGCTGGATGCCAGCAAGATTGTTGCCCAGGCAGAAATAATTTTGTTTCTATTATCTGTGAATCCCCAGGTTTCCTCTGTTTTCCCCTGGTCATCACCAAAATGGGTCAAGGTGTCCCAGACTCAGCAAGGATGGAAGTTCATGGACCTCTTCCCATTGCCAAGCTGAGCTTAATTTCAACAGGCACAGGAGAATAGGGATAAAATTAAAGATACTGCAGCCCCTTGGGAATTGGGAATGGTTGGGAATGGGTGTCCTGGTTGGAAGGACAGGTGTCTGCCAATACAGGCAGACAGAGGCTCTTCTCTTTGAAATGGAGAATGTAAACGTCCTTCCCCTAAATGATTATTATAATTTTGAAATTAAGGGGCTTTCAGTAAAGATATGGGAATTAGGAAGAACAGTTCTTTACTAGGAAAATTAAAATAGAAATGCAGTATTACAAAGAACAATCCCAAACCCTGCCAGAGTCAGAATCCAAGCTGACACCCGTCAGTCAGTCAGGGTGTTGGCACAGTCCCATTCAATGGTGGCTGCATCCTCCTGCAGGGGCAGATGTGGTTCAGCTGGAGCAGTGCTCCTGGAGAAGGTGCAGTTTCCTCTGAAGCTCCAGGGATGATGTGCAAAGGTCTGGCTTTCCTCTGGAATCCAGTGGAAAGAAGGTCCCTTGGTGTCCCAAATCTCAGTTTTTATCTGGGTAGGAAAGGCTTGGCTCCTCCCCTGGCTGGAGCATCTCCCAGTGGGATGATGGAATTTTATCAGTCATGCCCTGGGACTCAGTGGCCATGAACAGGAGATATCTCCTGGAGGGAGGATGGGCTGTGGGAAGATAAAGATGATTGCCCAGCTGGTTTAAAGCTGGCCCATGAGCAGATAATGTGTGCCAGGAGATCAGGGGCACTGCCCCACCCGGCTGCAGCAGATGGGGACAGAATTCACATTTCTGGTCACATCAACCCAATACACCTGGGAAAGGCTTGGGAATGCTCCAGGATCTGCTGTGGCTGCACTGGAAAATTCAGATTTGGGGGGACAGTGAGGTTCAACTTCTCTGTAAGTTCAGCCAGGACAGTGTGATGCTGCCCACGTGCAAGGGAGCAAGATGTACATGTGCTTCCAAAGGGAAATGATTTCCCAGGGTTTTCTGCTGCCGTGGAGCCACCCTCTGTCACCTCGGGCAGCAGCAGAGCACAGAACAGCCCCACAAGCCATGCAAACAATTCACAGCCCAGCTGCAAGGATGCTGCAGCCCTAAATGGCCACATAAAGGAATCGGGTGGGAGCTGGGAGTGCCCTGACAAACACAATTCTCCCTTAATTTAATAGAACGGTCCATTCAGCAGAGGATATATTGTAAAGCGCTCTCAGGTTGGATGGCCTCCTATTGTGTCTGGCCTTTGAAGTGCTGATTAGCTGGGCTGGGAACACGCTGATAAAAAGTTAATTTCTATTTGCTGTTGCTTTGTAATTGGATGAACACGAAAGCAATTAAATATTAAAACATACAAACAAATAACGAAGTCACTGTAATTAGCCAAAGTTTGATCACTGTCATATTTATTTAGGAGGAGATGATACGTCTCAGCAGGTGACATTTTAAATACCCTTGGCTGCTTTGGTGTTGTCTTCAGAGAATGCTGAATAATGTACGGAGGATTTAATTAAACCCCATTGTAAATCAGCTGTGATGACAGGGAAGTGACATCCACATGTTGAAGAGAGAATTAGGCTGCAGCAAGAGAGATTAATTAACTATTTTCCACAGAGTTCAACCTAGGGGTTGTGCAGGGAGTTGGTCTGAGGAGGAAAACTTGATTTTTAGGTTGTTCCACTTGGGGCTGGAGCTTGGTTGGAGAAGGATTCTCTGCACCCAGAGACACCAGAGGCCCTTGAAGGGGTGCCTGGGATCATTCCTGAGTGGAAAACTGAGACACAGACACAGTGCTGCAGCTCTCCCTGCCCGCTGGGACCATCCCTTAACACAGAAAAATTCTGCCTTGGTGGTGAATCACAGAAATCCTGAAACCTCCTGGAAAGCTCCTTCCAGCTTTGGACAGGAGGGGAAGGGAGGCTCTGGGGTATTTGCTCCAGAAAACCCCAAAGTTTCTCAGCCAGGGTTGTCTGAGCCCTGGGCAGTGCTTTTGCAGCATTGCTGGAGCTCCATTTGGCACTTGTGAGTGCCAGCCAGAAATAAAGATAACCATGGTGGGACCCTCCTGGTGAGCTTCAGGTGAATAGTTCTTGCCTTTGGCAGCTCTTCCCTGCAGCTTGGTGGATCTGCTGCTGCTGGGAAAAGCTTCCAGTGCCCAGGAAAGCACAGGAGGGAGGTGTTGGTGTGTCTGGGGAAGGACAGGACTGGGACAGGAGCTGTTCAGCTGGAAGGGAGGGTGAAAACTCTCAAAAACCTTAAAAAATAGCTGGAGAAGTGTCAGGAAAATGGGGAAAGCAGCAAGAGATGGAAATGAGAGGGAGAACAGGGAGGAGGGAAGGAGAGGAACTAAGAGTCAGGATGGAGGGGAATGGGGCTCTGTGTGTGGTTAATCAGCAGCATTGGCATTTGGAGATTCTCAAGGCTGTGGTGTAACACCCTGAACTGATTTGGACATTTCTAAAAGCACTGCTGCCTTTGCATGGGCTGTGGGGCAAGGAGGTGGCTCAGCTTTCATGCAAGGCAAGTCCTGGCAAAGCATCTTGTCCCTGGTACCCCCAATAAGTTTGTTGGGGTCCATAAAACACTGGCTGCCACTTGCAGGAGGAATTAGACCACACCAGGCTATCCTTCCTTTCTTCTATCAAGCAACAATATTTCCACTTTGATGTGAGAGAAAACTTATTCCCAGCTACCAGCTCAGAGTGGATTTCATCCATGTTTATGCACTCAAGAGAAAAAAAAAATTAAAAAAAAAAAAAAAGAAACCTAAATTTAATAATACAAGAGGAAATTGAGCTGAAAAATCTTGAAATAGCAAATTGGGCTCAAAACCCCCAGACAGTCCCTGTGCCAGGTTTTCCTCCTGCTGTGCTTCGTGCTGGGGATGTGGTTAAGAGCCTTGAGCTCGGAGGTAGGAGTTTAAAATAATAATTAAGTTTAAAATAATAAATATCCTGGGCAGTGGAGCTAAGGGGGGTAAATTGGGAGGGCCCTGTGCCTGTTTTTATGGGGTGCTGCTGTGTTTTGGGGGGTTTGGTCCCTTCCTGGAGGATCCCACTGATCTCTGGCAGAGCCATCCCTGATCCCCAGGGAAGGATGAGCCCGGGTGGCTCCTGGGGCAGGGCAGTGCAGGACAGGCAGAGCTCACAGGTAAGGTGCTGCCTCACCTGGGATCACAGCACAGGGGAAGCTTTTGCTGCTGGAGATGGTGATTTGCACAAACGACTTTGCATTTCAAAGCCTCAGTCTCCCCTTCTCTTACCAATGAAAACAGGGAGTAATTGTACACATTGCCAGGAAAAATCCATTTTATTCCCAGGGGTGTAAATTAATTGATTCAGCCCAGGAAAAGGACCTGGGCACTGTTACAACCAGCTCCCTGAGGGCTTTCTCTTGGTGGATGGGTCTGATCAAAAATGCAAATAAGATCTTAGGAGGGCTAAGGGACTGGAAAGGATGAAAAGTAAAAAGAAAATATAATAGCCATGATGTGAGTAGTTCTTTCTCGAAATACATTATAAAACAATGACTTCTGGTCTCCAAAATGGGCTTGTGATTCTTCTGGGTGAAATGAAAATACTGACCAAGGGCTGGGAAATGCCCTGTCAGGACAGAGTGAATGGCTGGTTATGCCATGAGGAGATTCCCCAGCCCTGGAGCAGGGGAACTGCAGCTCTGCCTCTGCCAAAAACGTGGGGATGTGAAGCAGTTGGGTCTGAGCTCCACACTCCAGGCAGTCACAGCCTGAGCTCCTCCTCTCCAGGGTGCAGCCTGACTGGTGTCAGGGTGCATGGGGAGCAGTGGGTTCAAGGAGGGGCTTTTCCTTTCCCCTGCCCTCTCCTGTGATGTGCTGGCCCTGTTTTGGGTCTCTTTTCACCTTCTGAAGCTTGCAGAGTGCTGTGGCAGTCTGACCACGTGTCCTGGCTCCCTTCTCTTGGTGTGGGGTTGGTCCAACAGCTCACAGGGGCTGGGTCATGCTGCTCACTGCGTTTAGAGGTGGGATAACACATTTTTCCCTCTGGACAGGGAATGTGGATGAGCTTTTTGCTGTCTTGCCTAGTGCTGTGTTTATGGGTTTTCCCAAATCAATCACTCTTTGGTGGGCAGGGCCCCGGTGTCTGTGCTGCTCCTGCTCTCTCCTCCTTGGCAGTTTTTTGCAGATTTCTGGTCTTCCCACCCAAGTTTTCAGCTTGCCAGAGGTGTGTGAAGAATGTTTTGTGGTGGGTTGTGTTATGGGGAAGGGATGGTCTCTGGGAAGACCCACAGTAAATCCCCAGGGTGAATTTGGCTGCCCCAGGCTGAAGGGATAATTGAGGCTGTGCTCAGAGGTGACCATCCCAGAGGGATGTGCTGCTACTGGGGGCCTGGGTCACTCTGGAGCACGTGGGGCAGCCTGGAGGACTGCAGCAGAGTCAGAGATAATGTGGAGAAGTTTCAGATGAACCCCAGAGCTGCTGGGCTCCCAGCTGCAGGAGGGGTGGGGAAAGCTGGGGACTCACAGCCAAAGGTGGAGGCTGTGGATGTGCTGCCCTAAAAGGCTTGGACTGGTACAGCTCTGAAAAATGGGTCCTTTCTGCATCTCAGCTGGAGCACCAACCCCAGGGTCCCCTTCTGGTTTCAGACTGGCCGTGCCTCAGTTCTCCATCTGCACAAGAATAATTCCACTCTCTTGCAGGGCTGCTCTCAGGCAAATTAATGTTTGCAAACCACTCAGATACTGTGATAATAAATGCTGTGAAAGCCCAGGAGAAAATTAATAGCTCATTATTTAGCCCAGGACTTCAATAGCATGCCATGCCCAGGACACAGGACTACATATTGAAGGATGAGGATAAAGAAAAATATTGAATAGCTGCTCATTAAGAGAGCACCATCCATCTGGTGTCCAAAGGGGCTTTTTCCCTCAGGAAAAAAGTGCTCCATGATCTTTTTATTCCACTGTGTGTTGTGATGCACCTGTACAAGGGGACTGGGCTGGGGTTATCTGGATTCTGGCATTTTTCAAGTGCTTGACTGCAAGCTGAGTGCTGTTCTACCACAAGGGCTGGCTTTAATTCACAGCAAAGAGCTAAAAATGCCGGTAGATGGCACTCCAGAATGTGGCCCTGCTGCTCGGGGAGAGGGATGCAATGTGCTGCTGTGAGCCCCAAATGGCTTCTCTGCACAGCCCTGGGTGCTGCCTCCTCTCCCACCTCCTGCTGCCTCTTGGTGCTCAGAGCAAAGGAAAAACGAGTGGGCGAAGCAGCAGACGTTGTTTAGGTGGTCCCTGTGCTCTCCTTTGATCTCGATTTTGTTTCTACCCTTTTGGGTTTAAATGACTTGTCTGCAAACCCTGAGCTCTGCTCTCCTCAGCTGACCCTTTTTTTACGCTTTGCTTACAGCTTGTCTGTAAAATGAGATGAGAACTTAATTTGAAAGCTGTAGTTAATTGACCTAAATAAGCTAAGAACCTTCTGTTGGCTTTAATGTACAAAAAAACCTGCACAACCCTGGCTCTCCTTAAACCTGCTGAGGAGCAGAGTGGTTTTCCTGGTGCATTTTCAAGCAGCTCCTGTTTACCAGCAGTGGTTTGTGGTGTGGAATTGTGTGGAGAGCCCTGCCCTGGGGAAGATGTGCTTCTCAGTGCTGATGTGCAGAGGTGGGGAGGCAGCACCAGCCTGGAGCAGCTCAGTTTGAGTGGGCAAGACAGATCAGGGCAATGAGCCTAAACCAGGAAAGGTGTCCACACCTGTATCAGTGCAGGCATCTAAAATGCTTTTTGGCTGCATTTACATCATTTTTCTAATCCAGACAAGTTCTTGGACTAGGCTGGGGAAGTGCAGAGAAGAGGATGGGAAGGTAAAGGGCACAGCAGAGCCTCCAGCTCAGCTGCCTGGAGCAGTGTGGAGCTGGGCCCTGGGCAGTGGCCAGGGATGGGACACCTTGGTTTTCACCTCTGAGGCTGCTGGAAACCTGCTGGGTGAGCTTGGTCAAGACAGGAATCAGCCACTTCCCATCTCTGGGCTGCAGTTTTCCTCCTGGAAGAGGTCAGACAATAGCCTGGCTCCTTTGGGAAAGCCCTGGCAGCTCTGTGGCTGAGATTTCCCTGCCCTGCACATTCCTCAGGTGGAGCACTTGGGGCAGGAGGGGAGCATGGACTGGGAATGAGGCAGCAAAATGAGATTATGGGTTGAGATCCACAATGCAGAGGTGGCTGGGTGTGGCTTTTGAGGCATGCTGTGCTCTTTGGGTGTTTGCAGGCTCTGGGGAGGGAAGGGGCAGCTGCAGGGCTGTGAGTCTCCTGTGCCACAGGCTGAGTGTGCCCAAGCTCTTGGTGGCACTGGCTTGGGAGCAGGGTCAGAATGGATCAAGTGATTTGAAAACAGAGATAAATGTGCCCAGGAATAACCAATTCAGCTGTGATTTGCTGTCTCAAAGCCCCTCCTTCAGCACAATGCAATGACAGCTGATGGCACTGCTCATCCAGGGTGTCAGGTACCATCCAAGAACTGCCAATGCACTTCTAAGCTGGGTGGGAGCAGAGAATTCTGGAATATCCTGAGTTTGAAAGGGCCCTGTGAGGATCAGAGTCCAAGTCCTGCCTCCAAACAGGGCAAAGTTGAGGCTGAACCATGTACCCAAGAGGGTTGTGCAGGCTCTGTTTGGCTCTGGCAGGCTGGGGGCTGTGGCCACCTCCCTGGGGAGCAATTCCAGTGCTTGATCACCCTCTCAGTGAGAAGCTCCTTCATCACAGCCAACATGATCTTCCTCTGATGCAGCTTTAAGCCAGCTTTTCCAGCCTGCTGTCACTCATCCTACACATACCTCCAGAGTTGACAGTCCCAGGTGCAGAATGTGGAAATGGTTAAATTTAATTCCTGATTGTCCAGAGCTCTGCTGTAGCAAGATCTCTCCATAAGGCCATAAGGTCTCTCCTCTACCTTCAAGGGAACCTACTGGACCTCCTAACATAACACTGTTGGTAAATTTACTTAGTTTGTGTTCAACTCCTCTGTCCAGGTACCTGACAAGACACAAGAGCAGGGCTCTAAAACTGAGAACAGTCTTGACTGGCCCCCAGCCAGATGTTGCCCCATTTGCTGCTGGAGCCTGACCCTTCACCAGCTGTTTTGTCCATTTCTGGCTGCCTGCTGGACACTTTGTCCAGAGGGTTACTGTGAGGGACAGCATCAGGGGCTTTGCTAAAATCCCAAAGCCCACACCCACTGCCCCCTCTGCTCACTGGGAGGGTAATTTTGTAATAAAAGGATATTCAGGGAGTGTCAGGCCTGCCTGCCCCTTCATCAACCTTGGTTTTGTCCACTGACTGAATTGTCTCTCAAGTGTTTTTCAATAACTCCTGGAATGATCTTCTCCATAATTTCACCAGGCACTGATGTGAGACTGACAGGCCTATAATTACCAGGGTTTTCATTCTTGCCCTTTTTGAAAATTGGAACGACATTTGCCAGCTTCCAGTTGGCTGGGACTGCTCTGGGTTCCCAGGACCATTGATGGATAACTGTGAGAGGGCTCACAACAGCACCAGCCAACTCCTTCTGTCTCCTGGGATGGATCTTATCAGCCCCCATTGTCTCAAATGCATTCAGCTGCAGCAGCAAATCCTGCACAATTTCAAAGCTAACTGCAACCTTATCACTCCCTGAGTCAGGAGCCTCCAGCCTGGGGCTCCAGGTGTCCCAGGGGGGATAAAGAGAGAGGTGAAGGGGTTAAACATCTCTGCTTTATCTTCATCTCTTTTTGTGAGGTGACCAAACCCCAAGGGTTGGGGCTTGGAGGGAAAGGGAGCACAGACCCTGGGCTGAGAGGGGTCCTGGGGGTAAACTGTCCTTGGGGTCACCCCAAACCTCCACTTTGCTGGGAAATCTGGCCAAGGACTGGCACCTGTGGCTGCAGGGAGACGCCCTGCCATGGTAATTGGAATAATGACAGCCCAGGGCAGCAGAGGGGAAATGCTGGCCAGGGACGCCCCCGAGCCAGCAGAAGGAAACAGATGTTCCCCACTACATTTACTCTCCAAGTGAGAGTACAACAGATGCAAAACAGCACTAAAATGGTAGCAAGGCTGTAAATACAGCTTCTAATTGCAGCACCAGGTAACGTCAGTCACAACAACCCAGATTTCTCCCAAGGATGCTCCACGAGCAGGTGGGATGTATGAAGCCTTTTAAAAAATGGATTTGTTGGGTTTTTCCTCTCCCTTTAATGGCACAGAGATAAACTTGCTCACTTAGGGCAGCAGAGTGGAGCGTCACAGCCTCTCTGCTGGGTGTATCTTTGGTACATGGTGCTGAGAATAACCGAGGAGATGGGAACAGATCATCAAACACAGAGATTTGGGGACAGGGAGAGGTGGGTGGAGGAAGCTGCCTAGATTGGGAATAGTGTGAGCAGGAAGGGAAAGGAAGGAGCAGCAGTGAAGAGCTCTGAGAGACAGCATGAGTGACAGAGGCAGAAAATAGCTCTGAGCTGGGTGGCCCCAGCTGACTTTGTGGAAGTTACAGTGCTTGTATGGAGAGGAGCAATTTGGGATCCTCTGGGCTCTGTGGATGCCTGAGTCACCTTGGTGGGGAGGTGTAAAAGGTGATTGATGGAAATATTCCCCCTGGTTCTCTGCTAACCACTCTGCTCACCAAGTCTGGTCTGGGGTTTGTAACTGCTGAGCACAGACTCAGCATCTCTGACAGTTCCCCCTGCACATTCTGGGCTCTCCCCCTCTACAATCTGGGACATGCAATCCAAAGGAGTTTGGTCTGTACTTAATTTTTCTTCTAAAACAGGAATCACTCTTTTTTCAGAAGTGGCTTGGCTTGGAGGGGCTGGTAAAGATCTCTTGTGTCACAATATTGCCATTTTTAAGGTGGAAAGGCATTTCCAAAGTGGCTGGCACAGCTGTTCCTGAGGCTGGGAGGAATGGGGCTGCCCTGTGATCCTTGGAGTCATCCTTGGGTGCTTTGCAGCTCCAGGTTGGGATTTCCTGAGGCTGAGTGTTGGCTGCTGGATATTCAGCATCAGCATCATCCTGCTGGGGCTTGGGGGCTGTGGAGGGCCCTGAGCCATGGAGCCTTGGTGTGGAACACCACAAACCATGGGACACCCTGCAGAGATGTGCATTAGCATGGACAGACCCGTGTCAGCTTCCAAAAGAGCAGACTGGTGATTCCTGCATTGCTTGAACAAGCTGGGCAGGTTCCATGGAAAAATATGGGTTATAGCAAGATGTTTGGAGTCTGGATAGATCATGGAAGGGAGAGGAAAATGCATTTCCTTCTCTTCCTTCCTGTAAATGCTTCTCCAGCTTTGTTACTCTCTGCTGTTGGTGGGAACGATGTGTGGGCACTGGAGTGAGAACCTTCAGGATAGTCATGCATTAGAGGCAAGTGTGAAGAGCCTGGAGCTTATTTTGGATATTATCATGTCTTACAGATATTTCTGGAGCTGATGCTCAGCTTTCCTCTTGCTCAGAGCTGCCTTGCCCACCCACCTGCCTGCAGCCCTTTGTGTGGAGCTGGGGAGGCAGAAAGAAGTGGCTGAGCCTGGGGTAGGGTGTGGGGAAGGATGGTCCTGGAGAAGGGAGGGGACACCCAGCCTGTCCTGCCCCTGGCTGGGACATGCCACAGCCCCACAGGAGCAGAGAGGAGCAGGGATGTGTCACCACACACACACAAACCAGCCACAAACCAGGAAACAAAATCCCCCCTCTCTCCTCCCAATCAAATTAAGAGCAGAGAGCAGCAGAAAGTGCATTAACTAATCAAACTGTGGTTTCAAATTGATTATTGCAAATTGCCAACCATAACAATCCTCCTAATGGCAGCGATTTAAAAATAAAAAATAATAAAAATAGATCCTGCCTTAGGCACTGGGCTAACCCTGTCCTTGCTGGTGGGTGAGGGCTGGCTGTACATCCTGACCCTTATGCAGGCTCACTGCCTGGCTCTGGAGACTGAGATCAGCCCCTCATCTGGGCACTGTGGGGCAGATGCTTGGCTGGCTGCTGTTTCTGCTGCTTCCAGCCTGGCCTGGCAGGGCTGGAGGCAGTGGGATCTGTTATAAGTTGTTGGTTAAGTTATGTCTGAATTGTTGATGTCTGTGTTGGTATGAGATGTTGACTCTGTTGTTGATGTTTTGTGTCCTTGTAAAGTGGCAGTACTCCTGGCAGTTTGTCCCTCACCCCATCCCAGTACCAGATCCTGCACACTTCTGTCATCCCTCTGAATTAGCATATGACAGCAAGGACTTATGGAGTGCTATTAATGGTAAACACCCTTAGAAATAATGAGCCAACATGACATCAAGGACTGAAAATGGTTCTGCCAGGTGAGGAGAACAGTAGAGGAAAGAAAATCATCAACCAGAGTCTTTCCTGCCTGGTAGACAGCACCTAGTAGGTATGACTCCCCTAGACAAGGAGCCAGCAGGGTTTTCCCAAGGACTGCCATGAGGATGGAAGCCCCAGCTCTGCCAAAGGACAAAGCTGCTCCTCTGCTCTGCATTGCCCAGGAACAAGCGGCGCTGTGCGCGACCCCACGGGTCCTGCTCAGAGCTGCCCTTGGTAAGTGTGGTAAAAGGAGCTGCTCTCCTGGCCCGTTTGTTTCAGGATCCTCGCTGGCAGAGGGTTTTGGTGCCCAGATGCAGGCACCAGCCCTGTGCACTTCCCCAGCGGTTTCCCTGGCAACCCGGTGATCCTGCCAGCAGCCTGCAGTGCCAGGAAATAAAACAAGATGACACTACAGCTCCTTAAAGAGAAGAAAAAAATAAAAACAACACGCCAGAGCACCAACAACCTGTGTCCTCTTTCCCACAGCCCACGCTGTTGGCCTCTCCTTCCTGGCTCCCAGCTCTTCTGGTTATGCCTTTGTCTGGGGAGGCAGAAGGTGCTTTGAAGGATTTCAGTCTGCTCAGGAAGCTGCTGGGGAGCTGGGAAGTGGCTCCTGTGGAAGCTGGGGTCAAATTTTGGACAAGTTCCTCCATGCTTATTCCCTGGCCATGAGAGTGGTTTGGCTGGGAGTGCCGGGGAAAGGAGTTTGAAGGCACCTGAGCTGCCTCAGGTCCTGATTTGGGCACAGGTAACAGCAGCCACAGTCCATCCCTGCCACAAATGGGGTGTGTCCATCACTTTCTGAGTTACCCACTCTCCTGTGTCCATCATTTCTGGGTTCTCCTCTCTCCTGTGTCCATCACTTTCTGGGCTCCCCTCTCTCCTGTGTCCATCATTTCTGGGTTCTCCTCTCTCCTGTGTCCATCATTTCTGGGTTCTCCTCTCTCCTGTGTCCATCATTTCTGGGCTCCTCTCTCTCCTGTGTCCATCATTTCTGGGTTCTCCTCTCTCCTGTGTCCATCACTTTCTGGGCTCCCCTCTCTCCTGTGTCCATCATTTCTGGGTTCTCCTCTCTCCTGTGTCCATCATTTCTGGGTTCTCCTCTCTCCTGTGTCCATCACTTTCTGGGCTCCCCTCTCTCCTGTGTCCATCATTTCTGGGCTCCCCTCTCTCCTGTTGCCATGGCCCTGTGTGGCCTTTGTGCAGCCTCCAGTGGAGGTGAGCCCTGATGAAAAAGCTCCTTTGGGGCACACTGGCTGTGCTCTGTGGGGTTACATGTCCAGTGTGATCAGGATCAGGAGCACCCCTAGAAGGTGGGTGAGGCAGGTCCAAGTGTTGGACACCCACCTGTGGTTGTTTTGGACTGAACTCTGCTTGCTGCCCACAGCAGGAGCTCCCAATTCTTTCTTATGGATGAAGTGAGTTGATCTTATTGGGCAAAATAGATTATCCTCTCCCTTTGCCTCTCTCCTGTTTCCCAGCTCTTGCCCCAGCAAAGCGTTTCGCTCCAAGAGCATTGGTACAAAATCCAGAGCAGGTGTTTCCCACCCTGTTTCTTTTCAGCTTTGTGAAATCTCTTCCAAAGACATGAGCTCCTACTGAAATCATGGAAAGTAGCTCTGGAGATTAAACATGACTGACAACAAAAAATTAAATAATTTAGATCATTTTCCTGCTTTTGAACAGTATATAGGTAACCCCTTGATTAACATGCATGTCCTTTCTACCTTGAGCAATGCAAAGGTAAGGCAGGGGTAGTTACAGATCCACTTCTGGATACAACTGAGCATGTAGGGATTGGAAATATTGGAAATAGTGGTGGGATAGATATCTCTGGAGTGGAATCTGTTCTTCCATATATCACCTCCAGGGCTGGGTGTGTGTGGACACTTACAGAGATGCTTTTTCCAGGTTAAAATAGTGTTGGGGATTGTTTTGTTTCTTAGGCCATACTGTCTTGTTGTTTTGGGTTTTTTTTCTCCTTTTTTTTTCCTTTTTTTGTCTGTTAATACAAAACATCTGTCTGCAGGCCTGTTTGTCTGACTTTGCCCAGCCCTATGTTCCTTTTCTGAACTGCTTGGACAATTCCTGCAGATTTTACAGGACAGTTTGCTTGTGTGCCTCATTTCCTGGTGAAGCAGGACAAGATTTTCCTTACATTATACACTGCTATTTTGTATAATATAAAACTTCTAATCTCTATGAGGGTCTCCTCCAAGGCAGTTACACCTCCAAGAGTAAAACCTCAAAACTCTCATTTCTCTGGTGGTAAAACTGGAGAGCTCCTCAGTTTCACATGTTGAGTAAAGCATGTGCTCATCAAATTTGTTTACCTGAAGCAGTTTTGCTTGGATAGATCAAAACACTCCACTGGCAGAGTTGTGTTTGGGAACAGAGGTCCTACTTTCATTTGCTACTGATGCCTCTGTTTATATCAAATTAATCATGAGTACTTGTGCCCAGGTTGCCGGATACTCGTCCTCACCCACTGGGGTCAAATATAATCACCATCTCCCTTTGATTGCCATAAACATTTGATAACCTGGCAGTTGGAGTGGTTTTATCCCTGTTCTCCAGGGAGTTTGTTCCTCTGGCTCAGGAACACCCAGCTAAAGTCAAGGAGATAATTTCTAGGGAGAAGCTTATCCTGTTTGTACAGCACAGGACTTGGGACTATAGAGTTACCAGGTAGGTTCTGTTTGTCTCTGGAGGAGCCAAATGTTTCTGAGATGGGCAAACCACACTGCCTTTGTGGGCTTCTGTGTGATGGCTTTGAAAGCAAAACCAGTCAGAGATTCAAAGTCAGAAATATACTTTAATAGTAAAAAGAGAAAAATAAAATACATGCAATAGTACAAAAGAAAAATCGCTGACAGAGTCAGAATACAACCTGACACCCCATAGTTAGGGTGGTGGTAGCAATCCAGAAGTGGTTTTGTTGAAGCAGTGATTCTGGTAGCTCTTGTCCTCTGGAAACCAGTGGGTAAGGGCTGTTTTGGTGTCCCAAATCTCAGTTTTTATCTGGGTAGGAAAGGCTTGGCTCCTCCCCTGGCTGGAGCATCTCCCAGTGGGATGATGGAATTTTATCAGTCATGCCCTGGGACTCAGTGGCCATTAACAGGAGATATCTCCTGGAGGGAGGATGGGCTGTGGGAAGATAAAGATGATTGCCCAGCTGGTTTAAAGATGGCCCATGAGCAGAGGATATCTCCCACAGAGATCAGGGTCACTGCCCCAGCTGGTTTAACAGATGCTGATAGAATCCATCCCTTTGGGCACATCTTTGTGTTGTAACCTAGGACATTATGTCAAGGGGCACTTGGAGGGTCCCATCCTCCTTTCCTTCACAGAAGCCTGGAGATCCCCCCTCAGCCAGGAAGAGAGAATGGCATCTCTCCAGGGAAAGCAAATAAATGGGTTTGGTGACCCTCTTCCAGTCCAGCTTTGGAAAGACCAGATGGTTCTCCCAATCATGTCCCATCAAAAGTTGTCACTTCTTTGTCACACAGCTCATGGGCTACATCCTGCTCCCTGCCCAGGGCTGCCTCCTCCAGCTCCCTGCCCTTGGGAGAGAACAAAAGGCCTGATCGTGAGGAAGAATGGCAATGGGGCTATCACTGTTTCTATTTCCTATTTCTGGTATTCTTTTCCATCTGTGGCTGTAAAAAAGAAGGGGGGAAAAGTGAATGAAAAGAGAAAAGATGAGGTGAAAAATCTGAAATAATAAATACAAATTTCTCTGAATGTACAGGGAAGTATAGAAAATATTTACGAAAAAAAAATTAAATAATGGTTTATTCTGAATAGAGAAAACAAAACCAGCATCTTCATTTAGTCCGTGGTATTTTTTCTGGTTTTGTCCTAGCTCCATTAAAACCTCAATAATATACAGGAGTCTATTGAAGATTTCCAAGATGAAACCAAGTTTGGTCATTATCACAAATGGCTCTTTGGTGGGCTGTATAAGAGGAGTGAATGGTCTCACTGTGGTTCTTATGGAAACACGCCTGAATTACAAACCTGTGATCTCTGCTGGACTCACAGCAGGACCAGCAGATGCTGCAGGGAGCAGGGGTGTGCCTGACTCTCCTGCTGGCCTGAGCTAAGCCCCTGACTCAGTTCTGCCCCAGGCCCTGAGAAGGCAGCACCTCTGGAGCCCTTTTCTGGGGTTTATCCTTTCAGTTTTATTTCTGGGAATCCTCAGGGAAGTCTGAACCGTGGCCACTCCTGCTGCTCCCACAGAGCTCTCCTGGGAGCCAGGGCCCAGCAGCTTTCATCTGCACTTAAATCACACCATTACCATGTGTTTTTTGAGTCTGCACATCTCTTCCCCATGCAGAGAAAGGCTGATGGATGCAGCATTTCTGGCAGCATTTCTGGCAGCCTTTGCTCCCTTGTGCCTGTGTCAGGAATCCCTCACCTGTGGAGTGGATCAGGTGCTGAACCTTCCCTTCTGGCTGGGTGCAGCCCATGTGGTGGTGCTGGGACCTCCCAGAAAAACCTCTGCAGTCCTTAACTGTGCTCCCCAGGGCCAGCATTCAGAGCTCACTTTGATTGAAGAGACTCCAGATGCATCTCTGGGTTTGACTGATTCTTGCAGAGACCAATCCCTCTGTCACTTTGCCTACTGAGAAGGTGGGAGAGCCAAATTTAGACCTGAGAATGAGGCTTCTCCATGGGATAGCAACAAAACCAACTCTGCCTCTTGCAAGTGAAAAAAGAGAGGCAGCAAAAGAAGAGATTTGCTGGGATCTGGCAGTTTGTACTGTCATTTTCTCTGGTCTATTGCCAAACAGCCACAGTCTGTGCTTGGGGAAAACACGGGGATGAGTCAGTTTTCTGCACTCAGGTTGTTACAGGCACTTCTTGCAGGCTCTAATTCAGACTCTGCTCAGTGGATTTGTTGAGTGCTCAGTTCCACAACCTCCTACTGCCCGTGGGAGGACAGGTCTTTGGCCACAGGGTCTGGCCACCTTCACACAGCCAAGGCTACTCAGAGAGGGGAAGTGAAAATTCCCTTGGCTGATGTTGGGAAGAGCTGAGCTCCATCACTGAGTCAAAGGAGCAGCCAAATTCCCCTGCTAGGGGCAATCCCTCAGAAGGGGTTTGGGGCAGGGGATGCCATGCATGCTTGGCATGCTGGTTCTGGTGCAAGGAGCAGGGGATGAGGATGTCCCAGCACCACTGACAGCTTTGGTCTGTGCCAGATCCAAAATCCTCCTGATGGTGCAGCCAGCCCTGCCCAGTGCCTCTCTGCAACCCTGCTGTCCCTTTTAGGAACAAAGTCAAGAGGAGTAGAACCCAGGAGGGATTTCTTAGGGCTTTTTGTGTGAGCCCCTGAGCCAGCAAGGCTGCCTAAGAAATGCAGCCTCACGGCTGAGTCACCCTGCTGCATTCAGGTCATGTTGGGCACAGCTGCTGCTCCTCTGAATTGTCACCTCCATGGGCTCTGGAGGGGTCAGTGCCACCCTTTTGTGGAGGGACATGCTGTCCAGGCCTTGTTCTGACAGCTGCTACAGAGTCTTTTGTGGTTTAGGTGATTCTTTTCTGGCTAAGAAGGAAGACAATTTTTTCTTTACTACTGCTGCTGTTCCATTTTAATGGTAGCCAGCTGGGGGAAGGGATAATGTGGACTGTCAGGATGCTGGTTGTTTGCACCATCTGAGCCTTATGGAAAGCTCCCTGGGTAAATACCCTTGTAAATTTGGGGAGCAGGAGTAGGTGTGTGTGCTCTGTGCCCCCCAAAAGCCACAGCAATGGGTGTGTTTGGACTGCAGGGTTTGCATGCCTGCAGCTGTGCTGGTTGCTCTGAACAAGGGAGCCAAACCTGAGCCTGTGTGGAAATTTTCCAGACTTTTTCATCTATTACTCATAAAGTTTTGATGAACAGATTGTGATCCAGAGAGCTGCTATTCTCTGCATCATGCAGTAAGTCAATGGACAAGGACAAAGTTCCTGCCTGGCCAACCTGCTCAGAAAATGTTCCCATTCCTTTTGTGCTTTCTCTGAGCTTTTCTTTTCTGAATGTACAATTGTAGCTGCTGTGGGTAGAAATAGGAAATTATCTCATACAGAGTATGATATAAAATAAAAATAAAAGGAAGGGAAAGAAAAAGTTTCATTTCTCTGTTCCCAGCAGAGAACTTCATCTGGCAAATTTTACTGCAAATAGCAATTTCAGTGGACTTACAAAAAATAATTTTCTGAGCTTAGTTTCTGCTAAAAAGCAGGTCTGAATGCAAGCTGGTTTTTTAATTAACTAGGTGGTTTGTAATCAATTCTACCCTGCCAGGGACAAAAGTGGCTGATTCAGTGTCATGATTGTGAAAATCCTAGCAGGAAAATGTCTCTATACCCAGACAAAAGAATTCTCCACAAACAAGTACTCGTGTCCAAAGCTAATTTGAATGTTAAACAAAAAAGATATTAAGAGTTGGGGTTTTTTTTAATGTTTTACTCTTATTTGGACACTTGTGCTGCTTAACTCTGCAACTACCTGTTTGTTATTGGGCTGAATTAAGCCCTGCTGCATTCGTTAGCATATACAAGAGCTTAGTAATACAATCAGGCACTAATGCATTCATTTTCTACTTGACTGCTCATTCATTGAGATGTTAGTACATAGGAAGAATATGATCAGGGTGACTGTGGGATGAACTAATCAATTCATAATGAATAATCCAAAAATACAGATGTCCTCGGCACAGACTGAATTCAGCAGAGCTGGAGGAGAGCAGCCAGAGGAGATCCCAGTGAGGGAGGGAATGTTCAGCCCTGAGCTGCCAGAACCTCATCACCCCCCAGAAAAACACCCCAAAAAAGGGGCAGAGCTCACTGGAGCCAGTTCAAAAGCTGCAAACTGGAGGATCCTTGGGCTGCACAGACCTGGCGACCTTCACTGGAGCTGCAGAGATCTTTATTTGCAAGGGGAGACCTGCCAGGCTTTCCTCAATGACAACCACTCCTCCTTTCTGTTTGCCTCTCCTTATCCCAAACCCTGCCAGGAATTTGTCATCCATTGTTTTGTTGGGGTTTTTTTTCTGGTTCTGAGCCACTAGCTCTTACTGTTTTCACTTTAACTTCTCTCTCGGGAGTTAATTATTACAGATAGTTCTGTGTAATCCTCCTGACTGCAAATAAGAAAGCTGAGCTGTGGCCAGAATCCATTTTAAGCTGGGGCAGCACAAACACTTGTACAGCAATCAGAGTGCATGCAGGTCATCGTATCTGTGTGTCTCAAGTGACAGCAGAGCTTTGGAAAGCCACTTTTTTACCTCCTTTAGCAGCTCCCATCCAGCTACCTGAAAATGCTGTGGTGATGGGGACTGAGCATTGCCCCTTTATCAACACTTTTCAGTAGAAGATGTGGAGAGCAGAAAGGGCTGGATGATTTCCTGAAGGCTGTCTGGGTGTGTGCTACAGCTGATCCAGGAATAAGGGTTTTTTTCCCCTGCAGTGCCCCTGAATCCTGGCTGCCTCTCCTAGGAGTCTCCTGCTCTTGCAGGAAGGTTGAAGGCAACTTATAGACTAAGGCAGGATGAATTATTTGCCTGTTTGCAGATTTTCATCCCTCTGCTTTGCAAACCTTGGACTTCCCCTCCACACTCAGCCCTTTCAGTACAGCTGGTGGCTGCTTTCTCAACCTTGCACTAGACAATGCTCCTTTTCATTTCAGCACCTCTGGTTCCTAGAGACAAGAAGGTCACCTGGGTTACTCTGGCTGGGAAGTGGATGTGACTGGAAGCATTTCCCTTCTTGAGTCCTGGCATGTCCTGGATTTCTTGGGAACAGCCAGGACTGGGACCTGTGTCTGACAGACAAGTCCCATTTCTTACACCCAGCAGTGCCAGAGAAGGGATGTGGCAGCAAGGGAATTTCTGCCTTTGTTTCAAAACAAACCAAAATTCACTCTGGGAATGGGGTTTTGATGCCCAGGAGCAGTTCAGTGGTGCTGGTGTGGAATGATTCCTGCAGCCAGGGATCTCTGTGGATGGTGGTGAGGTGATTAATGTCTCTGATCAACCCCAAAGTGATGTGTAGGGCTGCCCTGCCACCTCCCTGTGTGTTACACCCATAACAGTGTGAACACTGGGTTGCTTTCCTAGAGGGATGGGATTTTTGGATATGATTATCCACCTGGGGAGTGAACCCAGTCCTAAAACCAAAAGATTTGCAACTAAATTCCAAGAAAACTGAAGAGGTGCATGTGTCCTGTAGGGTGGAGGCTGCAAGGTCAGGGGAATTGAGGGCCCAAGGAGAGAGAAATTCAGTAAAAAGAGGAAAGTTCAGCCCGAGCTGTGTGTGCATCTCAGCTCTCCCCACGCCTGCACTGCTCTGCGTGTGGGATTTTTCCTTCCTGCTCCTTCACCACCCAGTGTTCTTTATTGTCTCTTGCAGGTAGATCACTCATTGCCATAAATTTTCTTATCTCTAGTGCTTTTCCAATTATGGATAACAACAGGAAAGCAGTCATTGGTTTCTAAAAGGTCATCAAGATATAGGGCCCGATTGGGAAGGGGATGACTTATGGAGTTGGCTTGTATAAATCTGGGGAAGTTTTATGCACAAGTCAGGCACGAAATGTAAGTGAGATTCATAAAAAACAGAGATTTACACTGGCTTCAGTTAGCAGGAATCAGAATGGTTATGAAAATTTGCCATTCTCTCTGCCTGTAAGCTTCAGATGTGTTTTTCAAGTGCCTGTGGTACTGGGGCAGGGCTGTCCTGCCCCTCTGGGTGATGGGCAGTGCCTGGCCAGAGGATGATCAGGGTGAAGTGGTAAATAGGAGCTTCTCCCACACCTTGCCTTGCCAGTCATCCAGAGGTGACCTCCTCCATGCAGGAGAGGGAATTTGGTCCCATCTGAGTGTTGGCAGCACCCAGTGACAGTGACAGCTGGGGCAGAGCCACTTCTCAGGTGCCATCAGGATTATTGCTGCTGTCTCCCTTTGCACCCACAAAGTCACTGCACATCTGTGGGGCTTCACTCATTGAATCTGTCAGGTTTGTGGAGACTCTGGTTTTCCATCAGGTGCCAGCTCTGCAGAGTGTTGGAGCCCTGGGGGCTGTGAGCAGAGGAGACACTTCCATGCTGAGCTGTGGCACAGTGACATCCCAAAGGGCTGTTTGCCTTACAGTGTGCTGGCAGTGTCCATCACCTCTGTAGCTGCTGTCAGGGACACAAGGTGACAGCCTGTCTGCCATTGCTGCAGTGAAATGTCTCTCCTGTTTTGTGTCCTGGCTTGTCCCACAGCATCCCCAGAAATCAGGTTCTCCTGCTTCCCTCTGCTGCTGACCTGCCTCTCCTTGGTTTTTCTTCTGGTTGCAGGAGTTCAAAGGATGCCAAAGTGTGAATACTTTCATGGAAGATCTCCTGCAAACAATGAGCTTCCAAGCTGTAAAATTATGTACTTTGTGCAAAATACAACAAATAACAGGCAACAATTCAGGGGAGAAGGCTGATGAAAACTGGTCCATTTTAGGCTCTTGAGAACCTCATCAGCTCAGCTACTGGAGAGTCAGAGCGGGGAGAGGAAGGTCTGCCCAAGAGCAGCTCATCCTATCTGGAGATGTGGATGTCCATCTGGAGATGTGGATGTCCATTGGAGGTGTGGATGTCCATGTGGAGATGTGGATGTCCATCTGGAGATATGGATGTTCATCTGGAGATGTGGATGTCCATGTGGAGATGTGGATGTTCATCTGGAGATGTGGATGTCCATCTGGAGATGTGGATGTCCATTGGAGGTGTGGATGTCCATCTGGAGATGTGGATGTCCATTGGAGATGTGGATGTCCATCTGGAGACGTGGATGTCCATTGGAGATGTGGATGTCCATTGGAGGTGTGGATGTCCATCTGGAGATGTGGATGTCCATTGGAGATGTGGATGTCCATCTGGAGATGTGGATGTCCATCTGGAGACGTGGATGTCCATGTGGAGATGTGGATGTCCATTGGAGATGTGGATGTCCATTGGAGATGTGGATGTCCATTGGAGAGGTGGATGTCCATCTGGAGACGTGGATGTCCATCTGGAGATGTTGATGTCCATATGGAGATGTGGATGTCCATGTGGAGATGTGGATGTCCATGTGGAGATGTGGATGTCCATCTGGAGATGTGGATGTCCATCTGGAGATGTGGATGTCTATCTGGAGATGGTTCTTGCTCTGGAGGGATCTGGGTCACGGTCACCTCAAGCCACATGGGAGGAACCTGGGTGTGGACACTGCTGAAGGCTCAAGGAAAAATCCAACTCAGATTTTTCCCAGGTTGGGGACTTTTCTCAGAGATAAAGAAGGCAGAATGAATAACATAGATTAACAGCTGGTGTTGATCACAGAGCTGTGGGTGTGCTCTGTGATGTTTTGCAGAAAGCATGATTTCAGAGAGGTGTTGCCTTCTTGGACCAATGAGCCATTTCTATTCTGCATTGCACAATCTATCCTATATAAGTGTGGTGGCCATTCAAAAACTGCTTCTTCTTGCTGCCTTGAAGTAGTTGAGTGTGTGTTGCTGTGTTTGCCATTCCTAATCTGACAGTGACACCTGGGCTGCAGGGCTGAGGTGAGGGGTGAAGGTACCAGCCCTGCAGAGCCTCAGCAGAGCAGGACATGGGCACTCACAGCCTTCCTGCGAGGATTTGGGGTCTGCAAGACAGGCCAAGTCCAGCCACAGCATGTGGGGTAAAGACCAGGCAGAAATGTTGACCTGCAGGTGCCTTTTCCACACATGGAGTTTTCTTCTTTTCAACAGAAATGCCATGTAGGCACAGTTTCCAAAGCAGCTGATGTAGCCAATGGCTGGGAGCAATGGAGGAACCAGAGGTTTTGGCAGATCTGACCTCGTGGCCTCTCAGCACCCAAACATGATGTACAACACAGCAGCTCTGTCTGCCCCTGAAACTGCTTCCAAACCCCCAAAAACTGCTTCCAACCACAAAAACGGACTCAGAGTCAGTACAGGGGGGCTGGAAGCAAAAAAAGGTGTTGGGAGCTGCCATGAGCCACTTAACCTCCTGACTAATGCACAAAGTCGTTCCTGTCACAGCTGTCTGAACAATACATTTGCCAATTAAGTTAATTCAATCAAATCCCTTGTATCCAACAGAAAGGGCAGAGCAAATCCAGGTGAGGGAGAGAACAGAGCCAAAATTCCCCTCTATGACACACAAAAGCAGAACAAAGGGCTTGTGTGTATAAATATTTATGAATAATTGCGCTGTGGAACCACAGCATAATTGACAAGTCGAAAGCTGGATCCTGGGATGTGTCCTCCCCACCTGGGAAGGGATGGAGGGACTTGGGGACCAGCAGGTGCTGTGCTGAGGGCATCACTCCCACTTCAGGGGTTCAAACACTAGAAGGATGTGCTGGAGGCTTGCTGGCCCAGCAGAGACTCTGCTCAGGGGTGAGATGCCACTCCTGACTGAAGCAGATCCATGTGGAGATGCCAGTGCCCATCTCCAGCTTGGAGGGCAGAGGGGTGGCTGTGAACAGCATCAGCACTCTTGAGTTGCTGTATTTTCAGTGTTGAGGTTCTCCAGGCACCTCCAGGTGTGTTTTTAGGCTGGACAGGGATGTGCCCATTGAAGCACAAATCTCAACAGGCACTGAGAGATCCAAGCACCAAAAGGAGTCCCAAAAGAAAGGAGGAAGGCTTGTGGCAAGACTGGAATGTGCAGAACTGTCAGAGCTGTGCCTGTTCTGGGGGGGAATGTTCAATGCATTTGCTGCAGCCACTCCCTGGGGACAGAGCACAGCCTGCTGTGGTGGGGCAGGGGAAAAAAAAAAACCGAGGCTCTTCTTCCTTGACGTGTTCAACCCTCCAGGGGTGGCTCAAGATCTGCCTAAACGAGGATGAGATGCAGCCCCGAGGTGGGGAAGGTCAGCAGTCCCTGCCCATCACTGCTGCACCCGTGATTAAACTGAGTTCTGACAGGCTGGGTTGAATTTTGGCTCCTGCAAATATATCCAGAGCCATGTGGGGGTCACAGCCAAAATCCAGGATATCCAACCTCATGCAAATTATCCTCCTTATCCCCCTCTGGTCCCAGGGAAGTTTGCAGGAGTGGTGATGATTGCAGCATCCCCGTGGATTCTGTAACATCCCAGCAGTGACTCTTCCCTCCAAGGAGAGAAGAATTATCAGTATCAGACCTTCTCTCTTTTTTATGTTTGTTTGGGTTTTTTCTTTTTTTTTTTTTTTGGTTAGTTTTGTTTTGTTTTTGTTTGTTTGTTTGTTTTTTGTTTTTGTGGGTTTTTTGTTTGTTTCTTTTTGTTTGTTTGTTTTGTTTCTTTTTTTTGTTTTTTTTTTGTTTTTTGTTTTTTTTTTGTTTTTTTTGTTTTTTTTTTTGTTTTTTTTGTTTTTTTGTTTTTGCCTTTTTCCCCTGTTTTTAGGGCTTGTTAGCAGGACAAAGAATGGCAAGTGAGCAGAGATGCCTGTTCCAGATTGACACCCGGTGAATGTAATCAGCGCTCAGGAGCGTTTATCACCTCCTCAGACCTTAATGTGGGGAGCAGGTGTCTGACCTGCCGACAAAAGCACGGAGTGGAGGCAGGAAGAGAGGAAATAGATAAGATGTCATTTTTTCAGCGCGATTTTTCTCTCTTTAATGTTCCCCTAGATTATGGGAAACAATCATGGGATGGGGGACGCCGGTGTTTTATGGTGTCAGAAGGGTTTAGGTGTAAAAATAAAGCGATGTTGGATCTCGCTGTGTTGTGTGGTATTTATAGGACACACTAAGTTGGGGTTTTTTTTCAATTTATTTACTTGAGTCAGGGAAGATAAATGGGCGTCTGGATCCAGTACTTGTATCCAAAGGAAATTAAAAGAAACACAGTTCTCTTGAACTTGGCCTCCACTTAGGGCAGAAAACTGGCACAGAAATGACCCTTCTTAGATTAAAGAACTGCTCACCCCTCAAAGGAAGTGGTAGAAATTAGTCTGTAAAAGTATTTCCTTCCCATATTACACATTTTCTGCTTTTCTTCATTTCTGCTTTAAAAGATACAAAAATCCACCAACTTTTCTGTGCTCTCTTCCAGAGCCACTCCTGAGCACTCTGCTCTGTGTGACCCATGAATGCTGCTCTAATGCTGACTTCACTCTTCCATCCCTGAACCTATTTCAAGATGGAAAATGGTTTTAACTTTCCTGATCTGCAGTTCTGGGTTTAAAACCTCATCTCTCATTTTAATAATAGTGATAATCCTGTTCTGAGCTGCTTTCATGCTTTCCATCTGAAGAGCTGGCAAATGTCCTACGCATTTAAGCATCACAACATCCTAAGGGCCAGTGGGTGCAAGCTGCCAGGACTCAGATCTGGTTCACTGCACAGATCAGAGCTGGTTGTGCTCAAAACCTTGTTCTAGATTCATTATTGCAGTGTCCTGGTGGGAGTGGGGGCACTGAGAGGCAATGGGATGCTGCACTGGGTACAGGCAGAGAGTCACAGAATCGTTAAAGCTGGACAAGAGCTTTAAAATCATCACTAAACCATGGCCTCAAGTGCCACACCCACCTGGGGTCTGAGCACTGCCAAGGAAGGTGACTCCACCACTTCCCTGCACAGTTCATTCAAATGTGTTACCACCCTTTCTGTGGAAAAAGAAAAAAAAATCAGTGAAAAGGTGAAGGAGCATCTCCTTATCTCTGTGCTTTGGCAGGGAGAGCTGTTTGCAGGTCAGCCTGGCTGTGAGAAATGCTCCCTGCAGCCCCTGTGCTGTCCCCACCTGCACCTGAGTTACTCCAGGGCTCTCTGGAAAGACTGGGAGCAGTTGTTTCTGCTGCTGAGCACCAAGAGAAGCCTTCTGCAAGCAGCAGTTTCCTCCTCTGTGGTTTATTTGATTGATGGAGATTGATTAGCATTAACTAATCCTGGGGATAATTTGGAGCCAGAGGCTGCACAACACGTATGATGGGGCTCCCTCTTCTCTTTGCTGGGTGGGAACAAACCAGATTTTCTTTCACTGCACATTTCCAAGCTGAGAGGTCTCTGTGCACCCAGGGCACACCTTGAGTCTTGCTCTTCCCTCCAAAATTGCAGGGTCTGGGATCAGTACCAAGAATAAAAGAGTGACCCCAGTGTTCTATGAATAGTTTCCATGCAGAGGAAGAGCCCCTGTGGGATGGGGAGGGAAGGGAGGAAGGAAAGGAAGGAAAGGAAGGGAAGGAAGGAAGGAAGGAAGGAAGGAAGGAAGGAAGGAAGGAAGGAAGGAAGGAAGGAAGGAAGGAAGGAAGGAAGGAAGGAAGGAAGGAAGGAAGGAATTCCATCTCCACAGCTCTGAAAGTGAACCCATTAGAACTGACAGTGAGGAAGAATTTACAAGCCCACCTCTTTCTGTCCTTGATGGGGTGTCTTTGATGGGATTGCTATGGGACAGAGACTTTTCGTCTTGTGCTACCAAAACTAAATAAAAACAAGGACAAAATTTTGGAGATGATGGTAATGAAATTAAGGGGGCTGCTTGTCTCTATCAGTAACAACCTTCTGGCTCGTAATCTGAACAGAAATAATAATTTGAAAGGGAAGATAATTGAATTAAACAGGCAACCAAACTGGAGGAATGAGACTTTTGATGAAGAAGGGCAGCTGGGGGAAAAGTAGAGGAGGTGGCAGGGAAAAGAAGCACATCTCTTTAAATTGTCAATCTCTCAGGGCAAGGTTGCTGCAGACATAATGAGTGTCCTAGTGAATTATCTCCCACTTTTATTGTCTGTTGCTACCATGGAAAGATGGGGAGGTGGGGAAACTAACTTTTTTTTTTTCCTTTTTTTTTTTTGAATTTGGACAGACTTAAAGAAGTGGCATCAAATTTGAAGGGCACCCAATCAATCTGTTGTCCTAGCTGCATGAAATTGTATTTCCTTGCCACTTCATATCTTATTTGCAGCAGCTGGGCTGTAAGTCATTGGTGATAACATTCTTTATTATGCAGCCGTGTTTATGAACTGTGCCTGGAAAGAGATGATAGAAATATGCAGCAATATGCAAAGGGGGGGATGCTGGGGGGAGGGGGAATAAATGCTTGTTGCTAGGGCAACCATGGGGCTATTTTGGGCATCAAATTTTGCAGATGATGAAAAGCATTTTCATGTGATGGTTGGTCTCTCTGGGAAGAGAAGGGGAGAGAGGGCACACAATAAACGGGAAGATAATATTCAAGAAGGCAGTCATTTAATTTTTTTCATATATAAATACATCTATAGTTTCAGCTGCACTGAAAATGCATTAAAAACCAAAGGAGTCGCTGCCTCTTAGTTAGGGGGAAGCAGAGAGGTTTTAAATAACTAAATAGGAGATGGAATGCTGGTGATTTGGGAGGCTTTCCTACATCACTTGGCACAGCCTAAATCCAGCTGGAAGTTCCTCATGAGTCAGGCTGGTGTCTGCAGCCACCCCTGCTTGCCCCTGGTCCCTCTGGCCACAGGCAGCCAAAGCTCCTTCCCCCAAAGCTTTATCCATCTCCATCCCAATGGAAATGGAGCCCATTAATTCACAGCCCTTTCTGCCACAGGTTAAAAAGCACCACATTTTCAAAGACTGCTCTTGACTCTTGCAAGCACCTAATGATGCCCATACTTGATACCCATTAAAATGCTAAATTCATAAAAAATGGGAATTGCCCTCAGTCAGAGATCTCCAGTCTGGGGGATGTGAGCTGCTCCCACCAGCTGACACGGGAAGGGCTGGATGTCCCCTCTGTGCACCCAGGCTGCTGGAGAAAGTCCTGGGAATCTCACAGAGTTTCTTTTCAAGGTCAGATCACCAGCATTTGTCCCAGCTAGGACTGCAGCAGGTCCTTCTCTGCTGGTGGGAATGGAGAGGGTGACCCCAGCCAAAGTTTTGCACCTTCACCTGTGGAGCTCTAAAAGGGCAGGAGAGCACAGTGGGGGCACTTGGAAATGTCTCCAGATCGTTGTGGGAAAACAAAAACTCTCCAGCAACATTTCTCAGTGTTAGAGGATTAAGGCATTACTTTATTCTGGCCTGGATGTGCAACAGAAATCATTTTATCCGCACGTAGCTCGGGTTATGCAGAGAAAACCATTCCATCACACCTGGTTCTGTTCTCGATTTCCCAGTCACTCATACAGACAAAACCCAGCGAAATTCTTTGCTTCGACATTCATTGGTCCCACGTTACACAATTCTTAGCGTTTGGCTGTGTATTGGTTATTGATCCTCACCTTCAATGTTAATTAGGTTCTCATTCTTGGCTCTCTCATCGATCTCTCCCCAGACCAGGTGTCTCCGACCCCCGGGGGGATGTTGGGGTGCTGATGTTCGTTAATGATCGCTGATGCCCTGTGTACCTGTAGATGTTAAACTCATCAGGTTTCCTCCAAGGAACAGTCTTTTGAAAAGAAACTTCCACTCCCTTCCCTCCGGGCGAAGAGGAACAAAACCCCTGACTAAAATTAGTTTAAAAAAAAAAAAAAAAAAAAAAAAAAAAAAAAATTAGAAGTTGTATCATTTCCAACAGAGGAGCTGGATAGAATTTGTCCTCATTTCTCAGCTTCTGGCTTTTCCGACCATCAAGTTTTATGCTCTACACCATCTCTGTCGCAGCGCTGCTTTTCTTAATTTGATCTGAGTGGAATTGCTCCAAGCAAGAACAAGCTCATGAGTGTTGTTTGCAGCCCCTGGATGATGACTGGTGCTCGAGCCATTCTTAAAATCCTTGGAACTCCAAATATATTGGCACATTAAGCCGGTGAAAATGAACTGCGCATGTTTACAGCAAGAAATCTATTTCAAATGCAATATAATGTGACTCTCTTATTGCTCTAAAGTTGTGTTTTTAATTAAGCAGTTATCAGTGGCAGTGAGATTCTTCTTGAATAATTAAATCAAGGTAGTTTAGTGAGTAATTGTAAAGCGAATTGCTGAGACCATCAGGCTGCTGTTGAGACAGTCTGTTTTCTTTCGGAAAATTAATTCGAGTGACGCGTGTTGCTAAGAAAGTAGCAGCACATTGTGCTGGGTAATGGGCATTTGTCTTGGAATGCTTTGTGTCTCGGCGCTGCTTCTTTCTCATTCTGCCTTGCCAGCTTTCAGCTGTCTCCTGCAGAAACAAATGCTGATGACTTTCCTCTTTCCCTCTTCTCTTTGCCTTAATCCGCCGCGGGTAGTTCAGCTGGAGGGATGAAAAGGGAGTGGGTGATAATTGAGTTACCCAAGAATGTGAGCACAGACCGGGTCTGACCGGCTCTTGTGTGAATAAAGCGAGACTTTCTGGGCTCAGATTCCCAACTTTCGGCGCAGAGCAGCTCCACCTTTTACATTCCCGGCAGCTGATCCTGAGTTTTTCAGAAATGAGGGGTCAATGGCTCTTGAATTAGATTTGGAATCGAGGTGAGTCAAGGACTGTTTTCCTAAAGGCATGGGAAGGAGAAGTTGTTAATCGAAGTCTGGCCCCTGTCCCGTGCTCATTGATGAACATGTGGGATGTGCTTTTTGCACTGCTGGTGTCATAATGTGATATTTCAGTGTCTCGCTTGGCACGCAGTAATTCTCTCGCTGTTGGGTATTCCCAATGCAAACAGCCGGCAGATATCTTCCATCGTATTAAACTTTATTTGCCAGGAGATCAAGGGGAAAACCCCTGTGCAAACCCCAGCATGTACAGGTGCCTAGGGCAGGATGTCCAAACACAGCCACAGTGAAATTAGTGCACACTGTAGAAACAATTTTTTAATTTTTTTTTTTTTTTTTTTTTTTTTTTTTTTTTTTTTTTTTGTTATTTTGGTTTTTTTAACCTACCTCATGTTCTCTCAGCAGCTTCCCTTGCTCTACCTGAGGAATATGTCTAACAAGCACCACACAAATCCTGGGCTCACTCTGTAGCAGGTTGTTGATGTTTTCCAAGGCAAAATGAAGAACGAAGTGAGGAGAGTCTGGCCGAAGTCCTGACCTTATCCTCAGGCACTGGCAATCACACAACAATTTATCAGCTGATGCTTTTTTTAGGGTGTTTATTCTGCCACCCAGGACCGAGGGGATCCCGGTATCTTGCAGAATTACTCCTACAAAGTGAGATCTAACTAAAGCACCTCCATAATTTAGGGGTTCAGCCTTACTGAGGAGTATTGGGTACCTCTGGCAATCCCATTCACACTCTGGGCTCTGCTTTGTGAACCTGCCGCGGTGATTTCAGGTGATTTCAGGTGATTTCACGCTCCAGGTGACAATGTGAGACTCAGGGTTTTAGCACCTTTCCACCACGAAACCTTTTGCAGAGCTGTTGTTGCCACAGCTCCATTCCCCAGGACTTTTCTGGAGCCTTCCTGCTGCCACATCTGGCTGTTCCCCAAAAATTCAGGGATATTCTGGGGTGGATTTCCTCTGCTCTCGAGGCTGTCCTTACCTGCCAGGCAGGTATTTGGAGAAAACAGCTCTTTCTGTGTTTGCAGCTCTAAAATAGAGTTATTGGCACAACAGGGATGAGGAGGAAGCTTTTGGGGTGAACAGAGGCTGCAGAGCATCCTCAGCTGTTCATGGCTGCTCCAGTTTTGATGAAATGTCAAGACTTGAGAAGTTTTTGGAAAAACTGTCCCATTTCTTGCTGCAGAAAGTGGAAGATATCTCACATTTTTCAGGCTTTTTTTGTTTTTATTTTTCAAGCAGAAGTTTATAAGAATTTTTTTTTTTTATTCTATTTTTTGAGGCTTTTTCTGTTTATGTTTCCAACCACTTAGTCCCCCAAGAATGGGCTGACAGTCTTTTGTTGTATATCCATATCAGCGTTGAGAAACTGGAAACTTTTATTTCATCATTTCTGGTCTCACCTGCACTTGAGAAACTCTGAGCACAAAGCTGAAACCCTCTTTGTTCCAACAATATTTACACTACACAGGCAGACAAACAGGTATCAAATTTAGGAATAACACAAATTCACACTCTTCTAATATATTTTTTTCCAAGACATGGAATATTCTGCCTGTGGATTTAATACCAAAGACAAAGCCTTGGTGAGAGACAGAAGACCAGTCTTTTAGCATTGTTTATTCCAAGACTAAATCTCAGTTTTTTAGCTTTGTTTTTTCCAAGACTAAATCATGCCTCTTAAAAATTGCATTGATGTCTTCTGCTTTCAAACCTTTGTGCCCTGGTTGACTAAAACCAGCTTTTGCCATTGCTGGGATGATCTAGTGGTAAAATACCTAGTGGTATTTTTATCATGTGTCCAGAACAGGTTTCAGCTTTATTTGAAGCTCAGGTTTGAGGTCACACCTTGTGACAGGCTCTTCGTGCAGCTCTGGTTCAATATATGGAAGTGGATACAGGTATCACAGTCTGGTTTTTGGATCTGGGAGTGTAAATCTTTCCTCTTCTCCTGGACTCACCCAAATCTCATTTGGTATCACAGATTTCTGCTCCTTTTTTTGGAGAGGGAGAAAAGAAATGGTGATTTATGACACTCTGTGTGGTCTGTGGATCCTGTCTGGAGTAGGACAAGAATTTAAAAACAAATAAACCTCCTTTGCTAATATTTGCTTAAATGTTCCAGGCTTACTGTTTCTATTCCACGTGGGATGTGGAAAGACACATTTTAATCCAAACAGGGATAAAGGGGATGGCTTTGCCATCTAGCATATCAAACATGACAACTTGAACTTTTCTTTTTCTTAAAATAACCTTATTTGTAACAGAGGAGTGTAAAAGGGAGTAAGAAAGAGAATGCATTTTCATGTGCCAGTTTCTATCACCTCGCTTCCAAATTTAGTTTGTTGCTTTAAATCAGTCCCTTTTCCCCAGCAGACCCTTTGCCTCTTCTGTCAAAGTTTGTCTCTACCCATGCACTTGTGTCTGACCAGCCTCCAATTAAAATAAACTGCACTCCCAAGGCATCCCAGAGCATCACTTGGGGAGGTTTTAGGGGTTTTAAGGAGTTTTTATGTGCATATATATATGTTTGATGGATTTATACATATAAAATATGAAATACAGGTGTATATTATATTGATGTGTATTCTGTAATAATCTAAATGTCAATCCCTAATCTGTCAGTTCTCTATCCCATCTATTCCCTTCCCACCCTGGACAGGAGCAGTGTGGTTACCCCTCAGCAGATGCTGTTAATTGTTGGTACCAAAGCCCACATGAGTCCGTGGAAGTTTGGATAAGAGATTTTGATTTGATGATAAACGAGGCAGAAAAATCAAACAAGATATCTGAAGGCTGTCCCTAGGCAACAGCAGCACAGCCAGAGCATCTGGTGTTCCCTACAGCAACAAGATGGTTCAAAAGAAAACTCAGTGAATATCAGAAATCATTACTGGAATAAGGGGCAGCTCCAGGATTTTGGTTCAAAAACAAAACAGAACAAACAGCAAAGCACAAAACCCCCACCCCCCACCATTCCTGCTCAGAGAAGGTTTCCTTTGCTCAGTGACCCCAGGCTGCACTGGGCAGGTGGCTCAGGGTCCTTCCTGCTGGGCTGAGCCAGCCCCTCTGGATTGGCAGAGCTGCAGGGCAGAAATGGGGGGTGAAAGGCTCTCCACTGAAATCTGGAGGAGTTGAGGTGTCAGTGCTGCTGAAGGACTGTTTTCCTAAAGGCCTGGAAAGGGAAGCTGTTCACTGAAGCTTTGGCCCCTGTCCTGTGTGTGTCAAACCTGGTTTATTGATGTGGGGTGTGCCTTTTGCACAGGCAGGTGCAGACCTGGAGAAAGCAGAAAAACAGAAAAGCACAAAAAGGTGGGGAAATAGCATCACCTCTAAGAGAAGCTTTAGAAGGCAAGTATCACTGTAAGCCAGGCCAGCATGAGGAAAAATCAGTGCCCAGGGGTGGAATGGGAGAGTGGCTGCTCTGGGAAGGAGGAGCAGGCATTTAAAGCAGGACACAGCCCTGCAGAGCAAGCAAACCAAGCTTTATTCCCTCGTGGATGCTCAGACCTGAAGGATATTGTGGTGTGTGCCTGGTTTTTACCCAAGCCTGAGCTGCACAGGGCTGGAAGGAGCCTCAAGCATTGCCAGAGCTCCCCTCCCTCCTCCAGTGATGCACCAGCTGTGCCTTTCCCTATAATTTCAGCTCCTAATGCCTTGTCCAGGTTCAAGGGGAGCACAAACTTTTGCCTTTTCATTCTGAGCCTGAAACAAAGGCTGAGCTGTGCCTCCCGTGGGGTGAAGGAGGTAACCTCCCTCCTCACGGTGTCCTCATGAATAATTCCACCGCTCGCCCACTTGATTCCAGGTTTCCCAAAATAACTGACACTCCTCACACTGAGAGCAAGCAATCCTGGGGAAAAGAAAATACATTAAAGAGCTGCACCACCTTGAGAGAGCCCTGAGTGAGTCTGTGATTAAAAAAAAAAAAAAAGAAAAAAAATTATATATATATAAAGTGCAGGAGAGGTTCTGCAGGAAATTTTGAGAGTTGATGGGGAAAATATAATTTTCAGTGAATATCTGCTTTTCTTGCATTTTGGAGGGGATGTGACTGCCTTCTGTCTGTGAATCCACACTTATGGAGCTGGACCCCTGGGAGGATGGGGAGGGCCGACATGGGTGATACTCCCAGCTTGATTTGCCTTGGGGATCCATCCCGCCTGCCTGAGCAGCCTTTCCCCTTCCGACAATTCAGAATTTCCCCTCCGAGTGTGACTCCCCTCCTCAGATGTGCTGTACAATGTCTCTCCACTGGATACCCACCGAATGCCTAATTTTTAACCACTCTGTCTGTCAGATCCACAAAAGCTGTTACTGGAGGTGTTTGCATAAAAGGCTCCTCTGTAGGTATCTGAGAGCAGCTGGCGATGCTCTAGACAGTCTCCAGCCGAGCTGAGCCGGGCTGGATGCTTTAGTCTCCCTGCCTTAATGGCTACGAGCCGCTCCTTAATGTGCCCTCCCCCTCAATTCCCTCCGAAATTAGCATGTAAAGCGTGCCCAGCCTCCGAAAGAAAAGAAGTTTGGAACCTCCTGGATTCAGGCGAGACAGGTTGGGGTGTATTGGAAATAAAGTGCAGCTCTGACAGGGAGGGATCAGGGAAGGACAGAGCATGGTGAAAATGATGGTTTTGCCTTGGATGGACCTTCCTGGCACTGTGAGCCCAGGCTGGGCTCTGCCTCTGCCCAGGGGAAGCAGGTCCACAATGTTTTATCTGCTTTGAACCCATGGAGAGCCTTCAGGAGTGGTTTAACCCAGCGAGCAGCACTCCTGTCATGTGAAATGATGGAGAAAAGGAGAGCACTGGGGGAAACATTCAGTGATGGACTGAGCAGTGCTGGGCCAACAGTTGGACTTGAAATTCTCAGAGATCTTTTCCAACCACAATGATTCTATTTTTCAGTTGGTTGTTGCAGCTGGCACAGTAGAACTCAAACCACTGGATTGACTCTTGTGGGTTTAGTGCCCACAGCCTGCCAAAAGCTTTCAGGTCTGCTGTGAGATGTGGCCTGTTGGGTGTGAGTGAGGCTCCCTGAGAGTCCTGAGCACTGCTGAGCTCCTTCATGGCTTTGTGTCCTTTACTCCTCCATGGATTAAAGCAGACCAAGAGATGTGAGTCTCCCAAGTTACACTTCGTGGGAGAGGCAGAGTCAGTCTGTGCTGCCCCAGGCCCTGCTCCACACCTTTGGTGGTTGCTGTGGTCCCCAACTCTGTGATTTGAAGCTCAGATAATTCTATTCAGGGGCTGGGTAATTTCTCCAAACTCCTCTGCGTGGTTAAAGACCACATATAAAACTGTAGCAGCACTTGTGGTGCTTGATGCTGTGTTTTCTTCTCAATCCCTTTTTCTCCTGTCCTTCACCTCTGCTGCCTTTCAGTGCTGTGCTTTTAAGCCTTGAATCAATCCCTGTTTAGGCTGAGGACAATCCATGACATGCAAGGGCAGGAATCACAGAGGAGAGGCTGTGCTGGGCAGAGAGAGCCCGACCCAGAGCTGGCACCTTCCCCGTGTCTGCCCCGTCCCGCTCCTTGTTCTGCTGTGCTCACTCTGGGAACACTCCAGCTTCGTGTCAAACACCCAGCTGCAACATCCCAAATCCTGGAACCACAGGGTTTAGAGGTGTTGGTGCCTCAGGCTGGTGGGGCAGGAGCTGTGCTTCCCTGGGACAGCACTCAGCCCCCCGTGCTCTGCTGGAGTTACTGGAAACTTCCAGGTGAGATGGGATAATGGTGACAACAGCGGAAAAACGCTGAGGGAAATTTGCTTTAATGAGTGCAGCTACCCAGGGAAGCAGGTACTGCTTTGGTCCTTGGCTGGCTGAGGAGGAAGCACATCAGGAGCTGCTGGTGCACACAGGGCTCGTGGTGCGCTCGGAGGCGCAAATAACCGATTCCAAAGTTGATATAATCAGAGAATAAAAGAAGATTGGGTGTTATAGGTTAAGCTGTTGTAAATTAAAGCAGCTCTGCTGAGCTCATTGCAGTTGTTCTGGGTTATTGCAAATGTAAGTGAGAGGAGCTGACTCTGTTTTTCCAGCAGTGATTGGTTGGGAAATGCCGTTTTCTGGTATGTGAGTAAAAGTGAGTGGGGCAACTTGGTCGTCATAAAACAGAATATTTCCTGTTAGGGTCTTTCTCTGGGTACTGTAAGCCAGACAGACCTGTTGTCCTCTTACAAGCTGCAAATTACACAGGCAAATGTAATTACCCATTCTCTTTGTTATTAGTGTGCAATTGGAAGCTTCAAGCAATCGTCCCTTTCTTGGTATTTCAAAGCTTGCTAGCAAGATGCATCCTTGATATTGAACACAATGAGATGTCCTTTTTTTTTTTTTTTTTTAAATTCAATTAAACATTTGCCTACTGTGACTCTTTATTCACTGCAAATTGTCTCTGTAAATAATCTTCATCAAAAGTCAGAACCAATCCCCATTAGTTGTTTAGATTAATTAATGAGTCCCCCTGGAGCCACCCAAATGAATTCAATTTAAACGTCAACAACTTGGCTATGGAGTTTCCCAGGTTGGCATTAAGACAATATTAAACCTGCAATAAGTCACATTTAAAATGTTAATTCAAAGAAGCTCTCCATTTAGAGCATTTAATTAAATCCTTAAATAAACTGCATGGGCTCAATACCAGATGGTTCTGCATTTTCATTGCAGCAGAGAGCCTTGAAGTCATTGAGGGAAGTAATATTGGAGGCATGGTGAAGATAACCAGGATATATAGTGTAATAAAATCTAATCTTGTTTCCAGCAGGGAGATTCAGTGTATGTACACAACCTAGGCTAAAATTGTAAGTTAATTACATTAACCCCAGTGTACTCTGGTATCTGAGCAGCCAGAGATGAAATTAGTCTTTTTCCTATCATAAGATTCTTTTCAACTTCACTATATTAATTTTTAGCCAAATACTTACTCATAAGGAAAATTGAAGTTAATGTAACCAAAGACAAAGTAATGCAGTCTTAATATTCTGAAGGGATTATGGAGGGCCGTGAAAATACACTTTGCAAATGTCACTCACTTTGAATGGATTTGTGGTGGGAAGGTGGGGGAAAAAGAATTATGGCTGTGATCTGCACCATGCTGGGGTTTAATAAAAGTCATGATTTAAGAAATTTGGGCCTTGGGGAAAAAAAAAAAGGCTAAAAAAAAAAGCAAGGAAAAGAGATAAATACCTCTGTCCAAAGGCCCAAATTGCCAAGACATGGTGAGTGTCCCCCTCTGTCAGGTGACAGATCCTTGAAATCAAGTTGAAATTCTGGGAGGTGATTTGGGTTAGGACACCCTTTTCAAATATCTGCTTGGGGATTTTCAAATATATGTTCAGGGATTTTTTGGTCCTTGTTGCAAGGAATATCCTTTTCACACCACCTGTTTGTGTGGTAAAAGTTAGTGCAAACAAGCAAAGGCAGATAATTTTCCCTTGGCAAAATTATATTGGGACAATAAAGTAGGGTTTTCTTTTTGTTTATTTGTTTTTCTGAAAGTTGCTTTTGCCATCAGTTTTTGGGTGCCAGTGAGACGATGCCACTGGTTCAAAAGTTGTCCTCCAGTTTCTCTCTGCCTCCAAAACCAGATCCTTCCCCAGTGCCTGTCTGTGCTTGATGCAGCCCCCTGGAACAGCTCAAGGAGCAGAGCAGCACTCTGGGTCTCAGCTCCAGGGCTGAAAACACCACGAGAAAACTCAGTTTGCTCCCTCCCTGCCAGCTGTACACCAGGGGTGCTGTGAGTGCAGCTCAGCAAGGGGAATAACTTTTAATCTTAATATTCAAGAAACTGTAATTCAATTTCCAAAAATATGGGTTTCCACGTGTTGGGTAATAAACTGTATGAGGGAGGAGAAGTTACTTTGCTGTTGTGGCAGGGCAGATGTGCACTGTGGGCTTTGCTGGGACACCAGTGGGAGCCCAGGGAGGGACCTGAGCCCATCAGCAGCACGAATTTCATGTGTGGTGGCACAAAGGACCAGAGCTGGTGAGGAATGGCCTGAGCCTGTCCCTGCTGGGGCTGAAAGGAGACAGAAAAGTCTCTTCAAATACTGGCACAGGGTGCCCAGAGCAGCTGTGGCTGCCCCATCAACATTCACGGCCAGGTTGGACAGAGCTCTTGACCAATGTGGTCCATGGAAGGTGTCCCTGCCCATGGAGCTTTAAAGGTCCCTTCCAGCCCCCAGTGTGGTTCTAACTCCCCATCCTGTCCCTGCCCCATCCCACCCCGTGCTGCTGGGGTGACCTGGCCTGTGCCCACGTTCCCTTCCTGTTGTCACAGCCCTGGGTGACGCTGGTGGCACCAGGCTCTGCACGCCAGGATGTGGTCGCCCTCCTCCAGAGAGCTGAGCTCTCTCTGCTGTGCCTGGGGATGGAAACACCAAAGCCTTGTTGCTTTGCTAATCCTGAGATGCCCCCAGGATTGAAAGGATGGCTGCAGTAACCCCTCTGGTGCAGCTCCTGGTGTTGGAGCCCCTTCACTGATGGCGCTGAAATAACCCACAACAAATTATTTCACACTACTTAAAGGTAATAAGAAAACCCCAAATTTCCTCCTACATCCCTGCCTGTCCTCTCCTCCTCCCTTCCAAGGAAACTGGAGTATTTGGTGAGCTGAAATGACCCAGCCCTGTGCCACTGCCTGCAGAGCCCCAGGGAGCTGCAGCCCTGCTGTGTGGGTCACACCCAGCTCTGCAGGGTCAGGGGGGACAGGGGTGGTTGGGGTGGTTTGGGTCTAAAATGGGCCAATGGGTTCGTTTACCCACACGTGTAGGAGTGACAAGATGAATTTGTCAAACTTTCCATCTCCTTTTTGCTTGCAGAAGCCTCAACTGAAATGCTCTGGAAATCCCCCAAACCTTGACCGACATGAAAAGCCACTGCAGTTTGAACAACACCCAGACTGGCAATTTCAGAATCACTAAAATGGAAAGTTTCTGTCTGCAGTGCTCTCCCCACTCAGTCCCTGTGCTGGGAATGAGGCCAGCAGCACAGAGCACGGAGGTGCTTTGGAAGGGATCCCTGGGGGATGAGCTTTCCTCCAGGTGTGTGTCATGGTAACTGGGAGATGCTCTCCACCAGGGACAGCATCAGAAAGCATTGCTGAATTTTACCTGTTTTCTTGCCTCCTCAGATTGTTTTGTTTGATTTTTATTTTTTTATTATCTGAGGGTTATTTCTTGATCATGTGTGTCCTGGTTTCAGCTGGGATAAAGTTGATTTTCTTCTTAGCTGGTGCAGTGCTGTGCTCTGAATTTAGCATAAGAATAGTGTTGATAGCACACAGATGTTTTAGCTCTTGCCCAGTAGTGCTTACCCAAATTCAAGAACTTATCAGTGTCCTGTGCTTTGCCACTGAGGAGTTGCACAAAAAGCTGGGAGGGCCATGGCCAGGACAACTGACCCAAACTGGCCACAGGGATGTTCCAGGCCATGGAAAGTCGTGCCCAGTGCATAAACTGGTGCTTAAAGTTGGCTGGGAGCTCCCAGTTGCTGCTCAGGGACAAGCTGAGCATCATTCAGGGGGTGGTGAGTAGCTTTATTGTGCATCACTTGTTTCTCTTGGTTTTATTCCTCTCCCTCTCCTTTTCATTACCATCATTATTGTTGTTTCTATCATTAATATCATTAGTATATTTTATTTTGCTTCAATTATCAGAACAAGAGAAGAAAAGCATGAGACTGACTTGTTGCAGGGACTTGGTGGCTTGGTCATTCACAGGCAGGTTGTATTTACTGCTCAATGAGGATTTATTCCACAGCAATGCTGGGCAGTTCTCCAGGTGTTAGTGACAAAACCTCTCCCATCTCTGCCTTGGCACTGCTGGACACCAACACCTTCTTGCTTGCTCTGCATTGGCTCTGCTGCATTCTGCTTTCTGTGCTTTGTGCTCTGGGGCTTGATTCAGTTACCTGAGGCTGTGGGGACACACTGAGGAGCAGAAAATAACCCCAGAAGGATGCCTCCATCACCAAACCAGCTGTTCCCTGGCAACACAAGGTTCCTGCCATGTGCCTGCTCTCAGGCTGCCCCTCCCTGCCCTGAAATGCCCTCCCTGGGCTGGGTGAGCACTGCCCAGGGGCCACAGGAATCACCCTGGAATCAGACCTGGGCTGGGAAGCAAAGCATGAGCTGCTGCAGCTCTGGGTGGAGTTTTAAAAAAGTTTTTAGAGTTTTTTTTCTCCTTTTATGAGTCCAGCTCTGCCCAGTTCTCCCTGCCAGACGTGTCCCTCTGAGCCCACTCTGCTCCAGATCCCTGCCATGGGACACATGTGACAAAACGTGGTGCCAGCACACTGGCAGAGCTCCTGCAGTTCCACTCCCTGGAGCCTGAAGAGCTGGCAAGCTCTGCATTTCCTCACACCATTTTGAAGTGTCAAAGCTGCATAAAAAAACCCCCCAGCCCTGCAGTCTCAATGGCACAGCTCTGATTAAGGAGCTTTTGTGCCTTTTCCAGCCCTGCTTGACCCCTCTGCCTCCTCCACCCCACGTGGAGCCACCCCAGAGCCACCTCGAGTTTTGGGGCAGTTTTTGGAGTCTCATCCAGCTGGTATTTACCTGCAATTTCCTCTGTTTGACTCCAGCAATTATGTTTGTCCTTTCCTCTCAGCTTAGCCTCCGTTCTGCTGCTCCCCTTACTCTATTAAGTGGTAGGATAGATTATATTTAAAGCCTCTTTTATTTCTCCAGGGCTTGCTGGGCAAGGATTTATGAGTGTCTTAATTCCACAGTACTTGAGGCAGGGGAGTGCTTGCCTGCTTCTTGGTGGCCAAAATGACTTCTGGTTTTGGATGTGTTCTTAGTTTTTCCAGTTATTGGTCTTCAGGATGTTTTTTTTTTAATTAATCATGCAAAAGAAAAAATGTTGTGCACATAACATTGCACCCAAATTAGCAGATACAGAGGTCCCACATAAATGAAGCCCCCTGCAGAATCACTCCATCTCCAAACAGCATTGAGGGTAAAACACTAATATAATTCCAGCTTTTAGCATAGCTGTGGCTCTGTCAACAAGATTTCTTTGGTCAAAGGGTAGGCACAGGCTGGCACAGTAAATTCAGTCACCAGTCACTTCTGCTGGCCACCCAGCCCACCAGGCACGGATTTCATGGGAGTTCCAGGCTTTCCTCATGGCTTTCCTCACTCCTTAAATAAAGCTCCCTGATGATTTAGAATTGCTGTGGGTGTATAATAACCATGTAGGATTGTTTTTTTCATGTAGGTGAGCATTAAAATTATTTCAAACAAAGTGAAAGAGAGCAGGTCTTGCCTGTTGGAGGCTTGGCTGCCCCATGGTGCCAGTGCTGTTATTTGTGGGAGGGATTTGGAAGTGCTTTGCTCAGTCCTTTCCTTGGAGAAGCCAGTGGCAAACCCCAGGGTTAGCAAAGAGCTGCTATTGTGTCACTGACAATCCCACCCTCCTGGCTCCAGTCAGGGTGCCTTGCTGCTGTGTCCTGGCTGCTGCCTAAACAAAACACCTCCTGAACTATTGATAGTAAATAAATATTTTAGCAAAGGCGTTTTTGCTGCTTTGACTTTTTCCCCCCCCCATCCCAACTGCAGCAGCAAAATGACAGAGCGATCCATAATCAGTTAATTTTTCCTCTGAGCAGTTAGTGGAGTGGTCACAAGGAGCAGTCCTGCTCTCCTTGTTCCAAAAGAGGTCCCACATGGAGGGAGGGAGCTCTGTGGGATGTCCAGAGGCAAATGGAAAAGTGGAGAGCATAATTCGTGCAGGGCTTGGGGTGGCATTGACTCGCTTAATATTCTGTGTGCTCAGCTCCAAATGAGATGTAAACCAAAGATTCTCCTCACCTGTGGTCATTAAATGTCTTATGGCATTTTTCATAAGACCAGGGGATCCTGGTGAAATCCCAACTCGATTAATTATATCCTGCTTCCCTAAAGTTCTTCCTGCGGTTACGAGGAGATGCTGCATCTTTCCCTCCTTCCTGTGTTGTCAATTAGAGTGCAGCCTTGTTAGCTGATTTATTATCTGCTTCCTCTCTAAAGAGGCTCAGAGGTGGTTTTGTCAGTGCTGAGTGAAGTACAGAGTAAATAGTTTGTTCACTGGAACACTGTGCTTAGGAAAGGCTTTGGGAGATCTGGGGATGAAAATGGCTCGTGTGCTGCTTTTCTTTTTCTTCCCTTAATGAGGGCAAGCATAGCAAACATATCAAAGGTATCAACCACCAAGCACTGGGTCCACCTGTGGCTGGAATAAACAGCCCAGGAACTCATCTGTAAGATGAGACTGACTTGTCAGCTTTGGTTTTGTCCTCCTGTGCCTGCATCCTCCCTAATCTGTGTGGTGGCAGGTGATGCCTGGCTCCCAGGGACAAATCTCAAAGGGCTCTGCCCAGCATGCTGGAAATGGTGAGCAGGACCTGCAGCAACAACAAACACCTCTTGTTGTAGCCTGAAGGTTCCTACACAACAATTCTGGGGCTCTCCATAAAGTTTAGCTGGCAGTTCTATTACAAAAAAAAGTAAAAATTGAAGATAAAATTAGCAATTACTGCTGTCACAGTAGTGTGGTAGGTGTGGGCTGCCCTGTGCTAGGCAGAACCCTTTGCTCTTGGAATGGGAAAGTGGAAGCACTGGAGCCCCTCACCCTGGGGCAGTGCCAGCTGCCCGTGGGGCATTTTGCTCAGGCAATGCTCCCAGTGCACAGCAACAGGCAAAAGGTGATTATCATGTGGGGAGTGCCAGGAGAAAGGTGATCACTGTGTGGGGCCTGCCAGTCCTGTGCTGGACCTGCCCTGCAGGCCACTCCTCAAGTCCAAAGCCATGGAGCACACGGATCTCTGGCTAACTTCTCTCCTTGCCATCAAATGCTTCTGTGCTTGCACATGTTCCCCCAGAGAAAAGATTTTTTTTCTGGGTTTTTCTGTTGCACTTGTGATGATCTTCGTCATGCTGGGCTTGCTGCTTGGTGGGCCAAAGCAGAAGTGAGGAGAGCACCCTCAGAGCTGGGTGTGCACAGTGGGAATGGGGCTGTGAGTGCTGGAATCAGAGCTCTGGGTGGGAGGCAAGGCTCTGCTCTCCTGGCCCTGCCTCCTGCACTGCCTCTATCCTTTAGCCCTGTGCTCAGGTTGGCATTTGCCCATGGGCAGCTGCACAGCTCAGGAGGGGGGCTCCAGGCTGTGCCCCTCGCCCAGCTCCCCCCAGAATCTGGGGCACAGAGATCTGGGGCTGGTTTAGGGGCTCAGGAGCTGCAGGGGGTTGGCAGGGCTGACCCACACCCCTGAGCCATTGGGGTCCCAGTGCTGACCTGCTCATCCAGGGGACCCTGGGAAGGGGAAACTCTCACACATTGGTGACATGTCAAGCACAGCTCAGTTCTGCTAGCTTCTCCCACCTTTGACTAATTGCTGACCTGACATCTTTCTGATAGTGACCTTGTTTCAGCTAGTAATTCAAATATCTTTCAGTGTCAGAAATAATAAGTGCCACAGTGAGATGAACAAGCAGAGCTTAAGTTGAACACAGATTAATGGGGGTTTAATATTCCTAATTTAATCACTCCTTTCTGTCTGAATGTGTGCAACATGATGTAGCAGCTAATTATTTTTTTAACCATGATGAGGATCTTTCCTAATCATTTTTATATTTAACATGAATGAAGGGAGGGCAGTGATTAATGAGGGAATAAATCTTATGAAACAGAAGCAAGCACATGATCAGTTAAAAATACAGCTGTCTGATTATTTTTTTTTCCTTTTCCCTGTACTGCAAATACTTAACCAGCTGCACCTTCTCAGCTCAATAGTGAGCTGTCTTCAGCCCTAAAGAAAGACCTGAAACTTTGCTTATCCCTCCAGTGCTTCTGTTGGCATCTCTCTGCGTGATCATCTTTGTGATGAATGCAGAATTATTTTTCTTTCAGAAAAAAAAAAAAAAAATTGCCCCACTAGATACATTAATGGTTGGATAGATGTCTTTTCAAATATTTGTTCCTGACAGGGTGTTTGGAATTGCAGATGAGAAGCAAACCAGCTCTCAGCATCTGTCTGTTGCTACTGTACGTTTCCATTGTGTGAAGCAGAGACAAAGCCAGGCAATTCAAAGCTTAAGTGGATGCTCTTGAGATCTTTTATTTCCCCCACTCTTCTCTCCTTTTTCCCACACTTGGCTGCATCTCTTCTGTCTAAATTCTACTTTCCCTTCCATCCCTCAATCCCATGTGCTGGTTTGAGGAGTCTGTCTTCTCCTTGTCATTTCTCCCCTCCCTCCCCCTCGAGTGCCCTTGTGCACCCCACTGGTTGAGGGGTTTTGCTGAGCTCTGGGGCTGGAGGATGGCTCAGAGGTGAAAGTTGTGATTGTCAGAAGAGGCTTTTCCTCACTGTTGGAGTGCATCTCGATGGTGCCAGTCCTGCTCTTGGGGCTGCTGTTCCAGGGCTGTTGTTCCAGGGCTGCTGTTCCAGGGCTGTTGTTCCAGGGCTGTTGTTCCAGGGCTGTGCTATTCCAGGGCTGTTGTTCCAGGCTGTGCTGTTCCAGAGCTGCTGTTCCAGGGCTGTTGTTCCAGGCTGTTGTTCCAGGGCTGTTGTTCCAGGGCTGTTGTTCCAGGGCTCTGTTGTTCCAGGGCTGTTGTTCCAGAGCTCTGCTGTTCCAGGGCTGTTGTTCCAGGGCTGTTGTTCCAGGGCTGTTGTTCCAGGGCTGTGCTATTCCAGGGCTGTTGTTCCAGGGCTGTTGTTCCAGGGCTGTTGTTTCAGGGCTGTGCTATTACAGGGCTGTGCTATTACAGGGCTGTGCTATTCCAGGGCTGTGCTATTCCAGGGCTGTTGTTCCAGGGCTGCTGTTCCAGGGCTGTGCTGTTCCAGGGCACTTTTTGGGGGAGGATCACTGGAATTGGGCACTGCATGAGCTGTGCTGGAGCCCTGCTCAGACAGGCAGGGGGTGCTCAGCAAACTCAGCCTTGGGACCTGGGGTTTACCCATGGAAAGCTGCAGCTGTGAGCCCAACAGGGCCCTCTGAACCCTATGGAGAATCTGTGGCACAATCCAGAAAAGGTTTGAGGGTTTCACTGGATGGTTTGATCTTGGATGTGTGTTTTGGTTTTTTGGTTTTTGGGGGTTCTTCTGTTGCTGTTTGGGTGGGGAGACTGTGCAAACACTCCATCCAGCCATGGGGATAATTCACTGGGTTTCAATGTGAGGTCACTCTGGATGTGTCTCTTCTCTCCAGCTGACAAGCAGAATTTTAAAAACCAATCAAGATGAGCTGTGCCCAAGCAGTGCTGGCAGCTCCCCTCTAACCCCAGCATCTTCTGCAGAGAGTAAAAATTATCTAATTGGATAAAAAAGAATGATAGGCTTAACTGCAACTTCTGCTGCTTCACACTTTGTCATTCCTTCTTGTTGTGCAGAGAGCAACCAAGCCCAGAGAATCAGTGACACACACCCTGGCTTGATGGATGCTTGGGAATTTTGGGATCCTGTCATGCACTGCAGGCACAGTCCTGGAGGGCTCTGGGCTAATGCAGTGCAGAGGGATAGGAGAACCTGAGGAAATAATAATATGTTGGACTAATTCCTAAAATTAGCTTTTATTTTCTTTTTTTCTGGCAAGGCACTTAATTAAAATTTTGCAGATCAGATCTGGTTGTAGCTGAGCAAATGTTCCTCAGTGACAAGGAAAGCAGAGGGAAGATGGTTGTTTGCAGATCCCACATCAGTAATGTGTGCTGGGAGCAGATGCTGGCTGGGGCACCCTGTGCATGTGCAGCCAGCAGAAAAGATCCATTCTCTTATTGAGGGAAGAAAGACTCAAATCAGAAGCAGAATTCTTTCCAAATAGGTTTTTTTTTCCTTAAGACTTTTTTTTTTTTTTCATGAAGTTTCCTCAGCCACTTTCTGCAGCATTGCAAATGACAGTGGCATAATTACATTTGTCTTCTAAACTGCCTTTCCTTGAGGGCAAGCTCCACTTTGGCCTTGATTCGATTGTGTACTTTTAATCTCAAAGAAAAGCTAATGCATAAGTATTCATTACACAATTGCATTTTTCTATGGTCAACATCCCCTCTTATAATTACAGGTTCCAGCTGAATGTCATTTCTTTTCTCTCTACTTCAGCTCCCTCACAGCACAGGCGTCTCCTACTCCTGAAGCTTCCCTGCATTCATGTAATAAATAAATAATCACACCTTTTCTGCTGTCAAAGCTGAAAGCATGCACAGCTGTGTGCCACAAGATACACTGGGACTGCAAGGTACAACATTTCTTAATTAGACTGACCTGAGGTTGTTGGGTTTTTTCTTTTCCTTTTTCTATTTTTTTTTTTTTTTTCAAAGCAGCTTCATTAGCTCAGGAGCTTAATTGCAAATGACTAGACAAGCTCTGCTCGTGGTTATTGGGAAAGGTTAGAGTATTTCTCACTGGGGATTAGATCCTGGGAGACGTTTTGCAGCTTGATTTTGTGAGGAAGGTTTTAGGTGTGCTCAGAGCATCTTAGCACTAGGCTCAGAATTAGCAAAATAATTAGAAGTTCAAAGCAGAGAGGGGGGCTGGGGCAAAGCCCAGCCAACCTTTTTGATCTTACAAGCCACATTGCAAAATCCACATGGAGCTGGGAGAAGCAGGCTGTGGAAAGTGAGCTGTGGAAGCAGAGCTGGGGGCTGCCAGGTCTCCACACTCTTGTGCTACAGGATGGGGAGTGGATAGAGCCAGGCTGGGCTGTGGAGCAGCCAGAGCAAACTCCCCAGACTCTGCTGAGCCTCTCCCTGCAGCAGTGGGGAGTTCAGGGAGTTCATCCCTCCAGCACAGCTCTAACCAGTGTGCTCCCTGCTGAGGGCAGGGCTGAGGCACCCATGGCCTCTGTCACTTGGTGTGTGTCACAGGGTTTGCTGACAGCATCTCTGCAGTGACAGTGCTGCTATTGGCATCACTAATGCAGGGACTTTGCAGCTTCCATGTGTTTTGGGGTGTCTTCCTTGACCTCATGGAGGAGTCTTCAAGGAAAGGGGAGCTTGGGGCATCACTGGGACAGGTTTCCATGTTCCTACATGGTGTAAAACAGGTGAGGCACTTCCCTGCCACACAGGGGGCTCCTGGGGGTCAGAAAAATCTGAACTAGTGTGTCCTGTCCTTTTGTGCTGTGTGCCTGGTGCTGATACAGGTGTGCAGCCCCATCCCTGGAAGTGTCCAAGGCTGGGTTAGGCAGGGCTTGGAGCAACCTGGGATAGTGGAAAGCATCTCTGCCCATGTGGAATGAGATGATCTTTCCAGTCCCTTCCCACCCCAACCACTCCATGATTCCATGACATTAGAAGCATTTCAAAGACCTCTATTCAAGTGGATATTGTGATGGCTTTTCCTCCTATGGTTCAGTTGCATAAAGCAAGGTTTGGATGCTGCCCCCTCCTATCCCCATCCTGCACTGGGTGTTTGGGTGTGGAAGCAGGGTGCTGCTGTGCTGGGAGGCTTTGGAACCCCACAGTTGTGCAAGTGTGCTGAGAATGGTGCAGTGACAGCAGCCAAAGCACCAACAGCCCCTGCACTGCCCAGCCCCGTGCTCAGAGCAGCCTCTGCCAGTGCCACCCCAGCTCCCACTGCTCTGCACAACCTCACAGCAAGAGACCTGCTGGGATGGAGCACTCCATGTTTATGCTGTGGCAGCTGCAGTGTCACCGAGCTCTTTGTGACCCTCTGCAAAACTGAGCACAAAAATGAAGGCAATTTTTAATCTCCATCAGCCAGAGCAGTGTCTGTGCTATTTGTCTGAAGGCAAGAGGATGTGTGACCTTATTTCTCTCCTCCCTCAGCCTTTTGGCTCCCAGACTGTAAGAAGGCCCCAGTAATTCATGTCCTTTATTAGTCCATGCTGGGGAAAAGAGGGGTTTGGGTTGCTTGTGTGACACCCGAGTTCTGCTGCACAACAAATATCCTGGAGAGGCTTTGTCGTATATAACCCACTTGAAGCGAGAGCATTCAGGTAAGGAAATGAAGGGCTGCAGGGCTCAGCTGTGCAAGAGGAAAATAATTAGGGCATGTTTATCTCATGCTCAAGCCTGCAGAGGTGAAAAGCAAGGGATGGGAAGGCTGCTTCAGAGGGAGCTGGGAGTGGGGAGGGCAAGGCAGAAAGGACCTGACAAGGGAGTGAATTAAACTTCTCCAAAAGACTCGGATCACTGGGATAAATTCCCCCCTCCCTCCCTGTTTCTGCTCTAATGGAGGATGAGCTCTGCCTTGCTGGCTTTTCTTTTCAAGGTCTCAGAACCTGTTGTTTTCAAAAGGTTAAAGCCCTCCAGCTACTGAAGGAAGGGGAACACTCTTTAAAAGATGCCAGGTGAAGAATATCTAGATTTCTAGGGGTTTCAGGTTTGCTAGTATAAAAGGGAAAAAGAGATTCCAAATGTGAAATAAACCTTTGGTTCTTTTTCTTTTTTTTTTTTTTTTTAGTTTTCCTTCCTTTCTTTTTTTTCCCTTACTTTCTTTTTTTTTTTCTTTATTTCTTTTTTTAACACAGCTGAGTTCTTACTCGGATGAGACTCCTGCCTCCCTCCCAGGAATGAAGATCTGGATGCACACATCCAGGCTGGGGTAAAGCAGCTGCAGGGAGCCCTGGCTCCTGCTGTGCCAGTCCTGTCCCTGCATCAGAGCAAAGGAGGCTGAGCAGTGTGACATGGGCCAAAGGAGGGTGGGCAGTGGGACATGGAACTCTGCCTTTCCCTTCCCCATGTTCTCCCCCACCAACCCAGAGAGGAGTGTGGAGTTTGCAGCAGTTCTTGCTCGGATCAAGACACTTGGCACATCTTCTCTGTGCTATTTGCTCTCAAGCTGCCTCTTCTTCCTGGGCTTCAGACCTGGCTTTCACAATTTACACAGGCACAGATCAGAGCAAACACAGCCCTTGCCAGTCTTGCAGCTTTGATTCAGTGGCACAACCCCAGGGAAAATATTTGCCATCCAGGCTGTGGCACACATCTCCTGAAGCCCTGAAGGATCTGTGGTTTCTCTCTTTCTCTTTGCCTTTGGGGTTTCACATTCTTCCTGCCCCCAACAGCTGCTGGTGCAGGTGGCTCCTCATGGCTCTGCTCCCTGCAGGTCCCTGTGCTTGCAGAGGGGTGCAGGGAGAGGAGCTGGCTCCCCAGAGCTGCAGGATGGGCACTGTCCATCCCATCACAATCGTGCTGGTGATTGCTGGGGCCAGGCAAGGTCTGAACCCCTGGTGTGACAAATGCCTGCCCAGCCCAGAGGGGCTGTTGAGAGGGTGAGAAGCTGGAAGCTGGTGCTGGGACTGCTGTGAGTTTGGAAATGTGGTTACTCCTGTCTTTGGATAACATTGAGAAGGTGAAGAGGAGGAGGGGATGGGTTTTTAGCTAGAGGGATTCTACCCTGCTTCTAGAGACTTTTGCTTTGTCTCTTCCCCAGGAAACACAGCTCTGAGGTTCTGCCTCTTCCTCTCTGCCTTCTGGGCAATAAAAGCAGAACTGGGTGTTTCTTCATTTGCACAGCTCACCTTTATTTTGGGGGGGGGGGGGGGCCAAAAAGATAATCTGTTTAATCCTACCATATCCTCCGTGAGACGCAGCTTCCTACATCAGTTCTGTGCCCCTGAGGGTAAAGAATTATTCAAGGCATCAAGCCTGACCTGGATTTTGTGTGATGTGATCGCATCCAGAGCACGGAAATCCAAGCGATCAAATGGCAAATCTCTGAGCCTTGGCAGATATGCCTCCTGCTCTGCAGAACTATGTTGCCATGGCTACATCTCAGTGTGAGCATTTCTCTCCTTATCCCAATGTCTTTTCTTCTGCCAGGGCTGCTGAAAGCCCACCCTGCCATGGGCAGTGCTGGGCTGGGCACAACAGCAGCACAGGGGCAGCAGGGGCTGGGTCACAAACTCACCCCAGGTCTCAGTCTGTGGTGGGTGAATTGCTGCCAGAGACTCCTTAAATGGGAAAAAAATGAACAGCAAGGGCTTGAAACACCTGTCAGAAATACTGCTTCTGTTTATGACTCGAGGAGAGAGAAAGTGAAAAGCAGAAGGGAGGAGGTGCATGGGGAGCTGGGAAAGCTGAGCTCCAGCTCTGCCCTTGCTGGTGCTGCAGTCCCCTGCACCAAAGGGGTGACAGCTACCTGCCACCTAAAGACAGCTCTGGGCTCAGAGATGAAAGCCACTGAAAGCACCTTTGGGGCTCTTACACTGTCTGAGAGCTGCTCCTCTGTCATGCAACAATGGCTGTGGGTTTCTGTCACAAAAATACCCCTGGATGTGTTTACAGGCTGTAAAGCAGAAACAGAGGAACACTGCCAGAGTAATGGGGTGTGTTTGGGGATGTCACTGCTGGGGGGCCTGAGTTCCCCTTGACTGAGCATGAAAATTTTCTCTAAGACCGTGGGACCAGAGCATGGATGTCAGGGTTGGAAAGCTCAGGTGGCTCCTGGCTGGGGAGAGCAAGAGCCCCCAGTGCTGTACTGGGAGCAGGGTGTTGCATTGCTCTGCTTAAGACAACTGGAAGCAAAACTCAGCATCTTCATAGGATGTTTAGAGTGCCAAGTTGGCCCCTATTTGGTTCTAGGGTTTGTATTTTTCTGAGCCATCCCCACTGAACCTGGGTTATCTCATTTGGGGACGTTGGTTAGGAATGAGAAACGAGTACATTTGCTGGCCAAAGGAATTGTGCACAGAGGAAAAATCAGGCTGCCCCTGGTTCAGCCCTACTAAGTGCATTTTAAACTGCCCTGTCCTGTGCCACACCTGCCTCATCCATGCTGGCTGTGCCACCAGCTGCTCATATTTTGCCAGGCAGCTTCTTTCAGTTCTAGGGAAAGCTCATGGCTTGTGCCCTGTGCTGACCAAGTCTCTAATACTCGTGCTGCAGCAGGAGGGGAAAGGCTCTGCATGGGGAATCTGAGCTTCAAGAAACTGCTTTGGGAATAACTGTCCCCCAGCAAGGTGTCTGTAACCCTGATCTCTGGGGGCTGCTGAGCCAGAGGTGGCTCCTCTCCCTTTTTGGCTCAGTAGGAACAACAACTGTGGCTGCAGTGACAGAGCAGGGATGGCAGTGAGGGTGTAGTGATGGCAGTGACAGAGCAGGGATGGCAGTGACAGAGCAGGGATGGCAGTGACAGGGTAGGGATGGCAGTGAGGGTGCAGTGATGGCAATGACAGAGCAGTGACAGCAGTGAGGGTGCAGTGACAGCAGTGACAGAGCAGTGACAGCAGTGACAGAGCAGTGACAGAGCAGTGACAGCAGTGGAGGGGCACTGACAGCAGTGAGGGTGCAGTGATGGCAGTGACAGAGCAGGGATGGCAGTGACAGAGCAGTGATGGCAGTGGAGGTGCAGTGATGGCAGTGACAGAGCAGTGACAGCAGTGACAGGGCAGTGACAGCAGTGGAGGGGCACTGACAGCAGTGAGGGTGCAGTGACAACAGTGACAGAGCAGTGACAGAGCAGTGATGGCAGTGGAGGTGCAGTGATGGCAGTGGAGGTGCAGTGATGGCAGTGACAGAGCAGTGATGGCAGTGACAGAGCAGTGACAGAGCAGTGGAGGTGCAGTGGTGCTGCTGCAGAGCTCCCAGCTCCTCTCCTATCTCCTCCACCCTCATGTGCACAACCAGCATTTCAGGGCTGGGGATGGAAGTTCCTCAGCACCAAGGATGCAAGAAATTCAGGTGAACACTTTGGGTAGTCAGGATAAATCCGTTTCCCCCTGCTCCCCAGGTTTCTGGAGTTTCTAACATCCAGAAGGAGGAAAGGATGTGTGTTTTCCTCCTCTTCTGGTTTTAATTGTGTATTCTAATAAGAAACTGCAATACAGGCACTTATTAAAGTCTCCTTGTGCTGCCAGAGTTGCTGTGTTTGATAGAAACCCCAGAAAATCCCCTGAACCGCAACGTGGGAATCCAATTCTTTTCAGTTGATGAGACTGTAAACACATTTCCTTGGATTTGCAAGAACCATAGCAGGAGTTTCAATCATATGAATAAAGCAAAAGAATATCTGATAGGGAATATTCCTGCTTTGCATATTCAAAACTTGCAGCCTTATTCTTAGGCAGCATCTTTTCAAAAGAATGAGCCATGAAGAGGCAAAGATGCATTGCCCAGGGGATTTAGGAAAAGAGCCTCCAAAATTAGCACAGTGGGGTGTGTTGTCTCCATCAGATTGAAATGTCCAAGTTAGATGCTGGATTAGGAGCCCAGGTGCCACTGCTGGTGGCCAGTGGTGTCTCTGTGCTCAGCTCTGCTCCCAGTCCAATGCTCAGTGACCAGAGGGATCTTCAAAATTTAGCTTAAAACAGCTTTGGGTGGGGATGAAGGGTCTGTGCTGTTTGGGGTAACCTCGAGGGTAACTCTGCCATTCATCTTGAGTTGAGCTGATCCCCCAAATTCTGGAACTTCCCATTTCACTCCAGCTGGGTGCATTTCCCTCTCAAGCAATCTGTCCTGGTGGTTTCAGCAGAAGAGAGCTCTAAATATAAAAATAATCTGACCCAGGGTGTTTGCTATTGAATGAGAAATCCCATCATATCAGATACCCAATGCTTTTTTTTTCCCTCTTTGAACCTGAAAAACAATTGACAGCAGCTGATTCTATAAATGAATCCTATTTTGGTGAGAAAGTTCTTACATTTCTGAGGTAATTTTCCTGTCTCTTGTGTTTATGTTCCTTTACCAGCTGGCCTTGCAGAGTCCCTGCGTGGCTGGTTGAAAAATGTCTCTTGTTACACTTCCCTTCTCTGTGCCCTTTGGGAATGCTTTTTTAAAACAAAACCACCCTCTTCCAGACTTTCACCAATTTTCTTGGTCAAAGCATATTCCAAAAGCAAAGCTCTCATCTCAGTTTCTCAGAACTTTACGAAAACAAACACTAACTCAGCTTTTCGTTTATCTGCACGCAGAAATCTGCAGCAATTTGACAGCAAGTCAAAATATTTCCCTTTTTAGTACCATGGCAAGTCCTGATGAGAGTTCTGTTTATTCCAGGAAGACAATGAGCAGGGAACAGCGTGAGGAAGTCTGGCTGCTGCTGTGATAACTCCTTCCCAGCTCTTCTATCTTGGTTTGGCACTGAAATGCTGACTTCAAGGCCTGTTGGTATCTCTTGCCTTTGGTGTACAAACTCCTTAATGTGCAAGAAATTGTACAAATGCAAATCAGGGGGTGATAAGCAGCCCTGCATTGATCCCCTGGCATTTTGGCTCCTTCCCACTTCCACCAGCTCTGCCCGTGCCACTTTTCTGGAATCCGCTCGATCAGAGCATCTTACAAAGCCTTAAATGGGAGATAGTAGCATTTCTGATCTCATTTTCCAGTATTTCAGCTGTGCCATAATCTATTTACCACACAATTTGTGTCACTTTGATAAGCGGCTGCTTCAAGACTGCATTTATTAAAATCAAGAGCAGGGAGAGCTTTCAAGTCTCTCAAGTGTTGTAATAAATGTTTGAAATTAGTCATTACAGTGTTTGCCATGGTTCATATCATAGACTCCATCTAAATGACAAATGATCACAGCCTGGACATGCACTTTTTTTTTTTTTTTTTTTTGGTGGTGGTGCATTTGCAGTGGGATGGGATGAGGTTGGGATAACCCAAAACTTCCTAAGTTGGAGCAGGATGGAAGGGAGGAGTGAGAAGAGGGAAGTTTCACTGGGAAACATTACCAGAGGCTCAGCTTTGAGCAGAGAAGTGCTGGCTCAGCTCTGACTTTCCTGGCTAAAAATGAAATAAATCTGAAAAACAGCCAAAAACCCCAGGAAGAGGCTGTGTAGGTTTTGCAGTGCAGAGGAATTGGCTGATACTGGGGTGTCTGGATTATGCAAAGTTCAGCTCTTCCCCCATCAAGCAGCTCCAGGATGGAAATTCACCTTGTTGCTCTGTTACAGACAGCTTCTTAACCTGCTTGCCTGGCCACAGTGCTGATGTGGTCATTTAATAATTAAAAAAACCAAAAACCCCTCAAAAATCAAATTAAAAACCTCTTTTCTAAGTACAGTTCTGGGTGCATGTATATATTCACACATATATAGGCACAGACATATTAAACACATACGGCACAGAAAAGAGACAATTATTAAGACAAATATTCTGTCTCAATTCATTTTGTTCTTCATTTTCCCATCAGGAATGTAATAGCTGAATTTATAGTGTTGAGCCTGGGCTATAAATTCCATTATTTTCAGTGACTATATCAATTACATCCCTTGAAAAGGACCCCAAGGCAAGGGGACAAAATTGGAGACAAAAAACTTCAGAAGGCAGAACGCAGGAGGAAGAGGGGAGAACCATCCCCTCCCTTGTTTTATCCTGACTCATTACCCATAACCAGCACCTTGTCCCTACATTAAAGCCTGCTGAGCTCCCTGGTGCTCCAGCTGGCACCCAAGAGCAGCTCTGGTGACAAGTGTGTCACTGAGGAAATGATTGCAGTGCCACACACACAGGTGCTGACTCAAAAGGGGAGCAGGAAATGGTCTTGTCTGAATATAAATGGTATTTATTTTAGAGAAAGTCAATTGTCAGGGAAGAAAACAAAGCATCTTTTTTTTTTTTTTTTTTTTTTTTTTTAAAGGAACTAAGCAAACTACTCATCTCCTGTCCTTGAGCTGAAAATTATTTTTTTTTAAAGGCTTCTTGCACTGGGACAGGCTTGGAAAAGGGAGAGCTTCAAAGAGCAAAGTGCTGAGAGGCAAGAAGTTGTTTTTTTAGCAACTTTTTAAAGATTTTTTACTGTTTCCCCTTCTCTCTTGGTGCAAGTGGTTGAGTTGGCTTGTTTTGTTTCAGTGGGATTGGTTTATTTTCAGAGCTGGCCTGCGAAAGGCAGAGCAGGTATTGAGGGAACTCTACAGCAGGAACCTCCCCTGTCAGCAGGAAAAGGAACCTGTGCCAGGTGTTGAAGAGCTGGATGCTGCTGCAGACCCAACAGGGTTTAAAACTTTGTCCCAGATGTCTGCCAAGCTCAAACTCCTTAATGCTCCAGAAAAATATCTCGTTAATATTTCCAAATAGCAAAGGCTGCTGGGCTTCCCTCCCTCTGCAGAGCAGAGATGTGCAGGGTCCAGCTCTGTATTTATTTTCTGCACTGGAGCTGTGTTATCCCCATGTCCATCTAATGGCCTCAGCATTGCTGAGCTCCTCACCCAGAGCTTTACACCCTCAATACATTCATTAGCAGTTTATTCTGTCATTTAAAGGTCTGCATCACTTTAAACTGCTTTAATCCCTCCTTCATAGACTTCATAGAGACTTCCTTGCACAGAAGGGATGAGAGTTGCCAGATGTACCTTTCTCTACTGGAAATGCTAAGTGGTGTGTCCAGGCATCATATTGCTTTTCCAAGTGGTGAAATCCCCAGCTGGCAGCAGAAATTCCTGTTTATCCCCAGTGCATCCTCTCTGGACCCCGGGAGATGGGAGGAGGGAGGTTGTGTCCCCTGGAGATGGGAGGCTCAGGAAAGGGCAGCACAGCCTTGAAACCTGTGCTCCAGTGTTGCATTTTGGCTATAGGAGAGTGACAGAAAGGATAATGCAGCACAGTTCCTGGTGTAATGGAGAACCAAAAGGGAGCTTTATTTAAATAAACACCACACTTATATAGGGTAGTTTGTGCAATACAGAATAGAGAAGACTCATTGGTCCAAGAAGGCAACACCTCTTTGAAAACATGCTTTCTGCAAATATCACATCTCACACACCCTGCAGGTGTTTGATCATTGTTGTAATTTCTTGTCCTTGAGCAGCCTGAGAAACCCAAGGCCCCAAGGCTGCTTTTCCCCTGGTTCCCAGCAGTATCCAACAACATTTCAGCCCCTTCCCCAGCTCCATTCTCTTCTCAGGACACGCTCCAGCTCCTCCATGTCCTTCTTGCTGGGCCCAGAGCAGCCCAGGATGTGAGGTGTGGCCTCAGCAGCAGCCAGCACTGGGACAGTCACTGCCCTGCCCTGTGGCCACATGAGTGCTGGCACAAGATGCCACTGGGCTGCTTGGCCCAGAGCACTTACCCAGCTCTGACCCTGGTCCTGAGCTGTCCTGGTGTGACCTGTGTCCCTTCCAGCTCTCTGCTGCCCTGGGCCCCTCTGCACCTTTCCTTCTGTGTGTTTATTTTAACTATGCTGTGGTCAAAACTCTAAAAAACATTGAGTAAGAAGAGTTATTTGGTTTCTCCATCAATAATCTCCTTCCTCCTCGTGCTGTGCCCTTCAGTTGCTGTTGAGACTTTCACCCATGTCACAGATTCTACTAAATCCTGTCTTCTCAAGCTTAGCTAATGACAAATGCTCTATGGAAATCTGGATGAAACCTGCTGCATCTCATTTGCCTGGAAAATCTTTCAAGGAAAGACAGCAGGTTGGGGGGGTGTAGAATGTTGTGCTTGTGATAAATAGTGAACTTAATGAAGATTGCTGATGGACAGCATTGTGTACTGGAGCCTTTTGTTTCCCCCAGTATAAGATGGATGGTGGATCCAGTATTTCTCAGTGTTTCTGCCCTGCAGGATTGTCCACCCTGTCGTTCAGCCCTCTGCTCCTGAGCAGGAGCTGCCAATTTGTGCCAATAGCAATTTCCCACCTCCCCCATTCCTCCTTTGAGGGAGTTGATCTTGAGATATTTTTTTAATATATTAGTTTATAATTAAAGGATATTGTATTAAGGGCATTAAGATATGACCTGTCTTACCTCCATAAATACTTTTTTTTTTTTTTTCTCCCTACTTGCTGGGAAGGCTTTAAAAACATCCACTTGGAAATTCATGCAGATGATATTTAGACATGCAGATATGCACTCCTGTTTTGCATGAATGTTTGACCTTGGGCAGAGCTGTTCAATGCAGGATGGATGTGTTGTGGCTGCATTTAATCATCTGAAGCAGAGATGAAGCCTTGAAAAACCACATAGACCCAATTCCCAATTCCCAGCCTCTGGATGGTAATGAACTTCTGAGAAATAGCTAATCAATAAATTGAACAAAAGACTCAGGCAGCTAAACCACTTTGTCAGGGCCTTAATTACAATTGCAGAAATAAATCGGGAGGGGGGTGGTGGTGCTTGGGAGCCTTTGCCAGACAGAACCCTTCACTCTCTCGAGGTAACCCTTTGCAAACTGAGCAGCCTGGCTGGCTGTGAGCGCTGTGCCTTTGTGTGTGTGCTCACACAGGGCTCTGAATGGGGCAAAGGACCCCAAACAGGCTGCTGCAGGACAGGCTGGGCTGTCCCTGACCTCTGAGGCTGCTGCAGAGAGATTCTCCTCAGCAGGAGGGCTTCTGCTTCCCCCTTTGCACAGCGAGGGGAGGAGGATGATCCAAAGCCACAGGCCACGCCAGGGCAAGCTGGGCTGTTTCACTAGGGGAGAAAGCTGGAGATTTAGGATCAGAAGGACATCTGAGGGCAGCCAGGAGAGATGGGAGCAGGCCAGCAGCCCCTGTTACCTGCAGTCTCAGCAGTGCCATCCCTTGCTGGCAGCAGCAGGGATGGAGCTGGGGGAGCTGGAGCAGAGGCTGCCACTGAAACCCTGGAGGCTGGCTCCTTCCTGCCTCAATTATAGCAGCAGCCACTCCACCTGCCTGTCTGCTGGCAGCTCCTGTGCAAAACAAAGGCATGGATCCTCGGGGATTGTCTTGTGGATGTGGTTTTGCCTTAAGAAATATTGCAGAGTAACAGCGTGGCCAGGCTGGTGTGAGCGTGCCAAGGGTGGAGTGCAGGAGGGTGGTTTGGTGTGCAGGAGGGTGGGTGGGTGTGCTGGAGGATGGTTCATGTGCAGGAGGGTGGGTGGGTGTGCTGGAGGATGGGTGGTGCAGGAGGGTGGGTGGTTGGGGGTACAGGAGGCTCAGAGGGCACATGATGATCAGGGAGAAGAAAGATCTCGAGGAGCTTTGGGCTTTTTGAGGGTAACTCAGTAGTCTGAGCACCGTGGTGCTCAGTGTCTGTTTGGGGATGCAGAGAAGTGGGAATGTCTCAAAGGAGTGTCTTTGGGAGTGTTTAAAGTTGGACAGAACAGAACGTTTCATGGGACAGATTTAACCCTGAGCAAGATGCAAGGAGGTGCATTGTGCCCCATGTGAGCTGCTTTTCACCCTTGCAGGGGTTTGGCTGGTAACAGGCTCACTGCCCCCCTTCTCCTCACCCTCCACACCCCTTGGGCTTGGCAGAAATGAGCCTTTTTGTGTTTCCTTGACAAAAATCCCCTAAAAGACAGGGCTTCCTGTCTGCTGGGATCCTCAGGGCTAAGCAGAGCTTGGCCACCTTCTGCTGGAGGGCAGCCACCAGCTGCAAGAGCTGAGAGTGTACTGGGACCCCAGCACCCCGTTTTGCTGTTCCTGGTGCTGGGGATCCCATCAAACAGGATCCCAGGTGCTGTCCTGGGGGCAGTGGCTGTGTCTGCAGCATCACTGTGACTCCTAGCAGCTGTGCATGGCAGCAGTGCAGCTGCAGTGCTGCACTCCAGCATGCAGTTATCCCCCAAAGCAGGGGGGCACAGCCCCTTCTCCTGCTGGCAAAGGTCAGCTTGTGCTGGCCTGCAGCACTGAGAAACCTGCTGGTGTGTGAGCACTCTCGAGCTGATCTCCATGGCTGGGGGAAATGTGAATTAATTTTCATCTGAGAACTCTCCCCTCAAACCTTTAACACCAGGGTCTGCAAGAGAACAAGCCCCACAGCATCCCATGTTGTCAAAGCCAGCATGTTTTAGGGTTTTTCTGGCCCAGGGCCCTGCTGAAGGAGCGTTTAGCCCTCCTGCTCCTGCCTTTCCCAGGGCAGGGAATGGCTCTGTAATGAGGCACAGCCGCTGCTGGTGACATGGAGCTGCTGGGAATAAGGATGGCTTTCTGTGAGCTGCTCTGCCTTTGTGCCCAGGTTCTTCCTGGAGCAGCAGATAAATAAATCTCCATCTCAGCACAGCGGGAGCGCTGGCAGAGCAGTCCCCAGGACATGAGTGAGGTGCTGCTGTCGGCACTGTGTTTACTGCACAGATAAAATATTTACAGCTCCGTCTTTGCTGTGAGATGTGGCTCGTCCAGTCCTCAGGAAGGTCAGAGGAAAGTCAGTAAAATTTATTGATGGTTTATGGCACTTGTGTGCTGGAAAGCAAGGTTACAGTGTTATACACCTACCCTTGGCAGGCAGGGCTGGAGGAGAGGAGAGGAGAGGAGAGGAGAGGAGAGGAGAGGAGAGGAGAGGAGAGGAGAGGAGAGGAGAGGAGAGGAGAGGAGAGGAGAGGAGAGGAGAGGAGAGGAGAGGAGAGGAGAGGAGAGGAGAGGAGAGGAGAGGAGAGGAGAGGAGAGGAGAGGAGAGGAGAGGAGAGGAGAGGAGAGGAGAGGAGAGGAGAGGAGAGGAGAGGAGAGGAGCTCGGTGTGCATCACTGGCTTGGTTCCCAAACCTGTGTGTTGTTTTTAATTAAATGATAAGCTCCAAGTAGCTGAGCTCTTAACAGGCTGCAGTCCCACATCCCAGCAGCTGAGCAAATGATGTGTTTGCTGTGCTGGTGCTGAGCCCTTCAGAGGGAGCAGGGTTTGTGTTTGTGGCTCTGTGTGCACTGGTGTTTGTGTGGGAAAGTTGAATTCTCTGTGGAAAGAGTGGTTTGAGCCATGCCTGCCTCTCACTTCTTGTTAATTCTGATTTCTGCAATAGCCTAGAATTAGAATTGCACTGTTCTGCATGTGGTAGGAATAATCAGAATGAAGGTGGCTTCTGCCCTGGAGAGCTGGGAGCCCTCTGGGCACACAGGGACCTTTCTGAATAGAGCTGAGGGCAGCTGGGACACTCCTGAGCTCTCTGGTGTCTGCAGCCTGCTGTGGGCAGGGAGGGCATCTTCCATCCCTCTGGGCTGGTCCTGCACCCCAGCAATTCTCTGCTTCCTTCTCCTCTTGCCCTGAAAGGCTGTGGGCAGAAGGATGGGTGTTTGTGCCCCCCTCTGCAGGTGCACAGGGCACTGGGACACAGAGGCAGCCCCTGGAAGGCTCATTCCAGGTGTTTTCCAGGAGAGCAGACAGGATGTGACACTGTGTCAGAAGTCACAGGTTCAGCGCCTGTCTGCAGCACTGGAGAGGTCAGATTTGCTCTGCACTCCTTGCATTTCCATTTGGCACCTCCTGTCCCCCTCTGTGTGCTTTGCCTTCCACATAAATGGGGAAAGCTCCCTGGGGGAGAGGACACACTGCTCCAAACCTCTCCTGGAACAGAGCAGCTCCCAGCTTTGTTACTTTGCAAAATGATTTGGGTTTCAATGAAGAACGATAGAAACTCTGTGTGTTTGGTGTTAGGGGCTCTTGGTGCCTCCTCTCCCTGGTTCTGTGGCAGGAACAAGCTCAGAGGTGGCTCAGCTGGAGCAGGTGCTGCCCAGGCTGGTTTGGGCTCAGGGCAGAGCAGCTGCAGCAGCATCAGACACAAAACCCTGACTTTTTCTAAGCCAAGCACAGGGGCTCTGGTGGTGGCTCTGCTCCACACCACAGCCTGTCTCCTCTGAGGGCTGTGAGGTGTTTATTTCTGAGCCACAGCTTTTCATTTAACAGGGAAGGCTGGAAGTCAGATCAATGAGAAACGCAGGAAGGAGCTGGGAATGAATTGCTGCCTGCTCCTATCAGCTCCTGGGCCTGTTTATAACCTGATAATAGAAAGCTTCTCTGTGATCTTATTACTGAGAAGGTTGGAGTCTGAGCATGCCATAAAAACCCTGAGCAGCCTGGTGTTGGTAACACCCCCTGTACACCAACTGGCCAGCAGCTCCCTTTGGGATGTGGGCATATCCCTGCAAATCCCCCTTCTCTTCCCCTGACCTCACCCTCAAGAATCTGCTGGGAACTGAAGGTGTCTGTCTGATCTGCTGCTGGGGAAAGGAAATCTTGAGAACATTTGACAAAGAACGCCGAGTTGAAATTAAATATCGTAATGATATAAAACAGTAAGCAGATCTGCTTGACAGCCTTGACAGCTATTTGTTATAGAAAACAGCGTTTATGATGTCAGTCCTATAAGGGAATGTGTTTGAATTAAAATAATTACAGCAGATAGTACAACAAAGACTCCCTGTAGTCAATCATCCTTCACAAATACACTGTACAAAACCTTCCCAAATGAGTGAAGGGAACGTGGGGACTGCTGCCTGGCACATAAACACCAATAAGAAGCTGCTCTACCAAGTCAAGAGGCTGATTTCAGTCATCAGATTTCCTTCTCTTTTCAACCCTAGGGGAGACAAATGAGGATTTTTAAAAAATTATTATTATTTTATATATTTGCCCTTCCAGCTTCCACCTACTTCCAGACAGGGAGTTGAAAATCTTTCTGGAAGGGATGCAAAGACTCTTTCAGATTTTGGATATTTCTTGTGTTCCTCCTATCCATGTATCCACTGCAGAGTTTCAGGTTTTCAAGGACATCACATTGTTGACTTTTCTGCTAGAAAAAATACCTGCAAAATGCTTTTCCTCATGCATACCTCATGCAGCAGTGTGCTGTGGGCAGAGCTGGTCAGAACAAGATAAAATCAAGATTATCCAACTGTTCCCAATTTTGAGTATAAAATCTTGGCCTGCAGTTATACAGGCTCTACTTCAGCTGTTATCAAATGTGTGGGTTTCCTTTAGTTTGAGAAAAATATTAATTATCAATTACTTTCCAGGAGACTTGGAGAGGGGGGAAAACTTTGCTCTATACATTGAGAGGAAAAAAGAAAACCAAGAAAACAAGAAAAGGCAGAATACTGTGGTGTCCAAAGTCTGCAAATCTCCTGTCTGCCTTCAACACTCAGCAGAACTCAAGCCTTGCCAAGGGATTTGGGTTTGCTGCTCAGGATGCAACTGATTCTCCACTGAGGAAACCACTTGTAACTGCAGTTATAGTTTTGAAATAATGCATTTTCAGTCTTCTCAGGGAAATATTAGCACTGAATATCTGAAATCAGTGGAGATTTTGTCCTTGAGCTTGATCTTTGTGTTTTGTTTTTAGCTGAGCTGAGGGATGCTCTGAGTGTTCATGGATGTTACATACCCCTGCAACTGATGCATCAGGGGCTCTTTTGCTGAGGAGTTGAGTCTAGTTTTGTTAAAACCCCCAAAATTTTACCCTTCCAACTTCTGGGTTACATCTCATGCCAATTGCTCAGCAAGCTGTGTAAAATGAGGCAGCAGAGCTACTTTTTTTTTCCCTGGGAATTTCGAGTATTTTGCAGGTTTGCAACACTGGCACTTTTTGTCAGCACTTTGGAGCTGCTGCATAAAAGCAATTACAGGCATTCCTTCCTCTCCTTTCTTTTGTTCCTCTGGTGGCCAGCCCTTCCCAGCAGAGCAGATCTGAGCTGGGGCTGCCCAGCTGCTGTTTTCACAGGTGTGCTGGGCTGGGGCTCAGAGTGCAGGGGAAAAGAGCAGAGAGCAAACCCTGAAAGGAGCAGAGATAACACTGCATTGTTTTCCTTCTGCATTCCTCACCCTTCCCATTCTTCCCAAGAAATGCTGTCCCCACCTCTCTTGCCTCTGCATGTCTCCTGCCAAATATTCTCTTTATGGCTTAATCCTGTACTGGAGGTTTGACAAATGGAAAGAGACACGCAGAAAAAAAAATAAAATAGGTGCAGCCCTGTTTTCTCTGAGTGCTTTAAAGTGAGAGAACTTCAAACAGTGGCCTGGGGATCTTCTGGGGCTCTTCTGCTGTTTTGTTAACCAAAAGGAGGGAGCCTGTTCCTCTTTCAGCCCAGAATTTGCAGGGTGACACCTGCAGTGAGGAGTTTCCTCTGCTCCCCTGGGAGCTGGGGAGGTTGGCAATCTGCCTCCCATCCCAGCTCTGCAAAAAACCATCAGAGAGCTCCACAACCAGCAAGGATATCCTGCCTGGCTTTGCACTTCTTGGCTGCACGTAGTTCCAGTGAAACCCTCCATGCTGTTTGAACACTGGCTTGAGATTTTTTTTTTTTTTTTTTTTTTTTTTTTTTTTTTGTGCATAGTTTAATTACAGTGAGGCTGTGCACCGACTCTCCATTAATAATACAGTAAATTTCAGCAGCAGATTAAATTTCTCTAAAGTAGTAAATTGCAGGGGAAAGTGGAGGAAAGTCATGGTCGAGGAAAATAAGTACATTATAGGTCCTTTATTAGATAGAAGCCCATGGCATCAGGCAGACGGGTTCTTACAAACACACACATATGAGAAAAACAGGGGCTGCATCAATCAGCTTATCAAAATCACTTAAAAGAAATGGGCTTCTGCTGAATGTGTGGAGTGCAATAAAACATCAGTGTAAGGCTGGACGTGTATTAACTGGCACAGAAAGATTATGACATGTCCATTACTGAGCTTCCTCTTCCTGCTGGCTGCAGAGGCAGCCACATTCCTCCATAATGTGCTCCTCAACCTCTGCCTCCCCTCCCAAATTTATTTTATTACTCTTGTTATGGGCAGGCACACTATAAAATGACATTAGAGGCAGAACAGCCACATGAGAGATGCTGACTCTGCCCCGAACATCCAGTGTACTTCATAAGGGCTGTGTAAATACTTTGCTAATCTGGTGCCATCTGAGAGCACAGAAGGGATGCAAATGGGTGAAAGCCCTGCTCAAGCACTGCTTGTCTCCTGCTGGTCCCCTCCCAGCACCCCTGGGCTCTCCAGGGCCCATCCTGCCCTGGCTGGGGTTTGGGGCAGCCTTGGCTTGGCCAACAGCTGGAGCCTGGGCAAGGTTTGATGCAGATGATGGCAACCCCTGGAGCGTGGGCAGGTGAAGGTTTTCACCTTGCTTTTCACCTTGCACCGTGGGTGAAGGACCCATGTGCATTAAAACTTCAGCTGATGTTGATACTCAGTGTGATGTGTGTGCACAGGGAGGGGAGGGAGCAGCTGGGACACCAAGGGATGGGGCAGCAGCTCAGGCTCTGAGCCCTCTCATCAAACTCATTTCACATGGAGGTGCCAGTGCTTCATGGGTGAATAATCCAGGTTATAAAACACCACTTTGTACCTCTGGCCATTTATGCAGGTATTAGAAGGGAGAACTGATTGGTCTTCTTCAGCCAAATGGGCTGTGCCAGCAGGGACGTGGGGACAGGGCTCCAGGGGCCTTGGGACAGGCAGGAACATGTGTGCTGGAAAGATCAGATACCAGCCAGGGTGTGTGTGTGTGTGTATATATATATATATATATATATATATATATGGCACCAAAAAATCATTTCACAACCACTTTTTGGCCCCAGCAACTGTGCTTAAAATCAAACAAGAGATGAAGGAATTTTTCAACCCAAATCATAAGAGACCCTGGGGGGGACACAGGATTATGGACACTTATAACTAATGCAAAATAAACAAGGCAAAATTATATGTAATTACTCCTAAAGTCGTTTGCTTGTTTCAGTAATTGACCTGTGCATTCTTTAATCTTTAATGCTCCTTTAAAATTCAGCCTCAGGGACTCATAACATTTATTGACGTTTGTCATGGTTAAGGCTCTGGAGGAACTGGGCTTTATTAGAAGTCTTCAAAGAAATATCAATTTAGGGATAAGCAGCATTAATATTTTGTACACAACATCATCTGCTTAGAAAGCTTTACTAGGTTTCTTTATGTCTTAGAAAAAGATGGCCAAAAAGGGCAGTGCTGGGAGTGGCTTAGTATAGAGCCTGCTGCTGCTACTTTAGTGGATTTTATTAATAAAAATGTGAGGTTGTGTTTTAATGAAATTAAAAAGATTGATGCAGGAGATGCTGATCTGTCTGTTCATGGTGGTGAGAGGGTTTTGTCCCATGCTGAGTGGAGAGAGGAACATCAGGAGTGCAATTCCCTGTGACACAGACTTGCTGTCTGACCTTGCCAAGTGTCACTTGCATTTTCCTGCTGCACAAGCTGTGTCCTCCTCTCCCTGTCACGGGGGGTGAAGCCCATAGACCATAAATGTTGTGGATCCCCCATTTCTGAGTGTCCACAGGGCTGGTGGGAAGTTTTTGTTGTTGGCTCCCACTCAAAATTTTTTGTTGGTGAATATTGTGCAAAAAATCCCCAACCAAGCTGGGGAGCACCAGCAATAAGCAGCCTGGCTGAGACTTGTTCTTTTTGCCATTGGGGAGAGTGAAAATCCTTGAGTATTTCTCATATTTTCATACTTCTCATATGGGGGGATATTGCAAATAGCTCAGAAAGTTTGTGCTCCTTTCACAGGAGCTGTTCTTTCCCAGACACTGCAGATCTGCTTTGTCAGGCAATGGCTTAGGAGCAGCAGCAGTTCAGAGAGCCCCAGAATGGCCTGTGTTGGAAAGGATCTTCAGGATTATCTCATTCCACCCCTGCCATAGGCAGGGACACTTTCCACTACCCCAGGGTGCTCCAAGCCCTGTCCAGCCTGGCCTGGACATCACCAGGGATGGGGCAGCCACAGCTCCTCTGGGAATCTGTGCCTCACCACCCTCACAGGGGAGAATTTCTTCCTAATACCCCATCTAACCCTGCTCCCTGTCAGCTTGAAGCCATTCCCCCTGATGAGTTTGCTCAGTTTTCAGCAGCAGCTGACATTTGTGCTCCCCTGAGTGGGCAGGGGCACCCGGGATCCTCTCCAGGCAGCCACTGGACTGTTCCCCTGGAGCAGCCCCAGGGCTCTGTGCTGCTCCTCAGAGGTGCCAGAGGTGGGGTGTCCCACCTTCCTGAGGCTCCCTCACTGGGAAAAGGCTCTTACTAAAAATGGTTATTTTACCATCATCCACTCTTTGGGCTGAGCTTCCTCCAGCTTTGGCACAAATAACCAATTTTCTCTTTCCTTCCTGAGCTCAGCCAGGCCACCCACATCATTTGAGCTTCTTGTTGATTTTCCTTCTCTTCCTCTGTCCTTGGATTCCTTGTCTATTAAACCATTAAAATGATAGTGGGGCCAACTGGAAACCCCTCTGAGACCAAAAATGGGGCTCAGCAAAAGCCATTTCCAAAGAATTTCTCCGTTTTTCTTTGAAGCAAAAAGAATCCAAGTGTTTTTTTCAAGAAATGAGAGCTTTAACAATTGGTGTATCTATGGTGCTGTTGGAGCAAGGGATTTGTGTTTAGATAGGGGCCAGATTGGAAACCCATGTGACTGAGTAGTCATTTTCAGAAATATTTGGGTGGCCGCCAGCAAGGCTCCCGGTGGGTGGAAGGTTTGGGGACATCAGCAGCATTCTTAAGGGAGCTTAAATTCGGTCTCTCTTTAGCTGTCCCCGCCTCTCCAGCCGGTGTGACAGCAGATAAGCTGCCATCAGGTGATGTTTCTGAAGCGAGGTATTCTTTTTGTCTTTAGCAGAGACAGCTTCCCCCGCCCGCGCCTCTGCCGTGCCCGAGCAAGGCTCCCAGCAGAGTGGCAGAGCTGAGCTGCCTCTCGCATTAAACACCAGAGATTTCATTAAATGGCAGAGGAGGGAGCTTGTGTAGAGGGGAGGCTCACCCCAGAGACATTACAGATTGTCTCATGCTATTTAAGTGGGCTAAAATTAGAGGGAAAGAATCTGCGGCTAATTGGACTTGTGCATTAATCATAGTCTGCTGCTGGAGTACTTCACCCATTAGAATGTGTTAATTTGGTAATTACAAGGTGAGGGGGAGGTCTCTCTTTGTAATCCAAAGCCCTTCTTCATGCTTGCTGCACATCTCAGAAGCAGGTAGAGGGAGAGGCTGAGGCAGGATGGGGGTGTGGGGGTCCCTGTTACCCACCTGAGCACACACAGCCTGCCCAGCTCCAGACTCCTGTCACTAAACTGGCTTAGATACTGGGAGCACAAGGTCCTTCATTCCAATTAAAATGTAATTAACTGCATCTCAGTTTTCATTGCAATTCCCCTCCCCACCTTGTTATAATAAGGAATGTGAGTGTTCAGTGGCTGCCCGTGTTTGGGAGGGAGGGCTTCTCCCTGCTCTTCTTTCTGAGGCTCCTCTGGAGGGTTTGGGGAGCTCAAGGTGGGCCTGGAGGAGCTGTCCCTGTCTGTGTCCCATTGCAGAGGGCAGAGATTTGCAGGCATGATCCTGCAGCTGAGATAAAATGGGTTGTTTCATGCTATATACCCCATAGATATCAGGAAGAAGATTTTATACTGAGGGTGGTGAGGCCCTGGAAAAGGTTATCCAGGGAAGCTGTGGCTGGAAATATTCGAGGTCAGGCTGGATGGGCACTGAGCAACCTGGTCACACAGAAGGTGTCCCTGGCCATGGCAGGGGGATGGACTCAGGTGACCTTTAAAAATCCCTTCCAACCCAAACCACTCTGTAATTCCAGGGCTCCAAGCCGTTCATGGATTTACCTTGCTCTTAAGGGCTGCCTTGCCTCCCTCCTGGCAGGTTTTGCTGCATTCAAAGGTGCTTCATGAATCAGGGCAGATGGGAAAATAGAGAAGAGAATTAACAAGACAGGGAACAGGCAGAAAACTCAGGCAGGGAAACGTAAGAGACTAAACACTGAGACAGCTAGTGCAAAATATGGATTTTCTGAGGGATGTAAAACACTAATGAGTAAAAACACTGAGATGTATGTGCTCTAATGAGAAGCAAATCAGACTGGAGCTTGCAAAGCGACGCTGCCTCCAGTGCCTTTATTCTGGCAGGAGCTGCTTTCCCAGCTCTGCCCTCAGAGATGCTCAGGTGAGATCCCATTTTCCCCTCTCCCTGTCTATTTGCTGCTTTACCTGTGGGGACACCATCCTTTCAGGGCTGGTTTCCCCTCACCTGGAGCCCGGGCAGGGCAGTGTTTGCTGGCAGAGCCCTGCACACACCCGGCTGCGCTCCCAGCCCGTTTCCCAGCCCGTTTCCCATCCCGTTTCCCATTCCGTTTCCCAGCCCGTTTCCCAGCCCGTTTCCCAGCCCATTTCCCCATTTCCCAGCCCGTTTCCCATTCCGTTTCCCAGCCCGTTTCCCAGTCCGTTTCCCAGCCCGTTTCCCAGCCCATTTCCCAGCCCGTTTCCCATTCCGTTTCCCAGCCCGTTTCCCAGCCCGTTTCCCAGCCCATTTCCCCATTTCCCAGCCCGTTTCCCATTCCGTTTCCCAGCCCGTTTCCCAGCCCGTTTCCCAGCCCATTTCCCCATTTCCCAGCCCGTTTCCCATTCCGTTTCCCAGCCCATTTCCCAGCCCATTTCCCCATTTCCCAGCCCATTTCCCAGCCCATTTCCCAGCCCATTTCCCAGCCCGTTTGCCCAGCCCATTTCCCCGTTTCCCAGCCCATTTCCCAGCCCATTTCCCAGCCCATTTCCCGGCAATTCCGCTGCCCCGCGATCTCCGCAAAGGTCGGGCTCGCCGTGAGTCACTTCAGCTCTGATATATTTGTGGGCAGCCCTCGCAAACACTGACCTGAAGTAGTGACCTCCACAAACCACATCATTTTCCACTCGGGCACCTCCAGATTGCTTCTCCGGGTCTGCAGGAGCAGAAGGCCAGTTTTGACTCCAGCGCAATAATTTGCTGCCTCATTAGCACTAACTCCTTAAAGGGGCACCTTTAATGTTGCTAAGCCTAAAAATGTGACCTATTTCCCCCTCCTCTGTTACAGCTCCTTGCAAATCCCCCGACGTTAATCTGTGTGTACTCTCATCCTTCCACGCCTCCCGAAAGATCAGAAGTCTTGTGAGCAAAATAAAAAACCTGCCCTCAAATGGGTCCAAATGCTGTGTCACGGGCAAGCTGAAACCTTTCAGAATAAATTTCATTTACTATTGAAGGAACTGGTGGTAGAGGGACACGAAGGGGAGCTCAGCATTCTTCTGAGGTCTGTCTGCTCTCTGGTGTCACAATTTGGGACCATAGAAGAGCATTTTGAGGTAAAATATTTCACAATAAACCAACAGCAGGTACCAAGGACAGGAAGTGCATTTACACAACAGATTTTAATTTTATTAAACTTGTAGAGAGTTGCAATAAACTCTAACAAAAGCAATTCTGGTAGAAACAGCCCAGTTTTTATTAAGATAATATTTGCATTTCTGAAACCACCACTGGAAGTTGGAAGTGTGAGAAGGATCCTTTTAGTACTATAAAACTGCATGTGGGCTACAGACTGTACCCATTGGAATAAAGTGATTACCACCCTCATTAAGTGAATAAAGACCATTCACTGCCTTCTATTTCGGGGATGACTAATGTGAAACCACGCTCAACACAGCAGAGTCTGAAGGGATAATTTTGTTGGAACAGATCTATAATGCACAGTGACTAGGTGTGAAAGGCACTTCTGTGCAAGGCACTTTGCACATCCAGGCTGAGCTCCTGGATTAATTAACAGCAGCCACAGCCTTCCTGAGGAGCTGGTGCTGGCCAGGCTCACCTGTGATAACCGAGTGCTTCAAACTGCATGGTCACAGAATCAGCCAGCCCTGCAATACAGGATGTGCCCAGAAATGTGAATTCTGTCCCCATCTGTTAAAACCAGGTGGGGCAGTGACCCTGATCTCCTGGCACACATTATCTGCTCATGGGCCAGCTTTAAACCAGCTGGGCAATCATCTTTATCTTCCCACAGCCCATCCTCCCTCCAGGAGATATCTCCTGTTCATGGCCAGTGAGTCCCAGGGCATGACTGATAAAATTCCATCATCCCATGGGAGATGCTCCAGCCAGGGCAGGAGCCAAGCCTTTCCTACCCAGATAAAAACTGAGATTTTGGACACCAAGGCACCTTCTTTCCACTGGATTCCAGAGGAAAGCCAGACCTTTCCACATCATCCCTGGAGCTTCAGAGGAAACTGCACCTTCTCCAGGAGCACTGCTGCAGCTGAACCACATCTGCCCCTGCAGGAGGATGCAGCCACCATTGAATGGGACTGTGCCAACACCCTGACTGACTGACGGGTGTCAGCTTGGATTCTGACTCTGGCAGGGTTGGGATTGTTCTGTGTAATACTGCATTTCTATTTTAATTTTCCTAGTAAAGAACTGTTATTCCTAATTCCCATATCTTTGCCTGAGAGCCCCTTAATTTCAAAATTGTAATAATAATTTGGAGGGAGGGGCTTTACATTCTCCATTTCAAACAGAAGTTCCTGCCTTCATTGGCAGACACCTGTCCTTCCAACCTGGACAAACCTAAACCTCCCCTGGTGCTGCTTGAGATTATTTCCCTTTGTCCTGTTACCTGAGCTCCACCTGGACACCACCTCCTGTCAGGTGGTTGTAGAGAGCAATAAATTCTCTCCTCAGCCTCCTTTTCTACCCTGAGGTTCCCCCAGTTAGCATCCAACACTTCACCTTAGTCTGGCTGAAGCTTTGATTTCATATCTCACCAGAAATGGAGATATTTCCAGATATAATTCCAGTCATTTCTTCAGTGAAAAAGCTTTTTTTTTTTTTTTTTTTAATTGAGCTCCTCAGAATTATTCAATTCTGAGAAATTTGCTTCAAAATTGAAAACGAAATTTTAGAATTCTGAATATTCAGTTTGTCTTCCTTATGCTTCTATTATCCATCTCCCATATCTCTGTGTTTTATTTCATGACATCAAACTGGCAGATGTCTGTTACAAAAGGTATAATTCTTTGCAGAAGACAAAAAGTTGTTTTGATCAGTATTAAGTAGATGCCATTACTTCAAAAAAATGGCAGCATTTCACCTACTACTCACCTACTATTTTGGTAGGTTCCCTCTAGTCACAACAGACAAACTAATGCATAATTATCATAAATAAGAGATTGAATGAGTTTCATTGACATTTTGGGCTGTTCTTGAACAGAAGTCTTACCAAAACTCCATCCTTTTATGAGGAAATAAACCAGTAATAATTTTCAGTGACTGTTTTCCTTACAGAGCTCCTCCCTGTTTGTTTCTCCTGCAAACCTGGAGGCAGTGTGGGATGTGAGTGAGCTTGTGGTGTCCTGCAGAGCTGATCTCCAGTGCCTGTGTCTCCCTGGAGGTTCCTGTAGGGCTGCAGAGCTGTTGACACACCACAACAGTTTATTTTTACTAAAAGCTTGCTGCCTTCCCACAGCTGAGATTACACTGAGGGTCAGGCTGTCCCAAAGCCAGCTGTGTGGGGCTGGGCTCTGGGCTTTTCTCAGAGCAGCTCCTGAGCCCAGCCCAGCTGCTCAGAGCTGCAGGACACCACTCAGAGCTGCAGGTGACCATTCAGGTGTGCAGGTGGTCACTCAGAGGTGCAGGTGGTCACTCAGGTGTGCAGGTGGTCACTCAGAGGTGCAGGTGGTCACTCAGAGGTGCAGGTGTCCTCTCAGGTGTGCAGGTGGTCACTCAGAGGTGCAGGTGGTCACTCAGAGGTGCAGGTGACCTCTCAGAGGTGCAGGTGGTCACTCAGAGCTGCAGGTGGTCACTCAGAGCTGCAGGTGACCATTCAGGTGTGCAGGTGGTCACTCAGAGGTGCAGGTGTCCTCTCAGGTGTGCAGATGGTCACTCAGAGGTGCAGGTGACCATTCAGGTGTGCAGGTGGTCACTCAGAGGTGCAGGTGGTCACTCAGAGGTGCAGGTGACCGTTCAGGTGTGCAGGTGGTCACTCAGAGGTGCAGGTGGTCACTCAGAGGTGCAGGTGGTCACTCAGAGGTGCAGGTGACCTCTCAGAGGTGCAGGTGGTCACTCAGAGGTGCAGGTGACCGTTCAGGTGTGCAGGTGGTCACTCAGAGCTGCAGGTGACCTCCCAGAGGTGCAGGTGGTCACTCAGAGGTGCAGGTGTCCTCTCAGGTGTGCAGATGGTCACTCAGAGGTGCAGGTGACCTCCCAGAGGTGCAGGTGGTCACTCAGAGGTGCAGGTGACCGTTCAGGTGTGCAGGTGGTCACTCAGAGGTGCAGGTGGTCACTCAGAGGTGCAGGTGACCTCTCAGAGGTGCAGGTGACCGTGCCATCCCCTCTCACTGCCCTCCCCTTGGGGACACCCCTCTGAAGGGACCATGCCCAGGCATTCTGCATTTCCAGTGCCCCATCCAGGCACTGATCCATTGTTGGGTGGGTTGTTTGCCATGGGTTTATGGAGAATCCATACACCACAGGGGAGGAAACTCTTCTGTAATGTCCTTGTTCATACAGTCCCAGCTCCAGGTGAAAGGGACTGATTTGGCTCTGGCATTGAGTGGAAACCTCCACTGGGCAGGTGAGAGAGGAGCTGTGCCCTCACCTGAGCTGTGCCAGCCCCCTCAGCCTCCCCAGCTGCTGCAGCTTGGCCCAAGCCCTGCTGCCCAGGGACAGGGACAGCCTGCATCTCATCCTTGCAAGTTTTCCTTTTCCATGCTGCCCTTCTTGCCTCACTCTCTGCATCACCCTGAAGCCAGCTTGCAGCCTGTGCCATGCTGAGGGCTGGAGCTGAGGGACACAGCCCTGCACAGAGAGTTTGGGTGCTCCTCAGTTTTTGGGAGGAGAAGAAAAAGCACCAAGGCAAGGTCTGAGCCTGAAGCACAGGGGTGACTCTGAGGGCAGCACAGAAAGGACTGAAATCCTGCACTGCAGAGCTGAGTGACCCCTGGAAGTACACAGCAAACATTTAAAACCAAAAGCCTGTTCAACTTTTATATCTGCAATACTCTGCCTCCAGTTAATTATAGCCCTTTAAAAGCATCTGCATTTATAATGGGATGGCAGAGCTGGATGAGGGAGTTTTTCTCATTGCACAGACATTCACCTGGTCCCTCAGCAGCAGAGACACTGAATGACTCCAGCTCCTCCTGTATTCCCTTATTCCAGGACATCAGAGCTGTTCTGGGGACTTCTCCTTCCCCAGCAAGCCCTGGGATGGGCAAGGGGGAGGCAGCGCAGACTGAGCCTGCCCTGCCTGGGTCCCAGAGAGGATGGGGACTGAGCTGGGGGAGGAAACAAATGACCTTACAAAGCCATGTAGATATATCTGAAGAATATTTGCTGTTTCATTTAGGTCAAAGATTCAAACAAATGCAAACAAAATTCCTTTTTTCCTGTTGGTATCAACAGCTGTCAGCACAGACATGTAAAGTCAGTGTTTGTGTGGAGCTCACAGCAATAATAAGATTTTGGTTGCATTGAAAAAACAGCTCACCATGGCACTAAGAAATTGTAATGACTGCTCAAGAAGTGTTTTGTGTGTTTGGTTTTTATTCCTCCAGTTAAAGCTTTTTTTTTTTTTTTTTAAACAGCCAATTAAAAATGTGTCTGGGCATGTTTTCCATACAGCCACACTGCTGGGCAGGTACTGGGTGCATGTGAGCATTTAGGGGGGTGTGTGTGCTCCTTGGGGTGAGCTGTTGGTGTCTTTAGAGAAATGGCACTGAGAACCTTTGTGTTCTCAGCATTCCTGCACGTTGTCTTTCACAGGTGTCACAGTGGGAATCCACAGGAAGCCAGCCTTGGTGTTGCCATGCTCCTGATGTGTCCTGAAAGGCTCTTCTGGGAGGCCAGTGATAATTTACTGGTGGCTTTTTCGCTGCTCAGCACTGATGGATATTCTCAGAGGGAACAGAGGGATGTGAAACTGGGCTGGAGCTGAAACCTGTGGTGATGACTGTGCACTGTCTTTGCCTGTGGTTCCCACATGAGCAGCCTCAGGTCTTCAAGAGCAGAAATTGGACCAGATCTCTGGGAAGTGTGCAGCACAGCCTGTGCTGGTTTGCCCTGCTTGCCTGCTCTCTCCACATTCCTGACACTGAAATGAAGCAGAAAGACTTTATTTGCTCCAACTGCAGTGGAAGGCAGTGCTGGAAATGCACCACTGAGTCCTGATTCTTCCTTCTTCCCCTTAATTGTGTCCTTCGAAGGCAGAGTCCTCTAGTGCTAAAAGAAGATGATGGCAAACTGCCTTGTTAACCTATTTTAAGTAAATCTGTATTGAGTTTCCTGCTGTGCCTAAAAGCTCCAAGTCCCAGTAGAGTTTTACATTTTATCCCTGCACTAGCTTTCTCTGGACTTTAATTCCCCACTTCCTTTTTCTTCTACCCCAAAAGAAATGCAAATTTAATTTCACAGGAAATAAGGATATGCTTGAATAAGACAAGATTTTTTTATTATTTTTTTGGTCAGTATCTCTGTGTCTCCCACTGGTTAGGACCTGGTTTTGAGGGATCTAACATTTTGCCTTTCTTAAAACAAATTCTTTGCATACAGCAGCCTCCCACAGACTCCTTTAGCACAGAAAGGCAAAAGAATTTTAGCAGGGAAAATTCTGCATGGAAGAATAGGACAGCACAGGCCACCTGTATGGCATTAGGAGGAGATGAACAAAAAGATATTGCTGGTCTGTATTAATAATTAATTTAATTTTCTATATCCCTCTTATAAAAGTTCCTCAACAAATTTGCAGAGTGTATAATATATGTATCACTGAATTGTAGCTATTTCTGGAGTACTTCATCTGTTCCACTGCAGACATGGGGATGGTTTTTAATAGTTTAGGTCAGTAAGTCATTATGAAAGCCTCCACTGAAATAATACTCTTGAAATAATAATATTGGATGTGAGCTATGTTGTTAAAGGGTTTTTTTTTTTTCTTTTCTTCTTCATTATGAGTTCCTGCTTTCTTTTTGTTGTGATATGACATATGGCTTGCAGTGATAGCCACTGGACCTATGGGGAACACTGAGAGAATATTTTACTTTTTTTAAAGGGATTTAACATGAGAATATAAAGAATGAGATACAGGCATGGTCCACTAAAATATGTTCAAGCCCGTGTGTCCTTACCAAATAAAAACAACCAGAGAGATCCTTACTGGGGATTTTTATTACTCATCACAGTGGCCCAGACACTGACAAAGTTATTTGGAAAAGAAAAAGTGCTGTTCTGACCTGGAGGCTCCTCACACCCCCCTGTGTACATCCACGCTGGCTGATGCCCACCTGAAAGATATTTTCTGAGCTTGGGTCTGGCTCTGCTCAGCCAGGCTGCAGCCCAGGCCCATCCTTGCCCTTAGGCTCGTGTTTTTCTTTGCTAATTCAGGATCAGAATCATCACCACATCCTGCAAGATGCCTCTTTATCTTTTTACCTTTTTCTCACAAAAGCTCCAGCCTGGCTCCTTCCAGGGGCTCTGGCAGAGCTCTCCACCAGTGGTGGGGCTGGCAGGAAGGTGTGGGCAGTGGGATACAGCTGGGAAACAGGGTCTGAAATGCAAGAGCAGCAGCCCAGGGTGATGGGAGTGTGGCTAGGCAACAGCGTGGGGAGAGGAGGAATGATCTCTCTTTGTCAGACAGCAGAGCTGTTAGAGGTTATGAGATTCTTTTATTGCACTAATTTGCAGTGCAATGTGCTGACATTCTCTCCCTGTTGCACAGAGAATATATAAATTATGCCTGCAGGACGATTAACTGTTTGTCCAGGCTAATTGTCAGTATTAAATCTTGCTCAGTCACAGTTTTAAAGCTTAATTTAAACTCTCTATCTTTAAGGAATCTGCACTCCCACTCCCCCTCCCACCATGGGGAAAAAAATAATAAAGATTTAATGGTTTAAGTCAGTTCCCTTTGTAAGAGCTAAAGTTATAATTGGGTGTGTGGATGGTGGAAGCATCTGCACACGGTGAGCCTGTGGAGTTTTCCTTTTGCTGTGGCCAATGATGTTCATTTCAAATCCCATTGTCTTTGCTACCCTGTATTAATTTCTGAATTATGTATTATTGTTCTGAGACCCCGGAGCCACAGCTATTCCCCACATCTATTACTGCATAAATCTTTGCTGTGTGCTTAAACCAGCAATGATTCACCCTGAAAGATGGAGAGGAGCACCAGAGCTGGAGAAAAATCTCTCTCCTGGTGGAAGGGGCTCAAGTGTGATGCTCAGAGTCAGAGGGTGCTGGGGAGGGAGGGCAGGCAGAGCTGCTGTGAGAGGATGGAGCCCCCCTGGTTTGGGCACTGCATCTTCACACACTGAGGCTGGGACCTGCTGCTGGGCAGCCTGGCTGTGCAGGTCATTCCTGGGGACATCCCTGCTCTCCTGGCAGAGCCTGTGTGAAGGACCAGCCCTCTGGGTGAGGACCATCCCTGTGGTGCCACAGGAGATGGAAATCACTGGCCACACTGGCAGAGATTTCATGTTTTCAACTACTTGTGTTTTCTTCTATGGTGATTCTTAATTTAGCCTCCTGTAAAGACAGACAGATGTAGGAAGCTGGCCCATCTCCTCCTAAAATTTGTAGCAGCAGTGCTGAAGTGTCTGTTTCTCATCTCTGCTTGTCCCTAGGTTTGATTTTCTGTGGCTCTGTGCCAGCAGCATGGCTTTAGCTGATGGTGGCCCTGTCCTTGCTGGAGCCAAGAGCTGGCTGTCAGTGGGGCTGGCACTGCCCCCAGCACACCTGGGCACCCACTTCAGCTCTGTGTGGTGCAGCTCCAGCAAATTAAAAGGTGCCATCACATCTTTGGCTTTAAATGTACGTGATTCATTCTTCTGGCCTTGGTTCAGCTTCACATCCCCAGGGTCTGCCTGGCACTGACCCCACAGCCTGGGGACACCTGGCTGGGTGGGCAGCACTGAGGGTCAAGGAGCCACAGAATGGGTTGGGTTGGGTTGGGTTGGAAGGGGCTTTAAGGATCAGCTCATTCCACCCCCTGCAATGGACAGGGACACCTTTCACTAGCCCAGGGTTCTGCAAGCCCTGTCCAGCCTGGCCTTGGGCACTGCCAGGGGTGGAGCAGCCACAGCTGCTCTGGGCACCTGTGCCAGGGCCTGCCCATCCTCACAGGGAAGAATTTAATCCCAATATCCCATCTAACTCTGCCTTCTCTGAGTTTGAAACCATTCCCTGTGTCCTGTCCCTCCATCCCTTGTCCCCAGTCCCTCTCCAGCTCCCTGGAGCCCCTTCAGGCCCTGGAAGGGCTCTGAGCTCTCCTGGATCCTTCTCCTCTCCAGGTGAGCACCCCCATCTCTGAGCTCTCCTGGATCCTTCTCCTCTCCAGGTGAGCACCCCAGCTCTCCCTTCCTGGCTCTAGAAGGGCTCCAGCCCTTGCAGCATCTCTGTGATCTCCTCTGGACTCTCTCCAGCAGCTCCACATCCTGTGCTGGCTGACCTGACTTGTGCCAGAGCTGGGGATCGAGGCTCCAGAAGGATGTCAGGGAGATTCTATTCCATGTTGTGGTTTCTGTAGGACACAGTGCTTTTGGAGAGATTGGGGGCTTCAGGATTGAGCCCTTCTGGGCTTTCCTTGATCTCCTGGAAGACTTTAACAGGGCTTTGCTTTCTAGAGAAGTGCAGGAGAGAAAGTGCTCCCTGTGCTGTTAATCTGTGCTGCAGGATTTGTTCTTGTGCCACAGGGTGAAAGGGGTCAAGCTCTTTTTGACCTGGGGCAGGTGCTAATTGAAAAGCAGGTGGCTGAGGGTAGAAATGATCCTGGTGACGTGGTGACACAACCAGCCTGGTCCCTCTGCTGCTGGGAAATGACCGTGGTGACAGCCAGGAGGGAGAGCTGAGCCTTGCACAGCTCGTGACCCAGCTCTGCCCTGTGTGATGGGATGAGGCTGCTGAGCACAAATCTCTGCTCCCTGCCTGCTGCAGGACCAGCCCTGGGATGTCCCTGCATCTCTGCTCCCTGCCTGCTGCAGGACCAGCCCTGGGATATCCCTGCATCTCTGCTCCCTGCCTGCTGCAGGCCCAGCCCTGGGATGTCCCTGCAGGTGTCACCCAGGGGCTGCAGAGCTGGGAAAGGTGAGCAGGTCAGTACCTGCAGCCACCTGGGAGCTGAGGAGGAAACAGTTCTCACTAATCCTGCTCCTTCTGACACCTACAGAAACAAAAGGGCTCGTGCTGTTCTGCTCTGCTAGAGCTTCCTTTACCACTGACAGCTTTCCTCACTTCCCTGAAACCTGCAAAATTAGGGTGAGTGAAAGGTGGGGGAGGAGGAGGGAGCCAAGTTAGTGTGGAAGAGGAAAGCCTGACAGAAGCCCCCAGGTAGGAGAGGAGAATTAGCAGGTGAGAAAGGAGGAGAGCCGATCACCAGCCAGGCTGTGGGGTGGCACAGGAGAATTCTGAATTCTTGGCCTGTTTTGCAGAGAGAGGGAAGTAGGGGAGGATTTTAGAGCTGTGTGCAGGGCAGGGCAGCTTTGGTGTGAATAGAGAGGTGACAGCTCCCTGCCTGGCCCAGGAACTGGGTGCCTGGGATATTATTAACATTAACAATAATTTGCTTTATTTACATAACAACAGAGGAACCAATCATGCCCCATTTGCTTCCATGGTGCTCAATTTCTGCTTCCAGGTCTGGCATCCCTGCACACAGATATGGGCCCCTGGGATTATTTTGGGGAAGCCACTTTTTGTGACTCCCAAGGGGAAGTGAGCATGTTTTGTGTGTGAATTTGAATGGCCCTGCTGTAAATTTTAGCATTTTTATTAAACCAGGAGAATGGGAAGCCCTGCAGTGGGAGAGGCTGGAGTCTCTGTGGAGGACAATTCCATGGCTACCAAGAGCAGGACCAAGGCTCATACCAAGGAGCAGATCTTGACAAGAGGTTTCTGCCTAATCCCAGCTCCTAGCAGCTGGTTTATGCCTCCCAAAAGATTATTCTTGTTTCTGGCTCTTATCCCAGTGATCAGCAAAGCGAATATTCCCACTCTCCATCAGAAACCTCTCATTCCCTTTCTTGTAACTCAGATCTGATGTCAGCCAGGTTTGACTGCTCAGGTGTAAGAGCAGGAGATGGGGCAGCAGTGGTGCCAGGGCTTGAGGTTTGTCTGGAATCCCTGGCTGCCTGCACAGGCTGTGCAGTGGGAGAGGGTAAATTCGGGGAGGCAGTCCCATGCTCCTGCTGGCTGGTTGCTTCAGACAGCTTTTCCACGGTGTCTCCCATTTGTCTTCCCTCTGAAAGGGGAGAGAAGTTGGGGTACAGCTCTAGCTGGGATATATTTGCAAGCAGGCAGTAACAGGAGTCCTTGAAACGTGAAAGCATCGTGAAGGGAGGAAATAAAAATAAATACCTCTCTTAGGAGAAGAACAAAAGAGAGGGGCTGAAATACCTGGGATCACAGCCTGTGCAGGGGGAGGGCTGCTGTGCTCAGGCAGGGGACATGCTGTCTTTAGCATATGCTCTGCATATTTTACTGCCAGAGAAGATGTGGCAATGATTTAATATGCAAAGGTAGATCTGGCATTGATATGCATCCACAGCGCATAACATGTGCATACATATTTCAGAGGTGCTACAAGAAAGAGCATCGCTGAAGGCAAGCATTTATCAGGCTCCTGGTCAAACGTTTGAGACCTTCACAGCCTTAGGAGATCCTGCAGGAGGAGGAAAAATAGCAGGGTTTGATTATTATCAGTGTTTTAAATACAGAATTGTGGGGATGCTGGGGAGCAGGGAGAGCACTGGGGGTGTGAGCGATGTGCTGAGGAGCAGCCGTGCGGGTAAACAAAGGCTGCAGAGGCAGGGAGGGAGCCGGGAGGAGACAATCACTCACCTGCAGCCCAGCTCTGCACTCCTCCCTCGCTGCTCAAGCCCCAGGAAATGAGAGGAGCCTGTCTGAGAGCTCCGCGGTGGGTTTTGCCTGTAGGGGTTTTTTGGGTTTGTTTCATTCTGGCAGCAGAGCTCAGCTGCACAGGAAAATGGCACACACAGCTCAGGGGGACACAGCCCTACATCCCTCACCTCTCACCTGGGCTGCCCCTCCTGCTCCCTTGGTTGTTGTGTTTGCTCCTCCTTGGGGACAGCACCCACAGCCCCCAGAGGCTGCACCGAGCTAAAACCAGGCCAGCAGCTCCTGCTACAAGAACAAACTGGGGAACACTGCTTGTTGAGAGCCCATTAATGTCCCACCGAGGTGTGCCTCAGTGTCCCCCAGCCTGGCACGGTCCCTGCTGCAGGCAGTCAGCAGGCAGGATGCAGGGTGCTGTGCAGATGAAAGCACAGACAGTTTCTGTTTGTTTTGCTCAGTGACAGCTCTAGATTTTAATGTTTGATCACAGCAGGCAGGGAGGTCCTGCAGGGATTTCAGGATCCTCTGAATAGATACTCTGTGCCCATGCACTAACATGCATTTTCCTCACATTAAACCAGCGCCCCTCGCCACCTCGCTGGAAAAAACTAGTTTGGGCTTAATGCAAATTGGGCTCAGTATGAGCATTTCTGCATTGGGGGGGATGTGCTGTGCTCTGTTGTGTCTCCAAAGACTCTCCAGTGCAGCAGAGGCACCAGAGCTCCAGTGAGTGCAGAGTGCAGGGCCCTGCAGTCCCACAGGGGCACACAGGTGACACCTGCTCTGCCACATGGGGTCCCATCAGGACTGCCTGCTAGCCCGTTTTTAGGTTTTGTACTGGTGTGGCACTCATTGCTCTGGTGTGGCACTCATTGCTCTGGTGTGGCACTCATGTCTCTGGTGTGACACTCATGTCTCTGGTGTGACACTCATGTCTCTGGTGTGGCACTCATTGCTCTGGTGTGGCACTCATTGCTCTGCTTGGCACTCATGTCTCTGGTGTGACACTCATGTCTCTGGTGTGGCACTCATTGCTCTGGTGTGGCACTCATTGCTCTGGTGTGACACTCATGTCTCTGGTGTGGCACTCATTGCTCTGGTGTGGCACTCATTGCTCTGGTGTGGCACTCATTGCTCTGCTGTGGCACTCATTGATCTGGTGTGACACTCATTGCTCTGGTGTGGCACTCATGTCTCTGGTGAGGCACTCATTGCTCTGGTTGGCACTCATGTCTCTGGTGTGGCACTATTGTCTCTGGTGTGGCACTCATTGCTCTGGTGTGGCACTCATGTCTCTGGTGTGGCACTCATTGCTCTGGTATGACACTCATGTCTCTGGTGTGACACTCATTTCTCTAGTGTGGCACTCATTGCTCTGGTGTGACACTCATTTCTCTAGTGTGGCACTCATTGCTCTGGTGTGGCACTCATGTCTCTGGTGTGGCACTCATTGCTCTGGTATGACACTCATGTCTCTGGTGTGGCACTCATGTCTCTGGTGTGGCACTCATTGCTCTGGTGTGACACTCATTTCTCTAGTGTGGCACTCATGTCTCTGGTGTGACACTCATGTCTCTGGTGTGACACTCATTGCTCTGGTGAGGCACTCATGTCTCTGGTGAGGCACTCACGTCTCTGGTGAGGCACTCATTGCTCTGGTGTGGCACTCATGTCTCTGGTGTGACACTCATGTCTCTGGTGTGACACTCATGTCTCTGGTGTGGCACTCATTGCTCTGGTGTGACACTCATATCTCTGGTGTGACACTCATGTCTCTGGTGTGGCACTCATGTCTCTGGTGTGACACTCATTGCTCTGGTGAGGCACTCATTGCTCTGGTGTGGCACTCATGTCTCTGGTGAGGCACTCATTGCTCTGGTGTGGCACTCATGTCTCTGGTGTGGCACTCATGTCTCTGGTGTGACACTCATTGCTCTGGTGAGGCACTCATTGCTCTGGTGTGGCCAGCCCAGGTTTGCACTGATGTCCTTTGGTGTTCGCAGAAGGAGGAGATGAGCTGGCTGAGCCCTTTGCTGGGGCCACCTGAGGTTTGGAAGCGATGCAAGGTGGCTCCAAGCCCCGTGTGCCTGGCTGTGAGGAGCTCCCACGCTCCATGGGTAGGCTCATCTGCTGCAGCACAACCCAGCTCTGCTGCTCTGCAGCTCGGGCTCCTGCCTCCTGCAGGAGAGGGACGGGGCTGGGTTTGGTGGCAGAGCTGGGAGGGGGACAGAGCCAGCAGCGAGGTGTGGAGGGCAGGGAGGGATTCTCCAGCACTGATGACAGCGGGCAGCACTCCCACTGCCGGGGAGGCCACTGCAACTCCAGCTCTCCTTAATTATCTGGAATTATAGCGCTGCTCTCGCCCTCTTTATGTTACGGTGGAAGAAATCAGGACATACATTAATTATCTAATCCGTATGTAAAGTGTCACATATAATTTTCCCAGAGCAAAAGGTGCTAGCTTTAAGACCCGCTTTGTCTCTTAATAACCATGTGTGAGGGAAGAAAATAATACCCAGATATATGATTATTACAGTGGCTGCTGGCCACTGTTGCTCCTCTCCTGCTTTTGGGGCAGTGTCTCTTACACAGCCTTACACTTGCAGGGTGACCTTTAAATAGAGTGCAGCCCACGGCCTGGCTGGGCTGCAGGGGATTGAGAGCACAAACCCCATGCTTGTTGTTGTTGTACAAGTGCAGTCTGAATCAGAAATACCTTTGGTGTTTGTTGGCTGCTTTTTTTTTTTTCTCATCTGCGTGTGGAGAAGAGGGGAAGACCCCACAGCATCTCTTTGACTAAGACACATGGCAGCTGAAGAAGTCGATTAAGAAAATCAGTATTGCATTTATTAGCCTCCATCTATGATGCATGGTGTTATGCTAATATGCATGAATTAATTACTGTTATTAATTCAATTGAATTAATTTGATATAACTGATGTGTGCAGTGAAGATTTGTGGCGAGAGCTGCTTTTAAAAGGTGTCTCAGACAAGGGCTGGGTTGATGGGAGTGGGAGGGGGCACAGGCTCTGCAGCAGCCCCAGCACATCTGTTTGCACCACCTGATGCAGCACAGGAGCCAAGACACCTTTTTACCCCCCTCCTCCTTCCCCTCCCTCTGTGGTGTGCTCATGACTTCATCCCCTGCTGCAGTTAGGAGCATCCTAACTCCTGCTGAAGGCAGCTCAAGAGAAAAGTTGATCCTTGAGTGGCCTGAAAGGAGAGGAGAGAAGCAGATGATGCAGTCCCACCTGCAGGAGGGGCAGGAGCCCAGTGTCCAGCCACAAGGAGCAAAAGGCAGGGAAACAGTGAAAAGGGAAGGAACAAAGAACAATTCTTCTCTGTGAGGGTGCTGAGCCATGGCATGGGTTGCTCCAGGCTGACCCATCCCTGGAAACATTCAAGGTGGTGTTGGAATAACCTGATCCAGTGGAAGATGTCCCTGCCCAAGGCAGGAGGTTTGAACTAGGAGATCTTCAGGGTCTCTCCCAGCCCAAACTGCTCTGTGATTCTGTGAATCAGCAGTTCAGAGCAGGAAAGGATCCTCTTTACCTGGCTTTGGGTCCCTCTGAGGGTTTGCTGAGAATTCTCCCACCCACTTTTGGAAAGCAGCAAAAGTCCTGAGCTCCTCCAGAACACCTGCAGGACACGGGGGTTAAAGTGTGATCACAAATCCCAGCACAGGAAACCAGCTGCCAGGAGTGAGGCAGGGAAACATCCCAGGGCCCCTGCCTGCACTCTGAACGTTGCAACACGTAGTTTGTGAGCTGCTGCCAGGCTCTGCAATATTTGCATAAATTATTAGGGGGAAAATTTAGCTCAGCTTGAGAAAGCTGCAGCTTGCTGGCTCCTCCCGAGCAGAAGTGAAACCTGTGGTGTGAATTATTTGTCAGAGATTTGCTCGCTGGTTGTGGCACAGAAGCTGCCTGAGCTGTTGGGGAAAAGGGGCCTCAGTGTATGATCAGAAAATAAAAATGATCAGAAAATCAAGCTGCAGATGCTGCTTGGGTTGTAAAAGCCAGACAGTGCTGGCAGGGATGGGACTTGGGGTGACAGGATGTCCCAGAAGTGAAGGATGTGCTGTGGCACAGGGGATGGGCTGGAGCTGTGCACAGAGCCTCCCACAGCACAGAGGTGCTTTAAGCCACGAAACTAATTAATGAAAGGCAAACTTAAAAAACCTCACCCCAGTCCTGCCCACCCCCTGCAGCCCAGCACAGCCCCTTGAGCAGAGCCCAGCATCCCTGAGCTGCCAGGGCTGGTCACGTCTCTAAAATGACTGAAATTGCTGCTCCAGGAGACAAACTACAGCACCCACAAAGGCCACCACTCCTCCAGATCATTCAGTCACGTTGAGCCCAAACTTGCAATTGCTCTTAATGGAAATGCAGAGCCCAGGAGTTTCTCCTTTAGGAAGGCAGAACCTGTAGTTTTTGGTGACCTCTTTGGGGTAGCAGAGTAGCAGCTAATTGCAGCTCCTGGAGGTGACAGATGTCCCTGCCTCATGCAGCAAATCGGTCACATCTCCTGACAAACAGGGGACTTTCTGCTGTTATATATGAGCCCCATGCTTTAGCCATCCTCCTAACTCATTTCTGTTCAGTTTGCCAATAGCTTGGAGATATTTTACTGAAATTTTCTCCCCCCTCCCTGCCCGCTGCCCTGTGTGGAAGTATTTTTCTGCCATTATTTACAGTCTCTTGTTCTCTATGTTAGTCACCCATCAGCTGCTGACAGTCTGTATCAGGTCCTTTGGTTCAGGAGAGGGGCAGGCTGGTTTCACCCTGAGTTTGGCTCCCTAAAGCAGAGAGCTGCTGTCTCCCACTTCTCTCTGCCCTAACTAGGACTTCAGGGTCATCCAGCCCAGGGCAGCATCTTCCTCACTTTCCAGCCCATTTCTGGTCCCACTCCTACCCACAAAAAAAATATTTAAAATAGAAAAAAAAAGGGTCTGAAATGGGGCAAACTGAGATGGAGCAAAGCTCTGCAATTTGCACAAACAGAATTGTCCTCCAGAGATGCTCTCAGCCCTCAGAGGGGCCACTGCTGAGATGCTCTTGTTCCACCTGCTCTTAAAAACCTTCAAAGCAGCAAGTCCCACAGTTCTCCCTCCCCAGCAGCTTCTGGGACTTTGTCAGAGCCACCAGACAGAAAGGGCTTCCCTTTATGTGTATGTGTGTGTGCATGTGAAGATGCATTAATTATACATTTATTAATGTATTTATTATTCATCCTGAGGTATTAAGGTACTTTAAGTTTATTAATTATACAGTTAATATATACAGGTGAAAAGGCACTAAGTATATATATATATCTAACATATAGGTGCAAATCTGTACTAGATATATATTTTTTAATTCCTTTAAGTCCTTCCTGCAAATTAAGCTGATGACTTTGTGATGCCCCTAAGGACATGAGGAACAATTGCCTGCTGGCTTCATTACAGAGCCTGGATTATCCCATCCCCTCTCAGCCTTTTGCAGACCAAGCCCAGCTCATTCAGCCTTGCTCTGCAGGTGGGCCATGTTTGTACAGCTCTTATTTGTCCACCCCAAGGGAGGAGTGGCACCAGGTGTCCCCAGACAGCTGCTCCCTCTGGGTGGCCTCTCCAGGAGGATGATGATGATGTTTCCTTCAGTGGGGGACAGCAGGGACATCACCAGCCTGTGCCACCCCAGGTGTGATGGGACCCAAACCACCCCACAGCCCTGGGCATGGATGAGCAGCTCTTGGAGCTGCCTCAGTGGTTTCTGTGTGGGTCAGGAGCTATGAGCTCAACCAGGATCAGCCCATGGCAGAGGCTGGATGCATAAGAACAAGAAAAAATTTTCCCTTTTTAATTTTTTTTGTAGTGTTTGTTTGTTTGCTTATTTGTTTTTGTTGCTGTTGTTTAGCTGGGGGGGGGGTGAGTTTGTTTGTTTATTTTTTTTTTATTAACTGACTTAGCTGGAAAAAGCACAGGGTTTAATCACATCAGCTGCTCCTCCACTCTGAAATATTTCACTCTAGGGGCCAGTTTCTCCCTGATACCCTCCTTCAGGGGGTCTCTAGGAACAGCTTTAAATCCTAAATCCTGGCTCCACACCCACAGCACCCAAGCTCAGCTCCTTGCACACCCAGATCCAGAATAGCTGCAGAGCAGCTCCCAAAAGCTCCTTGCAGGAAGCCACCCCTGTACCCAGCGCTGGCTGCACCTGCCCTTCCTCCCTGCAGAGCAGCAGGCCAAGGTATAAACGAGCCCCCTGACACCTCCTGGTAATTAATAGTGGATTTCACCCTTTTTTTCCCCATATATTTCTTTCCTATTCCTTTGTTCTTCCGCCGTGTGACACGTAGGAGACTTGTAAGACTCCACTCTCTCTCACCTGGATTTGCTCTGCCCTTTCTGGTGGATAGGAGGGATTTGAGTATATTAACTTAATTGGCAAATGGATTGCTCAGACAGCTGTGACAGAGCTGCCTGCCTGCAGGAGCCACGGGGTTAAGCAGCCCCCAGAAGGTTTCTGGCACCTCTTGTTGTGTTTGAGCACCTCCCCACCTCTTCAGGGTCACTCAGCTTTGAACTGGGCTTAAGGGGTGCTGCACTGGGGGCTTGAAGAAAAGGTGCTGTGGGGAAAAGTGGGAATAAATGAAGATGTTGAGGGAGCTGCAGTTTTGAGATGCGTGGGAAAACCCAGTGTGTGGCACAGGGGATTTGGTGGGGGTGTTGCAGAACTGGCCATCCTGCTCCTGTCAGAGTTGTCAGCCATCCAAACCAATAAACAGGTTCCTAAATCTCATTGCATTGCCGTTTTGTGCTTAGGAAAATGGAGCTGCAGTGACTTTGGTAGCCCAGAGCCCTTCAGTTCACCTGGGGCTCTCTGGCTTACAGGGCTGGGTGGTCCCAAAGGTGACAAGATGAAGATTCCAGTGTTTGGGAATGGACCTGGCACCTTGAGAGGAGATCCCCAGGTGATTATTTTGGAGGCAGTGATCCAGAAAAGTGGCAGTTTCATCCACTGAGGGCTCTTCCTGGGGCTGCAGCAGCCCTGGGATGGCTGGGGTGTGGGTGTGGGATGTTGGGGGAGTTCTACTGGATGCAGAAATGGTCTGGCATGAATTTGAAGGCTGTGATGGAGGCAGAAATGCCTCTTCTCTGATATCTTGGCCATGGAAATGCTCGAGTGCATGCAGAGGTATTGACATTTCAGGGTAAGGAAGCATGTTTCCAGCAGGCAGCAAGCTGTGACAAGAAAAATAGCTAAATTTGTCTGATGGTATTGATGGCTTCCCAGAGAAACTCTGTCACTCCAAAAATGAACCGTCCCCTTCAGTCAAATGTGTCTCTAATGAAAAATATACACCCACAAACCTTCAGCCTGTGTTATTAATGTGACCTTTACTCAAATGTTTCCCTCTCCTTTTGATTTCTGAGAATAAATGTAATTAGGAATGTGTGTGCTCCTCACACCACCAGCTTCAGGGGAGGCCAAGGGGATGGTTCCCAATCAGCTCCTTCTGCAATGCACAGGCAGAGGCAAGTGGAGGTGTTGGGCTGATGTGCCCAGCAATGTGAATTCTGTCCCCATGATGTCCCCCTGATCTCCTGGCACACATTATCTGCTCATGGGCCATCTTTAAACCAGCTGGGCAATCATCTTTATCTTTCCACAGCCCATCCTCCCTCCAGGAGATATCTCCTGTTAATGGCCACTGAGTCCCAGGGCATGACTGATAAAATTCCATCATCCCATGGGAGATGCTCCAGCCAGGGGAGGAGCCAAGCCTTTCCTACCCAGATAAAAACTGAGATTTGGGACACCAAGGGACCTTCTTTCCACTGGATCCCAGAGGAAAGCCAGACCTTTCCACATCATCCCTGGAGCTTCAGAGGAAACTGCACCTTCTCCAGGAGCACTGCTCCAGCTGAACCACATCTGCCCCTGCAGGAGGATGCAGCCACCATTGAATGGGACTGTGCCAACACCCTGACTGACTGACGGGTGTCAGCTTGGATTCTGACTCTGGCAGGGTTGGGATTGTTCTGTGTAATGCTGCATTTCTATTTTAATTTTCCTAGTAAAGAACTGTTATTCCTAATTCCCATATCTTTGCCTGAGAGCCCCTTAATTTCAAAATTGTAATAATAATTTGGAGGGAGGGGGTTTACATTCTCTATTTCAAAGAGAAGCTTTATTGGCAGACACCTGTCCTTCCAACCAGGACAGGAGGCTTGGCCTGGGTTTCAGAATGTCCTTGAGGAGCTGGGATAGGTGGTACAGGGAGGCACAAGATGGAGCTGGGAAACAGCAGAGCTTCGTGGCACTGGGGAGCTGCAGGAGGGAGGAAAGCATGACTGAGGGTGGAAGGTTTTTCCCAGAAATATTTTCCCTGGAAGTGTTCAAGGCCAGGTTGGACAGGGCTTGGAGTAACCTGGTCCAATGGAAAGTGTCCCTGCAGGGAGGTTGGAATGAGACGATTCTCAAGTGCCCTTCCCATCAAAACTTTCTGTGATTCCATGAAATAATTTGTTTCCAGCACTGCACAGAGAAGTTCTCTGGCTCATGTAAGGTGGAGGGATGGGATTTTTGCATTAGAAACACACAGCTCTGAATTTCCCCAAGTGTGCTGTTTGGAACAAACTCACACCTTGCTGTAAAAGCTTTAGTAGCCTGAAAATTAATGGCCCAAAGGCAGGATGGAGGGAGAGTTTGAAACACTCTGAGCCTGAATCCTGCTAGGAGTGAGTCTGGCTTTAAATTAAAAAAAAAAAAAAAAAAAAAAAAGTATTTCAAAAAAAAAGGCAATCAAACAACCAGCCTTCAAGGCAGCAACTTTTGCATGTTTGACTTGTCCCAGGATAGTTTCCACAGGCCAGAGGAGCATGTGGGTTTGATAAAGAGCTTGCTAAAACAGAGCAGGAATTTATGGCACTTGGCAAAGCTCAGGTAACTCACAGGAAATGGGTGGCTGTGTGTCCCCCTTGGGCAAGAACCCTTGTAGGTGGGAATTCTTCCTTGAGCTAAAGGCACCTCCTCTCCTCTTGTTTTGGTTCCAGTCTCTCAACATAAAATAGGATTTTATGTGTCCATAACCCTTCCCTCTCCTTTGCACTGTTTTCTTCCAGAAAACAAATCTTGCAGCTGAATAGGAGGAATCAGCCTTTCCTTTGTAGGCTGATTTGCTGGAGCTCAGTCACATCCAGCAGTCTTTGAGGTGCTTGGGCACAAACACACCCAAAATATTTTAAAAAAGTTTCCTGGAACATGGCAGGAGCTGACTTTTGTGGAAAAGCACTGGCTGCTCTAAGTTTGAGCCTTTGGAAAAATCAAAATTTACATGACACATTGTGGAAAAGCACTGGCTGCTCTAAGTTTGAGCCTTAGGAAAATCAAAATTTACATGACACATTTGAAGTCCCTTGGCCAAACTCTCACTGATGGGCACTCAATTATGTGTTCCCTTTTTTTTGGCTCAGGTTGCTGGGCTCTTGGCTTGGGGATGAAGCTGGCAGGACATGTCCCCTGGGTATGTGCACTGCTGTCTAATGCTGCTACCTACCTGGGGAAAAAAACCAAATATCCTCATCTCAAATCCCTGATGCTTTTCTCTCCCAAGTCTTTGTTCTGTGTCTGTACAAATGAGGGCTGTGGTGTGCATGCTGCCTGTTGTGGCAGATAATAAATTCATTCATATTTCTGAAGCACTAAGCAGCGTAGTTGTAATGCTGTGGGCAGGCCTGTGAAAAATGAGTAATTCTGTCTTCAAAGCAGGGTTGATTTGTGTGAAGGCACGAGTTTGCCTATGACAATAAGGAGGAAACAAAATGCTGAGGAGCTGCTTGTTAAGTGAGCATCCTCCCCCTGCTCAGAGCAGGGCTGGGGTCCTGTGTGCCTCTGGACTGGACAACCAGGAGGTGCCCAGCCCCAGGATACACAAAAATCTGGTTTCTGGAGGCTTGCATTCACACCCCTACATCCCTCTCCGTGCTTGCAACACCTCAGGGTAGAAGTTGTGAATCAAACAGGCGGGTGGTGCTAGATTTTAACATTTGGTGCATTGGCCTGGCCTGCCTGCAGCTCGTTTTCCACTCCCAGCAGTGGGGAATCGCTGGCAGGAATCAACTTTTCAGCTGGGCAGGAGAGGACTGGCAAAGGCAGCACTCAGAGCTGCAGCTGTGCCACCCATCCCCAGAGAGGGACTGTGCCACAGTGGTGCCACAGGTCCCTGACAAACACCAGGAACCTGGCACGGGAGGAAAAGGGGAGAGGGGCAAATCCTTGCAGGGATTTCTCATCATAAAGTATTTCCTGGCTTTAATGTGTGTGGACATGGAGGGTTCAGGCTGGCACCCCCACACAGGCCACGGCTGGGCTGTGGTTTTGAGTCCTTTGGTGTAACCCATTAGGGTATTTTTCTTGCCTTCTGGATCTAATCACAGCCAGCAGTGCAGGTTGAAGCGTTTCAAGTGTTTTTTTTTTTATCTGGCTGCCCTTTTCCCGTTGTTATCGAGCGCGGGGCCGTGTTGATTTGCATGCCATTTTGCTTTTGATCTCCATGGCAACTGCTACCAAATGGCCTGAGAATAATAGAGGTGCTTTTTGGAGCTGTAAGCAGGCTCTGCGCAGAGCGCTGACACCGGAGGTTTGCACCAAAATAAGTAAATAAATAAATAAATTTAAAATTGAGATGGTGGCTGTGGCAAGGAGCTGGAGAGGGGGCAGCTCTCTCCCCTCTCCCCATCCCCCTGGGATCCCTAGGTGTGACAGCTGTTTGTGACAGCCACTCGAAATAAATAAACACACAGGGAGAGGGGTGATGCAGCCCAGTGGCCAGGGCTTCTGGCAGAGCATGGAATCATAGCTCAGGTGGGAAAAGCCCCATAAAATCACTGAGTGCAACCACTAACCCAGCACTGGCAAGCTCTTCGCTCACCCATGTCTCCAGGAGCCACATCACACACCTTTCAAATCCCTGCAGGGCTGGTAGATGAGGCTGGTGGATGTGCCAGTGCCTTGCAGCCCCTCTGCAGAGCTCCTCCACAGCCCCCATGGGTGGGAATGCTCAGCCCTTGCCTGGCTCCATCCCACTGGCTGCTGCTTTCCTCTGCAGGCAGCAGGTGAAGTGTGGGATTGCTTCAGTGTTCTCCTGCCATTGGATATTTTCTCCTCTAAGTCATCTTTAAATTGCAGTTTGTTGGCTCGGGGTCTCACAGGGCTGGAAATGGGGCACTGAGCTGTGCAAGCCCCAGATTTTCTCTCCTCTGTGGAAGCCTGGGCTCACCATGTGGGTGGGGAGGCTCAAGGGGGACAGCAGCCCTTGGCTCTGTCACTGTGGTCACTCAGACCCACAGCACCCAGCCTGTGCCATCTCCAGCCCCTGCACAATGTCAGCAAGAATAAAATCATCCTCATCCTCCTCCACAGACCTGAGCTGTGCTGGGCAGCCAGGCACCACTGCTGGGATTTGTGTGACGTCCTGTCCTGCTCTGGTCCCCCACATTTTAAGGATGCTGATGGAAGTGCTCTCGCCTGTCTGACACTTTCCCACCCCTGTTAGCCTTCGGAGGCTGTGCTGCACCGTGGCACGGGAGGATTTGTACAATTTCTGCAGGTTCTTGGACACCAGCCAGCATCAACAAACCTCGGGGCAGAAACTCTGCGAGGAGCAGGAAATGAGGGAGCTGTCGGGCTTAGTGGCTGTGTTAGATCACTCTAAAGCATGACTTAAATTCAGGTTTGCAATTTCCTCCCTTTCACCTCCTCTGCCATAAGCCCCAGCGCTGCCTCTGCATCTAACCCGGAGCTGGGCTGGTTTTATCAGCCTGGCCACAGTGTCCGGGGTGTTAAAAGAGACAGGGAGGGAAGAGCTGGGCACGGGGAGGGATAAAGAGAGCTGCAAGGATCGGCATTGTCGGAGTTTGAGATTTTTTGCTCAAAATCTGCCTCCTATTTTTGCTGCTTTCAAGCGGCAGAGCAGCGCTCGCTGCTGCCGGGAGGGGTGGAGGATACTGGGGGAGAAACAGCCCCTGGAGCATCTTCCGGCCTCTCCAGAACGCGGCTTGCATCTGGCAGAAGATGAGAGAGATCCCTTTCCCTCAAAGGCAGAGAAAGCCCAGCCAGTGCCAGTCCCGGTGCCCAGCATCCCTGTGCCAGCGAGTCCCTGCCGCTCCTCCCTCCTCAATTAACGCAGCAACCACAACTTTGTTATCCTAGGCATGAAATAAGGCTAATGAATCATGTCGCACTTTGAAGCCGCGTTAGATCTGGAATTTGACACAAGCTTTTACATCTGTGTCACTCTGCCCCCTCCTCTCCCCCTCCCCAAATCCGGGCAGGCCAGCTCACTGTTTACCTGTCAGTCAGCGGGGGAATTTGCATGTTAGTTAAGCTGTTAGCATGAGTAATTACCGAGCGGGTCAGGGGCTCCTCCCAGCAAGCCGCTCGGAAACGCTTCGCCGTGCGGCGACATCTCAATCGGGTGCGGGGGACGGACGCGGTGCTGGCTCGGGGCGGGTCGCGCATCGCTCTGCCTGCTGCAGGGTCAATCCGAGCGGGAACGGGCTGGGAAACTGGGGCTGGGAAACTGGGGCTGGGAAACTGGGGCTGGGAAACTGGGGCTGGGACACGCTGCAGGTGCTGGGTGCAGGGAGCTGAGTTTGGGAGAGACGGAGCGGTCAGGCTGGAAGAGCCTTTGGGACACAGATCCACCAGCAATGAGAAATGAAGGGGCTCTTGGCACCTTCTCCAATAGGAAGAGCCATTCCTGCCTGGCCAACACCCTGCAGAGCTTTGGTCCTGAGCCCAGTGGCTTCTTTCCTAAATTCCTCTTGGGATTTACCCTCCTCTAAGCTCTCTTGACACCTTTAGTGCATTCCTCTGTTCCACATGTGTGGACACTGCTGAAGGCTCGTGGAGAAACCTAATCTGCCATTTTCCCAAGCTGTTGACTTTTCTCAGCTCCAGCCTGGATCTTTCCTAGGCTGGAGTTCTTTCTCAGAGACAGAATAAGAGAAGGTAGAAAAAAAAAACACAGATAGACACCTGGTGTTGACCACTGAGCCGTGTTAGTGTCTCGTGATATTTTGCACAGAGCATGTTTTCAAAGAGGTGTTGCCTTCTTGGACCAACGAGCCTTTTCTACTTTGTTTCTCACAATCTCCCTTATATAAATGTCATGGCTTTTCAATAAATCTCTCCTTCTTGCTGCTTGGAAGAGGAGTTGTGTTGTTGTATTCTTTCTCCACTTCCCAGCCTTACAGCAAGACCCATGTCTGTGAGAAAAGGGGGTGCTGGTCACAGAGGGAGTGAGTGACCCACAGCATCACAGGGGAGGTGGACATCAGAGGGGAAATAGTGGGATATCAGAAGAGGGAGGGACATCAGAGGGAGGTAGGTGGACATCCCAGCCCCTCAGGAGGGTGACCCTGTGTCAGCCACGCTGTAATTGCTGGAGGATTTTGTCTCCAGGTGCCATCACACTGGAGACCCCAAGTTTTGCAGAAGAGTCTGTGACCTGTTCTCAAGCACCCAGGTCCATGTCAGGGTGCACCTGACTGTCAGCTGGCTGGAATGCCAGATTAGCCAGGACCATTCCTGAGCAAAACCAACCCCCACCTCCCCAGAGTTCACATCAGCAGAGTGGGCAGGGAAACTTTGGTTCCTGATGCTCCTGCTGCCGATGTGCAGAGACATCTCAGCAGCAGAATAAATTCTCAGGTCACCCTGGGATCAAAAGGATTGATAAAAACTAGCTGGGGAGGAAACTGCCCTGGGGACTGTGATGGGAGAACAGCAGGCAGGACTCCAGGAGTAGAAATTTTCTGTGAAATCAGATTTTCTGTATGTTCATGGTATGGCTGGGCCACAGGTAGCTCAGGTGTGGGAGCCAGGTCCTGCAGCTGCACATGGAGCCCAGCACAGGCTGCAGGAGCTTTGCACAAACACCTGCAAGAAATCTTGGGGAAGCTTTTGTTTCCTTAATTTCAAGTTTGCATTGTTTTGGTATAGTCAAAAATTAGAGTTTAAAATTTTTTTTGGTTTTTGTTTTGGTTTTTTTTTTTTTTTTTTAGTGTGCAAAAATTCTGTGAAACAAAGCATTAGTTTAGAAAATCTTGACATTTTGTGGTGGTTAACTTCACACAGAGCCATGGCATTGTTTTATATATATATTTCAACAACCTCTGACATCACAATATGACCTAAAACTAGATATTTTGTTAATGTTTTTAATTGTTTACTCAATTATGGGATAAAGATATTTAGTACTATTTGAAATATCTACATGTCTAGGTCAGGTTTGCTCAGTTGTATGATAGTGAGTTTGGTGGGTGCTTTCATTCTCCTGATTTTCATGTTGTTTTCTTTCAATTATGACTTTTGATTACAGCACAAATGGGAATCTCTAGGAATTAGATAATATATTTCAGTCAGGGCTGAGTAACAGACAATCTGGCTGATTTAAAAAGCAAAACTACTACAGGGTTTCAAGCCTTACATTGTAACATCATTAAAACCACTTGCTGCCACTACTTAAATACTAAGCAGTAATGTAAAATTGCAATAGTAAAATGGCAAAACAAAATTTAAGAAAACCTCTCACCTCAGCTTTTGAATGTTTTGGAAATTTTGTTAAACTCAGGGCTATTTCAGAGGGAAGATTTTGTAGGATTTTTTTTCAAATATTAAATGGGTTCAAATTACACATTTTTTCCCCAAACATCAGCACTCAGTGAAGAACACAAATCCTGTGTTTTGACTGTCTCTGGTGCTGACTGCACTTACCAGAAACCCACTGAACAAAGTCCATCCCTTTTACAATTCACAAAAGCTACAGAATAAATCTTTCCCAAGGTAATGTTTGTTCTGAGAATAAATCGCGGTTGTTTGGAATGCTTAAACTTTCAAAAGGACCTGCTCTAAAAGCCCAATTTTTAAACAATTGGATCGTGAGTGTAATATGAATGTAGTTAAGATGATAAATGCAGCTAATTTTCTCCCTCTATTAGCCCCTTTCACATGCTACTTACAAATGCCAGTCAAACTCGGCAATCCTTTCATTTTATTATGCGGTGACGAGGCGATTGGATTAAAAATACATGATGGCATTTTCTAACTTGGATTTATAAGTGCCACTGCTGCATCTAATATTGGGCTGACATTTGCTGGGCGCAGGGGGAAGTGTGGTTTGTTGGTGCAGGCTGGGGGAGCTGCCATCCCCTGCCTGGTGAGCCCAGGGGTGCCACCAGACCTCTCTAACCTCTGTGCTTGGGGCAGTTAAAGCCTCTGCTGAGGAGCTGGGCTGTGCAGGTGTTGGGGGGCTCCTTGCTTGGTGGGGTGCTTGAGGTGAGTCCTTCACTCTGGAGATCAGCCTGGCATTGCAAGAGGTTTAATTTCTTGAGTTTCCACCCTAATAAGAGTTCTCAGCCTTTTCTCAGAATAGCTCCCCTGCTCCCCTCTGCTCGTTCACCCTCCAAGGACATCTCTCTTGGCCACTCCTTCTGATGTCTTGGGTTTCAGCTTTTATAGTTTTCAGAATCTCTGCTGCTTAGTGTGTAACTCTGAAACTTCATGTTAGGTGTTAGTAAGGTCTCTTCACAGGGTAGTGACAAAACAATCCCTTCCCAGATGGAGAATCAAGGATAACTGGTACCCAAAAATCATAAACAACAGCAAGGGAAAGGGGGCAAGCCAGGGGGCTGAGACTTCACAGCCTGGGGCTGTGGTTGGGTGATTGACCCCAATATGGAGATGAACCAGAATTTGTAAAAGGGTAAAAACTCGTGACAGGATCCATCTTGGATTTGATTTGGCTGTAGCCCCAGCCAGGTTCTTGCACTGCCCAAGGTGTATCCTTTCAATAAATACTGATTTTATCCCTTTCAATAAATATGTACTTTATCTCTTTTGCCCTGTCTAGTCTCTGTTCCAGGTCAGCCTTTCCAGGCAACACTTCCAGCTGGAGATGATTTCCTTTTGGCTCTGAAGGGGTGCAGAGGTGTTGTGTGAGCTTAAATGCCTGACCTGGCTGGTGTCATGGCCTTCCCAAAAACTCCAACCTCCATCCATCCCTTCTTCATCAGCCTGAGGCTGGGTTTCTCCAAGGTCTGCCTTGGTGTAGCATCATCCAGATGCTGGGTTGCTGACAGACAAACACCCAGCTGTGCATGTGTTCATCCACTTCGTCATCATCATCATCATCATAATTTTATTATTACTATAGTTTTTGTTATTTTTTTTATTATTTCCATGCAAGTGGGGCAGTTGCTATTCTGGGCTCTGCAATTACAGCCAGGTCTGTGGCTCAGCTCCCAAAGGTGAGTGCCCTCTGTCCAAGCCATCCAGATCAGCCATTGCTCCTTTAAACGAAAGGGACACTAAAGTCCAATTATTGCAATAGAATGGGCTGCTTCTTTAAACTGAAGAATTTGACTCTGCTCAAGGGATATTTGTGATTGCCTCTGGCTTCCCTGGAGCTAAAAAATTATATGCTTTCCCTCTTCACTAAATTAAAACATAGTTGGATTGGTAGTGGGACTGAAGGAAGTCCCTGTCTGAAACCCCAAGTGTCAGGCTGCTTTGCAAACTCTGAGCTAGTAATTGGTTTGGAAATACTGAGTGAATAGGTAAAGAGGCTTCAGAATGATTTGTGCTGGATAATACAGAGTGCCTGGAACAGCAGGGTTTGCCTTTCCTGGGAGATTTTGCAAACGTTGAGTTGTTAATTTCAGGTTTGGGTTTGTAAACACAATTAACATTTGTACTCTGTAAACAGTAGATATACTTCTGTTCCAATGGCACCTTATCCTCATTTAAGTTCTCAGTAAGCAATTCCTTTGTTTCCCAAATGTCAGACTCGAAGCAGACCCGCAGCTGCTGCTCTCTCCTCTCACAGCCTCTAAAATGTGTCCTTCTCTACCACAGCTGAGGGGAGCTGAAGCTCAGGGGGACCCCAGTGGGGCCCAGGGAGCCCATCCTGCACCTGAGGGAGCTGCTGGTGGTGAGATCCCAGCTGGCCTCTGCCAGGAGCACCCTTGGTCCTGCAGATCTGTGACATCTCCATGGGCAGGGTGAAAGGAATGTGCTCCTCTGAGCAACTTCTGCTGTTGAAAACAAACATAAGCCTTTGTGTTTGATTCTTGGCTCTCTGGTCCAGCCTGAGCACCAGGTTCCTGCTGTCACCTGCCAGCCTGCAGACAAGGACACCTGGAAAAGGAACAAATGCTCTGTGTGGCACCTTCTGATCAGATGTGTGTGAAGCCACGGCCAAAAGGAAAGCTGCTCTCCATGTGTGGTGTTGGTGGTGCTTTGTCATTCTGGGGGTGACTGTCTGACATGTGGCCACTAAAGGAAAATCATAAAATCAAAGTCACAGGGCCTGCATTTTGAGAATGTGGTACAGGACCTCCAAGTCAGGGTGGTTGGCTCCAAGAGCCAAATGATGGCAAAGAAGGCTCAGAAGCTGTTTTAGATGCCTTCAGAAAGATGAAGGAAAGCTCTAAATTCTGGTCTGCAATATTTTGCATAGGAATATTTCCATGTGGAGTATGAAACTTGTGCTCAGAATGTTAAATGGCACTGTTCATGTTGGCTGAACTCACCCTGGAGGTGTCCTGCCCTGCTTCATCCCAGCTTTGCACTCCATCCCACCCTGGCCTAGCTCATCATTGTCGTTGGATACTGCTGGGAAACAGGGAAAAAGCATCCTTGGAGCCTTGGGTTTCTCAGGCTGCTCGAGTACAAGGAATTATAACAATGATTAAACACCTGCAGGGTGTGTGAGAGCCCTGTGAGTGTCTGGTGATGTTTTGCAGAAAGCATGTTTTCAAAGAGGTGTTGCCTTCTTGGACCAATGAGTCTTTTCTATTCTGTATTGCATGAACTACCCTATATATGTGTGTAGTGTTTATTTAAATAAAGCTCTCTTTTGGTTCTCCATTACATGAAGAACTGTGTTGCATTATCTCCTACAGCACAAATGCAACATATCATGAGATAATTTGAGGCATGGAAGAGTTGGATTAACTCCTCTCCCAGTGCCATGGTCTCTGCTTCATCCCCCAGCTGGGACAGTGCCCACAGGGCACGGGGAGATGCTCCAGACAGGATAAGACATTTGCAAATCTGCTGGAGAGTGGATGTGGGGAGCAGCAGGAGCCTGGTGCCGTGTCCTGCAAGCTCAAACACAGCAGCCTCTGGCTCATTGTACCATTTACTGAGGTTATAACATAATGGCTATGCAAAATAATGTCTCCTTTTCTCTATTTTTTTTCTTTAGTAAGTGGAAGTAAGTCTTCTAAGCCAAGGTTAACAATATATATTTATGAGTTGTAGCCAGCTGCTTCTATGTTTGCACATGTGTTTGTTAATGAAGAGTAACCTAAGGGTCAGGTTATTATGTAAATAACCATTGTCAAGGGTAAAGGTGAAGAACCCAGTAATGAGTTGTGTCTCTCTGTCTCTCTCACAAGCCACTAATGAATAT